>NC_137147.1:101931918-103274418 GCF_951394435.1 Stenella coeruleoalba | reverse complement strand
CCCGTGGTGCCCTCAGGACTGCCCCTGGATCTGAGTTCTGACTGTTTACTGCTCTGAATTTCCGTTTTGCTGGTTTGTGGCGTGGCTGCTGCAGCCCTGGGGCTGTTGGGTGTGGGTTTCCTCAAGCACGGCGATGTTTATATCCATACATGGCTCTGCAGCATTTTTGGAAGAGAATTAAAACCAAAGTAACTGCCATGATAAGCGTCCATACCCTTGGCTCTTACCAGACCTTCCGGTAGAACTTGGAACTGGTCAGTTCCGAGGAGGATAAAGTTAATGATAATAATACTTTGCACTTGGTCTAGCAAAAATATTTTGAATACGGTGGAGGCAAGGATATGAATGTTTGCTTGGCACTGTTTATCAGGAAGTGCTTCTGCTTGTTTGTTATGTTAGGGCTTTGTATACAGAAATCAATTTTTCCTCTCTCACCAATGGGGGGCCACATTTCTTGCCAGTTGCTACATCCAAAGTTTAACAGGAAGTTGCCATTCATATTTAAATGGTATATTTTAAAAACATATCTGTAAATAGCTGAAGACAGGACGGCTGAAGGTGTGAGTTGTTTAATATTCTCCCTGACAGATATTTTTGCTCGTGAAATTACATTTCAGTAGTTGTAAAACAGGAAATTTAAAAGCACCAAATCCAGGAGATGGTGACATTTTGATGCTTATCCATCTTTGAATCTGTGGAGGTTCAGAGTTACTCAGGGGATAAGGATTTTTTTTTGGTGGGGAGAGGGTGGCTCTGAAGAATTATTCTTAGTTGTATCCAAACATATAATAGGAGAGCAGGAGATAACCTGGGAAAAGCAAAGTGCATACCAGTATTCTCCCCTAGTTGAAAGGGGGGGAGAAAAAGCCCCTTTATATGCAGCATGGTAGCTGTCTTTTCTCCAATAATTATTAAGAGTTTTCTTGCATATCTTTCACTTCCTCCAGGGGCCATCTCCCCGCTGTGTAATAATACATCACCTATGGGGACTCTTTGGCATCAATAAAACAGCACCAGAATGATGGGTTGGAGCTGTACACATCCCAGCAACAGGTCCCTTGGATGGGTATTAGGGCAATCCGTCTCCAGCACAGGGCTCGGGTAATGTATTATTCACAGGATAGAATCACCCAAGGACCAATACACTCTGGCTGTAACTCAGATCAACCCAAGATGCAGCTCCAGGTTGCTTATTGGGTCTACACAGCAGTAATTCAGTATTTTGTAATCCTTTGGAGTCAGAGATCTTGCTACAGCAAATCTGGCTTCAGATCCAGGGGACCTTCTGTTACCCCACAAACCAGCAGACATCAAGTCTGTGCACCACAGACCCATGGCACCGGCTGGCTCAAGAACTTGGAACGTTCTTTGACTGCTACTTAGACGTTTGTCTCAGTTAAGGAAAAACCAATTATGTGTTTATTCTGCAGAAGCTTAAGGGCTCATAAAACTGGGGAAAAACAGACTTCTGGTTTAAGATGGTGGATTTTTCACATGGATTTTTCTTTTTCCTTCCAAATCCAATGAGGAGTTACAAAATGAAAAAATATCCCCAAACAGGAAGGGGGTTGGAGAAAGGGTTATAGGCAAATAAGACATTAAAATGGATGTAGGGAGATAGAGAACAGAAGGCATAGGTAACAGATGGGAAAAAGCCAAGGATCGTGTGCAGTGCAGAGAACATGGCAGTGGGGCTCACAGCAGTGGCCAGTTCTCCCAACTGAACACAGAGAGACTGGAAAGTGAAGGAGGGCATCAAACAGAATGTTTAATTAAAGGTTTGTCAACAGTTGTGCCAATCGGTCCCTTCTCTAAATCCCCGCTCACTTCACAGGGAGAGACCAACATTAGATATTTATTCCTAAGCAAACTAAAAAACCAGAAGGCACTTCCTAAAGACATTTGACCAAGGAGATCCAAGGTTCCTAGTGTCAGTATTGGTGACTTCCCATTCTAATATCAAAGAATGGTCCCAAGAGCACCAGCATCCTACTTGTGAACCCTAAAGCAAAGTCTGCTGGTGCACAAGGCCAACCCCACACATGATACTCCGGTCCAGGCCTTTTATTAGCTCAAGGGTGTGGCTTGTTGACAAGACACAACATGCCAGCTACTGTAAATACGGTCCTTCACCTCAAATATGAACAGAGGACTAAACATAAACAAGACACATGGGAAAGCTGGCCATCTGTAAAAAAAAAAAAAGACCAAGAATATTGAACAGAATAGCTGACTGCATGAGATTAAAAACACAACCCAGGGAAGAGAGGGAACCTGACAAATCTAGTTAGTATCCTCAGAGAAATCTGGGGGAGATTTTGCATCCACAAAATCAGAAGTGGATGCTGTGAAAAGAGAATGAGAAGGAGCGGTTTTTGTTTGTTTGTTGTTTGGTTTCTGGCTTAAAACAACAAAAATTCTTTCCTTCACAGTTCTACAGGTTAGAAGTTTGAAATCAGGTGTTGGCAGGTCTGTGCTCCCTCTGAAGGCTCTAGGGAAGAACCCAGAAGGCATTTTTTGAAGCTAAACATTCAGATGAAGAGCTGAGAGATAAAGTTGAGGAAACCTTTTGGATGTGAAACACAAGAACAAGGATATAAAAAATATGAGAGAAAACATAAGGGACCTAAAGCATTACTCCAAGAGGGCAGCACCCAACTACTATCCATTTTCAGACAGAAAATGGAGAGAAGAATATTACCAAAGAAAAATAGAGATTTTTTTTGTTCTTTTTTTAAAATTTTTTATTGAAATATAGTTGATTTACAATGTTGTTTCAGGTGTACAATAAAGTAATGCAGATGTATATATATATTTCTTACATTCTCTTCCATTGTAGGTTATTACAAGATACTGAGTATAGTTTCCTGTGCTGTATAGTCTGTTCTTTTTGGTTATCTATTTTATATATAGTAGTGTGTATATTTTAATCCCAAACTCCTAATTTATCCCTCCCCCCACCACCTTGGTAACCATAAGTTTGTTTCCTATTTCCGTGAGTCTATTTCTGTTTTGTAAATAAGATCATTTGTATCCTTTTTTTAGATTCCACTTACATATCATACGGTATTTATCTTTCTCTGTCAGACTTACTTCACTTAGTATGATAATCTCTAGGTCCACCCATGTTGCTGCAAATGGTATTATTTCATTCTTTTTTATGGCTGAGTAATGTTCCATTGTATATATGTACCACATCTTTATCCATTCATCTGTCGATGGACATTTATGTTGTTTCCATGTCTTGGCTCTTGTAAATAGTGCTGCAGTGAACATTGGGGTGCATGTATCTTTTGGAATTATGGTTTTCTCTGGATATATGCCAAGCAGTGGGATTGCAAGATCATATGGTAGCTCTATTTTTAGTTTTTTAAGGAACCTCCATGCTGTTCTCCATAGTGGCTGCACCAGTTTACATTACCACCAACAGTACAGGAGGGTTCTCTTTTCTCCACACCCTCTCCAGCATTTATTGTTTATAGACTTTTTGATGATGTCCATTCTGACTAGTGTGAGGTGATACCTCATTATAGTTTTGACTTCCATTTCTCTAATACTTAGCAAAGTTGAGCATCTTTTCGTGTGCCTCTTGGCCACCTGTATGTCGTCTTTGGAGAAATGTCTTTTTAGCTCCTCTGCCCATTTTTTTTACTGGGTTTTTTGTTTTTTTGATATTGAGCTGTATGAGCTATATGTATATCTTGGAGATTAATCCCTTGTCAGTTGCATCGTTTCCAAATATTTTCACCCATTCTGTAGGTTGTCTTTTTGTTTTGTTTATGGTTTCCTTTGCTGTGCAAAAGCTTTTAAGTTTAATTAGGTCCCATTTGTTTACCTTTGTTTTTATTTCAGTTACTCTAGAAGATGTAATCCAAAAAGGTATTGCTTCGATTTATGTCAAAGACTGTTCTGCCTGTGTTTTCCTCTAGGAGTTTTATAGTATCTGGTCTTGCATTTAGGTCTTTAATCCATTTTGAGTTTATTTTTGTGTATGGTGTTAGAGAATCTTCTAATTTCATTCTTTTACATGTAGCTATCCAGTCTTCCCAGCACCACTTATTGAAGAGACTGTCTTTCTCCATTGTATATTCTTGCCTCCTTTTTGTAGATTAATTGACCATAAGTGCATGTGTTTATCTCTGGGCTTTCTATCCTGTTCCATTGGTCTATATTTTTGTTTTTGTGCTAGTACCATACTGTTTTGGTTACTGTAGCTTTGTAGTATAGCCTGAAGTCAGGGAGCCTGATTCCTCCAACTTTTGTTTTTCTTTCTCAAAATTGCTTTGGCTATTCGGGGTCTTTTGTGTTTTCATACAAATTTGAAAAATTTTCATTCTAGTTCTAAGAAAAATGCAGTTTGTAATATGATAGGAATTGCATTGAATCTGTAGATTGCCTTGGTAGTATAGTCATTTGGACAATATTGATTCTTCCAATCCAAGAAAATGGTATATCTTTCCATTTGTTTGTGTCATTTTTGATATCTTTCGTCAGGGTCTTATAGTTTTCAGAGTACAGGGCTTTTGCTTCCTTAGGTAGGTTTATTCCTAGGTATTTTATTCTTTTTGATGCAGTCGTAAATGGGATTGTTTCCTTTATTTCTCTTTCTGATATTTCATTGTTAGTGTATAGAAATGCAACAGATTTCTGTTTGTTAATTTTGTATCCTGCAACTTTACCAAATTCACTGATGAGCTCTAGTAGTTTTCTGGTAGTGTCTTTAGGATTTTCTATGTATAGTATCATGCCATCTGCAAACACTGACAGTTTTACTTCTTTTCCAATTTGGATTCCTTTTTCTTCTCTGATTGCTGTGGCTAGCACTTCCAAAAGTATGTTGAACAAAAGTGGCAAAATGGGACATCCTTGTTGTGTTCCTGATCTTAGAGGAAATACTTTCAGCTTTTCACCATTGAGTATGATGTTAGCTGGGGTTTTGTCATATATGGCCTGTATTATGTTGAAGTCAGTTCCCTTTATGCCCACTTTCATGATAGCTTTTATCATAAATGGATATTGAATTTTATCAAAAGCTTTTTCTGCATCTATTGAGATGATCGTATGGTTTTTATTCTTCAGTTTGTTTATGTGGTTTATCACACTGATTGATTTGCAGATATTGAAAAATCCTTGCATCCCTGGGATAAATCCCACTTGATCGTGGTGTATGATCCTTTTCATGTATTGTTGGATTCAGTTTGCTAGTATTTTGTTGAGGATTTTAGCATCTATGTTCGTCAGCAAAATTGGCCTGTAGTTCTCTTTTTGTGTGTGTGTGGTATCTTTGTCTGGTTTTGGTATCAGGGTGATGCTGTCCTCATAGAATGAGTTTGGAAGTGTTCCTTCCTCTGCAATTTTTTGGAATAGTTTTAGAAGTTTAGGTGTTAATTCTTCTCTAAATGTTTGCTAGAATTTGCCTGTGAAGCCATCTGGTCATGGACTTTTGTTTGTTGGAAGCTTTTAAATCACAGATTCAATTTCAGTACTTGGAATTGGTCTGTTCATATTTTCTGTTTCTTCCTGGTTCAGTCTTGGGAGATTGTACCTTTCTGAGATTTTGTCCATTTCTTCTAGGTTGTCCATTTTATTAACATATAGTTGCTTCTAGTAGTCTTTTATGGTCCTTTGTGTTTCTATGGTGTCAATTGTAACTTCTCCTTTTTCATTTCTAATTTTATTGATTTGAACCCTCTCCCTTTTTTTCTTCATGAGTCTGGCTAAAGGTTTATCAATTTTGTTTATCTTTTCAAGGAACCAGCTTTTAGTTTCCTTGATCTCTTCTATTGTTTTTTAGTCTCTGTTTCATTTATTTCTTCTCTGATCTTCATGATTTCTTTTTTTCTGCTAACTTTGGTTTTTGTTGGTTCTTCTTTCTCTTGTTGCTTTAGGTGTAAGGTTAAGTTGTTTATTTGAGATTTTTTCTTGTTTCCTGAGGTGAGCTTGTATTGCTATAAACTTCCCTCATAAAACTGCCTTTGCTGCATCCCATAGCATTTGTATTATGGGTTTTGGGTTGTTGTGTTTTTGTTTTCCTTTGTCTCTAGGTATTTTTTGACATTTTCTTTGACTTCTTCAGTGATCCATTGGTTGTTAAGTAGCATATTGTTTGGCTTCACGTTTTTGTGTTTTTTTTTTTTTTTTTTTTTGCGGTACGCAGGCCTCTCACTGCTGTGGCCTCTCCTACTGCAGAGCACAGGCTCGGACACGCAGGCTCAGCGGCCATGGCTCATGGGCCCAGCTGCTCCACGGCATGTGGGATCCTCCCGGACCGGGGCACAAACCCGCATCCCCTGCATCTGCAGGCAGACTCCCAACCACTGCGCCACCAGGGAAGCCCTGTGTTTTTGTTTTTTTGCAGTATTTTTCTTCTCACACTTGATTTCTAATCTTATAGCATTGTGGTTGGAAAAGTTGCTTGATACAATTTCAATTTTCTTAAATTTACTGAGGCTCACTTTACGGCCCAGCATGTGATCTGTTCTGAAGAATGTTCCATGTGCACTTGAAAAGAATGTGTATTCTGCTGATTTCAGATGGAATGGTCTATAAATATCAACTAAGTCCATCTGGTCTAATGTGTCATTTAAGGTCTGTATTTCCTTATTGATTTTCTGTCTGGATGATCTGTCCATCAATGAAAGTGAGTGTTAAAAGTCCCCCACTATTATTGTGTTACTGTCAGTTTCTACTTTTATGTCTGTTAACATTTGCCTTACATATTGATATGCTCTTATGTTGGGCGCATATATATTTACAATTGTTATATCTTCTTTGTGGATTAACCCATTTATCATTATGTAGTGTCTTTCTTTGTCTTTCGTAACAGCTTTCATTTTAAAGTTTATTGAAAGTCTATGCTGCCTTGGAACTTCCCTGGTGGTGCAGTGGTAGAGAATCTGCCTTCCAATGCACCGGACAGGGGTTCTATCCCTGGTCAGGGAACTAAGATCCCACATGCTGTGGGGCAACTAGGCCTGTGCACTGCAACTACTGGGCCTGCATGTCCTCAACTAGAGAGCCCGCATGCCACAAACTACAGAGCCCACATGCTCTGGAGCGCACGCACCACACTACAGAACCCATGCTCTCTGGAGCCTGCACGCCACAAGTAGAGAGAGAAAACCTGCATGCCACTACTAGAGAGAAGCCCGTGCGCCACAACAGAAGATCCCGTGTGCCACAACTAAGACCTGACAGCCAAAAATAAAAATAAATAAATAAATAAAATAAATAAATACTAAAAAAACAATAAAGTATATGCTGTGTTGTAGAGAGCATATATATGAGTCTTGCTTTTGTATCCATTCAGCCAGTCTGTGTTGTTTGGTTGGAGCATTTTATCTGTTTATATTTAAGGTAATTATCAGTATGTATGTTCTTATTTCCATTTTGTTAATAGTTTTGGATTTTTTTTGTAGGTCTTCTTTCTTCCTTTCCTCTTTCGTTCTCTTGTGGTTTGATAACTGTTTTTAGTTTAGATTCCTTTTTCTTTTTTGAGTGTGTATATCTATTATAGATTTTTGGTTTGCAGTTACCATGAGGTTTTGCTATAGCAGTCTATGTAAATACATGATTATTTTAATTTACTGATCTCTTCATTTCAAATGCATTTCAAATATCCTGGATTTATACTCTCCTCCTCTTATGATTACTGGTTTTGATACCATATTTGTGTGTATCCAACCTTTCCTACCTTTACTGTATGTTGGCCTTTACCAGTGAGCTTTCCCATTTTGTACTTTCCTTGTTTCTCATTGTGGCCTTTTCTTTTCTGGCTGGAGAAGTACCTTTAGCATTTGTTGTAAAGCTGGTTTGGTGGTGCTGAACTCTTTTAGCTTTTGCTTTTCTGTAAAGCTTTTGATTTCTCTGTCAAATCTGAACGAGAGCCTTGCTAGGTAGAGTACACTTGGTTGTAGGTTTTTCCCTTTCATCAATTAAAAAAAAATATTTCTTTTACTTAGTTGTCTTTGGCTGCACTGGGTCTTCGTTGCTGCATGCGGGCTTTCTCTAGTTGTGGCAAGTGGGTCTACTCTCTGTTGTGGTGCATGGGCTTGTCATTGTGGTGGCTTCTCTTGTTGCAGAGCACGGGCTCTAGATGCACAGGCTTCAGTAGTTGTGGCACGCGAGCTCAGTAGTTGTGGCTCATGGGCTCAGTAGTTGTGGCTTGTGGGCTCTAGAGCGCAGGCTCAGTAGTTGTGGCGCACAGGCTTAGTTGCTCTGCGATATGTGGGATCTTCCTGGATCAGGTCTTGAACCCATGTCCCCTGCATTGGCAGGCAGATTCTTAACCACTGTGCCACCAGGGAAGCCCCCCTTTCATCATTTTAAATACATCATTCCACTCCCTTTTGGTCTGCAGAGTTTGTGCTGAAAAATCAGCTGATAAACTTATGGGGATTCCCTTGTATGTCATTTGTTGCTTTTCCTTTGCTGCTTTTAATATTTTCTATTTATCCTTAATTTTTGTCAGTTTGATTACTATGTGTCTCAAACTCAAAGCGTGGTCCTCCTTGGGTTAATCCTGTAAAGGACTCTCTGCACTTCCTGGATTGGGTGACTGCTTCCTTTCCCATGTTAGGGAAGTTTTCAGCTATTAATCTCTTCAGATATCTTCTCAGGCTTCTTCTCTCTCTCTTTTCCTTCTGGGACTCCTGTAATGTGAACATTGGTGCATTTGACATTGTCTCAGAGGTCTCTTTAAACTGTCCTCATTTTTCATTTTTTCTTTATTCTGTTCCAAGGCAGTGATTTCCACCACTCTGTATTCCTGGTCATTTATCCATTTTTCTGTCTCATTTATTCTGCTATTGATTCCTTCTAGTGTATTTTTCACTTCAGTTGTTTTATTCTTCAACTCTGTTTGGTTGTTCATTATTTTTTTAAATTCTTTGTCAGAAACTTTGTGGGCTTCCCTGGTGTGCAGTAGTTAAGAATCTGCCTGCCAATGCAGGGGACATGGGTTTGAGCCCTGGTCCGGGAAGATCCCACATTCTGCGGAGCAACTAAGCCCATGAGCCACAACTACTGAGCCCGTGCTCTAGAGCCCATGAGGTACAACTACTGAGCCCACGTGCCACAGCTACTGAAGCCTGCGCACCTAGAGCCCATGCTCCGCAATAGGAGAAGCCACCACAATGAGAAGCCTGTGCACTGCAATGAAGAGTAGGCCCCGCTCACTGCAACTAGAGAAAGCCCCCACACAGCAACAAAGACTCAACACAACCAAAAATAAATAAAATAAAAAGTATATAAATTTTTTTTAAAAAAAGCTTTAAAAATAACTTTTTATAACTTCTTGCTCTATGCCTCCATTCTTTTCCCAAGTTCTTGGATCATCTTTACTATCATTACTCAGAACTCTTTTTAAGGTAGATTGCCTGTCTCCACTTAACTTAGTTGTTCTTCTGGGGCTTTATCTTGTTCTTTTGTCTGGAACATATTCCCTTGCTGTCTCATTTTGTTTAAACTTATATTTGTATTTTTTATATATGTATTTTTATATAGTAGCTTAGTTATGCTTCTTGACCTTGGAGAAGTGGACTTCTGTAGGGCAAGTCCTATGTGTCCCAGCAGTATACTCTCCTCTCATCACCCAAGGACCAGGGACCAGCTGGTCTCAGGGTAGGTTCTGACCTGTGTTTACAGACTCAGTTCTGCAGGTTAAGGAACATAGTTTCCTTTCTTCTGGTGTCTGCTCCCTGGTGGGTGAGGCTGGACTAGAGGCTTGTATAGGCTGCCTGGTGGGAGGGACTGTTGCCTGCCCACTGGTGGATGGAGTTGGGTCTTGGCTCTCTGGTGGGCAGGACCATGTCACGGGGCATGTCTAGAGGTGGCTGTGGGCTCAGGATGTCTTTAGGCAGCCTGTCTGTTGATGGGTGGGACTGTGTTCCCACCCTGTTGGCTGTTTGGCCTGAGGAGTCCCAGCACTGGAGCCTACAGGCTGTTGGGTGGGGCCAGGTCTTGGTGCTAATGTTCCAAGCAAGATGTCAGCCCTCAGATGAGTACTCTGTGTATGTTCGCCACCAGCTTTTATGTCCCGAGAGAGCCACAGCTGCCCCTTGCCTCCCCAGGAGACCCTCCAAGACCAGCAGGTAGGTCTGACCCAGGCTCCTTTGAAGTCACTGCTTTTGCCCTGGGTCCCAGTGTGCATGAGATGTTGTGTGTGCCCTCCAAGAGTGGAGTTTCTGTTTCCCTCAGTCCTGTAAATTTCCTGCGATCAAGACCCGCTGGCCTTCAAAGCCAAATGCTCTGGGGGCTCCTTCTCCTAATGCCAAACGTGGGGCTCAGAACTCTTCCGTCGAAGAACTTCTGTGATATAATTATTCTCCAGTTTGTGGGTCACCTACCCAGGGGAGTATGAGATTTTTTTCTATCATGAATGTGCCCCTCCTACCATTTCATTGCCATTTCTTCTTTGTTTTTGGATGTACAGTATCTTTTTTGGTAGGTTCCAGTTTTTTTTATTGATGGCTGTTCAGCAGTTGTGATTTCGGTGTTCTCATGGGAGGAGGTGAGCTCAAGGTCTTCTACTCTGCCGTCTTGTCTTCAATCTCAAGAGTATATTATTCTTATTCAGGATACCCGTGTTCCTCTGCCTCACAGTGATGTTGTTGCCTTGGTTAAAATCCACACTGCGAATGGGAAGTCCCTCACTGAAAAACAGAGACTCTCAGATTGGCTTAAAATTCTGCCATATCCTGCTTATAAGGTACATGCCTTTGCTCTCAGTGCTGGGCAGTCTGAAAGCACCACATAACAGAGCAGACAGAAGTGTCAACAGGGTGACCAGGTCCAGAGAAGGTAGGGAAACCGGTGGGGCAGTCAATCATCAGGGAGGCCCGAGCCCCAGTGTACAGCTGCTCATGCTGCAACCCCGGCTGTGCTCCAAATAGAGATATTTTAGACATAGATCTATCTTCTGGTTTAACATGGCAGAGAAAACACCTGAATTTATGGTTGCTTTCTCATAAAGGAAGCAATTTCAATAAAATGAAAATGGGGGGATAGATCTGTAAGGGCAAAGAGAATGCGAGGAGAGACTGAAGCAATCTGTTTGGAAGCTGGGAGGTAGATGGCTGAGGAATAACTGTTAATGGACCCATGAAAGCTGAAGCCTACACTAGGGGAAAATCTAGAAACTGAAGAACTACCAAAAGACTCTGGAGTTGAAAGCATCAGTTAACTCTGAATGAAGGGATTAGGTGAGGCTCAAATGAGGAAGAATGTTTGAAAATCTTTACATGAAGTAGGTAGACCTCCTGGGATTCCCTCCCTCATCCTGTGCATCCTGATGAGCATCACCCTCTTGTGATGAGCAGAAGAAAGCTTAAAAAATCATAATTGAAATCTTGGAAACAAATCTACCCATCAAACAGGATTATTGGACTTCTATTTTACCTGATGATAAATGTAACAGGAATCAGATTTATCCTCTCTTCTAAAACAACTAAAAATCTGGAAAAATGAATGAAACTGAATTGTAGGGCAACTTGAAATGGCCTATTGTATGTAATTGGAACTCTAGAAGGAGAAGATAGTGGGGTGAGGTTGTGGTAGGAGACAGAAAAAACATTTGAAGAAATAATGGCCGTAATTTCCCCAATTTTGATGAAAATTATAAATCCACAGGTCTAAGGAATTTGGTAAACCCCAAGCACAAGAAATGTAAAGAAAACTACACAAAGACACGTCATAATCAAATTGCTTAAAACCAGAGGTAAAGAGAAAATCTTAAGAGCAGCCAGAAAATAAATACACTGCTATTAGATAAAAGTGATGGCAACTTCTTGTTGGAAACAAAGCAAGCCAGAAGACAGTGGAGCAACATATTTATGTACCAAAAGGAAAAAAACATTGTCAAACTAGAATTTTATACATGGAGAAATTGGGAAACACTAAAGCAGAAAAAAGTTACCACTTGCAGAAACAAACTAGAAGAAGTTTTAAAGGAAGTCATGGAGACAGAAGGAAAATGATCCTAGAAGAAAAACTGGATCTGCACAAAGGAATGATAAGCACCAGAAATGATGTGTATGTGAATATAAGATTTCTTTTTTTGTTTTTAAAAAAGTCTTAATTTTAAATATAAAAATAGTAACCATAGAGTTTATAACATATGTAAAATCTAGACAAAATATAGCGCAAAATTCAGGGGAGGAAGAATGGAAATATACTGTTGTAAAATTCTTATACTACACACAGAATGGTATAATATTACTTTAAGTGAGACTGTAATAAGTTAAAGATGTATACCATAAACCCTAAAGTAACCAGTAAAATAAGAAAGTAAAGGCTTACAGCTAATAAGCCAAAAGAGGAGATAAAATTAAATTATAAAAATACTCAATCTAAAAGAAGCCAGCACAAAAGGAAAACGGGAACAAATAAAAGATGAGACAGGGGCTTCCCTGGTGGCGCAGGTTGAGAGTCTGCCTGCTGGCGCAGGGGACACGGGTTCATGCCCCGGTCCGGGAGGATCCCGTGTGCCGCAGAGCGGCTGGGCCCATGAGCCATGGCCACTGAGCCTGCATGTCTGGAGCCTGTGCTCTGCAGCGGGAGAGGCCATGACAGTGAGAGGCCCGCATGCCACACACACACAAAAAAAAGATGAGACAAATAGGAAACAAATATCAAAATGATGTATTTAAACCCAAACACATTAATAATCAGACTAAATGTAAATGGTATAAACATCCCCAATCAAAAGGCAGAGGTAGTCAGAATGAATAAAAAAAACAAGATAACTATTTGCTTTCTAAAAGAAATCCATTAAAATATAAGGACACAAACAGGTTAAAAGTAAAAGTTGAAAGAAGGCATACAAGGTAAAAAATAGATTTTAAAAATTTAGATCCAGTAGTCAAACCAATTTAAAGAAAGAAGGAGTGGCTCTCAGAGAAATTAAATTTCAGAGTGAAGAATATTATTAGGGATAAAGAGGATAATTTGGTAATGATAAAAGAAGCAAGTTACCAAGAGTGTACAAAACAAATGGAAGCATTAATGCACATCATAACAGAACTTCAAAATTCTTGAAGCGAGAGTGAATAGAATTGTAAGGAGAAATGGACAAATCTTCTACTCTCAATAATTTGAATAAAAAGTAGATCGAAAATCAGTAAAGATATAGAAGCCTTGAACAATACTTTCAACCAACATGTTCTAATTGATATTTGTAGAGCTTTACACTTAACAACAGAAGAATGCACATTCTTTTGCAGTACATATGGAACGCCCACTAAAATAGTATATTCTTGGGCAATAAAAAATTCAATAACTGTATAAGAATTTAAATCAAACAGTCTGTTCACTGATCACAATGGAATTAAAAGTTAATAATGTAAGGATTGCTGAATATCTTCAAATATTTGGAAATTAAACAACACATTTTAAAATAACCCAAAGGTCAAGGAAGAAATCAAAAGGGAACTGAATCAAAATGAAAATGCAACCTATCAAAATTTGTGGGATGCAAAATTTGTGGGATGCAAGTATGCTTTAGTTAGGGGAAAATTTATAGTACCAAATGCATATACATTAAGTCTCCTACATACGAATGAGTTCCATTCCAAGAGTGCGTTCGTAAGTCCAATTTGTTCATAAGTCCAACAGAGTTAGCCTAGGTACCCACCTTTTACAGATAATGCCAGACATGTGAACTAACTTACATGATTGGACATGCAAATGCATGTTTGCCTCTTTGAAAGTTCACAACTGGAAGGTTTGTATGTAGGGGACTTACTGTATTAGAAAAAAGAAAAGTCTCAAATAAATTACTTCAGCTTATACTATAAGAAATAAGAGGGCTTCCCTGGTGGTGCAGTGGTTGAGAGTCCGCCTGCCGATGCAGGGGACACAGGTTCGCGCCCTGGTCCGGGAAGATCCCACATGCCGCGGAACGGCTGGGCCCGTGAACCATGGCCGCTAAGCCTGCACGTCCAGAGCCTGTGCTCCGCAACGGGAGAGGCCACAGCAGTGAGAGGCCCGCGTACCGCAAAAAAAAAAAAAAAGAAATAAGAGAAAGAAGAAAAATTAAACTCAAAACAGAAGAAAAGAAACAATAAAGAGTATAAATAAATAAAATAGAGAATAGAAAACAAAAGAAAAAATCAGTGAAACCAAAAGTTTGTTCTTTGATAAAATCAATAAAACTCAAAAGCTTCTTGCCAGAAGTATCAGAAAAAAATATCAAAGATACAAATTACCAATATCAGGAATGAGAGAGGGGACATCACTACAGACTTTATATATATTAAAAGGAAAATTATAAAGTATTATAAATAACTTCATATGAGTTAGTTTAATAATTGAGATGAAAGAGACTTCCCTTGAAAGATATAAACTTTCAAAGCTCACTCGGAAAGAAACAGCCATAATAAAAAACAACATTCTGATATTTGCTACAACATGGATGAACCTTGAAAACATTATGCTGAGTGAGTAAGCCAGACACAAAAAGACACCTGTTGTATGATTCCACTTGCATGAAATATCTATAATAGGCAAATTTTATAGAGAGGAATAGAGGTTACGGGACTGAGAGGAAGGGGAAAAGCGGTTTACTGTTTAATGGGTACAGAGTTTCTCTTTGGAATGATGAGAACGTTCTGGAAATAGTGGTGATGGTTATGGGACATTGTTTATGTGCTTAATGCCCTTGAATTGTATATTTAAAATATTTGAAATGGTAAATTGTACATTATGAATATTTTATCACACACAAAAAATAAAAAGAATCTGAATTTGAAATAGATAATCTGAATCAAAAATACATAATCTGAATATGAATAAATCTATTAAAGAAATTTAATTTGTAAGTAAAAATCTTTCCAAAAAGATGACTCCAGGCACAGATGGCTTCGCTGGTGTATTCTGCCATACATTTAAGGAAGAAATAATATCAGTTCTATACAAACTCTTCCAGAAAATTGAAAAGGAGGAAATACTTTGCAACTCATTCTGTGAGGCCAGCATTACTCTGATACCAAAACCAGACAAAGACATTATAAGAATACAATACTACAGACAAATTCCCTTCATGAATTTAGATGCAAAAATTTTTAACAAAATTAAGCAGAGTGAATCTAACAGTAAATAAAAATTGCAATACATATTGCCAGGTGGGATTTTTCCCAGGAGTGCAATGTTAAACATTAAAATCAAGTAACTCGTCATATTAGCAACCTAAAAAAGAAGAATCATGTGACCATCTCAGTATATGCAGACAAAGCATTTAACAAAATCTAACATCCATTCCTGGTCACAACGCTCAGCAAAGTACAATTAGAAGAGAACTTCCTTGACCTGATAAAAGGTGTCTATGAAAAAACTATAGCTAACATCAAATTTAATGGTGAAAACCTGAATGCTTAAAGCAACAATAAGATACTGCCACACACCTGTTAGAATCTAAATCCAAAACACTGACAACATCAAATGTTGGTGAGGATACAGAGCAACAGGAATTCTCATTCATTGCTGCTGGAATGCAAAACACTAAATCCACTTTGGAAGACAGTGGTAGTTTCTTACAAAACTAACCATATGCTTACCATACAATCCAGCAATTGCACTACTTGGTATTTATCCAAATGAGTTGAAAAGTTACATCCACACACAAAAACTGCACACAGATATTTATAGCAGCTTTATTCATAATTGCCAAAATTTGGAAGCAACCAAGATTTCATTCAGTAGAAGAATGGATAAACTGTGGTACATCCATACAATGGAATATTATTCATCACTAAAAAGTAATGAGCTATCAAGCCATGAAAAGATATGGAGGAAACATAAATGCATATTGTGAAGTAAAAGAAGCCAATCTGAAAAGGCTGCATACTGTATGATTCCAACTGTATGACATTTTGGAAAAGGTAAAACCATGGAGACAGTGAAAAGACAGTAACAGATGTCCCACTCTGGGGCAGGATGTTGATAGTGGATGAGGCTGTCCATGTGTGGGGGCTGGGGTGTATATAGGAATTCTCTGTACTTTCTGCTCAATTTTGCTGTGAGCCTAAAACTGCCCTGAAAAATAAAGTCTATTTAAAAAAAAAAAAGGAAAAGCACCCACAATGTTATGTTTCAGTATGTTGTGCTTTGTTAGAAAAATTCACCTTTCCCTCACAAGATTTCTTTTGTGATTATTACATTGTACCTCTAAGAAAGTGATCTTTTAAGTTTAAAAAAAAAAAACTGAATGTTTTCCCTCTAAGACAAGAAACAAAGCTAGGATGTCTGCTTTCAGTATTTCTATTCAACCTTGTCCTGGAAGTTCTCGTCCATTCAATAAGGCAAGAAAAAAATATAAGGCATCCAGATGGGAAAAAAGAAGAAAAACTGTCTTTATTTATAGACATGATCATCCTTGTAGAAGTCTTTACAAAATCTACAAAGAGCTACTAGAGCTAAGAAGTAGTTACAGTAAGATTATAGGATATTTGATCCATGTACAAAAAAAGTTAATGTGTTTCTATGTACTAGCAATGAATAATTAGAAATTAAAGTTTCAAAAACAATACCATTTACAGTAGCATCAAAAAATTAGATATTTAGGGATAAGCTTGATGAAAGATGTGAAACACCTTTATGCTAAGAGAAATTAAGGAGGATCTAAACAAATGGAGAGATAATGCCTTGTTCATGGATCAGAAATCTCAATATTATTAACAGGATGGGTCTCTCCAAATTGATGTATAGATTTAACACAATCAGAATCCCAGCAGATTGTTTTGTAGATATTAATTCACTATTTCTAAAATTTATATGTAAATGCAAAGGACCCAGAATGGCCAAAACAACTTTGAAGAGAAGAACAAATGAGGAGGGTTTTCACTACCTGATTTTCAGACTTATGATGTAGCTACAGTAATCAAGTAGGATGGTATTGGTGTAAAGATACACAAGCAGATCAGTGGAGGAGAGGAGAGTCCAGACATAGACTCGCACATGTATGGGCAATTAATTTTTGAGAAAGACCCCAAGGCGATTCAAGGAGAAAGGGATAGCCTTTTCAATAAATAGCACTGGAACAATTTGATACACATATGCAAAAAAAAAAAAGAACCCTGTTTATTGGTTTACATTGGATCATAGACCAAAATGTAAATCCTAAAACTACACATTTTCTAGATAAAGAAAACATAGGAAAAAAATCTTTGTGAGCATGAGTCAGGTAAAAATTTATCAAAACCGTAATTCATCTAAGAAAAAATTATTATATTGATTATGGTGATGGTTTCATCGGTATATACATATGTCAAAACTTATCAAATTGTATATTTTAGATGTGGACAATTACATATTAATTATACTTCAATAAGGCTGATCAAAGAATATTGCTGTAGAAAGGAGGATTTAGAACACAAAAATGATTTTGGAATTTAAAAATAAAAAAGCAGAAATGAAATATTTAGTAGAAGCCTGGAAAGAAAGTTGAGGAAATCTAATAATTAGAACAACTTCAACAAAGAAATGGAAAATAGAAGCTAAAAGCTAAGAAAATTAGACTAAGGAGGAAATGGAACAGTTTAAATTATAGAACTTTCAAAAATAGAGAAGAAAGAAAATGGAGGGGCAATATACCAAAGAAACAACTCAAGGAAATTTCTTGCACACAAAAGACTGGATTTCTAGTCTGAGGGGTTTACCACTTGTCCAGCACGATGAGTGGAAACAAAGCCACACAAGACACACCAGTGAAAAGTTTTAAAACACTGGGGACAAAAAAAAGGCACTAAAGTTCCCAGAGAGAAAGAATAGGCCCACAAGGCCTAGTATTAGTCCTGTATTAGACTTCTCAGCAGCAAGGCTGAAGGTAAAGGATAAGAAAGACCTTCACAGTTCTTGTTGAAAATGATGTCTTAGAATTCTGTGTCCTCAAGACTCTCATCATGCTGTTACTAATGGACACTTTCAGATATGCAGTGTCCTGAATTTTAAAAAAATTGCTCATATTTTCTTTCCCAGGAAAGGGGAGATTTTTTTTTCTGTTGAAGAGTTTGGGGATGAATTTGTGATAGGTACATAAAAAAACTAAACAAATGGAAAAAAAAATTGCCTCCAGTGAAAACAAAAAATTGTATAAGAAAGAAAATTTTAATGTACCACATGCTACAGCCTCAAATAATATATACAGTCATAATAATATAAATGCTAAATATTGATTTGTCCAAAAATTATTATACCATTCTATTAGAAGAATGGGAAGGGAAAGAAATGTATTTTAGGGTATGGGAGTGGAGTGCGAGAGCTGAACCCTTATTGTCCATTGTCTGAAGTAAATACATTATATTTAAAATAAACAAAAATCAATACATTGGAATTTAAGCATGTGATTTACAAATACAGAGGCAAATATCAGAGGCTAAAAACATCAGAAGTAGTGGCTTCTGGGGTGTGGAAAGGAAACAGCTAACTTCATGTAAGACCTATAGAACTATATGATTTTTAAACCATGTAAATGTACAACTTTTATTAAAATTAAAAGAACAAAGACACTATAGAAGAAAGTTTCTCAGAACTGAAGAAACATAGTTATCTCCGGACTAAAAGACCCTCCAAGCTCCAAGTAGGACAGAGAATAAAAGATTCATGCCTTGATGCAGACTCAATTCAGGACATCACACATAAAGGGAAATTCCTAAAGCTTCCAGGAGAGAAGAAGTCATCCTTGAAAGAGCAAAAATAATGCTGGCCTCAGACATCTTACCAGGAACATTGGATATTAGAAGAAGAAAAAATTCTGAAAAATATAATTTAAAACCCAGTATTCTATATGAAGAAAATTGTTATGCCTGTGAGAAAACAAAGAGTTTTAGATTTATAAGTACTCTAAAAACTGATCTCCAAAGCGCTCTTTCTGTTACTGCAGGATATATTCCAGCAAAAAACTTCAAGAAATAGTAGAATTAAGAGGCTTGGTAATCTCAAAGATCCAGCAAAGAAAAAATAAGGCAAATAAATATTCCAAGAACAAAAAGTTATGTGAGAAGCTCATGTCTGCGTCTAAATGTGAAGGAAGCAAAGTGACATGAATTTAATGATTGGCCATTCGCGATTCTTGTAGTTAATGACACTGGACCCACAGAGAAGGAAATAAAATCCTACTATCCTGACTGACTTTGAAGGAACAGTATTTACTAACTCATAATAGCGTAAACAGTGTTTATTGTTTTTTAGGTTTTAAGAATCAGCTTATGGACAAAACATGAAAGAAGTATGTTCATAAAATAGTATATAAAATTATCAACTCTGACAATTTAAATGTTGTCAGGGTATAGTTGAGAGAAATTAAGAGATTGTCTGAAAACAATAGAAGAAGTAAGATTAGGTGTGAGACAATGTTTCAAAGGTAGCCAACAGAAAAATTTAAATAGTAACTCTTAAAATTTAGAGGAGGGAGTAGTGTGTTAGCTAAAGCCTGTGTTTCATAGCAAAGAGTCAAGCTGAATATCAAGATAGAGCCATAGTGTGCTAAAATTAAGATGCTAACCACCAGAAAAGCCAAATGCAGAAATGGTTAAAGATGGCCCCCCAAAAAAGGATGGCAGCTTCTGGGACTGTGGGTGGGGAAGGGAACGGAGTGGGTGGCCTTTGCTTTTCATTATGTGGCCTCCTCTACCGCATGTATTCAGAAAAGCATTTTGAAATGCTTTAAATGAATAAAATAAAATGTTGATGTAGTGCAAGCCCAGACAGTTTTTCGTTTCTGTTTGTCTTTTCTGTTTTGCATTGCAAGTGCCTGACTTACTCTCTGATCGCCTAGGCATCCACTTCAAAGACGGCTGTCTCGGTAAACACGCAGCCAGCCACAGGGCTGGATAGAGAGCCAGACTGCCTCCTTCACTGAGGTTCCCCGTTTTAGAGATCTTGGTTGATTTCAATAACTAACCATTTGGGCCACTTGGGGTTTTTTTTTCCCTTCCTGCTCTTGTGTTTTAAATTCAGCAATAGTGAGCGAGCCTGTGAAACCCTAGGCCCCTCCCTCAACCCCAGTAAAAGCAGAACCCCAGCACCGAGAACTCTCTGTGTGGCTGTGTAATTTCCAGGTCCTGTAGGTAATGAACCTTTATTTTCTCCAAGTTTCCTGATGGCTGTTGCTGAAGGGTATCTTGCAGTCATAATAAGAACCACAAGGGCCCATCCATCCACAACACTGGTTATTGATAGGCGGAGACAGGCACAACACAGTTGCATTGTGAATAAATACATCCTTGTTCTGAGAACTAGATGTGAAAAAGTTGATAGTGAAAAGCAGTGTCTTAGACCATCAGGACACGAGGGTCTTCAGCATTTGTCATCCATTTGTCATCAGGCTTCAGGATGGTGGCCTTGCTGGGAGTAGGAGGGACAGTCCCTTCCTCATTAGGACTTCTGCAAAATTAAGGATAAGCTTACTGTGGACACAGGGTGTTGTTTTGATGGCTGTGTGTGTGCACGCACGCATGGGTGTGCGCGCACGCATGGGTGTGCGCATGCGTGTGCCAGGTGGATGATAAGAAAAGTGTCTGAGTTATGAATCAAAGTGGCCGAGTGGTTTTGGTAGAATGTGATGTAGAAGACCTAAGAACAGAACAAGACTAAGTATAGAAGAAAGTCCATTATTATGACCTTTACTGATAGAGCCAACTGCCAGCTGGAACTCTCCCCCAGCCCCTCCACCTGCCGCCGCTCTGACAGATTTCTGTAGTGGCCTCTGCTCGGAGAGGGTCCCTTGCATGCTGGTCTTATGAGAGAATCATGTAAGAAAGCCCAGGTTAGTTCAGAAGACTTGGAGACCCTTTTTGCTTCCTGTTTACCCGCCTCCTCACCCCGACAGCAACCTCTGGGTTCCAGCAGACAGACCCCAGTGAGCTGGCAGCTGACCCGCCACCTGGCAGGTGCCCACGGCCTCCTGTTCTCCCAGTTCCCTTCCCGTCTCGTTGTGGGAGGTAGTTCCTACATTGCATGACCTCTTACATGCCAAGCTAAGCCTCCAGTGGACCATGTCTAACAGCCCAGGTCACAGGCCCAGTGTCCGAAGGCCTCGGAAACGGCAGGCATGTGGGCCCAGCCCCAAGGGATCTCCCTCCTCATGTTCACCCCTACCACCCCAAGAGCCGAGGTGCATAAGGATGGCGTGGACAGCCTCGGCGACCCCTGAATTTCAGCATCAGTGAATGCTCTGACCCTTAGATCCAATCCGGTGTTCAGGGTTGGTGGAATCTGTACATCGCTTACATATTTCACATGGAAAAAATCCTCACCTGGGCAAAAATGCAGGCCATCTTGCCAGCCCCTTCAGGCTATTTTCAGTGCCATTGTCTTTTCCACTAGCACTTAGACTCTTATCTTGATTGCATTTGTTCAGTTTTAACGACCACTTGGTTATCTTTGCCTTTGGGGCTGTGGGTCGGACCCTTTTGGCATCTGTGGGAAAAGCTTTGAGTGATGTATGTCTGCACGGAGGTAGTGTGCATCTCGGTCTCACTTAAAACGAGAAACCGCGTCACCTTCGTGTGAAGCTCTGAGAAGAGCAGTGTCAGGGCCGTGTTAGAGGATCTGGGGCCAAGATGGGCTATTAACGCTTGGTTGGTCTGAAAGGCTCCCAGACACCCACTGACATGGTGCATCCTGATTGCTCCTCCAGCATGAGGGATGACCCCTCACCCCACATCAGGGTTTGGTCCAGGTCCCTGGTGACGGCCAGCGGGAGCACCCCCCTTGCCTGGTGAAGCACAGGGAGGGGTCGATGTCACTGCAGATGCGCTCGGCTGGAAAAGCGTTCAAATGATGGGCTGGTGGCAAAAGTTTGACATTTCGATATCTCTTTGCCTTTTAACGTGCTCATGTGGGGACAGCCTGTACCTGCTTTTCTGCTTTAATCCATCATTTTTCTCTGGGCAAAAGCACAAAATAATACAGAATAGGAAGAATTTTGGGTCCAGCGATGGTAGGTACAGCCAGCTCTCCATGAACCTGACAACACGTAGATTAGTCAGAACATGGTTGGCTCCCTGTTCCCGTGTGTGGCAGACGTGGATGACAATTTTCATGTAATTAGAGAACAGTTCAGTAAATTACTGTATCGTAGATTCTCTTTAACCCGTGGCTCAGACAACCCTAGGACTGCTTACAGCCTTGACACCGACAGTCCAAACATTGTCATTATTCTATAGATCCCCAGAAGGGCTGGTTAATGTAGAACTGCAGTCGCTAACCCTTAACCCTGCCCCCTCTTTTGGACTAGAAGACAGTGCTGTTGACATTCCTCCTGGACTCCTCCTTGCAAAGCGCGGTGTGTGTCCCCATGGCCTCCTGCCTGGTGTCCGAGCTGCCCCACGTGCTGTGTCTCTCACCACGCCTGCCCCAGCAAAGCAGAGTTCACGGAAAAGTTCACGGGTGCCTAGTCCCATGGGGCAGAAAGGGCAACAGACACAATTCACGTTGGGTTATATATAGGCATAGGTGTCTTACTGACGATCAGAAAAACATTTCTGGGGGGAAAATAAGTAACAAGAAAATGGAGGAAAAACAATTGAAAACTCAAGAAGACAGATAAGATGTGAAAGGAAATGACAAAATAGAAGAAATAAGAATTGTTTGGGAGGGGTGCCTGTGACTTGGACAATTGTCCATTTTGCTGGGGTGTCAGGGTGGGTAGTGGGAGCAGGGAAGGACCCTGGGGGGTGGGGAACGAGCACAGCAAATGGGTGCTGCGGCACTCCTGGCCTGGGCAGATCCCGCTGGGGCCAGGATGGGAGGGGGACTGGCAGGCAGAGGGGTGCTTCCCGGGTCACCCAAATACTGCCTGATACACCAGCTCGCAAAACCTCCCTGGCACGAGCCACTTCCGAGCCACCACTTCTCCCACGGATGCTGCTGCCTGAGGCCCCAAGGGTTATTACTGTAGTCTCAGATGTTTCATTTAGTCTTATCTCCCTCCCTGTCGGTGTCTTTCTTTGTTTTTATTTATTTTCACGTTATTTTAATCTGTCTAGATGCCTAATGGCCTGTATCTGAGCTCAGCAAGATACTTTGAATGGTTTGAGTAGCTTGATTCCTGGCCCCATCAGAAGGTGTTCTGAATTCTTAAACCAAAACCTTCGCCTGGCACTTCTTAAAGTATTAGTGATACCCTGCCCTCCCCAGTTCCAGCTGAAGCATTTGGTCCCCATGTAAAGTTGCCAGGTTTAGCAAAGAAAATTACAGGACAGCCAGGTAAGTTGGAATTTCAGATAAATAATTGGTGTAAGTATATCCCAACTATTGTGTGGGATATATTTATACTGAAAAATTTTTTCATTGTTTATCTGAAATTCAAATTCAACTGGGCATCTAGCATTCATCTGCAAGCCTACCAGCTAGTCCTGCAACTGCTCTGTGAAAATGTGCACCCTGGGCTGGTCGGCGGTGCCCGTCCTCAGATGTGGCCACGCTCCTGCCTCTGGAGGAAGGCCATGGGGTGTGGGTGCATCCTTGGGCTTTGTGTCCCAAAGGACCAGTTTTGCCCCCACCCAGGGCACTCACTTTCTTGAGTTCCTCTGACAGGGAGGTGACACAGGCAGAGAGTGGAGGCAGCTCCGGGGCTGGTGGGCACCCCACCCAGGGGTTCCCCAGCTTGGAAACCCTGGCCTCCCTCCTGGCCTCCCTGGGCCGGCTGCTCCAGACACGGCTCCTCCCTCCTCTGTCTCCTCTAGGGGCAACGGTGTAGCCTGCTGACCCCGGGGGCAGTTCTGGAGGGACCCTGAGTGCCCAGGAGCACAGCCCTGGGGTGGGGATGGCAGAGATGGTCACCATCAGCCAGTGACTTCCCCAGGCCTGTTGCCCGTTTCTGCCGACCCCCAGGTGGACCAGGGGAGGGTTCTGCTTCCCCGCCCTCCAGGCCTCGCGGGCCTTGCCCGTCATCCAGGGATCTCGCTCACTGTCTGCGGGACAGGACAGGCACCTCTGGGCGTGACTTGGCTTCCTCCTCCACCTTTGTCTTGTGCCTTCACAACCACCCCTCCACCCTGACTACAACATTCACTTTTATCTGTAAAATGGGAGGAATCATAACCATTGTACGGGGCGGCTTTAAAAACAAATGAGACACAGATGTACGTGAAAGCCTGGCAGAGGCCTCAGTAGGACATGAGTGTTTCTCTTCCTTGCCCCCGCTTTGTCCTGCCTTCCTTGGCCCCCACTTCCTCCTTCCTTCCTTGCCTTGCTCCCTCCTGACGGCCCTGGGGCTGTCTGTGCGCCGCATGCTCCTTCTGTGTCTGGGATGTGGAACATCTGTCTCCGTGGAGCGGCGCCATGGGGCTGGCCGGCCTGGAGCACATTTGTGCTCACACAGCCGCACACAAACTTCTGCAGCATGTGTTTACAGGTAGCAGTCAGATGTCTGGCCTCATAATCACACCTCTTACGTGATGCTGTCTAAGCGCAGGGCACAAGTCAGAGCACTTTATCTACCTTGACTCATTTGAGGTGAACACAAATTTTGTGCCCATTTTATCCTCAGTTGGGAAAACCTAGGCCCAGAGAGGTTAACTGACTTGCCTGAGGTCACACAGCTAGGAATGGCAGAGCTGGAATGAGAACCTAGATGGTCAGTTCAAGAATCTCTGCTCTAACCACAGTGCTCCACTGCCTCTCCTTCTCCTGCCTGGGCATCTGCTCTGTCCAGACCCTCCCCTGCCTGTTCCAGGAGACAGGACCTGAGCTCACTTCCTGCTGTGCTGTCTTGTGGTACTGCTTGTGCCCCAAGCCCTCCATGAAGTTTGGCCTGAGAGGTGCAGCATTTTGGCTGTGAGCGAGAAGGTTCCCAAGGGTAGGGACTGAGAGAACGAGGGTGACGACCTGTGACCCATGATGACTACATGCTTGGGGGGAGCACGCTGCTCCATGTTGCTGGTTTGTAATGAAAGATCACCTTACAGGATTGGGGTAAAAGGGGCTTAGGAGAAAGAAAAATAATAAGGGAATTAGCCCTGATCCAGATGAAGACAGCTAGACGCAAAATCGTATGGGTCACAGAAATATTGTTTGGTTACCAAATTTTCCACCTTTTGGAAATGACCGTATGGAACGGCAGGCTTGGTGGCGTTGTTGGTGGGACTGGACATGGTGGCCAGTGGCCTCACACAGGGCAGAGGAGTTCCTGGGTCTCGCTCCCTGAGGAGAAAGAGTGCTGGGCTTGCTGGGGCTGCAGTTCACGCTGCTGTGTTCCCTGCTGCTAGTGCGTCTGGGTGGAGAGAAAACACAGCAGGAATGATTTTGGCTGGGTTGGGGATTTGGGAGAGTTTAGACTATAAATAGTGAGTATATAAAAAGCCTCAAGTGGATTTTTGGAAGCCCTAAATTCACCACATAGATCCAGGCAAGATAACAGTAACCATTTAGGTTTTAGTAACATCTAAATGTAACTCGGCACAGCGCCCTGCCACCCCACGCTTCTGCTGTCACCACAACCCCTGCCAGCATCTGCCAAACCAGAGACACACGTCTCAGGAGCTTTGCTGCCAGCCTGCTGGCTGCCCTTGAGGTCCTGGCCCTGCATGAATGACCTTGCCTCCTCTCCATGGAGGGGCCGTTTTAAGTCTCATCTACGGCGGAGGAAACTGAGGCCTAGCAGGCGAGGTGACCTGTCCAAAGTGACACAGCCAGCAAGCACTGGGCTGGATTCCACCCACTACCCAGAGCCCACCCCACTGCCCGCTGCCCCGCCCTGCCTGAGACCGGACTCCGGGGCCCGCACCAGGGCAATGCTACAGGAAGCTATGTTCAGGTCAGCAGAAAATTGAAGCAGCATGTGGAAAGGAACGTGGGTGCCTTTGCGTCTTGCTTCTCGGGGCCTGTGGTCACCAGGCTTCTCTTGTCTCTAGGCCCCTTGTTTCACGTGATACACCGACTTGTCATAAAGCCCCTCTGCGCTCCTGCAGCCCCGGCTCGGGAAGCCCAACGCCTGCCCTGGTCCTAGGGCTGCTTGGCGTCGATGAGACCCGGCTCTACTGCCCTTGGCCCTGGATCTGCGCTGCTCTTGGCCACCTACAGTCAGGTCTTCTGGTCTTGATTCTTTTAGCAAAATCATTGTCACCTGATACTGAGGGCTAGATAACCTGGATGGTGTGACATTTAGGATGACAGCAGTCATATTTATAGGAAAAACCCAGGGCTCCAATGGATTGTATTTAAACCTGTAGGATTCCCTTCACAGTCCTACCTGCCCACGTCAGACTAGCTTATCCTCCTCCAAGGTTCTGGAAGAGACTGCTGTAGGAAACCCCAGAAGGAGGTTCTAGCTTGTTTGTATAGGGAAAAGGCACCAGGTCTGAGGCTTCTTCCTACCAGGGAGGAAAGGGAGGTCCAGGGAGCCCCAAGAGCTGGAAAGCAGCTTCTGAGACTCAGCCCCCAGTCGGCACCGAGCTGGGTGTGAGAGATTCCAGAACCAGAACATAAGGCAGCACAGCCAGGTGAGCAGCTCTGCCTGGGGACAAGAGGGAGAGGGCTGGGGCAGGGGAGGGGTGCTTTTGGTGAAGGAAGGCTTCACAGAGGAGGTACCCTGCGGCAGGAGGAATTTGCATGTGGGGGCGGGGAGGGGAGAAAGGCACACCCAGGGAGGAGGTGTCGAAATCCAAGCAGCCTGGGCCTGAAGGGCTGGTCCATCTGGGAAGGTGGTTGGCCCACGATGGGGCAGGAAGAGCAAGAAAGACAGCGCCAGCTTGCTAAGGCCATGAGGGCTCTGCCTCATGGAGTTTGGTCTCCACCCTGTTGGCTGCAGACATTCACAGTGGTCTTATTAGTAGGCTCCCAAGAGCACGTGGGAACCAGGCCTCAGGTCGAGGGTGGGGTTAGAGGGGCAGTGAGCTGGAGCAGAGAGCCAGGTTGGAAGTTATCCTGACAGTCTGTGTGTGCGAGGTGAGGCCTCCGCTGGGACAGGAGCCCAGGGGGTGGGGAAGGATGGGGAGCCAGGCAGGAGCCAGGTGAGGGAACAACATTTCCATGGATGTCACAGGGAACGTTTGAGGCCAGGGTCTGGGCAGGGCAGAGGTGAGCAGGCTGGTGTTTTTAAGAGACCAGAACAGTGAGGGTGTTGAGTAAAGAGCTAAAGGTGTGGGACCCAAAGTGTGTCCTGAAGATGGGAAGGGCTGCAGAGAGCCATGAGGCTTGGCTGGTCGCAACAGCGGGAGCGTCTCTCCTCTGCTTTCCACTTCTCTTGGCATTAAGTCCAAATTCTTGCCAGGGCTGGTGAAGCTGCCCCAGCCTGGCCTCGTGTCCCTTCTCAGGCCACCCTCCTTTCACTATCAATGCCCCTGCCCCTTTGTTTCTCTTCTAGCTCTCCCACCACACCACCTTCCTCCTGCCTCAGGGCCTTTGCACATGCTGACCAACTGCCAGGCGCTTTGCCTGGAGCCAGGTGATACCGGGGGGTGGGGGAGTCGGTGTTAATGTCGGGTTGCCCCTCCCTTCCCCATCTCAGCTCTTCCATCATCCATGTCACCAGTTCCCTCCACTGTAAACACTTGGTGCAGTCTCTGTTTTCCTACTTAGACCTGACTGATGTCTGCTCATCTAGGTATTTCCTGTTTATTTCTTTGAGCTCAGCTTAAAAGTCACTTCCTCCGGGAAGCTCAAACCATCCAGTTCAATGCTCTTCCAATATCTGACCAACGGGCTGTGCATGGTGGGTGTGGAGGCTGGCGTGGGTTGTAAGGGACTTCTGGGGCTGCAAGGACTTTGGTTTTGTTCTGTTTGAGCCTGGAAGGGCTCTAAGCTGGGGAGTGGCCTGTGTGACTCTGTTTCACATGATCCCCCGTGTTGAGGGCTGATTCAAGGGGCAAGGGCAGAATAGGGAGGGCATTTAGGAGACTGCTGAGTTATACCAGGGGACATGTGAGCGTGGCCTGGCCCAGGGCGGTAGCAGTGGGAGTGGTGAGAAGTACTCAGGCTCTGGATGGATTTCCAAGGTAGAAATGACCAGATTCCCTGAGAGCCTAGACTCGGGGAGGGGTCAAGGGGGCTGCAGGCTTTGGGGCTGCCCTTTACCATGATAGGAAATCTGGGGGTGGGTTAGGGGGCTGGGAAGAGCAGGAGCTCAGTTTGTGTGATGAGCCTTAGACGCAGAGGGGAGATGTCTTCAGTGTCTGGAGCTCAGGTGTGATGTCCAAGCTGGTGACACAGGTTGGGAACCATCAGCTGGTAATGGGCACCCGCAATGATGAAAATGACTGATGTCTCCGGTGGGGCGGTAGAGGTGGGTGGGCGGGGGAGAGGGAGGAAGCCCAGAACTGGGGCTTGGGGCCCTTGATGCTAAGAACCAGCAGTGGAGACTGAGGAGCAGCCTCTGTGCTGGGGGGACCAGCGCGGTGGAGAGGGGTGTCCCAGAGGCCACGTGGGAAAGGCTTCAGGGATGAGTGGTCACATGCTGCAGGAAGGGCTCGGGGGACCAGGGCTGAGAACTGGCCCCTGGCCTCTAGCCACCCGGGGCAGTGGTGACAGCAAGCAGGGTGTGGCTTCAGGCAGTGAGGGGTGATCTGATTGGCATGGGTTTGAGAGCGCCAGAGAGAAACTGAGACACTGGGTGGAGACAACTTTTTGAGAGTTTTGTTTTCCTATAAAGGGAGGAAGAAAAATGGGAGGGTAGCTGGAGAGTTCGTTGTTATTGCTGTTTTAAAGATGCTGGAATCACAGAAGCAAAGAGAGAACTCAGCAGCTGGTGCAGGGACACCCTTGAAGAACCACATGGCAGGGCTGGGGGGGCGGCGGGCGCAGGGGGGCGCCCAGGAAGGGAGTGGGTTCCTTGGCAGGAGCGGGGCCCCCTCGGGCAGCAGGGTTGGGAGACAGAGCCCACGGGTGCAGTGGGAGAGGACGGTTTTCCCTGAGAACCTGATGAAGAAAGACGCGGGGCCTCGGGAGAGTGAGGGTGGGGACAGGGTGGGAGGCGGAGAAAGGAGCATGGGGATTTGCACGACTGTGGAGGTGTGGATGGTGCATGTCAGGGAGACGGGTGGCTGGTTCTCCATCCGCCGTCGGCTGCGGTCGCAGGTGCCGACACAACGGAGAGCCAGGCGCAGAGTGACCCTTAGGTGAAGAGCCAGGTGACCTTCTCCAGGGCCTGGGGTGGGGGGTGAGGGAGCCTGTTTAGGGTGGGGGGCAGGGCGCTGGGAAACGTGCAGATGAGGAGAAGGATCTGGGAGAGGAAAAGATGAGTGTGCTTAATTGCCAGAGCAGGAGCCCACGGGGTGGGGGTGGGGGTGGGAGGGTTCCCTGAGGAACCAGGGAGGGGCAACCAGGGAGGGGCAGCTTGGAGGGGGCGGGGGGACAGAGAAGAGACCGACCGCGTTGCTGCCTCCGGCTGCAGCAGCCAGTTCCTCTGCTGCACCCAGCCCGGCCCCTGAGATGCACGTTCCCCATTATCTCTTTATACACTCGGGTTCCCGAGACAATGGTTGTCTAGAAAGGACTGGATTTCGAGCTCTTCTCTCCAGCTTGTGCCTCGCTCAATTTGCAGAGAGTGGGGGGGGCGGAGCCCAAGTTCCTAATTTATTCTCACTTGGAAAGAGTGCTCAGGCAACGAAGCCAAAACTCGTCCTGGCATCAAAGGAATGATGTCCTCACCCAGGAATAAGACGCAGATCCCGCCGCCCATCTGCTGGGCTCGGGTAGAATGCAGTGCGATCCTGGGGGTCTGCTTGGCATGGGGGGGGGGCTCTTCCTTCCCTCCCTCCTCCTTTGTGTTCTTCCTTTCAATAAATACGCATTTGCAGTCTGAATCTATATGAAGGTGATGGAATAGAAAGGGAGGGGAGGAGATGGTAGGCCCAGCCAGCAGCCTTCCTGGACCAGCGTCTTGCTAGCAGATCTCTGATTTTACTCAGTCTGGGGCGGTGATGTTTCCCCAGGAGGAAAACCAAGACTGATGCAAACCAACGTGGGTGACCCCGCTTACTCTGTCAATGATTACCTGGGAGGGGGAGGGTTTGTGATCCAGTTCGGGTCAGTGGGGCCTGAGGTGAAATGGACTGGACATTGGGTGTGTTCCCCTAAGGAGATGAGACAGTCAGGAGAGGGAAGGTCGCTCCTGCCATTCCTTCCTTGGAGGCCATCTTGAGATGCCCCAGGGTGGGGCAGTTGTCTCTGTCCGTGAGGAGAAGGCCAGGCAAAGGACAGGAAGGCTATCTTGAGCCCTGCTGTCACTGAGCTGCTGAATTAACAACCCTGGATCCAGCTCTCACCAAATTCCTGTTCATGGGATAGTGAGTCATCTTTATTGTCCACGTGCCTTTTACTTGGATATTCCAGTACTTGTAACCAGAGGCATCCTAACTGCCGCGGCAAGGAGAAAGTAAACCATTGTGGTTTTCTATCACATGGGGCGCGGAGCCTCCTGGGAGCCAAGGCAAGAAGGGAAAACAGAGAAATGGCAAAGCTTTCATTCTTAGTTGGGAAGAGCTTCTGAGGGAGTTTCAGCTGTTTTGCTCCTAAATTCCTTGTTTGACACTAAATTTTTGCCTGGGAGTTTATGAAAGGAACACTGAGATACATAATTGCTAGATTCAGGATAATTGTTTTGCAGGAGAAGCAGTTTTCACAAGACTCTTAAGACAACGAGGATCTAGGTATAAAGGGAGAGTCTAACCAGAGAGGCAAAGAGTGGGTGGGAGTGGGGTGGGCAGAGAGCTGCTCCACGCACCCCCCAAGATGGTCAACCCCCCACCTCGAAAGGAGTAAAGCCCAATATGAATCAGAGCCCACACTGAGGAGATGATGAGATAAACTGGCAATAACACAGAGTGGAAGGTGGAGCAAGACAGAAAGGGAAGACCCCTGACCCACCAGAGCGAGAAGGATTTGGGGTGAAAAGACTTGGAGTCATTTGGGGGACCCCTGGTTTGTAGAAGCCCTGGTCCTGGATGCTTTCTCGGGACCGGGGGTGGGGGTGGGGTGAGGAGACGGGGTGTGTGTGGAAGGGGTGGAAGGAGGCAGTGGTCTACTCTTCTGCGGGCCCACTCTCATCACAGGCCCACTCGCTATGTGGCGTCTGTGTCAGCATCTCCTGTCCCCCAGGCTAGGGACCATGTGTGTTATCCAGGCTTGGTGTCAGGGCTGTCAGCTCTACAGAATGCGTCCTATAGGGCATCACACCTCTGAATGCTGTGTAGTCTAAACCATCCAGGTGGTCTCCTGAGAGAAGGGTAGAATTTGAAAATTCACAGTAACCAGGCGATGGGAGACCTTTGCTTTGCCAAAGGAGTCAAAACAGATTTTCATTAAAAACACGGCGCTTTCTGTACCTCTGCTGTAGAATGTTAATAGATGCCACAAAAAGAAACATCAGAGCCATTTGAGAGAGTCAAATAGGCATCTCCACTGCAGTACGTCTTGGAGGCATTAATGCCATATTCACCAAATCCAAGAGACACCCTTAAGTGGGAGATGCGCCAGGAGTTGACATATTGCTGAGAAAGCAAAAGTGTCCAAGTTGGGAAGTGTCATGGGGACTCTTCCATTCATGTGCCAGTGAAAGGCTGCACCGTTGGTGCAGGAGAAGATGAGAAATAAACCCACCACCAGAGAGGGACAGCAGGGAGCCCCCTGGCCTGTCCCCTGGCCATGGTGGAGGCAGGGAGAAATGCTTGTACTGATCATTTGAACCATAAGCTGGTTCTCAGCTGGGGGTCACAGCACCCATGTGGTCCCCAAGGGGTCTCAGGAGCTGTGTCCCAGACCACTGGGGGGAGCAAACACAAATCCTCTCAGGAAGAAGTCAATTTCGGTCAATTTCGGTCCAGGCCAGTGGTGATCGCAAGACACTGGACTGTGAGATTTTCCCCGATTTCAGGGATGTTAAGATGTGAGGAAATGTGCAACTAGGCCTGGTGGAAGGACAGGACATTTATGTGCCCGTGAACCCCACAGAGGGACAGAGTGTGCAGCCTTGCCCATCTTACCCCACTGGACGCTCCTGGTGCCCGGCGGCAGCAGTGGTCACCGGTATCACCATTTGCGCGTGTACTTGGTGCCAGGCTGGGCAAGGGGCTTGGCCCCTGTCAGCTTTGACTGGCTCCACAGATCCCCTGCATCGGCACAGCATCATTACTGCCATTTTGGCAGAGGATACTGGAATAGCTTTGCCCGGGGTTGCACACAAGTGGCAGGGAAGCTCTGCTGAGTGCGTGCTCTTCTCCCACATCCTGAAGGTGGTGCCCATCAGACGTTCTTTGAGGGATGCCACCCCAACCTAAACCTACCGAACCTAGCACACTTCCGAAGTTTTAGAAAACTTCCCTTCAGAAGTTTTAGAAAATGCTAATACAAAGATGTGATATTTATGCTAGTATCTTCCCAAATCAGACAAGAGGAGGTGGCATCACTGGGAAGATGTTACTGAATTACAGTGTGTTCTCATGCCCACCATTGATCCCTTCACAGCAAGTACAGGATTACACAGCTGGGGCCAAGGGGTGCCCAGTGCTGCCCGGACCACTTGATAGCAGAAGACTTCACATAGCCACTTGGGGTGTGTTGAAACAGAATTTGATCCAGAAATTGCCTCCTTCCGAAGTGGTTAAGATTCCGCGCTTCCAGTGCAGGGTGTGTGGGTTCTATCCCTGGTCAGGGAACTAAGATCCCACATGCCGTGTAGTGTGACCAAAAAATAATTTTAAAAAATAATAATAAAATTTTTTAAAAAAACCGAAAAATTTCCTGTCTCCAGTCACCTTTGTGGTCTATGTCCTGTCCATCCGCAGGCCTGCTGACCTCAGACTAGGGAAGCAGCAGGCCCCCCACCCCCGTCCCTACAGAGCTGTGTGGCCCTCAAGGGCCATCTGGAGAGCTGGAGCTGGAGTGAGTGGTAAACCCCCTCCCTACAGGAAGACGAGGCAGGTCTTATTGCAGATCCAGTCACAGTGCAAAGGGCTGGTCCTTCTGGGATCAAGCTGTCCTGTCACCTTGTAAATCAATGAGCAACCCACAGCAGGTGCTTTAAGATGTTCATTTTGGGAAGCTGGGCTCCCGACAAAATTGAAGCCAAGATATTGTCTGGGCACATCCACAGTAAATGTAAAGTTTACCCCAAATGAGCAGATCTATTAATAAAATAAATTCGGATCCCTCCAAATAAAAATTCAGATGCATTTTAGTCTCCTCTCAGTTCAGTGGGCTGAATCCCTTAATCTACTAAATTATTATGGAAAAACCCTTATCTCTATCTGTCAAAATCACTGCTGCTTTGGTAGTATCCTCTGGGGACACATGAGCCGCTTCATAATAACTTAGACTATGTGCATTGTAGCCTTAGCTTGAAGAGGGTCACGTACTTGAAGGAGTACAACACAAGGTCCAGGACAGGGTCGAGGGACAGTCTGGCCAACAGGGGCCAGAAAGGTGACAAGTGTATTGCTGGTAAGTGACAGAGGGAGGCCTTTAATCCAGTGTCCCTCCTCTGTGGGCAGCCAGGGTGGCATTGGGAAGAGACAGGCTGTGGGTTCTGGGTACTGTTTCTGCCCTGTCAGGGCAGTGCGATTTCCCGCAGGGCAGCCCAGCCTGTGCTAGGGCCTCTGTCTCTCACGTGGGCAGGGTGAGGCCATCTGCAGGAGGGAAACTCAGGGCCTGCATTCTGCATCGTGGGCTGAGCCCACTTGGCCAGGGGAGGAAAGGGAGGACAAACTGCATTTAGTGCAGAAAAGGGAAGAAAGTGTGGGAATTCAGTCCCCAGGTTCCAGAGGGGCCCCTGGCAGGAGCACTTGTGAACAAGAATTTGGCTGGTCCCTGTTCTCCCACCTCCACTGGGGTGACTCACGCCAGCAGAAAGGATGAATCATGTGGGTTATGAAACCGAAGGGCTCCTGAGAGGGAGGCTGGAAAGGACCCGGGGAAGCCATCGGCATGGGTCCTGCTCTGTCCCCACCTGCTCCTGCCCCTCGTCACCGACCTTCCACCTGCCACGCCACAGTCTCGCACAGTGAGCTCTCTACAGCAGCCCGAAGGCAAGGGGCTGCTCCTGGAGACAGACCATCAGGGCACGATTCCCTTCCCACCTCAAGGCCTTCCTGGCCTAGTTTTTGTTTCTTCACCAGCCGGTAGTAATCAGGGTAATAAAGGCTTGCTTTCCACATGTGGCCAGTTGGGACCAACACCCCTTGGGAGGAATGGGAGAAGAGATCCTGCCATTCACCTGTTGCAGGTGTGAACATTTCTGCAGCTTTCCAGGTGCACCAAATAAGTCTCTGTTGGATTCTAGGCTGCTCCAGGCAGCCGGGGCCAAGATGATTCCACTTACTTTCCCACTGATTGGTCCCAGGTCAGCGGGAGCTTTTAAGAGTCTACACAGCTAGTGATCACCTACCATGCGGCAGGCTCTGCGCTCATATAAACATTTATCAACATCCGATTGCAAGGCCAGCGCTCATGTCATGCCCTAAACAGCCCCACGGGGTAGATAGCTACTGTCACCCGCTATCACAGGTGGAGCCCTGTGCTCAGAAAGGACAGCAACTTGCCCAGGATCACACAGCTAGGAACTGGACAGCTCGGGATCCACAGCACCGTCTACCCCCCAGTGGGCTGCAACCTGGGGGCTGTCCCCCGAGGTTCCTCCCGAAGCCAGCTAATCTGCCAAACGTCTTTGCCCCCCTCACCAAGCCCCTTCCATCAGGCCTAGCTCTGAACGGGCCCTGACCTGTCTTTCCTTGTGGCTTCTTGCCCCAGAATCCAGGACCTAGGGCGAGCCGCTTGTCTCACGCAGGGACGAGCAAGAGCAAGGCCTCGCACGCAGGTCAAAACACCATCAGGCAAATGAGGCCCCCAGGCTGCCCTACCAGAGGGGGGCGCCGGCCCCCAGCCCGCCAGGCTGGGAACGGGACTCACCTGAGACGACCCGGGCCCTCCCGGACGCCAGTGGAACGCGTGTCCCGAGGGTCCCCGAAGTCTGCGGGAAGTTCCAGGCGGGAGCTTCGCCCCGGGCTCGCGAAGGTGGGGTGCGGGCCGCTGAGCGCGGGCCAGGGCGCCGCCGGGCCGCGCGGGCGGGAACGCGCGGCGGCCGTCCCCTCCTCCCTCGCTCCCGCCCGCAGCGGCGGCGGCGGCGCTTCTCCGGCGCGGAGCGGCTTTAAAAGGCGGCACCCCACCCCCTGGCGCACTCGCCGCTCGGGCGCCGAGCGAGCCTGCCGTTGCCATGCCTCCGCGCGCGCCGCCCGCGCCAGGGCCCCGGCCGCCGCCCCGGGCCCCCGCCGCCGCCTGGGACGCGGACACCGACACGGACACGGCCGGCGCCGGCGGGCCCGGGCTCCGGCCGCTCGCGCCGCGCCCCTGGCGCTGGCTGCTGCTGCTCGCGCTGCCCGCCGCCTGCTCCGCGCCGCCGCCGCCGCGCCCCGTCTACACCAACCACTGGGCGGTGCAAGTGCTGGGCGGCCCGGCCGCCGCGGACCGCGTGGCCGCGGCGCACGGCTACCTCAACTTGGGCCAGGTGAGTGCGACCGGCCCGCGCGCCCGAAACTTTCCCGGCCTCCGGCGGGCGCGGCGCGAGGGGCCGCCCTGCAGGGAGTCGCCTGGGAGCGCGGCGCGCGGGGCCCTCGGCGGGGACGCCGGGGCAGGCCCGGCGCTACGGGGTCAGCGCCCCGGGTGCGGGCACCTGCCTAGCCGCGCGAGAGGAGAGCCCGTGGCGGGAGCCGTCCTCCGTGTCCCCCGAGCTTGTCCCGCCGCCGACCCCGGCCTCTCCGCGCCGGGCCCTCTGACCTCGACGGGCCGCGCGGGGCTCAGGAACCTGTGCGCGGGGCTCAGGAACTTGTGCGCGCGCCGGAGGGGCAGGCGGCTGCGGGGGTGACGTGCGCTCCCTAGGTGTCCGCGACTCCCGGAGGGAGGGCGGCTGGTGCCTGCGCCCGGGAGGCGCGGGACCGGGCAGTCGCGTCGAGGGTCGGAGGCTGCGGTCCCGCGTTTGAAACCCCTCCAGGCTTCTGGCGGCGACGGCGGGGGTGGAGGGAGTTGGCTTTGTTTCTGGGCCTCCGCGCGGGGTTCTGATGGTAGTTTTCTGCGGACCAGATGTATGACCTTAGGCAAGTCACTTCCCGTCTTCTCCATCTGTCCGGACAGTGACAGTGCGTACGTGCGCAGTGGTTGCGACGATCCTGTGTTTTCTGGCCGCAGGGCACCTGCCGGGTCTGACCCTGGCCGGGGAGCCAGGCGTCCTCCCGTGGCCTCGCCCTCAGGACTGCTGTCAGTTAGCAAGAGGGGACAAACTCCGGGCACAGAGGGTGCATAACTCCAAAGGACCTCGGTGGCAGGTCCCTTTTTCCAGCTCCAACCCTGCAGGGTGGCAGTGGGGCAGGTTGATCCTGATTTATGGCGGGGGGAGGGGCCGCAGCAGGCTCAAATGTGCGGTCCTACCAGTGGATCTCTCTGTGCAGTGAACAAGTCTCCTACAAACTACACACTTAGAGGATCAAATGGAGTGACAGGGACGCGCGCGCTCATAACTCAAGCCCTACTGCCAAGTGGCGTTAAATTTAGTTTCATCGTTATCCGTGACAGAAGCCAGCAAAGTGTGGTGCGGCCCTAATGTAAATGACATCTCTTTGCATCCTGAGTCTAGTCCAGATGCTGCTAATGTGAGATGTGCCACCTTTGGGAAAAGTGGATTCTACCTGTTTCAGCTGTACTTCACACCACAGGTTAGAGTGTATCTGAAAGAACCCATCACATCCTTTGTATATCTTTTTTTGTTGTATTTTGACCACTCAAGTCTGTCCAAACATCCTGTGATTTAAGATTTGCCTTTGAGTAGCACTGGCTTCAATTCTCCCTGTGGTTCCTAAGTCTCTCTGGTTCACGGTCCAGACTGAAGAAGGGGCTCCTCAGGGTCCATCCGGCGCCTTGCTTGCCCTGTTGGCTTAGGGCCCCAGCTCCTGCTAAACTTGGCTGCTCTGCCCAGATGGTCCAGCAATTTGTCTTCCGCTAGAAGTGACTCTTAAATGGCGTGGTAAATTACAAATTACAAAGTGCCTGGGTTTCTGGCTCTTATAATTAAATGAGCAGAGGGGAACTGAAGTTGAGTGGAGAGCTCCTGGACATTGCAGGAGAGAGGCATCGTGACTCCCCCTCATGACTCCTGTCCTTGGGGATCAGAAATGCCAGTCCCCTGGCCACGCCCGATCTTTGAAACAACTTCTGTCTGACTCACTGAGTTGCTTGTGCATGAAGTCTGCTGTCCTCACTTTGCCTGTGGGAGAGAAGTTTGCTCAAGGGTGTGCACCCCTCCACCCGGGACCTTATGGGGGAGCGTTTCAGTGTCTCCCCACTTGGTCCAGGGCAGCCAGGGTGGACTGCACACAACGTGGTCGCTCAGCCTGGTGGGCGTGCTTCTGGGGCTGCCACTGGAGGCACTCTCAAACGGAGGGGCTGGTTGGTTTGGGATACGAGCTGTGTCAGGCGAGTGTGTGTGTGTGCGCGCGTCCACGCGCGCTTGCAGTTACTCAAAGAGGGCCTGTTATTCTTTATTCCCAAACCTGCTTTCCTGCCCACCTCCCCCAAGTGCATTGCTAATGTGGAAAAGGCCTGGAGCACTCCACCTTCTGCCTATTCACTAAGAACTCTTTAAAAACCTTATTTGCCTTTTTCAGCCAGGAGAATTTGTGACTCATAAATAAGATGTAGATATTATTAGCTTTGATTTATGGGTGAGTGAACTGCGGTGAAGCATGGGCTGGAAGCTGTTTGTGTTCACACAATAAGAGTGTGTCACCTCCAACAGTTGTGATTCGTCCACTTCGTCTCCTGCTACGTTCTCTGGTCCCGGGTCTCCTTTGGGCGACTCTTTCCCCCAACCCTTCATGGGCAGTTAGTGTTATGCCCGGTACCTGCCCTGACTCTTTTTCTCCCAAGTCTTTGCTGCGCTCAAGTTCTGGCTTGATTGCTTTACTTTCTTTCTTTCATACAACTGATAACCTGATTCTGTTTATTTTATGTGGTGCAAAGGTAAATTAGACCAATGGTTTTTCATCTTTCTTGAATCGTGGGTCCTTTTCAGAGTCTGATAAAGGCTCTGGATCCGCTTCATTTAAAAATATGCATCATCAGGAACAAGACAAATGAGTCTCTTTTGGCCCTGGGGGCCCCAGATAATGCAACACAATTTACAAAAAAAGGAATAAAAATTGGGAAGAGTCAAATGTCACTCTTGACAGATGACAAAATTAGCCACAAGGATAATCTGAGAGAACCTGGAGACCAACTAATGAGAGAGTTGAGTGGGTGCTTGATCAACAGGAGCTGCCCGACAGTGGCCACAGCTGCAAAGATGAGAGGAATTATAATTCCCTGCAGCATAGGCACTGTTAGAGACTTAGGAATAAATCTTAGAGTAGCGCGAGACTTGCGTGGAGAAGATTACAAAACATTTAAAGAAGCATTAGGAGAAAGAAGGCCTGAATGATGGAGAGACAGATTATGTTCTTGATGGGAGGGCTGACTGTCACAGGTCCCCTGAATTAACGTGTAAATTGAGTGTCGTCTAGTTGTGATACCGATAGGTTTTGTTTTCTTTTTAAGCCAGGTATGAGCTATTTATTTATTTTTGATTTTGACAGTTTGGGAATTTTTATCTTTTAATAGTGGAATTTGACATATTGACATTTACTGTTCAAACCATGTGGTATTCATTTTTTTTAACAAAGTATTTTTTTAATTAAAAAATTATTTTAACATCTTTATTGGAGTATAATTGCTTTACAATGATGTGTTAGTTTTCTGCTTTGTAACAAAGTGAATCAGCTATACATATACATATATCCCCATATCTTCTCCCTCTTGCATCTCCCTGCCATCCTCCCTATCCCACACCTCTAGGGGTCACAAAGCACCGAGCTGATCTCCCTGTGCTATGCGGCTGCTTCCCACTAGCTATCTGTTTTACATTTGGTAGTGTATATATGTCCATGCCACTCTCTCACTTCGTCCCAGCTTACCCTTCCCCCTCCCCGTGTCCTCAAGTCCATTTTCTATGTCTGCATCTTTGTTCCTGTCCTGTCCCTAGGTTCATCAGAACCATCTTCTGTTTTAGATTCCATATATATGTGTTAGCATCTGGTATTTGTTTTTCTCTTTCCGACTTATTTCACTATGTATGACAGATTCTAGGTCCATCCACCTCACTACAAATAACTCAATTTCATTTCTTTTTATGGCTGAGTAATATTCCATTGTATATATGTGCCACATCTTTTTTCTCCATTCATCTGAAGATATATAGATTGCCAACAAACACATGAAAGGATGCTCAACGTCACTAATCATTAGAGAAATGCAAATCAAAACTGCAATGAGGTATCACCTCACACCACTCAGAAGGCCATCATCAAAAAATCTGCAAACAATAAATGCTGGAGAGGGTGTGGAGAAAAGGGAACCCTCTTGCACTGTTGGTGGGAATGTAAATTGATACAGCTACTATGGAGAACAGTATGGAGGTTCCTTAAAAAACTAAAAATAGAACTACCGTATGACCCAGCAATCCCACTACTGGGCATATACCCTGAGAAAACCATAATTCAAAAAGAATCATGTACCAAAATGCTCACTGCAGCTCTGCTTCCGATAGCCAGGACATGGAAGCAACCTAAGTGCTGATAGGTTTTGATATGGAGTATGAAATCACACAAAGGAAGAGTAGGGTCTTGGAATACCAGAGACAACTCTGAGAAGGGAGATGGGCAGCGTCTCTGCCACCATAAGCCTTGGTGATCACAGCAGCTCCGCCTTGGCCCAGTGATGGTCTGGTCCATTGGTGGAGTTGACTCCAACCCAGGCATATGTGGGAGCTTGTATGTAAGCAGAAGAGGCTCATGTGGATGGGAAGTCTGGGCAGTTCAGTAAACGGCGCTGAGAGGGCCGACTCTGCAGGGAAGGGCAGCCAGACCCTCACCTCACACTCCATAACAACAAACTCCAGATGGAATGAGAGCCTGAATGTGTAACTGCCATGGAAGGCCTTTATGACATAGGGAAAGGAAAGGATTCCTTTTTTAAAAAAAAACTTATTTTACTGAATTATAGTTGATTTTCAGTGTTGTGTTAATTTCTGCTCTACAGCAGAGTGATTCACTTATATATACATTCTTTTTCATACTCTTTTCCCTTATGGTTTATCCCAGGAGATTGGTTATAGTTCACTGTGCTATACAGCAAGACCTTGTCGTTTATCCATCCTATGTATAATCGTTTGCCTCTGCTAACCCCAAACTCCCAATCCATCCCTCCCCCACCTCCCGCCTCCTTGGCAACCACCAGTCTGTTTTCTATGTCTGTGAGTCTGTTTCTGTTTCGTAGATAAGTTCATTTGTGTCATATTTTAGATTCTACATATAAGTGATATCGTATGGTATTTGTCTTTCTCTTTCTGACTTACTTAGTATGATAATCTCTAGGTCCATCCCTGTTGCTGCAAACGGCATTACTTCATTCTTGTTTTATGGCCGAATAATATTCCATTGTATATATGTACCACATCTTCTTTATCCATTCTTTTGTTGATGGACATTTAGGTTGTTTCTGTGTCTTGGCTATTGTGAATAGTGCTGCTACGAATATAGGGGTGCATGTATCTTTTTGAATTAGAGTTTTGTCCAGATGAATGCCCAGGAGTGGGATTGCTGGACCATATGGTAGTTCTATTTTTAGTTTTTTGAGGAACCTCCATACTGTTCTCCATACTGGCTGTACCAGTTTACATTCCCACCAACAGCGTAGGAGGGTTGAGAAAGGAAAAGATTTCTTAAACAAGATGCAAAAAGATCAAATAAAAAAGGGAAGAGATTGATCCATTAAAAGTTCTGTATAATAAAGGCTTCATAACAGTTGAAAAGCAAATAAGAGAGTAGGAAAAGTATTTATAACATATAACAGATTAATGCGTAGATTATTTAAAAAGTTATAAATCAATAAGAAAAAGGATAAATGCCAGGTAGAAAAATGGAGAGGCATATGAGTAGGGAATTGAATGAAAAGGAAACCCGGATGAGAAAAGATGCCCAGTCTCCCCGGGAGCTGTTGGGGCAATGCACCTTCAGGCAGTAATCCCATTTCACACCTATCTGATTGGCAGACTGGGAACGTGTTAGTATGAAGTGTTGCCAAGGCTGTAGAGGAGCTGGAACTTTCAGATGCTGCTGACAGAGTGGAAATGGGGACAACTACTTGGAGAGTAATCTGGGGTCAGGTCACATCAGCAAGTCCACATCTCAGCTTTGTCATAAGAAACTCTTGCACAGGTGCACCAGGAGACTTGTACCAGAATGAACGCAGGGGCATTTTTAAACGAAGGGAAACACAACCTAAATATCCATCAGCAGAAGAATGGAGAGACATATCGAAATAGCCACACCATGGGGTACTCAACAATACTTAGAAATGAGTGAGCTAGGCATGTATCTACACAGATAAATGTCAGAAATAATGTTGAGTGAAAGAGGCAAGTTGCCGATGTACAATGTAATAGTATTTATGTAAACTTAAAAAAACACTGAGCCATTCTGTAATATTTATGAATGTTTACACATGTAGTAAAAGTATAGAAGCTTGGGCTGGAAGGATCCACAGCAAATTCTAGTTAGTAGTAGAATTTCAAACTTCATCTGCAGTGTTCTAATTCTTAATGCACTTTGTAGACATATATGTAATATATGCACTTGTAGGGACTTCCCTGGTGGCACACTGGTTAAAAATCTGTCTGCCAACGTGAGGGACAAGGGTTGGAGCCCTGGTCTGGGGGGATGCCACGTGCCGCGGAGCAGCTGGGCCTGAGGGTCACGGCTGCTGAGCCTGTGCTCTGGAGCCCGCAAGCCACAACTGCTGAGCCCACGTTCCACAACTGCTGGGGCCCGCGTGCCTGGAGCCCGCGCTCCGTAACAGGAGAGGCCGCTGTGGTGAGAGGTCCACACACTGCAGCAAGGAGTGGCCCCCGCTCGCTGCAACTGGAGAGGGCCCGCACATAGCAAAGAAGACCCAGCGCAGCCATAATAAATAAATAAATAAATAAATAAATATACACACACACACACACACACACACACACACACACAGTTGTATACAGACATCCATAAGTACATGCATATACACATGTGCATATTTATACGGGTATACACGTACACCTACACATGTGCACGTACACAGAGATACACATGAAATGTTAAAGGGGGAAAAGAAAAGAAAAATGCACATCATACACACATACCGCTGTCTGTGTTCCTGGGCCACCTGTGGGCATACAGGTAGCTGTGGGCCCAGCATGAGAAGCCCGTGCTTTACACTCCCCAGGCTGGGCTGATCCACTTGTCAAGGAAATGGTGACCTAGGGAAACAATGCCTGGCTGCAGCTCACGGGGCTGTTGGGAAAGAGCTGGACCCAGAGCCCAGGAACCCTGCTGCTGGCCACTGCCTTCTCCCTCTGCCAGGCTTCTTTCTCCCTCAGGTCAGTTTGTGGCAGAGGTGGCCTCACTCCAACCTACATCGTTACCTTTGACACTAATGACTCTGAGAAAAGACAAGTTGTTTATTCACGTGAAGAGAAAGGCAACAAGCCATTTGCACAAACCAAATCACAGCAGCTCAACGTCTGCAGCTCTTAGAAGTGATGTTTACCTTTAAGGTGGCGCTGAGGCACCACGCTTGCCCTTACGTTTCTGCTTTGCCTGGGGAATTGACTAATTTGTTGGTTCTGAGTCTGAACATAAAACGGTAGGCTGGCTGTCAGGGCCCTAAAAGATCTAAGAGCCTTCAATGATTTTGAACTTGCCTTAAATAGTTGTACTTAAAATAGCTGCTGAGTGGAGCATACCTGGCTCAGAATTTCAGGTGGGCCTTTGTCATTCACTTGTCAACAGAGGAAAATTGTCATGCTGCGGATGGCTTGTTCCTACAACTGAAAACAAGCTGAAGCTTTAGCTGGGTGTTAAAATAATGAGCCAGAACTTGTTCCAGGGAGTGTTGGGGGCTTGGGAGGGGCAAGGGGAAGCCCTGCAGCTTCCCCAGTCACCTGCAGCATAGTCCTCTGGTATTGATTTTCGGCTGGAGGCTGTCTTTTATGCTCTGAACCAGGAGCCATGCTGGTGACTGGCCTGCAAATGGCAAGGGAGAGGTTCTGGTGTGAGCTGGGGCTGGGGGTACAAACAAAATTGGGATTGTGAAGCTTGTGTAGTATCCCACCTTCCCATTTGCTATCTTTATTCGGATGGTAATGGATCAAAGTGGATAGGGTTTTATTTGATGGGGGTGGCGGTGGAGAGATGCGTGCCAGGCTGAGTTGCAGTACATGGAGCCGGGAGAGCTCCCAAGGGCAGCATCCGAGGGGGACTCAGAACCAGGCCGGGGTGGCTGCCTTGGCTGTCTGGTCCCTTGGGAGGGTTTGAGCTTCTCTAGGCAGAAACCAAGGGTGCAAATGAGAAACACAGCGGCTGATGGGGTGAGAGAGCCAGAGGACTGTCTGGGGCCCCCTCCCTGGTCTTGGGCTTTGCAGGACTGTCCACATCCTGGGGAATACTCCGGGATCCTCGGGGTCTCTGAGTCTCTGCACAGATCTTGCCTCTAAAACGTAGTTCCTCCGGTCTAACCCAGCCCAGCCAGGCGCTGACACCCTCCCCCTGCTCCTCCCATCACCCTGCCCAGGGAGGCCTTCTGACTGCGCTTGTGAGCGCCATCTCCTTTCCAGCCTGGACTGTGGCGTGGCCTCGCACTGACCGGAGGCCCTGGCGTGTGCTTGCGCCTGGCGGGCAATTCCCTGGGAGTGCTGTCGCCCACGGAGCCTCATACCACCCTGCAGGCAGGTGTCAAGGGCCTGTTTTACTGTGAAGAGATCTCAGGTCCAGTTAAGTGTGACTTGCTGCAGGTTATAAACCGGTGACTGACAGGCCAGGGCCCAAAGCCCTCCCATTCGGCTCGCCTGCCCCGTCCTCCCCTCTGGCAGAGGAACCTCACCTCTGTGTCTCAAACGAGGGTGAGCAGCGGACAGACCCGCCAGCCGCTGTCCCTCCTTCCTGCCACCTGCTTATGTGCACGCAGGGTGCTGGAGGTGACGTGTTCCATCCTGAGTAGCTGCGCTGGCTCCTTCTCATCAGCACTGAGACTCACAGTTCTCCACGTGGAGGGAAAAAAACCAACCCCTCCCTAGGATGCCACACACAGTCCCTCAAAGTCTGCACATTCTCCAAGGGACTGATCCTCCTTTGCTGCAAACCTCCTCCTCTATGTGTGTCCCCGTCCACAGGGGGGACCACCGTCCACCGGAAGCTCAAGGCCTGGAAGTCACCACTGCTCCCCTGCTCCCGCGCCTCCTGTCCTGTCCATAACCAAGCTTGTCTCTTTGGCCTCCTGGATGGCTCTTAGGTCCCCCCAGCTTCTCCCCGCCACCACCCGGCACAGGCCTGGGCCTCTCACCCGTCCATGCCATGCAGGCCCAGTCCACTGCCTTCTGCTCCGGCCCCGCTGATCCCCTCACTTTGTGCACTTGCTTCCCTTTCAGCTTCCTTGTGCTGTTCTTTCTGCCTAGGATGGCTTTCCCCTGCCCACCTGGTCAGCGCCTCATCCTTCCTGGCCATCTGTGGCCGGACCTGACTTCCCCAGCTCTGCAGATGTGCCCTCTGGGCTCCCAAGCCTCCATCATCCTGACCCTGTCTGCTGGCTTGTGTGTTTCTGCCACTGGGCTCTGGACTTTGTGGTGCCTCAGTCCACATCGGCTCTCTGGTTGCCCTCTGAGATGAGGTCTGATTCTGCCGCTTCTCTGATGGCAGAGCCGTCTTCCCAGGGCAGCCTGGGCCCAGCAGACACGCCCTCATTTATTCAGCCAGTGTTTGTTATGTGCGCGTGTGCGGGTGCTGGGCCCTCAGAGATAAGGAAAACATGGCCCCTGCCCTGTGAGAGCCTTTCAGTGGAGGGCAGGATGTGAGCATTTTGACCGAGCAAGGTCAGGCTCCTCTCGGTGTCTGGACTGAACCATCTCCACCCACACCTTTTATCTTAATCCCTTGCTTCTCAGAGTCACGCTCAGCCGGCAGCTCCCGCCTCTGCGAGGATGCATGGGGAGGAGCCGGCCCGTGATGCTCTAGTTTGCTCCTAGGTCTGGTGGGCTACACACTGTGGCCCAGCCGTGCCCTGGAGCCCACCGTAGATTCTTCAGATCCCAAGGGTCGCATCATCCTGCTGAGTCCTGGGTCTTCCTGAGGTCCGGTGCCTCTGCTTTAGGAAATTTTGAAGACCCGGCAGCAGGCATAAGGCCCTCGGTCCAGTGCTGCGCAGAACGGGGATGAATAGCCGTCAGCTGTCGGGAGGGAGCCTCACGCTCCACAGGATGGGATGGGATCAGCAGCTCGAGTTCCCATGGTAACCAGCCCATCAATGCCCTCAGTGTCAAGTCGATGGCACCGTGGAGAAGAAGAAACAGTCTCATTGTCTCCCCCTTGGCCGCTTGGGCACAAACCAGCCGCGCTCCACAGGGCTGGACAGCCATGGGCCACCGTGGGGCACGATCCAGCCAGAAAGGGGCCGTGGGGCTTCAGCTTCCTAACCCTTCCTGGGGCCTCATAAATTCCTACCGCTGGCCAGCATCTGTCACTTACAGAGTCCTTGTTGGGTGACTGTCTTCTCAGTGGGAAGAAACGGCCCATCCACCATGGGGGTGGATAAACTGTGTCCAGTGTCTCGGTCGGGTGTTCGAAAGGGACCTCGGTGTCCAGACCTCGGTGTCCAGACCTCCCCTTTTTGTTTGTGCAGCGGTTCTCAGAGATGACCTCCTGTGTTTACTTGACCAGAACCTCGTTGCCCCCTCAAGGCCCCAGCCCAACCCGGGGTCTTTGTCAGACTGCCTGGGGTGGACAGTCTGGGCAGGAGGGGGTGAGGGGGAGGGCAGGCTGGCCTGCTCATCAGATAAGGGCCTGGAGTCCCCTGGCCTGGAGGAGGCGAGGCTGTTCCTCTGCTCACCCGCCCTCACCCTGTCCTCCAAGCCAGAAACCAGGGCATCGCTGAGTTTCCCTCCTCCGCTGGTGCCTGTCTGCTGGCTGCAGCTCCTTCTCTCTGCCTCCTGGTCTCGCCTGCAGCCCTTTCCCTGCCTCTGACAGTGCCTGGGTTACTGCCTCACTGCTCTCTAGGCCGTTCCCCACCTCGTGCTGTCATTTCCCTGCTTTGAAACCCACAGAGGCTCCTCCACAGCAAAGCCTGACAGGCTCAGCCCTTGGGGAGCGAGCTGTCCCCCTGTCCCTGCCTCTCCATCCTCCACACAGAACCCCTCACAGTTGCCAGATGCTCCAGCCGGTCCAGACCTCTGCTATGCTGGAAATGTTCCATGTGCCTTTTCTTTCTTTTGCACCTGCTATTTGGGGGCAGCTTTTTTAACCTGGGTGCCCATTCCCATGTGGTCCACTTGGAGAACCTGCTCTTCTTCAGGATTAGCTGAAGTGCTGTTTCCTGACCTGTCTGCTGCCCAGCAGGGCTGAGCTCTGGCTCCCAGGCTCCAGGGCCACGGCCTGCGAGGGTGTCTGTCTCCCCACCAGACCGCAGCCCCTTGTGGTCAGCGTCTTTGTTCTTTTTGTTTGCTCATGCCCCGGCCCCGCCCTCAGCTCCCACACCACCTCCCAGAAGCACCTGATGACTGTGTTTTCCTTAGAAGGGGGTCACTTGGTCACTGGGTTCCAGGACCCCCATCACCACTGCCGCCGGCCAGCCCCTGCGCTGTTCTTACTGTTCACCAAGCACTGCTCTGATCATCACCCCAGAGCCCTATTACCCCGTTACACAGAGGAGCAGACTGAGGCACCGAGCAGCTGAGTAACTCCCTAAGGCTCAGTCCAGGTCAGAGCAAGGCTTTCCACAGGGGCGCCTTCGATTCCAGCGTCCACGTCAGGAAAGGCTGCAGAGAGCAGGTGGCAGCGGGGCTGGCCGGGGAGCTGGAGTCGGGGTCTTGTAACTGGTAAGGCAGAGGGTGCAGTCCAGGCAGAGGGAAGGCTGAGACACAGGGGTGCCCTGGGAAGGTACCTGCACTCTCCCAGCGAGGCAGAGGGCTCGGCTGTACCTTCGGACCCTCCCTTCTTATCAGGCCTCTGGCCCCGGGCTTCACTTCAAAGGCTTATCTATGCAGCAATGAAGGCAGCCCTGAGCTTTGGAGTCTAAGAGCCTCAGGAGCGGGGAGCTTTCCTTGGATGCCTCACCAGCCTACCCGGAGCCGGAGGAGAGTAGAAAACTGTCAAGCAGACACCCAGGAAAAAAACCAGAACTGGAGAGAAGGGGCTTCATGACCCAGGGTTGCACAGAGAGTGGCACAGCCTGGAGGTGAAATGGTCATTACTTGATTTTTCTTTGTATAATACAGAAAGAATACGCGATATAGAAAGTTTGGAAGATATGGAAAAGAGCAAAGAAAACTTAAAAAATCATTTATAATTCTTCCACCCAAAGATAATCACTGTTAACATTTTGGACCGTGTCTTTTCTTTTTTTTTTTTTACACTGTGTGAGTGTGTGTTTGTGTGCGCGCATGTATCTGTATATATATCTGTATATACGGATGCACACACTCACACAAATGTCTTAGGCAAATAAGGTTGTACAGTTTTGCAGCTGTACTTCCCAGGTCTATAACGGTTCTGTGGTACAATTTTTAAAAAATATTTATTTATTTATTTAGGCTGCGCCAGGTCTTGGTTGCGGTGCGCGGGATCTTTAGTTGTGGCATGTGAACTCTTAGTCACAGCATGCATGCGGGATCTAGTTCCCTGACCAGGGATCGAACCCGGGCCCCCTGCATTGGGAGTGCAGAGTCTTACCCACTGGACCACCAGGGAAGTCCCTGTGGTGCAATTTTTAATGACTGCTCAGTGCATCATTTAGTGGCTGGCCCGTAACTTACCTAATCTTTCCCCTGACATTTAGGTCAGTGGATTCTTTGTGAGTCCTCAGGAAGGTGGATATTGCTGCTGGTCTGGAATGCCAGCACCGGGTAAGGAGGTGGATGGGTTCCGTCCCTGCCCGGTTGCCTGCTGCCAGGCCTCACAGCCCTGGTTCCCACGCCCGTCACTTTCCCCGTCTCCCCACCCTGATAACTTGTGCTTTAGTTCAACTCATAAGGATTGTATGCAGTACTTTTTCCTTATTTTATAAAGTTACACATGTATTATAAATATTCTCCCGTCATAAAGATTCAAACGGTGCAGATGTATAAAGAAGAAAAACCCCAAATCTCCTTCCTCCCCTCATCCCATCCTCAACTTAACCTTCCCCCCAGACGCCACCACCGTCCACACGTTAGTATCTGTGTGTCCTGTTTCACAAACACATTGGCACACTTACATGGAGAGTTTAGGGGGTTATTTTTCACGTAAACGGGATTGTGCCAAACATGTTTTTCTGCACCTAGCTTTTCTTAGCCTAACAATACATCTGGGAAAGCTTTCTACGCAAGTACACAGAGATCTACCTCATTCTTTTGAAACAGTTTAAAGCTATTGTATTGAAGCAACATATTTGGTTTACAGCATTGACTTAATGTTATTTGATTTGCCTCCAGGTTTTTGGGGGTTTTCTGGGGGATATTATAAACAACATTGCAGTGACCATCTTTATTCGTCCTCTCTGTGCACATGTATGAGAATTTCCGTAAGATACATAATAGCAAAAACAAGTAGTAGTTAGAGTAGTGAATAACGATTACAGACACCTACTGGCCCTTATGTGCTTTCCTGGAATTGACTCGTTTAATCTTCTTAGAAACCCTGTGAAGTAAGTACTGTCATTATCCCCATTTTACAGATGAGGAAACCAAGGCACAGAAAGGTTAAGTAACTTGCCCATGGTTGCAGAGCTTGTAAGTGCCAGAGCCACGATTTGAACTGATATGGTCTGGCTCCAGAGACTGGGGAACTGCTGAGGCAAAGCTGTTTTCAGCATGGGGGCGGGGGGGGGGGGGCGTCGGTCCAGGCAGGTGGCTCCGAGTGGCACTGCCCCCAGAAGTGTGTGGAGGCCAGGCCCTCAGCGGTCCTGTGGGGAGGTCATCAATGCCCGAATTTCTAGTTCTTACAGGTAAAAATGAGCTCTCGTGGTTGTTTTGCCTTTTTCTGATTACTGTTAAATACCTCTTCATAAAGTTATTCATCACTTTAGTTCTTCTCTGAATGTCTTATCTTCTTTGCCCATTTTTCAGTTGGGTTATTTCGCTTTTCTCCTGATGGTCCAGTCGCTGTATTGTGGATATGAATCTCCTGTCTGTAAATAGACTCTCCCGTCTGTCACTTTTCTTTGAACGTTGTTCAGAGGGTGTTTGCTGCTTGTTTTCGGAAGTAAAATCCGCAGTTCCCTTTGTTTGCAGGGCTTTGGGCTGGTCACTTGATGTAACTCAGAGTGAACAAGACAGGGTCCCTACCCACAGCAGAAAAGAACTTAAGTAACCGTTGCAAGAGGAATACTGGAAATAATACAGGGGTGAAGTCCACATGCTTTAGGATGATAGGAGAGCGGGGCTGATTTTCACCTGGGAGGTTCAAGGGTGGCTTTGTGACCAGTGGCCTTTGAACCAGACCTGGAAGGGCCCATGGGTTGTCATAGGCAAAGGAGAAGCGGGGAGCAGGTGGGCCATGCGTGGGAGCACTAATCTGCGTCCCGTTGGGAAGCAAGCCAGCTCAACGGCTCAGGCAGAGGCACATTTACAGCGGGGCTGCTTCTAGACGTGTGAGCGGCGTGACAGAAACCAGCCAAGGCTGTTGGCCAGCGCGGAGGGGGAGCTGCTACCCACCTCGGGCTGAGGGGACAGAGGGAGGAAACAGGGTCAGCAGAGCCTGTGAGACCTGGGGTGGTGAGGATGCAGCCTCCTGGCACCTCCCACTGGCTCAGCCCTCAGGGGGTGTGTTGTCAGGAGGGGTGCAGGGCAGGGCGGAGAGGAGAATACCAAGAGAAGGAGCAAAGTCCTGGGTACGATGTCATCAGAGGGCAGAGGAGTTCACTTGCTGCTGCTTTTATTCAGCAGGCATTTATCGGGTGCTGGCATGAAGCCTGGCACCATGCAAAGGACTGAGCGGGTAGAGGTGTATCCGGCTGGCGTTGCCCCTGGGGACGGGGCCTCGGCGCCACCATTAACTCTCCGAGTGTCCTCTTGGCGGGTACGGCAGAGGTATGTGGTTGCAGCCCTGCTAGACCCCACGTACCTGGATCTATGCCTCCTTGTTCCAGTCGGGGTTTATTTAGGTATGTCTGGCTGAAGACAGATTTTAACACGGAAAAATAAGTCCATTTGTGGCCACTAGGCACTCGGTCTAACACACGTCTTGATCTTCTGCTGTTTTCCTAAACGTAAACAAACAAAAATATCCGTATTTGGGTTCCTCTTGATAAAGCCCAATTTCTGTGAAAAGAAAAGAAACCTTATTTCTGTTCTGCTATCAAAGTAGCCGTTCATGGACTTCCTTGGCAGTGCAGTGGTTAAGAATCCACCTGCCTATGCAGGGGACACGGGTTTGAGCCCTGGTCCGGGAAGATCCCACATGCCGCGGAGCAACTAAGCCCCTCTGCACAACTACTGAGCCCACGTGCCACAACGACTGAAGCCCGGGCACTTAGAGCCTGTGCTCTTCAACAAGAGAAGTCACTGCAGTGAGAAGCCTGTGTGCCGCAATGAAGAGTAGCCCCCGCGCGCCACAACTAGAGAAAGCCTGCTTGCAGCAACGAAGACCCAACGCAGCCATAAATAAATAGATAGTTAGATAGTAGTCGTTCATGCCTGAGATCTTAGGCACGTCTCAATTTCTCTTTTGCAGGAATATGAAATTATTAGCTGCAGACAAGCAGCGGGATTTGTTTCAGTAGCTTAAACAAATTTATATACCACAACTTTGTCAATTCCATGCCCTCACACCCCTCCATTCAAGTTCAAGATGCAAAAACCCATTTGTGGGAAAGGAAGCTTTCTGTTCCCAGAGTTTCGTGTCCTTGTATAAAATGAACTTTCTGGTACTTTCTAGGTCTTTTTTTTTTTTGGTTTGCTTTCTCAAGGAACATGGTTTTCTACCTTCCTGTGATATATGGCCACAGCAGGAACATCCTAAAACCAAATTGTTACTTCTCACACCGAGTAGCCTTGAGATCCAAACAAACCCCAGAGGTAGAGGTGGGTTCGCGAAGTCAGGAAGACCATCTCTGAGGCTCGTGGCCAGGGGCCAGGACTGACCACCCCACGTAATGACAATCTGTGTCATCCTTACTCCAACTGAGGAAGTGCGTTTCCAAATCCTAACCAGGAGCATCTTTCCACTTTCCAACTTGACTTTTACTTGCAAAGAGCCCTGGATGTGTTTCTGTTTTCTTCTTGTGTCAGAAGTTCGATTGCTACATAGAACCATTAGAAAAGCCTCTCTGCAAGCCAGTTGGTTTGTCTCACTAAAATTTGGTCTTACTTTCCAGCAGTTGGTTCCTTTCCTGAAGTTTGTCACTTGCGGTGCCTTGAGCTGTGCCAACAGCTGTGCCAGCCTGGCCTTGTCTTGGGGCCAGGCAGCCGCTCAGCCTCCTCCCCGGGGTCTCCCCAGCACACTCACCTCCTCAGGGGAGTCTTGAAATGACTCAGCGCCTCCACTGAGACCCCTTTTCTCCCGGCAAAGCCAAGGAAACTTGTTTGCATGCTTGCCACTGCTTTTCTCCCCTTGGTGTTTGTGTTTCGTATGAATCGTGTGGTCAGGCTGCATGCATTAGACTCCAAGTCTCCAGGCAGGGCTGTGTTCCTGCACGCACCCTGGGCACGGAAGAGATGCTCGAAGATTGTTATAGACAATGGATGCAGCCAGGAGGGAAGAGCCATCTTGCCGGAACTGTCCAGTTTGTTCTAAATGACCGCCTTTGTCCTGAGGTCTTTTGGGGGAGTTTTGTTAGCATTGAGCCCAGTTTGATTTCTGCATCAGCCTTTCATAGCAGAAGATGACATGTTGGCCGCTGTGACTAGCCTTCCTGTGGCCAGCAGGAGCGGGTGCCATGGTTTCCCCAGCAGGTCGTGGTGCTTTGCTGAGAGAATCAGACGGACACGTGTTTCCATCCGTCAGAGCAAGACACCAGCCTGCCTGTCCCCCTGCTGGTTTCTCAGCAATCTGGGGGCAAACTCTGACTTTTTTCCCCCAGAGGCTTATGGAGTTTCCTGGGTTGTTGAGCTTGTGTATCACAATTCCTTAAGTTTCTGAGGTCCACCAGCAGGAGAATGGATAAACCAATGTGATGTATTCCTTCGATGGGCATCTTTATTCAGCAATAAAGAGGAATAGGCAACTGCTTTGTGACAGCGTGGATGAATCTCAGGCTTTGTACAGAGTGAAAGAAGCCTCACACAAGAGAGCCATCTGATTCCATTTCTAGAACAGGCAAAAACCAATCTGTGGTGGAATAAAAACTAATCTATGGGGTGGGGATTGACTGGGAAGGTAAGGTGCATAGGGAGACTTTCTGGGGGTGATGGCTATGTTCTCTATCTTGATAGGGGCTTGGGGCTATACCGGTACACACGGTTATGAAAACTTAACAGATGTATAACTAACAATTACTCATTTCCCCATGTGTAAATTTTACTTCAAAAGAAAAAATCTGTAAGCAAGTATTGAACTCCCCATTATGATGTATATATTGAAGTATTTAGGGGACATGTACCGATACTGCAGTCTACTTTGGAATGCACTGGAAATAAGATGGATTGACAGATGGATAGAGGCATGGATAGATGGAGAGGAATGTGATAGAGTCACTGTAGCGATTGTCAATGGTGGAGTCAGGGCAGTGGGTATTTGGATGTTGGCTGTACAGTTCTTTCAACTTTGCTGTTTGTTGAAAATTTTCACAATAAAATGTTGGGAGAAAAAGATCTTTAGGGTTGTGGTGGGGATAGGACAGATTTGGAAGACATCCCCTGCTGTCCTTGGAGATATATCATGAATCTGTGTGTAGAGATAAGGATGAGAAGCCTAGGGATTTCCTGGGGCCAGTGAGGTCATCAGAGAAAGCCCCATGGAATCTGGGTTTGGGGGACGTTTGCTTTGGTAAGGTGTGTTCTGGGGTCACGCCCGCATCTGGAAGGATTACTGTGGCTCCCTGAGCCCTTAACTTGCTTGTTTCCCAGGAGCAGAGCTTCAGCCTGGGGAGAAGCACCCAGTCCACGTAAAGGAGCAGAGTCCTGCTGTTGAAGGACCTTCCTGCAGGTAGATAAGCCTGCAACAGACGCCCCTGGCACGGTGGTGGTGGTCTGGGCTGCTGGCCTGCTACTTACCTCCTTGGGCCTGTTCTGCAGTGCTTTTCTAGTTCCAGGATTTGAATTATTGACTTTGTACAGAACTTTCAGCCTCTCTTGAGTCATTGGATTGGAGAGCTGGACTAGCAGCCGTCCTGCGTGGAGTCCTAACGGAGGGCTGTCCTAAGCTGGGATCCTGCCCCTGCCTTGCTCCAGGCTGCCCCAGGCCAGATGCACCAGAGATACTGCCCTCAGGCTCCTCGTCAGAGAATCTCTGCCTGAGAGAGGAAGCTCCCCGTCTGCTGGTAAATTTAGGGCATGTGTGAGAAGGCGGGGTAGGGAGAGTGGAGAAGAATGAAAGCATTATTCTAGGAAGCTTCTTTTATTTATAGATTCTCCTAATTCTATTAAAATGAATGCCGGAGGGTTGTAAAACTTGGAGCACGTAACATAATAGCCGTGAAAGGATGTTAAGTGAAAATAGAGAACGATGATAAAGTAAGAAGAGTCTTAGTACTGAGAGGAAGATGTGACATTTTTCGGAAGTAAAATCGTCTTAGAGCACACTGTACAGGGAAAGTGAATTAAAATAAGGACTTGGGGGCTTCCCACTTGGTGCAGTGGTTAAGAATCCGCCTGCTAATGCAGGGGACACGGGTTCGAGCCCTGGTCCGGGAAGATCCCACATGCTGCGGAGCAACTAAGCCCATGCGCCACAACTACTGAGCCTGCGCTCTAGAGCCCGCGAGCCACAACTACTGAAGCCCGCGCACCTAGAGCCCGTGCTCCAAAACGAAGAGAAGCCACCACGATGAGAAGCCCGCGCACCACAACTAGAGAAAGCCCACGCGCAGCAACGAAGACCCAATGCAGCCAAAAATAAAATAAATAAATTTATTTTTAAAAAAAAGATAAGAAAATAAGGACTTGGTTAGGATAGAACTTGGAAGGAAACAGAAAATATTTCATAATGAAAAAGAGACAGTGTTAACTGACATTACACTAATTACATTATAGCGACAAATAAAATGTCATCGTTCTAAAAGGAAATAAAACTAATTATGTACTTAATGCGTTTTAAGAGGAGTTGGCAAAATAAGATGTGTTAAATATGAGAAATATGTAAACAGCCATAAGTTGCCCGCTCTGTTCTGGCAGCCGGGACAGTGCCTTATCTCCCACATGTAAAACAAGGGATCTTTGATTCCTGACATAACATATTAATGGGACAAAAAACTAAGTAGCCCCTTATATTAGAAAAGCTGGAATCAAACAAATGCTTTTAAATGGATGAATTGATGAATGAGTGAAGCGTTTAAAAATACACACTCAAAAGGGAAAACAACAGAACTACCTTCTAAGATAAAAATCTAATGAATGAAGGCATGAAAGAAGGTGCTTCTCTTTACCGCCAGTAACTTAACCTCTTTGTGCTTTTTCTACTGGAGAACGGAAGTTATTGGTGCCCCTGACAGGTGCTTGGAAAAAGCCAGGCCCAAAGTGGACACTTACGCATGTTAATACTAATAATATTATCATCACGGTGATGACTGTTAATACCAAAAGAGGGGAATGACATGTCCTTTCAATGTCAGGCATTGGAGTCAGACTAGGAAGGCACCGTCTGTTTTTAAAGTTGGACTTCAAAGCTAGCAAAAGGTGTCATGGAGAAGATTTCAGACATACTGCTTCTTTTACCTTTCATCTTTTCTTTGGGAAAAGACGAGCTGATGTGAAAAGTTTAGGGTGGGAAAGATAGAAGTTAAGCCAGACCAAGAAAGAGCCAGTGAGCCATGGTTTGGGAAGCCAGGACACCCCAGCCGCAGAGCCTGCCCACCGGCTCCCAGGGAGGCACCTGGCCAGTGGCCGCTCCAGCCAGCCCCACATGGGATGCGCCCTCCTCAGCCGTCCCCCTGCCTGGCAAGCTCAGCCAGACTCATGTCCACCACCACGGATGCAAAAGAGGACACTCCTGCTTGAAATTAACTGGTTAATGATCCTCTCTGGAGGATGAAAGAAAATTTTAGATTAAGTAAAACTTATTATCAGTTAGCCTGTGTGGGCACCTGGGAGCCAACGCAGAAGCTCAGGAAGGAATAGTTTGTTACCTGGACCCGGCAACCTGGGGCCTGGAGCAGCTCTGTACAACGTGCGTTTGCCTGTTGATTACAACCGACAGGTCTACTTTTACTCCTGACGGAGAAGAGTGTGCCTGGGGATGCTGGATTTTATCCTTTTCCCAAACTGTTTTTAGTCTTGACATCACTCAGGAGGGATTGCACAGAGCACTGACTCTCCTAATTCAATGAGCAAGAGTCGTAATCGGACTTCAGGCACAGGAGGGCAAGAGGTGGTTGTTTTCTCTTCTGCTGCTCTTCTTGTAAGAGCCAAATCTCCCCACAATGGGTGTTTTTCATTTTATCAGGCAATTTTGATCTGGTAGCTCTTGCAGTCAGAGCCAGTGGCCAAAACACAGACTGTAGGATCAGAAGAGCCGGGTTCTAATCCCAGCACTTTGTCTGCAAATTGGTCAGCAGTTGACGAGCCAGTTGACATCTCTGGGTGTCAAGTCATGCATTGATCTGTAACGTATGATTGTAATAATCACTTTCTAAATAGCGTTCTCATCTGGCTGTTGTGAGTGTCACGGTGTGGACCTCAACATCTGCATGACTGAAAAGGGATGGTGGTTATTAGTGCAGCTGTGAGTGAGCCCACTGGACCAACAGATGCTCTGTGCAGGCCTCCCGCGTGGACACTGTGACCACCAGCCCAGGGCCCACTCCCATTTACCAGCGCCTGCTGTAGCTTCTCCCCCACATCTTGCCTGGGTTGGTTCCATATTGATTTTGAAGGAGCTGTGGAATGCCGGGTGTTTGAGGCATCCTGGGGTCACAGTCCATCTTGGGGTGTGAGAGCTGAAATATGAAATGATCAGATTGCTACAATTTAATTTAAGCGGTAATCTAAAAGCTCCCCTGCTGAGAGTGGAGCGTGTTCATTCTGCTGAGGGATAAGACAACGTGCCACCAATCTCAGAGCATCGTGGGACAGTAGCTCGGGATGCATTCAGCTGCTAAACAAGAAGGTGGTGCCTGAAACAAAGGCTCACACAGCACGTCCGGAGATGGGCCCTCCAGGGTTGGCGCGGGACCTATCGGTGTCTCCCTCCCCTTCAGGCCTCACGTCCAAGTTCCAGGCAGGAGACAGGGCTGGGGGCAAAAGGTGGAAGGGTGAAGTCTTTCCCTTTTTATTCAGGAAAGGTCACCTTCCCCAGGGACTTGTGCTGACAGCTCATGGGATAGAACTATGTCCCTGGCTGGCTATGCTGGCTACAAGGGAGTCTGAGAAATCAGGATTTTAGATTCTACAACCTCTACAGAAGAGGCGGGTAGAAGAGAAAGTGTTGGAAATTGAGGTAGTGTCTGCCAGCCATGCATCACAATGGCTGTAGTACGCTTCTAGTGTCTTACGGAGAATCAGGAAGGAGGGCGTCTTGTGTTGTAACAAGAGAGAAACCGCTTCTTAAAGTTGCTCAGAGTAAGCAGCAGTTCAGGGAAGGGCAGGCTCTGACTTAGCTGCTATGGGAACACAGAGAGCACCAAAGAGGCAAGCTGGTCTCAGGACTTGCTCTCCAGCCAGGGAGACACCTGCACCAATAACCAACCAGTAGAATGTGGTAAGTTGGCTGGGAGGAGTGGAAGTGATACTGGAGGACTGGGCAGTGGGGGATCACTTGTACGTTCCAAAGGAAAATACTGAGGAAGACGATGATGATGATGATGATAAGGGTAATGATGGTGAGGATGACGATGGTGATAAGGATGAGGACAGTGACAATGACAAGGATGGTAAACGCTTATTGGGCCAGAAACCGCTCTACATGCTTGATCTCATTTACTCCTTACAGCCACCTCCTTACCACTGTTAAAAGATAAACCAAGGCATATTGAAAATTTTAAGAATTTATTTGAGCAAAAATCGATTTGAATCAGGCAGTGCCAACAGGAAGTGGTTATTAACGCTGTACAGACAGGAGCAAGACTTTTATAGGGGAGACACAGAAGCAGAGCAAGGAAGCGATTTGATAGGCTGTAGCTGCAGCAGTTGCCTTATTTGGGAAAGCCTAGTTAGCTGTTCCTGATTGGCTGTCCTTAGGTTGTGATTTCTTAACCTTGAGGCATTTACAAGCTTGGGTTTGGCTGCTTGTAAATGCAGGCTGCTAAGGCCTTAGAGCCACCTCAGCCTAATGGCCTCCTCGTGTGATTAATTTAACCCCACCCTGCCCCCACCTCTCCAACCCCACAGGGTAACCGCTGTCCAAACAGTGCATGTAGCACAGGTGAAGAAGACATGCTTAGACAGTACCTTGCTTTGTTTCGCTTTTGAGCTCTCTAAAAATGATATACTGTGTGGTGTTCTGGGACCTCCCCCCCGGCCCCCTTTACATGTCTCTAAGGCTCAGCCACATTGTAGCCACAGCCCCAGCTTAGCTGTGGTTCATTTATTTTCACTGCTATACAGTATTCATTGGCCAACAAATCATGATGTATCTGTCCTTCTCCTGGCAATGCATGTTTGTGATTTTTACGAAGAACATTGTTGCTAAGAACAGCCTTGTGTGTGACCTGTGGTGACCTGTGGCGCGCATATGCCAGAGTTTTTCTTGGGCACATGCCTAGAATTGGGATGACGGGGTTTATGTGTACTGGATACCAGTGCTTTATCAGTTACAAGTGAGGGAAATAGTATTTCCCAGTTTGTGAATTTTTTAAAAACTTGTGTACGTGTCTTCTGATTAAATAGGAGAATTAACTTTTACGTAATTGTATGTATCAATCTTTCCTCTTTTTTATAGCCGTTTTATTAAGATATAATTCATGTGCCGTGTGATTTACCTATTTAAAATATACAATTCAGTGTTTTTAGTGTATTCACAGGGTGTGCTACCATCAGTGCAGTCAGGTCTAGAGCATTTCATCACCCCAGGAAGAAACCCCACACCCACTGGCTGCTGCTCCTCGTCCCGTCCCCACTCCCCCAGCCCTAAGCCACAACTCATCTGCTTTCTGTCTATAGCTTTGCCTGCTCTGGACATTTCATAGAATGGAATCATACAGTATGTGGTCTTCTTTGTGTCTGGCTTCTTTCCCTTAGCGTGTTTTCAAGATGATTTTGTAATATGTACCAGTACTTTATTCTTTTTATTTCCAAATATTCCACTGTATGGATATACCAATATATGGATGTTTTATTTGTCTATCAATTGATGGACATTGAGGTTGCTTCTGCTTTTTTGGCTCTTATGAGTAATGCTGCTGTGAGCATTTGCATGGAAGTTTTTGCGTGGGTGTGTACTTTCACTCCTTTAGGATAATATTGAGGAGTGGAGCTGCTGGGTCACTTGGTAACCCTATGTTTGACCTATTGAGAAACTACCAGGTTGCTTTCTAAAGCGGCTCCACCATTTTACAATCTCTCCGGCAGTGTATGAGTCTTCCAGTTCCTCCACACTGTCATCAACACTCGTTATTATCTGTCTTTTGTACCCATCCTAGTGCTGTTCTGGTTTTGGTTTGTGTTTCCCTGATGGCTGATGATGTTGAGCATCTTTTCATGTGTTTCTTGGCCTTTTGCATGTCTTCTGTAGAGAGATGTCTGTTCCAATCTTTTGCCCATGTATTGTTTTGTCTTTTATTATTACATATTTTAGATGCAAGTCCATACCAGATAGGTGATTTCCAAATACTTTCTCCCATGTCGTGGGTTATCTTTGCACTTTCTTGGTGGTGCCCTTTGCAGCACAAAAGTTTTTTTTTTTTTTCATCCATTCTTTCTCTGGCTTTTAGTTGGTATGTTTAGGCCATTCACATTTAAAGTGATTGCTGATATCATTGGCTTAATATCTACCATGTTTCTAATTGTTTTCTGTTATATTTGTTCTCCTTCCTGCTTTTTCTACATTCTCTGATTATAATGGAGCCTCTTAGATAATTCTATTTTATCCCCTCACTTAGCATATCAATTATAGTTCTTTAAAAGTCTTTTAAGAGATTTCCTTGGAGTTCACAGTATGCATCGTTAACTAATTTAAGTCCACCTTCAGATGGACTTCATGGGTAGCGCAGGTGCCTTGTAACAGAGTATTCCCAATTCCCCCCCCCCCCACCCCCGCCCCTGGTGATGCCAGTCTCTTCCTCTGTGGATAGCGCTTCCTCTGCTCTCGTTGAAGAAACCCTTCCTTACCTGAGGTCAGAAGGCTCGCCCAGGGTATCACTCAGCATCGCAGAAGGAGCAGACAGCACCACGGCCCTTTCTTTATAATAGCCCCAGCCCCCCACCCCAGAGCCAAAGTGGGGCCATGGCCATTCCCTGGCGTGCCTGCCAGGCTCTGTGTTCTGGAGCTGGGAAATGACCCAGCAGGGGCCCTCGGGGGCACTGGACACAGCGTCAGGGAGACCTGGTCCATGAACAAAATAAAACAATACAAGGAGCGTTTACATCAGTCAGAGACAGGACCCGTGGGCCACGGTGGCATTTCAGGGATGTGGGATCAGTGCGAGTTCAGAGCTCAAGTCTCATAGCTGCCAGGAGGTCTGGATGCCCCTCCCGCAGTGCACCGCCACCGGGAGGGGGCTGCAGGAGCCTGGGGAGGTGTGAGGAAGGGCTCTCCCCTAAAGGCACCCGGTCTTTCTGTGCTTGTTGTGGAGCTCTGGGTCTGGGCACTGAGATACTGGGGATCCCCACTGCAGGGCTCTGCAGCAGCTGAGTAGGCTTCGGCTTCTCTGTGTCGAGAGGCTGCCCCTCTTTTCCTGGGTCTCACTCCATCTCTTTGCTCGGTGTCATCATCGCACCTACCTCCTGGCCTCCATCGGCTGTGCCCACCGCTGGCGTCTGCCTCTCAGAATCCCGTGGTTCCCACTGAGAGGCGCTGGAGCAACCCTTGGTCACCTGCCTGACAGAGAGGACGGCCACCTGGAACCCTTGAAGGGTGCTGCCCTGCCTCCCCCAGGCACCTTCTGAACTCCTTGGTGAGGGGTGGCTGAGCAGGTTTCAGAGAACAGATCCCTCCAACATTCCTGTTTCCTGGGGTCCCCACTGACCACCCACAGCAGCATGTTGGACCCTGCAAGAGATACAGTTGCTTGGACCCCACTACGGCCCTGCTCGATGAAAACCTCTGTGGGTAGGCCCAGCCGTCGGGTGTGACGAGCCCCTGGGGACCCAGCGCCCTCGAGTCTGGAGAGCCACTGCCTCACGGGCATCGGTAGTTCCAGCATCCTGACCTCACCAGCCATCAGATTTGGTTCACTCTCTATGTTGATCGGCCAATCTTACCAACTGTAAACACACCCTGCGTATCTGAGTTACACATTACACACCCCGTTTGTGGGGAAAGGACCCGTATCTGCGAGTCTGGCTCTGTCTGGACCATTTACATCCCATCCGCCTGCTCTCGCGTGGTCCAGGCTCCTGCTGGTACATACCGGCTCTCTCCTCCCAGGGTAGCTCCTGGATCCCTGGGACGCAACTCATTTTGTGGGTGTAGGCGGCGAGGGGTGTGGACTGGGTCCCGAGGAGAGAGGCCCCCCCGCCTGCTGTGAGGCAGTAGCTTTTCTTGCAGAGGTGAGCCTTTCCCCTCACAGCTGGTGGGAGGGTTGTTTCTGTAGATCGGGCAGGTCAGTTCTCTGTTGCAGCCAGTGTCTGCCTGGCTCTGATGGGCCCTCTTCTTCCCACCTTTCCTAACTGTTACTTACCTAGGAGTGTTGTGCGTTTCAATTTTTTTTTTTTTTTTTGACTCTGGAACCTTAAAATCACACTCTGGGGCTGCCATGGGGGGGGCCTTCTGGTTCTCCACATGTGTTCTTAGTTACTGATTCTTAGCTTTTAATTTCTCCTTTCCCCCATGTGTGCTCTCTAGGGTCATAAGCAGAATCGACCCAATTTTACAAGCTTTGCAATCACATTTGCCACGGCCCCTGTTCTCCCAAGGCCCCACCTCCTCCTGCACTTCATCCCAGTATTATTATGTGTAATCACGGATGCTCTGGATTTGCGTGTAATCCAGTGCTGTGGATTACCCTCAGTCACACATGCACACACACGTCCCCAGCAAGGTGGTTATCTCAGTGCTCCGGAAATGTATGCACAACCCAACCGCAGTATCCCATTTTGAGGGTCTATTTTAGGATCACTTCCAGTAACAATTACTTTATCAGTCAGGGTCTCAGCAGGAAAGATTAGGCTACTGTGAGGAGGGTAAATAGATAGACTCACCTTTTCCAGAGATGTGGGTGGACTGTTAACAGCAGAGTTGCCTTTATCCCATGGCCCTGAAGGAATAGGGAGGGAAAAGTGGTGGAGCCTGGGAGGAGAGCTGTCTTCGACCAGGTGCCTTGAGAAGAGCAGTGACTTTCAGGGAGACACGGCAGCCTGAAGAGACCCCACAGGGAGCGTCAGGGGAGTAAATAGGACAACTTCACTCTCTCCGTCCTCCCTCTGCTACCTTCCCAAGGTTTTCCAGGGCCAAACCCATCCTCAGCCAGAGAGCTCACTGATGCAGTCCTTGTTACTGGGGCTGAGAGCCGGGGTTGGGGGGGGTGGGTGGGGAGGAAAGTATTCAATAGATTTAGGGAGTTAATTAGAAGCTATCTGGCCCATTCCCGTAAGTTCTAAAAGCTTTAGTTAGACTTCTCACACTTAAGTACTTAATCTGACTCCAGTTTGTTTTTGTATTTGATGTGAAGAAGGGATTTAACTCCCCCCTACCCCATGAATTTCCCAGCATCATCATTTGATAAGTCCCTCATTTTAATTGATGTTTCCTGGTAAATCAAGTTCTGTATTGGCATGAGTTTTTCTCTTTTCTGTTCTGTGAGTTTATCTGTCCTTGACCCAGTGCATCACAAACTTTCATACTGTAGCCTTATAATAAGGCTTGATATATTGTAGGACAAGTCTTATTCTTTTTCAGGAATATCTAGGCTATTCTTGGCCCTTTGTTCTAACATGTTAACTTTGAATCAATTTGACAAGTTTCACAAAACAAACAAACAAAAACCCTGTTTGAAATTTGACTGAAATTTTATTTAATATATAAATCTGTTTGATGTATTTGTTATAGCTTTATGATATGGGGTCTTCCTGTCCATGAACATGGTATGTCTATTTATTTACGTCTCCCTTAATGTCTATTAGCAAAGTTTTATAACTCTCTCCATATAGGACTTACACATCTTTTGTTAAGTATATAGGTACCTTAAGTTTTCTAACATTTGTTGCTAGTATGTAGAAATGCAATTTATTTTTAAAAAATACTGTTCTTATATCCAGCCACCTTGCTACAAACTCCCTTATTCTTTCTAATAATTTGTCTATAAATTTGTTATGGTTTCCTAAGTAGATAGTCATATCACCAGTGAATGATGGTAGTTTTGTTTCTTCCTGATCAATATTTAAGCTATTTACTTATTGTTGGTGATCCTGGACCTTCAGTATAATGATAAATAAAACATTGGTTATTTGGACATTCTTACCTTGCTCTTGATTTTAAAGAGAATACTTTCAATATTTCCTTGTTAAGATTGATATTTGCTATTTGTTTTTATAGATAACTTTTTAACAGGTTAAGAAAGTTCCCTTTTCTTTCTAACTTGCTAAGAGCTTTTTATCATGGGTTTTGCATTTTAGCAAAAGTTTTCCTGCATCTCCTTTAATCTATTCATGTAATGAATTACATTTATTGATTTTCTAATGTTAAAATACCCTTGCATTTCTGGGATAAACCAAACTTGGTCCTGGTGGACTACCCGTAAAACTTATAGGCCTGTTTGTGTGATAGAAAAGATGTTTAACTACTGCTTCAGTTTCTTTAATGGAAAGCCTGTTGTCTTGTATTTCTTTCTTTGTTAGTTTTTATAATTTTCCAGGGACTTGTTCATGTTGTCTAAGTTTTCAAATTTGTTAGCTTACCATCGTTGATAGTGTATCCTTATTATTTTTAAATTCTCTGCTTTATCTGTGGTTATATCTCTCCTTTCGTTCTCTTCTTCCTAGGTTTTGGCCTTGTTTATTCTCTTTATTATAAATTTATTTTCAATTTTTGCAGAATTCTCCTAAATTTATCTCCTTTCTTCACTGGTTTATTTACTTTTAAAAATTTTTAGTAAGACACTTAATCTCATGAATTTTCAGTGTGTTCACTTCTAATCGGAGCACCTAAGGTTATACACTTCCCTTCCACTGTCATGTTCACTGATGCTCCTAAGTTGTTGTATGTAATATTCATTCACTCATTCCATTCTACGTATTTTAAAATTCCCATTATGGTGTTTTCTTTGACCTATGAGTCACATAAACATGTTTGTTAATTTCCAAGTGTGTGGGATTTTTGAATCCCTCTTTACGTTACTGACGTCCAGCTGAATTACACCGCCGTCAGAGACTGTGTTGTCTGGGAGATCAGTTCTTTGATGCTATAGCAGACTTGCTTTTAGCCCTGGTCGTGGGTCAGTTTTTGAAAATGTCCTGTGTGTCTGGAAAAGAGTGCTGTCCTCTGTGGTTGGGTGCAGAGTTCTGAGCCCTCTTGAACACGCCTCTGGATAGAGCTGCTCAGACCCTCTGCATCTCCGTTGACTTTTTGTCCACGCGCCTCTCTGCTCTCCGGGGATATCTCTGTGCCTTACGGCTTCTGGAGTTGGGGCTCATTAAGGAGAAACAGATTTGGGCTGACCGTGGAGGGTGAGGAGGATTCTGTCCGATGTGGGGGGGCAGCTGGACGAGAGCAGCATGAATACTGGTGGGAGGAGGGCCAGAGAGAAGGGGCAGTTTGGGGCAAGGACCAGAGGCCCTGGGAAAGGCCTATTTTAAGAAGAGAGGCAGGAGAGAGTTGTTGGAGGGCTAAAAGAAGGGGACCCACAGGAGGGAGAAAGCCGAGGGGCTTTGAGCTGAGTGGGCCTGTGCTGTGGTGGAGGGTGTCCTCTGGTCACTGAGAAGCCCAGCAGTGCTGAGGGTCTAATGTCATGACAGCTTGACCAGGCGGGAAGGATGCCCTTAGCTGTGCCGGGGACTGGAAAAGCAGGATGGCTGAAGGTGGGAGGGACAGGCAGTGTATGGTTCTAAGGACAACATGGTTGAAACAGTGGCCCCAAAGGACCGGGCTGGGGTAGATGGATGGGGCAGGATGGACCAGTGATCGGGGCATCCAGGTCATGATGGACGGGAGGGGAGAGTCGTGGCGAGGGAGGGGTTTGGGTGTGGGGGCCTGGCTGGGAACGTGCTCATGGTTGCTGGAATGGGGGGGGGGTGGTCTGGGAGAGAATGAGGGGAGTGTTGAGGCCAGGGTGTCAGGAGCGTTGTTTACCAGGGTGTCAAAGTCATGTGTCAGTGGCAAAATGGTGATGAGAGGAGGGTGAGCCCTTTGACAGTGGCATGAGGGGTGTAGCCAGGAACACGTGGTGGTGGGTGGTATGGACTCAGGGAAAGGAAACTCGGGTCGGCCTGCAGGCGATCTTTCCTGGGAGGGTCCTACGGTCACGTTTCTGAGAGTGAGGAAAGCCGTGAATAATCAGGTCAGACGCCAGGACTGAGAAAACCAGGACACACACAGTATACTGGGGGGTCCCAGGCAACTGGAGGCTTTCAGCTAAGACGAGGCTGTGTACGGAAATACCAGACCGGTAGAGGGATGTTTGTTTGAGGCTTTTTTTTTATAAGTTTATTTTGTTTTATGAATTTATTTATTTATTTGTTTTTGGCGGTGTTGGGTCTTCATTGCTGCGCGCCGGCTCTCTCTAGTTGCGGCGAGCAGGGGCTACTCTTTGTTGCGGTGTGCCGGCTTCTCATTGCGGTGGCTTCTCTGGTTGCGGAGCCCGGGCTCTAGGCGTACGGGCTTCAGTGGTTGTGGCTCACGGGTTTAGTTGCTCTGCAGCATGTGGGATCTTCCCTGACCAGGGCTCGAACCCCTGTCCCCTGCATTGGCAGGCGGATTCTTAACCACTGCGCCACCAGGGAAGTCCCTGAGGCTTTTTAAAAAAGTGGTCAACTGTGGTAAAATATGTGTAACATAAAATGTACTATTTTCACCATTTTTCAGTGGACATTTTAGTGGCATTGGGTACATTGATATTGCGGTGCAGCCGTCACTACTGTCCGTCTCCAGAGCTCCTTGTCTTGCAAAACTGAAAATTTCTATCTAGTAAACACTAACGTCCCACTCCCCTCCCCCTTCACCCCTGGCAACCATCATTTTACTTTCTGTCTCTATGAATTTGGTGACTCCCAAGTGCTTCGTAGGAGTGGAATCTTACAATATTTATCTTTTTGTGACTGGCTTATTTCACGCAGCAAAATGTCCTCAAGATTCATCTGTATTGTAGCAGGTCTCAGGATTTCCTTCCTTTTCAAGGTTGAATTCCGTTGTGTGGATAGAGCACATTTTGGTTATCCATTCGTCTCTCAGTGAGCACCTTTGGCTCCTGTGACTAGTGCTCCTGTGAACACTGGCTTACAAAGATCTCCTTGAGATCCTCTGTTTCTAATTCTTCTGGGGCATATGCTCAGAAGTGGAGTTGCCAGATCATATGGTAATTTTATATTTACCTTTTAGAGGAACCACAATGCTGTACCATTTTACATTCTCACCAGCAGTGTACAAGGGTTCAAATTCCTGCACATCCTTGACAACACTTGTTATTTTCTGCTATTTGGGTTTTTTTTTTTATAGTAGCCATCCTATCTGGTGTGAAATAGTATTCCATTATGCTTTTGGTTTGCATTTCCCTAATGATTAGTGATGCTGAGCATCTTTTTATATGCTTATTGGCCATTTGAATATCTTCTTTGGGGAAATGTCTGTTCAAGTCCTTTGCTCATTTTTAATCTGGGTTTTGTTATTGTTGAGTTGTAGGAGTTCTTTATACATTCCGGATATTAGCCCCTTTTCAGATATATGACTTGCAAATATTTTTTCCTATTCCATTTTTTGTTTTATTTTTAAAATTAAAAAAAATTTTTTTTTTGATTGCACCACAAGGCTTGTGGGATCTTAGTTCCCCGACCAGGGATTGAACCTGGGCCCTCGGCAATGGGAGCACAGAGTGCTAACCACTGGACTGCCAGGGAATTCCCCTATTTTTAAAAAATAATAGGGATTCCCAAGGGTTCAGTGAGAGGAGTTAGGAGCAGGGCTGGGTGAGGACATTCAGGGGGTAGGGGGTGGGGAGAGGGGACCTGGAGGAGGCTTGGGGGTGTGGAGTGCGTGAGCAGTTGGTGTCTGAAGCTGGGGCGATTCACCCACGTGGGTGCCCAGAATGAGGGAAGTTGGGCTGTCACATTACATGGCAGTGGATACGGCTGGCGGTGGATTAGGGGGTCCACACGCGCGGCTTCCCCCGGCACGCAGGTGCGATTCACAAGCCCTTCCAAACTCTGGGATCTCCAGGTGCCCGGAGCAAGGCGGTGAAGGCTTCTTTGACTTGGGGACAGGATAGCCTGTCAAGACAAGTTGCGTTTTAGTTTCTTTTTCTGATCTTTTCTTCTTTCCCAAAGCCTCTCTCCCTTGGCTGAGAAAAGGCACACGTGCAGCCATTCTGGTTGATGAGGCCTGCAGAACCGCAGCAGAACTGCTGGCGGTAAATAACCAGGCGTAGAAAAGAATTCTCGAGGAAAGTTCCATGGCAGGTAGGGGTCATCAAATGAAATGGAAGGCAATTTGTTTCTCTCGAGGTGAGGCGCATGTGGAGGAGTGATGTAGAAGCTGACAGAGAGCTACCAAAAGCTGCTAAACGTAGCTTGGATTTGGGGAAGAAAGAGGTTTGAGAGGTGATGTGTTGAGTAATTAGACCATCGCTGAGAATCTGAGTCACCATTTGACAACATTCACGTCTGTCGTTGTCACTGGGGAGAAACATCACAGAGCAGAGGTCTTTGAAAGGAGCTGATCTACAGAGAACTCCCTCCAGGCTGCTGGGTCTGTTCCTCTCGGGGAGACCCCTGAGAGGGGTATGTGCTGTGAGATGCAGAGCAGGGCGGGGGGCCCTAGAGGTGGGAGATGGTCCCCAGAGGGGGGAGTGAACTCAGAGGGTGTGGCAGGCGAGCCAGGTCCCACGGTGGCCCAGGGGTGTGTGCAGCCCCCCAGGTGTATTTTATTCTAATTAGAATGCTTTTAGAAAATTGGAATAGTTACTAACATTTAAACATTGGGAGGAACTCTGCTCAATATTTTGTAATAACCTAAATGGGAAAAGAATTTGAAAAAGAATGAATATGTGTATGTGTATAACTGAATCACTTTGCTGTACACCTGAAACTAACAAACATTGTAAATCAACTATAGTCCAATATAAAATAAAAATTACAAAAAAATAAATGTTGGGAGATTTCAGATAGGAATTTAAGTTTCCAGCTTCTCTCTTTCTTTTTTTTATACCATTTTATTCAAGAAAAAGAAATTCAGTGCTACCTACTTTTTAAAAATAATTTTTTTTTAAATTGAAGTATAGTTAATTTACAGTGTTGTAAATTAACGTCCCTAATTTATTCCTCCCCCGCTTCAGCTTCTCTTGAAAAACGGAAGAGCAGGTCCCTTCCTCACAGCGAGACAAGGAGGGAAAGTGACCCCAGAGCACCTGTGTCCTGTTGGGTCTCAGGACAGTTGCTCCCTTTGCCACAACTTGGCTCTCCCTTCCCCTTTGCCCATCATCCTCTGGCAGGGGGGCAGGTCCTCACTGCTGACCCAGCTCTGGAAGAGAAGCCGCTGGGCCCTGGGAGCGCAGGTGTGCGGCTGCGACCTTGTGGGTCACCCGGAAAGCCCTGGACCCCGTTCCCCTTGGAGGAGACGTGTCATCTGTGTTTGCTGATGCGGGTGTGGAAGTACCAGCTCTAGGCTCCAGTGAGTGGTGATCATAAATCAGACAGAACTTCACAGAACCCAGTGAGCGAGTCACCCGGAGTTTGTCTTTACAGACTTGTGAGCATGAATGATGACAAAAGCATGAATTCGTTTTACAGAACTGAAAAAAATGGCTCAGCCTGGGATTGATCGTATATTGCAACCTCATTTTATACGAGTGGATGAAAATAAGAGGGACAAGAAGTTAAGTCGTAAGTCCATCTCAGGGACATGAAACATCCTGAGGATGCCCGGACAGGGCGGGCAGCGTGGGGCATGCATGGAGGCCCCCAACCCTGCGGGTTCCCACGTGCCCCCAGCGCAGACCTGGCCAGTCGTGGATGGGGAGTGTTCGCACTGGCCTTTCTGGCTCTGTCTAGGTGGGATTATTTTCCCCACAGGGACCACTAATAAAGAGGGGTATGTTTATGGGTTTTTAAAAAATCTTTATTTATTTATTTATTTGGCTGCACTGGGTCTTAGTTGCGGCCCGCAGGATCTTTTAGTTGCAGCATGCATGTGGGATCTAGTTCCCTGACCCGGGATTGAAACGGGCCCCCTGCATTGGGAGTGCGGAGTCTTAACCACTGGACCACCAGGGAATGTATATATATGTTTTTAATTGAAATCAAAGGGCAAATGGGATTTGTTACCTAACTAACTTTGCAACTGGCTTTGTTGCAAACCATTTTTTCCCTCCCAAAGTGGGATGTATATTATTTCTTACAGAAATAATATGAAAAAAGCTACTTGAACGACAGCCTGCCATGTGTCAGGCCAGGCCCCATTCACATGTGTCGTGCCTCATTTATCCTCCCAGCAGCCATGGGGGGGTGGGGTGGAGGTGTACTGTTATCCCATTGCCTGGAAAGGGAAATGGAGGCAAAGAAAAATTAAGGAACTTGACTGGAGTCTCTTTTCAGTTAAATGGAGGAGCTGGCCGGGCGGCCTGGCTCCAAGGCCACAGTCGCAACTTGGAGTTCCCCCGCTCTCCCCGTCCCAAGTCCATGTAAGGTGGTGACCGGGGTCCCTTTGCTGTCACCTCCCTGCCCTGGCCCCATCTTTCCTTGAAAGCGCGGTAGAGAAGAGGTTCTCTCCACTAGTAGGATGCCAGCCTCTCCAAATGTGGGTCCCCGTTTCTGTCTTAGGGAGTATTTGGGTAGCTTGTTGCTCAGAGATGAGATCTGAGTGCCAGCGGGGCAGGAGGGCTTCCTCTGGGGCCCTCCTCGCCCTGCTCTGAGGTGCTCACTTCTGGGGGCCTATCCCCGGAGGCAGGTCCTGAGTCGCGTGAGCCCTGCAGGACCCCAGAGCCTGGAATAGCGCCCAGCTTGAGAGCTGCTCAGAGCCTTGTGGGGAGAGTGGAGGCGTGAGCGGGCAGTCGTGTGGGTGTGTCCAGGGGTCAGTAAACACAGGAAGGTAGCTGAAGGGCAGCGCCCCGTGTGGGAGGCGTTCATCCAGCCGTCAGTCAGTCGTGTGCACAGTCTTAGTGAATCGTGGGCAGAGGTGAGAGGGCTGACAGAGAACAGGGTAATCTGTTTTGTCCCGCTTTCCTTTCAAACAGCGACTTCTCACCTACAGATTAGTGCTTTTGAAGTTCTACTTTGAATATGAAAGTTCTGTTGAAATTTTTTATGGCCAAATATTCCATAAACCATAATGTTAACATGAAAGGGGCAGAGAGAGAAGCTGATCCAGCTCCTCCTGAGACAGAGTAGAAACGGAGGCTGGCAGCCACCGCGGTCCCCTGACCCCTTAATGCAGCAGCTGCGTGAAAAGTCCCAAATGCCGCAGTAAAAGGGCCCAGATGGAAGTAGTTGTACGAAGCTGTTTTAGTTTATAAACCAAGATGTGCTTTGCAACCAGGTGAGGGTGTCACGCGAGTTGGGTGTTGGTGAAATCATGACAGCTGACTCCCCAGCAACTTCTTCACTTTGAACTGCTGGCGGGGGGTTGAGTCACAGAAGCCAAAGGACAGTGCGTGCTTCTCTTTCCATCTGTTCTTAATGGGCATTATTGAGTTTGGGCACTGACGTGCTTGGACTGAAGGTTTCCGTGAAATCTAAACCTCCTGTCTCAGCAGGGCCAGCCCCTGAGAGGCCAGCTTCCAGGGTGGGTCATGGGGCCCCTGGTCAGCAGACCTTCAAGGCTGTCACTTGGGATGGGTGTCAGGATATAAGGAAGCTGGGGTGATGGGCTCAGGTCCCTCCCTGGTGTCTCTTTTCCCTTTAGGGGAAACCACATAACTGAGAGGAACATAGGATGGGGCTGAGCCGACTGGAGCCCAGAGTAGTTAGTAATGACAGCCGAGCAGCGTCACTGGGCTCTGTTTCTGTCCTGGGCTCTTTGGGGCTGATGGCATCTCCCCATCTCAGGCCTCCACATGCCACTGTCCTGGGAGCTGAGGTCCCCAACACCCAGCGTGACACCAGAGAGGAGCCAGTTTTAGGAAAGGGGGGCAAGAATGTAGAGGAGATATATTTTTTTAATGGCGGTAAAATATACGTAATAAAATTTACCATCTTCACCGTTTTTAAGTGTCCAGTTCAGTGACATTAAGCACATTGCTGTGCAGCCATCACCACCATCTCCAGAACGTCCTCATCTTCCAAGAATGGAACTCTGTCCCTCTCAGACACTAACCACCGCCCCCAAGTCCTCACCATCTGCTTTCTGTCTCTGTGAATGTGACTGGTGCCTCAGATAAATGGAATCAAACAGGATTTGTCCTTCTGTGTCTGGCTTATCTCACTGAGCATAACGTCCTCAAGGTTCATCCGTGTCGTGTCGTAGCAGGTGTCAGACTGTCCTTCCTTTTTTAAGGCTGAATGATAGTCCCTTGTGTGCATAGAACACACTTTGTTTATCCATTCATCCATCGATGGGCACTTGGGTTGCTCCAGCTATTGTGAATCATGCTGCTGTGAACATGGGTGTACAAATATCTGTCCGAGTCTCTGCTTTCAATTTTTTTTTTTTTTTTTTTTTTTTTTTTTTGCGGTACGCGGGCCTCTCACTGCCATGGCCTCTCCCGTTGTGGAGCACAGGCTCCGGACGCGCAGGCTCAGCGGCCATGGCTCACGAGCCCAGCCGCTCCGCGGCATGTGGGATCTTCCCGGACCGGGGCACGAACCCGTGTTCCCTGAATCGGCAGGCAGACTCTCAACCACTGCGCCACCAGGGAAGCCCCTCTGCTTTCACTTTTTTTGGGTATAAGAGCTATTTATTTTTAAAGAGAAAAATTTTGAAGATTAATTTCTCTAAAACACTTTTTAATTTCCCTTAGCATAATTCCTCTCAAATGAGAGTTTTTGATATTAAAGTTTGAATTTTAAACATCTTTTTTCATAAGGACAAAAATCTTTTTTTTAGCCGTGCCGCGCAGCATGCGGGATCTTAGTTCCCCAACCAGGGATTGAACCTGTGCCCCCTGCAGTGAAAATGTGGAGCCCTAACCACTGGACCACCAGGGGAGTCCCTAAAAATCTTTTTTTTTTCTTTTTTTCATACCTTGTAGCCTCCTGACCTGCCTTAGTCAAGTTTCCCCAAATTGCAGTCCAGCACTGGCCCTTCTTTCTGGGGAGCCTGGGAGGGGGCTGGTAGGACCCAGATGGGCCCTCCCCAGTTTCCTTGGGTGCTCAGGGGATCCCCGGCATTGCTGGCCCCGCAAAGTGTGCTATGCATGGCCATTGTGCTGAAGGTCATGGACATCTTTTACTCCACTCACAAGTCTTTGCCAAGAGCAAATCTGGGCATGTCTGTCCCAGACTGTCTCTTCCCTGGCTAATTTTCCAGATGAGAGTTTCTGAAGATAAGGCTCTCCCCCTATGTCTTCCATACTCAGCAAGAAAAAAGTCAGCAGCAGGCCTCCTAGAGTGGGGAAAGTCCAGACCAAATGTCTAGATCCCCTGTCGCAAGGACCACGGGCTGCTTGCAGCCCACAGGTTTGTTTTAGGCGGGCCGCACAGGGGTGTTAACATTTTAGAATTAGTGCCAATGTACTATTAAAAACTTGCAAGAGCTCATGTAGGATCTGAACGTTGGCTTCTCTGGAAGATTTCCAGAGATCTAGCAGTACTGAGTTCCTGACTCTTTATCCACCCATCACCTCCCGGTTGTGGGGTCCCTGCCTGGGCCCTGTGGGCGTCCAGGGTACCTCTCCCCACTGGAGACCAAACATTGCAGAGCAGTTAGCAGGCAGTGGGGACACACGGGGTGAACCCACCCTCACCATCAAATCAGCCACGTGGGTGATGGCTTAGAAATCTGGCAAAATGACTAATTCCGGACAGCCATAAAGAAACCGTTAACCAGTAAATGGCTTGAAATGAAGAGCTTCAAAAAGGTTGTAGAGTTTTTCAGATGTCTGTTTGTGAATATTAAAGGTATAGGTTGAGGCCAGATGTATACGTTAATTGTCCTCACCTGAAGCTAGACGATTTGGCTTGGTGACTTCAGGGAAGAGAAAATGCAGTCTGCTAAGTAAAAATTAATGATTTTTCAGGAATTTGTAGGAAGTTGGGCAGCTTAATTGCACTCTTTGGGTGGATACACGTTGAAGAAAGCAATCTGAGGAGACTAGGAAATTGTGTAACAGCCTTAACTTGGGTCAGAATTGTAATTACTGTAGTAACAGAATGTTGCTGTGTGTATCTGTGACTGAAATGGGAAGCAGGATTTTTTTAAAATGCTTTTGAAAGTAACAACAAAATGTCCATTCTCTCTCTCTGGACTTCCTTAATTATAAATACCATAAATACCAAGTAACTCACTGCTAGCTAAATATAGGTTCAGTGGCCATCTATATTTATAACTTTCTAAAGGTGGAAGTCACCAGCGCCAGGCTGAATTAATTTGGTGTGTAGGTTTTTATAGGCTCTAATTAGTTATGTTTTTCTTAAGCAGACCCACTGGGATGAATAACATTATATAACTGAACTCTGTTTGAAAGTGACGCCCGTCACTTTCAAACATAGACTCTCCTCCAAGAGCCAGAGCCCTTGAAGACACAGGCCCTGTAGACCAGGAGTTCCGGAAGCTGGCCCACTGCAGCTGTGAGCAGCGGGGCTCAGGACATCTGTTTCCATCCAGGGGCAGGCTATGGGAGTGATAAAGTGAATACTTTTTTGCAAAGTCAGAAGCCTCATCTGCAGCCCACTGGCTTCTGAGGCCTTGAATTGGGACACTTTGTGACTTACCAGCTGTTCCCCTGAGGCAGATGCCACTGTGCTGGCCTGGGGAGGTGGGTGGCATCCCCGTGGACTGACCAAAGTATGTGCTTGGCCATCCCCCACCCCCCCCCACACACACACCAAAAGCCAGCTTGCTGACTTGAGGGCTTACAGCATTGCACCTGCATCTGAGGTCACGTCCATTGGAGGCCTGAGTGGGCGGGTGGACCTTTGGAACCATCAGATGTCATTTGGGGTGGGTCCGGCATGCTCATCGGTGACTTTGCTGCAAAGCAAACGTGATAAATCAGATGAGGTTCTGCTCCTCTGTTCCCGAGGCTCTGCAAAAAACACCAAGTCATCTTCTTTTCCTCCAGGAAGGCAGGGTGCGCCCCAGCTGGCAGCACCCACGGATCCCTCCTACCTCACACCTGCCCTGTGTAAGCAGGGAGGTGATCTGAAGCTGGCTGTACTCACATTGACAGGAAAAAACAGGACAAGAGAGGCTCTTTCTGTAAACACCCCCAGCCCAGGCCTCTCCCCCATCACACTTGGCTTTTGCCCCTTCCTTGCTGGGCTCTGCAAGCTGTTTATGCTCCTCCCCACCTGTGGTCACTGAGATGCTTCCTCTCCACAGCCGGCCACTTGGAGGGAGTGCAGAGCCCTGCACCGCCGGCCTCGCTCAGCCCCGTGTCCCTGTGACTGGACGTCAGAGGGGCCGGCTCGGGTCCCGCCCGGGCCACACAGCTGATGGGAGGTCGGCCTGCCTCCACGGCCTCAAGACTGTCCTGGGAGGGGGCTAGAGAGAGCCCAAAGGCAAAACAGCTGGGAGGCCTGGGGTCTTGGTCACAGCCGAACTGGACAGCCCTATGTAGGTGGACAGGGGAAGACATGTGTCCTTCCAGTGTTACTCAAGGTCTGTTCATTTCACCAAACATTTCTTGAGCTCCTGCTGTGCCCCAGGCGCTGCCAGGGCCTGAGGATTATACAGATGACAGTTTCTGCCTTTGAGGAGCTTAACGTGGAGGGAGGAAGGGAGGGAGGGAGGGAGGATAGGCTGTGATGGGTACATGTAGGCAGACCTGGGCCTGGGAGGTCCACGAGGGCTTCCTGGAGGCAGTGACAGCTGAGGTGATGGTTCAAGTCAGAGTTGGAGGTGGCATTGTTGGTGTGAGGTGTCCAGCATGCGCAGGCTCGGGGGTGTGAAAGAGCATGCAAGGGTCCCTCAGACACCGCAGCGTCGCGGGAGAACAGAAGGTGAGGCAGGTGAGGCCAGGCCTGTGCTGGAGAGCTGGCCTGGCCTGGTTGTGGAGCATTCGTGTGCCCCGTGAAGGGCTCGGGCTTCATGCCCCTAGAGGGGGCAGAGCTGGCATGGCAATGGCAGTGTGATGGAGTCTAGGAGGCCAGCAGTGCCCTGCCCTGGTCCAGGCAGGGCGGTGGTGCTGCCTGCCCTGGAGCGGGGTCAGTGGGGAGCAGCCAGGCTCGAGAACCATTCAAGAGGTCGCTTTCAGAGGGTTTGATGGCTGGATGCGCGCGGAGGATGGTGGTGCCTCACCAGGATGAGGGATTCCTCGGGAGGAGGAGCGGATCTGTGTGGAGGTGAGGGCAGCAAGATGGTGTTGATCTAAGGATGGATGCTCTGGTTGCGGCTGGGGTCGTCTCACCCCAGGTGGTCTGCTGAGAACAGGGAGGACTCAGCCCTTCCAGCACACCGTGCTCAGGGCCCCAGGCAGGGCCAGTGGGGGAGTGCTAGGCAGGAAGGGGAGGAGGGTAGGGGCCTTCTCCTGGAAAGGGCTGTCCTCGGGGTTTGACATGATCCGTGGCTGCAGCTCAGCGTCTCCTGGGGATGGGTTTCAGAATCTACATGCCCAGTTGTGTTCCAGTCCTCTAGAACCAGAACCTCCATCTGGGGGCAGGTCTGGCCCACAACAGGTTTGCTCCAAGCCTCAGATGCAGAGGTTCTGAATTAGGGTGACCTGCAGTGGCCCTGGAGGTCCACTCGGATGTGAGGGCTGTGGGAAAACCAAAGACTTGCCTGGTTGCATCTCAGGGCCATTTATGTGTGAATCTTGCATAAACACACACAACTGTATACACACAAACATAAATATACACACAAATGTGAATACACAACATGTGTATATATACACACACACATCTGTGTACACACACATGCAGTCATACATCTATATACATACATACATACATAAATACACAGACACATGCCCATCCATCCACACACACACTCACACACAGACACAGTGCAACAGATGTGTGCGTGGGCCGTAATAGTGTCTGTCCTGATTGCTGCACTGGAAGGAAGGAACGTGAGCCCCGTGAGGCACTGGGCTGTGTGTGACCGAACTGCTGCCGGGGACCAGACTGAGACGAGTGGGATCCCCATGGCAGTGATGCTGCACGTGTGTCTAGAGGCAGAGGGGCGGTGGTTAAGGGTGTGAACTCTGATTCACCTCCTGACTGTGCTGTGTGGTGGGGGTGGGGGTTGAGCGAGTCACTTGACCACTCTGTTAAGTGGCGCCTCTGTTTCCCTGTCTGCAAGATGAGGGCGCTCCTGGCACCTGCCTCATAAGGTCGTTGCAAGAATCAAGTTAATGCATCTGGACTCTCAGCTTGCGGCCTGGGTGCTGTTCTTGTTATGAACCAGGAGCCCCCAGCAAAAGTCGGGGTCCTTAGTGGCTGTGAAAAGGAGGAGGGGGACTTGCTGTTTCCTATAACTCTATACCCTGTTTACCGTCCAGATTTTGTACCGAGTGCATATATGACTAGGTTGTTTTTTATTCTTTTCATTTATTTATTTATAATATTTATTTATTTATTTGGTTGCAGTGGGTCTTAGTTGTGACAGGTGGGCTCCTTAGTTGTGGCATGCATGTGGTATCTGGTTCCCTGACCAGGGATCGAACCTGGGCACCCTGCATTAGGAGCTTGGAGTCCTATCCACTGCGCCAGCAGGGAAGTCCCGGTTTTTTAAAAGTGTCTAAAAGAGGGCCTTCCCTGGTGGCGCAGTGGTTGAGAATCTGCCTGCTAATGCAGGGGACACGGGTTCGAGCCCTGGTCTGGGAGGATCCCACATGCTGGGGAGTAACTGGGCCCGAGAGCCACAACTACTGAGCCTGCGCGTCTGGAGCCTGTGCTCTGCAGCAACAGAGGCTGCAATAGTGAGAGGCCCGCATACCGCGATGAAGGGTGGCCCCCGCTTGCCACAACTAGAGAAAGCCCTCGCACAGAAACGAAGACACAACACAGACAAAAATAAATTTAAAAAAAAAAAAAAAAAAGTGTCTAAAAGAGCAGAGGTCCCCAACCTTTCTGGCACCAGGGACCGGTTTCATGGAAGACAACTTTTCCACGGATGGGGGCGGGGGTTGGTTCAGGCGGTAATGCGAGCGATGGGGAGCGGCAGAGGAAGCTTCGCTCGCTCTCCTGCCGCTCACCTCCTGCTGTGCGGCCCGGCTCCTAACAGGCCTGGGGGTTGGGGACCCCCGTAACAGAGGAATCTGTTAGAGAGAAACCACATCCAGCTCTCCTCACTATGGGTTCTTTGATCTCGTTTCTTCCAATGTTCTGGCTGAGAACTCTTAGCGAGGTTTTTAATGATGTTCTAATGATGTTACCAGTTTTATCAACTAATGTGTATAATTACATATCAGTGTCGAGTGAAGGGATGGGAGCATCACAGACTCAGCGGATTGTTCATTTTCTGTAGTGGCAGGCTGAGAGAATGACTCTAATTAACGCATTGTGAAAATATGAAGGATACGAAAGAGAAAAAGCATTTATGGAAATTTTATGTCGTGACCGACACTCCCCTCCCACCCACCCCCGAAAAACACAACAAAAAACACCTCGCAGACCGGAGACCAGGTTCATTGAGGAAGAATAGATTGAGGTTCTGGAGGTTCAGCGCTGAGCAGGACTGGTAGGCAGCCTGGGAGGACGGAGAACAGCTTCTATTCCGTGCTCCGGAGGAGGAAGAGGAGGCTGCCAGGGCCCTCGGGCAGCAGGGCTCTGTTGCAACCGCCGCCCCTGTGTTGACGGAGCAGGTTGCTTAGGCGCTGGCTGTGGAAGTGGTGCCCAGAGCATGGGCGTGGTGGCCAGGGGAGCACAGCAAGGCCAGGCTGAGGGACAGCATCCAGGATGGCCAGGGCTGCCGAACCAGGACGAGCGCCTACTTTAATGTCAATGCAGATGCCAAGTAAAAATGAGAATGTTTTCTTTTTTAAACATCTTTCTTGGGATATAATTGCTTTACAATGGTGTGTTAGTTTAGAATGTTTTCTTTCTTAGGGGATTACCCTGAATTTAAGACGTCTTTGTGCCAACCCCACCTTTTTGTCTATTCTTCTGCTTCCAGCTCTTGTCAGTTTGACCCTCAAGCAGCATCAAAAGTGTAGCAGTAGGTCCTGAGCCCTAACTGTGTAGCTGTTTGTCATGCTGTGTAAGGTGTCATCCCCTGTTTGTCTGTGGGCACAATGGGGAGAGTTGGCTCAGGAATTGGGAGACCCTGAGGGTAACGTTGGGCTTAACCCCCCTGGGCCTCAGTCTTCCCATCTTTAAAATGGAGTCATCTCCGTGGTTCCTCCCCCCACCCCTGTCTGTGAGGCCAGAGGACAGTCAGCTGTCCCTCATGTTTAACCAGGCCAGTGGCCACGTCCCCAGAGTGATCTGCCCTCCTGTCCTCTTATCTCACGAAGGTACCCGGAGAGCTCAAGGGGCAGCTCCCAAGTGGGGAGGGCATAACTGGGGTTGACACGGCTGTGGTGGGGGAGGTGACAGGGTGGGCAAGGGGGACGGGGCAGGAAATGGCTATGTCGTAAATGCCACGTCATCCAAGCTGGGCTGTGTCCCACTTGCAGTCAGGGCACCCGCCTCCTGCTCTGCCATCCCTTGATCCTTTCCAACCTTCTGCCTGTCTCGGAAACCTCATATTCCTGACCCAGGCCTGATGCCAGGGGGCGAGCTGGGCAGAGGGCAGCACAGCGTGAGTCAGACAGACAGGAGTGACCCGGGGGGCATCAGACAAGGATGGTGCCTCGAGAAAGGGCAGCTCAGTGACTAGGTAAGATGCTGAAGGCGCTGGCCTTGCAGCTGCACTTGTGTTTTTAAGCAGAGCCCCTCGGTGTGTGGACTGGTCGTCCCCAGCCCTTAGAGAAACCATGTCCAACCTCAGAGACTTTGGTGGACTCCCTAGACACACTCAGCAACAAATGCTATAAATCGCAGGTTGGCAGACATTTTCTGTAAAGTCCACATGTGACGTGTTCTAGGCGTGGGGGCCAGAGGGTCTCTGTAGCCACCACTCAACTGTGGCATCACAGCATGAGAGCAGTTGTGGGCAGAAGGTAAGTGGACGCTGGTGGCTGTGCCCCAGTAAAGCTTTATTTATAAAAACAGGAGTGTGTGTATGTCCAAAAGAATGGAATGCAGGGTCATAGACTGATACTTGCCTACGTGCTCAGAGCAACATGATTCACAGTAGTCAAAAGGTAGAGGCAACCCAAGTGCCCATCAGTGGATGAACAGATAAACGACCTGTGACTTGTACACACAATGGAATATGATTCAGCCTGAGAAAGGAAGGAAATTCTGACACCTGCTACAGCATGGGTGGACCTCGAGGACATCATGTTAAGGGAAACAGGCCAGTCACAAAAGGGCAAATGATCCTGCTGAGACAGCTAGAGTTGTCAGATTCCCAGAAACAAGAAGCAGATGGTGGGCGCCCGGGGCTGGGAGAGGGGGAGGGGGAGCTCGTGTTTAACGGGGACAGAGTTTCAGTTTGGGAAGATGAAAAGATTCCGGAGGTGAAGGTGGTGACGGTTACATGACAGAGCGAATGTGCCCAGTGCCCCTGAACTATACGCTTAAACATTGTTACAATCATCAGTGTTATGTCTATTTTACCACAATTTTAAAACTTAATGTAAAAAACCAGAACGTAGACCAGATTTGACCCATAGGCCATCGTCTGCCCACCACTGCTCTGAATGAGTTAGTACTTGATAACCACACAGTGTAGCCACAGCCTTCGGGATATTATGTTCATCCAAGCTGCAGAGGGTGCCCAGGCCTCTCACAGTATCTGGATTCCCTCCTGAGCATCTGGGCCCTGTCTTCCTCCTTCCTTCCTTTTCCTACCCTTGCAGTCATTCCAGCGTCAGGCGGCCCTTTCTGTCCCGTGCCCTGTCAGGCCTATGTTTGCCTGACATTCAAATCTTTGGTTTCAAGGAAGGAAGGTGTCTCTCCCCATGCTCTCACACCGGCTTCTGGAGGGGCAGAGGGTGGATGGAGGTGCACAAAATCTCAGGGGGATCTGGAGGGCCGCTTCCAGATTCCTGAATAGCCAGTGACCCAACTCCCTCCTTTTTTCCTGAGTCAGATTCCAGCTTTTCCTGCAGCTGGGCAGGAGGGGGGCCTTGGCTGGTGTCCCCTTCTCCCCTGCACCTAACCCTAACCCAGGCCCTCCCCCTCCCCAGATTCTAACCCTAACCTAACCCTAGCCCAGACCCTAACCCTCCCCAGATCCTAACCCTAACCCAGACCCTCAGCCTCCATGCTGGGCTGGATATAAGCTTCCAAACAGATGTGGCATTGGCCATTGCTGCCCTCAGGGGCAGTTGGCTGGGTCAGGACTGTGAGAACCATCTGTTCTTCCCTTGAATTGCTCAAAGAGAATGACTCGCGTCAGCTCAGACCCTCTGAGCCATTGCTCGGGATGTAGCTGGATAGGGGCAGAGACAGGGGCCTGGGTGGCCTTGGGACTGGCCTTTGAAGAGAGGCTTGGCTGCCAGGTGCTGCCCTGAATGGCTTCCAGGGCTACCCTGACATGGGTCTGCTTAGGGTCAGCAGCTCTTCGATTAATCCATCCCCTTGCCAGCAAATTTGATTCCACTCTTAGTTTCTCCACGTCCCTCAGTGGAAATTGACTTGAATGCCTGGAGTTAAAAGACCAAAAGTTGTGAAACATCTCCCAGGGAAGGTAGCAGCTTATAAGCAAACATGCTGATTAAACATTGCTGTAAGTTAAGACTCCATTATTGCTAAATAACAGCTCTGGCTTGTTCTAGGAGGAGCCCTTTGACATACATAACAATTAACTTTGTTGAAGAAGTGAGCAGTTAACTGTAGGAGGAGGAAAAAAAGTGCTTTTGTGCAAAATAGGGCAGAAATAATGAGGTTTATGATGGTAGAGCAGTGTCTTGGGGTAGGAAATGAACTGAGAATCATAATTGCAGAAAACTATGTATAGAGCACTTACTACCTGCTGGGCACTCAGCTGGCTCTTTATATATGAAGAGCTGTACCTGACTCTGTACATTTATATAGAGAGAGAGAGTCTTGGAGCAGCCCTTAAACGTAGTAGTTAGTTTTCTCACAAGGAAACTAAGACTCATGGAGGGTCTGAAGCCCAGGTCACCCAGCAGGAATGGTTGAGTTGAGGTCTGTCCTAGACCCAGTGAAGGATTGAAGGAGCCTTGGAGAAGAGCCAGAGAGAGAATCCCAGCTCTCAGTACGGCCAGGATTTCTCGAACACCCACTAGGTTCAAGGCACTAAACTAGGCACTGTACAGATGATACCTGCTTACCCTCATGACGATCACGGTATTCACTGTTCTGTGCTTGTAAGCGACAGAAACACCCTGGAGCAAGCTTAAGTGAACAAGGACGTTCTTTATTTCAAGGACAAGTGGGTGTCTCTGGAAGCTCAAGAACAGGATGCATCCAGACTGCCAGGCTTTCTGGCAATGAGCGCTGAAGGCTGTAGTAAAGTGGGCTCTCTCTGTAGATACTTGCTTGATCTTCTTGTGGAAAGATGTGGAAATGGCCACTCAGAATCTCCACGTCCCTCCAGGTCTCTGCCTGGGCCGGTCCACTCTGCTGGGGATATCTTGTAGCAGATGCAATGTCTGTGAGTAGAAGGTCTTGGTGAATTGGGTGGACATTAGTCCTACTTAAACAACTGCATGGGGTAAGTAGTTTTATCCCCATTTTACACGTGAGGAGTTGAGATTTGCAGGAGGTGAATCTTGCCTGAGAGATCACACGATCATTGGCGGTGAAGGGAGTGGGCAGGGCTTGGATTAGGTCTATCTGACTGGAAACCTAGGCTCATCATCACATCTAACTGCTCTAGAGGACAATTCACCCTAAATTCACTCTTTAATCAGACACTGGAAAAGAAACTAGGATGGCTTAGCCTGAGAAGGGCAGCGTGAGAGTCTATATAGTATTCGGTCAGAAAGGTCTCCTCTTCAGTTAGAAAGCTCTGCTGTCAAGGATGGTGACCAACCAGCTGTTTTCAACAACCAGTGGAAGTTAGAACGAGAAGCAGGTCTTCTGAGAACAGTGTCCTTATGCTCCGGGGTCGTGAGATACGAGAGCAAGTCGGTGCTGCGGGGAGTGGCCAGCGGGAGCAGCCCATCAGAGGGCCACATTCACTGCCCCTCCACGTCCCCTCCAGGCCTCAGGCTGAAATCTGTCCTGACAAACCACTGCTGGCAGAAAACTGGGACACCCTGGGGGCTTGGATGTTCTCAGCTGACCTTTCCGCAATCCCCAAGCAGATGAGGCCGAGTGTTTGCCTTGGCTCCCTTGTTGCACTTGAGAGTGAATGTTCATTCTTAGATATTTCAGTTTACCCATGGGGTGGAAAGGATGGAGTTTGTTTATAAATGAATATTTTGGTGTAGGCCTGACTTGACACTAACTTAGCTACTTCAGGGATGCTTGACCCTAAATGAACATTAATTCATGTCTAAAAAACTTGGCCAAGATAATACAAACTTTAAGTGATATGACCTCATCGCAAGATTTGGGGAGTGTGTGCTTCATTGGAAAATACTACCTAGTGTTGTTTATCCAAAAGGAGTCTCTGAATCGACCTTCGTGTTCACAGACGCTGAGTCTGCCAGAGACTTGAGTGGGGAAGTGTGACGAAGGGTATGTTTCCTTTGGGAGCAGGACGAGCCTCTCAGAGGAGGATGTTTGTGGGATGCAGAATTTTGAAAGACTGTATTGACTGGTGATATCCTGCTTCTTGTTTTGCAGATCGGAAACCTGGAAGATTACTACCACTTTTATCATAGCAAAACCTTTAAAAGATCAACCTTGAGTAGCAGAGGCCCTCACACCTTCCTCAGGATGGACCCCCAGGTACAAATCTCTGCTCCCTATGCAGGGTGCTTTTTTAGGGCCTAGGGTATTGTTTGCTTATTTTGGGGGTCTGTGGTTCTGAAAATGCCTGAGTCTGAGTTTTAATGGGATTCTAGATAGCCTTTAGTTTTCCATATCCACTTGGAATAAAACCAGAAAGATGTGCAGCTACATATCAGACCATCTAAAGGCTCCAAATATTCGGGTTCCTTGGGAGACTTGGGAATTTAAATTCTTGACTTCAGTTTGAAGTAACAATCAAATGACTATAGATCTAATATTTTAAATCTTTAAAAATCAACAAAATACACAGTAGTCAGAGGCGATAAATGTGTGAATCTTACCCATAAAGGCTATGCAATTCAAGCTAGCGTTTTTATAATGAAATTAGAATTTGGACAAATGGATGTTTTTGTGATTGTCATAACACATATCTTAATGGTTACCATGAACTTAAAAACCTGGGAAGTAAATGTAACTCTTTTTTCCTTAAAAATTCCTGTGATCTCTGAGATGAAAACAGATGTAATTTGAAAAGAGGCTGACATTTTTAGTATAGTTCATATTTATTGGGTGGTTAATTATACTTTCTTTCTGCATAGATTTTAGATTAATATTTGACAAATATCAATCAACACTTGGTAAGATTAAAAATGTCAGATGGTCAAGTGAGCCTTTGATGACTTCATTCATTCACCAGGTGATTTTGGAATACCTGCTATGTCACGCTGTGTCCACAGCAGGGCTGTCAGAGTGGATGGTGGGGCTGACAGTCTATAGAAGAATATGTGATATGTCACAGGGCATTGAGCGCTATGAGGGACAGTGAAGTTCAAGTGAGAAGCAGTAGCAGCCCCAACAAAGAAATGAGGCCGTTGGTAAATCGTAGTTTTAGAACATGGAAATCACCTTCTCTTAAAAGCAATGTGTGAAATGTTCACTTGGGCTCCAAAGCTGGCACGTGTCACTCCTTCAGTGATCCCCAGAGAACATGGATAATAAAGTTTCCTTGGGGAAATTGGCCTTGGTGTTGTCCCAAGCCACCCCACTGATAATCGTGGATACTTTTGTGTTGGCGGAGCTGGGGGTAGTGGGAGAGATGGTGTATCCCTGAGAACTGTACCTAAAACATTTCTCCAGGACATGACCTTGTGGTGGTCTGGTTTTAAGAACATGAGGAAGTGGTCCCTGTGAAACTAATTCGTGCAGTTGGGCTCTGACAAGGTAGACATGTAGTGTATGATTCTGAGTTCATTTTATAGGTGGGTAGAAGGATGGATGGATGGAAGTGTGGGTGGGTGGACAGACTGAAGGAGATAGATAGCAAATATTGTGCTAATACCATTCTTCCTTCATAGCAGGGAAAGGAATTTAATGTTTTTGTTTTGTTTGTTTGTTTGTTTAATTATTTATTTATGCATGGATGCATACTGCATCAGGTCTTAGTTGTGGCATGCTGGATCTTTTAGTTGCAGCACGTGGACTTCTTATTTGCAGCATGCGACTCTTACTTGCAGCATGCAAACTCTTAGTTTAGGCATGCATGCAGGATCTAGTTCCCTGACCAGGGATCGAACCCGGGCCCCCTGCATTGGGAGCACGGAGTCTTACCCACTGGACCACCAGGGAAGTCCCAGGAATTTAATGTTTATGAAGGGATTAGTATGTGCTCAGGCAGCTTACATGCATCCTCCCACCTGACTGTTTGGGGCTGTGTTTATACCCGTGTGTGTTCATGCCATGGAGCTTGAGGGAATGCTTTTCAAAGGGGCTGGTGTATTTTTTTTTTCCTCTCGGAAGCAAAGCCAGGTGGTAGTAGCTCATTCCCACAGGATGGGGCCACTGGAGAAGGGCCAGCAGACCCGAATCACCGTAGAGCTGAGTGCAGAGTGCCCAGCCCGTCACCAAAGACATGTGGGTTCTATGCGGCTGCGGGGTCGGGGGAGGCGGGGTGGGGGGGCTGAGGTTCGCAGTGACCAGTCACCTGTCAGAGTGCGGAGACGTTTCTAAGCTAGGAAGGGAGTTGCTGCAGTGCCCTCCACAATTTCTCTTAAGCAAGCAGTGGTCTGTCTTGTGAGGACGGCATGCTTGTTCTCTGTCCAAAGTCTTCGGAGCTATCATTCCCACAGAGGGAGTCACAGTGAGGTGCGCGCTGTTTGCATGGGGGAGCCCCTGCCCGCCCCCAGCCCTGTAGAGATGTGCAATGAGAAGAGGATGGGACAGTGGATTTCTTGGTCCCCTTTCTGTCACTGACGAGGGTTCTTAGCCTCCTAATCAAAAGAAATTGATAAAAGCCCAGACAAGAAATTCAGGCAAGGCTTTATTGGGGCCCCGCTGCAGCAGAGGGGAGCGGGAACAAACAACAGGTACCTTGCTAGCTCCCTGATGGGGGCTGAGCCTGTTCCTTATATGGGGTGAGGGTAGGGGGTGTGTCCAGAATTCGGGCCAGAGGGGTGGCTTAGGTGGCAGTGAGTGCAGGGGGCACGCACAGTACCCTGCGTTTGCTCCTGATCCCTGCATTTGCTCCCTGCTCTTCAGAAGTGGCAGTTGGGTTTTCGGTCTTTTTGTATCTTGCTGTCCCTAAATTGCCCCAGCTGTGCACGCATGCAGTTACTTTTTTAGTCCCTTATAGTTTCTTTGTATTTTGTTGCTTGAGGAGACGTTTGTCCAGGTGCAAGCACTACGGCAAAGGGTCCCAGGTCCCAGGTCCCAGCCTGTCTCATTTCCTGAGGGATTTTGGAGAATGAAGCTGTTTCTCAATTGTTAGAACTATTTCTATTAGTTAGACGTAATCTGTGTTTTAGGCCCCCCCCCACTCTTTTTTAGTGATTAAATTTTAAAACTCTTAAAGGTATTCAACTCAACTCCTCCATCCTTCCTTCCAAAAATATTAATTATGCACCTGCTGGGTGTGAGGCCCTGTGCCCCAGGGGATGCAGAGATGCCCGCCCAGCGGGTTTCCGCTCTGTCAGCACCAGCGGAGCAGGACACTGCAGCCCGAGCGTCCGGCGCTGAGGAGAATTCCGGGCGGGCCCCAGCCAGCCTCCTCCAAGGCATCTGAGATGATGGGCTTGGGCATTGTGGGTGGGTTCAAAGTACGGCATTCAGTCTGGGTCTGAGGGCAGGGTATTCCGGTCATCAGCTGTGTCCTTGAAGGAAAGAGCAGGAAGGAGAGACTTCCAAAGGCTATGGCAGTTAAGTTTTTCAAATAAGAATCCCTTTTGTACAGAGCTTCTTAATAAGCTCCTGGCAGGGCCGCTATCAGACCATCCTGCCAATAAAGAGGAAAGAGAGAAAAGGTAAACAGCCCTCACATTCCAGCACCGCCTGCGACTCCCACGTGATTGGCTGATTGTTTCCTACAGTTCTAATTAAATGCTTAGCCCCAGGGAACGCACATAGACATCTGAACCCAATTCCGAATACAAATTCAGAATTGTGACTGAAATGCCTCTGTTTAAATCAGTCTCGTTTTAATGCAAACCAAATCAATTAGCTGTCACTCTAATATTTACTCTACCTAGTCGTTCCAGTGAAATATTGGGTAAAATTAGCTATTTTACAAAAGTGTTTAGTGTTACCTTGTCCTGCAGCACCAGGACATTTTCCCACATGAGCAAAGCATTTTTGTGTCACCTTCTCGATTGGAGAGTTGTGTAATTAATATTATTGAGAAAGGGAAAAGATGATTTAATATTATTCAGAGTCATTGGAATGCGGTTGCCATCATGTTTGAATGACCAAACTGGAGATGAATGTTATAGGGTTTAGGATAAAGCTCAATCGAATGCAGATGGTATTTTATTTTAATTAGCTCCAGTCCCTATTGTATAAAATTGCTTTGATAAGTGATGGAATTTACAATCCACCCCTACTTCGTGTGAACGCTGATAGAGTGTACATTTGGTGAACGAAATGGAAGCAACACACGAGCGGGAGGGAAGATTTAAGACTTCAGCCACACGTGCACACACGTTTATTAAGCATCCCTTGGCTCCGATCTTGCACCAGCATCGTGCGGTTGTTTTCCTTCCATTCTTAATCACCTTTACTTGATGTTTTTAACCACCTTTGGAAAGGGCCATTTTGCTCGAAGGGGTTTGTGGACCAGCCCTCTCCTTGGCAGAACAGCCCGACTGTTCTCAGGGTGCAGTATCAGTCACTGGGTTTTTCCCAGGGCTGTCATTTAAGCCAACTGAGGGCATTTGTTTTTAACTTGTTCTTTTGCCAAAAGTCGGGAGAAGGGTGGATGTTACTGAAGCACCAGCCAATAGCTGTAAGGGCTCCCAAATTTTTTAAAAATTACTTGTTCTGATTACGTTCCAAGCTGGCTTATAGTTCGACACTGCTGCTGCATCTTCCAACCCTTACATTTTAGAATGATGACTCTGGTTCAGCCCTTCCCTTGCGTGCTCAGCCAGATGGATGACGGAAATGGGAGGATAAAGATGTTATTGGGGGGCTCTCGGTGGCTCCTTCCGGGGTGATGGGAGGCTTCGGGTTGACGCTTTGTTTCAGTCCTTCAACGCTCAGGAGCTGGAAACTGATTTCCAGGGCCGGAGTGGGCATTCTGTTTTGTAGGATGGGACTTTGCCCCAGAGTGTAATCAGAGCTCAGTTTTTTTTTTTTTCCAGCAGTGATGCAACGTTTAAGCAGATCTTTCCATTAACCACAGAGGGAATTTTATCTGACAGTCTTGTGTGCTAGAGCCATTTGGAGTGCAAACAAACAAAAAGTTCCTGGCAAATAGCAGCACATAGACAGGAAGTGACCACATTGATCTGGGGGTTGATGAACTGCGAGATGGGCTGGGGGGAGGGTGGGCTGCCACACGGGGCCCGACAGGTTCACCCGCGTGGGGACAGCAGGGCTTCAGCTGTCTTTTCACGTTTCAGCACAACCCTGCTGGGTCTAGTGAACTGGACGCTACCAGTTGGTAAGCAGTTAGAATTTTCAAATAGGCTTTAAAAGATGGTGCTTTATGATTTCACCGGCAGGCTCGACGCTTCCACTTAGATGCCTCCAAGATGTCTCAAAGTCACCGCATCCCAAAGCCGAGTGACCATCCCTGACCGCACCTCTGTCTCACAGAGAAGCCACCCCCTGCCCCATGCCCGTTCCCCACCCTCCGTCCACCACCCATGCAGCCCGTGCCCCAGGCCTGTCCTCTGGTACCTGGACGCTGCACAGCCCCTCTCACTGGCCAGCTGTGGGCATCCTTGCCCAACACCAGTCTGCTCTCCACTGTCCCGAGGGAGCCTATGAAACACGCCTGTCATGGTGCCACCGCCCCTGGGAATGCCCTGCCCAGGTCCCCCTTGGTCTGGCCTCCCTGTGGCCCCTGGACCCCCGCCACGCTGGCCTTTAAGATCCTCATCGGATGACATTTGCCCTTTCCCCCTGCGCAGCCTTTGCACATACTGGCTACCCCTGTGTCTCTCTCTGGTCTCGGCCTGTGCATCCCCGCCGCCGGGAGCTGGCTCAGCGGCTGCTCCTAGTGGTTGGGTGTCAGCGCTCTGGGTCTGCGAGGTCCCCTCAGCATCTGCCTTCCCCAGGGACTCCAGGAGCGGAGGGGTCGTGGCTGTTTAGATCTTGTCCCAGCACGGAAGTGACAGGGCCAGAGTGCGTCTGGCCGTGTTCGCAGCTGCCCGCTGCTGCAGGGGACGTACCATCTTAAAGGGTTTAGTGGTCACTTGGGCGTCTCCCTCCATGAGGGTCCCAGCGCCGTGAGGGTGGTGAGGAGCCCATCCATCGGCTCTCGTGCCCCCACTTTGTTCCTGTAACGTCTGTTTCCTGGCCGCCTTGGAGACAGTGCCAGGACCGCAGGCCCAGGTGGGAGTGAGGAGGGGTTTCATTTGCTGGGGATCCAGTAATGACAGGGACCAGGGACACGGCTGGTGGGAGCTGCAGGTGGTTCCAGGAGGCCTGGAGTGCGAGGCCGGGCAGAAGCCGTGAGAGGCAGGGGGATGGGGGGCGGGGGGAGCTCGGGGTGAGACGCACACAGCCCGCCTTGTGCCGGGGGGTGTCACGTTCTCCAGGGCCAGGGCCGCCCTCACTTGTTTTCACTCCAGGTCCGGCAGGCTACCCAGTAAATAGCAGACAGACCCTTAGTCAGTGTTTATTGAAACAGATCTCAGTTTTCAGGGAGTAGGTTCACATAGCAAGTTGTATCTGTTACCATTTGCTCATCAACTTCTTTTTACCTAAAGGACTTTAGAAGTATCTTGTGGCCTTGGTTAAATTGTGACAGAAGCCTTGAAGAGGGCTTGAGTTCACCAGGCTGCAGAACGACGGACATGGGGCCCGGGCAGCGTGCTGACCAGCGTCCGGCTGGTGACCGTGGAGAGCAGGGCTCCTTCGGCCGCCTGTCCGTCCTGTGTGAGTGGAGGCAGGTGATTCTCGGGGATGCGGTGCTTCCCGTCAGAGCCCTGATTTCCCGAAGTCCATTCATGTTTCCCAGTATTAGCAGGAGGAGTGGTGCCGGCTCTCACCAGCTGTAAGTGGTCACCTTTTGGCCCGTGTAGTTCAGCTTGGGTGGAACGAATTCGAGAAGTGGCCTGTTGAGGAAGGGGGGACAGGCCTGGGTCCCCGCTTGCCTCTGTGATGTGGGAGGAGGAGGGGGAGGTCTTCTAGGCTGAGTTAGATCAGCTTTTAGATTTTTGGTTCGTCTTCCTTCTCCTCTGCCTCTTCTACTGCCCTGACTCACGGATTTCCATAGCAACCCGGCATCTCCTCCCCACCCCAGGTGGTACCCTCAGGAGGGCTCGAGCGTCTCCCTGAGACATGATCTAACAAGGCTGTTTAACCATCACTCGCTTGTGGGGCTGGTGCCCTCTGCCCCAGGAAGATAAGCGTGGGAGTATCAATCCTCGTATGCAGTCGGACCCCAATCCACTTGCCACCTCCACGAGCCTGGCTGAGTCCCATGCTTCTTACCCATGTCGGAATCACAGGCCCCTCTGCAAAGCTGATGGAGGTTGTGGACATTCTCTCTCTCCAGAGGAGAAAAGAAGTCATGTGCTCATGTCCACGCTGCTCTGCATACAGCTTCTGGGGGTTCCTGGGACGTAAACCTGCCCTTCCGTCCTCTAGGATCTCTGGGCCCCAGGTGGGAAGTCCCCAGCTTGGGTACCACTCAGCTCCTACGTGCCTGAACCATTGCCTGTCCTTGCAAACTGTAAGGTGACGCGCACTTGTCAGGGAGGATTATTTTCCTTTCTTTGAATCCTCACTTGGCGAGTTAACTTCTCAGTGCTCTTCAGCTGGTGGAAAGTTGACCCGACACGTGTTGGGACAGTTGTTGAGAGCAGTCGGTGTTGACGGGACTTGAGATGTAAGGGTCCAGGCTGCTGAGTGCAGGGGTCACAGAAATGGGCTGGTTCGGCCCCTCCCTCAGCTGGAGGCTGAGGCACAGAGGACGGGGTCAAAGGTTGACCTTCCCCCATGCTCCCGCTGCACTGTTCTCTCCTGGAAGAGGCCTGAGGACCTGGGGGCCCCTGGACACTTGGGGGTCTGGCCTCTGACATCTTCCAAGGATTTGCCCTGATCTGCAGGCAGGGCTGCTTCTGTCACAGCAAACGGTGGAGGGAATCCCTGTCCTTACACAGTGACAGAATGAAATGTCCTTTGATGAAGATAAGGGGAAAAGAAAAGGGAAAGCTGGCCAGAGCTGTCTCCCTTGCCCTGGACACAGCTGTGCATGAACACGAACCCTAAATAGAACGCACTGCTCTTCCCCTCGCACCGGTGGAGATCTGGAGGGTATGGGGACGAGGATCTCGGAGAACAGCCTTTGTTGCCTTAGCTCCCTCTCAGAGTAAAGCCCCTGGAGCCCCTTCTAGGACCCACCAGCTCCTAAAGATGCCCTGGGGCTTCCCGAGCCTGGTGGAGCCCGTTAGAGGGCAGAGCGTAGGCGTGTGGTGGCTTTGGGTGGAGTGCAGGGGTCATTCATGCTCTCTCTGGTGGCCTTGGCTCGTAGGAGGAAACTTGAAAACAACGTGACAGCAACCCCCTTTTGCGCTTGTTGAACCCAGGACTGATGTGCCAGGCTGCCTTCTGTCCTGGCAGTGTGCCCGTGGCCCCGGGAAGAGGATGCACTGGGGCTGCCCAAGGCGCGCCTGCCTAGACGACGCTCGGACGGCTGTACGACCGGCAGTGCAGATTGGGATCCTGCTCGTTTACATGGCTTCTTTCTAAGCATCTTTTTATTTTTTTTAAAACATAAAGTTTTTTAAGGGAGTAGTTTATTAACATTCTTTTTTAAAAAAAATATTTATTTATTTGGTTGCACCAGGTCTTAGTTGCGGCAAGTGGGCTCCTTAGTTGAGGCTCCAGGGCTCCTTAGTTGTGGCATGCAAATGGGATCCAGTTCCCTGGTCAGGGATTGAACCTGGGCCCCCTGCATTGGGAGCGCAGAGTCTTATCCACTGCACCACCAGGGAAGTCCCTCTAGCATCTTTTAAGTTTACCTCCTCTTATCTACAGAGTGACATTCAACAGATACCGAATTTTAATTTGACTTCTCAAGAAGAAAGCTGGAGGAAGCGTTGCCTCCAAAAGAAAGCGTTGCTCTTCATCTCTTCATGAGAAGATGATAAAGTCTTCGTGACAAGAATGTTTAACGGGAAACATACAGAAAATGGATAAAAGGAAGAGGGTCAGAGTGAAGTCCCACCTTCAAAATATGACTTTGAAGAGGTCAAGACACTTTATACAGGTTTATAGAGGTTTGCCCAGGAGAGATACTCTGTGTTGAGCTGGGGTTGCAGGTGGCAAACCTTGCTCTTGTCCAGAATCACTGATCTTCCACAAAAAGTCCACGGAGGTCACCTGGGGGTCATGAAGACCCAGTCGCACTGTCTACTCCAAAGTGTTTCTGAAAGTCTGACTGTGGTTACAACATATTTTATATCTGAAGCGTATTCATTTAACTTCATTCCTTCGTTCAGGGAGCATTTAGTGAACTCCTCTGTATACTGTGCGTCGCCTGGCACACAGAAGTATAGTGGTGAGTGAAACACAGCCCACGCTGTCCGCACAGGCCAGTGGGGAGCAGAGGGTAGTCACACCGACCCTGGACACATCCGACCACAGCTGCGGTCCGTGCCGGACAAGTCAGGTCAGGGAAGCCCCTCGCCCCTGGCAGAGACACACCTAACTTTGCAGCGTCAGCTTTCAGTTTGCCTTTTCAGGAAGAAGGAGGACAGGACTTTAGTCCAGCAGATCTTTGCTGAGCAGGTCCCTGTTACAGGCAGGTGTTGGCTGAGAGCTGGAGAAACAAGCGTGACGGAGACGCATCCCTCCTTCTGGGGGAAAATGGGCTTCTGAACAGATGATGTCCATGTCCTGGGGTGGAGGCAGCATCACCACGCACACACCTGTGGGGGCACAGGAGCCCGGGGGGCCACCCTGGCCTCCCTGGGTGTCAGGGAAAGATGCCAGGGTGGGGAGGGTTAAAGTGGAACACAAGTAAGTTGGCCCAGTGAAGGGGCACCGTGAGAGTCAGGCCTGTGGGGGGGGGGTGCCAGGGGGATGAGAGGCGGGGCTGGAGGAGGCCCTGGTTGGGGGTCAGACCACATCATGCATCAGTCATGGGGCAGAGTCACCCCAAGAGTCACGTGACCGTCCAAATGCCAGGGGATCGTTGCCATGGTGAATCTTGGGGATGGGATCCTGACCCCTTGAGGAGATGGAATGTGTGACACTCGTGTTGGAGAGGATCCCAGCTTTGTTCTGACTTGGGGGACAGGTGGGCTTTAGTGCTGATGAGTTAGGAGAATCAGGAGGGTGAGAGGGACCTGGGTATAGGGGGCAGGACCCACCTTGGGGCAGCTTTAGTTTCAGAGAACGGCAGGGAGAGGTGTCCAGGGCCCTGAGATGTGCAGGGGGGAGCCGTTAGGGTGGGGGCTGCAGGCTTGTGTGGGTGAGGCTGCCAGCCAGAGCTGGGTACACTGGGATGGCCATTCTGTTCTGGTTTTTCAGATACTGGGGGACTTCCCTGGTGGTCCAGTGGCTAAGACTACACATTCCCAATGCAGGGGGCCCAGGTTCGATCCCTGGCCAGGGAACTAGATCCCACATACCGCAACTAAGAGTTTGCATGCCGCAACTAAAAAGATCCCACATGTCACAGCAAAGATCCTGCACGAAGTTAAAAGAAGTAAAATTTTGGGTAAGAGCTGCTGCCTTGAGTCCCACCCCCGCTCCAGTGCTTTTCCTGCAGCCTCAGCCCATCCTCTGGGGGCCTCTGGATCCTCCGTTTAGCAGGACAGCCTCATGGATTCTCAAACATTTAAAATCTCAACCCTGATCAAGGCTGTGATTTAAACCTGTATCAGTCTCCCAGGGCGGCTGTAACAAATGACCAACAACTGGGTGGCTTAAAACAACAGAGATGCGTTATCTCACAGTCTGGAGTCCACAGGTCTGAAGCTGAGGTGTCGGCAGGGCAGTGGTCCCTCTGAGGGCTCTCAGGGAGCATCCTTCCTTGCCTCTTCCAGCTCCTGGTTCCAGATGCTCCTCAGCTTGTGGAATCTGTCTTCACAAGGCCCCCTCCTCCTGTGTCTCAACCTCCCTTTGCCTGTCCTTTGTAAGGACACTTGTCATTGGATTTAGGGCACAGCATGACCACATCACCAGAGCTTTAACTTAATTACATGTGCAAAGACCCTTTTCCCAAGGGAGGCCACATTCACTGGTTCTGGGTGAATGTACCTTTTGGGAGGCCACCAGTCAACTCTCTACAAAACCTAAAGAGAGTGATGTGGAATGAGCAGGGCCTTTCTTCTCAGCGATATTTCCCCTTCCTTCACTCCAGTGATCTGAAGGCTTTGCAGAGTGATTGGTTCTCTTCCTAAGAAGCTCAGCTCTTACCACGCACGCTTAGTCGCAATGTGTATTTTAACGTGCCCCAGGCCCACTCATTTGCAGGCTTACCCGGGTTTAGGACTTACCTTCCAAGTATATTCCTATGGCCTTGAAAGGCAGACAGTGTGTACTGCTGTCTGCCCCCCGCCTTTTTCACCAAGAGAAGGTCTGAACACCTCCTCAAGGTGTTCTGAGGGATCTGATGAGCAGAGCACGAACGAAGCTACAGTGTAAAGTGACAGCCGGGCAGACTGCCAGCAAACTATGACGACTTTCCTCTTGCACGAGCCCTCTCCGGGGAGGAAGCGTGCTGCCAGTTCTCCTGAGCATCTCAGGTTGCTTTTCCTCGTAGAGATCGTCACAGGAAGAACATCACAGTCTGGCCCCCTCCCAGCCTGACTCTCCCCATCACCACCAGCTCACCGCTAGTATTCCTTCCTCTGCAGTTTTTTGGAATAGCTTCAGAAGGATAGGTGTTAACTCTTCTCTAAATGATAGAATTCGCCTGTGAAGCCATCTGGTCCTGGGCTTTTGTTAGTTGGAAGTTTTTTAATCACAGTTTCAATTTCAGTACTTGTGATTGGTCAGTTCCAGCTCACCGTCTGTTTGCGAGCTCTGCAGAAGAATGAATTCCACGAGCGACACACGTCCTTAGGGATCCTGAACTGTGTGTTCCTTTGTCATAAAGAGCATCACTGTTCGTGATGAGGGTACCTTTTGGGAAAGCTAAAGTTTCAGGCACTTGGATTTGGGTCATCGGCACCCCTGACCTTCCCGGAGAGGCCAGCTGGCTCTGGGTTCCAACCTGAGGGGCCCCTGAAGCAGAGCTCTGGGTCTGAGCTGGAGGGTGGGACAGGGGCCTTGGTCCTGGATGGGAACCAGTGGTATTTACACTCATACTCATGTTCCTAGAACCTAGCGCCGGACACACAGTGAGACTCAGTGCAGCTTTGGTGAGCGAATAAGGGACCACGGGGGTCGTGCTCTCCAGAGAAATCAGGGCAAATCTGGGAAAGGCCAGGATGATGGGATCCAGGAGCCCCCGCCCTTTCCTGGAGTTGGGTGAGAAGCAAGGCAGTGGCTGGAGCCTGGAGAGAGGAGACGGGGAGCAGGCTCTGACCAAGTGACCGCTGGCTGAGTCAGCCTCTGTGACTGGGAGGTCACCTGTGAATCCACCTCCACAGACCTGGCGAGTAATTTGTTATACCCAGTTCCATTGGCCTACAGTGCCTGGCTGTCTCTCAGAGTCTTACAATGACCTGTCTCGGGAGAGGGCTGCCCCGGGACCATGCCACAAGGAGAGCCTCCAGCTCTGCCGTGGGCCCTGGGCCATCACAGCCGACCCTCAGAACTGTGTGTTAAGTTGGGTTCTTACCCAGAGCCCAGGAACGACTGGAGGCCAGGTGCCCTCACTCTTTTATCCCACTAGGGGATTGTTTTGTGACTTCTGGCAACATGCTTCCCCATGTCACCTGCCTGATTCGGGGGAGTCACCTACTCAGGCTTGGAAGAGGAGGGTTCACCTCCTCTGGGACAGGAAGTAAAGCCTGGTGGGCACCACAGTTGGAAGGCACTGGTACCAGTAAAATGGGTAGTGAGTCAGCCAGGCAAGGTGGACGGGAGCATCCCGGGAGCTAGGAGCTGTCAGTGGCTTGCCTACCACTGTACTTTACAACAGGTTGCCTAGCAGGTTAGGAAATACAGTCTTAGGTTTTTGATACTGAGTAAAGCTTTCTGGTTCAGGCAGTAATATATGAGGAAGTTGCAAAATGCCATCAGAGGGTGTTATGAGCAAAGTATCTCACTGTACAGTTTTATTTTCCATGGAAGTATCTATCAGTGGCAACTATGAATGATCCAGGACTTGGGCCTGGGCTTGTTCTAGTGCCTAATCCAAATTGTTCTTGAGCTCTTTGCAGCATTTCCCAGGAAGCTGATCTACTGGTGTTTTGCAGACAAGTCACATTGGTGGGGGGACAGGCTGTGATATTTCTTTCTAAGCATTTTGTCCTGGTGACCAACAATGCCTTGAGATCAGTCGTCACTCTTAGATGTGAATGAGGCTGTCCTCTCCTCCCTCAGGACCATGTGGGGAGGTCGAGGCTGAGCGGTCTGAGGGGAGCAGCTTGACCCTTGGACTTTGTGCCTTCATTCCCCTGGGGTCACCGGCCTTGGCCTGGCCTCCAGGTCAGCCAGGGTCCCCCATCATCACCCTCCCGGAGGCTCCATCCTCCTTCTCCCCTTCACCTTCTCTGCCCTGGGCCACCTGTTGCCTTCTTGGAGCCTGCATCACACCCTGTGCTGTGTGGTGGGAGCCCCTGACTGGAGCACAAACTTCTGAGAGCAGGGCCTGCTGCCCCCATCCTGCCCATCTCAGCCCCCGGTGCAGAGCTGAGCCCCAGCGGGAGGTGTACTGAATCGGGGGCCCATAGCAGCAGGACCAAGAAAATGTTTCGGTTCAGGGCACAGGAATTCAGGTCCCACATCTTTTAAAAGTGAAAAAACTCAGACTTCCCTGGTGGCGCAGTGGTTAAGAATCTGCCTGCCAACACAGGGGACACAGGTTTGAGCCCTGGTCTGGGAAGACCCCACATGCCGTGGAGCAACTAAGCCCGTGCACCACAGCTACTGAGCCTGCGCTCTAGAGCCCGCGAGCCACAACTACTGAGCCCACGTGCCACAACTACTGAAGCCCGCACGCCTAGAGCCCGTGCTCCGCAACAAGAGAAACCACCGCAATGAGAAGCCCATGCACCAGAACGAAGAGTAGCCCCCGCTCGCCGCAACTAGAGAAAGCCCGAGCGCAGCAAAGACCCAACACAGCCAATAAATAAAAAAATAAATTTTAAGATAAATAGGTAAATAAATAAAAGTGAAAAAACTCTTCCACCTTGAACAACTCTTACACACACACACATGTGAGGATAATACAGCCATGTGCCAAGCAGTGATGTGCATGCTTTATATGCCAGTTTATATGCCAGTGCTCCCTCATGACAGGCCACAGTGATGCCCATCATACAGGTGAGGCCAGGGAGGCTAACCGACTGGGTCACACAGCTGGTGAGTGTGGGGCTGGCTTTTGAATCCAGGCAGCCAGCCTCCTGGATTCCTGCTCTTAAATAATATTTATCCTGCCTCTCAAGCTTTTTTCCTTGGTTGTGAAGGCAGATCATGCCGATTGAAAGAAGTTTATAAAACCCTTAAAATAATTTTAAAATTTAAAATGAATAATAGTGTCACCATCAAGGAATTGCTGCTATTAATAGTTTGCTGTATCCCTTTTTAGGTTTTCTGTACATGCTTTGGTACCATGTTTGCAGAAGCTGCTAAAAATGCCAATATGTGGATTATCATAATTAACCGTATCCTCCCTGTAAAACATTATACTTCCAACTCCTGATCGCCATTTGACCGGTTTCTCCCCTCTTTTCACTCTTTTCATACCCTTGCATGTCTTTCCTTTTAATTAGGGACAAGGGTCACCAGAGAATCTGTTGGCAACTTCACAAGGTCTTTTTTTTTTTTTCAGTAGAATCATTTCAAACTCTATGAGAGTGGTCCTATTCCCTCCCCTACAGACCCAGACTAGTTCTTGTCTTTCAAATATGATCACTTGAAGTGAAAACATCTCCTTGGAATTTACCATCCAAGACATCTAATAGACACAGACGTTCATGGAAAAGGACAGCTGGAGCACCTACGAGGAGGCCACGTGAAACCAGGAGATCGTTTTTAAAACAAAAAGTAACTGCGTTTCTTCCCTGGTAGGTGAAATGGCTCCAACAACAAGAAGTTAAACGCAGGGTGAAGAGACAGGTGCGAAGTGACCCTCAGGCCCTTTATTTCAACGACCCCATTTGGTCCAACATGTGGTACATGGTGAGTAGGGCATGGGCCTCTCTGTCCCTGGAGCGTTTGTAGTGCTGTGTTTCTGAGATGGGTCAGTTTCCCCCAACAAAGCTAAATTCTCATGACAGCTCCAAACAGACACACTTCATCTGAGCGTAAAACTCCTGTTTTAATGCTGTGAGGTGCAAGCTTTCTTGTGAAGTTTTTTTAATTATGTGAAAGTCCAAGGGGAGGGGCTCTTTGAGCAGGGGAGCGATTGGCTGCATGGTGTATGAGTCACTACATGGTGAGTAGTGAACAGAGCCCCTGAAGGGCGGTGGGTGTCCTGGGAAAGTGATGGACAGATTGCCGGGGCAGAAGAAGCAGTAGACCCTCCACGTGGACCGTTCCCAGAAATGGGTGGTAGAAAGAGGGTTCTGCTCTATCAGGCACGGGAAAGCATTTTCTCCGTATTCCCTTATGAGCATAGGAGCACCTCTGCTGGGTTTGCAGGTCTGTGTCAGGTGTGTCTGTGGCGGGGGGCTTTGTGTCTTCTGTGCCTGCAGCATTGTGGCGACAAGAACAGTCGCTGCCGATCAGAAATGAATGTCCAGGCGGCGTGGAAGCGGGGCTACACGGGAAAAAACGTGGTGGTCACCATCCTGGATGATGGCATAGAGCGGAATCACCCCGACCTGGCCCCAAACTATGTAAGTCAAGCCTTAAAACTGGCAACTGGCACGCAGAGACATTCAACTGCGTGGGTCATTAAACAAGGACACATTTATAAAACGATAAGGTGCCTACCCCTCCCTATATCAGACAGTACAGAAAACTGAGCAGGGTGGGCTGGTGAACCCAGCTCCCCTGCTGCCCGGAGCCAGGGGTTCGCAGAGGGATTCGTTCACATGTTAGAGGGTTCACATGTACTTCTGGGAACGGGTCCTAAGAAACTCAGAGACGTGTGCATGGAGGTCGCCATCAGATCAACATCAGCGACGTGAGAAATGGCAGGGTTAAGACGTGGGCTTAGGACCCAAACTGCTGGGGCTCCTGTCCTGGCTCTGCGGCTTCTTAACCCTGAGACCCCGGGCAATTTACTTGACTTCTCTGTGCCTCGGTGTCACATTCTGTAAAATGGGGTTAGTAACAGGACTACTACCTCCTCGGGTAATTGTGAGGATTAAACGGCTTCATAAATGTAAAGGAGAGAGCCCAGCACGTAGTAAATGTGAGAAAGGTATTTAGTATTATGAGGCCCCTGGGGTACAGTGTTGTCTTAATTTCTGCTGTGCAGCAAATATGCATATATATATTTTTTTTTCATGTTCTTTTCCATTATGGTTTATCACAGGATATTGAATATAGTTCCCTGTGCTATACAGTAGGACCTTGTTGCTTATCCATCCTATATATACTAGTTTGCAAAAGATGACAGTTTTGAAGTCAACCATCTGGAGAGCTTTTATAATGTGTCTTAAAAGGATGTTAGGATATTACACGAATACTATGATTATAAGTATATACGCAAAAACATGCATATTAAAAATACAAGATGAAGGACATTCTGACACTTGCTACCACGTGGATGAACCTTTATCTGATGCACGCGACCACACGGATCAGCCACATGGATGAAGACATTATCTAGGTCACAAAAGGACAAACACTGGATGCTTTCACTTACATGAGGTCCCTAGAGGAGTCGAATTCATAGAGACAGAAAGTAGATGCTGGGTGCCAGGGGCTGGGGAGGGGGATGGGGAGTTCGTGTTTCATGGGGACAGAGTTGTAAGTTTTGCAAGATGAAAAGCGTTCTGTGGATGGATGGTGGTGACGGCTGCCCAGCAGTGTGAATGTACTTAAAGCCATTGAACTGTGCACTTAAAAATGGTTAGGGTGGTAAATTTCGTTATGTGTATTTCCCACCATAATATATATACATACATATATATATATGTGTACAAAATTTTATATATATATATATAGTTATAGTTATAGTTATAGTAAGGGAGTACCAAGTGTGCATTTTTCTCTGTTTCCAATTGAGGCATAAAAACAATTTAAAGCAGGGCTGTGATATGCCAGGCCATTTCTCTTCGGTCACGAGGGTTTCATTTCTTAGGATTCCTATGCGAGCTATGACGTCAACGGAAACGATTACGACCCGTCTCCGCGATATGATGCCAGCAATGAGAACAAGTATGTCACTTGGTCACTTGGCCGGCCCCTCCTTGCTTCCCTTTCCGTCTCCCTGCAGTCACTGTTGAGCTGGCCCACAGTCGGGATCCTGGAACTGTGACAGGTCAGAGGCACCTCTCCGGCTGCCTGGCTGGGTCTGGGGCTGAGCCAGGAGCCAGCCCCACACAGCCCTTCAGGCACAAGGCAGCCTCGGTGGATTCGGCCCCTTCCTAAGGGGTGTCACCCCTGATGGTCAGCTAGCAATGGATGTTGGACCAGCATCGTTCCTGTTCGAAACACTGTTGGATTTGAAAAGAGTAACCCTTAAGTCTTGTGGTCTCCACAGCCGGCTGTGTTCAGACCACAGTGCATGGGTCAATATCCGAGCCTTTCTGAGTCTGTCTTTGACCTCACGAGGGAGGTGGCAGAAGAGTGAATGATGCTGGGTAAATCGGGGCCCAGATCCTGGGCCTGGCTGTGTGCCTCTGTGCAGGCTGGGTGATGTCTCGTGGCCTGAGGCTCCCCATGCCCCAGGGCTGTGGGTGGGCGTCGGGTGATGGGTGAGGGACACACACGGAGGGTGTTCAGTCAGTGACGCTTGTGATCATCACTTTGCAAATGAAGGCGGGAGGTCTGGAGAGACCAGGTGACTCGGCTCCGTGGGTGGCAGCCCTGGGGGTGATGTCCACTTTCCCCAGCCCAGCCCTAGAGCTTGTTTGCTGTGTCCTGCCTGTCGTTTCTCAGTCAGCATGCCCCATGCCCCATGCCCCAAGCTCTTCTCATTCTTCCAAAAATATTTAGAGAAGAACAGAAGCTGTTTCTTTCTTCTCCACTGTTTTTTTGGTTTGGTTTGGTTTGGTTTTTAATTGTATTTTATTTGTTTTAGTTGTGCCGGGTCTTAGCTACAGCTCACCAGTTCCTTTAGTTGCGGCATGTGTGCTCCTTAGTTGTGGCTGGCGGGCTCCTCAGTTGTGGCATGTGAACTCTTAGTTGTGGCATGCATGTGGGATCTTAGTTCCCTGATCAGGGATCGAACCCATGTCCCCTGCATTGGAAGGTGGATTCTTAACCACTGCGCCACCAGGGAAGTCCCTTTCTTCTCCACTGTTGACACGACGCTTGCCAAGGTGTGTCTTCGTCCATAATATCTTAGGTTGTGGTTGATTTGATTCTGGGGTTCAAATCCTGGTGCCCACAGGGTGCCATGCAGGGAGGCTCGGCCGGCAGACGCAGTCAGCACGACGGACCACGGCGCTCCAGGGAGCCTGCAAAGGCCCCAGCCTCACGTCCCCAGGTGCCCTTCCCACTCAGCCACCAGCACACCAGTGGTGCAGGGCGCCTGGTCTCCCAGCCCCGAGTGCAGGGAGCCAGGAGGGATAATCCAGACACTGCACAGTGATCCATGAAGGGCAGGATTGAATGCTGAGTGGGACGGTGGGCTGCGTGACTTGGGAGCAGCCCTGGCTGTGGGCGCACGAGGTCCGGAGGACAGAGGGCTGCCTCCCCAGGGCTAATGCATGAGCCCTGGACTAGTTTCAAAGGTGGTTTTAAAGTTGACTCAGTGATTCTGATCCCCTGTGGACTCTTCTCAGAGATATGCTCCTTAAACTCGCCGGTATTTTTTGGCTTCTGCTGGAGGAACTGACCCGGTGCAGCATGTTGCAGAACGGGGTCATTACCCGAGGGGAGCGATCTGTTTTTCAGGTGGCCTCTTCCTAGTCTGTCCACCGCCGCTGAGTGTTCCATTTCGAGCTTTCTTCCTCGGCTCCTGCTGCAATGGCCGTGGGAAGGGTGGGGGTGCTGCCCGAGGGGAGCATGGGGTGGGAGGAGGGGGACACAAGAGGACACAGGATCTAGGGTCTCATGTGTTCCTACTTCAGCTCGGCAGCCAGGCAGGCGTCTACGCTGTGTTGTCAGTCGCGGGGACGCAGAGCTTGGGAGGAGGGATGCTTGGGCCCCTGGCGCCGGAGCAGGAGACTCAGCCTGATGCGGGAGCATCGTGTCTGCAGGGCGGCGGGAAGGCCTTGCCAGCCTACGGGGTGCGGGGTGGGGGTGGGGAACGGGACGGTCCAGGCCCGTGCAAAAGCCCACTTGATGCCCCTCCCGGAGCAGCCATCAGAGGGCGGGGGGCGATGGGAAGGGATGTGGGGAGAAGGCTTCAGCATCCTCCCCGGGCTTAGGGATAATGACTGTTCTTGCAGGAGAGCTGAGCAGGGCTGAACCCACTGCAAGGTGCTGGCGGAGTCCTAACTTCGTTTTTTCCTTTGCCTCAGACACGGTACTCGCTGTGCGGGAGAGGTCGCCGCTTCAGCCAACAACTCTTACTGCATCGTGGGCATCGCGTACAATGCAAAAATCGGAGGTAAGGCCCAGGAGTGTGCTGCCTGGGGGCTCGGGCCTGGGGCAGGGGTACTGCACGTGTCCCTCCTGCGAGTCTCAGCAGTGGCACTTCCGTTGGCCTCGGTGGCCGAGTCGGACCCTGGGCCTGACCTCACGCTGCCAGGGGCCTGGAGGCAGAGGTGTTGCTCACTGGTTTGCCTGAAAAGCCTCCGCGGGTCCTGTGGGTCCGGCTGCTGACTCACCGCTGTCAAGCAGACCAGTCCTAATAGGCCGCCTGGGTCCCCTCCTGCTGCCCATCCTGCCCTCCCTCTGACTCTCCCAGCAGGGTTTACGGTTTTCACTTGGGACGAAGGCCTTTCCTTGGCCCCAACTCCCGCTCGAGCATCCTGGCCCACTGCTCCTGCCCTGTCCCTCGGCTTTAGCCAGAGGACATTTGTCATAGTGTCCCCCGGAGATGCCCGGTCTCCCCTGTTTATGACGAGCTGGTAACATTTGCCTCACCCCAAAAACCTCTCCCCGCTGCTCTGTTCTGCTCAGTCCACCCATGACTTACGGCCTCTCACGCCCTCTCTGCTCCACGGAGTGCTCCCCAAATCCAGGTGTCCCCCCTCGTCTTGTTTACTGAGGGAGGTCAGCCTTCCAGGTCCCTTTAAGGAGCACGCCTGACCCTGGGTGTCTCTGGCTCTGTTGTTTGGTTTCTCCATTTGTGAGTCAAGCTTCTTTTGTTAGGATGGGGCTTTAGAGCAGAGTCACACGTCTTCCATGCCCCCCGCCCCTGCCCCTGCCCCCGCCCCCTGAGCCTGGCAGATTGACAACTCAGACTGGCAGACAGTAAGTCAGTAAGTCCTCTGCAGTGCCTGGTAGGTGCGCATCACTGAGCTGGCACTGAGCAGGTGTGACCGGGGCAATGAATTGTCCTCGACCGTCCACTTAGCCTTGGGGCACTGGCTCTCGGTTTGGAGGTGCTCACATGCACACTGATGGCCATGCTGGGATGCCTTCCTGGGGTGTGGCCTTCTCTGCTGCTTTGTCTTTGTGGAGGTGGTTTAGCTCCCTCAGCTCTACTACGAGTAGCACAAGGTGGAGAACTCTGGGTCACGAGTCTTTGGGGAATTTCTTGAGTTTTGAAAATAGGGTCCCCAGCTTTCACTTATTTAGGACCCTCTGCCTGCTGTTTCCCTTGGAAACCTTTGAAGTGGCTGGGATTTAACCAGCCATCATTAACCACCAAGGGCGTGTCCTGCAGAACAGATCAGGAGACTGTCACCTGGCCTCACTTCTTTGTGGATAGTTCTTTTACGTTGAGATGTGTAAGTTCTCCTTGGAGCTCTTGATGAGTGAAGAGCCACGAGAAGTCTCTCTGGCTGACCTGGGTACCAGTTCCACTCCCACCACCCACTGGCTCTGTGTCCTTGGACAACGGGTATAAACTGTCTGTGACACGGGGTTGGGTTTGCAATGGAGACATAGTGTGGGCTTGAGGTTGGCATTGACCCAGGGAACCCGTAACAGCCACGTCTCCAAGGCTGCTGCATACAGCTGTAGCCTCTCAATACAGGCAGCCGCACCTCTTCCTGCCCCTCCCTCCAAGCCCACCTCTGGACAGGGCAGTCTTCAGGCACCTCTAACATAGCTTCTCTCTCCACATGTTGACACAAAGCAGGGAATTTCTCTGAGATGCCCCTGGTGTGACCATGAGCTCTACTTTTTTATACCTTTTTTATTTTTAAAGTTGTTGTTCAAGAGATTAAAATGGATATCCTAATTTATTCCAATCTATGTGGAACTAATATTATACCACTTCACGTATAGTATATAAACCTAAAACATTATTTGAGTTCACACTCACTGTTGTTCTTTATGCCATTGTTTTTGTGTTTTACTTCATATATTATAAACCCAATGTTTATTCTTATTTAAACAGTTGGCTTTAAAATACTTATGGAAAGAAATATACTTACCTACATGTTTATCAGTCCCAGTGCTCTTCCTTATTTTCTGGCTTCATATTTCTTCTGACTGGCTTCAATTTTTCTTCAGCCTGAGAATTTCTTTTAGTATTTTAGTATTTCTTTACATGTAGGTATGCTGGCGAGAAGTCATCTTAGCTTTTAGGTGAAATTTATCTAAATTTCATCTTCATTTTTGAAAACAATTTTACTGAACATAGAATTCTAGGCTGACATGTTTTTCTTTCAGCCCTTTAAAGATGCTATTCCATTGTCTCTGGCATCCATTGTTTCTGATGATGAGTCAGTTGTCATACTTACCTTATTGTTGTTCCCCTTTATGTAACGTGATTTGTTCCTCTGGCAACTTTTTTTTTTTTTCCTATCTGTGCTTTGTCTGTGACTATAATGTCCCTTGGTGTAATTTCTTTCATATTGCTCCAGCTTGGGGTTAGCTGTGCTTCCTCCTGGGTAATTATTCATATTACTTCTTTTCTAAATCAAATTTGGAAAAATTTCTGTCAGTACTTTTTGCAATCCTGTTTCCTCTCTTTTCTCTTTGGGCACCAATTATACTTGTTAGATTGCTTGATATACCTCACAGGTTGAGGCTGTGTTCATTTTTTAAAATCTTTTTTTATCTGTGTGCTTCAAATTTGATAATTTCTTTTGCACTGTCTTCTTCAGGTTCACTAATCCTTTCTTTTGTTGTGTCCAATCTGTTGTTGATTCCAAATGATTTTTTTTTTTCTTTTCTACTCAGATATTGTGCTTTTCTGTTCTGTGATGTCCATTTGGCTTTTTTTTTTTTAATATTTTCAAATCTTTTCTTACATTTCACTTCTCTTCACCCATTATACCTATATATTACTTTGGACTCTTTAACATACTTATGAGTTATTTTACAGTCTTTTATACTAATTCCAATACCTAAGTCATTTGTGGGTATGTTTCTTTTTTTTCTTTTTCCTGTGGAATGCCTTCTTCACTTTTTTCTTTTTTCATATCTTTGTTGGACTATAATTGCTTTACATTGTTGTGTTAGTTTCTGCTGTATAACAGAGTGAATCAGCTACATGCATATGTATATCCCTATATCCCCTCCCTCTTTTGTCTCCCTCCCACCCTCCTTATCCCACCCCTCTAGGTGGTCACAAAGCACCAAGCTGATCTCCCTGTGCAGGGCAGCTGCTTCCCACTAGCTATCTATTGTATATTTGGTAGTGTATATATGTCAGTGCTACTCTCTCACTTCGTCCCAACTTACCCTTCCCCATCCCCGCGTCCTAAAGTCGATTTTTACATCTGTGTCTTTTTTCCTCTCCTGCCCCTAGGTTCATCAGAACCATTTTTTTTTAAGATTCCATATATATCTGTTAGCATATGGTATTTGTTTTTCTCTTTCTGACTTACTTCATTCTGTATGACAGACTCTAGGTCCATCCACCTCACTACAAATAACTTAATTTCATTTGTTTTTATGGCTGAGTAATATTCCATTGTATATATGTGCCACATCTTTATCCATTCATCTGTCGATGGACACTTAGGTTGCTTCCATGTCCTGACTGTTGTAAATAGCGCTGCAGTGACCATTGTGGTACATGACTCTTTCTGAATTATGGTTTTCTCAAGGTATATGCCCAGTGGTGGGATTGCTGTATCGTATGGTAGTTCTATTTTTAGTTTTTAAGGAACCTCCATACTGTTCTCCATAGTGGCTTTATCAATTTACATTCCCACCAACAGTGCAAGAGGTTCCCTTTTCTCTGCACTCTGACCAACATTTATTGTTTGTAGATTTTTTGATGATGGCCATTCTGACTGGTGTGAGGTGATACCTCACTGTAGTTTTGATTTGCATTTCTCTAATGATTAGTGATGTTGAGCATCTTTTCATGTGTTTGTTGGCAGTCTGTATATCTTCTTTGGAGAAATGTCTGTTTAGGCCTTCTGCCCATTTTTGGATTGGGTTGTTTGTTTTTTTGATATTGAGCTGCATGAGCTGCTTATATATTTTGGAGATTAATCTTTTGTCAGTTGCTTCATTTGCAAATATTTTCTCCCATTCTGAGGGTTGTCTTTTCGTCTTGTTTATGTTTTCCTTTGCTGTGCAAAAGCTTCTAAGTTTCACTAGGTCCCATTTGTTTATTTTTATTTCATTTCTGTAGGAGGTGGGTCAAAAAGGATCTTGCTGTGATTTATGTCATAGAGTGTTCTGCCTATGTTTTCCTCTAAGAGTTTTATACTGTCTGGCCTTACATTTAGGTGTCTAATCCATTTTGAGTTTATTTTTGTGTATGGTGTTAGGAAGTGTTCTAATTTCATTCTTTTACATGTAGCTGTCCAGTTTTCCCAGAACCACTTATTGAAGAGGCTGTCTTTTCTCCATTGTATACTCTTGCCCCCTTTATCAAAGATAAGGCGACCATATGTGCATGGGATTATCTCTGGGCTTTCTATCCTGTTCCATTGATCTATATTTCTTCTTTTGTGCCAGTACCATACTGTCTTGTTTATTGTAGCTTTGTAGTATAGTCTGAATTCTGGGAGCCTGATTCCTCCAGCTCCGTTTTTCTTTCTCAGGATTGTTTTGGCTATTCGGTGTCTTTTGTGTTTCCATACAAATCGTGAAATTTTCTGTTCTAGTTCTGTGAAAAATGCCATTGTTAGTTTGATAGGGATTGCACTGAATCTGTAGATTGCTGTGGGTAGTAGAGTCATTTTCACAATGTTGATTCTTCCAATCCAAGAACATGATATATCTCTCCATCTGTCTGTGTCATCTTTAATTTCTTTCATCCATGTCTTATAGTTTTCTGCATACAGGTCTTTTGTCTCCTTAGGTAGGTTTATTCCTAGGTATTTTATTCTTTCTGTTGCAGTGGTAAATGGGAGTGTTTCCTTACTTCTCTTTCAGATTTTTCATCATTAGTGTATAGGAATGCCAGAGATTTCTGTGCATTAATTTTGTATCCTGCTACTTTACCAAATTCATTGATCAGCTCTAGTAGTTTTCTGGTAGCATCTTTAGGATTCTCTATGTATACTATCATGTCATCTGCAACAGGGACAGTTTTACTTCTTCTTTTCTGATTTGGATTCCTTTTATTTCTATTTATTCTCTGATTACTGTGGCTAAAACTTCCAAAACTATGTTGAATAACAGTGATGAGAGTGGACAACCTTGTCTTATTCCTGATCTTAGAGGAAATGGTTTCAGTTTTTCACCATTGAGAATGATGTTGGCTGTGGGTTTGTTATATATGGCCTTTATTATGTTGAGGTAGGTTCCCTCTCTGCCTACTTTCTGGAGAGTTTTTATCATAAATGGGTGTTGAATTTTGTCAAAAGCTTTTTCTGCATCTATTGAGATGATCATATGGTTTTTCTCCTTCAATTTGTTAATGTGGTGTATCACGTTGATTGATTTGCATATATTGAATAATCCTTTCATTCCTGAGATAAACCCCACTTGATCATGGTGTATGATCCTTTTAATGTGCTGTTGGATTCTGTTTGCTAGTATTTTGTTGAGGATTTTTGCATCTATGTTCATCAGTGATACTGGCCTGTAGTTTTCTTTCTATGTGGCATCCTTCTCTGGTTTTGGTATCAGGGTGAGGGTGGCCTCATAGAATGAGTTTGGGCGTGTTCCTCCCTCTGCTATATTTTGGAAGAGTTTGAGAAGGATAGGTGTTTGCTCTTCTCTAAATGTTTGATAGAATTTGCCTGTGAAGCTATTTGGTCCTGGGCTTTTGTTTGTTGGAAGATTTTTAATCACAGTTTCAATTTCAGTGCTTGTGATTGGTCTGTTTATATTTTCTATTTCTTCCTGGTTCACTCTGGAAGGCTGTGCTTTTTTAAGAATTTGTCCATTTCTTCCAGGTTGTCCATAATATTGGCATATAGTTTCTTCTAGTAATCCCTCATGATCCTTCGTACTTCTGCAGTGTCAGTTGTTACTTCTTTTTCATTTCTAATTCTGCTGATTTGAGTCTTCTCCCTTTTTTTCTTGATGAGTCTGGCTAATAGTTTATCAATTTTGTTTATCTTCTCAAAGAACCAGCTTTTAGTTTTATTGATGTTTGCTATTGTTTCCTCCATTTCTTTTTCATTTATTTCTGATCTAATCTTTATGATTTCTTTCCTTCTGCTAACTTTGGGGGTCTTTTTGTTCCTCTTTCTCTAATTGCTTTGGGTGTAAGGTTAGGTTGTTTATTTGAGATGTTTCTTGTTTCTTGAGGTAGGATTGTATTGCTACAAACTTCCCTCTTAGAACTGCTTTTGCTGCATCCCATAGGTTTTGGGTCGTTGTGTTTTTATTGTCATTTATGTCTAGGTATTTTTTGATTTCCTCTTTGATTTCTTCAGTGATCTCTTAGTTATTTAGTAGTGTATTGTTTAGCTTCCATGTGTTTGTATGTTTTACAGATTTTTTCCTGTAATTGGTATCTAGTCTCATAGCACTGTGGTTGGAAAAGATACTTGATACGATTTCAGTTTTCTTAAATTTACCAAGACTTGATTTGTGACCCAAAATATGATCCATCCTGGAGAATGTTCCATGAGCACTTGAGAAGAAAATGCATTCTGTTGTTTTTGGATGGAATGTCCTATAAATATCATTTAAGTCCATCTTGTTTAATGTATCATTTAAGCTTGTGTTTCTTATTTATTTTCATTTTGGTTCATCTGTCCATGGGTGAAAGTGGGGTGTTAAAGTCCCCTACTATGATTGTGTTACTGTTGGTTTCCCCTTTTATGGCTGTTAGCATTTGCCTTATGTGTTGAGGTGCTCCTATGTTGGGTGCATAAATATTTACAATTGTTATATCTTCTTCTTGGATTGATCCCTTGATCATTTTGTAGTGTCCTTCTGTGTCTCTTGTAATAGTCTTTATTTTAAAGTCTATCTTGTCTAATATGAGAATTGCTACTCCAGCTTTCTTTTGATTTCCATTTGCATGGAATATCTTTTTCCATCCCCTCACTTTCAGTCTGTATGTGTCTCTAGGTCTGAAGTGGGTCTGTTGTAGACAACATATGTATGGGTCTTGTTTTTGTATTTATTCAGCCAGTGTATGTCATTTGGTTGGAGCATTTAATAATTACCTTACGTTTAAGGTAATTATTGATATGTGTGTTCCTATTACCATTTTCTTAATTGTTTTGGGTTTGTTTTTGTAGGTCTTTTCCTTCTCTTGTGTTTCCTGCCTAAAGAAGTTCCTTTAGCATTTGTTGTAAAGCTGGTTTGGTGGTGCTGAATTCTCTTAACTTTTGTGTATCTGTAAAGGTTTCAATTTCTTCATCGAATGTGAATCAGATCCTTGCTGGGTAGAGTAATCTTGGTTGTTGGTTTTTCCCTTTCATCACTTTAAACGTGTCCTGCCACTCCCTTCTGGCTTGCAGAGTTTCTGCTGAAAGATCAGCTGTTAACATTATGGAGATTCCCTTGTATGTTATTTGTTGTTTTTCCCTTGCTGCTTTTAATATTTTTTCTTTGAATTTAATTTTTGATAGTTCGATTAATATGTGTCTTGGCGTGTTTGTCTTTGGGTTTACCCTGTATGGTACTCTCTGTGCTTTCTGGACTTGACTACTTCCCATGTTAGGGAAGTTTTCAGCTATAATCTCTTCAAATATTTTCTCAGCCCCTTTCTTTTTCTCTTCTTCTTCTGGTACCTCTGTAATTCGAATGTTGGTGCGTTTAATGTTGTCCCAGAGTTCTCTGAGACTGTCCTCAATTCTTTTCATTCTTTTTTCTTTATTCTGCTCCCTGGCAGTTATTTTCAGCATTTTATCTTCCAGCTCACTTATCCGTTCTTCTGCCTCAGTTATTCTGTTACTGTTTCCTTCTAGAGTATTTTTAATTTCAGTAATTGTGTTGTTCATCATTGTTTGTTTGCTCTTTAGTTCTTCCTGATCCTTGTTAAGTGTTTCTTGTATTTTCTCCATTCTGTTTCCGAGATTTTGGATCACCTTTACTATCATTACTCTGAATTCTTTTTCAGGTAGGTTGCCTATTTCATCTTCACTTATTTGGTCTTGTAGGTTTTTACCTTGCTCCTTCATCTGTAACATATTTTTTTGTTGCTTCATTTTTTTTTTTTTTTGATGGGTGGTGCTGTATTCCTGTCTTACTGGTTGTTTGGCCTGAGACGTCCAGCACTGGAGTTTGCAGGCAGTTAGATAGAGCTGGGTCTTGGTGCTGAGATGAGGACCTTCAGGAGGCTGCACTCCAATTGATATTCCCTGGGGTCTGAGGTTCTCTGTTAGTCCAGTGGTGTGGACTCAGAGCTCCCACCACAGGCGTTCGGGCCTAACTTCCGGCCTGGGAACCAAGATCTGGCAAGCTTCATGGCACGTTAAAAAAAAAAAAAAAAAAGGAAGAAAGAAAGGAGCAGTACAATATCAACAATAAAAAACAGTGGCGCAGTGGTTGAGAGTCCACCTGCTGATGTAGGGGACACGGGTTCGTGCCCCGGTCCGGGAAGATCCCACATGCTGCGGAGCGGCTAGGCCCATGAGCCACGGCCACTGAGCCTGCGTGTCCGGAGCCTGTGCTCCGCAACGGGAGAGGCCAGAATAGTGAGAGGCCCGCGTACCGCAAAAAAAAAATAAAAAAATAAAAAATAAAATTAGGATAAAAAATATATTAGGAAAAATAAAACTATAATTGAAACAGCTGCAACAAAGTGAAATAAAACCACAGCAGAAAAAAGAAAAAAAAAGGGTGGGTGGGGGCAAAAAGCCAAAAGGAGAGATCACTAACAAAGTATAAAGAGTAAAATAAAATTAGAAGAATAAAAGATTTATTAGGAAAAATAAAAATATAAAAGAATCAACAACAGTGAATCAACAAGGTAAAACAGAATCCCAGTGTAAAAGAGGAAAAAAGAAAAAAAAAAAGCCTTGGCTATGGGGGTGTTTAGGCGGGGGGGGGGGGGGGGGTGGAACTTAGGCAGGGGTGGGGTTTAGGGTGGGGCAGGACCTAGGCGGGTGGGAGGGGTGATGATTGAGCGTGGGGCGGGGCCTCTGCTTAGGACCTGAGTGAAAGGGGAGAGGCAGCAAGTCGAAAGGAGGGCCTCTGGAGTGTGGGGTTCCAGAGTTTGGAGGTAGGGCCCTGAGTGAGGGTTTGTGGGTGGAGTTTAGGCCCAGCACACTGGAGGGGGTCTCAGAGGACGTCTCCGAGTGTAGAGGTAGGGGCCTGGGTGAGGGTGTGGGGCGGGGCTTGGGCTCTGCATGGCAGGAGGGAGGCTCTGAGCACAGAGGATTAGGCCCGGGAGCCCAGCAGGCTTCCCGGTGCCTAAGTGGACGGGGAAAGCATTGGCCGCGTTCCCTTCCGTTCCTTCACGCCCCTCCCCCGCCGTCTCCCCCAGGGTCTGCCCCCTCGCCGCGGGACCCCTAACCATGGGTGGGTCCCGCTGGGTGTAGGAACTCTTCCCCTCCCCCAGCCACTGCTCAGGGTTGCCGGTCCCGGAGGTCTGGCCTTTACTTTTGCTCCCCCTTCCCTCCCTCCCACTCCCTCAGGACCCACGTGGCTGGAGGGGGCCTAGGTGGGCAGAGGATCAGGCCCAGGATTTCAGCAGGCTCCCGGGAGCCCAAGTGGGCAGGGGAAACCTGGCCACGCTCTCTTTTGTTCCTCTGCCCTCCCCGTGGTTCCCTAATTTCCCCCTTCGGGCGTGGGATCTCTTCCCCTCCCCCAGCCACCCCTCAGGGGCACCAGTCCCGTCCTGCCTCCACTTCACCTCCCCCTTCACTCCCCTCACGTCCCATGTCCTACCCGGTCGCTGGGGGTTCCTCCCGTCCCCTTAGGTGTCCGTGGTCCCCCATGGGTGCCTGGTAGGTGCCCTAGTTGTGCGGAGCCACTAATTCCTCATCCTTCTAGTACGCCATCTTGACTCCGCCCCATTTCTTTTTTTAAAAATTGAAGTATAGTTGTTTTTCAGGTGTACAGCAAAGTGATTCATATGTGTGTGTATTTATACACACAGATATACATATACGTCTTTTTCAGCTTATTTTCCATTATAGGTTATTACAAAATATTGAATATAGTTCCCTGTGCTATACAGTAGGTCTTTGTTGTTTATCTATTTTATGTATAGTGTGTACCTGTTAATCCCAAATTTCCAATTTTAAGTCAAAGACAAATATGATATCACTTATATGTGGAATTTTTAAAAATATGATAAAAATGAACTTATTATCAAAACAGAAATATACTCACATAGAAAACAAACTTATGGATACCAAAGGTGCGGGGAGGGATAAATAGGGAATGTGGGTATGTTTTCAATCATTGATATTTCTTTTTACAACGTGCACATTTGCGCATGTCAAGTAATTTTTTATTGTACACCGGACATTGTTATGCTACATTGTGGGGACTCTTGATCCTATTATCCTTGAATACTGTTGAGTTTTGTTCTTGCAGTCAGTTCAGTTTGAACTTATGGAGGCTTGATTTTTCCTTTTTTTTAGGATTGATCTCTTTCTGATTTGTCCTTAGCCTTAGAGAAAATCCTTTAGCCCAAGCACATAATCTTTACTCTTAGGTAGTGTGACCCTTTTGGTATTTCAGCGGAAAGACTGAAGTGTTTAGCCAACACCTCTAACTTGGCAAGACTCAAACTCCAGATTGACTGCCCTGCAATGGGCAGCAGCTGGAACATCTGCTCACTCACTCATTCAGCCTCCAGCTCTTCCTTTCCTCCTGGACTTCTTAGAGAGTTGCCTAAACGTGTTTAGTCCAGCGGTTAGCTGAGTGTTTGAGGGAAGTTTCAGTATGTCCTCTTCCGTAGCTCTCTCCTTTCTAGGATTTCTCTCGATTTCCACCTGCTCTAACAATCCCAGACTCCATCCCACGACTCCCCAGGAGAATAAGATTGCATTTTTCTGATGGAGTTCTAGCTTCTCTGCATCAAGAGAAATGGGGAGTTCCCTCAGAGGAAAAGTATAAACTCACATCATACCCAGTATTGTTGCTCTTTTAAGAACTGAATTGCATGCCCCTGCCTTCTTATGGTAGCTTTCCAATGCCCTTAAAAAGGTGGTGTTTTCTTAAATAAGTATTTAGTCCAGGGTTTATAGTTATTACTTTTAGAAGAGTTAGTGGGATAGAAGCTACTTTGCCATTATTGACACTAAAACATGGTTTCTGTTTCTTTACCAGTTAGATGGTGTATTAGTTATCTATTGCTGCATGACAGTTACTCAAACAAACATTTGTTATCTAGCACAGATGGTGGCTTAAATGAGTGATTCTGGCTGAGGGTCACTCATGAGTTTGGCTGTGACTGTAGTCTGAAGGCTTGGCTGGGACTGGAGTATCCACTTCCAAGACGGGTCACTTCTTTGTTGTTGGCTAAAGTCCTCAGTTCCTTGTTGGCTGTTGGCAGGACGCCTTGTTTCCTCAACATGTGTATCTCTTCATGGAGTTCTTAGAGTGTCCCCATGGCATGTAGCCAGCTTCCCTTATTGCAGGTGATTCAAAGAGAGAACCAGGAGGAAGCAGCAATGTTTTTCTTATGACTTAGTCTTAGAAGTAACATACTGTCACTTAGGTCATACTCTATTCTTTAGAAATGAATTCTACATACACTCAAGGGGAGAGAAATTAGGCTGCACCTTTTGAACGGGAAAGTGTCAAAGACTTGTGGTTATGGTTTAAAATCACCACAGATGGGCTCCTAAAAGTTTGACTATATATTTATACAAATGGAGTAATTTTTTCTACCAGATTTCTTTGTAGAATTGCATGTTTCTTACATGTTTTATCACATAAAAATAAATCGAATGAAAGTAGTAGAACTGTCCAAATTATGTATTTAAAATAATATGCTTGCTAGAACATTACTAATAAGTCCAGATAACTCCAAAATATATATAATGCTGTATCAAAGTGCAGAAGAGCACAAGGAAGGTAAAATATCATCTGGATCCTGGTAAAAGCAGGAATAACCAGTACTTACTGAGCTCTTGCTAGATCACAAGCACTGATCTAAGGTCTCTGTATGTATTGTCTTACGTAATCTTTACAAAACACTATGTCATTGATGCTACTTTTATCCCCATTTCACAGGTAAGGGCCAGAAAGGTTATGTAACTTTTGCCAAAGATCAAACCAAGCTGACTTCAGGCCCCAGCTCTTAGTTTCTGCTCTTCAACAAAAATCTTTAAACCGTATATACGAAGTGTGGATGGACGGGTGGATGGATAGATGGATGGACAGTATTATTTCTTTAACATTTGATCATACTATACAGATGGTTCCTGATACATGATGGTTTGACTTATGATTTTTCAACTTTACTATGGTGTGAAAGTGATACACATTCAGTAGAAACCCTACTTTGCATTTTGAATTTTGCTGCTTTCTTGAGCTAGCGATATGCAGTACAGTACTCTCTCATGATGCTCGGCAGTGACAGCCACAGCTCCTGGTCAGCCACACAATCACAAGGGCAAACAACTGATAAACCATTCTGTTTTCACTTTCAGTATAGTATTCAATAAATTACATGAGATATTCAACATTTTATTGTAAAACAGGCTTTGTTTTAGATGATTTTGCCCAACTGTAGGCTAATGTAAGTGTTCTGAGCATGTTTAAGGTAGGCTGGGCTAATATTTTCAACTTATGATCCATTTACCAGGATGTAACCCTATCATAAGTCGAGGAAGATCTGTACTTGTTTTCAGTAAAATATACTAAGTTTAATTTTATGCAAACTTAACACAAGAGAAAGTAAGTCAACCTGAATATTGCCGAACTTCAGATTTAATTCTATGTTTAATTTTATTTGTTTACTGTTTAACTTTATGCTTAATTTATTTGGTTTATGTGAATTTAACAGAAGAAAAAGAAACAAGTTTAAAGGGAAGGAATTGCTGAACTTCACGTAAATACTTCCTTATAATGAGATATTTTCTCAAGTGTCCCTCTTTTATTGAAAAAAACAAAGCCCCAAGATTGTGACAGTCTTTAAGAGGCCAGGGTTACATTTTTTTGTTGTTGTTACATATTTCCCATATTGAGTAATTAGCATTTACTTCAGTTTGTTCTCACTTCTTCACCCCACACCTCAATATTAGTTTTTTTTTTAATTTTCTTTTATTATTTTTGGCTGTGTCGGATCTTAGTTGCGGCATGCGGTCTCTTCATTGTGGTGATCAGCCTTCTCTCTGGTTCCAGCACTCGGGCTTCTCTCTAGTTGTGTTGTGTAAATTTTCTTCTCTCTAGTTGTAGTGTGCAGGCTCCAGAGCGCGTGGGCTCTGTAGTTTGTGGCACGTGGGCTCTCATGTTGAGCCGTGGGAGCTCAGTAGTTGCAGCTCGCGGGCTTAGTTGCCCCACGGCGTATGGGATCTCAGTTCCCTGACCAGGGATCAAACCCGCATCCCCTGCGTTTTTTTTCTTGCTTCTTTTTTTTTTTAAATTGGGGTATAGTTGTTTTACAATGTTGTGTTAGTTACTACTGTACGGTGAAGTGGAGTTCCCTGTGCTATACAGCAGGTTCTCATTAGTTACCTGTTTTATACATATTAGTTTATATATGTCAATCCCAATCCCCTGCATTGGAAGGCGGATTCTTTACCACTGGACCACCAGGGAAGTCCCTAGGGTTTTTGTTTATTTTCTTTGATGTTGTTTTTGCATTGTCGGGGTTCAGTATTAACCGTCTGTCACTATGATTCTCACAGTTTTTTAGTCTTGGTCACCACCATCATTTTCAGCACAGTTTTTCCATTCCTGAGTAATTTATTTTGATTCATTTCTTAATTCCCTGGACTTTGCCACCCAGTAACGTTTTCAAGAAGGGCCAACAGGTGTTGTTTTCTTTCATCTTTGAGAAGTTCTCAAGGTTGCCTTTATACCTGAATTATATCTTTTATATATTACAGCCTTACAGACCTTGGTAAACATCACCTGTTTGTCTTCTGGATTCATTGTTGCTTGGAAGAGTTTGAAGCCAGCCCAACTTCTTCCCCCTGTAGGTGATGACTTTTTGGCTTGGATAGGATTCTTCCTTTATCCTTGAAGTCCAGTAGCTTTGCTGGGCCACCTCTGGCTGAGGATTATTCTATAGCAGCTGTTCTTGGGATTCAGTATCCTTAAAAAGATCTGGGTATTTTAAAATTTTAGGCAAATTTTCTTGTCATGATTTTTGAATATTTTTAGCTATATATGTTCAGTTCTGTGCTCCCTGTGTACCACTTATACGTATATTGGATCTCTATTTCCTGAATTCTATATCTCTTTCTAAACATATTAACTTATTTCTTTTCTATTTTATTTTTCCTCAGGCTTGTCCTCTGTGTCTCTGACAGTTTCCCCAGTGCCTTTTTCTCCCTAGAGAAAACCCTAATATGGCTTTCATTTCTAAAAGTCTTTAATTTTTTCCATCTGTTTCTTTCCTGAGGATGAACACACTTTGGGCCTCTTGCTTTTGTCTTGTTATTTCTTCATGGAATCCTTGTATCTCTTTGAGCTCTTGCTTCATAGAGAAATCATTTTTTCTTTAAATTTTGGATATTATGGAGAAATGTTTGTTTATAGTTTTCATCATTTTCTTGCACTTGTTATGCCCCCTTTTTCCTTATTTTTTGCAGCATTGTTGCAGAGGTGTCATGCTAGTCACTTTCTGGTTATGATTAGTGACTGGCTGGAGAGGATTGAGGTCTTTCTTTCTAGGCCAGTAAGATGCTAAAATGTGGGAAGGAAGAGAAGGGGGAGTGAGCTAGGCTGTAGGCACTGTGAACCCAGATCCTTCTCGTCTGCCAGTCCAGTATCTCTGAGAGATCCCCTCCCCTCACCAGTGAATTAGCATTAATTCATTATATGCGGACACAGCAGGGACAGGGGCATATCTGACTGCCACTTTTCCTCCTCCAACAAATCATGCCACAGAAACTGCCTGTTCTTGGAAAGATGATGTGTTTGTGTGATTCCTGGTCAGACATCACTGTTTCTAAAATAATGGGCATTTAGGTGGCTTTTCATTTTTGCTATAAAAGCAATACAGTGTGGCAAAGAAACAAACTCCCCTAGCCACCCATGCCCCAGTCATATGGACCTGAGGTGCATCACTACTTTGTGGAGAAATTATATGCCCTTGGGAATCAGAGAGGCATGTGTCATCTTTATTGTTTTCACAGAGGAGAGTGGATCACTCCTACATGTTTAACTGGAAGTCCCGAAGTTTCATTTCAGAGAAATTTCAATTTTTAAAAAGTTGTAGAGCTGTACGTTGATGATTTTTGCCCTTTCTTCTATATGTAATATTTCAATAAAAATCTGTTTAAAATTTTTATGATGTCACATTTGTTAGTCTTCCTTTATGACTCTTGGGTTTTGGATCTTGCTTAGAAAAGCCCAAAATAATAAATCTGTTTTATATTTCATCTAAAAACTTAGCTTTAGAAGAATAGTTCATCTTGAAACCTTCATGGTTTTGCCTTTTCTGTTAAGCTTTTTAATCCGTGTAGAATTTATTTCTGTGAATGTTGTGAAGGGGAAATCTAACTTTATTTTTCTCCAGAATTAATATTTAGTGATCTCTGCATGCCACCTTTATTATATACTAAATTCCCCTATGTGTACCGGCTCCTCCATTATGTTTCATTAGTCTTTTAATCCCTAAATAATACTTCATTTTAAATTATCATGGTTTAAGAAGATTTTTTTGATAACTGATAGGATAAATTTTCTCTTAAGGTTCTTTTTCAAAAATTTCTTGGCTATTCTTGCACATTTTCTCTTTCAGGTGAACTTGAGAATCTACTTATCAAGTTCCATAAAAAATCCTGTTGGGATTTTGATTGGGATTACATGGAAATTATAGATTAATTGGGGGAGAATTGACATCTTTACAGTATTGAGTCTTCCCACCCAGGAACATGGTATGTTTTTATTTATTCAGGTCTTCTTTGACATCATTTAAAATAGTTTTATCACTGTCTTCATATTGATCTTATGCATTTCTTGTTAGGTTTATATCTAGGTTGATTTTTTTAAAATTATATTGCTAATTATTATTGAAATGGATATAGAAGAACTTGATTTTTGTGTGTCGTTGTTTTGTACCTAGCCACCTTAATGAACTCTATTGGTGCTATTATTTTTTATTCTCTTGGCTTTTCTAGACAGGTGTAAATAAAAGCTGTCTGTTGATGGTGGCTTTTATTCCTTTAATATTAATTACTGTCATTTCTTTTTCATGTCTTATTTCAATGTATAGGAACTCCTGATGAATAATTAATAGTGGTTGTCTATAGGTGTTGTTGTTTTGTTTCTGATGTATACAGGAATGATCCTGTGTTATACCATTGGTAGGTGTCTTCTGTAGGTTTCCTGCAGTTACTCTTTATTAAATTAAGGAAATTTTTATATTCCTAGATTTCTAAGAGTTTTGATCAGGAATGAATGTTGAATTTTATTACATGCTTTTAAAAAAAGCATTTATTGAGGTGATTTTATTGTTTTTCAACTTTACTATTTAATCTGTTTAAATGTAGTAAATTTCAGTAATAGATTTCCTAACACTGGAAATTTCACCCTTCCATTCTTGGAATGAGTTGTATTTGATTGTGAGTATTGTTCTTTTAATACAGTGCTGCATTCAGTTGTTAATATTTTATGCATGGATTTTCCATCTTTATTTATAAGATAGATTGAGCTACAGTTGCTCTTTCTTTTGTGATGTCCCTCATGAGTCTGGGTATCAGAATCAAGCTGGTTTTGTAGAATGAGTTAGGAAGCTTTCTAGCGTTTATTGTGTTCTGAAACAGTTTATATACTGTGGACATTGCCTGGTTTTTGAAATGTTGGTAGAACTTATTAATCAGTCTGACCAGACATGGTGACTCTTTAAAGAGCTAGGTCTGTTCAGGCTTTACATTTCTCCTTGAGGGAATTTTAGTAGTTAAATTTTCCTAGAAAATCATCCATTTCTTCAGATTTTCAAATATATGACATACGAATTTTATATCATATTTTCATAATTAAAAAATATATTCTCCATGTTTATAGCTATAATTGTTCCTAATCTTATTCGTGGCATCTCTCCTTCTTCCCTTGATCAGACTAGTGAAAAATTTGCTATTTCCTATAAAATAGGTTTTTCAGAGAACTAGATTTCTTAAATTTAAATACAATTGACATACAACATTATACTGTTTCAGGTGTACAACATAATGATTTGATATTTGTATACATTGTAAAATGATCTCAATAAGTCTAGTTACCATCTGTCACCCCACAGTGTTATGAACTATTTTTTCTTGTCATTTTAAGATTCATTTTCTTAGCAGTTTCAAATTTGCAGTACAGCATTATTGACTATATTCACCATGCAGTACGTTATATCCCCGTGACTTATTTACTTTATAACCGGAAGTTTGTACCTCTTGATCCCCTTCACCCATTTCCCCCCCACCCCAAACCCCCTTCCCTCTGGGAACAACTAGTCTGTTCTCTGTACAGTAGTGCCCCCTTAACCATAGTTTCGCTTTCTGTGGTTTCAATTACACGCAGTCAACTGTGGCCTGAAATACAAAGTGGAAAATTCCAGAAATAAACAATTCATAAGTTTTAAATTGCACGCCCATCAGAGTAGCATGATGAAATCTCGCACCAACCCGCTCAGCCCTGCCTGGGACATGAATCATTTCTTTGTCTAGTATATCCCTCCATTAGGCACTTAGTAGTCATCTCAGTTATCAGATGGATGTCGCAGTAACACAGTGCTTGTGTTCAAGTAACCCTTATTTTACTTAATAATGGCCCCAAAGCCAAAGGAATAGTGATGCTGGCAATTCGGATATGCCAAAGAGAAGCTGTAAAGTGCTTCCTTTAAGTGAAAAGGTGAAAGTTCTCGATTTAATAAGGAAACAAAAAAATCATATGCTGAGGTTACTAAGATCTACGGTAAGAACAAATCTTCTGTCCATGTAATTGTGAAGAAGAAAAAGAAATTTGTGCTAGTTTTGCTGTTGAACCTCAAACTGCAAAAGTTATGGCCACAGTGCATGATGAGTGCTTAGTTAAGATGGAAAAGGCATTAAATTTGTACAATAAGATATTTTGAGAGAGAGCAAGAAAGAGACAGACTGCATTCACATAACTTTTTTTTTTTTTTTGCGGTACGCGGGCCTCTCACTGCTGTGGCCTCTCCCGTTGCGGAGCACAGGCTCCGGACGCGCAGGCTCAGCGGCCATGGCTCACGGGCCCAGCCGCTCTGCAGCATGTGGGATCTTCCCAGACTGGGGCATGAACCCGTGTCCCCTGCATCGGCAGGTGGACTCTCAACCGCTGCGCCACCAGGGAAGCCCTTCACGTAACTTTTATTACAGTATATTGTTGTAATTGTTCTGTTTTATTCTTAATGTTGTTAATCTCTTCCTGTGCCTAATTTATAAGTTAAATTTTGTCGTAGATGTAGGTATGCATGTATAGGAAAATACGTAGTATATATAGGGTTCAGTACTATCCATGGTATCAGGCATTCACTTCAAGTCTTGGAATGTATTCCACATGGGTAAGGGGGGACTGTAGTGTCTGAGAGTTTTGTTTTGGTTTTTAGATTCAGCATATAAGTGAAATCATACAGTATTTTTCTTTCTCTGTCTGGCTCATTTCACTTACATTCAAGGTCCATCCCTGTTGTTGCAAATGGCAAGATTTCATTCTTTTTTTTTTTTTTTTTTTTGCGGTACGCGGGCCTCTCACTGTTGTGGCCTCTCCCGTTGCGGAGCACAGGCTCTGGACGCGCAGGCTCAGCAGCCATGGCTCATGGGCCCAGCCGCTCCACGGCATGTGGGATCTTCCCGGACCGGGGCACGAACCCGTGTCGCCTGCATCGGCAGGCAGACTCTCAACCACTGCGCCACCAGGGAAGCCCAGATTTCATTCTTTTTAATGGCTGATTATATGCCGTTGTATATGTGTCTCAGATCTTCTTTATCCATTCATCCATCAGTGGACTCTTAAGTTGTTTCCATATCTTGGCTACTGTAAATAATGCTGCAATGAACATGGGGTGCATGTATCTTTTTGAATTAGGGTTTTTATTTTCTTCGGATAAATATCCAAAAGTGGGATTGCTGGATCATATGGTAGTTCTATTCTTAATTTTTTGAGGAGTCTCTGTACTCTTTCCCATAGTGGCTGCACCAATTTACATTCCCACCGACAGTACACAAGGGATCCTTTTTCTCCACATCCTCACTAACATTTGTTATTTCTTGTCCTTTGCATAATAGCCATTCTGACAGGTGTGAGGTGATAGTAGCGCACTGTGGTTTTGATTTGCATTTCCCTGATGATTAGTGATGTAGAGCATCTTTTCATGTGCCTGTTGCCCATCTGTATGTCTTTTTTGGAAAAATGTCTATTCAGATCCTTTTCCCATTTTTTAATCAGATTGTGGTTTTTTGTTATTGAGCTGAATGAGTTCTTTAGGATATTAACACCTTATCAGACAGATGGTTTGCAAATATCTTCTCCAATTCAGGAGGTTGCCTTTTTATTTTGTTGATGGTTTCCTTCACTGAGCAGAAGCTTTTTAGTTTGATGTGGTCCCATTTGTTTATTTTTACTTTTGTAGCCATTGCCTTTGGAGTCACATCCAAAAAAATATTGCCAGAGTGATGGTAAGGAGCTTACCACCTATGTTTTCTTCTTGGAGTTCTATGATTTCAGGTCTTTACATTCATGTTTTTAATCCATTTTGAGTTAATTTTGTGTATGGTGTAAGATATTTGTCCAGTTTTGTTCTTCTGCATATGGCTGTCCTGTTTTCCCAATACCATTTATTGAAGAGATTGTCCTTTCCCCATTGTATATTCTTGCCTCCTTTGTTGTAAATTGACCATATATGATTGGATGTATTTCTGGGCTCTCTATTCTGTTCCACTGATGTATGTTTCTGTTTTTATGGCAATACCATACTATATTGATTGCTATAGCTTTGTAATATAGTTTCAAATCAGGGAGCATGATGCCTCCAGCTTTATTCTTCTTTGTTACGATTGCTTTGACTTTTATGGTTTCATACAGATTTTAGGATTGTTTGTTCTAGTTCTGTGAAAAATGTCATTGGAATTTTGATAGGGATTGCATTGGAACTGTAGATTGCTGTAGATTGCTTTGAGTAATATGGACATCTTTTACAATATTAATTATTCCAATCCATGAACATGAAATATCTTTCTGTTCATTTGTGTCATCTTCAGTTTCTTTCTTCAGTGTCTTATAGTTTTCAATGTACAGGTCTTTCACCTCCTTGGTTAAATTTATTCCTAGATGTGTTATTCTTTTTGATGCAATTGTAAATGGTATTAAGTCTTAATTTCTCTTCTGATAGTTTGTTGGTAGTGTATAAAATGCAACAGATTTTTGTATATTAATTTTGTATCCTGAAACTTTACTTAATTTATTGGTTCTAACAATTATTTTTTTGTGGAGTGTTTAGGGTTTTCTATATATAAAATCATATCATCCAGCAATAATGATAGTTTTACTTCTTCCTTTCAAATTTATATGCCTTTTATTTCTATTTCCTGCCAATCACTCTGGCTAGGACTTCCAATACTATGTTGAACAAAAGTGGCCAGAGTGGGCATCCTTGTCTTATTCCTGATCTTAAGGGAAAAGCTTTCAGCTTTTCACTGTTGAGTGTGGTTAGCTGTTGGGCCTGTCATATATGGCCTTTATTATGTTGAAGCATGTTCCCTCTGTATCCACTTGGTTGAGAGTTTTTATCATAAATGGATGTTGAATTTTGTCAAATGTTTTTTCTGCATCCATTGAGATGGTCATATGATTTCTATCTTCATGTTGTGTATCATGCTGATTGAGTTGCAGATGTTGAGCCATCCTTGTATCCCTGGAATAAATCCCACTTGATCATGATGTATGATCCTTTTAATGTATTACTGAATTTGATTTGCTAATACTTTGTTGAGGATTTTTACATCTATGTTTATCAGGGATGTTGGCCTGTGTAATTTTCTTTTTTTTTTGATGTCCTTGTCTGGTTTTGGTATTAGGGTAGTGCTGGCCTCATAACATGAGTTTGGAAGCATTCCCTCCTTTTTAATTTTTTTAGAAGAGTTTGAGAAGAGTAGGTATTAAATCTTCTTCAGATGTTTGGTAGAATTAACCAGTGAAGCCATCTGGTTCTGGGCTTTCGTTTGTTGGGAGTTTTTTGATTACTGATTCAATCTCCCTACTAGTAATTGGTCTATTCGAGTTTTCTATTGCTTCATGATTCTGTCTTAGAAGAGTGTATGTTTCTAGGAATTTATCCATTTCTTCTCAGTTGGCCAATTTGTTCTTGTATAATTGTTCATAGTAGTCTCATGATCTTTTGTATTTCTTTGATGTCAGTTGTAATGCCTCCTCTTTCATTTATGAGTTTATTTAAGCCCTCTCTTTTTTCTTAGTGAGTCTAGCTAAAGGTCTGTCAATTTTGTTTATGTTTTCAAGGAACCAGTTTTATTGACCTTTTCTATTGTCTTTTTAGGCTCTATTTATTTCCACTCTGGTCCTTATTATTTCTCCACTTCTACTAACTTTGGGCTTCGTTTCTTATTTTTTTAGTTTCTTTAGTTGTAAAGTTAGATTGCTTATTAGAAATTTTTCTTGTTTCTTGAGGTAGGCCTGAATTGCTATAAACTTCTTTCTTAGAACTGTCTATGCTGCATCCCATAGATTTTGTTATGTTGTATTTTCATTTTCATTTGTTTCAAGGTTTTTTTTAATTTCTCCTTTTATTTCTTCATTGATCCATTGGTGGTTCAGTAGCATGTTGTTTAATTTCTACATACTTGTGATTTTTCCAGTTTTCTTCTTGTAATTGAGTTCTGGTTTCATACCATTACTTGATATGATTTCAGTCTTCTTAAATTTATTTAGATTTGTTTTGTGGCCTAACGCATGATCTATCCTGGGGAATGCTCCATGTGCACTTGAGAAGATTATATATTCTGCTGTTTTGGGATGGAAAGTTCTGTATTTATTAGGTCCATCTTTTAAACATCATTTAAGTCTGATGTTTCCTTATTAATTTTCTGTCTGGATGATCTATCCATTGATGTAAGTGGGGTATTAAAGCACCCTACTGTTACTGTATTGCTGTCCAATTTCTCCCTTTAGGTCTGTTAATATTTGCTTTATATATTTAGATGTTCCTATGTTGGATACATAAATATTTATAAATGTTATATCTTATTATTGGGTTGACTCCTTTATCATTATTTAATGCCCATCTTTGTCTTTTATTACAGACTTTGTTTTAAAGTCTGTTTTGTCTGATACCAGTATAGTTACCCCAGCTTTCTTTTGGTTTCCCTTTGTAGGAAACACCTTTTTCCACCCCTTCACTTTCAGTCTGTATTTGTCCTTACATCTGAAGTGAGTCTCTTGAGGGCAGCATATAGTTGAGTCTTGTTGTTGTTGTTGTTTATCCATTCAACTATGAATAAACATTGGAGAATTTAGTCCATTTACATTTAAAGTAATATTGATAGGAATGTATCAATACTTACTGCCATTTTGTTAATTGTTTTCTGTTTTGTAGTTTTTCTGTTTCTTTCTTGTTATCTTACTTTCTTCCCTGTGTTTTGATGAGTTTCTGTATTGTTACGCTTAGATTCCTTTCTTATTATCTTTTGTGTATCTACTGTAGGTTTTTGCTTTGTGGGTACCATGGGACTCACATACAACAGCCTATATATACAACAATGTATTTTATGTTGATAGTAAGTTAAATTTGGGTGCATTCTAAAACCACATTTTCACTACCCCCCACCACACTCTATGGGTTTTTTTTGTTTTTTTTTTTGCGGTACGCGGGCCTCTCACTGCTGTGGCCTCTCCCGTTGCGGAGCCCAGGCTCCGGACACGCAGGCTCAGCGGCCATGGCTCACGGGCGCAGCTGCTCTGTGGCATGTGGGATCTTCCCGGACTGGGGCACAAACCCGTGTCCCCTGCATCGGCAGGCGGACTGTCAACCACTGCGCCACCAGGGAAGCCCCACACTCTCTGTTTTTGATGTCACTTTTTACATCTTGTTATTTTATCTATCCCTTAACTAATTATTACAGTTATTTTTACTACTTTTGTTGTGTCATCTTTATACTAGCTTTATAAGTGATTAACCCACTTCCTTTCATGTATATTTACCTTATTTACCTTACCAGTGATACTTTCACTTTCAGTTATTTTCTTATTACCAATTAGTTCCATTTCTTTTCAGCTTAAAGAAGTCTCTTTAGCATTTCTTGTAGGGCCAGTTTAGTGGTGATTAACTCCTTTAGCTTTTGCTTGTCTGGAGAACTCTTTATCTATCCTTCAATTCTGAATGATAACCTTGCCCAGTAGAGTATTCTTGGTTGGAAGGTTTTTTTTCCTAGCACTTTGAATATATCATGTCACTCCCTTCTGGCCTGCAAAGGTTCTTCTGAGAAATCTGCTGATGGTCTCATGGGGGTTCCCTTGTATATAAAAAATTGGTTTTCTCTTGCTGTTTTTAAGATTCTATCTTTAGCTTTTGACATTTTAATTATAGTGTGTCTTGGTGTGGGTGTCTTTGGGTTCATCTTATTTGGAACTCTCTGAGATTCCTGGATCTGGATGTCTGCTTCCTGCCCAGGGTAAGGGAGTTTTCAGACATTATTTCTTCAAAAAAATATTCTTCCCCTTTCTCTCTCTTTTCTCTTTCTGCATTCCCTATAATTCGAATGTTATTGTGTTTGATGTTGTCCCATAGGTCCCTTAAGCTATCTTTGCTTTTTTAAAAAATTCTTTTTTCGTTTTGCTTCTCTGTTTGGGTGAGTTCCACTGCCCTGTCTTCTGCTCACGGATCCTTTCTTTGCCTCATCTGGTCTGCTGTTGAACTCCTCCAGTGTATTTTTCAGTTAAGTTATTGTGTCCTTCAGCTTTGTGACTTCTGCCTGGTACCTTCTTATATTTTCTGTCTGTCAAAATTCTCACTGTGTTCATCTATTCTTCTCCCAAGTTTGTTGAGCATTTTTATGACCATTATTTTGAACTTGTAGTTGGTAAATTATCTCTGTTTCATTAAGGTTTTTTTCTGGGATTTTTATCTTGTTCTTTCGTTTGGAGCTAATTCCTCTGTTTCCTCATTTTGCTTGACTCTCTGTGTGTGTCTCTGTGTTAGGAGAAACAGCTCTCTCTCCCAGTCTTGACAGGGTGGCCCTTGTAGGTGATGAACTTTGTTGTTTAAACTTGCCCTCATTCTTGGTTGTCTCTTGAACTACCTCTTTGATTGTTTCAGACCTGTTAGCCCCAGAAACACAATCCTCTCTGGCCACCAGAGCCTGGCACACAAGGGCATCCCATGTGTGGGCTGCATGCACCCACTGGCTTTGGGGGACTGTGGGGGGCTGCGGCACTTGCCTGCTGCCTCTGATGGGGCTACAGCAGCAGTGCAGGGGGGCCGGGGAGGACAGGTGCTAACAGGTTAGAGTCAGAGGGCAGAGGGCAGAAATGGCACCTGCCAGCCTCATTCCCTGAAGAGACTCCCAACAGGCTGTTGCTCCTTTGGCAGATGTTTTAGGATTTTCAAATGAATCTTTTTCACACAAGGTCAAGGCTCTTTTCAAGCTTCTGCTTTTGTGCTGGGTCCTGGGGCGAGTGAATCTTCATGGGAGCCCTTTAAGGGCAGAATCTCCATTCCCTACAGCCCTATGGTCTCCTGGACATAAGCCCCATTGGTTTTCTTTCTTTCTTTTTTATCAAATAAAGATATTTAGTCTTCAGTTTTATTGAAAATGTATTTTCAGGTGCAAAAGTGAATCACCTCACCCCCAAACTCCTTAATGGCTAAAACTAACCCCCTTAATTATTTTTTTTTCACTTTCCCCCAAATGAAACATTTTTATTGACTACAAGTTGTATGTGGGTGGATGGGAATTGTTTATCAATTTTCAAGGTACTGTTAATTACCCACTGGTTTTTATTCCCTTTAAGTGGAGTCTTTATGGTAGGGAACACTGCTTGCTCCCCTTCCCATTTCCTTCTTTTTCTTTAATTATTATTTTTTATTTTTAAATTTTTATTGGAGTATAGTTGCTTTACAATGTTGTGTTAGTTTCTGCTGTACAGCAAAGTGAATCAGTAATATATATATATATATATATATATATATATATATATATATCTCCCCTCTTGTTTAGATTTCCTTCCCATTCAGGTCACCACAGAGCATTGAGTAGAGTTCCCTGTGCTATACAGTAGGTTCTCATTAGTTATCTATCTTATACATAATAGTGTATATATGTCACTCCCAATCTCCCAATTCATCCCATCCCTCCATTCCCCCTTGGTATCCATAAGTTTGTTCTCTATATCTCTGTCTCTATTTCTGCTTTGCAAATAGGACTTTGCACTTCCACTGCAGGGGGCACGGGTTCAATCCCTGGTCAAGGAACTAAGATCCTGCATGCTGCGGCACAGCCAAAAAGTAAAAAAGCCCTGTTGGTTTTCGAAGCTAGACATATGGGGGGCTTGTCTCTCTATGGCAGATCCCCAAGGTTGGGGTACCTGACATGGGACAACAACCCTCTGGCTCCTCAGGGAGAAGTTATGTGTTTGTGAGATCCCTCCAGACTGTGGGTCTCCATGCTGGCAGTGGGGGGTGGGGTGGGTTTGGCGAGACCATGTCCCTGCCTCTCCTACCCACCTTGATGTGGCCCTTTTATCCTTTGTTGTGGAGTAGCTGTAGCTACTTCTCAGGTTCTGTTCAGAAGAAATATTTCCACTCCTTCCTTCTCCTTCTGCCAGTCTCCATACCTCACTGAGCATCCCCTGCCGCCCCCTCTGGCTTCCAGGTGTTTAATTGGTCCCCCTGATTCCTCCCTGAAGAGCTCGGCTTTTTGCCCTGTCCCTCTGGAGAGCAGGCGGAGGCAGTGGAATGCACAGCCGTTTTGGAGCCGTCACAACTCCTGGCAGTCCAGAGCAATCTGCCTCTTCCTTTGCGCTCTCCTTGCTCTCCCTGAATGGGGCCAGTTTCAGATTTCAGCCCGGGAACTACGGGGTCGCCAGCCAACACAGCTTCAGCCTGAGTCCCAGCTCCACCCTCTCAACCCCTGGAAGCCACCTCATCTCCCTCCCACAGCTCAGACTGATTTTTATTTTTTGATTGAGTTCTTTTATTTTCTAACACATAAATTGCTATTTTTGTTTGTTTATTAATTCTTCCAGCTTTTAAATTTTTATTATTTTTTTCTAACTCCTTTGAATAGAATGTTTTGTTCTTTATTTTCAGGCTTTGATGTGCTTTAATAAGTAATAAACGTTTTTTTCCCTCTCATTACCTATCTCTGGCTTGATTATACAGTGCTCTTATTGGTATTCATTTCTGAATAATTTTTTATTTCGGCTTTGATTTTTTTCTCTATAACTCAAAAGTTATTTATAAGGGATTTAAGTTTTTTTTCCAACTGCATAGACTTTTTTGGTGTTCCTTTTGTTGCTGATTTTTAACTTTATTGGGATCAGAGACTGCGCTCTGTATAATTTCTGCCTTTCTGAATTTGTTAAAAAATTCTTTATGTGGTTCAGTACATGTTCAGTTTTTGTCAACATTCCAATGAGTATTTGAGGAGTAGTTTTATTCTGTGCTTATTGAGTACAAAAGCCTATATAAATTAGATCAGAGGTTGCCACCAGGAGCCCACAGGCTGCCTTGGCCTGCAGATATGTTTTGTACAACCCACATAAGTTTTTTTGTTGTTGTTTTTTTCTTTTGCGGTATGCGGGCCTCTCACTGTTGTGGCCTCTCCTGTTGCGGAGCACAGGCTCCGTATGCGCAGGCTCAGCGGCCATGGCTCATGGGCCCAGCCGCTCCGCGGCATGTGGGATCTTTCCGGACCGGGGCACAAACCCGTGTCCCCTGCATTGGCAGGCAGACTCTCAACCACTGCGCCACCAGGGAAGCCGTTGTTTTTTTTTTTTTTTAACTTGAGGAAACACTTACAAATCAAGAGATTTTATGTAGAAAATAGGGATTTGGGGTTTCTCTTGAAAAAAATCAGAAGCTCTGGCTCTGCTGGACCCTCATTCCTTCATGGCGACACTTAGCTGGTGCTGCACAGTGGCTGCACTTCCAAAGGATGGTTTAACCGTCCCCCTCACCTGTCCACGTCAGCCATTCATCCTGCCTGCCTGGTGCCTGTAGGGGCCGCATTTGTCACCTGTGGCTGCAAGAAGCTCATTCAGGTGTTTGGACGTCTTGTGTTTTGTCTACCTGGTCTGTTTCTGAGAAGGGATGTTAGTCTCCATATGGATTGTGGATTTGTCGATTTCTCTCAATTTTTGGTGTATGCATTTCATAGTTATAAGATGTACAAAAGTTATCATCTCATATTGATGTCATGAGCCTTTCTTTAATCAATAGAAAAATCCCCTCCTTGTCTTATTCTCTTTTTGCCTTTAATCATTCTTTGGATGATAGTAATATCACCACACCTATTAAATTATTTTTATCGTCACTTTCTTCATATGTTTTTCATCCTCTATTTTTAACCTTAGTTTTGCAATCAGCATGTATCTGGCTTCATTTTTTTTTTTTTTTGATACCATCTAAGAGTTTTTTGTTTTTGTTTTTTTAATTTGTTTATTTTTGACTGCATTTGGTGTTTGTTGCTGTGTGCGGGCTTTCTCTAGCTCTGGAGAGCGGGGGCTACTCTTCGTTGCAGGGCGCGGGCTTCTCGTGCTGTGGCTCCTCTTGTCGCGGAGCACGGGCTCTAGGCATGTGGGCTTCAGTAGTTGTGGCATGTGGGCTCAGTAATTGTGGTGCACAGGTTTAGTTGCTCTGTGGCATGTGGGATCTTCCTGGACCAGGGCTCGAACCTGTGTCCCCTGCATTAGCATGCAGATTCTTAGCCATAGTGCCACCAGGGAGGTCCCTCTTTGGTCACCTTTTTTTCTTTAATCTTCTTTCTTTTATGTTTACAAAATCTTTTTCTCTACTAAGCCATTCATTCTTTTGAAAGATATTTTTGAGTGCTTGCCGTATATATGGATGGCTATCTAGGTAGTAAACTTTCTGAGTTCTTGAAGTCTTTATTTTCTTCCAACAAATTAGGCTGAGTTTAGATTTTAAGTTCAAAATAACTTTCACTGAGAATTTCAAAAACCTTGTACCCTGGTTTTTTGGCCTGCAGTGTTTCTGATGAGGCATCTGGTGCCAATATTAATTTTTGTTCCTTTTCAGATCACTTTCTTCTTCTTCCAGAACCTTTCAGGATTCTTTTCTCTTTTCTTGTTCTGGGATTTGACCTGTGTGTGTTGATGTGAATTTGTTTTCCTTTTCCTGCCTATCCCTCAGTGAGTTATTAACCGTTTTTCATTATACTCCAACAATTATGTGAACTTAACTGTAAAGGTGGGCCAGTTTCTTTGTTCACCGTTGTTTAGATTTGAGATTGAAATTCAAAGACTTCTGTGCTTGGCTTCAGGAAATTCTTCTGTTATTTATTTGACTCTTTTGCTTTATTTTTCCTCATTCCATCCTCCTAGAACTCTTATTAGACAGATACTAGATGTTGGCCTCTTCAGACTTTCTATCCCTTTGACCCTTTGTCTTAGGTCTTGAGAGAATCCCTAAGCTCAGTTGACCAGTTCTCTGACACACCCTATCTTTGCAGTTTTTACATTTTGAAAAGAATTTACCTTCTAGGATTTCTAATTGATGTTTTCAACTAAATGTGTATTTGAAATAATTATAGATTCACATGCAATTGTAAGAAACAATACACAGAAATCCAGTGTATCCTTTACCCAGTTTTCCATCATGGTGATCTCTTGTTGAAACTACAACTACATCTCTTGTTGAAACCAGGATACTGACGCCGATACAGTCAAGATACAGAACAGGGTCACAAAAGGGTCCTTCATGGTGCCTCTTTATTACCACAACCACTCTTGCCCCAGTCCCTTCCTTAACCTCTGGCAACCACTCTTTTGTCCTCCATTTCCATAATTTTCTCATTTCAAAAATGATGTAAAACGGAACCATAATTTGGGAACCAGGAATGTTCTGGGAATGTCTTCCTCTTGGAAAAGTGAATTAACTCTAAGGACCAGTTAGTGACCAGCATTAAGAAATCACTCTGTTTCCTATTACAGAGTATCCAAGCACACTGGCCAACAGAGTTTGTTAAATACTCTGTGGTAGGATTAAATCATGGTATTGATAAATAGAAATATGCCAATTACAATGTATACATAAAGATGCTCCATTAATATCAGCATTATAGATGCCAGAGAGTTAAATGTAAACTTTCCCCCATCATACTTCCTGAGAAGGAGTTAGATTAAAATTTAAACAAAAATCCAAAATTTTTGAGTCCAAAAGAATTGACTGAAAAATCTCTTTTTCTTTTATTTTTAAACTTGTGGAGAAATGAAGTTCAAGATTCTTCCTCCCCAGCTGTCTTACTCACTTTTAGCTAGAGGTTGTAATCAATGTCTGGCTAGCATATATTGATTTTTAAATCAATAGAAATATTACTAACTTTTTTATGTTCAAATATTTTTTCTCCAGTTTGTTAATAATTGTTATTTAATATTGATGTTAAAAATTTTATTTTTATGCGGTCAGAATAACTTTTTTTTACATCTTTATTGGAGTATAATTGCTTTACAATGGTGTGTTAGTTTCTGCTTTATAACAAAGTGAATCAGTTATACATATACATATATCCTCATATCTCTTCCCTCTTGCGTCTCCCTCCCTCCAGAATAACTTTTTATCTTTAATTTCTGACCTTAGTTTTGTGATTATTATTGTCTAATTGATTTGTAATAAAGCTCAATAAAACTTGAAAAAAAAAGGAGATGCGTTCCCAACCCCCAAACCCCCACCCCAAGTCCGCATCAGAGGGTGACTCTAGTCGTTGGGTCTGCTCTGCGGGCCACATGCTGTGCTTCCACCTCCAGCTCCTTCATAGCTGCCCCAGCTCAGGGCCAGGGCCACATGGCGAGTGAGGCCGGCCTGGGGAAGGCGGCGCTGCCCAGGGACCCTGGGTCATCCTAGGTGTGGGAGGGGGTCCTCAGAAGTAGGGGCCCGCAGTTCCCCAGGTGCGGTGGGGGACCGCAGGTGCTAGCTGGTGGGTCGGGCAAGGAGGGCCACCATCTTCAGGGTAGAGGTCGTGCAGCAAGGCACGGCTCTGGAGGAGCGTGCCTCCAGAGTGTGCCTCCCTCCTACCCCAGGGAGGAAGGCTCCACTGGGACAGACCCAGAGATGAAGACACTGGGGAAGCATCAGAGTTTGGCCAAATAGCACAAGAGGCAGGAGGCGTCTACAGATGCGGGAGATGGGTGGACGTATCTACCTATGCATGTATCTACCTATGTGGTTCTCGTGCCCAGGGGAGAAATGAGGAAAGGATGGCCAGTGAAGGTTCCAGAGAGCGGGGCCCCACGTGCCAGGAATGACGCCCAGAGAGACATAAGCTAACAAGTGGAAAAAAAAAGGAACCATATACCATGTAACCTTTGGGATCGGTGCTTCTCACTCAGCATGGTTCTTCGAAGATTCATCCAGGTTGTTGTGTATATCTGTAGTTTATTGATAAGTAGTATTCCATGGTATGGATGTGACACAGTTTGTCTAACCATTCACCCGTTAGGGGACATCTGGGTTGTTTCTAGTCTTTGGATATTACAGGTAAAGCACCTAAAAACATTGTTGTATAGGTTTTTGTGTGAGCATTGTCTTCATTTTTGGGGGATAAACATCCAGGAGTGCAGTTGCCGGGTTGTATAATAGTACATGTTTATTTTTTTAAGAAACTGGGAAATTGTTTTAAAGAGAAGTTCTACCATTTGACCTCTAACAATGTATGAATGATCCGATTTCTCTACATACTTGCCAATGTTTGGTATTGTCACTGTTTTTTTGTATTAGACATTGTGATAGGTATATCATAATATCTTATTAATTTGCACTTCTCTAAGGCTAGTGATGTGGGGTATCTTTTTATGTGCTCATTTGCCATCCATCTATCCTCTCCAGTGAAATGTCTCTTCATGTCTTTTTCTCATTTTCTAATTTTTAACTATTGAGTGTTGAGAGATCTTTATATATTCTAGCTACTTGTGCTTTGATGATTATGTTGTTTGTGAATATTTTCTCTCATTTTGTAACATGTCTTTTCATCCTCTTTAACCAGGTCTTCTCCAGAGTAAAATTTTTAAATTTTGATAAAATCCAGTTTATTAACTTTTCCTTTTAGGGTCATGTTTTTTGGTATCAATCTTAGAACTCTTTGCCTTATCTTAGATTCTAAAGATATTCTCTGTTTGTTTTTTGCCTAAAAGTTTTATATTCTGAGTTTCATTTTGAGAGATCCAATTTGAGTTAATGTTGTATAAGTTATCAGACTTAGGTCAAGGGGTTTTTTGGTTTGTTTTTTGTTTTGTTTGCCTATGGTCATCCAGTTACTCCAGCACCATGTGTTGAAATGCCTGTCTTTCTTCCACTGAGTTGCTTTGCACTTTTGTCAGGAGTCATTTGGGCATATTTGTGTGAGTTTATTTCTGAGTTCTCTGTCTGTTCCATTGATCTATGTGTCTGTCCCTCTCCCAGTGCAGCAGAGTCTTGATTATTATAGCTACAAAAAGTTGTGAAATGGGGTAGACTGATTGCTCCCACTTTAGTTTTCTTTTTCAAACTTATATGAACTTTTCTAGTTCTTTTGCCTTTCCATACAAGTTTTATTATTATCTTGGCAATATCTACGAAAAATATCTTGCTGGGGTTTTGGTAGGGATTATGTTAGACCTGTACATCAATTGGGAGAATTGACATCTTTACTATGTTCAGTCTTCACAAACACAATATCTGTCTTCATTTTTTTAGATCTCCTTTGATTTCTTTCATCGGCACTATGAAGCTTTCACTATGCAAGTCCTATACATGTTTGGTTAGATTTATACCTAAGTATTTCATTTTATTTAAGCAATGATAAAAGGCATTGTACTTCTTTCTTTCTTTCTTCTTTGCTGTGCACAGGCTTTCTCTAGTTGCCACGAAGCAGGAACTACTCTTCATTGCGGAACACGGGCTCTAGGTACGTGGGCTTCAGTAGTTGTGGCACGTGGACTCAGTAGTTGTGGCTCTCGGGCTCTAGAATGCAGGCTCGGTAGTTGTGGCACACGGGCTTAGTTGCTCCACAGCATGTGGTATATTCTCGGACCAGAGGTCGAACCCGTGTCCCCTGCATTGACAGGTGGATTCTTAACCACTGTGCCACCAGGGAAGTCCCAGGCATTGTATTTTTAATTTTGATGTTCATGTGTTCATTGTTAACATACAGAAATATAACTGCTTTTGCATGTTAATCTTATCTCCTGCAACCTTTCTGAATTTGCTTATTAGTTCTAGGAGTAGATTCTTTAAGATTTTATACTTGATAATGTCATCTACAAATAAGGACAGTTTTATTTCTTCTTTTTGATCCTTATGCCTTTTATTTCCTTTTCTTGTTTCGTTGCCGTGGCTAGAACTTCCAACCTAGGGCAGACATCTTTGCCTTGTTCCTGAGTTTAGGGGAAAGCATTCAGACTTTCACCATTAAGTACAATGTTACTTGTAGGCTTTTTTTGTAAATACTGTTTAGCAAGTTGGTGATGTTCCCTTCTAGTCATAGTTAGAGAGGTTTTTTTTTCTTCTTTAAATGAGTAGGTATTGAATTTTGTCACTGCTTTTTCCTCATTGAGTGACATGATTATGTGATTTTTCTTTTTTAAATTGTCAATATGGTAGGTTATACTGGTTGAGTTCTGAATATTGATCCAGTACTGAATCTGGCCAAGCCCCACTTGGTCATGGTGTTTCCTTTTATATATATATATATTACTGAAACCTGTTTGCTAATATTTTGTTAAGGATTTTTGTGTCTGTGTTCATGAGGATTCTTGGTCTGTAATTTTCTTTTTCTTTCTCTCTCTTGCTCTTTTTTTTTTTTTTTTTTTTGGTATTGTCTTTGTACTATCAGGGTAATCCTAGCTTCAGTAAATGAATTGGGAAGTGTTCCCTCCTCTTTTATGTTCTGGAAGTGATTGTGTTGAATTGGTGTTAATTCTTTAAACTATTAGTAAAATCTTCCAGTGAAACCATATCTCTTTGGTGGGGAGATTTTTTAAAAATTACAAACTAAATTTCTTGGAAAGTTATAGGGTTGTTCAAATTATCCTTTTCATATTGGGGTGAGTTGTAGTAGTTTGTGTGTTCTGAGGAAGTGGTGCATTTCATCTAATTTATGAAGTTTATTTGTGTAGAGTTGTTTGTAATATTCCCTTATTACACTTTCGATGTTGGTAGCATCTGTGGATATATTCTTTGTTTCTTTCCTGATATTGGTAATTTGTGTCTTCTTTTTTTTTTCTTAGTCATTCTTAACTGGAAGTTTATCAGTTTTATTGATCTTTTCACAAAATTAGCTCTTTGTTGCACTTATTTTCTCTAGTGTTTTTCTGTTTTCAATTTCACTGTTTTCTGCTCTTTATTATTTCCTTCCTTCCTCTTGCTTTGGGCTTATTTTAAAGCTCTTCTTTTTCTAGGATCTTGAAGTGGGTGCTTCGCTTACTGATTTGAGACTCTTCTTCTTCTCTGGTGTAAACAATGGTACCATAAATCTTCCCCTTAGCAATAGTGTAACCGTGTCTCACAGATTTTGGTACCTTGTATTTTCCTTTTCATTCAGTTCAATGTTTTGTTTCGTTTTTCCCTTGAGACTTCCTCTTGGACCTGTGGATTTTTTTAAAGTGTGTTGTTTTGTTTCCAGCTGCTTGGAGATTTTTCTGTTTTCCGTCCCTCGTCAGTTACTAGTTGGATTCCATTGTGGTTGCAGAACACATTCTGTAGGAGTTCAGTTCTCTTAAATTCATTGAGGTCAGGGTCTAATCTATCTTGGAATACGTTCTGTGGGCCCTTGAGAATAACGTGTATTCTGTTGTTGCGTAGAATGTTCTAAAAATGTTTCTGAGAACCTGTTGGTTGATGGTGTTGAGTTCTTCCTCATCCTTTCTAATTTTCTGTCTGGCTGTTCTGTCGAGCGTTGAGAGATGTTCAAGTCTGGCAGGGTGGTGGTGGCCTCCCCATCCCCGGGCTCTGTCCTGCCTCTCGGCCTCTGAATGAAGCCTGCCGCTGCCCACGCCCAGCCTGGGTGCCCCTGCCCTGCTCCTCTGGCACTGCTCTCCCCTCGGCAGCAGCCTCCTCGCCCAGGCCCTGCTTCTTCCCTCCCCTCAGATGGCTGCTTGCTGTCTTCCCGCAGTTCCTTGGACATCTCATCTGCCAGTCTTGTTTCCAGGGCTGTTACAGTTTTATTCATTTTCTTCTCTTTTTCCTGTTATTTCTAGGGATTCGGGCCCGTAGTAGAGGTGGACCGAGGGCTTGGTTTTCATTCGTGGTCCGGGCTCCTTAGTATTTTTATTGTGATGGTGCTAAGTGCTATCACTGGTTGCTGTTACTTACCAGATGCTTCACCAGACATGTATACTCGTCTGTGCACCTCAGAATGATTCTGCAAGTTGGATATTATCATGGCCACTTTACACCTGGGGAAAGTGACAGCCAGAGGAGTTGCCTGCCATGTCCAGGTCCACACAGCTGCTGAGGCAGGCCTGCTGACCTGGAGCCCGGGTTGTCCCTTTGTGGCTGCGGGTCTCTGATGCTGGACACAGGGGTGGCCGGATGAGGACAGCTGTCATCAAGCCCTGTGAGCAGGAACAGAAGCAGGAAGGAAGGGTCCATGGTGTGCACGTGTATTCTTTTCCTTGTTTGCATTCACATTCCTTCGAAAGATATTTCAGCCTTGCTCTCTCTCTCAGCCTCAAATGTACTAAGCTGTGTGCTCTGTCCTTCCTCTGATAATGGGGCAACGTGGGAGGTGGAGGGAAAGGATGGCGGGCCTCACCCCGTCCTCTCTCCTCACTTAACCTCTCTTTACTCTTTCACTCTGTTAACCTTTTTTCTTTTTTTTTTAATTTCAGCCCTATGTTTGATTTTCCCCTCCTCACTCCTTGTAATGCTCCTTCCCTCTTTCCCCATCTGCTTCTGGTCAGCATTGGTGGTGGGTGGGCTCAGACTTGCCTGCACCTACCAGCCTTCAGCTCATCATCATCATCATCATCATCTCCATCATCTCACCTGCCAGGTGAGCTCCATAGACAGGGCCCTCCCTGCCGGTGCCTTGAGAGGCCCCTGGGTGTGAGCCCAGCCGCTGCATCATGTCCTCCTGGCTTCATGGCCCCTCCCAGCACCCTGTGAGACAGGCTTTCTGGGCAGCCAGCTGTCCACCCGACCCCGCCCTGAGCAGAACTTGCTCTGTCAGGGAACCTGCAAGGCAGGCAGTGAAGCCCTCACCCCTTTAACTCTAAAGGGCATCAGTCTTTTGGGGAGTTGCTCCCCTGAACTGATGCTTAACAAGATTCAGACACTTCCCTGGGTCAGGATGGTGTCACCTGGAGCACAACCTGTCCTGCGTCCAACTTGGAGAAGCACCCCTGGCCCAAGGGACAGATCCCAAGGCTGCTAGGGAGCAGGGCCGTGGGCGGCTGCCAGGAACCCCTCCCGGGCCTGGCAGATGCCCTGAAACTGAAGAACTCTCTACTCAGGCTCCATGAAGGACGTGCATCTTTTCAGTCTGTTGACTCTGTTTCTGGGAAGGAAAAATGAAACAGCAGCAGGCCAATTTCTCTTGGTGTTTTTGTTCTGTTTTGACTGGGGAACTGAATCATGCCTTTCTTTTCGCAAACATGAGACTGTTAAGTACATAACAGCTAAATTAATCCTTGCCCATATATTAGTTAATTATGTTAATTCAGACTTACAGAATTCAGTCTCATTAGCGTTTCCATTCAGTAGTTTAGGCTTATGAGTGTTTTAAGAGGACAGTTTAAGCTACAATTTTTTTTTTTTTTTTTGTGGTACGCGGGCCTCTCACTGTTGTGGCCTCTCCCGTTGCGGAGCACAGGCTCCGGACGCGCAGGCTCAGCGACCATGGCTCACGGGCCCAGCCGCTCTGTGGCATGTGGGATCTTCCCGGATCCGGGCACGAACCCATGTCCCCTGCATCGGCAGGCGGACTCCCAACCAGTGCGCCACCAGGGAAGCCCTAAGCTACAATTTAATCTTCAAAGGCTCCAAGTGCATTTTCCACTGCAGGAGGATTCTAAATACCTTGCGAGGTTTGGGAGGATTTAGTGACCGTGGGCAACTACAGCCCCACATTCTCATCAGAGACTCCCCGCCTGCTGGGTCTGGTACCCCGAGGCTAAGAGGAACCTTGGGAAGGAGGAGATCGACAAGGGTGGCCACAGCTCCTGCACCGTGTCCCCCTGGTGGCCATGCCCCCGCCACGCTGCCCTGCAGCCCCCCCGCCCCAAGGACAGGTGAGCCGGTTCTAGGCTGCGTGCTGGGCTTCCTGAGGTTGTCCTCACAGACACTGAGCAGGAAGCAGCTCTGCTTCTGGGGGTGTGTGAGGAAGGCTGGGGAGAGCACAGGGAGCACGTCCAAGCCTACGTGACAAGCCGGTGGCCTCTGTTCTGGGTGGTGTGACTGTCTTATCGCCACCGTGTTCTGGTCTCTGTCAAAGGCCAGCTCAGGGCATGTGCTCACGTCCTTGTCACAGGTGCACATCCGCTAGGGCTCCTCGTGTCCCCACTTGCAGGATGGATACTCGGGTCCCCATCATGCTCTTCTGTCCCAAGCTGCCAGCTCTCACTGGATCGCCTTGTTCTCTGGCCCCTGCTCCCTGGTGGAGAGACCACGAAAGTCAGTCTGCGTTTCAAATCTCTAGAGCATTGCTGAGGTTCTTCCACTCTTTTATAGTTCTCTGAAAAATCAGCAGAACCTGATTATGAAAGAGTGACCTGTTTTAAAATAAAGATTTCATTACTATTTAGGTATGACAAGGCCCATAGATCAGGAGACAATGGCCATTGAACAGAGTTTGTTACTCACAGTTCCCAAGAAGATGGGTTATGCCTGGCGTGGAGGACACGCGGAAAAGCACCAGGGTTGGTCGGGGGGCAGAGGGAGCGAGGGGACCTGTGGGCTTCAGCCTTTATTGTGGTTTCTGCAGGAAAGAATGGGCGAGGTGGGGTGAGCAGGCTTAGGATGGGCTAGTTTGAATCATTTCAGGGCTCAGGGCTTAGGAGCTGCCCCTGGTTGTATGGTACCAGGCCCTGGGCTGATTAGGGCAGGTGGAGAGTAACCCCAAGTGTAAAAGCCCCATAAAGGGGGGGTGCTTGGGGGTGTGAGCTCTGGATTGGTTGGTTTGCATAGGAAAGATGTGCTCCTGGGGTAGTTCTGGACCATATCCAGGAACTGGCCAGCCCTGGGGCATGGGGGTGTCGGTCCCTGCAGCGTCAGCAAGGCCCCAGGATGTCAAAGCATCAGAATACAGAAGATAAGAGACCCGGTTCAAGGCCTACCTAGGAGGGGCCCGGGGCTCCGTGGCAGGACAGGCCCGTGAGTTCACTGGGGCACCGCTGGCTCTAGCTGTGTTTCCACTACAGAGGGAGATTGGGAAACTAGCAGGAGGCCAGGGGGAACTTGGCTTGGCTGTCAGCCGCGGGTCTCCAGGCACTTCGTGTGACAATGGCAAGTGCAGATGTGGCTCCCAACCCGGCCGACCATGCCCCCCGCCCCGGGTCCTAGGAGGAGGCTGTCACGTGTGGGTGTATTTAGAGATCTGAGAGCCCTGTTTGTCTTAGGCCATAATGAGAGTTAACAGAAACCTTTTAGGTTTTTAACATTTCTAAACAACTGTTGCAACCTCACTTGGCCCAGAATGACTGTTGGTAGAACACAATGTACTGTAGTTTTAGTGGGGGGAGAAAAAAAAAAAACAAAAACCAATTCTCTGTGGATTTATGAAAATAAACTCAGAATTAATGAGCAAAATTTGTTGGGGAGGCCTATGTGTCACACTCAGGAAGCTACAGTCTCATTTTACTCTAGCATTGCCATTCGTTTGCTGAAGGCAAAATACGTTACTTGTAAGTAAACAAAAGTGGCCCCCGTGTCCTGCTCCCCTGCCTTCCTGCAAACATTAATCACCGGCTGACTTCTTTGTGTGTGTGTGTGTGTGTTCTCCCTGTTACCTTTTTTGGGGCTTACCAACAGAAATGTATTTTCTCTTGGTTATGGAGGCTGTTGAGTCCAAGATCAAGGTGTCGGAAGATCTGGTTTCTTCCGAGGCCTCTCTCTAGACCAGCACATACGGCTGCTTTTCACTGTGTCTTCTCGTGGTTATCCCTTAGTCTGTGTTGTCCGTGTCAGAATTTCCTCTTCTTAAAAGGACACCAGTTGTGTCGGATGGGTGCCCACCCATGTGACCTCATTTCAGCTTAATTACCCCTTTAAAGACCCCGTCTCCAAAACCAGCACACTCTGATCTTCCTGTTTACTTTTTTAAAATTGTTTATTTATTTATTTTATATCGAAGTACAGTTGAGTTACATTGTTGTGTTAGTTTTAGCTGTACAGCACAGTGATTCAGTTTTATATATATTTTATATATAAATATTCTTTTTCAGGTTCTTTTCCCATATAGGTTATTACAGAGTATTGAGTAGAATTCCCTGTGCTATACAGTAGGTCCTTGTTGGTAATCTATTTTATATTTAGTAGTGTGTGTATGTTAATCCCAAACTCCTAATTTATACCCACCCTTTTCTCCTTTGGGAAAAGACAAATAACATATGATGTCGCCTATATGCGGAATCTAAAAACAAAATACAAATAAATTTATTTACAAAACAGAAAGAGACTCACAGACATAGAAGACAAATCCATTGCCTTTGAACATGGAACTTCTTCAGGACGTTTTCAGGGGAAATGCTGTGTCTCGGGCTGCTTCACATGGGCGTCTGCATGTCCACGGGTTTGCCTTGCCTTATACAAGCCTGTGGTTTGCAAAGTCCCACCATAATTTAGGAGCAGGAAAAGGGAGGAAGGACGGGTCACTATGAAAAAAAATGTTTTGTTTTTTTTAAAAATAAATTTATTTACTTATTCATATTTATTTTTGGCTGTGTTGGGTGTTCGTTGCTGCATGCAGGCTTTCTCTAGTTACAGCGAGCAGGGGCTACTCTTCGTTGTGGTGCGGTGGCTTCTCTTGTTGCGGAACACAGGCTCGAAGCGCGTGGGCTTCAGTAGTTGTGGCACACGGGCTCAGTAGTTGTGGCTCGTGGGCTCTAGAGCACAGGCTCAGTAGTTGTGGTGCACGGGCTGAGTTGCTCTGTGGCATGTGGGATCTTCCCGGACCAGGGCTCAAACCCGTGTCCCCTGCGTTGGCAGGCGGATTCTTAACCACTGCGCCCCCAGGGAAGTCCCGGTTGGTTTTTTTTAACTTCATCAAGAGTCTTGTAAAATCATTGCTTTCATCAGGTTCTCCTGGGGCCTTGAAACTATCGTTGGGTGCAGGCCATTTTATAGAAAGTTTATTGTTTCCTGCGAGGCAAGCTGTGTGATTCTTCCCTGGGGGACTGAGCCCTGGCAGCACTAGGAGGTGTCCACCCAAACGCAAACCTGTCGGGCCCTGCAAAGCCCCGCTGTCCTCCTCCTCACACTCCTCCCACCTGGTGCCGCAGACGGGCCCTTGGAGTGGACGGCTCAGGCCTGCTCATCCTCCCCTGGGAGCCCTGAACCCAGCCCACTGCTGAGTCGTGAGCACGCTAACAACCATGAGTGGATCTGCCATCCAGATGATTTGTCCACATTATTTTTGTACCTGACAGTTTATGGGAAATGGGTCTTTATTTTTTCATTGGAGAAATGACTGTTTTCTTCAGTTTGGCGTTTCCAGAGAGCCATTCACATTTAAAGCTAATATTGGAACAGCAGGTTTCCACTGAAAATATTTACCTTTTCCTTGTTGGCAACTTGTCAGTGTAGGGGAAAATAGATGCTTCATTAAAATCTAAATACATTATGCTTTCTTTCTCACACGTCAGTCACTCTTCCTCCAAGTTGAGGAACATTGTGAGAAGTGTTGGGAAAGCATTCTGGTCTTATGTTTTTACTTATTTTAGATGTCATCTGGCATCTTGTTCTTGTTCAAAAAGAGGCATCCCAACACCTATCACTGGCATGGAGAAGCCCTAGGATAGCAGGTTAAATGTCACCCCTAGGACATCAGAATTGATGGTGGCTTCAGTGTGACCGGCGGGGTCTCTTGCCCTGGAAACTCCATTGCCAAATAGAAGGGCATAAAGAAAGCAGCTGCCGTTTCTCAGAAAGCACAGGGCCCCAGTGCCTTAGCAAATAGTTAATTCCCCCGGCTACCCTGGCAGGTGAGCTTTGTGGAAAACAAGGGCTCGGACAGGTTGAGACCCTGGGCCAAGGTCACACGCAGCCGAGATGAGATTCCACCCCAGGACTGTCTGACCCCTGCTCTCTTCCCCCAGCTGTGAGCTGCTCTTTATTTTGCCTGGGGCCCCGCCTCTGCCACACCACATGGCCAACGTCCTGTACTCGTTATGGCCTCTCCTTGGGGTTTGTGGCTCCAAGAGCCTCTGGGCCTAGTGTCTCTGATGTAGCCAAAGAGACGAAGGCCCTGGGCACATAGACTAGCAACTGGGAAGGATGGTACTTGGGGCTACCCTGAGTCTCCTCGTCCACCCAGAAATCTGAGAAAGGAGAAAGTGCGATGAGCTGATGCAGCAGAAGGAGCCCCGCCCCACGACAGATGCCCACAAACCCAGAAAAGATTTGGCCCTCGTTATAACCCCCTTGATCTTCAAAGGGAAATTGGCTCCCACTTCCTTGAAATTAAGAACCTCTGTTTATCAAAAGACACCATAACAAGTGAGAAGACAAGGCATCAACTGGGAGAAGATGTTCACAACATACATAACCAGGAAAGGATGAATTCCCAGTACAGGCAAAGCTAAGCAGTGTATCGTGCAGACAGTTGTATTAAAACACCCGTTTTTAAAGGCAATGGAAAGACTAGTCCAAAATTCTGAGCAGTTTCCTCCGTGAGGGGCAGGGCTTGGGTTGAGGCCACAGTGGCTCAAGTTCATATTTTCCCTAGATGAATGTTCATGTGTGTCTGTTATTTTATTAGGCTTTATAACTAACATGTTTGTGCCAGGCAGTCCTTCATACATGTCAAATAGTAAATGTTTTAAAAATAAAGGTAAAAAGTAGTTATTAACAACCCCCGGAGGTAGGTTTCACTGTCCCCGTTTTTACAGGTGGGGTCAGACTAGCTGCTGACACACACTGGGTACTTACTGCACTCCAGGCACTTTATATGAATCGTCTTTTTCAGTGTTTATGGCTCCTCTATAGATACAGTCATTTTCATCATCACAGTTCATAGAAAACAGAAGCTTAGTGAGACAAGGTAGTTCTTGCAGTCACTAGCTGGTCACAACTGGTGGTCAAAGCAGGGCTTCCCCCATGACCTGCCCCATGTCCCTCTCGTGGGTGAGGGGGTGACCAGGCGTCTACCCCCACTCGTCCTGTGCTGCCGTCTCCGTGTCTGAACGATGGTGGCATCCCCACGCTGTCTACTGCCAGGCACCTGAGGTTCTGAATCACTCAGGCGGTCGTAGACCGGGAGGCCCAAATCACAGACAGTTACGTCCCACAGTTCTGGAGGCTATAAGTCCAAGATCAAGGTGCTGGCTCACTGGTTCCCCATGAGGCCCACGTGGTGGCTGGCAGACGACCACCATCCGTGTCCTCACACGGTGGAGGGGACAGGAAGCCAGGGAAGGGTGCTAATCCTGCCCTGGGGCCACCCTCCTGACCTCACCTAAACCTAGTTACCTCCTAAAGTCCCCCCTCCAGATGCCCTCACCTCGGGGGTTAGGGCTGTAGCATATGAATCTGGAGGGACACAGCGTTCAGTCCATGGTAGGCAGGGATGAGGGGAAGGGAAATAGATGGAGAGCTGGCAGGTAGAGCGGATGGTGTTGAAATCTATCTCTGCTGCTCCCTTTTAAGGCCGTCCAGCTATAAGGAGCTGGTTCTCTGATGACCTCAGCCCCTTCCTCGGTCAGCACCCATGTGGCTGTGAGTACTTTGTTGAGTTTTTGATGTCACCCGGGCCTAATCTCACTCTTGTTTTGCTGTGAATGTCTCTGACATTGTGTTTGAGTACAGTTTCGAGGTTCTAAGAGCAGGAGTTTCCAGTAGCTTGGTGTCCCAGCTAAGCATGGGGCCCGGATGCTGTGCCCAGCTCCCCGGACAGCTGTGCGGGGACCACGGTCCACACGGGGACCAGTGGCCGTGCGGGACCAACACCTGCATGGAACCCCCCACCCACCCACCTTCCATGCGACTGTCACGGGCCTGTGCTTCCAGGCATCCGCATGCTGGACGGAGACGTGACCGACGTGGTGGAGGCCAAGTCCCTGGGCATCAGACCCAACTACATCGACATTTACAGCGCGAGCTGGGGGCCGGATGACGACGGGAAGACGGTGGACGGGCCCGGCCGACTGGCCAGACAGGCCTTCGAGTACGGCATTAAAAAGGTGTGAGTAACCCAGAGCTGCGAGGGAGCCTCAGGGATGGGGGGAATAGTGAAAATATTTAACAGTGAGAAATCAGAAGGAATAAAGCCAAAAAGAATATTAAAAAGACTCTCAGTCCGACAAACCCAAAGATGATCTTTCAAATGCTCTTTTAACTCTTCTATGCATATGGAAGGAACTGGGTTCCCTCACGTTTTTTAGAAACAAATATGGGACCATCTTCATGCTGTTTTGCAGTATGTCTTATCAAACAACCAACATGTCATATAGGTAAGAAGAAATCTTGTCACATAGGTAACAATAAATAAACTTGAGGGACTTCCCTGGCGGTCCAGTGGTTAAGACTCCATGCTTCCACTGCAGGGGGCGTGGGTTCCATCCCTGGTCGGGGAACTAGATCCCACATGCCATGCAGTGTGGCCCAAAAATAAATAAATAAATTTGAGCAGCATACACACAAAATTAGAGTGACACAGGGGAGAGCCCCAAAGCAGGACGGCGATGGTGCCAGGACCAGAGCGAGGGAGAAGTCATTTGGGGGCTCAGGGAAGTGGCCGTCCACCAACGAGAGCAGAAGGACATCACCTCATTACAGAGTAGCTGTTCCGGAAAGTACCAGCTGGTCACTCACCAGCCCCCTGGCTCTGAGCCTTGGAGCCTGACTGCCCCCAGCTGAGGGGTGTATGCAGGTGGGTGGTGGGGATCCTAGACTAACCACCCGGCCTGTTAACTGGGACAGTGCAGGTGGAAGGGGTGTCTGGGCCTCGGCCCACCTGCTCACAGGAAACCCGAGCCGGGGAGCTGTCTGCGTCCATCACGGGGAGTGTGCTCACCCAGCACCCCCGAAGCAGCAGGTCTTGGCCAGGTTCCCTCCCTGCCAGCTCGCAGCCCAGTGTGTTTGGGGTGGACCCCACTGGGGGCTACACCGAGCAAACATCTGAGCATGGGCCCTCCACCCCCCGGCTGAGGGGGAGCTGGCAGGCTCCTCTCGGGAGGTCCAGCCCAGTCACTCTGTGGTCATCAGTTCTGGGTCCTTGTGAGTCAGAAAAGCCTGGAGATGTCCCAGCTCTTACAAGCACGGTGGCAAGGCAGATTTATGGGTGAGGACAACTTCTTGGAGCAGACACAGAGCTGTGGTCAGCGTCCGGGTGGCCCTGGGAGGCCCGGCAATGCTGGCAGGGTTGGGTCAGGAGGTCCAGGCATCCCCAAGGCAGGGTTTATACCTCTGACTTCTACAGGAAACAGGACGGGGGCCAGGTCAAGCCCATTTTATTATCTATATTTTAAAAACATTTTTAAAAAGTTCTTATCTTATTGTAAACCATGCATGATTAAAATGTGGTTAACAAATAAAATAGTACCAGAGGATTATAGTGAAAGCAGCCCTTATCGCCCTCTGCCCATCCCCCCGTGGTGCCCCACAGAGGAGCAATCCTGAATTCTGAGCAACACCGGCTACATCCAGCTCTCAGGGGAGTGTGGAAGGTGCGGAGAGGACCATGTGGTTCTTGTCACAGTTTCTTGAAATACTGAAGTCACTTCATTTTTTTTTTTTTTAGTCATTCTGAATAAAATATGCCACATAGGGAGCCTTAGATCGCAGCTGTCTGAAGTTGTCACTGAAAATCCTCCTAGAGATTTGATGATCTCAGACCGAACCACATTCTCCCATCTGTTTTTCCTCCTCGATGCCCTGTTTGTCACCTATATCCTTTTTCTGTAAAATCTGACTTCATCTTTGGTAGATGGTGTGGGTTGGTGGTAGGAGACATCAGACCCTGTACTTTGGCATAAACATGTGTTTGATGTTGGTCCTCGTGTGGCTTGTCACCCAGAAGGGGAGAGTCAGTGTCACTGTGGCTGAAAGCACTGGCTTTGTCCAGATGCCGGGCATTTGCTAGCCCTCTGAGTCCATGGATGAGGTCTCCGCTTCCCAGGCAAGATGCTCAAATACGTTCCGATGGTGTTGAGGTGTGGTGGCTTCCTGAACAGAAGTGCAAGTTCATAGCCAGGGTTGAAACGTCCCCTGGAGCCTCTGTCCTGTGGCTTCCATAGGAACAGAAGACCCGGAAAGTGAAAATGCAGTCCTCAGCGATGGCTCAGACCTGGGTGCTTCCTCTGCCTCGTTCCCACGTTCCCTTTCCAGGAAACTGTTTTCAGAAGGGAAAGAGGCTTTGGACTCCTTGATGCCTGTGAGAACTCATGGGTCTAGTGGTACCTGCAAAGTGCAAGGTGAAGAGATGCAAGTCTTTGGCATTTAGGCCTCTGTTATTCAAAGTGGGGTCCCAAGCAGCAGAGCTGGCATCACCTGGGAGCCCGTCAGAAGTGCAGAATCTTGGGCTCACCTGGACCAGCTGAGCCCAAGTCTGCGATGTAGCGAGACCCCCAGGGATTCTCCTCACAAGTGTGAGAAGTGCTTTTTGAGGCCATTCACCATGCTGCTGGAGCAGTAAGATCGCTTGCCCTGCTTTGCAAAATGACAGCCTTTGATAAATAATTTGGAGTGAGGTGAGGAGTTGGAGGTGAAATAAAGACAGGCTCTGACGGGTTCAACACCCTTTCATTCCAATTTTCGTTGGCTTTGAATGAGCTTCTGATTAATCTTTTCCAACAGGTAGTTATGGGCACAGACACACGCATGTCCTTAGTCCTTTGTGCCTTTTTTTCCAGAAGGTTGCCATTTTTGCTAACTGTAAGTAACCTTTCTGTCGAGCTGTTGGCCGTTTGGGCAGGTCTGCCTTCGAGATGTGGAAAACGGAGTGGACGAGGCAGTTTTGAGCCCTGGGACTGGGCTGTCCCTCGAGCCTCAGGTTGGAACTGGTGCAGATGTGGGAGTGAAGACAAATAGGCAGAAAAGGGTGGGGACCTGTGGTCTACTTGGTCCAAAAGTGGGGTGTCCTGGTGCTTCTGGAGCAGATGGGTGCCCTCAGTCCGGGTGGACTTGAGCTCCAAGGGTGTGTCAGGCATCCTGTCAGAAGCAGCGCTTCAGTCGGGCTACGGGGAATTGTAGGATTTTGTTGAAAATTTTCTTTAAATTGGCCAGTTGTTGGGCCTGAGTGTCAGTTTCCTCCTGTGTGTTTGGACAGGAGTATCCTTGGCAAGGATGCCGGAGCCACCAGCCCACGTGGAGATGGGTATTGGCACCTCTCTCTGGGGCTGGCTGTGCCCACCAACGGTCCAGCCTTTCGGACCGAACGGGTCGGTTCTGTCTTGGAACTGGTGTTCTTCTTTAGCTGGTGTTTGTGGCTGGGATGAGTGTTGGTTGGATCCCATGGGTGTGGGTTGGAGAGGCTGCAGGAGCTCCCCTGACCTGCTACTGTCTTACAGCGACTTGCTGTCACGTGTGTGTCCTTAAATGTGAAAAGCTACACACAGGTGAAGCCGCTGGCCTTGGTTGCGCTGGCAGTGTGGCCGCTTCAACGCTGACCCAAGGGGAAGCCCGGGGGCGCTCTCCTAGGATGGCCCCGGGGTGTTCTGGCCCTTGGCCCTTGTTCCTGCAAATCCTGGGCCCGCCGCTTTTCAAGGAGCTCTTCTCCAGGAAGGATGCTTCTGCAGCTGGGTTTTCAGGAACTTTTGCCCTCTTCCTCAGCCAGAAAAATTAACGTCATAAATTCAGCCGTCAGCTTTCATCTCAGTGTACTTGGGGACGCTGCTTGGTCTTTCTGATCGTGGGACATTGCAGTGGAAATCACTGGTGTTGCTCTGGGACAGAGCAGCTTGTGTGAGGGCCTTGATTTTCCCGTGAAGAACAGGGAGGACTTTCTGGGCCAGCTTCTCAGTATGACGTTGTGATTCTATGGTGTCATGGCTGTTGCCGCCAACACTGTGAAAATTGGAACGCCAGAGCCCATCAGCCCACAGACCACGCACTGGGCGGCCTCTGTCTGGTCTGAGTGCATCCTCCTCGGCCCCCTCCCTCTTCATGGGTGGAGGGGGACGCTGGACAGGGGTGAGACCAGCTGGGGGTCCATGTGGGCTGACGCCTGTCCTCTCCCCTCCAGGGCCGGCAGGGCCTGGGCTCCATTTTCGTCTGGGCGTCGGGGAACGGCGGCCGAGAGGGGGACCACTGCTCCTGCGACGGCTACACCAATAGCATCTACACCATCTCCGTGAGCAGCACCACGGAGAATGGCTACAAGCCCTGGTACCTAGAGGAGTGTGCGTCCACCCTGGCCACCACCTACAGCAGCGGGGCCTTCTACGAGCGCAAAATCGTGAGTCCTCGACGGAACCCCGGGGGATGAGCTCCTCGTCCCATTCTCAGGAGGACGGGCCAGTCAGGGCAGTGTGTACCTGGCCCCGGGCCCAGCCTTGCCGTCAGGGAACTAGTTGTGCCTCAAGGTAAACCCCAGGCCCTTGGCAACCTTCCTCAGACCCTGCCTTTCTAATTTTGGCACAGAGTACCAATTAAAACCCTCTCTGTCTCTAGGGATCTAAAAATAGCCTTTAAGAAAGGAGTGTATTCTCAGCGCGGTGTCTTTTTTAAGCTTTCTGTGTTCTGTGGTCACATCGCTTGGGATCCAACTGGCCTGTTCAGTTTCAACGTGCAAAACAGAGTGAGAGAAAGTCTTGCTTCTATACGGAAACAGTTTAGAAATCTGAGTGTCCTAGGTGTTCCCTTCCTCACAAAAGGACTTTTCCAGACACTTGAGGTTGAGAGTGGTTCTGTCGGTTACGCTCACTTCAATGAACACAAGTGCGGTTTATCTTTTAGAAAGTAACTTTTAGTTTAGTGATGGGTGAAGTTTGTGCTTGTTCCTTCCCTACGTGCTTTCCTACTTTGAAAAAATGTAAGAGGGGAGGGTTTCAAGTTGAAATCAATGCAGAATTCAAATGCACAGTCGTTAAGATGGTTTTTAGACCTTTAAAAAAAGGAGACCGTGGTGCTGGCCAACTGGTTTAACCTGAAAGCTCACTGGCGTCTTTTCATTTCTCCTGTTGCCTGGCCACATCTTTAGACATTACTTGCAGGCATATTTTTACATTTTTCTGCGGGAGCGTGCAGGCTTCCCGTTCCCTGATTTGCTCTGCACCAGTGGGAAGGTCAGCCGCTATCCTCCCACCGCCAGCCTGGCAGCAGCCCGGGCTGTTTCACGAAGGTATTAATTTATTTTCCTTTTCTACTGGACTGTGCACTCCTGGGATGGGGCTGAGATTCTGAATGGTGTCCTGTTCATTTAGGAATCTAGCTCATTTGAACACGGACTTGCTGGAGTCTCATTAAGCAGAACCTGACAGAGGCCTTGGCTGGAGGGGGCAGGGAGGTGCTGTGTGCCGGGGACTCTGTGCTGGGTGGATGCCATTCCCCATCCCTGGGAGCAGGGCTTGCAGCTTTATTTGCTTAATTAATCACACAGCATCTGCAGGTGTGTACGTGTGCATGCGTGGGCACACACCTTAGCTGCAAAATGCCTTAATTTCTTTTTCTTTTTTAAAAAAAATTCTCTGAGCCCTAATGTATGGTAAGAAGGGTGTCGTTGGGCAGAGGGTGAAAGAAAATCACACTCCATTGCAGCTGCTGTCCTGGTGCTCGTCCCTGGTAGTATGGGTGGCAGGTTGTTTTTGTTTTGGTTTTTGTTTTTTCCCCCAACTCAACAAGGCCAGGTGTTTGCTCTGAGTCCCTTAGAGACCCTGCCAGGGGGTGAGCCCCTTCCCTGGATGGTGGGCAGCTCGCGTCTGCACGTTCAGGCAGGTGTCCATGGAAATTGGAGCTCGGGCCCCTCGTCCTCTTCCGTTGCTACAATGCAGCGAGTACCGACCTGCGAGGGATTGCCCGGTGCTGAGACAGGGCTTGTGATCAAATCAGTTGCACTTCTAAAGAGGCATCTCTCCCTCATTCATCCACTCACTGAACACAGCCAAGTACCAAGCAGGATGTAGAGTTTCAGGAAGGGGCTGCCCACCTCCCTGTGGGGAGGCCCCTCTACTCATGCCCCTTTCTCTGAGGCTGGAGAGCCAGCCACGGGCCTTACCTGCTCTTGGGAGCTTGGTGTCCTGCCCACACAATCTCATTTTCCCTCACTGGCCACCTTTGACTGAGTACAAGCATGTGCCAGGTGCCAGCTGTGCTTTCACAGGAGCCCCGTGAAGGACTTGGCATTAAGCCCCTTTGCAGATGAAGATCCTGGGGTCAGAGAGGTTGCATCCTCATCCCTGCTCCCTTGCCCTCCCCAATGTCAAGGTCCTGCTGAACTAGGAGGGGGGGAGGAGGCTGGTCTCCACCAGCATCCCTGTCGAATCTTCCTCTGTGTGTGTGACACGGGCTGGATCCCTCTCACTGGTGATGGTCGGCCCAGCTGAATCATGAGGAAGGAAAATGCTGTGTTTGGAAGAGGATCTGGACTGTTACCACAGGGGAAATTCGTTCTCAAGGGTTTTGCAGATGGGTTGCTGGAGGCTTACGGTTGGTGGGTATATTAGTCTCCTATTGCTGTCATAACAAATTGTCCCAAACTTCGCAGCTGGAAACAGCACAGCTGTGTCATCTCACAGCTCTGTGGGCCAGAAGTGCTGCAGCCTCCACTGGGTCTCACGAGGCTGATGTCCAGGTGTTGGCCGGGCTGTGTTCCTTTCCAGAGGCTAGAGGGAGAATCCATTCACTGTTCATCCAGGGTGTTCACAGAACTTAGTTCCTGGTGGTTATAGGACTGAGCTCCTGTTTCCGTGTGGGCTGGCTGCCGAGGGCTGTTCCCAGCTTCTGCGGGCCACCCATGTTCCTGGCTTTTGTCCCCCCAGCGCCCTCTTCAAAGCCAGCAGGGAGGGTCAGGTCCCTCCTAAGCCTCATCTCTCTGACAGACTTTTAAGGGCCCTGTAATTACATCCCCGACTTAAGTTCAGCTGGTTAGCAGCCTTAGTTCTACCTGCAAAATGCATGGGAGTCACACTAGGGCCAGTGTCCCATCCAGCACAACAGGCGTCTCCCAGCTGTACCCACGCGTGCTTCTCCGTTTCAGTTCAAAGGGAAGGTGCAGTCAGGCTGGACTGTGGTGAGGCCCAGAATCAGTGCCCACCCCCGTCACCGAGGGACACAGGTGTAGCTCCTGCTGCAGACAGAACTGGGTGCTCTGGGACACTGTCAGCTACCTGGGAGGACGTCCTGGTGGAGAGAGTGCTCTGTGACCTTCTCTGACCAATGGCCGATCTCTGGCTCACGGCAGAGATGCTCTCTGGGCCAGATGACACCAGCACGTGTTTCCCTGCTCTGAAGTCTGGAGTGACTTGGGGGTTGTTGGTGGGGGCCCCGGCAGGGGGTCTTGGCGTGGAGGCCCCTCTGTTTCATTCTGTCTCTCTGTTGAGTCTCGGGCTGCATCTGCAGTGGTGGGGGGCTGTGGCCTTAACCCCCTGTTCCTACCCCGCCATCACCGTGTTGCTGCAGGGGGTGCCAGACACGCGGAAACCTCCGTTGCCAAGGTGTGTCTGCATAGCACCTCTTCCATCCCTGGGGCTAAGGTCACGCCTGCCCAGGGGCAGTGTCCTGAGCAGCCTCTGACCCGGCTGCTTGCTGCCCCTGCCCAGGTGACCACGGACCTGCGCCAGCGCTGCACCGATGGCCACACCGGGACCTCTGTTTCAGCCCCCATGGTGGCCGGCATCATCGCCTTGGCGCTGGAAGCAAAGTAAGTTCCCACCTACCTTCCCTCCTTTTCCTTTTTTTAAAAAAGTGTTTATTGTGGTAAAATACACATAACGTAAAATTTATGTTTTACACACCATTTTAAGGGTGATGCTCGTTAAGCACATTCACTGTTGAGTGACCGTTGCCGCCAGCCATCTGCAGAACATTTTCGTCTGCCCAGACTGAAGCCCTGTACCCGTCAGATAGCTTCCTGTGTGGTCTGCTTGGGCTTAAACAACAGAAACGTACGATCTCACAGTTCTGGAGGCTAGAGGTCTAAGATCGCGGTGTCGGCAAGGCTGTTTCCCTCTGAGGCCTCTCTCCTTGACGTGTCAGTGGTCACCTTCTCCCCGTGTCCTCACGTGGCCTCTGTGTGTGTGTGTTTAGATCCTTCTGTAAGGACACCAGTCACGTTGGATCAGGGCCCACCCTAATGACCCCATTTCACCTTAATTACAGACGCCCATCTCCAAATGCAGTCACGTCTGAGGTCCTGGGGGTCAGGGCCTCAACGTGTGATTTTGGGGAAGGGACGCGCAATGCAGCCCATAACACTCCCCATTTCCCCCTCACCCAGCTCCTGCCAACCACCGTTCTAGTTTCTGTCTTTGTGAACCTGACTCCTCTCGGACTTCAAATTTGTGGGATCACACAGTGTTTGTCCTTCTGTGTCTGCCTCACTTCACTCAGCATAGTGTCCTCCAGGTTCACGTCAGGATTTCTCCTTAATGGGCATGAGTGGCTTCTTCCCTTCTCTCCCGTTTTCAAGCTCACAGTCTCCTGCCCTTCGTAGGAGCACAGGGAGCCGGGGGGGGGGGTGCCCCAAGCCTGCACCGCACCCCCAGACCACACTTTAGGCTGATACAGCTGTCCTTTGTCAACTGTAGTTCATAAGTTGACAATACGGTGGTGATGTTTTATCTGCTTTAAGCTGAATGAAAGCCCTAGAGTTGTCAATGGGTGGAAGGTTCAGAAGAAGAGAGTCTACTACACATACAGTCATGGGATCAAAAACAGATTTTAGTTTAAATATCAAAACTGGCTCAGAACAGCCCAGCCCTTTGAAGGAGTCATTTGCCGCAGGTGAGATTTTAAATGATTCAGCAGTTATATTTGGGTTGCTGCAGTCCTTCTAATTATGTATGTTTGCTCGTTGATTTGCATCAGGCGAAAGAGCGTAAAACTCAAATGCTACCCATTTCACAAAGAAAGAGCTAAATATCTTTGATTTTCAGGCCAAAATGATAGCTTCTGTGTCCTGAGGCTCATTTAAAAAATGCTAAATAGTTGCTTGTGTGGGAAGTTGCTTTCATATACTTGGTGATTAGTTGTTTTATATTTTCTTTCCTTCCTTATTGGAAACATGGAAGGAGTTTTGTTAGTTGAAACTAAATAGAAAACAGACCCCGCTTTGTGCCGGATTGTCCCATTAAACTTGGCCTGTGGACTCATGAATTCCCCGATCACTGCCTCATCGTTTTAGCTCATCCTCAGAATTTTACAGGTGGTAGGTCAAGCACACGTCATTGGAAACAGCGTCCACTTAGAGCATTTAAACACATAGGGTTGGTCCAGGAAGGAACTTGGTGTAACCAGGGGCACTGCCGGCCTCAGCTGAGGGGCTTTGGAGGCCGGGGTAGTATCTGGACAGCTGCTCACGTGTGCAGCAATTTTGCTGTGGAAGGAGGCCGGGCAAAGCCAGGTCACCTGGGGGGAGAAGCTCTCGGGGGTGCAGGAGGCCTGCAGGCAGCATGTGACAAGGATGAAGGAAGAGCCTTATGTGTGAGAACCACCCCCAAGGCCTAGCAATCCCTTCTTCACTTAAAAAAACATTTTAAACACCATTTCTTAGACATGTTTTCATACAACTATATATGTGATTTCAGTACTATCATCAAAAATGAAATGGAGTTTCTCCTAGTAAGATGGTTTCTCACATCCTCCCTTTCTAAACCCTTTCTGTGTCAGCTCTGAAGCCCAGGCTTCCTGGCATCTGTGCTGAGCTCCCGGGGGGCTGGCTTTCTCCATCCTGGGTGGACCCTGCAGATGTGAGGGGTGACGAACCCGGCCAAACAGGGGAAAGGGCGGCAGGCACATCTGCCGTCTGGAATCCAAAGCCTGTGCGTGCGCCTCTCCACCAGAGGGCAAGGCCGTGGGCCACTCAGGGCCTCAGATCCTCCTCTAACAGTGAGGCTGGCTGTGGTCCTCAGAAGGGCAGTGGATAAGGGGAGGATAGCAAGTCAGCTTGTGCCAAGAAAAGGTCTGGAAACTGTACTGATGGGAACAGTTGGGATAGGCAGCCAGGAGGCCACTGACTGGCCGGGGACCAGCACAGTGTCAAGAACGTGGTGGAGAAATCAGGGGAAGCCAGGGCTAGAGCCCAGAAAGCGGGAGACCCCAGGGAGGAGGAGTACACAGGCCCCCCAGGACTCAAGCCACAGGTGAGCTTCTAGTACTAAAGCAGGCAAAGCATTTGTTGGGAAAGTAAAATAGTGCAGCTGCTGTGAAAAACAATGTGATGGCTCCTCAAAAAATGAAACAAAGAATTACCATATAATTTAACAATTCCACTTGTGAGTGTGCACCCAAAAGGACGGAGAGCAGAGACTCGAAGAGATATTTATACAGCCATGTTCACAGCAGCATTACTCACAATAGCAGAAGGTGGAAGCAACCCAGATGTCCATCAGTAGATGAATGTGGTCTATGGAATGTCATTTGGCCTTGAGAAGGAAGGAGGTTCTGACCCCTGCAGCAACGTGGACGAACCTGGAGGACATTATGCTGAGTGAACTAAGCCAGTCACAGAAGGACAGATACCTTGGGACTCCACTTCTGTGAGGCACCTGGAGTCATCAAATCCATAGAGACAGAAAGTAGGATGGCCTGGCCAGGGGCCTGGGGGAGGGATAGGGAGTGAGTGAGTGATGGGGGCAGAGGTTCAGTGGGTTAAGATGATCACGTTCTGGAGATGCACGGTGGTGACGGCTGCATAACACGGTGAATGTGTTTAATGGCGCTGAACTGTACGCTTAAAAACGGTTGAGATGGTACATTTTATGTTACATATATTTGCAGACACACACACAAAGAGTGGGCAGTTGGAAAGATGCCTGTGAGGACTGGCCAGGGCGGGTGCTATTTAAGAAGAGGTGGCGAAGGCTACGTCCAGGGAGCTCCCGCTGTTTTTTTTTTTTTTTTGGCTGTGCTGTGTGGCCTGCAGGATCTTAGTTCCCCAACCAAGGATCGAATCCATGCCCCCTGCAGTGGAAGCACGGAGTCTTAACCACTGGACTGCCAGGGAAGTCCCCAGGGAGCTCCCATTCTTGTCTGTGTTGCGGTCCTAGTGCTGTGGACAGAGCAGGATTCTGAGAGCATCATTGTCAGGTGGATCCTGTTTTGAGGAGTGTTGAAAAGGCAAGCAGATGTATCTTAGTGTCCAAGGTATCTCATCTCTGCATTTTTAATCGTGGGCAAGTGTTCTTTTAATGAAATGTTTCTACTCTGCACCAAAATGAATATATTGTTAATGTAGAATTACTAAAATCTCAAATTCTAGTGTGTGGGCAGTGGTCCTGGACATGGTGTCTGAGTAGGTGATGGCTGGGCGTGCCCCGGCCCACGGAATGCTCACTCACATGGTAAAGACTAGTCCAGATTGTCCCAACACGTGCTGATACGTAAGGCTGTCCTCCCCCCGGGGCCAGAGTTTGCCATAGAGCCTCATACAGACTCAGGTGGATCGTGGTAGCAAGGCTAGGCTTTAACACTGTGGGTTTTTGGTCACCCATTGTACTATCTTATCTTAGGGTTTGATGACTAGAAACCGTTCTTTACAAAGAGGTTGTGACGTTGACCCTTGACAAGGAGGGGAGCCTGCGGAGCCTTCCTCAAGTCCAGGCACGAGGCCGGCTCCCAACGCCCCACCTCTGATGGGCCTTGTGGCCGCCTTACAGACCCACATGAGTACAGCCGTCTGTCCTTGTGTCATTGCAGCAGCCAGCTGACCTGGAGGGACGTCCAGCACCTGCTGGTGAAGACGTCCAGGCCGGCCCACCTCAAAGCAAACGACTGGAAGGTGAACGGTGCTGGTCATAAAGGTGCGGCCAAGACTCCGGGGCTGGGTGGGTCCTGACCTCCTGGAGCCTGTATGGGCGGGGACATGAATTTCTCAAAAAGAACCCCCAAATAACATTAAGTATGTGTCACAAGAATGAAAGGTAGAAATCCAGTAGTTTAATAAGGTCACTCAAGTTCTGGGCTTGCTAAGCCTCCCGACTTCTGCCACGTCAGGGGCCACCTGTACCAGTATGGACTTCATGGTTCTCTTTAAATGGGCTTGCCTATTTTTTTTTTTTTTTACACAGAGAAGTATATTTTAAAAGGAAGCTCTGTTACATCTAGTTAATCATGGGTTTGATGTGTAGTTACGTTTTTTCTAACGCACATTAAAACAAATCCATAATTATTAAGATACATGATGTTTGCTTATGTGCCACCTAAGGACAACTTGCATTCTCAGCCCTGGGTAGCTCTACAATTTTGAAACTATCCCTCAGTTTCCTGACCTGTACAAGGAGGACATTGAGATAGTTATATAAGTTACTTTCTAACTATAAAACTTCTGTCAGCAAGCCCTTGTGTTTTAAAAGGGCTCTGTCCCCATCATAGCCTGGGACAGACCCAGGTACCATGAAATCAACCCACAGTCCAGGCTTGTAACCCAGATATTTGGAGCCTCTTGAGCAGGTTATTATAGGACTGTGCCACTGGCTTTGTTTGTCTTGCTTCTTACCAGAGATACTTGAAAGAGATTTACATTCAGCCATGGTATGTTAGGGAGGACGTTTTTTCCTTTTCTTTAGCTCAGGTCCCGCTATTTCGACACCAAGCCTGATACTACTCTGAAAAATACAGGTCAAGCATTGTTACCCTAAGTTCCGAGGGACATTCCTTTTAATAAGGAGGCCATTGATTAGGCCTGATGCATCCTTGTGTTGCAGGAATGTCTGTGGTAGTGGCGTGCTGCAACAAGAGCTGACCTACATTGCGATTTTGGCCTAATTAAATAGGAAAAGAGATTGTATCTAGTTCTTGACCTTGCCTCTTAAATTCAACTCTGAAACTCTCCTGCGTTGGCCAAATTAAACACCAGCTTGGGCCAGCCTGTGTGCTGGGTGATGCTGCTCTCCCCGAATGCCCTAGAAATTCAGCAGGGAGAGCAAATGGCAGAAGAGATGAGCAGAGCCTTGTTTTATTGTGCTTATTGCACGTCGTGGTTGCGTGAACTAAGGTGTCGCATGTTTTGCTTTTCATGTCCGGCTCAAAATTCGGGGAGCGCAGATGCCAGGAAGTCCCTTTTTTTTTTTTTTTGCGGTAGGCGGGCCTCTCACTGCTATGGCCTCTCCCGCTGCGGAGCACAGGCTCCGGACGCGCAGGCTCAGCGGCCATGGCTCACGGGCCCAGCCACTCCGCGGCACGTGGGATCCTCCCGGACTGGGGCACGAACCCGTGTCCCCTGCATCGGCAGGCGGACTCTCAACCACTGCGCCACCAGGGAAGCCCAGGAAGTCCCTTTAGTATAAAGAAACTCGCCCTCATCTTACAAAAAGAAAGTACTAGGCCCTCTCAACACTTCCTTTATTTTGCACCAAAATGGGACGTATTTTCTGCCCCTCGCTCCTGACCTGAAAGAGTTGGGAGAGTAAAGCAGCTGGGAGTGTCCTCAGAAGGACGGGTGCTGTGGCCCGGGGCTCTCAGGCGCTGGCAGGGGCCCTGCAGCCCTGGAGGGACACAGGTGGCCTGTCCCCGGACGGTGGTGGCGGTGGGGAGCTGGGTCTGAAGGCCCTGTCTTTTCAGTTAGCCACCTCTATGGATTTGGCTTGGTAGACGCGGACGCCCTCGTCATGGAGGCCAAGAAGTGGACTGCAGTGCCCCTGCAGCACAGCTGTGTCGCTGTCACAGACAAGAGGCCCAGGTGAGCTCGGTTCTTCCGGTGTGTCCTTTGGACTCTGCTGGAAGGTATTTCGGGGATGGGGGAGATAGGTGTTCACACACGCATTCCTGTGCACATCGGTGAGGACATGCGTGTGTGGGTGCGTGCAGTGCGTCTGTAAACATGTCTGCATTTTTTCTTGTGGATTGTGAAGCAGGGAAAGGAATCGATTCTTAATCCAGTACTGTTTTGAGGCCTTTTGCTGTCATTGTAGTTTCCCCTTTTGTCAGTTGCTCCATTCTGAGGCGTCCATCCCTCAGCCTGAACCCCAGCCTAGGATTGGAACTTCTTAGCCGTAATATTTAGCAGAGCCACCCAGACCTGGGAGCTGCCCTGCTGGCTGGGGGCGATGGGCAGCAGCGCCAAGCGGCCTCCGAGAGGCTGGAGCCATAGCTCTGGCAGCTCCACCGGCCCCGAGAGTCCGCAGTGAGACCCCATTGGTCCTGGACCAGGGTGGCAGCCCCAGCTTCTTCTCTGTGGCAGGAGAGGGTTTAGTATCCAGAGTGCACAGCAGCACGGTGTCACTTTTATCTGGACTCAGATAAGCTTAAGGTGTAAACACTGGGATTTTTTTTTTAACATCTTTATTGGAGTATAATTGCTTTACAATGTTGTGTTAGTTTCTGCTGTAGAGCAAAGTGAATCAGCTATATGTATACATATATCCCCCTATCCCCTCCCTCTTGCGTCTCCCTCCCACCCTCCCTATCCCACCCCTCTAGGTGGTCACAAAGCACCGAGCTGATCTCCCTGTGCTATGCAGCTGCTTCCCACTAGCTATCTATTTTATATTTGGTAGTGTATATATGTCCATGCCACTCTCTCACTTCGTCCCAGCTTACCCTTCCCCCTCCCTGTGTCCTCAAGTCCATTCTCTTTTTTTTTTTTTTTTTTTTTGCGGTACGCGGGCCTCTCACTGTTGTGGCCTCTCCCGTTATGGGGCACAGGCTCCGGACGCGCAGGCTCAGTGGCCATGGCTCACGGGCCCAGCCGCTCCACGGCATGTGGGATCTTCCCGGACCGGGGCACGAACCCACGTCCCCTGCATCGGCAGGCGGACTCTCAACCACTGTGCCACCAGGGAAGCCCTCAAGTCCATTCTCTATGTCTGTGTCTTTATTCCTGTCCTGCCCCTAGGTTCATCAGAACCCTTTTTTTTTGGACGGCGGGGGGATCCATATATATGCGTTAGCATATAGTATTTGTTTTTCTCTTTCTAACTTACTTCACTTTGTATGACAGACTTTAGGTCCATCCACCTCACTACAGATAATTCGATTTCATTTCTTTTTATGGCTGAGTAATATTCCATTGTATATATGTGCCACGTCTTCTTTATCCATTCATCTGTCAATGGACACTTAGGCTGTTTCCATGTCCTGGCTACTGTAAATAGTGCTACAGTGAACATTGTGGTACATGAGTCTTTTTGAATTATGGTTTTCTCAGGGTATATGCCCAGTAGTGGGATTGCTGGGACATATGGTAGTTTTAAAAAAAATCTGTACGGAATTCCCTGGCAGTCCAGTGGTTAGGACTCTGCGCTTCCACTGCAGGGGGGCACAAGTTCAGTCCCTGGTTGGGGAATTAACATCCCGCATGCTGCGTCGCATGGCCAAAAAAATCAACTGTAAAGTAAATAAAATAGCAAGAATCCTATTCCGTTAGGAGAGGAGATCAGATTACTCTCCTGAATTCTGCTGTTGCCGCTGTCCATTGTATCCTTTTCAGAATGGTGTTACTCTAGGCTTTAAAATTGATGAAGAATGGAATGCATTTCTTTCTCTCTATAACTGTTTATTACCTTTGGAAAATGTGTGTTTAAAAGAAAAAGAAATGATGGGGTGATTAAAAGGGATTCTTGCTTTATCAACAAAGATAGATCATACTCTTCGAGCTCGCCCCTTCCTTAAAGGCATCTACCTCTTATAGTATGCCCTTCTGCTATAAAATGTTGAGAAAAGTGTTTCTTGCTGATGCCTTGCATACAGTAGAAATTCAGAAAGTATTTGTTGGATGAACAGCCACAGAAGGATCTTTTGAAAAATTGCATTTCCCTCCTGCTGCTAATTGTGAAGACTGACTGCCGGGTTATCCCTCCAAGGCCTGAGGAGCTGGTAGGCCAGCAGGCGAGTCTCAGCCTTGACATTTGAAAGCGTCGTTTTCTCTGGGGAGCCTTAGACTGTCAAACTCAGGAGAAAGTGGAAGGTTTTCTGAGATTAGGAGGCCTTTTGCATTCTTTTGCTTGGTTATTTGGAAGACCCCTGGCACACAGGCACTCAAGCTCCAGGTTAGGTGGTGCTGGACTCGGGGGCTGGGTCCCACCCGCGAGGCTGCCCTCTGCCCTGCCGCGTCCAGGCTGCAGCCCTTCCTTTCCACTGGCCTCCCCGTCGGGGCAGCTCCTGAATGAAGCATTCTTCTGCTGCCAGAAATAGTTTTAAGATGGGAGAGTGGTGCCTAGGTGGCGAAGGGTTGTTTTTATTTTTATTTTATTTTGTTTTTTAAGTGCTGGTACACGAAGTCTAGACAGCATGGGTTGAGGGGCGCAGCCATACTACACAGTGTGACATTGTTCCTGTCCTTTGAGGAAAGGTCCCCGCAAATTCCAGCAGACGGGAAGAATCGCACTGCTGTTTCTAAGGGAAAATCATCTTTACGTGTAGCAGTTTCAGACTCTCTGGAATATTCAGCCAATCTGCTGTCCCAAACCTCAACTGCACATTCAGTTGTTCCCAAGGACATAAGGGCCGAGAGAGAGACAGACAGCCAGGTGCTCCCACGTGGAAGGCAGATACGTGTTTAGCCCTGATAGCCTCATCTCCCGGCAGAGCTGCAGCCTGCCTGCCAGGGTCGCTTGAGCCAGAGCTGCTGAGCACCCCCAGTGCTTATGGCTGGTTTCCTTCATCAGGGTTCTTGTGTAGCTTTGCCTAAGCTGCTGGGACCGTTTAGCTTAAAGATGAAAAGGAAGTCTTCCCGCACGCCTGCTTCTCCCTCTGCCTCTCCCTGCTCCCTCTCTTCAGATGTTTCTTGATCTGGGGGTCCCCGAAGACGGCTGTCCACTCTCTTGGCCTCTTTCTGGTTTTTCCTTCTCATTGTGGAATCTTAGGATGCCGTGAATGTCCCAGACCTGGCTTCAGTGCTTCCTGTGGAGAAGAGCACAGAGAGAGGGAGGGAGGAAGGGGGGAGGGGGCCTCTTTGGCCACCCTTTGCGGACCCATGTACCCATGGGACACGTTTCCCTGTCTTCCCTCCTGAGTATAAGGCCCAGGCCAACCCTACTGTGACCTTCAGAGAACAGTGTTCCTTGCTATTAAGTGCAGGCGTCCTGGCAAGGACTGTGGCCACACCTGCCAGTTCTGCGGTGACGTCTGAGCCAGGGGGCCTGGGTGTCCATGGTCACGTGCAGGGCAGGAATGAAGAGCACTGACATCCTTCTTAACAACTTTGAGCCTCAGTTTCTTCTTCTGTGACGTGGGGATGTAAAACAGCTCCCAAACCTCACACCCTGGTTGGGGGTTTTGAATGAGTGAATATACGGGGAGTGCTCAGAACAATGCCTGGCTCACAGTAAGGGCCTGATAATTGCCGTCCATCACATTCACCTACGTATTTACAAGCAGCGTTGTTATAAAAGGACATCACATGCAGTCTGGTTTCATGAAATACCAGAAGAGTAAACAGCATGTGGTTAGTGCACAGTTAATTCTTGAACATCTAGAAATAGATGGTCTGCTCTGTAGATAAACCTAAGTATTCAGAGCTTTTAGTTTTGACGTATATTTTGTGTGGTGGGTGAGTTCTTTAATAAAAGACAAGCCGCACTAAACCACGGGCTGTCAGGATGGTAATCTTCCAAACCTGCTGAAGCTGAAGACGAGTACGTAAGTCCTCTTTGCTTTGGAGGACTCTGGCTGTCTTTCCAGCGCGAAGTTAGGAGACATGGATGTCATAGACCGTGTCGCTGTAGCCTGGGTTTTTAAAGATGCGAGGGAAGTGCCGGCTAGAAAATCCTGCGAGTCAAATAAGATACTTAAAAGCTGGGCCTCGTTTTCATTCACGGGAATTATACTAAGCTTGATTTTCTTCTTCACTTTTTCAGAAAGGCTATAAAAGTGTTCACTTTATCCTCCTCTATCCGACACCCACAGACTTCCAAATAATTCTGCACAGGCAGATGGCACTGGTCATGATCCTCTTTACCCTCCTGCAATTGACAAAAGTTCTGAGGAGATTCAAAACCATCTGTGCCCAAGACCAGGCAAGAACGTCTTCCACGTGTGTTTGAATGTCACAGCAGAGAGTCGGGCTCAGCGCACATTTTCACGGGTGTCATCTGTAAGGCCCGTAACAAGCCGTTCTCTATCGCAGACGTGCCCGTCGAGTTCAAGGGATTTCCCCTCCTGCTGCACCGACACGCAGCACTCGCTGAAAGCTGCATAGGCTGTGCTTTCCCCGTGGGTGCCTGAGAGGTGGGTCAGACACCACGGCCTGTTCCGGGGTGGGGTCGGTGACAGGCTGTAAAGAGACGGCCCAGGGAGATCTGGCAGCGCCTCGGAGTCGGGGGGCCTGGCCCCTCTCGTTCCTCGCCGCGCCCACCCCTGCAGGCCCCTCTCTCCTGGCGGCTCCCTGGCCACCTCCACGACCCCAGGGACTTCTTACTGTGTCTCAGGCGAGACGGGCTAAATCCCCCACCCCCAGTCCCTAGATGTACAGCATCCAGACTAGGGGTGTCCGTGTGGCCTTCCTGCAGAAGTGAGTACAGCTTCCCCCGACGGGTCTGTGATGGCAGCCCCCAGCCCCACCCATCACAGCCTCTCTCCTGCCGTGCTGCTGGCCTTTCTGCTCCTCTTGGCCTAAACCTGACTCTAGGGCGGGGCGTGGTGCTGGACAGAGCAGGCCAGCTGAGGGACGCCAGCAGGGCCCGAGTGGTCCCCCAGGGCACAGCGGGTGCCACGCTCATGTCTGAGCACAGGCTGGGTCCCGGGCAGGATCTGCAGAGAGGGTGGCCCTGTGACTCCTTGGGTCATGGCCGTGGGGACCATCTCCCTCAACAGGATGTACCCCAGGGGAGGACAGCCCCGTTAGGGCCGAGGGGCGGGCGAGGGTAGAGGGGTGTCAGTGCTCTTCGTTGTGACCACGGACACCCAGGTCCCTGGCTCAGAACCCACACGACCTCACGCAGAACTGGCAGGTGTGGCCACAGTCCTCACCAGGACGCCTGCACTTAATGCCAATGAACACCGTTCTCTGAAGGTCACACTAAGGTGGCCTGGTCCTTCTACTCAGGAGGGAAGACAGGGAAACGTGTCCCTCTGGGCAGGAGCGCATCCCAGGAGCTCAGGCAGGATGGAACCACGTCCCCCAGGACACGTTCCCTCCATCCCTCTGCATCCCGGCTGTGGGGCACACTGGCTCTGAGACGGGAAGGCACCTTGGCCTTGGCTACCTGCAGGCTCCTGCAGTCTCAGTCAGCTGCCACCACCCAAGGGGCCGGGCCCTGGTGTCTGTCATGCAGCAGGTCAGCTGGGCTGGCCCGGAGCACCTGTGTGGCTGGACCCATGCCGGCCCGACTCCAGGGCTCTGCAGCGGGGCTGTGGCACACAACTGGGGCTCACGGCTCTTCAGGCAGCTAGAAGCCCCTCTTTCCTGCTCTGTATTGTGCAGGTTCCCTGCCCTCCCAGCCCCTCTCCAGGGCATCTGATCCGTGCCCGCCGGCTACTGTATGAGGCCGCTGCTCCTGGCTTCCTCCATCATGGCATCCTACATGGGCCTGGGTGCCTTGAGGAAACTCAAGGGGTGCTCTGCAGTCCTGCGCTGGGGGTGACCGTACCCAGGCCCTTGACCTTTGTTCTGTCTCCTCATATCCCTTTAGTTAACTGTTTGTTTTCCTGCAGCCCTTGTCCTCCTTAGCTTTTTTTTTTTAAGACTTTTTGATGTGGACCATTTTTTAAAAATCTTTATTGAGTTTGTTGCAATATTGCTTCTGTCTTACGTTTTGGTTTTTTGGCCACAAGGCATCTTAGCTCCCTAACCAGGGATCAAACCTGCACCCCTTGCATTGGAAGGTGAAATCTTAATCACTGGACCACCAGGGAAGTCCCCTTATCTTATTTTTTGATGCAAACCTGTTTCCCCAGGCTTCCCTGGTGGAGCAGTGGTTAAAAATCCACCTGCCAATGCAGGGGACACAGGTTTGAGCCCTGGTCCACGAAGATCCCACGTGCCTCGGAGCAACTAAGCCCGTGCGCCACAACTACTGAGCCTGCGTGCCACAGCTACTGAAGCCCACACGCCTAGAGCCTGTGCCCTGCAACAAGATTAGCCACCTCAATGATAAGTCCACGCACCGCAACAAAATGTAGCCCCTGCTCGCCACAACTAGAGAAAGCCCACGCACAACAACGAAGACCCAACGCAGCCAAAAATAAATAATTAACCAAAAAAAGAAAAAACCTGTTTCCCCCACATTGTGAGCGCTCCCTACTTCTAAGACAAGCAGTTGAAGCTGAATGATACCATGATTCTCATTGTTCACAGTAGTTGTGTTCTATGATGTCACTACAAATGCTGACTTCATGAATGCAGCACCGTCTTCCTGGGAGCCTCTGGTCACGACACTTTTGTCAACCGGTCAATACAGAAACTTGTTTTATATGTGTTTCTGTCTAGAGACACTTTAAAGTGTATAGTTGACTTATTTGACAATGAGCCATGGTCGGCGGCACTGTAACTCAGGCCTGGATGATGCCTGAACCAACACATGGATTTTCTCCACAAGCCACATCAGTGCCTTCCTGTGCTTAGAATGCTAGCCAGCACTGCAGTACTGTGCTTGGGGCCATTTTAAACAGTGAAACCACCAACAGAAAGCACAAAAATGTGAAAAACGTGGCACTCGGTAGACCAGAAGAAGGACATTTGTTTATAGTATGAGCTTGTTTGACCTCAGCTGGGAACACACACACTGGGCAGTTCACATATTCTGCCTCTCTCTCTGCAAATGACCACAAACGCACCACAAGTATTGATTTGAAGTTATAAATAAATTTTAGTGAGTAGGTGAATTTGCAAATATGGACTCATGATAATGAGGATTGACTGTAATTTCCTTGTCTCCCCCCACCCCCATCAGATTGAGCCTTAGAATTGGAAGGAATGTTTAAAGTCAGCTGATTTAGCCCCTTCATTTCACATAGAAGAGAAATATGTGCCATAAACTTAAACACTGTGTGTTTAAAACACCTTACAGCCCAATTAATCATGGGCAGCCCTGTCCGAATTAATATACTGGATTAGCCTCTTTTTTTTTTTTTCAGCTCAATTTTATTTGCAGCCTAAATGATCGTCTGTGGTTTGATAATCAAAAGTAATTTCATCTAAGGAAAATCCTAAATGTGGACTAACCTGAGTAAGAAAGTCACAGAATCGCTGCCTCAGACTCTCATGACCCTCCTTCCCAGAACGGTCATCCTGGAACAGAGACCCAGGAAGTGACTCAGAACCTCCTTGCTGTCCCCATACAGATGGCCCCAGGCCCTCCCACAGGCCATGTTGCCTTCCTGAGTCTAATAAGTCTGTGCCAATGAACCCCTCTCCATCCAGTCATGACCCTTTAGAAGGTCGGTGCAGGGATTTCCTGGTTGACCTTCTGGTTGACCTTCATGCATGACCCTCCGTTGTCATGGTCCTCGGCTCTGCAGCAGCCTCTTCTCCCCCAGACAGATGCCAAATACCACAGGGGGAAGGACACTGCTGCTTTCTGGTTCTGCTGGGTCTCCAGCTCCACGTGACCTCAGGACTGTCGGGGGAGGAACTGAGCACTGCCCGCTTGGCCCCAGCCCTGCGCGTGGAAAGGTGGCGTCACCCTGGGGATGCTCGGGGCCAAGGCACAGGTCTGGCCTTGCAGCTGAGCTGGGAGAGGTCTTCAAGGTGGGAGTGAGGAATACAGGCAGACCTTGGAGATATTGTTGGTTCAGTACCAGACCACTGCAATAAAACGAGTCACATGAATTTTTTGGTTTCCCAGTGCATATAAAAGTTACGTTTCCAGTGTGCCGTAGTCTGTTAAGTGTGCGACAGCATTATGTTTAAAAAGACAGTGTACATACCTTAATAGAAGATACTTGATCGCCAAAAAAGGCTCACCATGATCTGAGCCTTCAGTGAGTCATAATCTTTTTGCAATAGTAACATCAAAGATCACTCATCACAGACCTCCAGAACTTTTAATAATAATACTGAAGTGTTTGAAGTATTGTGTGAATTACCAAAACGTGACAGTAAGTGAGCGGATGCTTTTGGAAAAGTGTCGCCGACAGACTTGCTTGTCGCAGGGTTGCTGTAGACCTTCAATTTGTACAGAACGCAATTAAGCGAAGTGCAGTGAAAGGAGGTCTGCGTGTGCTGACCTGTAGTGGCTTCCCAGCTTGAGCAGAAAGACGCGGGGAGGGAGAGAGCTTCTGCCCATGGCCCACCTTCTGCTGCTTTTCCCAGCCACTTGATTTACTAGAAAACATTTTTGCCTCTGGCTCTGAATGTCACTGATGCCGTAAGATTCTAAGCGTTGTGAGCGCCTTGAATTTAGTAAACTGCGAACTTGTTTCTATGCATTTTCAAGCAATTAGATGGTATTATGTACTAGAGAATACTGGAGGGAGGTACCAGGAAGTTACTATGAAGCCTGTGGGCTGGTCAGGAGAAGGGAGCTGCTGAGGGCCCTTAGGATGAAGGAACATCTGGAAGGTCCATAATTAAGTCTGACGTGTGGCTCAGCAGGAGGTGCCACGTCTCTGTCCCCAGAGCCCTCTTCTAAGGAGGGCAGCCCCCAGAGCTTGAATATCACTGGGTCTGGAGGGAGGTCTTATAGGACCTTTTACTGCTCAGTTCCCCTAGGTCCTGGGAAGATGGCTTTGTGCACAGACAACAATTTCGGAGTTTAGTAGCAGAGGAACATTTTCGGTTATCTTGGGAGCTTTAAGATCTCTCTACATCAGTTTTGGTGATTAAAGTACAACTTATCTGTGTTTGTGTTTCTGTGCATTGTTTAACCTAAACCCTGCAGCTTCTGTGCGTCAGACTGGCCAACCTTTGTGACCTCAGGGGCCTGGCAGCTGGGGTCCCTGAGCCAGAGTAAAAACAGCAGATTGCAAGAGGCTTTGACAATCTTGTTGAGAATGTCACATGCCCTGAACTGTGCTTTCCTCTAGATGTCCACACCAGGGCTGGGCCCAGGGAGGCGGCCGTGAGGGGGATCGGGCCGCCCTCTTTTTTCTCCTGCTCCTATTCTCTGAATGCCTGAACCTCATCCCTAAGATTAAGGTTTCCTGGCTGGGATCCCATGTCTGTTTCTAGAGCAGGGTGATTGCTCCACATCCTAATTGGCAAATGGTTCGGAGTGGGGGTAGATACAGAGTTTAAAACTTCATTATGACTTTTTTTTTTTTTTTTTTTTTGCGGTACGGGGGCCTCTCACCGTTGTGGCCTCTCCCGCTGCGGAGCACAGGCTCCGGACGCGCAGGCTCAGCGGCCATGGCTCACGGGCGCAGCCGCTCCGCGGCATGTGGGATCTTCCCGGACCGGGGCACGAACCCGTGTCCCCTGCATCGGCAGGCGGACTCTCAACCACCAGGGAAGCCCCATTATGACTTTTGTTTCTGTTTCACCCCCATCTTGCTCTTCAGCCCAGGAGAGCATGGGGTTGTTTAGTGGGTCTTCACACGGAGGGGTCCCCTCCCCCCAGCACCCACGCTGCCTTCTTAGTGCAAGAGGGCCGGGAATAGTTTACCTGGAGATACATGAGTGCCCGGTGGGGCTGGAACTCTCCAGAGCTTTCTTTTCTGCTCTGAGTCTCCCGCAGTGGGGGGCCCACTGACCTGTAAACACAGACGGTGAAACTTGGGAGAAGGCAGTGGAAGAAATCAGCATCTCTAAATCAATTTAGGATGTATGCAAATCATGTTTTCAAATATTTAGAGAGTCTCTGAGGGAGTTACATCACTGTTTATAAGTGTTTTGATTGTTTTTTATGACTCGGGCCCAGTCGAACCAAGCGACGTAATTCCTGAGATAGTGAGCCCACGCTGCCCCAGAGGGAAGTCGGGCATAATGGGAAAAGCGCTCCCCATAATAAACAGAGCGCTAGCCAAGCGGCGGGGAATTATTCCTGTGCTGCTGGGCGGAGGGTGGCCTTTGTTCAGTTTACAGACCATTAGGGTGAGCCGCGGTGGTGCAGACTCAGAGGGTGGCCCAGCTGGGGCTCTGCAGCAGCGTCGTGTGCAGGCTTGTCTGCTCCATCTGGGGAGCATGTGAGAAAATCCTGGTGGAACTGAGTCCTGAAGGACTGGGGCTTGGTGCCTGTCCTCAGATTCCACCCCAGATGATAAAGCTCCCCTGAGTTTGTACAGAGAACTGTCATCCACTCCCTTCACGGGGCGGGGGAGGAAGGGGCCCCCAGCCTTCAAGCAGACGGTCCTGAGCAGACCATCTCCTGTCCAGTCACTGTGGCCTCGACCAGTGCATTCAGCACAAGAGGCCAGGTCTGGCCCTGGGTCCCTTGTCTGTCTCCTCTTTCCTAGTTTCTTGAACACGAGTGTGGGTCCACACAAGCTGGGCACCTCTGGGGACTCAGAGCCTCAAACCCCAGCTCTGCCTCTCAGTAGCTCTGTGACCTTGGGCACGGTCCTGGATCTCTCTCTGGATCAAAAGGGTCGGTCCTCGTGAATTCTCACAACGGGGGCTGGTGTCCGGCACGCAGCCAACTCAGGAAATGTTTGCTGTTGTTATCATTCAGCATCACGACTTCTACCTTCAAGGCCAGTCTTTGAGACAGAAGTGCTGGGGTTTTAAAGCCTTGCAGACCCCAGGCGTTGAGGAGATGAGCTGGCCAAAGGGTTAGAGCACCGAGGGGCCGGATCCATGGGTACGTTAGCTGAGTCTGCACAAGAAGACATTCTTTAAATGTCTCTAAACAAAAAAAAAAAAAAAAAAAAAAAAATGTCTCTAAGCAAATTCCAGAATGATAAACCTCTTCTGGGCAGGTGATGTAACCCCGACAGGCACTTCTGAGTGTGAGACCAAGGGGCTGCGGCCGGGAGGCCTGGATCCGTCCCCCTCGTGTGCGACTGAGGGCTTCAGGTGCCAAGTACTAAGCCCCTCCCTCCTCCACCAGGAGCATCCCCGTGGTGCAGACGCTGAGGACCAGCGCCCTGACCACCGCCTGTGCCGACCACTCGGACCAGCGTGTGAGCTACCTGGAGCACGTGGTGGCCCGCATCACCATCTCCCACCCACGCCGAGGAGACCTGCAGATCCACTTGATTTCTCCCTCAGGGACCAAGTCTCAGCTTTTGGCGAAGAGGTAAATCTAGGCTGGCCTGGGGGGCCGGGGCGGGAGCCGGGCTCACCTCAAGGTCACATGACCCTGTAAGGCACCTGGCACATTGCGGGTCTAGCTGTTTCTGCCTCTTGAAGACACTCACACGTAGACCCAACAGACCTGAAAAAATAGCCTTCTGCAACCTGCCCTTCAAAGCTGCCCTGGGAAACTCTCCATTTCGGGCAGTAAGTAGTGACAAAGGTTTGTGGTGGTTTCATTGCTTAGTGGAGAAATGCATGGAATTCTGGCTATGACTTCGTTGCTGAGGTCATTGGAGATCATTTTTATCGTATTCATTCTGCATTTTAAGTGAGAACGTGTGTTAGAGGAGCTTGTGTCCTGGGGTAGAGCCTGCACGAGCAGGAGGCTCTGAGGGAGACAGACGCACAGGTGTTGGGAGGCTTCTCTCTGCGGAGGTCTTGCCCGTGCACTAGGATGGTCCCTGTGGAGCAGATGCTCTGAGAGGGAGGCTCTGGACTCTTGGAGCCCAGTGCATAGTTTGTGGTGCCCAGTTTGTGCAAGGCTGTGGAGTCCTTTCTTTGACAGACTTCGAGACAAGAAGAAGCGCTTTGCTGCGTTTATGTGACTTGCGGGTCATCGGAGTGAAGGGGTATCGGGAGCTCGGGGGGGGGGCTAGAGGGTCCTGGGCCTCTTTTTCCGGCTCCTTCCAGCTACGAGGCAGAGGGAGAAAAAAGGTTTCACGGGCAAATCAGCATTTCCCGCTTCTCTTGAAAAACGGAACTGGCAGTCGTGCCCAGTACCCCTCAGGATGCACCCTGAGACTGCCCTGCCCGCCGGACCGCAGCCCCCGCTGCCTGCGTGCTGCACCTGGGCCCCCTGGCCTCATTTGGGTCCCTTGCCCAGGACTGCAGCCCTTTCTTGGGGCTGCAGGATTCAGAAATGGGGGTGAGTGACAGCCTCCAGACAGGACCAGGCAGGAGAGGGGCCCTTTTTCTTGATGCCCCTCTGTCCCCAGCTGCTCTGCATGACACAGAGAGAGGCAGTCGGCCTCCATCAGAGAGAGGGGAGTATGCTGTGTCCTCCTGGGCACCCCCCCTGCCTCCCCAGCAGCCCAGTCTCTCTGTGGCAGGAGACTGTGGGCCCGCCCTGGGCTTGTCCTCAGTGCGCTGGACACACCCGGGGACCAGACCCTGGCTTCATCAGCTCCCAGGGCTTGGGCACCAAGCTTGGCCCCTGCTGGTCTCCCCCCTCACAGCACAAGAGTGACAGGTGGCATCTCCCCTCTGAAGGTAGGCCCAGGCCACCCTCTGCACGTGGGATGCCACCATGGGCACGAGTATTTTGAGGGTGCCGGCTGGCAAGCTACAGCTTTGTGCTGTTTTGCAACCAGAGTTGTTACTATTAATCAGAACTTTTAGAGATTGCCTTTAAAAGTCCAAATTTCTAGTGTTTCTTGAAAAATTGGAAGCTGTCCAATACTGGGCTCACGTTCCAGGGCAAATAGTCACTAGAGCACCGCAGGGCCCTGTCCTTGCACCAGCACTGAGGCCAGGTGTGGGCCGCTCGTGCCCAGGCTCTCATGAGGTCACCTCGCTGGACCCCCGTTTGCTCCAGGCCAGATGCCTAGAGGCATCCAAGTTGACAACCCTTGAATCTGAGGCAGGAGCTGGGTGCAGACTCCAAATGGTGGCCTGCATTGACCTTGAGCACGAGGAGGGTTGGGGTGGGGGCCGCAGTGACCAGGAAGGGCTGGCGTGGGCTCTGGAGCCCAGAGGCCTGAGCTCACAACCTGCTCCTTCACCTCCCAGCAGGGCATGTGGGAGCTGGCCACCACTCCTCAACTCTGGAAACGTCCTGTGACCCCTCCCTCACAGTTAAGAGTATTACAAGAACTAGATGTGATGATACAGGTGGAAATGCTGGCATGGTCTCTGGCTCAGGGGCTGGCTGTGCTCCCATCCTGCTTACACCTGCCTAGCCATCAGCAGAAACCTTCCAGCACCCAGCTCTGTGTTCATCCCTTCCTAACTTCCATTCCTCTGCTCAGGCCCAGGGTTGGAGCCCCTGGGATGAGAGAGCGGGCGCTGCTGAGCTCACCTGGTTCACAGCTGCCCGCTCCCTGGGTCACGCTGAGCCAGCACCATCAAGCATGCTCAACCCATCCGGAGCCACTGGGCCGTCATCTGAGTCGTGGGAATTTGGTTTTTTCCAACGCAGTTTGTGTGATTATACCAAGAATTTGTGTTTTAGGATCCAGTCGCTTCTCGGCCTTTTGGCTAAGATCAAGTGTAGGATCGATTACCTTCTACTTTATTTCACATCTTGCTTAATTCAGAAGCTTTTTTCAGGTTTCCAGGTGTTTTTTGCTCCGAGTAAGCTGACATCTTAAGTACCTCAGCCCTTGAAAGAGCTTGTCTTTGTTCTGTCCCCAGTGCCCTAGATTCAGTCTGGCATCGTGTGTGAAGATCAGCCTTGACCCTTGTGGTTTCTTAGAAGAAAGTAGAGGTTTTCCCCTCCCCGCACTGTTCTCCACGCAAAGCACATTTCCTTGATGAACATTTTTGTACAATGGCTGTTTGGAGAACCCCCAATTGGGAATTGAATCTGACATCACACAAAACATGTGTCTGAATTTCTGATGAACAGTAAAGAGCCTCTACATTAAAAAATTGTTATTCCAAAATAGAGATAGAAAATTAGGCTGTGAAGGAAGAGTCCAGAATTGTTCCTTCTACAGAGACTGAGGGGCCCTGGGTGCTGGAGAGGGAGGGTGTCCATGAGTTGCTCCCTGTTTCTGCCTGAACCAAGCGTGAGAAAATGGACCGGGGCCGAAGGTCCAACAGGAAGGACCTTCTTCCAGTCTGGAAGGACCGAGGGGGCTCTTGCACCTGCAGGGGACACGGGCCATGGGAGGAGCGCCCAGGGGTGCCTCCTGCCCGCAGTGGAAAACCACCAGGCCTGTTGTGTTCTCTCCCCCAAATGCAGCTGTGGAAACCTGCTAAGCCCTGGAGATTAAGGGACAACATCTTTCCCACAAGTTTGAGTAGTTGTTCATTTTTTCTTGCTTGTATCTTCTGGAGAAGAACCACACGAGCTGGCTCTCAGACAAATGTGAAAGATTCCTTCGTTCCATAAACCAGCATTTTAGAAAGGCCTCCTTTGTGATGACCTTGCGGCTTTGGGGGAAGGATGGTGTGGCCCAGCCTCCATCCAGGACCTGGGAGTCACAGGCTCTGTAGGATGCCTACTGCGGTGGAACATGGGGGCATTCGTTGGTGATGGAGAGAACCCAGAACAGGAGTCAAAATGCCCTTGAGGGCATTCCATCTCAGCCAGTCACTGGAGGGGGGACCTGCAGTAGATGCCTACTCCCGGGGCCTCTGGTCTGCGAATTAGGGTTGGGGGAGGAGCCTACCGCTGACCCAGCCGCTGCCCTATGCTGGCGCCACCTGTGCAGCCTGACTGCCTTCCTTTCAGAGTGTTTGGAGACCCGGTGAGGTCACGGAGGTGAAGGTGCCGTGCAGGGCTGTGCTGCACAGCCAGGGCCTGAAGGCATCAGCGTCTCCTGCACCTTCACGCCAGCCACGGGCCAGGCCCCTTCCGCCCTGGGAGGCACGTCAGCCAGCTGTGCAGTCACCTGGGCATAATTCCCAGGCAGGAGAGCCCTCGGTGGGCTGGTCACCCTGGCCACCATCCCTCTGGGGACCCTGTGTCCTGACCCCACGTTTCCGATTGCAGGTTGCTGGATCATTCCAACGAAGGCTTTACAAACTGGGAGTTCATGACCGTGCACTGCTGGGGAGAGAAGGCCGAGGGGGAGTGGACCCTGGAAATCCAGGACATGCCATCCCAGGTCCGCAACCCAGAGAAACAAGGTCAGTGGGTCTTGGGAAAGTCCCAGCAACTTTTGTATTTCGATCCTTTTCTTAACTCTAGACTTTTATTCAACTGCAGTACCTGGATCATTCCTTGCTGTTGTTTTTTCTTGGAGGTAAAATTTACATAATATAAATGTCACTGCTTAAATTGTTGTTAAGTGTACAATTCCATGGCTTTCAGTGCCTTCACAGTGTTGTGCAGCCGTCACCACGATCTAATTCCAGAACTTTGGCATCACGCCGGAGGGAAATCCCAGTACCCATTACACAGTCATCCCCATTCCCCCACCCCTCCCAGCTCTTAGCAACTCCTCACCTATTTTCTGTTTCTGGATTTGCCTCTTCTGGACATTTCATATAAATGGAATCATACAACACGTGACCTTTTGTGACTGGCTTCTTTCATTTAGCTTGATGTTTTCAAGGTTCGTCCGTACTGTAGCAGGTGTCAGTGTTTCTTTCCTTTATGTGACTAAATACTCTCCCACATCTTGTTTATTCATTCATCAGTTGGTGGACAGCTGGGTTGTTTCTACTTAATAGCTATTATGAACATCCATGCACACGTTTCTGTGTGGACATGTGTTTTCAGTTCTTTTGGCTGTATACCTAGGAATGTAATTGCTAGGTCATATGGTAACTGTGTTTAACTTTTTGAGGAACTGCCGAACTGTTTCACAGTGGCCAGACCCTTTTACATTTCTGTCAGCAAGATGTGAGGATTTTAATTTCTCTACCAGCACTTTTTTAAAATTATAACCATCCTACTGGATGAGAAGTGGTATCTCATTGTGGTTTTGATTTTCATTTCCCTTATGATCAGTGATGTTGACCATCTTTTCATGTGCTTCTTGGCCATTTTATATCTTCTTTGGAGACATGTCTATTCAAGTCTTTTGCCCACTTTTAAATTAGATTGTTTGTCTTTTATTATTGAGTTATAATCATACAACAAGAGTTGAGTAAGAGTTCTTTAAATATTCTGGATACTAGACCCTTATCGGTTAATATGATTTGCAAATTTTTTCTCCCATTATGTGGGTTTTTCTTTCACTTTATTGATAGTGCCCTTTGGTGCACAAAAGTTTTGTTTTTTTGTTTTTTTTGCGGTATGCGGGCCTCTCACTGTTGTGGCCTCTCCCGTAGCGGAGCACAGGCTCTGGATGCACAGGCTCAGCGGCCATGGCTCACGGGCCCAGCCACTCCGCGGCATGTGGGATCCTCCCGGACCGGGGCACGAACCCACGTCCCCTGCATCAGCAGGCGGACTCTCAACCACTGCGCCACCAGGGAAGCCCTGTTTTGTTTTGTTTTTTAATTAATTAATTAATTTTTGGCTGCATTGGGCCTTCGTTGGTGCGCACAGGTTTTCTCTTGTTGCGGAGAGTGGGGGCTACTCTTTGTTGTGGTGTGTGGGCTTCTCATTGCAGTGGCTTCTTTTGTTGCGGAGCATAGGCTCTAGGCACTCCAGCATCCGTAGTTGTGGCACATGGGCTTAGTTGCTCCGCAGCATGGGGGATCTTCCCGGACCAGGGCTCGAACCCGTGTCCCCTGCATTGGCAGGTGGATTCCTAACCTCTGCACCACCAGGGAAGTCCCAAAACCTATGTTTTCTTCTAAGAGTTTTATAGTTTTAGCTCTGTACGTTTAGGACTTGGATCCATTTTTAATTACTTTCTGTATGTAGCATGAGGTAAGAGTCCAAATTCATTCATTTGCACGTGGCTGTCCAGTTGTCCCAGCACCATTTATTGCAAAGACTATTCTTTCCCCGGTGAATGGTTTTGACACCTTGTCTAAAATCAATTGGCCATAAATGTATAAGCTTGTTTCTGGACTCCCAACTCTATTCCACTGGTCCATAGGTCTCTCCCTATGTCAGTAACACACCGTTTTGATTACTGAAGGTTTGTAGTAAGTTTTTTTGTTTGTTTGTGTTTTTTTGCGGTATGTGGGCCTCTCACTGCTCCCATTGCGGAGCACAGGCTCCGGACGCACAGGTTCAGCGGCCATGGCTCACGGGCCCAGCCGCTCCGCGGCATGTGGGATCTTCCCGGACCGGGGCACGAACCCGTGTCCCCTGCATCGGCAGGTGGACTCTCAACCACTGCGCCACCAGGGAAGCCCTGTAGTTAAGTTTTGAAATCAGGGATATGTGGGTCCTCTGACTTTTTCTTTTTCAAAATTGGTTTGGCTAATCAGGGTCCCTTGCAATTCCATATGAATTATAGGATCAGCTTGTTAAGTTCTGGAAAAAGGGTAGTTGGAATTTTGATAGAGATTTTGCTGAATCTGTGGGTCAACTTGGAGAGTATCGCTGTCTTAACATCATGAAGTTTTCCCATCCGTGGACACAGATGTCTTTCCATTTATTTAGGGCTTCTTTCAGCAGTATTTTGTAGTTTTCAGTCTACTTCCTTGGTTATGTTTGTTCCTAAGTAGTTTATTCTTTTTGATGCTATTGTGAATGGAATGGTTTTTTCAGTGTTTTCAGATTGTTTACTTCTCTGGTAATTTTTGCTCCCTTTCATAACTCTTAGCTAGTAGTCGTCTGTTTAACCCATCTTTATTAAATGCCTGCTACTGTCTAGGCATTGATCTAGGTGACAGGGTACATACACCAGGAAGGAAAAGCACGTAACTGTGATGTCTTGTCCTGTAACCACCACCGAGGTGCTGAGCTCTACCGAAGTCCCTCTGTCGGGTTCCTGGTGGAGTGCAGGGACTGTGCTCCAGTCTGGCTTGTCTGTGGAACAATTTTACCCAAGGTTTGTTTTCTCTGATCAGCTGTTCCCTGTGGCCTTCTCTGCAGACATGCTCTTCTTTTTGATGACCCTAAACCCTTCCTCTGCCCTGATTCTTTTCTGATTCTCTGTAAAACAGTTTCACGGATTTTTTTTTTTAATCAGGGAGAAGGGAGGAGCATTGACTTGCTTTATGCAAAAAAATTGACTTTAAGTGATCAAGTCGTCTCTGAGGTCCCCCTACCCGCCCCCCAAATCACTTTCTTTCTGCCTTTAAAATAATAACTATTATGCAATACATTAGTGGAACAAATTCTGAAAATACAAAAACTTAACATTTTAAATCACTTGAAATTGACGTCTTTTAAAACTAGACGCTCCTCCTCAATTAGTCCTTTAAAAGCCCCGGAGTGCATCGGCCCTATTAAAGGTCCAGGGTCGGCTCGTCAGGCCGGCTGCATCCCCTGCGCCACGGGCAGAGGCAGGGTCCCCGCGCCAGCCGGCACCACCCCAGCCACTCGTGCAGGGGAGCAGTGAAGGCCGTGCATCCACACGCCACAGCCAGCTGACTGTTGGAAGCGCGGGATGAACCTGGTGGGTGTTTATGTTTCTCAGCACTTAGTAAGTCAGGGCTCCTCTCTGGACCTCAGCATCCTCGGCTGGGATGTGGAGCTGAGCTGGATGCTCTCCTGACCGTGGCCTGTGTGGTACGTCCACATCCTGGAAGGGGCCTTGCTGGCCTGGATGCTCCTCTGTGCTCTCTGGCCTGTCCGGACCCCACTCCTCTTCCAGACCCAGCTCCAGACAGCCTACTGTGGGGCTGGGTGGGCACAGAGCAGGCAGGCGCCTAGGAGACCCCGGTCCTCCTCGTCTAGCGCTCCCACTGGGGTTTTGTCGACACGCAGGTGGTGATGCAGTGTGCCCGGTGGTGCCCGAGATGCGGCAAGGCCAGATTGAGCCGAGCTGTGTGGACTGTCGTCAGGACTGATGTTGGTGGGACGCCCTGGAGGGATTCTGAGCAGAGGAGGGGCACGGTCTGAACCACCATGTGGACAGGGTCACTCTGACAGCTGGATCGGAGTGACTGAGTGTGGCTGGAGTGGGGAGAGGGCAGAGGTGGGGGGGGCAGTTAGGAGGCCATTGCAGTGTGAGGTGAAGGTGACCCTGACTGGGGCGGGGGGGCAGCAGTGGAGGTGTTGAAAGCAGCCGGTTCCTAAAGTAGAGTCAAGAGGACATGCTGGCAGATCAGACGTGGGTGCCGAGAGGGGAGGGGGCCCCGAGGACTCCGGAGGTTTGTCCTGTGCGTCGGGAGAAGGAGTGCAATTTCCTAGATCTGGGACATCGCGGGGGAGTGGGTGCTGGGGGGAGGGTCAGGAGCTCAGTTTGAAGGTGCCTGTGACATACCCAGGTAGAGCAGTGGACCTGGAGGCCGGGTGCACACATTTCAGTGCTGTGGGCAGATGGCGGGTCTTGAAAGCCACGCGTGTGGACGGACTCCCCCAGGGGTGAGTGGGATCACCCTCTGCCTGCAGGATGTGGGCACCGGAAGGGAACCTGTTTCCGTAACGATTCCACACGGGTGCACATGCCGAGCTGGGGGCTGCTTCGGTGCAGTGCAGAAGTGCGTGCCGTGCACCTCCCCACCACCCCATCCTGCCCATCCACTCCCCGCCTCGGGCCTGCACCGCACGTGCTGGCTCTGCCCTTGTCCTGCTGACATTTGCTCTCTGGAGTCTGGTCCTCCGGCGGCTGCTGTGTCCCCAGTGCCTCCTGCTGCATGGCTGGTGATGGACACAGAAGCTGTCTGGTGAACGAACGAGGACAGGTGTGATCAGCCCGTGACCGATGCTCTGCCTGCTGCAGAGGACACAGCCTTAGTGGAGGAGGGGGCAACCCCGAATTAAGTCCTAGACAGGCCGTCTCCCTCCCTGAGTGTGGGTGGCATCTGGGCCTGGGCCAGTTGAGACCGGTGCAGAATACACACCCCCTGGTACCTTCTAGCTCTGACCTTCTGTGACCTGCTGGACTCTGGGGGGCGGGGACCCTTCCTTCAGTGTTGTCACAGAGGGTCTCCTCGTGCCTACAGTGGCCCCGGGGGTGGGTTCATTTGTCTGAGCTCCGCCCTGTAGAAACACCATTCCTGAGGCTGCCTTATGGAAACGGGTGGCCAGTGGCTATTGACAAACCACACACCTGCTTCCCGGGCAGGACGAGGTCGGGCTCTCCATCTCGGCTGCCCGTTCAGCCACCTGCTCAGCCGTTCAGGCGCTACCTAGCACCTCCTCCCCGAGCGCAGCCGAAGTCTGCGTTGGCTCCATCGGCATCTCTGCACATAGATGGGGGCGGGAGGGAGAGAGTAAGGACTGTGACAGCCAGGCTCTGAACCATGCAGGTCAGCCTGGCGGGACCTCAGCCTGCGAAGGTGACACAGAAGACCAGGGTTTCCCCCTGACACAGACCCCGAAGCCCAGTAGAAGTGCAGGCCTTCGAGATGCTGTTGGTGCTGAGGCTGTGATGGGTCCCAGCGGGCATGTCGTTCCCTCCCTGGTTGTCAGCTCAAGGTGGCCTGTAGGTACCGGGTCTCCGTTGGCCTCGGTGCCAGACATAAAGGAGCAACACACGGTCACGGCCCTCAGAAAGCACGGCCCCTGTCCTTCCTCTGCAGTGATTCCAAGAATGGGTCCTGGGGCGCGGGGCTGCGTCTCTGTTCATTTCAGTCCCCCTCAAATCTCTGCATCGTAATTGCTTAAAAAAAAAAAAAGCCAATTCAGTTCCAGTGGTATGCTGGGTGAGAGTGCTCTAAAATCTGAGATAAGACCGGGGCTTGCTGAGTAATTCAGTTGTCTGGATGACCCGCTCCCTCAAGCAGTACTCACCTCCTGTCACACTGAGCCTGGTTTATGTTGTTAGTTTTAAAACTCTTTTCTTTACAACTGAGGAGCAGATTACTCATTTGTTTTTCTCTTCAGTTCCTGGGCCAAGGAGAGGGTGTGTCTTCTCCTGGGATCACGCTCCTCTGGAGGCAAGTTAGGGATGGGACTGAGTACAAATCCTGCTTCACAGCCAGGTTGCCTTTGCAAGTGGTGTTTCAATCATTCCCGTCCACGTTCAGCGCACCTTTATTGAAATCTAAATCAGTCCCAACTTGGGGCTACTAGGACCTTGCCTTGCCGCTCGCTGGGGGAGCAGGGCTGGGCTCAGGTGTGGTGGGGAGGGCACCCCAGAGGCAGGTAGGCTGGCTGAACCCCCTCCCCCAGCACTTCCCCCACAGGCCACACCACCACCACATAGAGAGAGGCCAGGCCCAGCACCGCAAGCCGCCAACAGCACCGTCAGAGCAGAGCAGGGGTCCCATCCTGCAGAACATCTCTCGGGGAAGAGTGGCTGCATTTTACAAAGTTTCCATCTCGAATGCGCTAGCTTTTCAGTTTGGGCACTGAATGCAGAAAGTTCCAATTCTCTGGGAGACGTGTTCTTCATTCTCCTGTATCTGCCTGGGGCAGGCCTGGGGTCAGCTTCTGGTGCCCCTGCTTTCCTGAATCGCTGTTGCCGTTGTTCGGGCTGCCATAGCAGAGTGTCATAGACTGGGGTGCTCATCAACAACAGGCATGTCTCTCTCACAGTCTGGAGGCTGGAAGCCCAAGATCAGGGGCCAGCGTGGTCGGGTTCCGGTGGGGGCCTCTTCCAGGTTGGACATGATGACCTGGGCCCAGTAATTGAGGGGCGGAACCTTCCCATCCGCCCTCCTCACCTTGAGCTCATGCTGGTGATCACACCTAGGGCACAAGGCAAAGCCTGTACACCTGCTGGCATCAGGCCAGCCTCCCAGCCTAGGTGTGCACACTGCTCTGCGTCTGGGTGCAGGGAGGCCCCCAGCACCCCTGTGACCTGGGGCTCCTGCAGGCACCCCTGCACATGCGCGAGGCTGTGGATCCTCCCTGCTCGGCTGGGATCAGCCCAGCTTTGAGCAGCATTGGGATGTCCTCCTTGGTCTTCTCACTCATTCACACACTTACCTGCTATGCGCTGAGTCCGCTGGGCAGGCACAGGGCTGAAACATGCTTCTTCCTCCCTCCCCTATGCACCCCCGAGCACCCTGCTCAGCGCCCCACGTGGAGACTTTGCTGGGGCTGTGGTTTCTCTCTGTGCGGGTCCCGCACTTGCCCTGCGAGGGGGAGTCAGGAGCCATTGATGTTTGAATGGAAAGCATAATCAAGCATCCTTCCAATCCTCTTTCTGTGATCACAACAGATATCTTATTTAATGGCCCCAACAGGACTTAGTCTTATGTACTTGGCATTCACATCGTAATAGACTTTCTGAGATGATTGATGGCATTTAAAAAAATCCTGTTGTTCTCCTGAACTCAGGGAACTCACTTTTTCCCTCGATTAAAATTTCTCCTTTTTTCTCTAATCTTCCCTCTGTTTTCAAAAGAGCAGCAGCCCACATGTGCCAGGCTTCTCTTGGTTTCCATAGCATTTCCAGACTCTCACTGAAGGAACAAGCGAGGAATATGATGATAACGAGTGCTTATGTATTTTCCATTAGGCACTGGGTGTTATCTCATTGCTAAAAGTCCGTATAGAATCAGGGCATCTTAAACAGAGTCCTAGCCGATAAGGAATTAAGGTTTATGAAAATAAAAACGTCTTATTGCTAGCGATACACACCACAGTATTTACAAGTGAAATGTTAGTGGTGTCTAGGATTAGCTTTAGAACACTCCAGGGGTGTGGGATGGGAAAGTGGAGGATGGGGAGGGCATGAACAGACGAAGTAGGACAGGCCGAATATCCATGATCGTTGGGAGTTCATTGTACTGTTTTCTCTGTTTTGTGTTTATTTGAAAATTCACATCATGAAAAGTTTTTTAAAATACATGTATGGGGAACATCTCTTCCAAAGTGGTCAGAAGGAAGAACTGTTACGCAGATTGGGCTGGCACAATTAAATAAAGATGTAGGTGCTTTAGAGTAAATACACCTCAATTTTCCACAAGTGTGAAAAAAAAATGTTCAGTACGCCACTGAAGAACTAGTTTCTTTGGACTTTCTTACCCTCAGACAGTCAGTCTAAAATCTATGAAGGAATATGGCAGGGTCCCAAACTCTGTGTGTGCATGTGTGTAAGTGTGTATGTGCCTGCACATATGGGAGTGGGTATCGTATGTGTGCCCGTAGGTAAGTTATCTGTGTGTATACATGTGGGTGTGTGTGCGCGTGCATGTGTGGGTGTGGTGGGTATGCACGTGTGCGTGTGTGTTTGCTTGTTTTTAAAGAACCAGCACAGCCTAGCAGTTGAGCCCTGGAGCTGGCCTGCTCAGCAGACCCCTGTCCTGCGTCTCACCAGCAGTGGCCCTGGATGGGTCACTCCTCCCGCTGAGCCTCAGGGCCTCCTCTGCATAGGGCTGTTGGGAGGATTAAATGAAGCGGCACATGTGAAGTGCTCAGTGTTACGAAGCTTACTCCTCATGGCAATTACTGTGTGTTTTTATCCTCCTTCTGTGGGAGAGAAAGCTGGTTCAAGCCCCACATAGAGCCTGACTGAGCTCACCTAGCGTAAGGGCGCAGCCTGGAGCCAGGTGTGCTTCTGCACAGACGGGCCCGGCCCACTCCATCCCTCCCGGTGGGTGAGTCCCCACGCACCCACCCAAGGTGCACCCAGCAGGCACATTTCGTGGATGTTTTCCTCTTCAGCCCTGTGGCCAGTGCTTTTCACGCGTCCGGCTTTAGGACATTTGTAGTTGGGTTTTTTACTTTAAAGTGTTGCAATTAGAAGATAAAAATCAAATGAAGTAACAAAGGCTAACAGGTGCCTGGTACCAGGAGCATCTGCTGTGCATGAGGGTCAGGGCTCCTGGGAAGCCCTCCTCCTGAGAGGCTGCCTCACCTGGCCTGAGGCTCCAGGGAGCACTTGACTTCTGAGACCTCACTATGATTGATAGGTATGGGCACGGTCCTTTATTTTTTTAACCCACTAGAGCTCTTGAAACACAATAGGCACTTAGGATAGATAGTTATTGATCTTTAAGGGTTTTTCCTATACACTCTGTGCCTGGCTTCAGTATCATTGATTAATCCATTCTTAGCAAATCTACCATTTTATAACACTCCCAGCATTCATCCACTGAATGATTATAAAGTTCTCTGGAAGAGTGAGACTAGGGAGAGAAATTCTGAAAGAATTAAATGCAGATATTTAAACATATTTTTAAACTATAATAACTGTTGATGCCAGAATAGACAGATGAGTCAAGGGGACCAGAATAGATAGTCCACAAATAGAGCTGTGTAGACACACTAACAAATAGAGCCGTGTAGACACACTAAGTGTAACATTTCAATCTGGCGGGGAAAGAATAAAGCGTTGAATAAAAGATGTTGACAATTGGCTCACCATTTGGAAAGGAAATCATTATATTGGTAGATTTATACCCATAAAATTAGAAACTTCTGTTTGGCAAAAAATACCGTAATATTAAAATTAGAAAAATATTTATAAAATATTTTGGACAAACTTGAGTCATTCGCAGATGGTCTTTTTCACTTCTCTGTAGCCGAAGGACTGCAAACTTTTCCTGTGAAGGGCTTTCTGGTCTCTGTGACAACAACAACTCTGCCATTTTAGTGCAAAAACAACCACAGAAAATATGTAAATAAAGAGCCTACTGTATTCTAACAGAGCTTTACAAAAACAGGCTGTGGCTGAAGCCTGTTTACATGTTGCAGTTGAACTGAGTACATGCTCTGTTACTTGGTGATGAAGAGGCCTGTTTATTTGGGGTTTTTTTTGGTTTTTATTGTTTTTTTTTTTTTTTTTTTTTTTTTTTGCTGTACGTGGGCCTCTCCCCCTCCCGTTGCGGAGCACAGGCTCCGGACGCGCAGGCCCAGCGGCCATGGCTCACGGGCCCAGCCGCTCCGCGGCATGTGGGATCTTCCCGGACCGGGGCACGAACCCGTGTCCCCTGCATTGGCAGGCGGACTCTCAACCACTGCGCCACCAGGGAAGCCCTATTTGGGTATTTTTTGAGGCATCCCATCCAGGCGCCATTTTCCCACACATGGAACCATATTGTCCCTTGTGATGGTAAGGTTTTAACAACTTACCAGTGCTCTGGGGGGAAATGATGTGTGTCTGTATATCACATACGTTTATTATAAACTACTGACACAAAGTACGTGTAGAACAAAATTTACAAATAAAAATAAAAGATGCCCTCTTCATACTGTAAATTCCATGTAGCCCATCGATACTCAGAGAATGCTTTCATTAATTTTCACCAGGGACTTCCCTGGAAGTCCAGTGGTTAAGACTCTGTGCTTCCACTGCAGGGGGCCTGGGTTCAATCCCTGGTCAGGGAACTAAGATCCCACGTGCCGTGAGGTGTGGCATGCATGCATCAATCAATCAACAAAATTTTCACCAAACTCTCTTATCCATGGCCAACCTGTGGATGTAGTTGCTGAGCAGCTGTCTTTCCGACATAAATATAGGTCTGAACTTCATTCGTCAACAACACAAGCAACTTCTTTGCTGAATTGGATAATAATTTTCAAAAACTGGAATATTTTCATAATTCTTTATGCCACTCCCAGTGTAATGACTATAAACACAATACACTCTTAAGTTTAATCTGTTACTAACATTTTCTCTGTCACTTTCAGTCTAGAAAATCAACAATAAATGAAGTCCTTATTTATTGCATTTGTCCATTTCCACGTATAAATTCTCCACCATGACCAATTTCAGGCTACCAAGGTGTTGACTCTGAAGATAAAGTTGGGAGGAGACGCACAGGCCACCAGTAGAGAGTATTTCCATCATGTAGACAGAATAGATGTAAATAACCCCCAGAGTATAGGAAATGACAAGATAAAGTAATTAGGAAGTGGTGATTTCTGAATATTTGTTATCTTTGTTCTCAATATAATTTAATTGTAATTTTATGTGGTTTAATTTGTAATAATGGTTATGTTAAGAACCCGCTCACAACATTCTTGAAAGTGTTAACAATCAGCTGTATTAAGTCAATGTGAGCTGGCCCAGCACACCCCTGCATATTGGGAGTTGTATAGGTAGAGGACTTTCTTTCTTTTTTCTTTTTTTAAATTTATTTTATTAAAATATAGTTCATTTACAATGTTGTGTTAATTTCTGCTGTACAGCAAAGTGATTCAGACACCCACTCCATTCCTCCGTGACCCACTACCCCCTTGGCAACCACAAATCTGTTCTCTATGTCTGTGAGTCTGTTTCTGTTTCGTAGATAAGTTCATTTGTGTCATATTTTAGATTCCACATATAAGTGAGATCATATGGTATTTGTCTGTCTTTCTGACTTACTCCATTTAGTGTGATAATCTCTAGGTCCATCCATGTTGCTGAAAATGGCATTATTTCATTCTTTTTTATAGCTGAGTAATATTCCATGATATATATGTACCACATCTTCTTTATCCATTCAAGCATCAAGGCACATTTAGGTTGTTTCCATGTCTTGGCTATTGTGAATAGTGCTGCTATGAACATAGGGGTGCATGTATCTTTTCGAATTACAGTTTTGTCTGTGTATGTGCCCAGGAGTGGGATTGCTGGGTAATATGGTAGTTCTATTTTTAGTTTTTGAGGAACCTCCATACTATTTTCCATAGTGGCTGCACCAATTTACATTCCCACTGACAGTGTAGGAGGGTTCCTTGTTCTCCACACCCTCTCCAGCATTTGTAGACTTTTCAATTATGGCCATTCTGACTGGTGTGAGGTGGTACCTCACTGTAGTTTTGATTTGCATTTCTCTAATAATTAGTGATGTTGAGCATCTTTTCATGTGCCTGTTGGCCATCTGTATGTCTTCTTTGGAGAAATGTCTATTTAGGTCTTCTCCCCTTTTTTTGATTGGGTTATTTGTTTTTTTTGTTATTGAGTTGTATGAGCTGCTTGTATATTTTGGAAATTAAGCCCTTGTCAGTTGTGTCATTTGCAAATATTTTCTCCCAGTCTGTAGGTTGTCGTTTTGTTTATGGTTTCCTTTGCTGTGCAAAAGCCCTTGTAAGTTTGATTAGGTCCCATTTGTTTGTTTTTGCTTTCATTTCTAATGCCTTGGGAGACTGACCTAAGAAAACATTGGTCCAATTTATGTCAGAGAACGTTTTGCCTGTGTTCTCTTCTAGGAGTTTTATGGTGTCATGTCTAATATTTAAGTCTTTAAGCGATTTTGAGTTTATTTTTGTGTGGTGGGAGGGTGTGTTCTAACTTCATTGATTTGCATGCATCCAGCTTTCCCAACACCACTTGCTGAGGAGACTTTCTTTTCCCCATTGTATAATCTTGCCTCCTTTGTCAAAGATTAATTGACTGTAGGTGTGTGGGTTTATTTCTGGGCTCTCTATTCTGTTCTTTTGATCCATATTTCGGTTTTTGTGCCAATACCATGCAGTTTTTATTACTGTAGCTTTGTAGTATTGTCTGATGTCTGGGAGCATTGTTCCTCCTGCTTTGTTCTTCTTTCTCAGGATTGCTTTGGCAATTCTGGGTCTTTTATGGTTCCATACAAATTTTGGGATTATTTGTTCTAGTTCTGTGAAAAATGTCATGGATAATTTGATAGGGATCGCATTAACTCTGTAGATTGCTTTGGATAGTATGGCCATTTTAATATTGCTAATTCTTCCAGTCCAGGAACATGGGACATATTTCCATTTCTTTGAATCATCTTAAATTTCTTTTATTAATGTTTTATAGTTCTCAGCATATAATTCTTTCACCTCCTTGGTCAGGTTTATTCCCAAGTATTTTATTTTTTTGATGCAATTTTAAAAGGGATTTTTTTTTAATGTTCCCTCTCTATTTCATTGTTAGTGTAAAGACACACAACTGATTTCTGTATGTTAATCTTGTATCCTGCTACCTTGCTGAATTCGTTTATCAGTTTTAGTAGTTTTGTATGTAGTCTTTAGGGTTTTTTATATATAATATGTCATCTGCATATAATGACAATTTTACCTCTTTAGGTAAAGGCCTTTTTTTGGGATGAGTATACTTTAAGGTGGATACGTTCAATTGTGACCCAGGCTCAAACCTTACAAAGTGCTCTGCCCCCAACCCCAAAACTCCTTTTTATCCCAATAGCCAGCCGCCCTGAGCAGAGCCTTGGTCCCTCCCCAAGGACCAGACAGCACAATCAGGAGCTCTTATTTCATTGGTTTATTTCTTTCCAAGACCCACTTGGAGGAGTAAGGTCTAATCGCCACTGGTTTAACTTCTTATTTACTAAATCAAACTACTTTTTTTTTTCTTTACTAAGTCTTGCTAATCAGTAAACAGTCATCATTTGAATTCTCAATATGCTAAAAAGTCATTTTTGCAAGGGGGATAATTAACACAGTATTTGGTATAAAAAATTCCGTACACAGGCAGACACCTTCTTCATCTCAAATCCCATGGTTAGATGATTGCAAACAGAGGTTTATACCGTTATAGCCTTAATATGTAAGGAATCACTAAGAAGTTTCACAGATCACTAAGAAATATGTGAAGCATCCCACTAGAAAAATAGGCAAAGAGCTTGAAAGAGCAATTCATGAAGAAAAATGACAACCAGTAAACAAAAGCTATTTAATCTTTGCAGTAATAGAAGAAAGTACAAATTAAAACAGAGACAGGAAGGTGAATATCAGGATAACAAGCAAACAAGCGGAAGTTCCGGGGATTACAAAACAAAACCGAGAATGTGCCTGGCCTTCTGCAGGTAGGGCCACAGCATGATCTGGTATAGAGAGCCTGAATATAGACGTAAAAAGGCCTGGGTCCCGGTTCCAGCTCCACCAACTACTGCCTAGGAGACCTTGTGAGTGATAATAACTCCTTTGTGGGCATGTTTGGGCACCTGATGGGAATGAACATTTCCAGCGTGACCTGGCACGGGATGGGTTGTCACGGAAGCTCAGTCCCTTTTCCCCCGCTTCTCACATGTATAGGTTCTAACCGCAGCCTTTGGGAACTGGTCCATTTTCCCTCCGGGAAAACTCCAGCCCAGAGGGAACAGGTAGAGACCTGCCTCCACACCTCTGAAGAAGATTAAACTGGCTGTGATTCTGGAGAGCCCAGGAATTTGGAAACAACAGAATCCAGGGGTGCTGTGCTGAGGACATGCTGGGTTGCCATCCAGCCAGTTCTTTCAAGTTTGGAGCTCAGCAGGTCCATTTCTATCCTTTCTTCTTCTTAAGCAACATTTTTTCCAAACAAAAGCAAAAATTTGCTCACAGCTTGGTTTTGAAACTGCTGTGAGCAGATAATACACGGCAAACTGCCCTGGCCCTGAGTGGCTCTGTGTGCATGCAGTGAGCCCTGGGGCAGAGCCATGTAAGATGTTCCCACACGTCTTGGCTTTCTTTGGAGCTGGCCCAGAGCACCTGACTCCACCGGCTCCCTTCTGTGGAATCCCATCTTTGGGTTTCTCCTTCCCCCAAACCTGAAAGGTGAAGCCGGGGCAAGATCAAAGAGGTCCAGGCAGCATGTGGTGTGTTTGCCAAAACGTGCGAGTAAAGCTGCAGGGGCCCAGGTGAGTTACGAAGCTGGAACCTGCGCCCCATTCACGCTGACCCGACTGAGAGGAGGCAGAGTCTGTGAGAAGCGGGTGGCGAGAGGGAGACCAGGCTCCGCAGAGCGCGGAGTCGGGCGCAGCATTCAGGCCTGGGGACCCTGCGTGGGGCGAGCCCAGAGCAGAGCCTGGCAGGTGTGATCTGAGTTCCTGCCAGGCCACTTTCTGGCCTGGTTCTGGAACCTCTCAGCCTCCCTTCCTGCACACGTGTGACGCGAATAATAGTATCTGCATCACAGGCCTGGGTGAGGTCCAAATGTAGATTTTATACGAACAGGCACTTGGTGAGGAATTTTGAGGTTTTAGGGTTATGAGCTGAAACATGTAAAGCACTGACTGATAACTCTCAGTGTTATGCTCTCTCTTCTGTGTCACGTTCTGCATTCCTGCCTTAGCAAGCTGCGATGCTCCCTTGAATGGAAGGGAAGGGACCAAAGAAAGCCCAAGGAAGTCATTCTTTTCGAACTTTACTTGTGGTAGTTCATGCCTTCTGCATTGAATCCTGTGTGTTGATTACACTTTACTCCTTACATCTCACACCGCACCCGCCGTGTGCTCCCCAGGTTGCCTCGGCCCCGCTGCCTTGGGGCCTCGCCTCTTGACCAATGGAGAGGTCTGTCCCCACGTCAGCTCCCTCAGCCTCCACCGAGGTGAAGGCTCAGCTAGGGCATAGCTGCCTTGTTCCCGCACAGGTAGGAGCTGCATTGGCCAGAGGGGGCCAATCCAACCCAAGAGGACATGAGGAGGCTGTAACTTTTCTCTCCACTTCCAAGTGACATGTGAAATCCAGGCTTCCCGGTGTCGACTGAAAAAAAAATGCACAACCTAAAGGTTGAGAGTTATGTTTTATTTGGCTGGCAGAGCTGAGGACTTAAGCCCGGAACGTAGCCTCGCAGATAGCTCTGAGGGACTGCTCCAAAGAGGCAAGGGGGAAGCCAGGATGTACAGGAGTTTTTGCAACGAAGTAGTCAAAACATCAGAAGGCTATTGTCAATTAAAGAAAACCAGGGACTTCCCTGGCAGTCCAGTGGTTAAGACTTCGCCTTCCAATGCAGGGGGTGAAGGTTCGATCCCTGGCCAGGGAGCTAAGATCCCACATGCCTCGAGCCAAAACAACAAAACATAAAACAGAAGCAATATTGTAAAAAATTCAATAAAGACTTTAAAAATAGTCCACATCCAAAAAAAAAAAATCTTTAAAAGAAAACCAGACATCTCAAGTTAAGGAATTTAGTGCTATTCTGTGTATAGAAAGATGCAAGATTCTGGGCTCCCTGAAGTCATTCCTTTGATATGCTCCTCAGCTATCTGGGGCCAGTATCCTGCTTTTCTCCATCCTGAGTCCCCTTACGGTGCACCGTTGGGGGTGGCTGCAGTGGCCGAGGGTGACAGTGGGCAGCCCCTTTGTCTCCATCTGAGTTTCCTCAGGGCTCACGACAGGGTGGCTGTAATGTGATGGCTTGATGGCTGCAACATCCTTTGTTCACTGATACGGCAGGTGCTATTTTAGTTCACACCAGCATCTAGCCACCTGGAGGGGCAGGTAGCACACCTGGGAGTGCACGGGAGGTTTGCCCAGGGAGAGCCGAGAGAGAGGCCTACGTCCTTCCCACATGCCCCACAAGACCCATTCGGAAGACCTCCCCTGGCCTAGCAACCTGCTGCTTTGGTGTGAAGTCGCAGCCAGCTTGGTACTTGTTTCCCCCTTCCCGGCCGCCCCTCCTCCACACTCCTGTTGCCCCAGGACTGCACCTCCCCGTCAAGCCTTAGCCCCTGGGCTTTGGCGCAGTGCTTGCTCTCTAGAGAATGTTGCCTAAAGTGTGTGGTCAGTGGCAGACTAAGTGTGCACTTCAGTAATCCCCGTGAACTACTGCGAGGGGTGGGTCATCACGGGCATCCCATTAGAACTGGTTGGGTGTGATTCTGCACTACAGGAAGTGCGGGACGTGGTCTCTCCTCTCTCCCCGGGGCTCAGCCCTTGGAACATGGCTATAATAAGCAGGTGTTGAATGATGGAGTGAATGTAGGTACCCGCAGCCCTGAACCTTGTTTAAATCAAGAGCTCATATAATTTGAATCAACTGTTTTCAGCTGTGCACACTCAGTAACCCGTTTAATAATCAGTTAAAAGAGGTAGAAATTAGTGTCTCCGGTGTGACTGTTCCTTCCCTTTTTGCGTCATAAAACGTTCCATGGTTTCTTGCGTTGACTTTAAAAAATGCGGAACGTGAGACCTGCGAGTTAAGTTGTATTGGGGGCAAAATGAGGACTGTAGCCCAGGAGACAGTGTTTCCAATAACTCTGAGAAACTGCTCTGACGGGGCGAGGGGGGAGCCAGGATATATAGGAATTTTGCAACAAAGAGCAGGTAATTGGGAAAGTCAAAAAATTACTGTTAAATAAAGAAAGCCAGATATCTCAAGTTAAGGAATTCAGTGCTTTTCTGTGTATGGGAAGATGCAAGAGTCTGGGCTCACTGAAATCATTCCTTTGATGTGCACCTCAGCTATCTGGAGCCAGTATCCTGTATTTTCACATCCTGAGTTTCCTTAGGGCTCACCGCAGGGAGTGGCTGCGGTCTGATGGCTGCTAGATGGCAAGTATTCTTTTCAGCCCTGCGTTTCCTCAGGGCTCACTGACTCACGTTGGAGGGCTGCAGTCATTGATGACTGTGACATCCTGTGTTTATTGATATGGCGGGAAATATTCCATTTATAAATATACCATTTATCCCTTGATTTCTGTTCAGTAGCTCTTTCATACACTGCCTCCTCCTGAGAGCATAGCTGTTCTCATTTTCTTGCTGGTGTTACTGACCACGGTTGAATTGACATCTGCTTTGAGCTAGACTTCACTTCCAAAAGAAGAATGGAGATTTTGCAATCTGTGTTTGATGGCTCAATTTATCTCGTACTGGCAGCTTAGATTTCAAGCATGTGCCTTCTGTGCTGGCTTCCAAGTTTGTCACTAAGCTCTCATTTCTGGAAAGTGTGATTATGGAGAATCGCTCCCGCTTCCTGGAAAGAACTGAGGACTCCGGGAGGTTTCCAGGCACCATACACACGGTTGTCCAAAAGTTCCCCGTTTTACCCCATTTGCTTCGAAAGGACTCAGTGTTTCAGTTGGTCTCATTGCCTCCCTTCTGGTCTTTCAGGGGACTGTTATAGTGGTGCTGTTGCCCAAAGTCTCCTAGTTCAGGAGAAAAGGAAGCATGATACCCTGCTTGTTCAGGTGCACGTACGTGAGTCGTGGCTTTGTTCATCACCCTATGTCTCGCCTGGTCGTGGATGTAACAAAGAGATGAGTTTCTTCTTTAATATTTCATTTTTGCAAATAAAATACAAAATGTTGATGAAGGTGAAAAAGAAAATGTATGGGAAGAGGAAGAACTCTCTTGAAACCCCTTCCTCAGGTTCTCCACTGTTGCATCAGGTACAAAGGTGCACCTGCACTGGTCAGCATTCTGGCAGCCAGATTCCCCCCCACCCCCTGCGCCAAGAATATGTAAGTGCATTTAATGTTTGAACATTTGACTTTGTTATTTTCAGAAGCACATCATGTTCAATATGTCTATCTTTCCACTTGGTGTTTTTTCGTCTTGACGGTTTTTTTTGTTTGTTTTTTTGGGGTTTTTTTTTGTTGTACGTGGGCCTCTCACTGCTGTGGCCTCTCCCGTTGCGGAGCACAGGCTCTGGACGCGCAGGCTCAGCGGCCATGGCTCACGGGCCCAGCTGCTCCGCGGCATGTGGGATCTTCCCGGACCGGGGCACGAACCCGTGTCCCCTGCATCGTTAGGCGGACTCTCAACCACTGCGCCACCAGGGAAGCCCCTCGTCTTGACGTTTTACTGCGTTCTAACCGTGCTGCGTACATAACTTTGTATTTCTTTCTGTTACTTGCATATCAAGCGCTTTTTCATGTCAGTTTATATCCTTTGTGAGCAGCATTTTATGTATTTTTATAATACTTCACCAAGTAGAAATACCATCATTTATTTAGGCATCCCTCTATCGTTGGGACGCATAGATTGTTTTCTGGGGGGTTTGCTATTATAAACAGACAACTTAGCGCAGAAAGCTTTCTCCTAAATTTAAAATTATTTTCTTGGGATTGTTCACCGGAAGTAAAATTACTAGGACAAATAAGCGGTGGAAACCACAAATATACCTACACTGGATACATTTTACTAATTTGCTTTTCAAAATGGTTGAACCAACATACAACTTCATCAGGCACAAGTAGGCACTCATTTGCCACCTCTCGAGGAGATAAATGATATCTTTCCTTAATTTGCGTTGTGATAATAACTAAGGAGGGTGAACACTTTTCCAAATGTTTGTGTACAAAGTGTGTGTGTGTGTGTTTTTAATTGCCCTTTCTCCTGTTTTCCAGAGGATAGTCAGTATTGTTATTAAGCTAATAGGTACTCCATGTAAAATACAAATGTAATAACCCTTTCTGGGTCATAGCTCCTATAAATATTTTTTCTGGTCTGTTATTTGACTTATATATATTTTTAAGATAATCTTAAATTTCTTCTCCAGAGTTTTGATAATTCTTTTTTTTGTTCCCAGTTTGCTTGTGATTTGATTTTTTTCAGAATCTGTTTGATTTGGGTTTTTTTTTTTAGTATAAGGTAAATATTTTTCATAAATTGCTAACGAATTACCCCAGAACAAAGATAAAATCAAAATGTTAAGAGATGCTGTGGGCTTCTGCATCTGGCAACAGAAAGACCAAGAATAGGACAACTAGCAAAACAACTAAAATATACAAAACAAGTTGTGAAAATAAGTCCAGCCGTATTGATAGTTTCAGTAAAGGTAGATTGCTTCATTTAGAAGACAAAGATTGTCAGATTAGATTTTTTACATGTGTTTGCTGTTGTGCCGGGCATATTTCATGTACCTACCAGACCCCTGTCCACTCCTGTCTGCCCCACTCTGACTGAGGCTGGTCTATACACAGACTCTCTGCCTGTGGCTGGTGGTGGAGTTCAGCCAGGGGGAAACTCCAGCAGGAGAATGGAAAGAGGAAGGAGATGTTTTTTTCAGAGTTATTTATCCCTCCAGCATCCCTCGGGGTCACAGCCCCACCCTCCCCTTGCCGTAGACTCTTGTACATTTATGGGCTAAACCCCCCTTCTGTTTCTAGCCCCGGGGAACTCCATCATCCCTTGTGGCTCTGTTTTGCTCTGCTGACACCTCTGTAAATGGTCTCTTTATTAAAGCCTTATTGGATTATCCTAGTTTAGTTATGCTGTCTTCTTCCTGCTTGGACAGACTGATGGAACTATATGTAAGAACAATACCTAAAATATAAGAAAACTGCAAAGTTAAAAATAAGGTGGATGGGAAAAGATAGACCAAGCAAATGCTAACCAAAGAAAGCTGATGTAGTTACGTTAACATCAGACAAACAGAAATGTTATGGTGAAAAGCAATCCCAAAGCTGAAGAGGGTCACTGCGCGTTGATAAAAGATTTGGTTCAATTCTAACTTGGCCTCGAAATATATAATGCAAAAATTTGTTAAAGCTCCAAAGAGAGAAAGACAGACTCACACACAAGGTGGGAGATTTAGCATACCTCAAATATATTTGGTAGACAAAATAGCAAGAATCAGTAGCAAGAGAAGATTTGAACTTCACAGTTGACAATTTAGGTCTAACTAATGGACCTACACCCAACAAGCGAAGAATACACTCGCCTTTCAATCGCAGGTAGATTATTCTTGAAAATTGGCCACGTAGTAGACCATTTGGCAAACGTCAGAGTATTTCCAAGGATTGGTAGTATATAAGCCCTGTCCTCTGAGATTACAGGTAAGAAATCAAAATTTAAAAGATAACTAGAAAAAGCCCATACATTTGATAGTTGAAAAACACTTCTAAACAACTCAAGTGTCAAAGGAAAATAATCATAATTTAATAGGGAGGGACTTCCCTGGTGGCGCAGTGGTTAAGAATCCACCTGCCAATGCAGGGGACACAGGTTCGAGCCCTGGTCTGGGAAGATCCCACATGCTACGGAGCAACTAAGCCCATGTGCCACAGCTACTGAGCCTGCGCTCTAGAACCTGTGATACACAACTACTGAGCCCGTGTGCCACAACTACTGAAGCCCATGCGCCTAGAGCCTGTGCTCCACAAGAGAAGCCACCACAGTGAGAAGCCCACACACCGCAATGAAGAGTATCCCCTGCCTGCTGAAACTACAGAAAGCCCATGTGCAGCAACAAACACCCAGTGCAGACAAAAATAAATAAATAAAATAAATAAATTTATTTTTAAAAAAGGATAATAATAATAATTTAATAGGGAATCTTTGGAACTGGATGATAATAAAAATACTGCATATCCAAACAGGTAATGCAGGTGAAGTAGAGATGAGAGAGGAACGTACGTTCCCAACTGCATGTGTTAGAAAAGAAGAAAGGCTAAAGATTGATGGTAGGTGCTTTGTGTCCACCTAGAGGGGTGGGATAGGGAGGGTGGGAGGGAGACGCAAGAGGGAGGAGTTATGGAGATGTATGTATGTGTATAGCTGATTCACTTTGTTTTACACCAGAAACTAACACGATATTGTAAAGCAATTATACTCCAATAAAGAGGTTAAAAAGAAAAAAGATTGATGGTAGAAAATGACCAGTAACATAAACTCAAAGAAAGCAGAAAAAAGGAATTTTTAAACTAGCAGAAATCAATGAAATAGAAAACAAACGTATGTAGAGAGAATTGACAAAATCCCTAAGTTGGTCCTTTGAAGACACTAATAAAATTGATAAACCTCTGGGAAGACTGGTCAAGGAGAAAACTGAGAATATAGTTGACCCTTGGACAGCACAGGTTTGAACTGCACAGGCCCACTTAGATGCAGATTTTGTTTTGTTTTGTTTTCAGTAAATAAGAACTACAGTCCAACACAGTCTGTGGTTGGTTGAATCCGCAGATGCAGGGCTGGCTGTAAAGTTATAGATGGGGGTTGGCACCCCAGACACCTGCGTTGGTCAAGGGTCATCTGTATATAATTTCACGAATGAAAAAGTAGAATGTTATTATAGATCCTATATACATCAAAGTTATTATAAGAAGATATTATAAACAACTTTGTGGCCGAAATGTTAAGTGAAATGACCAAAAATAATGTAACAGCAAAATTGACACAAGAAGAAACAAAAATTGAAATTGTGTGATTAAAGAAATTGATTCTATAATTTAAAAGAAAACTCAGGGCTGGATAGATGCACTGGCAGATTCTACTAAACATTTAAATGGAAGAAATGTAATGTCAATATTCCACGGACTCTTCCAGACAGTAGAAAAAGAGAGAAAAAGAGTCCCAGTTAGTTTGATGAAGCCTGAGTATCCTTGATACCAACTCGCAACAGCCCACTATGAGAATGGAGACTTTTCAGCCAGTGTCACTTGGGAACATAAATAGGAAAATCCCAAGTTCAATATTAACAAATTAAATCCAACAGTATTTTTTAAAAGTTTCTCTTTTTCCTGTCTTTTTTGGATTAAATATTTTTGAATATTCCATCTTATTTCCTTTAGGATTTTTAGCCTATTTTGTGATTGTCACTGTAGACTTGGAGTTAATAGTCCTCCCCACTTTCTGCTATAGTTGTGTGCTATATGTAACTTCTGTACATATTACAAACTCCATCTTGCAGGCATATTTTTGCTTTAAAGGCAGTCATTGTCTTTTAAAGAAATTAAGAGAGAAAAAAAAAAGCTACTCTTTTATATTTACCTACATGGTCACCATTTCTGGTCCTCTGTTCTTTCCTGTAGATCCAGATTCTCATCTGTGACCATTTTCCTTCTATCTGAAGAACTTTCTTCACCATTTCTTATCATGCTGGTCTGCTGGCCATGAATTTGCTCTGCTTGGATTTATTCCAAAATATCTTTATTTCAATCCATCTTCAGTTTGTTTTTAAAAATATGTTTATTTATTGACACACTGATTTTGACTCTGCTTAGAGGACGTCATTGTGATGGTGCTGTGACTCCACCCATTTTTTAAAATTAATTTATTTATTTTTGGCTGTGTTGGGTTTTTACTGCTGTGTGTGGGCTTTCTCAAGTTGTGGTGAGCAGGGGCTACTCTTTGTTGTGGTGTGCAGGCTTCTCATTGCGGTAGCTTCTCTTGTTGCAGAGCACAGGCTCTAGGTGCACGGGCTTCAATAGTTGGGGCACATGGGCTTCAGTAGTTGGGACACGTGGGCTCTAGGGCACAGGCTCAGTAGTTGTGGTGCACGGGCTTAGTTGCTCCGCGGCATGTGGGATCTTCCCAGACCAGGGCTCAAACCCGTGTCCCCTGCATTGGCGGGTGGATTCTTAACCACTGTGCCACCAGAGAAGTCCTCCACCCATTTTTGAATGGCTATTTTCTCTAGATATTGAATTCTAGGTTGGCAGTATTTTTTGTTTATTTATTTTTGGCTGCATTGGGTCTTCGTTGCTGCATGCGGGCTTTCTCTAGTTGTGGCAGGCGGGGGCTACTCTTCGTTGTGGTGCATAGGTTTCTCATTGTGGTGGCTTCTCTTGTTGCAGAGCACGGGCTCTAGGCGCACGGGCTTCAGTAGTTGTGGCTCGTGGGCTCTAGAGTGCAGGCTCAGTAGTTGTGGCACACAGGCTTAGTTGCTCCACGGCATGTGGGATCTTCCCGGACCAGGGCTCAAACCCGTGTCCCCTGCATTGGCAGGCAGATTCTTAACCACTGCACCACCAGAGAAGCCCTATTTTTTTTTTTTTTTTCATTTCAGCACTTTAAAGATAATACATTTTCTTCTCATCTCCATTGTTTCTGGTGGGAAGTGCTTGCATTTACTATGAAAACAAACGTTGTTTACATCTAAGCTATCTAGCGTGCAAGGATAACATTTCCTTTCTCATTTTGTTCAGGCTAGCAAGTTTGCCAAATACAAAATCAATAACCCAAAAGTGCGTTTTCACATTTCAGCATGCAGAACTTCTAATCATTCTAAGTGCCTCACTGCTAAATATAGAAGGACCTCCACACATTCGAGAAGATTATGCAACATTAGAACAGACACAAGCCCTGAAGAGAATAAACTTGGAGGTTAAGAGGGAATTCAGGCAGGAAAAGCACAACAACACAGCAAAACTTCAAAAAAAACTATAGTTGGTGTCCCAAGGTAGAAAACCAAGTAGGGAAAAGGCCAGTTCTTCCCTCCTGTGTTTCTCTCCTGTGTGTCTCCTTTATTGTTAACACAGAACTCTTCACTTCTGGTACTTCTAGTCACCAAATGTGTGGGGGTTTCCCCCCACAGCAAACAATTCTCTGCGGCACCGTCTGGGTGTACTCCGATGCACCTCAATTCTGGTACCACCTACCCGGGGACAGAGTCAGGCCCCACAGGCTAAGGGCTCAGTCCCACAAGACTGTCCCCCGCACACATACACACACTGCGGACACCAGTTGTAAGCCTGGGTTATCACCTGTGCTTTTGACCGACTGCCCCGTAGATCTAAAGACCCCCTCCTTGGGTTCAGTTAATTTGCTAGAGCTGCTCACAAAACTCAAGGAAACACTTGCTTACATTTACCAGTTTATTAAAGGCTGTGATAAAACGGTACAGGTGAACAGCCAGAGGAGGAGATACACAGGGTCTGTGAGGGTCCCTAGTGCAGGAACCTCTGTCCTTGTGGAGTTGGGATGCATCACTCTCCTGGGTGGATGTCTTCACCCACCTAGCAGCTCCCTGAACCCCATGCTATTGGGAATTGACAAGGGTTTTAGGAGCCCTGTGCCAGGAACCGGGGGTCGAGACCAATATATAATTTCTATTATCTCATAGGTATCCTCAGGGAAGATAAAGTATTTCAGTGCTGAAATAAGAACAGGATGCTGCATTTTAAAAAGGAACATTGGGAGGACCAGATAAATGACTTGAAATTTTAAAATATGAGGCAAAAATTAGAAAGGCAAGAGATAGGTTGGAGGAGGAAACATCCCAGAAAATGAAGAGGGAGTGGGGTGGGCATGTGGAGGATAGTGTAAGAGAAAGGATTCTCGATGTCCTGGGTAAGGAGGCATTGGACGATGGCTAGAATTCAGGAGCTTGGACAGAGCACGTGAGCATCTACCCTAGAAGGGCCCCCTCGGAGCCTGACAAGAGGCTGAGTCTCAGGCAGGACGCGGAAAGGTGGAGAGGGTGGGGGGAAGGACCACTGTCCCGTTATAGCCCGTGTAGCAGACTCTGTCTTTTCAAACCGTTAATTTATTACTTTGAACTAACTGAAGAATGTTGAAAGATGGTATTTTAGTGTTCTCTATCTCACCCTGTAGGTGCCATTAAGAAAAGTGAGGTTTTGTGTGTTGCCAGACTGTACAAATGATTGTTCTTTACCTGATATGTGTGTTTCCACACTTCACCCAAAGAAACACTGGTGCTTGGGATTCTGAGATACTCCTTCTGGCACTGAAAATACCATTTTGAAGGGTTTTTATGGCTACAAGATCATAGAGAAGATTCTCCCATCTGCCCGGCTTTACTTCCGGCTCTGGAGGTGTGCACGCATGTGTGTATGTGTGCATGTCCATAGGGGACACATACCTGTGTGCACTCTTCCTTCTTCTTTTCTAGGCCATTTCCTAAATTCTATCTTCCTACCTCTTGCTTGCCATAATGTGGACTTAAAGCACATTTATAACTATGTTAAATTCATTGAGTCAAGGTTGATATTTCTGTGAGTGTATAATAGTTCATATAATGGCTTTATTGAAATATAATTCACACAGCATAAAATTCACCCTTTTAAAGCATCCTTGTATATTTTTATAAACAGAAGGAGTAGTGCCTTTTTTATCCCTTTACCCAAACCTCTGCATTAAACTTTGTAAACAGGTTACCTGCACCTCAGAAGGAAAAGGCTTCCCCTGGAGTGTTATTTAGACTGAAACATATTTCTTGATTATAGGCTTCTCTTTCTTTACTGTGTTTCGACTAAAGAATTTCTCCCTGCATGTTGTAAATGTTGTGTGGGGGGAGAATTAATAAATTCTTTATAGTTAATAGCTTCTCTTATGGCCAAAGAAAACCCAAGAATTCAAAAGTATTAGCTCAGAGTCCTTAATCTAACAAAAACTTTCCCCTGCTCCTAGCTGGTTTGTCTCCAATTGTAAATTCCCCTCCCAAGGATTTTTAACGCTTAATTCAAAATGCTGGAAGAGAAAAGCTTCATTAGTGCTGGTACTTTCTTATTGGCAAATTCAACCTCAGTCTTCCCTTAATTCTCGTTCTTTCTTTGAATAGGAATAATCCTGTTTGTTCATTACAAATTCAATTCATTGAGGGGGAAATGCATTGAAGATGGTGAATGATGATAAAGCCATTTATCGGCAGCCTCTGGGGCATTAGCTAGGATTATCCTCTGCCTCTCACAAGCAGTGCTGGCCCTGAGTGTTTAAGCAGGTGGATTTGCCGTTCTTTCTTCTAGGGGCTCAGGAATCTGATGGGGAGAAAGCCAGGGAATTTGGATTTGGGCATCTTTTCAGATCTCTTCCAGGAAACTAAGGAATGAATGGTACTAGTTGGGTTTTGTAAGGGTAAGCTTGAACAGGCATGCTGACGTCTTGACTAGTAACCAATACACTCTTGTTAAACGCTTTGTCCAAAGCAGACCAACATTCCGGAGTCCTCCCACCTCTGGATGGCAGTTCTGTGGAGTGTGGACTGGGTCTCTGGTCTGGTGTAGCCCTGGATCGTTCTTCTTCTGCTTCTTCCTTGGTTCTTCCCTCCAGGTGTCTCATCTCCTCAACGCTAGGGCAGGCTCTAGGCACGGTGAGCGTGGTGGGACCTGGTCCTAGTGTGGGCTGGACCCTTGGGGTCGTGGATAAGTGTTGACTCAGCTAGAGGAGAGGACCACCCTAAAGCCTAGAGCCCAGAGATGCGTGTTCCTGTGCATCTCTGCCTTACTCTGTGATGCCAAGTCACTGGTGTCTGATCCTTCTGACTCGCCCCAGGTGGGACAGCGGGTTGAAGGTGGGCTGTATACCAGGTGGGCTTCTTCCCAGGTGCGCTGTGGTCTCTCACCTGGCAGTTTCTGAATCAAGCCTCATGAGATGCCAGACTCCATGAAGGGGTTATTGGGCCCCTTAACATTATGTGTCAAGAGCCTTCACAATATTGTATTCTCTCCGGGGAATCTACCTGGGGAGAGCAGTTCAGATGCAGCAAGTGATATTTCCTGCAAATTCATGTATGAAAGCAAAAATGAAAAGGAAACTGAAACACATGTTCTGTTATAACCTATTATGAGAGATTGGTTACGAAAATGCTTATATTCATACAGTGAAATAGTTTGCTGATATTTTAAGATATCAGTATATTAATTTAGCAAACATTTATTGAGCACACATCCCAGAAACTTGCCACACGCTGAGGCCAGTATGCCACGTAAGAAAGGCACATTCCTGCCCACGTGACACCTCTGGTCTGATGAAGGGGAGAAGACAATAAACGGGTGCATAAATGATTTCTGGATGTGATTAACATGATGCTGAGTTAGAGAAGAAAGAGAAATTGCTGCCCTGCGTGATTTCAACTATGTGAAAAACAAACACGCATAGAAAATAGCCAAGAGGAGAATATGCCACACAAGTTAGAGGTGATTCTTATTTTCTTATTTGTTTCAGTATTTAATAATCATCCCTCTTTTATAACTAGGAAAAAATAACTTAAAAAGAGAATTGCAGGGCTTCCCTGGTGGCGCAGTGGTTGAGAGTCCACCTGCCGATGCAGAGGACACGGGTTTGTGCCCCGGTCCAGGAAGATCCCACATGCCACGGAGTGGCTGGGCCCGTGAGCCATGGCTGCTGAGCCTGTGCATCCGGAGCCTGTGCTCCGCAACAGGAGAGGCTGTTGCGCAAAAAAAAAAAAAAAAAAAAGAGAGAATTGCACTTCAAATTATGCCATATACTGGAATACTTGTTTTCATGTCTTATGAAGGCAAAAAAAAAGACTCCCTTGGTAGAAGTAAAAAGAGCATGTTCACCTTTAAGTACAAAAAAAAAAGGAGGAAAATGTCTCTAGAATCACCACTATCTAAACCTTACCCTCAGGTCAGGTTGTCTGCACAGAACCTTTTAGGACAGGGGAGGTCTCCTTCCCTCCTCCTGCCGTCTCGTCTCCCTGCCGCTCTTTCCTCTGTGCTCCTAACTCACCAGCACGGCACCTGGGCCCTCAGAGGCTCTAGTGAATATCTCTTGCAGATGGAGAGAAGGAACAGAAATTTAAACCAAGTATGAGCAACCATCTTCTTGGTCCACTTGTAAATCTTTGGTACAAACGTGGCAGAAGTGCACTTTTTTTTTTTTTTTTTTTTTTTTTTGCGGTACGCGGGCCTCTCACTGTTGTGGCCTCTCCCGTTGCGGAGCACAGGCTCCGGACGCGCAGGCTCAGCGGCCACGGCTCACAGGCCTAGCCGCTCCGTGGCATGTGGGATCTTCCCGGACCGGGGCACGAACCCATGTCCCCTGCATCAGCAGGCGGACTCTCAACCACTGCGCCACCAGGGAAGCCCCAAAAGTGCACTTTTAATGTATCTTCGAAGTTTCATCACTTGTCCCTGGCAAATATTTCTGGCAAATTTCTGAATTTATAAATTGCTTCCAATTTTATCAAATCAGAAAGGTGTCAAGCTCTTAATCATCTGAAAAGAAGCTCAGCTTCTTGTGTCAATAAGAGAAATGCAAAGTGAACTTCTCTGAATTGTCAGATTGTCCATCCAAAGCTGTGAGGAAGCAGGTATGTTGGTATATTCCTGGCAGGGGTGTGATATGACCAGACCCCATGGAGGGCAGTTTGGCAATGTCTGTCAAAATGACAAATTCACATCCTTTTTGATCCCTGCCCCTCCCCCGCACCATTCTACTTTTAGAAATGTAGACTACAGATACACTTACACATGTGAAATGATATGCTCCTTAGATTTTATTTAACAAACTCTGTGCAACAGCTCCCATATGACAGTCACTGTTCTAAATCTCTTACCATCGTTAAAGTCATTTAATTCCCCAAGCTACTCTATGAGGTAGATATTATTATTATTATCCCCACTTTACAGATGAGGAAACTGAAGAACAGAAAGATTAAGTACTTTGCCCAAGGCCACACAGCTAGTAGGTGGCAGAGCCAGGATTCAAACCCAGACTGTGCAGCTCCAGGGTCCTTGCTCTGCCAACCTCAACAGGTACCTCCTCGTGTGACCACAGTTATGGCACTGTTTGTAATTGCAAACATTTGGAAACAATTTACGTGCCTGTCAAGAGGGGATTGTTAAGTAAGTGACGCGATACCTCTCTGATGCAGTGATGGAAAGATGACCAAGATGCATTTTAATGGAAAAAGAAAAGTGCAGAAGGTGCTCCCAGGTGTGTTGGTAAAGGGGACAGGGCAGAGTATGTGCTTGTATTTGCTTGGATAAGAATAAAATACCACCGGAAGGGTGCTCAAGAAACAGGGAACCGGTTGCCATGGAGAGAGATGGTGGAGAGAGATGGGGAAGCAGCTGGAGGGGGACTTCCACTGTGTTCCCTTTTATACTTGTAGATTTTGAGCCATTCACATTTGTTGATTATTTGGAAGTGTAAATCAGAAGCCCTGAGTACCACAGCTTTTTCATGTTTTTTTTTCCCTTGACCATATAACCAATTTGTTTCTAGATTTTTAAATTAAACTCAATTTTTAAAATTCATGTGTGTGAAAGGTAATATAATATATGCCATGGTTTGCTTGTTTTTTTAATCAAACAATCCAGAAGAGAAAACAATAAAAATGAAGTCTCTCTTCCATTCCTGAACCCCAGCCTCCCGTCCCGAGCCCCTCCCGCAAGACAGCTCCTACTGCTGGTTTCTTGGAATTTTTTCTTTTCTTTTCAGCTTTATTGAGATATAATTGACATGTAGCACTGATACGTGTAAGGCATACAGCATAATGACTTACACATGTTGGGAAATGATTGCCCCAATAAGTTTCGTTAATATCCATCATCTCTTATAGACACACACAAAGAAAGAGGAAAATAACTAGGTTTTTTCCTTGTGATGAGAACTCGTAGGATCTACTCCCTGGTTTCTTGGAATTCATTCTGCTCTCCCCCCTCACCCAGGGCGTGTGCCGATCCCGAGCTTGGATCAGCCCCTCTTCTCTTGTTTGTCCTACCAAAACTCTATCCGAAAATAAGAATCTAATTTTAGTGATGAGGCCTTTGGTGGGTGTTTTTGGAGACATCATATAGGATTGAAATAAATCCCGATTCAAATTATAGCTCACGGAGCCCTTGTTCCCTGCCCTGTAGTTATTATGCTCCCCCTTAATGACAGTTCATCACTCAGCAGTTCAAATGTCCAGAGCCTTTGTGGTTTTGAAATGTAGCTTTAATTTGATCCCCGGGAGTTGAGAACGGATGATCGTTCATAGACAGGCCCTGTGTTTGCTGCACCTGCACCCGTGTGAAGTATCGATACTTCTCCTGTAAGCGTCGCTCACTGCGTTAGGGAAATGGCCACGGAAAGAGGCCGGCCCTTTGGAGACCATGTCCTGGGAGACAGCTCAGGACGGTTCTTTTTTTTTATTTTGCGGTACGCGGGCCTCTCACTGTTGTGGCCTCTCCCGTTGTGGAGCACAGGCTCCGGACGCGCAGGCTCAGGGGCCATGGCTCACGGGCCCAGCCGCTCCGCGGCATGTGGGATCTTCCCGGACCGGGGTACGAACCCGCGTCCCCTGTATCGGCAGGCAGACTCTCAACCACTGCGCCACCAGGGAAGCCCCAGGACGGTTCTTTTAAGTCGAAGGACCCACATCCTTCAATCCTGGCCAGGCCAGGAGAGGCCCAAGCAGTGCAGGGCCTGACTTGGGGGCTTCGGAGGCTGCAGGCTTTCAGGACCTGGGGCCTTAGTTGGCCAGGATGATGGTTAAAAAGAAACGGTGCTGCTCTGTGCCCCGCCGTGGGACAGAATCGATTCGTGTCGGGTTGATCCACTTCCCAATAAACCCTGAGGGGCTGGGGCAGCCGGAGCCCATTAGCATAAGCCACATGTCCTCCGGCAGGTCACACTGGCCTTCGGCCCCTCGCCTGAGTGACAGTGACAGCAGTGACCTCTCCGACATGGTCACACAGTCCCAAACGCTGGGCACACCACGGTGAGAAGGGAAGCCGGCCCATGGCCCATGGTCACGTCCAACCCGGCCCTTGTGTGCTTTATTGCATCAGGGATCCCGCCTGGACGTTGCAGGCCAGGTCTCCCCTTCTGTTCTCACCTGAGGGTACTGAGCAGCATGGGCCTCGCTCCCTGGTGGAGGCGGCGGTTGTGGGGGGGGCGCCTGCTGCCCCCGCCCCATCCCTGTGCACAGCGGGCTGCTCTCCCATGAGCCTCTGTCCTCCCCCCACACCCAGACCAGCGTGGGTGCCAGGCATCCTCCCGTTTCTGAGGAGGCCCTCCCCACACCCAGCCTCGGTGGACATTTGGGTTTGTGCCACCCACCAAACTTGCCCACCTGCCCTGGACTAACTGGGATGGAAGGAGCCCAAGACGCAGGATGGAGCATCCAAAAAGCAGGACTCCTCAGCGTAACCCAGTTACCACATTTGGGGACAATGGGACAAGGCTGAGTGCCAGGCCCCGCCCCAGATCCACCCACTGGATGTTCCAAGATGGGGAGGGGGCTGCTGCCCATCATGGGGGTGGGGGCTAATGAGGGGAGGCTGTGCCGAGACCCAGGGGCGGAGACTGTGGCCTGGGCAGGAGGTGGGTCCCTGGTCCCCAGATGACGAGGAGGGGAAGATGCTGGGCTCAGAGCCCTGCTGTCGGGGGGAGGGCTCGGGAACCTGAGCCCGGCAGGGCCAGGCACTTCCGTGGGTGACAGAGGCCCCCGGCCAGACCAAGGGGCCAGAGCACATCAAGGGCTTCCCGAAGGAGGCTCTTGACCCTCGGGTGAGTCTGGGTCCGGTGCCTTCCAGGGAAGTTGAAAGAGTGGAGCCTCATCCTGTACGGCACGGCCCAGCACCCCTATACCACCTTCAGCGCCCATCAGTCTCGCTCCCGGATGCTGGAGCTCTCGGCCCTAGAGCCAGAGCCACCCAAGGCTGCCCTGTCGCCGTCCCAGGCCGAGGTTCCCGAGGACGAAGAGGACTACACAGGTAATGAACCTGAGGCCAGAGGAGATGCTCATTTTTCCAGTGTAGCTCTTAAAACGTGGGCTATTCCCGGCGGAAGGCGGGGCTAGGGTTGTAGGCCTTCCTCTTTCCTGGGAGTCGTAATAATGATGGTAATTTGCACTCACAGCTCCTCCCTCCCATGGCTCTCCTAATATTTTACAGACCAGTAAGTATGCTTCAAACCAGTAAGTACTCGCCAACCTTCCCAGGCCGGGAATAGAGGTTCCCTATGCCCAACCAGAACGGGGACTTGCCGCCTGGCTAGTGACACTCCTCTGGGGCGCCCCCTTTTCATCAGGGGCCCCCGTCTTCAGTCTCAGCCTCCTGACCCTCTCCCTAGTCCATCCACTTTCAGTCCTTGTGACCAGAATGTGGGAAGGACCAGGGTGCTACCGGGAGCCCAGGACGGTTGGGCTGAGTGAGCACAGCCAGGAGATCTTGACCCGCCCAGGGGCCTGGGAGAAAGACCCAGCACAGGGTCTCAGACCTGATGTCAGAGGACACTGATGCTGCAGGAAGCAGCTCAAGCCTCTCACAGGAAGTAAAGATGCCTCGTTGCAAATCCTCTTCCTCCTGCTGCGCCCCTGCAGGGTGGCCCTGGGCTCTGGGCCTGCAGCGCTCCACGCTGAGAGCTGGGGCAGCATGCAGAGGACGTTCCCAGCTGCCGGGCTGGGCACAGTTTCGGTCAGCGAGCTAGGTGGCAAGCTCTTCCTTTCTCTCTGAACCATCCCAGCGATTTGTGAGAAACGGAGCCTTTCTGGTTGGGCATATTTTCCTTAGCTAAATGTTACAGCTACTTGATAAATGATGGGTGAGATCTAAGAATATTGATGCTTTGAGTTATCTAATAGCTTCTGAAGAAAAAAAGTAACAAAATGGGAAACTCCACCAATACAGATCAAGCATAAATTATGGCCGATTCAATTTTAAACTTCTTCTAGCGTGCCTTTAAAATGGAGCATTGAATTATGTATGGACTAATCTGCTCTGTTTCCCCCTGTGATTTATAAACTGTGGCAAGATTCAGTAATTATTAATAAAGGACTGATTCCCCCCCCCCCTTAAAATCTGCTATGACTCTAACCTCACACTGTCCTGGAATCTCACTCTAACTGTTCTGCAGCCCAGGCCGCTCAGTCCTTCCCAGGCCTGGCCCAGGTGGTTAGAGGGGTCTCTGGGACTAAGGTGTGTTTCCGACACTTGGGGAAGTTCCGTGCAATCTCAGGGGCAAGTGGGGCGTGTGCACCAGTCACGGCAGGAAAGAGCGAGAGAGGGGAAGGGGGCAGGAGGGGTGTGGCGTGGAGGGAGAGGAGGAGAGGGCTTCAGGGGGAGGGGGAGCAGTGTGGAGGAGCATCTGGTTGGTGCCCTGGGGGGAGCCCTCCGAGTCACAGACAAACAAGCCCAGGTGCAGAAGCCCAGGGACAGAGAGAGGGTGCTGGGTAGGGGAGATTTTGAGGTGGGGCGATGATTCTCGAAGACTTTCTAAATATTTATTTATTTATTTGGTTGCGTATGGTCTTCGTTGCAGCAGGTGGGCTCCTTAGTTACGGCACGTGGGCTCCTTAGTTGCCAGCAGGCGGGCTCCTTAGTTGTGGCATGCAAACTCTTAGTTGCGGCACGTATGTGGGATCTAGTTCCCTGACCAGGAATCGAACCCAGGCCCCCCACATTGGGAGCGCGGATTCTTAACCACTGCGCCACCGGGGAAGTCCCTGTTGATGCTTTCCGTGGGGCTTCATGCGCAGCTGAGGGGTGAGCTGGCAGGGGAGGCTGCGTGCCTTTCGGAGGCGGAGCTGGTCATACAGACAGTGGGGGTGGGGGGCGCGGGGCGCCGCCCTCTGTCCGGCAGCGGGGGCGCCAAGCAGCGCTCTGATGGGGGCACGCAGGTGGAGGGCCAGCTCTCCCCAGGACAAGGAGTAAAGGGGAGGAGGTGAGTGAGGGCCGGAGAGGGGAGTCCAGCTGCCCATGGACAGTAAGGATCCCAGGACGGAAGGGGAGCGGGGCTCCTGGGGGGGCTCAGGGGTGTGACAGGTGCCTCGCCAGAGCCATCTGGACAGCTGCCCTGTGAAGGGGTCAGCTGTGAGGTGGACACGAGTAGGGGACGCTCTCAGCCACTGTCACCACAAGTGGATTGGGATGAGGCGAACAAGGACCAAGTCAAATGAGAATCGATCCCCAAATCGAGTGAGTCTGGGGCCTGGGAAGGGGTGGGGGCACCTTGTGCTCCAGCACGACCCCAGCGCCCTCCCCCACCCAGACCACAAGGAGCGTCTAGTGCATCCCCAGGGATGCACGCGGCTCTGAAAGGGGTTCACGGGGGGACCCACAGTGAGAACCTTGGAAATGTCAGCAGCGGTAAACCTTCAGGGAGGGAAGCCAAATACAGCTGAGTCTAACACTGGGAAGGTCTGGAGGCCCTTTAAAGAGGAATGAAGAGGGCTTTGTGCCCCTCAGCAAAGACCCATTGTGGGTGGCAGAGAATGGGGACTTTTGTCTTTCCCTCACGTCCCCAGGAAACTCTTGTGGCTGGCAAGACACCTCTTCTTTGCTTCTGAACTCACTCCCCACCCCCTCCAACAACTAAAACCTTGTAGAAGGTTGTTTTTTCTTCCACGGACTCAAAAACTTGCATAACGCCCCGCCAGGCCCCTCCCTCCCCACATGGGGAGGCTTTCCAGAGCCATCTCCCAGAGGAGGAAGAGCGTCGGGGGCCAGGGGAGGTGGGGGTCCCAGCACAGCACCGGCCCTGGCCCCCAGATGAGGAGGACACCTATGGAGGGGCCGCCCGGCCTGAGGGCAAGAGCCAGTCAAACTGGGCTCTTCCCCGAGGCGCAGGTCGGGGGGAGACCTGGGACAGGGCGCCCGATGGGGTCCCCCAGCTCCTGCGTTTTTCTCTGTCACTTTGACAACACCACACAGACTTCCAGAGTTAGAATTTGGGGATCGAGGGAAGACAGGATGCCCCCCTCTGAGGGTGAGAGAGACGGGAGCTGAAAAGGGCTCATCTCCCGCCCACCCCAGACCCACCAGGGTCATGGAAACCCACCTGCCTCCTTCACCGCGTGTGAGGGCCGTGGCGCATTCTGTTCCAGCCTCTCCCGCTTAATTTCCGTCGGATCTTCATGCTTTCCTTCACGATGGAAATCAGAGTTGGTGGCTGGTCCAGCATTGTAACTCCGCTGCAGGGGAGGACGCTGCACGCGGCTGTCCCCTGCCCCTCCCGCCCCACCATGGCTGCTCCTCTAGAACCTCACAATGCCCGCCTTCACCCACCCGGGTCCTCACCCACCACCGGCTGTCCTGCCTGTCTCGAGTCATCAGACCCTCTGACACTGGAGCCCAGAGCCAGGCTTGGCTCCCAGCTGCGGCGGGTCCCACAGGGGTGGGTGCTCTGGCCCAGCAGGGGCCTGTGAGACCCGGACATGGGGTCCTAGGAGACTGGACGTGATTGAGAAAGCATCTCTATGGGTGAAAGGAAATGCTTGTTTCTTTAAGGTGTGTGCCATCCGGAGTGTGGTGACAAAGGCTGTGATGGCCCTAACGCAGACCAGTGCTTGAACTGTGTCCACTTCAGCCTGGGGAGCGTCAAGACCAGCAGGTAAAGGGCTGGGCCTCCCCTGCGTGTCCTGGAGACGCCCAGCGTCCCGCTAAGGTGGCCAAGCTGTGTTCTCCACCCCCGCAGCCTGGCAGCATACTTAGGAATTAACCAAACACCCCGGAAAGGAGATCACCCTGAGGGTCACTGCTGGGGAATTTTATGTTTTGGTAACCTTTTATTCTCATCTCATAAATAACTCGTGACCATGAGAACTCAGAGGCCGTGGCATTGTTTTGTCTGTGCTTATGAGCTTTTTTCTCTCCATTTTGCTAAACAAAAATGGGTCGTATTGAGCATGACAACCACTTGGGAACTGCAGACAAACGTCATCTTAAGGGCCAGTACGGTTCTAAAAGTCAGCACAGTCGGCCGTGAATGAGAAGCCCCCAGCCCTGAGCGCCGGGTAGGGGTGCAGCCCTCCTGGGGAGCACACACCCACCAGGGCTCTGGCAGGGGTGCGGCTGGGACTCTCAGGGTGTCCCCGGGGCCCAGACACAGCCGCAACCTCCCTGCGCTGGGCGAAGACGTTTGTTCTGCTGGCTGGACACAGCCTGGAGACCACTCACTGCCCGTGGGCACTGTCAGTGGGGTTTTGCCGGAGCTGAACGTTCCAAAAGTCAGATACCGTCATGGTGTTGCCCAAGGAAGCCAAGCACGACCTGCGAGTGCCCCCGCCCCCCTCGGGGAACCTTTAAAGGGCAGGCGTCCCAGGTTCCCATGCAAGCCCTCAGCCCTCCCCTGCATCAGGAACTTCTCAGGGGCATTAATGGTTTACCTCTGCCCTGGGGCCTTTGTTTCCTCAGAGTCTGCTGACGGGGAGGCAGCTAAGGCTTCCCTCCCAGCCAGCTGCCCTGCCTTGGCCTGACCCTCGTGCTGCCGGGTAGCCGTGGGGCTGGGGCCAGTAGGAAAGTCCTCTCCCGATCTGCTCCCACAGGAAGTGCGTGAGCGTGTGCCCCTTGGGCTACTTTGGGGACATGGCAGCCCGCCGCTGCCGCCGCTGCCACAAGGGATGCGAGACCTGCTCCGGCCGGGGCCCCACCCAGTGCCTGTCTTGCCGCCGCGGGTTCTACCACCATCAGGAGGTGAACACCTGTGTGACCTTCTGTCCCGCTGGATTTTATGCTGATGAAAGTAAGTGTGTGTCCCCGGGCCTAGAAATCAGGAGTCAGCCCCTCTCTGGGCTGGGGTCCCCTCTCCTGGGAGAATTTTCCCCACCCTCTGCTTCCTGTGTACTCTGTCCTGAGAAAGGACCCTTAACAGGAGGGAGGGAGAGAGGATGAAATCAAAGCCCTCGGACCCTGTGAGTGGATAGCAGTTCACACCCAAAACCTGGCCAGGGTGGTTCAAGGTGACTCAGAAATGGAGCCCCCGTAGTCGGGGGTTGTCACACTTCTGTAGGTCAGTGTCCATTATTCAGGATGGACAGGGAGGTAGCTTGAGCCAGTGGCTCTCAGGCTCAGACCGATTTCAGACATCCAAGTAGAAAGGCTGCCGGGTAGGCCCTGCGGTCTCTCTTGGAGCAGTGGATGTGGGCGCTGGGCGGGGTGCGGGACCCAGCACCCGCTTGTGGCCTTGGTGGTTGAAACTGGGTGAAAGCCCCTCCCAGCAAGAGCCGCTAAGCTGAAACCGGGGTCTGAGGCCAGGGAGGTCTGCGGGTCTCCACGAATGAAGAGGAGCCTGCTGCCGGGCATAACGGCTCAGGGGGACAGGTTGTTCTTGGCTGTGCACTTTACATAGTGACCACACTCCCAAGAGGTGGGCGACGCTTTCCTCACCTTGCAGGTGGGGAAGTGAAGCCGAGCGAGGCCAAAGGGCCCACAGCTAGCAATGACCCAGTGAACTCAGAGCAGCACAGGCGTCCTGCCATCCTGCCTGTCCTGGGAAGTGGAGTGGCTGGGCTCTGGGGCCAGGACCTCATGCCAAGGTTTGAACGCTCACCTCAGCCTGGAAGAGGCCAAAGAGAGGGCTTGGGTTAAATTGATGGAGGACAGTTTTCAGCTGACGTGTTGGCCGTTGTGCAGGGAGGGGGCAGCGCTTCCCAGAGCTCGCCTCTGGCCCGCATCCCGCAGGAGGGGTCCCATCACAGCGTTGCTCTCACTCCTCTGGGGAAGGAGCCAGGGATCCTTAAGGACATATAAAGCCATGGAATAACCACACTCTTTAGAGGGGACACAGAGTCATGCAAGACACGTTTCACAGGCTTTGCAAACACCTGCCCTGGGCTGCAACCAGAACTGTTTTCGGGGCAGAGGCTCCTCCATCCCTACCCCCCACCCCACCCCTGGGCAAAAACCAGCCACCTCGGTCACCCCGAGAGTCACCCCCAGATGCCCTCGCTGAGCCCCTGCAGCATGTGTGTGATGCCACCTGTGGGGCCCCGAGCACAGGGTGGTGCTGACCGGGTGCCAGGATGAGTGACCTGGGTAATCACCGAGACCCAGGGCTTCCCCAAAGTGTGGTGGGTGTCAGAGATTCATGTCTGTGCAGGTGACCGCCAACGTGTCAGTAAAGACGCCTGTGAGGGCCCTGGGTGGGTGGGGTCACTCAGGGGAACCCTCAGGCCCCACCGGTCACACTTAGGAAGACTGGCACCTCGCTAAACTCTGCTCCGCTGGCTCCAGTCCCGGGGGAAGATGCAGGACTAGAGCACGTTTCCTCTGGAAAGGGCCCACCTCCAAGCCTCAAGGTCGTGTGAGGACTTCACTCCAGAAAGGAGGTGCGAGGCCTGTGACCTGACACCTGGGCACGCAGTCTCCACATGCCTCTGGCGGTCGGTCACTGTGTCACCTGTCTAGAGGCAACGCCGGTGACGGCCGTTCCATCAGCCCCGCCTTGGAACACCCGAGTCTCGTTCGCCCGGGTTTGATCCACATCCACTCTTCCCACCTCTTCTCTTTTCCTCCTCTTATTTTTCTCCAGATCAGAAAAACTGCCTTAAATGCCACCCAAGCTGTAAGAAGTGCATGGATGAACCAGAGAAATGTACTGTCTGTAAAGAAGGATTCAGGTAAGACCCTCCCTTCAGACCTGAGGCACGGCCTTGGGTATATGCTGGTATAAGTGTCTGTCATTGATTTACCAAGTGTTTGCCTCCTTTTCCTAAAAGCTAAAATTTCAGAGGCCCAAAGCCTTTCAGGATACAGATTCCGAGTCAAAATCAGATTTCCACTTAGAGATTGGTGTTTATGATAGAAAGTCAGAGGATGGGGGAAATGTCTACATTTTATGCAACATTTGGAGAATTGGTAAGAGCGAGAGTGGATCCTCTCATAGAAAGTAGGGCTGGCGGCTGGAAGGGTAGGGAGTTCTAACAAAGCACAGAGCTCCTTTTCTTAGGCACCGAGCCCCACTCACTCCAGTTTCCTTCCCAGTCTGGATGACTGAGGGAAGGGCAGAGGGGGCTCGCTCTCTGGAGATACTCTGTAAATTCCTGGTTTGCCCGACTCCACCAAGCTCAGCCCACGCCTCCTTTAAAAGCATCTGACCGAACTAATGATTTTTTACTAGAATATTTTGGAACGTTGGTGTAGCCTGTTTACTGCCACCAAATATACATTACTTCTTCCTTGAAGTTATCATCTAGAAGCTTAGAAATCATTCTGTGCAAAATTGTGCTATGGACCCTCCCGCGATCCAGTCTTGAACCAGGGCCTGCACTTTAAGGAAGAAAGGGACGGGTCAGCGAGGGCAGTGAGCAGGGGCGGGGCCGGGGGGCATCACCGGGCTCTTGTTAAAATGCAGGTGCTGGGCTTCCCTGGTGGTGCAGTGGTTGGGAGTCCGCCTGCCGACGCAGGGGACGTGGGTTCGTGCCCCAGTCTGGGAAGATCCCACATGCCACGGAGCGGCTGGGCCCGTGAGCCATGGCCGCTGAGCCTGTGCATCCGGAGCCTGTGCTCCGCAACGGGAGAGGCCGCAGCAGTGAGAGGCCTGCGTACCACCAAAAAAAAAAAAAAAAAAAAAAAATGCAGGTGCTGACCCAGCAGCTCTGTGACTCTGCGTTTCTACCTGGCCCCCAGGGGACAAGGATGCTGCCGTTCCTGCAGCCTCCCCTCCCCTCAAATTCAACCCCCCAGGGTTGAATTCTTTTGCAGTAAGGAGTGATGGAAGAAAACCAGCATTTTACTCCAGCTGCTCTCACCAACACTGCCTCATTTAATCTTCACAGCAACCTATGACGTATGTGACATATATGGCATTCTTCTTCACATCTTACTAACGGGGAGAGGAACAGTTTCCGGGAGCAGCATGACTAAGGTTCCCCAAGCCCGCCCCACCTCCTCCAGATCAGGGGATCGGAGAGAAGAGGGTCCACTGCCCCACGCTCCTGGGAGTCGGGGGAGGGAAGGGGGACAGGACCCCAGAGTCACACGTCATGCCCGTTCTCTGACCCAGGGAGCTGGACGAGGCAGGATGAGGAGTGGAGGGGTGACATGTGGAGGAAGGGGAGCCTCAGAAGGGAAAGGCGGAGAGGTTCAGCTGGCCGCCACTGGGGCCTGGGAGCTCGGCTGTGGGGACCCTCCCGCAGGGCCCCCCACCCAGGCCGGAGACTCAGGGTGTCAGTGGGAGGCACTGTGTTTCCAGCTCCCTGGAGCCTGTTTCCCAGTGGGGATGTGCTGGAGGGGGCGGTTCATCCCTGCTCCTGTGGGTCAGGTAGGGGAGAGGAGGTCAGATGCTCGGGCCAGGAGCTGTGTCCTGGGGAGAAAATGCCTCTCAGGCAGCAGCCCCCCAGGTGGAGGCAGCGGTGCAGCCGTGACGAGCAGTCAGAGAGGACTGTGGACACTGAAACATCATCAGCCGTAATCCACAGAAAGCTTCCTTTTATTGCCCAATATCCTCTTTAGCTGTGGCTTCAAATCATCGGTCCCACTGAAGCAGTGAGGGCGGCCGAGCCGTGCGTCCATCTCTTTAGGCTGGGAACATCCATTAGTAAAGACTTGACTGAACAGCTGGGGGCCGGGACGAGAGGGAGCCCTGGGGTCGGCCTCCGCCTTGATACAGAGATGCTTTCAGCCCCACCGACGTCCCCCCCACCAAGCGCAGGAGCCTCTGGCTCTCACAGACCCTGCGGCATGTGTTTGATGTGTCAGGCAGCAGATCCAGCTACAACATGTGCAGCAGTGAGCTTGGGAACTGAAGCAGCCGTGGCAGCCAACACCCATTCACACTGCTGGGTGCCCGACACCTGCCAGGGTTCTGTCCTCAAAGTAACCTGACCACGCAGGAGCCTTGGCGGACAGCTGAGGGGACGGAGGGGCAGGAAGCTTGGCTGGCCTGCCCGGGGTAGGGGCAGAGGGTCTGCTCCAGAAGCCGTGCGCTCACTGCCTGGCCGAGCGAGGTGAGGGAGGAAGGCCAGAGCCACAGCAGGCAGGGCTGCTGGGTCCCAGGAGCGGATTTTATCTCAGGTTCATTGTGAAGCACAGAAGGTTTCCAGCAAGGGCGAGGCAGGAGCCCACTGGGACTCAGGGTCAGTCTTGCTGCCACCCCCCCTCACGCATCACAGATGCCAAGGCTTCACCCAGGGCTGCGCCCAGTGAGACCGAGCCAGTGGGGTGACCCACCCCTGCTCGAGTTCTCCTCGTGGGCCTTGGGTTCTAGCGTGATTGGTGTCAGTGAAGAGAAGGTGTCACAGAGCAGAAGAGCACAGAAGGCGTGGAGGGCACAGCCTCCCGCACAGGGACCGAGGCCATGGGGCTTTGGGAAGGAGCTTCGGGACCACCAGCCACCAGAAGGCGGAGACTCTGCTTCCAGGCCCGGGTGTCCCTTCCAGCCGGCCTCGAGATGCTGCAGGACAGCTTTGCCGCTTTCATTAGTTCAGAACCTTAAGTGACTCCGAGAGCTGTGCTTTAGCAACCTTCAGTTTCTCTCATGAAAGACATTTGAGGGCAAATCATAATTGAATTAGAGCTTTGGAAAGGATATAAAAGACTGCCTTTTTTTTCTTTTCAACAGCCTTGCACGGGGCAGCTGCATTCCAGACTGTGAGCCAGGCACCTACTTTGACTCTGAGCTGATCAGGTGCGGGGAATGCCATCCCACCTGCCAGACCTGCGTGGGTGAGTTCACGGCCTGCGGGGCCACATTTGGAGCCCAAGTTCCCCAGGCCGGTGGGCTGACTACCTGGAAACCCAGAAAGCCCTAGGACTTGCGGGCTTCCGTGGGTGTTGCAGCATTAAATCCCAGAAGCCCTACCAGGGGCTGGGAGAGGGGAAAGGGGAATAGTGATTAATGGGTACAGAGGTTCAGCTTGGGAAGATAAAGAATATCTGGGGATGGATGGATGGTGGTGATGCTTGCATAGCATTATGAATACCTAATGCCACTGAACTGTGTGCTTAAATGGTTAGTATGGTCAATTGTATGTTACGTACATTTTACCACAATTTTTAAAATTAAAAAAAAAAGAAAAACCACAAGGGCCCACTTGGAGCAGCCTGGGTTTCCCGGTGTCAGGAGCCCAGCCAGGTAGGGGATGCTTTCAGGCCGGGAAGGATTGCTAACTGCTAGTGAGCTCTTGCGTGGAACCCAGCCCTTGCCTCAGGGTAGCAGTGCCGGAGTTTCACGATTCATCGATCTTCGGGGAGAGGCTGGGCAAGTTCCCGTGGTGAAGGAAGAAGGCTTTTTAAAACATAGCCTTAGTTCCTTGTACCTGTCTTCCCTATTTTGAACATTTTACTCAAAGAGGAAAAGATCTCTGTAAACAATTTTATGTGTATTGTAATTTCCCACAGAGATGATGGCATAGCTGCCTTCCAGGCGCAGTTTTTATGCAGAATCGCAGAGAATGATCGTCTTGTTGGGTTTCGTGCTGCAGACTTGTTGGCACCGGGATATTGTAGCACATTCTGAGCTTGTGGACGCATACGTGTTTCTGATTGAATCTTCTCCTCTTGATCCTCCTTCCTGACCCAGCGCTTTGGTCCTTGTTCTAAGAAACCCACATCAGGTTGAGTTTTTGCTGCAGTAACGCTGTAAGAATTAGGTCTCTGCTGAGTCACTGATGCCGTAACATGGGTCCCGGGATGCATGGCAGGACGGGGCAGCCGTCCCAGTGTGGCCACGTGAGCCCATGTCAAGGAGCCCTTGACCCTTGACCCGAAGTGGACATGCCATGGCAAAGACCAGCACTCTCAAGGCCTTTGGAAGATGTGCCTTCCTGGGCCCCCTCCTGGGACAACCCCCCGCAAGGCAGGGGCCCGGCAGCCTTTCCTAGCGTTTGCCTCGTGGCCTGTCATTTTCATGGTTTCTTTGCCTCATTGTTTAGCCCACGTTGAAAGAGCATCGCCGATGTCACTTGTTTAAATTTCATAGGCACTTGAATCCATAAAATTCAGGCGTGTAGCTTTATAATGCTTTTGATTTCATTTATTCAGTGTGGTTTCCTTTGTCTGCATCCCCACACTGCCTGTTGGCAAACAGTCTCTCACTCAGTCCAGAGACCTCTTTGTCACTTGAGGGGTCAGGCTGTCCAGGGGTCTCCCCTGCTCCCCACACCCGCCTGCCCGGGTTCCCTGTATGCTCTGGGACGTGTGCATCCACCCCGGCCACTGCTAGGACAGGGACCCCACCCACTTCCAGTGCTGAAGGCTCCTCGCTGCCTGTCACGGTCCCTGTCGGGAGCCTCTGGCCACCTGGCCCTCCCCTCCCAGCTCCCACTCCGTGACCACTGCTGCTCCCCGCCTGTGAGGGGCCTGGGTGCGGTGTGGGGAGAGTCGTGGTTAGGCACGAGTACAGCATGGAGCACGGTGGCATCTGTCCCCACCCCAGGCCAGCAGTACCTTGGGACACTCAGTGGTGAGTCAGTAGGAATAAGCCTCATCCCATCCTGGTCCAAGTACCCAGAGCCTCTGGCACAGATGATATGATCCCTTGGGGAACCCGTCTGCCTTGGGTGGGTGCAGGGGACCCGGCAGGGCATGGCGCGTGGGTCAGCGGCTAGCGGCCAGTGGGGCACATGTGTGTGGAGTTGAGGGGCACGAGGGCCGGTCCTCACCCAGGGGAGCACGACATGAAATAGCAGATAAAAACCCCCATGACAGGTCAAGAGAGAGATGGCAGAAGAAAGGAACGCGTTTTGTATCTTAGCACCCTTCATAGCACGTTTTTCCTGCCTTTTGAATAAGGGCCCTGCGTTTTCACTTTGTCCCAGGCCCCACAAATGATGCAGTGGATCCCGCCTAAGCATCACCCGTTTTGCTACGATTTTTATGATGTGTCCGCTTTTCAAGTGTCTGACGCCTGGAAAGCCTTGTGACTAAATGGAATCCCTGAGAGACTTTGAATTACAAAGTTCACAGTGTTTAGTAGTAGTGAAAATAGTTGCTCTAGGAGATCTGTGTTGACTCAGCTTTTGTCATCGTGGTAAAAGATCCGGGACATAAAACCTGCCACTTTGGAGTGTGCGCCTCAGCAGCACTGAGCACCTTCACGCTGTCACGGGGCCGGCGCCTCTGCCCATCCCAGGGCTTTCTCTTCTTCTAACCCCAGCTGAACGGGTTTCATCCATTTTTTTTTTTTTTTTTTTTTTTTTTTTTTTTTGCGGTACGCGGGCCTCTCACTGCTGTGGCCTCTCCCGTCGCAGAGCACAGGCTCCGGACGCGCAGGCTCAGCGGCCATGGCTCACGGGCCCAGCCGCTCCGCGGCATGTGGGATCTTCCCGGACCGGGGCACGAACCCACGTCCCCTGCATCGGCAGGCGGACTCTCAGCCACTGCGCCACCAGGGAAGCCCCATCCGCTTTTAAGTTTAGCAAATTGAGCATTAAACTAGGAGCAAATAAGAATGAGTGTTATTTCCCATTGCGGAAGCTCCTAAGGCACTGGGGACCCTGGCGGCCCGGGCAGTAGGACATGGGTGATGGGGGTTGTGGGGGGCACCAACGCCAGATGCTCCCTGCAGATAAGTGATGGGGGCTGGGGCACAAGAGCAGCCGTCCATCCAGAAGGACATAAACCGGACGCATTTGTGGGGCGGCTCTCCCACTGCGTTGCTGCAACAGAGGGAGGACACCCCCGTGGAGACCCCAGGCGGGTGGGCAGCTACTCCTCGTGAAGGCCCTGGAACCCCAAGGGCTCCCGCTTCTGCCTCACGCTCACTCCTGGGTGAGCTCAGAATCCCCTTCCAAGCTGGAAGCTATGGTTCTGAGAGCAGAAACCAGCTGCCGGAGCACCAAACCTCGGGACTTGCAGAGCCGCCCTGCAGACCCCCGTCTGCAAAGGGGTCCTCCCGTGATGCAGCCCAGAGGCCCCCCATAGGTCCAGAATTCACTCCACCTGTGCCTCAGCTGTCAGGCCTCAAGCCGAGACAGGACCACAGTGGGGGGAGGTCTAAGGAGGGGCTGTGGTCTCCGTGAGCATCTGAGATGATTTCTCCCTGAGTTCGATCCTCTAAGCCGCCAGCCGGTGGCCACCTCGCTGCCTCTCTGATGCTCCTTGGGGACTCTGACACGGAAGTGCACACCCAGCACTGACTTGTCGTTGGCCTGAGTGAATGAACAGATGGGCAGACAGACAGATGGACAGCACGGTTTCTTCTGTCTGGACCACTGCCTGCCCAGGCTGATGAGGCCTCCTGACTGGGCTGCAGATTTTCCTTCACGACCCTTGACCCTTTGTTCAGAGCTCTTGCCTTTTCTGCTCCCCACGCCTCACCCCGTAAGCCCTTAGCTGTTTTTTCTCTGTTGAAAGAGTCCTGATCCTTCACACCAAATACCTGTCAACCCCAGGCCCCCAAACCTCTTCTTTCCCTTTTCCCACATATTCTTACACCAAGTTCTGTCCACTAGAAATATGATGTGAGCTACTGATGCAGCTTTAAGTTCCCTCAAGAAACAGGTGAAAATAATTATAACATCTTATTTAACCCCATGTATCTAAATGCCATCATTTCTACATGTAATCAATATTTAAAAAATCAACGAGCTACTGCACTTTTTTTTTTTTAACTATGTCTCTGAAATCCGGTGTGTAAGTGTGTTTGGCCAGGCCACATTTTGAGAACTCAGAGCTACCTGTGGCCGCCCTAGCCGGAATCGGGCCCAGGCCTGCTGGGGAAGGAGACACCTGGCATCAGGGCCGATGAACGTGGCCCGGGCAGCGGGAGGTGTGCTGAGCTTGATGCAGCCTCCGTGTCCCCATCCGTGAGATGTGGGCGTGAGGCCCACCTCCCAGGAGTGGCGAGGCGGGCCCAGTGCAGATGCACAGTGGCACCTGGGTGAATCTAGCTGTGTGGTGGCCTTGGGGCGTCTGAATAGGACCTGGATCTCACAGGTGCTGCAGCAGGTCTTGGACACGTGATGGGCAGGTGGGCGGTCCCTGACCTCTGCTGCTTTTCCCGTACCCCTCAGGGCCCAGCAGAGAAGAATGTATTCACTGTGCCCCAAACTTCCACTTCCAAGACTGGAAATGTGTGCCAGCCTGTGGCGAGGGCTTCTACCCCGAGGAGATGCCGGGCTTGCCCCACAAAGTGTGCCGAAGGTATGTGCGCGTTCCAGGCAGTCCTCCTGACTTAGCCCGAGATGGCCGGGGAAGGGCGGTCAGCGGTGCCTGTGGAGGAGTGGCAGGAGGGCTGGGTCTGGTGGCCCCTGTCCCAGGGGCTGGGGGCAGGGTGTGCCATGTTCCACGACAGCAGTGGGTGCAGTGGGCAGACAGGAACCCGTTTACAGAGGGGGGGACCCTGCAGGTGGTGATGGCCAAGGTCACAGTCAGGCGGCGGCCCTCATGCCTTTGTTCACGTCCTGAGTATCTGTGGAGACCTACTGTGTATCCGGCGCTGTGTGGCTGGGAGGGCAGGACGCGGAGGACGGGGCCCTGACTGGCGGAGCCACCACCCCGGGGCAGACGCCAGGGAGCCCCACCTGCACCCCGGACCACAGTGTGTTCACAGCATGTCATTAAGGAAACCATGTGTAGGATTTGTTTAAAATTTAAATTGGATAATTTAGAGAAAATACAAGATCCCGACAACATCCTCATTCTAAAGCTGCTTCCAGCCAGTGCAGAGATGTTATAACCCTGCTCGTTCTCCTTTTCCGCTCCCTCCCGTGTGTCCGCAAGGCGCACCGTCCTTTTTTGGGGGCTCTGAGCAGTGTTCTCTCTTGTCACGGGATGCGGGCAGTGAAGGGAGAAGCCGTCTGCTTGGTGTCCTCTTGTCCTGCTGAATCTTGCCTCATGTCAGGCCTCATCACCTGGAGCCCAGGAACAGGGCAGGGCAGTCTGTCTCGTCTAGGCTGAGAGTGACGATGAGGAGTCTGCAGGTGACCTTGAAGATCATGATGGTGGGAGTGGGGAAGGGACCGTCCCTCTGACGTAGACTCAAAGAGGGAGCCTCAGGCGCCCACTTCAGAGCAGTGCAGGGAGACCATGCCCACCTGGCAGCTCACAGCTGGGGACCCACAGTGGGGATCTTTGAGATCCTCTCAGGCTGTGTTTGAGAACTCTTGTGGATTGTAACCTATTCTTTAAAACAAACAAACAAACGAAAACCAACAACCTATGTGAGCAAATGAGAGACCACCTGCTCCTTGCGCTTGTGGGACCCACTCAAAGAGGGTTAGGGTTTCAGCCCCACTACCCAGCCACCTTCACCCAGCCTTGCTGAGTCCCGTGAAGGACCCTCGGCACCGGTGTCTGAAGTAAAGTTTCATTTTAACCAGCCAGCTGGTTCCAGGGTGATTACCCTAAGTATGGCAGCCAGGGACAATGCGGAATTACACAGTGATAATCAGTTTCGTTTGTCAGACACCCTGGCTCTCAGAGGATGCTGCGAATTCCCACGAGTATGGCAGCCAGCCCCCGCAGGGCACCCAGAAGCTATGGGGTCCCCAGTGCCAGGAGGCAGGGGGCAGGCAGCCCCCGTGAGCCCCTCCTCGGCTGAGGAGGGCAGGAGCTCCCTGGGTGCTCACCTCCACGCGTGGCAAAGCTTTCAGTCCTGGAGGAGCGTCCAGTGCTGGGGCTGACACAGCAGGCCTCAGAGATAGACCCCCAGGAAGCGCCCTGCACGGGACGCCTAGGTGGTGAATTGCAGCACTTCAGAGAATTCCCGTCTCCCGAGTCCCAGGGCTCTGGAGACCCCTCAGTGTGGATGCCTCTGGAAGGACAAATGGCCTTGGGCCTCTCCCCACCGAGGCAGCAGCAGCGCTCAGAGAGCCTGGCTTCCCGAAGGCCCCAGAATGCTGAGTGCCGGCCCGGGCAGCCTCGAGGGAGCGAGCAGTTAGGCAGGGCTCATGGGGAAAAGCCGGGCCGGGACGCAGGCCTGCCAGGTTGGCAGCCTGCATGCCGAGTCGAGACCCGTTATGCTGAAGCCCACGGCCGAGAACAGTCCATGATGAGTATCTCAAAAGAGGCGCCGGCCACCCCAAGACTTAGGAAGAGGACCTAGAAGGGGGATCAAGGACCTCTTTGAAGACAGAGCAACTCGGTGGGGTATCTGCCCCCCACCCTCCTACCACCCTCCCTCCCCCTGCCCCTCCTGGGTATGTTGAGGCAGGGCAAGACTCAGGCAGGCCTTCTGCTCTGTCCTGTGCCCAGTGTGACGAGATATCTGCCATCTGACTGTCACCTGGAACTGCCTAAAGACGGGAGGCGGGGAAGTGGTCCAGCAGCAGGGCAGGGAGAGGACTGCATCGGGCGCCGCCCTGCAGAGTTTGGCAGGACAGTCGCTGTGGTGTTTGCGGGTGAGGGCAGAACCAGAGGCGTCTTGAAAGCCCCCTGCCCAAGAGGACCACCTGCCAGGCACGGTAACCTTGACGGAGGAGCCAAGAGGGTCTCTCGGAGAAACAGGGGCCCCGAGGCAGTTGGGGGAGCGGCCTGGTGCCGGATTTTTCCCCAAGCCGGGGCCTCCAGATCCGAGCCCAGGCTGGCCGACACCTGACCGAGGCCTTGTGAGGCCCTGAGAGCGAGCCCGTCCGAGGCTGCCCGGGCCTCTGCTTGCGGAACGGGGAGATGCTGAAAAGTGGTGGATTGAGCTGCTGCATCATGGTCATTTGTTACATGGCCGAAGAAAACCGACACAGCCCCGGGGGCTGCCGTGGAGATCCTGAGGCTCTGTGAGGCTGAATTTGGAGAAGAAAGAGAGCTGTGTGCAGCCGGGTCTCCACTGTAGCCGCCCCCTTACTGTTTATAGCAAAGCAGCCCTCAGCCAGGGCCTTCGAGACAGCTGACCACCAATTACATGGCTTGGCTTGGCCCTAGCTCCTGTCTAGCAGACGTCGTCTGTGAGAGAAGCGGGAGTTGAGGGGAGTGGTCCCCTGTGCAGTGGCATGAGGGGCCTGTGGCCCGGCCAGAGCGGTGCAGCAGGGGCCGGGCCCTGGGATCTTCCCCAAAGTGCGCAGTAAGAGTCTGCACGTCGGGCCCTGTCCTCCCGCTCCAGGGTCTGTGAGGGGGGAGGGCAGGCTCTTGCTACAGGAGGATGCGGTTTGCCTGTGGGTTTACACGTTTATAAACATAAACTATGGGCCCGAACTCCAGTTTGGAGGTGCCCTCAGTGACCCCAGGAGAACAAAAGCCAGGCTGAGGGCCTGCTGTCCCGGAGGCCCCATGCAGGCAGAATCCATGATGGCACCTGACCCCGGCACAGGCCCACTCAGGAAGGAGGCCTACAGTGAGCCGTGCTGTTGGCGTCTGGTCGCTGCCTGGGAGGTGGCATCTGTCCCAAGCACTGCCTACCCGATGCCCCGCCCACCCTGTCCGAGCCCTGCTCCCGGGCCTGCAGCTGACAGGGAGCTGGGAGGTGGGTCTAGGGAGACCCAGTCCCTGGAGCTGGACGCGGAGAAGGCAGCAGGTACAGCCCAGGCCCTTCATGGCCCAGAGCAGGAAGGGGCGTCGGCAGGCTCTTCTGTGAAGGGCCCGACGGTGAGTCGTTTAGGCTTTGCTGGCCGTACAGTCTCCAGAGTAGCCGCTCAGCTCCAGTGCCACAGACGCAGCCACAGACAGACGCAGATAAACGCACGGGACGGTGGAGTGCGCCGACCCTCCCACCCCCAAGGTCATGGCACTCTGTCAGCAATAGTCCTGGGTCCCGTCTCCAGGACAGGTCGAAAGGGCATCCCCACCCTCTGTCCCCAGGGGGGAGTCCGACGTCACCACAAAGGAGGCTCAGCCCCGGCTAGCCCCAGGGTCATGTCCATCACATTCAGGGGAGCCTGGCCCCAAGCCCCAAGAGTCAATGCTGACATCCTCAGGGAGCCACCTGTGGCCACAGTGCCCAGGAGGGCGTCCAGGTGAGCCACGGGGAGGTTCAGAGACCTGGGCCCATCCTCAGCTCCAGGCATCCTCCTGCCAACTGGCCGTGACCGTCTCCGCGCTCCCAGGGCAATAGAGGAGATACATGCAGATGCTTGGCCAGGGTCTCGGGCCGTCGTGGGGGGCACAGTTACAGCCAGGGGGTGCAGTGCGGGAGGGCGGGAGGGCTCTGGGAAGGGGCCTGGAGTGACTGTGTCTCTTTCCCATCTGGGAACCCGTGTTCCCCTGCAGGTGTGACGAGAGCTGCTTGAGCTGTGAAGGCTCCAGCAGGAACTGCAGCCGGTGTAAGACAGGCTTCACACAGCTGGGAACCTCATGCATCACCAACCACACGTGCAGCAACGGTGAGCATGGGTGGGTGACCGCCCTGAGCTACCTCGGGGCTGCCCCGGGCAGAAGAGAAAGGAAAAGAAGATGCAGGGACCGCAGTCCCTTGGACAGCCCTGTGGCCCCTCCTCTCAGTGACCACTTGGCTCTCCCCTGGGCCTCCTCCCTTCCCTTTAGGCCTCTCACATTGACCAGACAGGCATCTCCACTACCAGCACAGCTAGTGCGGGTCGGTCCGTTGAGTAACTCTTACAAATGATTCTGTTCTCGCACCGTTCCCACTCTCCTGCCATAAGCCCAAGATGGCCTGGGTGTGGTGACATGTGTTAGGAGAGGCCAGACCTTGGAGGTCAAAGTCAGGAGGCCTGAAGGCTCTCAGCCTCCCTGCACATGTGTCAAGGCCCGCGTGTCCATGGGAAGGACCTGCCTCTGTGCTGTGGGAGAGCCCTGGTGCTCTAAGCCGACAGGGAGAGGCAAGGATGGGCTGTGAAAACAGGATCTCAGAGGAGACCAGCTTGGGGATTCCGGGCAAGAGAAGGCTTGGCAGGGGACTCTGGCCTGGAGACCCAGTGCAGGGGCCGTGGGCAGACGTGCCATGGCGAGAAGGAGCCTCCATGGCTCAGCAAGCCTAGGGAGGAGCAGTCTGGGGCTGGCTCTGGGCACTGCGAGCTGGCAGGCGTGCAGGAGAGGGTAACCGCCAGTGCCATGCTGTCCGTGGGCACGGAGCTGGCACCGGCCCCGGCCTGGCAGAGCGTGAAGCCCGCGGAGAGCACCCTGGGCACGCCCTGTGGACCACAAGGTGGTTTTCTTGGCTTGCAGAATTATGTCCCTTCAAAGGCCAGGAAGCTCCTGATTTAGGAAGCCACCTCCTTGGGTTATGTATCCAGCCCGGGAAAGGGAGGCTGTCCCCGGGGGCGTCTCCCGGTTCCCATGAATGGCAACATCCTCAAAAGCCAGCTGCCGAGGGGAGGGGCCAGCCTCCACGGCTCTTCCCTTCCCCCTCAGCCTTTCCCTCTTGGTGACCCCCTTCCTCTCCCATTTGGTGTGTCCCCGGGATCACGGCGTAGCCTCCATCCTGCCCCTGCCAGGCCTGACCCCATCTTCCTCCCAAGTCCCCCAGCACAACTGTCCAGGAAGAGGAACAGGGACCACAAGGGCTCTCTGGCACAGCCTAGGTGTCCCCAGGCCCTGCCCACTCCCCTGCCACCCCGAGTCTGCTTTTGTCTCCCAGACTCAGCTCTGGCCTCTGCCGCGCCAGGCCCACCACATATCACAGGGGTGACTGGGAGGGCTGCCACCCCCGCTCCCACTATGTCCCCAGCAGAGTGGGGTGATGGGAACAATCCTAACTGGCCCCCAAATCTCACATGTCTCTCCTTTCTCCTTCCCGGGGGCCCAGCGGATGAGACCTTCTGCGAGATGGTCAAGTCCAACCGGCTCTGCGAACGCAAGCTCTTCATCCAGTTCTGCTGCCGCACCTGCCTCCTGGCTGGGTAGGGGCGCCCGGCCGCCCGCACAGGGCAGGGCCCCTCCTGTCTGTCCGTCCACCTTCCTCCAGGCTGTCGGCCAGAGTCTGTTTCAGGAGTGGTACCCTGCATCTGACAGCTTTATCTCCCCAGGAGAGAGGTCCTTCCGCAGCATCTCTGGGCGCCCAGGCCAGGTGGGTGAGGGCTTCGAGGAGGTGTCGGCGATGTCCTCTCACACCCTGCTTGCTGGCTCCATTCTTCTGGCTAACTCACAACGGGAACAGAACCAATTCCAGGAATCCACAGCTCCGGCTTCAGAGCAGCTTCTGGAACCATAAGTTTACTGAATCTTCGAGACCAAAGCAGAAAGGCAGGATGCTTGGTGCATTGCTCTTCTCCCCGTGCTTTTGGGCAGCCCGCAGACCCCTGGGCTGTGCCCCTGCGTGATGGAGGGCTAAGGGGCATACCTGCTCATCTGCCTGCCACAGTCTGGGGGATGGTTTGGTCAGACTGTAAATAAAACAGATTTTGGGGCTTCAAACGTGTGACCACTGGGGATGGAGCATCTATTTCTCCATAATCAGCGACTTCTGAAACTGCAGCCATGGCTTAGAAAGTCTAATCCCAAACGGATGGGTTGGAGGGACCCTCCTTCCTCTGCCGCCCTTTCCTCTGAGGGAGCTGAAGGTCCCTGGTCTCTGCATCCTATCTGTGTCTCTGGGAGTCTCATGGCCCAGATGAACGGTCACCTCTGCCTAACACAGAGGGTCCCCAGGAGGCGTCCCGGGGGCTGGCCAAAAGGTGCCCCAACGACCAAGCAATTCTTCCTACCAAAATGTAAACCCAGCCTGTGAACTGTTAATTGTCTGTCGTGTCCCATTTTGTGGAATTGCTTTGAAAATACATTGGCCCTGCTTTCCAGGAGACTTGTTCTTAAGGTGGGCGCCCCTGCATCTGTGTGTGCTATGAGCCTAACGACACGGCTGGATTTATTTTTGCCAAACCTGTGTGGGTATTTTATAAGCTACGTGTTCTGATTTTTACCAATGTTAATTATTTTGACAAATATTTCATATATTTTCATTGATATGCACAAATCTGCTTGATCAAGTCCCTTTAATATGGGAGTAACATTTGCCTTAAATTTTTTCGAGCTCGTTCTCCATTTCGTCCTGCTCCCGTCTTTGACTGTAACACATTTGACAAGTCCCCTGTCAGCTGGGGGGGAGCCCAGCTGTTGTTTGTTGAATCCACAACTCCAAAAATGAAATCCACAAAGCAAATACAGTGTTAACCCTAAATTAATAAAAGAGTTAACATTTCATGGCAAAGGAGCCTGTGTTTCTTCCCAAGGCACAACGTTGAAACGTGGGTACTGGCCAGTGTGTGAAACGGCTTTATGTGTGCTTTTATTTCAAGGTCTTTGAGCTTTAGCGAATAATGCTGCAGCAAAGTCGTGGGAGAATCCCAGAGTTCCAGCTCCAGGGTGTCCTTTGGCAAACAGACCTTCTTCAGGCCACAGAAGCCCAGACTGCAAGCCTCTTCACCTGGCTGCGAGTGTGATTTCGTTAGGTCACAGCTTGTCTTCCACACAGTGGCTGAAATCCCCGCACCTGTGGGCTCCGCGCTACATGGGATTTTTACCCTGGCCTCTCTGTGAGGTCGGAGTTGTACTTACTAGGAGTCCTTTGTCTGCACATATAGGAAATGCGCTGACTAGAACTGACTTGGGAAAAGACAAAAGTCGGGGAGGGCCGTTGTTTTGGGATTCCAGGGTTGTTTCGGAATTTCAGGAAAGATGTAGCCGGGGCTTGGGAGCCCTGGGACAAGCATTAAGTGTCACCTGGACCCTCATTGCAGCAGTGCCTCCTCTCTGTCCACTTGATGGGACAAATGACAAAACCACTCAGAGCTCCCAAGAAAAATTGGTGCCCATCCAGCCCTCTAAAGGTTTCTGAATCTGCTTCGGGCCCGGGTTCGTCTGCCTTGCATCTGTGTTTGCCCGGTTCCACCAGTTCTGGCCACAGGGACACGTGGCCCCGGAGCCCTTCCAGTGACCACGTGGCCGGAGGTGGGGAGCAGCGTGCAGCTCTCGGAAAGCGGGGGGAGGCTATGTGACCTGCCAGCTAGCTGCCGCCACGAGCAGGACTTGGCCCGAGTTGTCAAATGTGACGTAATGAAGGACTGAGTGAGTGTGTTTGGGAGACAGTAGCCAGGACTGGGCAGAATATCAGTAAGAATTCAACCTCCACCAGGAGCCTGATTGAATTAAAACCAGCAACTTGCTAAGCACCTCTGGTGCAGGGCACCATTTTAGCCCCTAGAGCTTTTTGTCCACTGAGAATTCATGGTTTAACATGTTTGCAACTGAACCAGAAATCAAGTCCTGTTATTACCAAAGGACACCACCTACAAGAAGGCCAGCGGGCAGCACATACCCGCCCGGCAGTGGCTGGGCCAGCCTGTCCCGGGGCTGGCGAGTGCAGTGCGGAGTTGAGAAGGTATTCACAAAGGCCTAAGAACCAATCACCCCCTTGTTAAAAGGGACTGACCACATAAAATGCCTGTTTGCAAATGGTCCGACCTTAAGATTATCTGGACTCTGTTGGGGCAGGACACGTCTATGGATTTTGTTTTGCATGATGGACTCGTGGGGCATGTCCTCTAAACCCCTCATTTCACAGACCGAGGCTCGTAGAGCTGAAGTGACTTGTCTGGGGCCACCCACTGGCGAGGGTGCTCCATCGTGTGCCCCGGGAGGGAGGCTGGCTCTTGGCAGGAGGGATGGTCACTTCTGCAGCTGGCCAAACAGGGCCACGATGCATTCAGTTTAAGCTGTCTTCATTGCCAGGGGATGACATTTTTCTGACCTTGTCCCCAAAGTCTTTGGCACCTCACAGTGGTCCCCAGAGGCACGTCCCCATCCCTCCCAGGCCACTGCTGATTTTATACGTTGTACCTCTTCAAAGGGCTGGGGAGAATTGCACTTTTTACAGGAGATGCACTTATAGTGGGAAAGAGGGGGGATGAATGGAGCTTTAAGTACAAAACGGCGGTGGGGGAGGGGGGCAACATAGTCTAAATGTGGCCAATGGTGCAGTTCCCTTGAACTTGGGGGACTGCCCTTCATTGCATTTAAATCATTGATAATGTGGCTGGAGGACCCTTAAGCCTGCAAGCTTGGGGCCCCTGGGAGCATGTGAGGGGTGGAGGTTTAGATCACAGGACGCAAACAGGAAGGAGGTGGAGAAGTGAAGTAAAAGGAAGGTTATTTTAATAAGAACAAGCAAGGGTGATGGAAAGTAATACACCATAGCCATTCTCTGGCACTGTAAGGTTCTGCCCAGCCGGCTGAGAGGCAGCTAGGGGCCGACTGTCATGAGAAAGGAGTTTGCATCCTGTCCCAGACTTCTCGGCTGCTTTCCTTCATGAGCCAAGGCTTTATCCGTCCTGCTGGTTGTCTCAGAATGTCCTGACGCCCCAGGCTCTGCGGCTTGTCCGTGCACGGAACAGCGCCCCCTACGTGGCACAGAGGCTCCTACCACCCAAAGCTGCCCCTCCCCCGGGCACCCCCCACTCTGTATCAGCTACACCCAGGGTGGTCCTGTTGAGCAGATGGGCACCAGTGTGCCCAGAGCAGAGCACATCTCATTGTAAAGACAGTGGTTCTCACCCAGGGGGTGATTTTTGTCTCCCTGGAGACGTCTGTACTGACATCTAGTGGGTAGAGGCCAGGGATGCTGCTAAACATTGTGGAATGCACAAGACGGTCCCCGCAGCAGAGAATTATCCAGCCCCCAAAGGTGCCGAGGAGGTTGAGAAACCCTAGCCAAGAGAAATGAAATCAAAAAAGAAAACCTGTTCTCAACTTCCTAGAGATACCCTAAAATGAATAAAACCAGCTATAGCTTATGTCCCTGTTTGTGAGCTGAAGCAAGGGAAACCCATACTACTTTCCTTTTTTAAAGTAAAGAAATAAACCCTTCTGTTTTTTTTGTTTTGTTTTGTTTTTGTTTTTTAACATCTTTATTGGAGTATAATTGCTTACCCTTTTGTTTTTAATTGAATAAGAGAAGGGCTTGTCAAATCAGCTCTCTGGTCTAAGGACTCCACCTGGTGGTTCTCTCGGGAATGAAGTTTGGATTGTTTTCTTTATTTTGAAACAATCAATCGCAAGGCAAAATTACAGAAAAGTTGCAAGTACAGTACAAAGAAGTGTTTTCCTGAACAATTTGAAAGTAAATTACCGATGTAATATCCTACCACCTCCTAAATACTTTAAATTATTTCCCATAAACAAGGATCTTCTCCTACATAACCATGGGGATCAGGAAATTGGTATATTCCTACCATCAATCCTCTGACTGGATTCAAGTCTTGCCAGCTGTCCTGATAATGCCCTTAGCAAAAGGGTCCAATTTAGATCACTCTCTGCATGTACTCATCAGGGCTCTAGCCTTCAATCTAGAACAGTTCCTTGATTCTTTGACTTTCATGACCTTGAACTTTTTAAAGATGACCAGCCAGTTATTTGTAGACTGCTCCTCAGTGTGTGCTTGTCTGAGGTTTCCTCATATTTCCATTCAGGTCAAGCGTCTTTGACATGAATCTCTCCGAAGCCATGCTGTGTTCTTGTCATTGCATCCTAGTAGGTGATACAAGACTTTGACTTGTTCCATTATCGGTGGTGTTAACTTTGATCAGGTGATGAGGGTTCCGTCCCCTACGCACCCCCGCCCCTGGGCTATGAAGTGATGCCTGCTAAAGGATGTCCACTCTCCAACATTGTGCTGATGATCCCAGCCAAAGCAATAGGGCAAAACATAAAGAACTGGTATAAGAATTGGAAAGGCAGAAATAAAACGTTCATTATTCTCAAAGAGCAGGGTTAGGCATGTAGAAAATCCAAAAGAACAGTTATAGATTAATGATTAGAATTAGTAAATGACTTCAGCAAGACTGCTGGATACAATGCCAGTATCAATTGTATTTCCACTGTAAATCAACTATTTCAATATACCAGCACTCAATGATTAGAAAATGGAATTTTTAAAATAGAAGATACTGTTTACAACAGCATCAGAAACTATTAAATAACTAGAATAAATCTAGTAAAAGAGGTATAGGACCTCTACACAAAAGCTATAAAACACTAAGAGAAACCAAAGAAGATCTAAATAAATGTTTATGGATTGGAATACTCAATATTGTAAAGATAAGAATTCCCTTCAGGGACTTCCCTGCTTGCACAGTGGTTGAGAATCCACCTGCCAATGCAGGGGACACGAGTTTGATCCCTGGTCCAGGAAGATCCCACATGCCATGGAGCAACTAAGCCCATGTGCCGCAACTACTGGATCCTGCACTCTAGAGCCCGTGAGCCACAACTACTGAGCCCACGTGCTGCAACTCCCGAAGCCCGTGTGCCTAGAGCTCATGCTCCACAACAACAGAAGCCACCGCAAAGAGAAGCCCATGCACCGCAACGAAGAGTGGTCCCTGCTCACCACGACTAGAGAAAGCCCGCACGCAGCAACGAAGACCCAACGCAGCAAAAAAAAAAAAAAATTCCCTTCATCCACAGATGCAATACAATATAAATCAAAGTGTGGGTTCATTTTTAGATACAAGATTTATCTAAAATTTCTATTAAAATGCAACAGGGAATAATAACCAAGACAATGTTGAAAAACAAAGTGGCTCTTTTTTTGAGGCGAATATCAAGTTTTAAAATAGAGCTTAGGGCTTTCCTGTTGGCGCAGTGGTTGAGAGTCTGCCTGCCGATGCAGGGGACATGGGTTCGTGCCCCGGTCCTGGAAGATCCCACATGCCGCAGAGCGGCTGGGCCCGTGAGCCATGGCCGCTGAGCCTGCGCGTCCGGAGCCTGTGCTCCGCAATGGGAGAGGCCACAACAGTGAGAGGCCCGCGTACCGCAAAAAAAAATAAAGTAGAATAGATCTTATTATTATAAAGACAGTAAGATGGTATGCAAAAATAGGCGACTAAACCCATGGAACAGAATAGCTAGTCCAGAAGTAAATCCTCACATATTTAGACATTTGATTTATGAAAAAGGAGGTAGCACTGTGGCACAATGGTGAAAGGATGGGCTTTTCAATAAATGGTGCTGGATCAACTGAATACCCAGATGAGGAAAAAATATATCTTGATCCCTACCTCAGAGTATGTATGAAAATCTATTCCAGACAGATTGCAAATCCAAATGTGAAAGGGGAAACAATAAAGCTTTTAGAAGAAAAGATTTATAATTTTGGCATAGGCAAAGATTTCTTAACGAGGACTCAAAAAACATTAACCATATAGGGAAAAGTTCGTATATTAGACTATGTTAAAATTAAGAACTTCTGTTCACCAAAAGACAGCATTAACAGAGTGAAAAGGCCACAGAGAGAGGGAAGATAGTTACTGTACTTTTATCTCACAAGGACTTCTATCCAAAAAAAAAAGCACCTACAAATCAGTAAAAAAGGACAGCCCAATAGAAAACCAGACAAAACACCTAAACAAACACTTCACAAAAGCTAATTAAATGGACAATAAATATATATTTTTTAAAGTTCTCAACTGTGTTAGTAATCAGAGAAATAGAATGAAAACCACAATGGGATACCACTACCAACCCACCAGAATGGCTAAACTTAAAAAGACAGGCGATACCAAACGTCAGTAAGGAGTATAAACTGGTACAACCACTTTGGAAAATTAGTAGTATCTACTTAAGCTGAAAGTAAGTAAACCCTATGGCCCAACAATTCTATTTCCAAGTATATATCAGTATATGTGTTCACTTAAAGATATTTATTATAATGCTAGTAGGTGCACTATTTATAATAGCTCCAAACTGAAAATTACCCGTGCTCATCAACAGCAGAATAGACAAATTGTGGAATATTCACACAGTGAGAAACTATATAACAACGAGAATAAATGAACTACATCTACACACAAACAGGTTAAGCAAGAGATGCATAAGGTACAATTGCATTTTGCATAAATACAAAACTAGGCAAAGCCAATCTATGCAAGATGTTAGATTAGTGGTTACCATTGGGGCAAGGGTGTGGCTGGAAGAGGGCAAGAGGTGTGCTTCTGGAATGTGCAATCTCCTGTTCTTGATCTGGATGTCAGTTGCTTGGGTGTGTGTAGTTTGCAGTCTGCTGCATGTATATCATGCTTCAATAGAAAGTTCAAAAGGAATCAATTCCAGGGGAATTGGAGAGCTAAATGTGAAGGATAAAACAACTGAGCCTCTAGTAGATAACACAGAAAAACATTTTGGAGATGAGGGAAGATTTCTCAAGACACACACGTGAATACACATACACATAAACTGAACTATGTAAAAATTAGAAACTTCTGGTCATTAAACAACACCTTTTCATTAACGGTGAAAAGGTCAGTAAGCAGAAAACCCTTTCTGGGTCCCAGACCTACATGACCATAGTAAAAGTGTCCTCCCCAAGATAGGACAAAAGACACTGTCAATGGGCAGGGCTTCTGAGCTAAGAAGTTCTTCTTCTGATGTCTGTTCTTGAATCGGACCCTTTGAAAGCTTGTTTCTTTTTCAAAATGGGAGAGGCAGTCACATTCTTATCCTTTTGATTCAATTTACAGCCCAGATCATGATTTGGTGATTTGGGGAATAAGATGTTTTCCTAGACCAAAATGGATTATAATGAGGATGTATGTGAGGACAGTATTTCCACTCCCTGTGAGGTCTTTGGTATTTAAGCAGTTTTAACCAAAAAAAAAAAAAAAAGTGAAAGGTAAACCACAGAGTATACTCATATCCAGAATATATAAAGAAATCCCATAATGAATAATAATAATAATAAAAGGCAGACAACCCAACAGAAAAAGATGGGCAAAGACTTGAATGGGCACTTTGCAAAAGATATCAAGAGTGGACAACATATACAGAAGATCCTCAACTTTATTAGTTATTAGAGAAAAGCAAAGCATTAGTGCAATACCACTACACACCCACCAGGATCGCTAAAATTATAAAGACTGACCGTGCCAATGAGGCTGACGTTGGAAGTGATGGAAACCCTAACACACCACTAGAGACTGTGGAAATTATTTCAGCCTCTTGGCAGTGATCGTCAGGCATTATCTATCGATGATACCACATCCTATGTCCCATTAGTTCCACTCCTGGAGAAATTAAGATGCATGTGCATCAGATCCACGCACATGAAAATTTATAGCAGCATTATGCAGAACAGCCCCAAACTGGAAACTCTAATGTCCATGAACAGCAAAATGGATAAGTTATGGTGTGAGAGACACAATGGAATTCTATACAACAGCAAGTAAACAAACCTCTGCTGCCTGCAACCTGGATGGATTCCAGGCACGACACAGAGCCGAAGAAACCAGGCACAAAACCAGATTGCATGAGTCTATATCAAAAGCAAGCAAAACTAATCTATGGTGTTGGATTCGCAGTTGCCCTTGGGGAGGGGTGAGGGGGGCAGGTTTTCCGAATAGTGTTCGTTTAGGCGGCCAGCGGCGGCCACGCGGGTGTGCTCACTCTGCTGCAGATTTCTGATCTGCGCGCTTTCCTGTGTACCAGGCTTCAACATGAATATCTAATTGTCTGTAGAGCACAGGCCTAACCACAAATTCGACCGGGGCGGGCGACCCAGCCCGTCCTCATCTGGTACGCCGGGGGCCAAAATCCGGGACCCATCACTGGACCCACGGGTGGAGTGAGGACAGTCACAGCCTCCCTTTCACCTCACGGTGCACGGATGCACGAGAAAGTTCCCTTTCGGGGCTTTCACATTTTGTTAACTTGCGGACACAGCTGTCCGGACTCGGGGTCCCTGCAGACCGCTGCGGTGCCAGAGGAACAGAGCCAGAACCAGAGCGGACCCCGAGCCCAGGGGCGTGGCTTCTCGATTGCTTCGGCCTGGACGCTGCTCAGCCCGCGCACGCCGGCGGCGATTGGTGCTGCCTGGCGCGGGCGCCGGCGCGGGCGCGGGGCATGCCGGGACGTCAGTGCGGCGAGAGGAGCGGGCGGCGAGGTGGGCGGGAGGTGGCAGGATGGTGAAACTGACGGCGGAGCTGATAGAGCAGGCGGCGCAGTACACCAACGCCGTGCGGGACCGCGAGCTCGACCTGCGGGGTGAGTCGGACGGGGGCGGGCGGTCCGGCCTCCCCGCCCGCCAGGCGGCCCGGCCTAGCCGCGTGCGCCAGGGCCGGAGCGTGGCCGGCGGCCTGCTTCCCGTGCTCCGAGCCGGGCTGGGTCCCGCTGTCGTCGGCGAAAAGCCGTCTCTGGGCCCTTCCGAGGCGCCCCTCACCCCAGCTCTTCCCCGCACACATGGGGCCGCCGCGATGCTCCGGTAGGACCGCGGGCCTGTGCCGGGCCAGCCGGGCGGGCTTCGCGGCCTGAGCCGCTGCGGGACCGGGAAATACACGATCTAGCGGTTGCGACCCTCGTGCGGAGCGAGACGCGTTAACTTGCTGTCGTGAGAGTGTAGACAGGGTAAGGGAGCGAGGAGACGAAGTACGGGACAAAAGCGATTGTCTTCCCGATATATGCTCCTCATTGGCTTCAGTCGTCTTTTCCCCCTTTACCAGAACATTGCAAAGAGCGGACTGTGAGAGCGAGGCTGGCGCTGCCCGGTGCCTGCTGAAGGGTCGCGGAAGCCCCCAAACTGTTAGGTTCCTGTAGTGATTTCCGCCTCGGCGTGCAGCTCGTCAGCATTTTAAGGGGCGGCTTCTCCGGGGTATAAGATAATTAGTCTTGGCCTGAGATTGGCTCCCACGGGGAAAGCGCGGTCGCCGGAGCAGCACGGCTGCGGGCTCTGCTTTCTGCTTGCTTTTTTGTTTGCTGACAAAACCCAGTACTTTCGTTTTGTTGAAACTAAGTTTCTTAGAGAAAGGTTCAACCCAAGCGTAACCGACCGCTTTCACAGTCTTGGCACAGGTGATCCCTGCCTTCTCTCTGAGTCTGAAGTGCACCCCAACGTTGAGGAGTCTTGTTTTGGTGCAGCACTTACTTTGATGTAGCCCTTACAGCTCTGCACTGTGTGCTTTCACCTTGGCTCGTTTAACTTCTTTTTTTCTCCGAGCACTTAGCACAATAATTATGCCCGTGTTAGACAAATCAGGGAGTATTTGAGTTGTCCACAGGGTGATTTACCATTGTGTGTGAACTATTGACTTTCAACTCTGGGTTTGAGCTGGGGGAGGTGAAGTAAGGGGGAACTGTCATGATATCATGAAGACATCCCAATGAGTTCTAGGAATCGGGCCTGTGGGATGCAAAAGAGGTTGAGGGCTGTTGTCCACCATGTGTGAACAACGTTTGGACGCTGACAGTTAAGCAGCTCACAGCGTAAAGTCCTCTTAGGCCACTTCACTAGCTCTGGGGCCTTGCTTAGAGCAGCATTAGGCACCTTGTAAATATTCTTGAAAACTGTTAGGTACTAGTTACTGCTACTAAGTATTCTCATCATTACTGCCCTTGTCACCATCGCCATCTTCATGTCCACTGCTAGACTATAAGCTACATGGCAGCTGGGACTTGTGACTGTCTTGTTCCTTGTACTATGTGCCAGTACCTGGCAGTGTCTGGCAACGGCATAGGTGTTAGGTAAACACTTTTGGAAGGAACATTAGCTGTGAGTCCAATTACATGAAATGCTGCTAATGTTTTAGGTGCCTTTTAATTATATTAATATTTGTGTGGGTGTTTTTTTTTCCTCCTTTTTGCAGGGTATAAAATTCCTGTCATTGAAAATCTAGGCGCTACCTTAGACCAGTTTGATGCCATTGATTTTTCTGACAATGAAATCAGGAAACTGGATGGTTTTCCTTTGTTGAGAAGACTGAAAACATTATTAGTGAACAACAACAGAATATGGTAATTGTCTACCAGTGGAAAGTAGCTTTTTCCCCCTAGAGTAAATGTTGCAGAGTTCCCTGAAGAAGTTGCAGTATATACTGCCAGTTAAACCTACATATTTCTTTATTTTTCTTTTTAACCTACATATTTCTTAAATGGAAAATGAGCTGCACTTGTCTCATACAGATCCAGAGATTAATTTGTCATTGGTCTAGTCTTATTTGCATTTATTCAGAAATCTTGTGTGTATATATATATGTTCATGGTAAGTTTCTAATTTAAGTTAAAAACATGCTGCTTTGTACATATTTTGGTTGATTTCTAAAATAATAATTAAAATTATCAGAGGGGTCATATTAAAGAGATAACATAAAATTCAACAATTATATTTTTGACTGAACATCTCATTCTACCTCAAATCCTCTGCTATTTGTTTTTCTTTAACTGCAGCTGATTTTTAGAATATTGCTTATTGAAATTAAGATTTTTTTTTGACCCACGTTCATCATCTCTGTAAATTTTGTTGGAGAAAAGTTATTAAAGGTCTATAGACAATGTCTTTAAGAAGTTCTGGGTGTTGAGTTGCGTTTTTTTAATAGGTGTATTTCTCATGAGTTAACTATTCCGTTGTGGTTTGGTTGGTGTATCTTGTGCTTGAGCTGTGAATGCAGAACCACTTGTATTTCTGTGCTACCTGCACACAAGTCCTGAGATGAGCAAAGTAAGTCTATTTACACAGGACTTTCTCTTCGTGTTAGGTCTCATTAGATAGCGTAGCAGTGGAAGGAGCCCCCGGCAGCTTTCAGGAGGCATTTCAGGAGGCATGGGTTTTAAAATCATCCCACTTCTGTGACCTCAGACAAGTTTCCTCTTTGTGCCTCATTTTCCTTCTGTTAGAGTGTTGGAAGAAAGATCTCTAAGGTTCTTCCCGCTTTGAAGTCCTCTGGGCAAGGGCTTAGATGAAGTTGTTAGCTTACTTAATTTTTACTTTCATTAAGATTTTTTCTTTTTATTTTAGCCGTATAGGTGAGGGACTTGATCAGGCTCTGCCCTGTCTGACAGAACTCATTCTCACCAACAACAGTCTTGTGGAATTGGTAAGTTGAACAGGGGAAAAACGTATTTGCAGGGAGGAGTTAAAGGTACTTACATGCCTTTTATAGAAAACTTGGAAAATCCAGAAAATTATCTCATCATCCTTTTTCTTTTCTTAATTAATTCAGGAAAAGGGCCTTTTTTGGTTATGTGTTGCAAATATCTTCCCACTCTCTAGCTCACCTTTTGACTCTCTTAGGGTCTTGATAAAGAAGTTCCTAATTCAAGCATAATCCATTTCATCAGTCTGTTGTTATTAGTACTTTTGAGTTCTGTTAAGCTTCCCCTACCCCAGGGTCATAAAGAAACTCACATATTCTGTTTTCTAGAATCACAGTGTCCAGTATGGTAGCTATTAGCCACAAGTGGCTACTTTGAATTAAGATATACTAGAATATAAAATACACTACAGATTCTAGAGCGTTAGTACAAAAAAAAAAGAATATAAACTATCAATTTTTTTAAACTGACATTGAAATGGTAATATTTTGGAAAATAGGTAAAACAATGTATTACTAAAATTAGTTTCTCCTGTTTTAATGTCACTACTAGAAAATTACATATGTGACATACATTAAATTTTGTTGGAGAGTTTTATTCGAGAAATTATTGTTTTCCTCCACATTTAGATCAACGATCCATTTGAAATCTGTTTTTTTTTTAAAAAAAAATTATACTTTCTTTATTTTTTTATAAATTTATTTATTTCTTTTATTATTTTTGGCTGCGTTGGGTCTTCGTTGCTGCGTGTGGGCTTTCTCTAGTTGTGGCGAGTGGGCTTCGCATTGCGGTGGCTTCTCTTGTTGTGGAGCATGGGCTCCAGGTGCACGGGCTTCAGTAGTTGCGGCTCAGGGGCTTAGTTGCCCTTCAGCATGTGGGCTCTTCCCGGACCAGGGCTCGAACCTGTGTCCCCTGCATTGGCAGGTGGATTCTTAACCACTGTGCCACCAAGGAAGCCCCTGAAATCCAGTTTCTTATAAGATAGGGGGCAAGTTTCATTTTCTCTATTTGAATATGATTATTCTTATGTTTTTAAATTTCTGCTCTGTGTATAATTTTTAACAAAATTGAGCTTATACTATACATTGTTTTGCAACCTAAATTTCTCACTTAAATACTGGATGTTTAAGTTCATATGATATAACTTGATTTAAGGTTATTATGCCCTTAACCCCTCCCTTCCCTATTTCCCTGATTGTTCCTTTCCTGGTGGACGAGGTCTATAAGCTTCTTTCAGATTCCCAAAGGAGTACTTGACTCCAAAAGTAAGAAAGCACTGATCTGAGGGCATGTCCTTTCTAAACTATATGAGGTATGTGCGTTCATAGGGAACTTGTGGCATGATGGGGGCAGTATATTCTGTGTGTTGTAATTGTGTTTAAAGCTGTTTGCAAAGATGAAGGCTGTTTGTCCGATCAGTCACCGAAAGAGGTGTATTAAAATCCTGCATGATAGTGGATTTGACTGTTTCCTTGGAGTTCTGTCAATTTTAGTTTTATATATTTTTAGGTTATTTTATTTGATATATCCAAATTTTATGTATCTTACTGATGAAATAAACCTTTTATGTGTGGTGACCCTCTTTACATCTTATTAGTGCTGTTTTACCCTGGTTGTCTATTTTATCTGCTGCAGTATACCAAAACAAGCTTTCTTTCAATTAGTATTTGCATAATCATTTTTTTCATCCTAACTTTACATTGTTTTTCTGTACTTATATTTTAGATTTGTCTCTTGAAAACAGCATATGATAGGATTCTTTTTTTAAATCCAGTCTGAAGTCTGACTTTTAAATGAAATAGTCTGTTTATGTTTAATGTAATTACTGGTATATTTGAGTTTATCTTCTTTCTTTTCTAGAATTTTTTATTTGTTCCATCTATCTGCAATTTTTTTTCTCTCCTGTATTGCTTGCTCTCTCTTTTTTTGGCATTCCACTTCTCCTTCTGATAGTTTAGAGATTAACTAATTATTAAATAGACTCTGTTTCTATTCTTAGCATCCTAGGAATTAGCACACCCATATTTATCCAAGTGTAAAGCAGTTAACCAGCACCTCTACCTCCTGAATAATGTGGCACCTTAACCATCTCACCGCCCCCCACCCCCCCGTGAAGACGTCACTGTGTTTTGCACAGTCCATATGTGTGTCTGTGTGTGTGACTAAATTTACCGTTCTTCCTTTCTTTTGGTTTTGCAGCTTTATTGAAGTATGATGGACAAATGAAAATTATATATGTTTAAGGTGTACAATGTGAAATTTGATATATGTATACATTGTGAAATGATTACCACAGACTAACATATTCACCACTTCACCTAGTTACCTTTTCGTGTGTGCAGTGAGAATACTTGAGATCTACTTTTTTATCATATTGAGTACACCATATGTTATTTTTAACTATAGTCGCAATGTTGTACCTGAAATCTCTAGAACTTATTTATCTTATAACTGAAAGTTTGTGCTCTTTAATCAATAGGTCATCTCCCCTTTCCTCCACCCCCTCAGCCTCTGGTAACCACCATTCAACTCTGTTGCTGTGAGTTGGACTTTTCTTGAGATTCCACATAAAAGTGAGGTCAGGCAATATTTGTCTTCCTTTGTTCCTTTTTGGATTGTTCTTTAGATTTCCTTTAGTGATGGTGTGCCAGTAGCAAGCTTTAGAGCTCCCTCCCATGCTGTTGTGAGGTATTTAAAAGTGGCAGCTTTCTGAGCACCTGGCTGTGTTGCCCTCTCCTGCTTTTACTTGTACTTTTTTCCTCATTGTCCCTCTTGGCCCTGTCCCACTTAGTTCAGATCTGTTCTAGCAGTTTCTCCTCCATGTGGGGCTTTGTTCTGGAAAGGGCACAGTTTCTGGTGGAGTGAAGTCCCAGATTGCTCGAGCCCTTCAGGCGTCATCACACACTTAATGTGTTCATTATTGGGACATGCCTATCTTTTGCCTATCCTTTCTCAAACTGGGTACCTGTCAGTCGCTTTGGAGTTCTCGGGTCTCTTGGACGCCTCTCTGCCTTTCCTCTCTTCTTCCTTTATGGATGTTGTCACCAGGCAAGGCATGTAGCTCTCACAGTAGTTTGTCCTCACTGGCTTCTGTGTTAGGTTCTTGCCAGAGTACCTTTTCATCTAGTTTGCTTGTAGTTGACTGTACATTTTGGTTTTCCTATCCTTGTGGCACTGTGTTTTATGACATAATTTGGGAAGATTCAAAAGCTAACCTGCCTTCTTCCCATATACGTTTGTTTTTTTTTTCTTTGCGGTACGTGGGCCTCTCACTGTTGTGGCCTCTCCCGTTGCGGAGCACAGGCTCCGGACGCGCAGGCTCAGCGGCCATGGCTCACAGGCCCAGCTGCTCCGCGGCATGTGGGATCTTCCCGGACTGGGGTACGAACCCGTGTCCCCTGCATCGGCAGGCGGACTCTCAACCACTGCACCACCAGGGAAGCCCAATATATACGTTATTTTTTAAGTGTACTCCTTGTCCTTGAAAATTTTATTTGAAGAGGTTTGGGGGCGCCTAGAATAAAGCTGCCTTCCCTCAAAGATGACATACCCGTGTTGCTCCCAGGCACCAACAGGAAAAACCACCTTACACCAAGATCACGGTTTGAGGTTCCCTATGTGAACAACTTGCTCAAAAGTTACAGAAGTTTTCACATTGCTTTCTTTTCTCAATCACTGCTTTAAGCTCAGTAGTCCTTTTGAACTTGCTACAGGAAATGATTTTTTTTTTTTTTTTTTGGTCTCTTCTGCTGTTGAGACAGAAACTGTTGTGGCCAAGATATTAAGTTTAAGAAGCTCAAATTTATGAACCAGGGTATTCAGTAGAAATGTGCCAAGCATCTGTGATGTGCTAGTGTTGTGCGGTTCTGGGGCAGGAAAAACAAATGCATAAAAGACAAGATCAGTCCTTGCTCCAAAGGCATCCACCGTTTCACAGTATCAAAATGGGGTGTGGTATTCGTGTTCTTACCTGTGGCTGTTATTTTACAGGGTGATCTGGACCCTTTGGCATCTCTCAAATCATTGACTTATTTAAGGTATGGAAATTATTTGTGGTGGTGACAATAAAGTCTTTTAAAATAACACCATTACCAGCCTTGATCTTAAAGTCATCAGTTAGTAAAAAGTACCTTTAAAAAACAAATACTGAAAGTATTTCCTTTGGGCTATGTTAAAATTTCCGTAGTGTTAAGTTCTTATGACATTGAAATGTGAAGAATAGTGAACTTTGCCTTACTTCATGGACTCATTAGATTTTATTAAAATGGACCTCTTGAGTGCTGTGCTGTGAACAACATTGGCACTGTATTGTTCCTTTTCTTGTAGTATTCTAAGGAATCCTGTAACAAATAAGAAGCATTACAGACTATATGTGATTTATAAAGTTCCACAAGTCAGAGTACTGGATTTCCAGAAGGTGAAACTAAAAGTAAGTATTACTCTGTTGTAAGTCATTATAGATTGGTGTGTTTTCCTTTATACTTTCGTTACTGACTTTTTAAATGGCCCAGTGATTTTTATCATTGGTTTATAATGAGAATGGGGAGGGGGCGCTAAGTCAATTTTCGCATACGGTGTTTATGGTGGGACTTTGAGTTCCGGTTGTCTTGTGTGGGGCTGGCCTTTCTAGAGGTGGCACAGCCTCAGAGCCGCCGTGGGCACTGTCACAGCAGACGGCCTGCTTAGATGCACTCCCTGTGGGGAGTGTAATGTAATCCACGTTTCAGTACCTTTAATTGTTAGAATGATTTTCCCTTTATTGGGGGATTTTTTTTTTTTTTTTAACCTTCTTAGTTCCTTGAGAGCCCCTCCTTGAAACTCGGAGAGGGAACTTTCTTCAAGGACCTTCACCAGAAAGGCGACCACTGTGTCTCCTTTTAATGTGAAATTGGCTTCGTGGTATTTTCACCAGCCCAGAGTATTCCAGGAGAGTTTTCTTCCATGTTTTCTGAGGAATGCATCTAAATGCATGTGGTATTCCTATTTCCATTAACTATGTGTGTGGTGTCGCTGTAGGAGCGTCAGGAAGCAGAGAAAATGTTCAAGGGCAAACGGGGTGCACAACTTGCAAAGGATATTGCCAGGAGAAGCAAAACGTAAGATCCGGATGTCCAACTTCACTCCACTTCACCTTCAGAAACATTATCTGTCTGGCATTTTGCCTCCTGCAAAATGAAATGAAACACCTGTGACTACTACAGTACTAAATTTGCGTGATGATGATCCGTGACCATCAGTGGTCCATGTATCACATGAGATTTCTACCAGGGTAGCAGAGCAAATATTTCAGTATTCAGTCTTAGTGTGATATTATATACGTCCTCCTTTCTCTGTAGGAAGATGAACTGGGTGGTGTTTCTGAAGGAGAGAGTTTCTTGTATCAGTTTGTTAACAAAGATAAGATACTACACTGGTTGAATTACTTTCAAAAGCTTTTGAAAGTAAAAGAGAAGCAATTTCTATTGGTCTGGATTTGACAGTTTTGTACTTCCCTCCCCTCCCAAGTTTCAATCCAGGTGCTGGTTTGCCAACTGACAAAAAGAAAGGTGGGCCATCTCCAGGGGATGTGGAAGCAATCAAGGTAATCATGTGTTAGGATTCTTGGACTGGAGTGAGCTGTTATGGGTTTAGGACACAAAATTATGTAATAACCCAAGTAATAAATCAAACACTGCAAATTTTCCCCACAGTTGTTAGAATCCAGCTGTATTTTTGTGTAAGGAAAAACTAGCTTAAAGATATCATAGGACCAGACTTTGACTTGAATTAATTATATGAGCCAGTCAAAGTGGAGGCAGCTCTGGTCTTTCTCATTTTCCCAGGATGTGTTTTATTTGAACAGTTAGTTACCTTTGCATGCTGTCTTAATTTTTACTTTGAAAGATTTGCTACCTGAAAGATCCTGCTTGATGAGAAATCCTAATTTTATAATACTGCCTCCTAAATTATCCAGTAGCATAATTCCAAATAGGTACTTCAATTAGCTAAGATTTTAGGACACGAGCAGCGATTATTTGCTCTCTTATAATAGGGTCTACAGCTGTTTACCAATTTTGGAAATTTATGATTTGGTTTTGGGCTTGATTTCACTGTGCCAGTAAAATTCTTCCCCCAACAAAGAACTATTTAATATTCCAACTCAGAAAGACGGTGTGAATTCCTGTGAGTGTTTTCTGGGTGGTGGAGGCTTAGATGAAAGTAACTGTCCGTCTCCATTGTCTCCTGGCATCCAGAATGCTATAGCAAACGCATCAACTTTGGCTGAAGTGGAGCGGCTGAAGGGCTTGCTTCAGTCCGGTCAGATACCTGGCAGAGAACGCAGATCAGGTAACAATGTTCTGTCTTTATTTCCAAATTAATGGTACACTTGGAGTGATTGCAAAACAGTTTAGATGCTACGACCCAAGAATGCTACAATAGTGCCTCATTACCATCTAATCTAATCCACACAAAATGCCTTTAAATGCTCTTTGAAGAGAAATCATTTGTTAAAGAATGTTATGTTCTAGGACTCTGGGGTTTTTGTAAAAGTTGAGACAAACATTATTTCATAGCCATGGAATGAAAGCGAACAGTGGAGGTGACCGTGTTGCCTTTGACCCCTGTCCATGTAGGCTAGCTTAGCAGATGAGGACACAGGCTCCAGAGCCAGACAGGCTGAGGGTCAGAGCTTAGCTTCACCAGTTCTGTCCTTGGTTAAATTTCTTAATCTCTACTTACTCTTAAATCTGTGTCCTTATCTTTAAATCTGAGATAGTGATAATGGTAACTTCAAAAGGTTGTTGGGAGCACTAAGTAAGATACTTCGTAGGTAGCACTGAGCATAGGGTGTGAGCCCTTCTGATAGTAAATGCCAGCTTTGTGTCAGGCAGACTGGTGGACAGTTGGGTATAAAGTGAAAACTACCCCAGACCGTGCATATTACAAGTTTGATATGAATGTAACTGGGACCTCTGTCTAGACTGGCAGCTCAGGGAAAGTTTCCTTGGGGAAATAATGCTGGAACTGAAGCTAAAAATGAGTAAGACGTTAATTAGACCAGTGGTTCTCATCCGTGTGGTCCTTGGGGCCTTGGGGCACACATTTTTGGTTTCCTGGGTGACGATGGAATGGGGGTGCATAAAGCACCTCTGTGCCTACATGGGTGGTTGGCTCCCTGTGCTTGTGCTGGCTCAGGTGAGAGGCAGGCAGCTTCACCAACGTGAAGTGAGCTTGCCACTTCAAGGAGAGCAGCTAGTGTTTGTTACCAATGATAATCAAATTTTCAAGCAGAAATTAAAAGCTGGGAAAATTTTTTTCCACAATTGTAACCTTGACAGTTTCCCAGTACTTCCAGACTTCTCTGCGGAAATTGTTGCTATTAATGAATGTGATTTTTTTTATATAACATATAAAGAAATGGGTCAACATTTGGAAGACCTGTATAACTCAGTGAACAATGTTTTCCAAATGATGTTACAGAGTTATGCATCCATTCAGAGTACAGAATAAACCGGTGGATTTTCAAGTCAGAGAGTATGAAAAGTTCATTGATAAGGTTTCAGACTCCACACTGCAATCTAACCTTTAAGAAACTACCACTTTCAGGACTTCCCTGGCAGTCCAGTGGTTAAGACTTGGCTTTTACTGCTGTGGGCCTGGGTTCGTTCCCTGGTCGGGGAACTAAAATCCCACAAGCCAAGTGGTGTGGCCAAAAAAAAAAACAACTACCACTTCTGTTAAGTTTGGGCATAGTATCAGAAAAGAATATCCACAACTGCCTGCAAAGACTTAAAATACTCCTCCCTTGTCTAACTACATGTCTGTGTGAGGCTGACTTTCTTCATACCCTTCAATCAAAACAACATACTGTAGCAAGTGGAATGATGAAGTCACTACACGGGTCCAGCTGCTATTTGGCAGACATTACAGAGATGGGCAAAACTAGAAAATAATGCCGACTTTCTCACTAAATATTTTTGTTTTAGAAAATATTGGTATTGTTATATTTTATAAAAATATAAACATTGTTACTATATAATAGATTTATTGTTTTAATGAATTACTGTTTTTTAAAATACTTTTAATTTTCTAACATACTATCGATAAACGTAGTCTACTTAAACAAAAGCTCTTTGGGTCCTAAAATTAAAATATTTGAGAACCCCTGAACTAGACAAAGGCAGAATGGCATTCTCGGGGCAAGGAACTGCACTGGCCTTAAGAGATCCTTGCACACTTGGACTGAAGGAGGACAGTGTGAGCCAAGGTCAAGGGATGGGGGGGAATGTGGTGAGACGGGCAGCAGAGTGAGCTCTCAAGTCCAGCCCCTCCGGGGACTGCAGGCCTGCAGTCCCCATGCCGGAGGAGGTCTGCGGTCCTGAGAACAATACAGGTCTGTCAAAGGCTTTCAAGACTCCCTGGTAACAGCTTGGGGGAGGAAGCTGTGTCTAATTGCTTATTGGGACTGCAGTATGACAAAATTACTGAATTAATTTGCTTCCCCTAAAGTGTTTTATTTGAGCCTTAGGCTAGCTTTGGATTTTTCAGTGTCATCTAAACATGCGGGCACATTGAGGACAGGAAGATGGAGATTGTTCCTGGTTCTGTCAATTTCAGTGGGCCCAGGCTTCTGAGTAGCAGCACTTCCTGTATCTAGAAATGTAATGTTTGGGTCTAACTAGAAACAAACATGAGAAATTTTCCCTAACATTGACAGGGTTAAAACATTTCCTTTATCAGAATACATTGACTAAAATATCTGCAATAAATTGTTGACAAATAACAACTGTTTCATTGTTGTTGCCATATTTTTCTTAATTTAGAGACATAGTCACTAACTGACTATCCCCAGCATGTGGTAGGTATTCCCCCCCCCGCCCCTTTTTTAAATCTTTTTGAGTGTTCCCAGTTTCTTTGCCCATAGTAGTGGCAAGAACAAAACACAAAGTGTAAGCTTTTTGTGTTTATAAAAAATGAGTTATCAGGCTTCCCTGGTGGTGCAGTGGTTGAGAGTCCGCCTGCCGATGCAGGGGACACAGGTTTGTGCCCTGGTCCGGGAGGATCCCACATGCCGTGGATCGGCTAGGCCCGTGAGCCATGGCTGCTGATCCTGCGTGTCTGGAGCCTGTGCTCCGCAACGGGAGAGGCCACGGCAGTGAGAGGCCCGAGTACCGCAAAAAAAAAAAAAAAAAAGAGTTATCAGCTTGACTAGAATGGCAGGCAAAGAGTTTGACTTGCATAAAACACCTTTGTGACCCTTCCTCTTAGGAACTGACAATCCTTTCCAATACCTGCCAAAGATAGATGGTCTCCAGACCCTAAACTCCTCAAGGCAGAGGCCGCTGTTGGGCTTTTGTACCTTGCCCAGGGCCTGGCACACAGCAGCCTCACGGATGGGCGCTCACACACTGAGCAAGCACGTTCTCTAAAATTGATATTACTTCCGGCTTTGTGTTTTTCTCTAGGCCCCACTGATGATGGTGAAGAGGAGATGGAAGAAGACACGGTCACAAATGGGTCCTGAGCAGGGTGGCCTCTAAGGATCTCAGGACATACAAGAGTCCACTTCAGACAGGTCCTGCTTTTTGAATAGCTTTGTTTGTGTCAGCAAGGTAGAGTTCATAAGCATTGTTGAAATGCTTAAGACTGCTGGTAATTTTGTAATAAAAATTTTGAAATCTAAATGCCAGTTTTCTATCAATAGTGCAAATAAAGGACGTGCTGTGCTGCGGATTGCACATCATTGGGGTGTATGTGTGGTGAGACCTGGACGTGTGGGAGTTGGAAATGCAGGAGGGCAGATCTTGTGGGTAGGCTTCCCAGTCCTCATGAAATGTTTAGGTTTTTAAATTCATAATAAAACTTACAGTTATCTGTGTGCTGCCACTGATTGTCAGAATTTGCGATCTGGGGTGCATTTTTTTTTCTGCATGAAAAATAACAAGAGCTTTGTTAAAGGCAGCCAGGCTCTAGGGCTTTACAGAAGTCAACATCCTTTAACGTTTTTATTTAACCCTATGTACAAACATGCAAACGATGAACTGCTGGTTGGGACAGTTAGAGGGGATGTGATGTCTGCCTGTCAGTTGGTGGGATTTGTGCAGAGCAGCAGCACGTTCCAGCGCTGAGGACGCAGTGGAGGAGTTGGGGCTGCCCGGCAGCCCACTAAGGCGTGGTGTCCAGCTCCTGGGTGCCCATTACAGTCCTAACACCCTGCTGTGGCCAGTTTGGGCTAATCTAAAAATCAAGGTGGGGCTTCCTTGGTGGCGCAGTGGTTAAGAATCCTCCTGCCAATGCAGGGGACACAGGTTCGAGCCCTGGTCCAGGAGGATCCCACATGCCGCAGAGCAGCTAAGCCCGTGCACCACAACTACTGAGCCTGCGCTCTAGAGCCCGTGAGCCACAACTACTGAGCCCACGTGCCACAACTACTGAGCCCACGTGCCACAACTACTGAGCCCACGTGCCACAACTACTGAAGCCCGCACACCTAGAGCCGGTGCTCCGCAACAAGAGAAGCCACTGCAGTGAGAAGCCCACGCTCCGCAATGAAGAGTAGCCCCCGCTCGCCGCAACTAGAGAAAGCCTGTGCGCAACAACGAAGACCCAGTGCAGCCAAAAATAAATAAAATAAATTTTTTAATAAATAAAAATCAGGGTGGTGGAGGGGAGTGCCTTCGCCAGCCATCTTTTCTCATCTGCTGGTGTTTGTGTTGTTTTTTAAAGCTCCCTGGATGATTTCTAAATGTGAGAAGCACTCCTCTAAATAGGCCCTGAAACAGTTTGGGGTGATGCTGATGGACTAGTTGCTGTTCGTGCAAGGCATATACAAGATGCCTGGGACACGAAGAAACTCCTGCTTGGAGGAGCTGACAGTCTAACTGGGGAGACAGAACCTCACACAGTAGTGGGGCTAAACCTCAGTGCAGTAGCAACGAAGAGAAAAGAATGGGTAGAGCCTTCAGAAAGCTTCGGAAAGGAGATGGAGCTTGGGCATCAGGAGGACCTGGCCTTTAGATTTCCTCAGTACAACCCTAGACCAGTGCCTCTCCAACTCCAGTGCACTGTGAACCCTGGGGGTCTTGCCAGAGTGCAGGGTCTTTTGTGGGGCCTGAGGCTCTGTGCTTCTAGCAGGTTCCCAGGAGCTGTCCATCGGAGGATAGCACTCAGGATTTCTAGCCTTACTGCTCACCCCTTCCTTACACCTTCAACTCCTTCCGGGGCCGTCCCTATGATCTGTTTACTGATTGATTACAAAAAGCACTTCTCTTTCTCTTTGGAGGTAAAGTGTGGTCTTACCTGCCTCTTCTTTAGCAAATCATTTTTCTGGATGATTGTGCCATGTCAGGAAGGGCCTGTGCTGTCAGGAACCAGGATTTATACTCAGCCCCTGGCGGCACTGAAAAGGCCTCCCTGGCAGAGGCCAGCCTACTGGGTGTCTGAGTGACACTTGCAGCTTCTGATGGAGGGGATAATGTTCAAAAAGCCAGGTGGTAACACTTTAGCTCTTGACAGTGGAGTAGGTACTTGGCGTGAGCTCAGACTTGGGTCTGGTTTTCACTCAGGTTGGATTTCAATATTTTGATTGCTAGTGCTGTGTCCATCATCAGTTTGGGGGCATTTCCCTGATGGACCTCCCTACACCCTCCCCAGTCATGATTCATCTTTCAAAGCTCCCTCATCTTTCAAAGCTCCCAACAGGAAAGGTTTACAATCCCATGACATGACCAAAGCACAAGACTGCAGAAAAGCCACAGCAATTCCAGAGGGCTACAGGCCCCTGAGCTGCCCCCTCCCCTGCCAGCTGGCTGATCCCCCACCCCCACCAACAACCGAGGAGGGAGGGAGGAGAGGGGGAGGGAAAGAGAGAGGAAGAAAAGTGTGTCCTGAGAACCCTGCTCCACTCCAGGGACCGCTCACCCCAGCCTGGCCTTGCTCCACACTTCCCTGCCTGAGCTCTCCAAAGAAGTTAAACTGTTTGCAGATGACATGACGCTATATGTAGAAAATCCTAAAGATGCTACCAGAAAACTAGAGTTCATCAATGAACTCAGTAAAGTTGCTGGATACAAAATTAATACATAGAAATCTGTTGCATTTCAATACACTACCAATGAAATATCTGAAAGAGAAATTGAGGAAACAATTCCATTTACCATTGCATCAAAAAGAATAAAATACCTAGGAATAAGCCTACCTAAGGAGACAAAAGACCTGTACTCCAAAAACTGTAAGATGCTGATGAAAGAAACTGAAGACCGTATAAACATATGGAAAGAATGGAGGTGGGGGAATCATGCTTGTGGTCTCCAGACTATACTACAAAGCTGCAATAATCGAAACAGTATGGTACTGGCACAAAAATATATGGATCAATGGAACAGGATAGAAAGCCGAGAAATAAACCCATTTGTGGTCAATTAATCTACAACAAAGGAGGCAAGAATGTACAGTGGAGAAAAAAATCTCTTCAATAAGTGTTGCTGGGAAAACTGGACAGCTACATGTAAAAGAATGAAATTAGAAAACCTCACACTATATACAAAAATAAACTCAAAATGGATTAAAGACCTAAATGTAAGACTGGATACTATAAAACTCCTAGAGGAGAACAGGCAGAACACTGACATAAATCGCAGCAATATCTTTTTGGATCCATCTCCTAGAGTAATGGAAATAAAAATAAATGGGACCTAATTAAAAGCTTTTGCAAAGGAAACCATGAACAAAACGAAAAGACAATCTACAGACTGGGAGGAAATATTTGCAAATGATGTGACCGACAAGATTAATTTCCAAAATATACAAACAGCTCATATAGCTTAATATCAAAAATTAAATCAAAGAACCCCAATCAAAGAAAGTCATGGCTTCTTTATCTGAATGACGAAGATGTTCTTTCACACTTCTTAGAACCCAGATTAAAACATAAGTCCATCAGATAAATGGAAGCAATTTTAAAAATAAAAAGAGGGATAGAAATTTCATTTGTATATACATGGGGGAAAAGTGTTATTTTTTTTAAAGATCAGAATTTTGCAAATTTTATGGATGGTAAAAACTGTTCCATTTTCCATGTACTCCCTTAGGTTTACCAAATCAAACTCTCTACAATGAGTATGTCTAACACTGAGCTGTTTTAAATTCTTATTTTCCCGTCGTCAATGGCCAAGTGCAGAGGTCATCAGGAGGTCAACTCTAATCCACCCATGGACATGGCAGCCTTGACTACTGATGTTCAAGCTAGACACCATCAGCAGAACCACATCTCCTAACGTGGGTGAATTTCTACTCGTAATCATGGATGGAAATGGGGAAATCAAAGGATATTCTCTATTGAGAATCAAAGTTGTAGATCCCTATCATGGGTTCATTACTTTGAATGTTTGACCCAAAACACATACATCTATTGCACCATGCCCAATTCTACTATCTTTATAAGATGCAGCCTTACAGTGAAAGAGAAACAGGTGCAACAGCAATATCTCATCCTCTCTGAAGCCCCTAGACTCAGAAGTTTTAAAGGCAAAAGAAAATCATACTTTTCCTGAACAAAAAGAGTAGAGGCATTTAAATTTAAATTTAAATTTGGAGTCTGTCCCATCCCTTAACTGTCATGTACACTCTCTTTCCACATAAGCCTGAGTTTAGGATGTGTTGTTCAGAGATTGTATTGTGATGAATGAAGTATTTTTTTATTCTTTAAAAAATATTACTAATTTGTTAAAAAGTGATGGAGTGAGCATAATACTAAATTTCACGATTTTTTTTTACCAGAATACTGAGATGGACCACCTTGAAGTCCAGTTTTTTCATAAGAGTCTTTATTCAGTGACAGCATTAACTTTCCTATAAAGCAAATAATCCCCACAAAAGAAATGTTAAAAATATGACTCATGCTCGCTGACTAAAAGAAAGCAAGGCAAACTGAGCAGTTAGATATCAGTGTAATAAATTATATACGTGAATCTTACTGCAGCATTGTTTATAATAGTGAAACTGGATGTCATCAAATATCTATCAAAGACGGAATAATTAGACAAATCATGGTATAAAAAATAATTAGGAATTAAGAATGAAGGGAAGAAAGACTTATTAATAACAATTGAATAAAGCAAAGCTTTCACAGGGAAATAAAGGAACAAAAACAATTCAGACTTCATTTCTGGTTCAGCATGTGAAGAATTTGGAAGTTGCCATTCTAACAACAAGTAAAAACTAAACAAACTGAAAATCAGTAAATTTTGTTAGCTCTATCAAAGAATTGAGGTCACAGGCAAATTGCTGGCCCCCAAATCAGAGAGACAGACAGGTAGGTACAAAGAATCTCATTTACTGAAGCAGAAATGTGCAAGCAGAAACCTCCATGGACACCAGGGAGGAAACCTGAACCGCCATTGACAAATTGCTGGAGGCTCAGTGCAGCAAGTGTAAGAGTTACAAACTCTAGGGGGGCCCAGTGTTAGGGAGGGTCTTAGAACCTCACCCACTTTTGTGAGTCTTAGCTTCAGAATTCCTACCAGGTTCTCACTCTGAAAAATTGGAGACAGTGTGCTGCATGTCCAGCAGGGGAACAAGAAACTGTTTTGAAATAGGCCCACAACATTTTATTCTTCTTAATGAAGCCTGCCCTCAAGAGAATCTATTTTACCAGACCCTAAACAACTTGGGATTTAACAGAACATAACTGACCTGAAGGAAGAGAAATACCAAAATCCAGCCCTCTCTAGAGAAACCATATGAATGTAATACATGTAAGAAAAGCAGTGGCTAGAGAGCAAACCTTCATCCAGACCAAAGAACTCATGCTACGTGCTCACGAGGCTCTGCTCCGTGTCATCTTCCCTCTGGACTCGGGTTGATGGAGCAGTCTCTATCTGGATACTGCCTTTGCCAGGGAAAGAGGAAAATCATGCACTGGTTCTGAAGCATGTGCTCACATTTCTTTCCCTGTTCATCAACCCCTTTGCCGTGACTGGAGAAACAAAGGGCAGGGCTGTATAATCCTCCAGTGCATTGAATGTGGGCGAATCGTAGTCCAGTTCCACACCAGGCTTAAGATTTTTTGTTTTTGCAGTATGCAGGCCTCTTACTGTTGTGGCCTCTCCCGTTGCAGAGCACAGGCTCCGGACGTGCAGGCTCAGCGGCCATGGCTCACGGGCCTAGCCACTCCACAGCATGTGGGATCTTCCCGGACCAGGGCACGAACCCGTGTCCCCTGCATCAGCAGGCGGACTCTCAACAGCTGCGCCACCAGGGAAGCCCCCAGGCTTAATATTTTGATGTTTATCTTAGGAGCAGTGGAAAACCACTGAGTACATTTTCCATTTTTAATAAATCACCCTGGCTGTAGTGAGAACAGCAGAGTGGATGTGGGGAGAAACATTAGGAGGTCATTTCAGTTTTCCCGGGACAAAGGATAGTACTTTAGACCAGGGCCCTGGCAGTGAACTGGAGAGAAACCAATAGACTTAAAGACAGGAGGACCTAGTGCTGTGCAAATGGAAGCAGAGGTGAGTGAACATATGGCCCCAGGAGGGTGGAAGAAACACAGCAGACCTGGCGTCTCATGTCTCACCAGCTGCAGCTCCAGTCTTCTGGAAAGACAGCTAATCCATTCTCTGTTCTTAGGTTCCCTGTTTTCTCATAAATCACCCTTCTTGCTTAAAAAAAAAACAAACAGCATGATCTAAATAAAGGAGGGAACAAATGGATTGATTAATAGGGTGACCTGACAATAAGTGACAGAATGACCAGGGGTATTAATTGACGTCCCCAAATGTTCAGAGTGAAGAGAAACTAGACTCGTCCAGAAGAAAACAGTCTCCCCGCTGAGCCTGCCTCACAGGGATCCCTCCCTTCCCCACCAACACATCAGGGGTCTCTGTTCTTCCAGGGAGCCATGACCAATTTCATCTGTGACAGAGAAAGGGAAGCAGAGAGGGAGGTGGATGATGGATGGACTCCATGGAACCTCCACACCATCCTCTCCTCCCCTCCATGTGGCCTCCCTCTATTTCCCTTTGAGAGCCCCAAACTTGACTTCAAGTGGGAGAACTTGGGAATCACAAATGCCCCAAAAGATTTCCTGGGGCAGCAGCAGCACTGGGCAAGCTCATAGGGACCTAGAGCTGGGGGTCTTCACAGGCACGGAAAGAGCTGATCCTCCTCTGCCCTGGGTGCTCTCAGCAGCCATGAAGGGGAAGGATTTAGATGCACAGCTGTGTGATTGTGGACTCAACTCAGCCCAGCTTTGCCATGGGAGAGTTGTGGCTATTTTCCACGGTGCTCATCGGCTGACTCAGCTGGAGAGACATGTTCTAAGACCCAACCACAGCATGTCAGAGCTGAGGGGGCTCCAGGAACTCATTTTCCCCAGTGCCTCTTCAGATGAGAAAGCAGAAGCCCAGAAAGGAGGAGGAATTCCTCAGGGCCACACGGTGGGTGGCAGAGCGGGACTGGAAGCTCACCTCCAGATGCTTCATCACACAAAACTTGTTCCCTTTTGGAGGCTCCTGGGTGATACCCACTACTCAGAACAATTAACAGTCCTGAGAACCCATAGCAGCATGTAGTAGGTGCTCAGTGGATGTTTGTTGACTGAATAAATGATTGTAACGGGACACAGAAACCAAGCCTTGAGGCTGGAAGGGGATCCCCAATCCTCCCTCTTTTTTTTAAATTATTTTTTTATAAATTTATTTATTTATTTTTGGCTGCTGTTGGGTGTTCATTGCTGCGCACAGGCTTTCTCTAGTTGGGGCGAGCGGGGGCTACTCTTCGGTGCAGTGTGTTGGCTTCTCATTGCGGTGGCTTCTCTTGTTGCGGAGCACGGGCTCTAGGTGCGCAGGTGTCAGTCGTTGCGGCACGCGGGCTCCAGAGCGCAGGCGTCAGTAGTTGCGGCTTGCGGGCTCCAGAGCGCAGGCGTCAGTAGTTGTGGCTCGCGGGCACTAGAGCGCAGGCTCAGTAGCGCACGGGCTTACTTGCTCCGCGGCATATGGGATCTTCCCGGCAGGGTCCGAACCCGTGTCCCCTGCATTGGCAGGCGGATTCTTAACTACTGTGCCACCAGGGAAGTCTTGCTCATTTTTGGTGTTGGTGGGTGAAACGGGGCTTGGGAAGAGAAGAAATGCATCATGAATTCTTTTGTAAACAGAGGACAAAGGGGTGTGGGCGGAGGATGTGAGCAGGTACCTCCCAGGAAACTGAGCACAGAGGACGCAGCAGCTGGTCCCTCACCCCTGCTCTCTCTGTATCACCCTGTCTCCCACCCCACACAAAGGGTGAACAGCCAGCAAGTTTCCCGGAGAGGATGGGCACATGACCTCGACCTAGCCAATCAGTATGTTTCATCCTCCCTGGCCACCGTGATTGGCTCAGGGGTGGGCTAGTGACCAATCAGGGCCCAGGGTGGGGCCTTGTGCTGGAATCCTGGGGAAGAGAAGCTGTGTTTCGCTTGCCCAGCCCGCGGTAGCTGGAGGGGACGGGAAGTCAGCCCGCAGCAGCTGGTGGGGACGCGAGGTCAGTCCGGGGCAGTTGGAGGGGACTTGACCTCAGCCTGGGGCAGTTGGTGGCCGTCTTACTCCCATCAAGGTAGAGCCGCCTGCGTGAGGATGACACCAGTAAGCAGAACCCAGAGGCGGGGAGAGACCGTTTCTGCTGACGTCCGTGAGCTCCAGGTGCAGCCCTGCCGTAAGCGGTCCACCTGTGGACTTAGTTACGTAAGTCATTCTCTCGTGCTTGTTTGTTAGCCTGTTTGAGCCACTTTGGGTTTTCTGTCCAGCTGGCTAAGTGGAGACCCTGGAACCGCAACTGTGTGGGTTTCGTCTAGCTTCACGGAAGAACTTCCAGATAACACTGGAGACTCCAGTTTAATCTGGAGATCCGAATGGATTCAAGCGGTATCTATTGGGGCCAGCTATAAATTCTAGGATCACCCAAATTAGTCCTCACCGAATTAGTCCCATTAAGGTAGCAATCCATGTCCCCGTTTAGAGGACAAGACTGGGGCTCAGAGAAGGGAGGTAACTGGGCTACAGTGAGGAAGTGTGGAGCCAGACAGAACCCCCAGATCCCGCTGCTTGAACTCTGGGGAAGCCACATGGTATGGCTTGTTCTTTAGACGGGGCTAAGGTACCCAGCAGTGCTTGGGCCAAAGTGACTCCACAGGCATTTTGATGGCTGGAGGCTTCTGGCCATGGTCGGGGTGGGGTGAGGTCCCTGAGGCTCTGAAGGCGCACGGTGTGCAGGCTCAGGGGGCACAGAGAGGAGAAGGCAGAGGCCTGCCCCGGAGGTGTTCACAGACCAAATATGGACGGGCCAGACAGGCAGGCAGGGTACCATAGAGCCTGAGCTGCTTTCACAGGTGAAGGGTGGGGGGCTTTTATTTCTCTATGGGACAAAGCTCTTAGCTTCACATTGAGTCCCATTAGGGACATAAATAGTTTCCCTTTTCATGTCCCTTCAGTATAAGAGGCCACCCCAAAACTTCCCCTCCCTTCCCCTTGTCAAGGCCTCCACACAGGCGAGCAGGGCTCTTTTAATGCAGTTCTGCAGATTTTTTGAGCTAAGGATTTAGAATAACGAGGCAAGGAGGGCCCTGCCCCACAGGAGGGCAGGGTGGGCAGGTGGTGACGAGTAACGTGTACAACCTCAGCCGGCTGAAGTGTCAGCAGCAGCAGGAGAGCAGCAGCCAAGCGCTGAGTGGGTGCAGAATCAGTGGATTAAATGTGTTCATCCAGCAGCCTCTGGGATGGTGGGCCCTGGGGCACAACTCTAAGTGTGGAAGAGGGAGGGTCCCCAGTGCCTGGACCCCCGCCTTCCAGAAATCTGGGTTGAGATGTGACTTTGAAATCACAACACGGGTTCAAAGCTGGCTCCAACACTTGGGCCTCCGTTTTCTCATCTGTAAAATGGGAATATTGAAGTCTCTCCCTCTTAGGGTGGGGAGGGGATTAAATGGGATGACAGGTAGAGCACAGGGGCTGGCTGGGCTGAGCGTGCACCCAGGCATGCTGTTGTTGCTGCTAAACCACTGTCTTCCGGGCCAGGGTCGGCACACTCTTCCCAAAAATTGTTTCCCAGCCCTCTGCTGTTGTAGAGCAAACGCAGCTTCGGCAACAGGTTGTCCACGCTCTCACCCCTGATTGCTGAGATATAGATATTGGGTATGATCGTCACATAACACCGTTAGTTTTAGGCGTCCAGCATCATGATTTGATATAGGTACATATTATGAAATGATCACCACAGTAAGTTTGGTTACCATCACCACCACACACAGCTACAGATTATTTTTCTTGTGATGAGAACTTTGAAGATCTTCTCTCTTAGCAACTTTCACATACACAGCACAGTGATGTTGACCACAGTCACTTTGCTGTACATACATCCCCAGGGCCTGTGTATCTTCCAGCTGGAAGTTTGTGCCTTTTGACCCTCTTCGCCCATTTCACCAGCCCCCTCAACACCCAGCCTCTGGTAATGGCCATCCTGTTCTCTGTTTCTATGAGTTTGGTTTATTTTTTCAACTCTGTGAGTGAGGTTGTAAGTATCTTTCTCTGTCTGACTTATTTCACTTAGCATAATGCCCTCAAGGTCCATCCTTGCTGCAAATGGCAAGATTTCCTTCTTTTTTATGGCTGAGTAAGATTCCATTATATATATAATTTATATATATATATATATATATATATATATATATATGTCACATTTTCTTCACCCATTCATGTGTCGATGGACACCTAGGTTGTTTCCATGTTACTGAACACAAATCCATGTGCCCGATGCACAGTGAAGCCAAACAAACACCAGAGTGAAGCAGAGAAAGGTTTATTGTAGGGCCAGCAAGGAGACGAGTGGCTCATGACCCCCAAATCCCGAACTCCCCAGAGGGTTTCAGCAAAGCATTTTTAAAGGCCAGGTGGGGGAGGGGGGGTCACAGGGTGTGTGGTCAGCTTGTACACGATTCTCTGATTGGTCGATGGTGAGGTGTCACAGGGGTTAACTTTATCAGTCCTTAGGTGCCAGTAGGTCTGGGGGCTCATGATCATCAAGTAGTTAATTTTTTCCACTTGGTGGGGGTTTTAGCATCTGAAAAACTCAGGAAACATGCGTGAGATACTATTATCTGGCTACTTCAGAGAGGAGCTACAGCAGAGAATATGGGGGAGGGGTCTGTCCCGGGAAGGCCCCATAGGGTCCTGCTCGGTTACATCCATATCTTGGTTATTGTAAATAATGCTGCAGTGAACTGCCTCCCACGTCCACTCCAGGCCTGCAGCCCTGCTGGCAGCACAAAGCCGGTCGTGAAGGACGCAGGCAGTGGGGCCTGGGTGATAGCAGGGCTTCCCTGCTCCTTCTATGCGCCTCAGCGTCCTTGGCTGTAACAGAGTAACAGGGCCTCCAGGAAAACTCAAAGAGACCCTGCTCTGTGACCTTGGGCAGCCACTGCCCTCTCTGTGCCTCGGAGACCTCATGTGTAATAAAGAACTTGTAACTGGGCTGCCGGAGGACTCGCTAAGGCCCTGCTCTGTGATCTTGGGTGGCCCCTTCCCTCTCTCTGGCTCAGTGTCCTCATCTGTATTAAAGGACTAGTAACAGGCACTCCAGGAAGGCTCCCTAAATCCTGCTGTGTGACCTTTGGTGGCCCCTGCCCTTTCTGTGCCTCAGTGTCCTCATCTAGAACAGAGAACTAGTAACAGGGCCCCAGGAGGGCTCACTGAGAGCTGCTCTCATCAGCTGCCCCATCATTACAGAGGAAGGGGGAAGGAGGCCTGCTACAGGTACAGGATTACATCCCTCTACTCCCCACACCTTCTGAGCCATTGTGCGTGCAGTTCCACCAAACACACCTGGCCCCTGTCCCCCCAGGTCACATGGTGGTGATGCTCCAAGGCCACCCCAGGCACCTGACCTCCCCTCCCCGTCAGATGCATTCTCCTTCCTCCTTGAAGCCCTTGACATCACTGCCTTCTCATCTGGTTTATTTGGTCCCTTGTGGTCAGATGCCCAGGCTCCCCCCATGCCCCAAGCTCCCATGCCAGGACCAAGTACACAGCAGGTGCTCAATAAAGGTTTAGGGCTGCAGGGAAGCCTCACTCACTCTCCTGCACAGGGATGCTCCTCTGGGGGAGGTCAACTCCAGCTCTTCAGCACGAAGGGCAAGCCTAGTCTGGTGGGTAGAGGGCTGGATCAGTGTGTGTGTGCGTGCGCGTGTGTGTGCACGCGCGTGTGTGCGCGCGAGCACGAGTGGTCTCAAAGCTCCAGCTGCCGAAGATCTGCTGAAGGAAAGGGCAATCCCAGAAGAGCCCTGTTCCCTCCATACCCTGACCCGGGGGCTGCTTCCTGGGGATGAAGCTATCCCCTGAACATCAGTGAGGAGGCACTGGGCAGGGGTGGGGACGTGGGCACAAAGGCTGTGCAGTGACAGGGCATCCAGCCTGGACCCTGCCTCAGGGTGGCTGCCCAGCCCACCCTTGGTCTTAAACCAAGGGCCTCGAACTAGGGCTCAGGGGCAAGTCTAGATTTTTAAAATTAATTCTAACATTTAAAAACTAGAAGATTTCAGGCAAAAACCCAGGCTTCGAGCTTTGTTAGTTTTGATATGAAGTGAGAAGTTCTGGACTCCTGGGTGACGTTCCTTCTGGGCAAAGCTCTTCTGGGGCTGAGTGGGAGCCCTATCTGGATGGAGCTTGTGTCCCCAGCTCATCACAGTCCCCACTCCCCCTAAGATTCCCCCGGGCCCAGGCATTCCCCCAGCCTCTCCTTGCCTGGCCCCTGGAGACATCTGAGTTTGCAGTCCTCCCTCCAGCCCTCACTGCTTCACAAGGCACTTGAGGACCACAGTCATGTGGAGCCTGCCCTGAACGCCGGGCGGACAGGATAAATGGGCTGAGAGTGTAGCCTTCAAAAGAGGGGTTCCTCGCATGTCCTCTGAAGGCAGCCAGGAAGGGGTGGGAGTGGGAGAGGCCCAGGGCCATGGGCTCTGGAAAGTGTCCCTTGGATGCCCTGTCTTCTGGCTCCAAAGCTGCCCCCTAACCTCTGCCCTTCTCCCACCCCCTCATGCATCGCTGCACCCAGGCTTTCTGCAAACCCTGGCCATGCCGAGGCCCACTTCAAGGGTCAGCCCTGAAGGTCACAGCCACAGGCCCCCGGCCCTGCTTCTCCTCTGGCAGGTCCAGCAGCTGACTGTCGCTGTGGGGTGGCCACTGCCAGACCCCTTTACAGTGAGAGACGGAGGCTCCCAGGGCATAAGGGACTCGCCCAGGGTCACTCAGACTTAGAGCTTATAACCAAGGTCTGCTGGTCTCTCAGCTGGTCCTGAGAAGCAGACCATGTCCCGGGGCATCAGGTCATCCTCAGGCCGTGACAACCAGGAGAGGTGAATGCAGAACGGGTGAGTGGGTCACAGTGGGACGGGTGCCCCGGGCAGGCAGGGTCAGGGAGAAGCCCTCAGAAGAGCAGGGTCTTGAAGGGTGAGGGCATTGCTGCTGGTGAGGAGAGGAGAGGGGCTCCTGCTGGAGGCCCAGTCATGTGAGGGCCTGCAGGTGTGATGCAGCGTGGGATTCAGGCTCCCGTGTTGAGGCGGGAGCAGCACGAAGTGACAGGAGGTGACCCTGGGAGCCCCTGGACTCACCTCCTCCTGCTGTGACCTCATCCTCTCTCTCCCCGCCTCCCCTCTGCCTGCCCCGAGGCCCAGCCCCTGAGCCATCTCCTCCTCCGCGTCCTGTGCTTCCATCCTGTCCAGTCTCAGCTCAGGCATGACAAGTGGATCCCACTGCTGAAGTGGTGACTGAGTTTCTCACTACTGAGGGGCACCGTCGTGACATGGCTTCCAAGTTAAAAAAAATTAAAATTGAAGGAGGTGGGGGAGGAAGGTGCAACTGAGGTCAGCGCGGGAGCTTGAGACCCAGATGAAGGGGGGCAGGGGGGCAGCAGACCGGGACTGAGGGCGTCTGGATGTTCACTAACTGGGGTCTTCAGGGCAGAGACAGTCATGCTCACTACACAGCCGCCTGGTGCCAGACACAGCTGGGCCCAGGGAGGCCAACCAGTAAACACGCGCTGACTTGACCCGCATTCACCCGTTTCCACTTTTTTTTTTTTGAATTTTTTTTTAACATCTTTATTGGAGTATAATTGCTTTACAATGGTGTGTTAGTTTTTGCTTTATAACAAAGTGAATCAGTTACACATATACATATGGTCCCATATCTCTTCCCTCTTGCGACTCCCTCCCTCCCACCCTCCCTATCCCACCCCTCTAGGTGGTCACAAAGCACCGAGCTGATCTCCCTGTGCTATGCGGCTGCTTCCCACTAGCTATCTACCTTACATTTGGTAGTGTATATATGTCCATGCCACTCTCTGGCTTTGTCACAGCTTACCCTTCCCCCTCCCCATATCCTCAAGTCCATTCTCTAGTAGGTCTCTGTCTTTATTCCTATCTTACCCCTAGGTTCTTCATGACATTTTTTTTTCTTAAATTCCATATATATATGTGTTAGCATACGGTATTTGACTTTCTCTTTCTGACTTACTTCACTCCGTATGACAAACTCTAGGTCTATCCACCTCATTACAAATAGCTCAATTTCATTTCTTTTTATGGCTGAGTAATATTCCATTGTATATAGGTGCCACATCTTCTTTATCCATTCCTCTATCGATGGACACTTAGGTTGTTTGCATCTCTCACATAATATGGTGTATCATGTTGATTGCTTTGCCTATATTGAAGAATCCTTGCATTCCTGGAATAAACCCCACTTGATCATGGTGTATGATCCTTTTAATGTGCTGTTGGATTCTGTTTGCTAGTATTTTGTTGAGGATTTTTTCATCTATGTTCATCAGTGATATTGGCCTGTAGTTTTCTTTCTTTGTGACATCCTTGTCTGGTTTTGGTATCAGGGTGATGGTGGCCTCGTAGAATGAGTTTGGGAGTTTTCCTCCCTCTGCTATATTTTGGAAGAGTTTGAGAAGGATAGGTGTTAGCTGTTCTCTAAATGTTTGATAGAATTCGCCTGTGAAGCCATCTGGTCCTGGGCTTTTGTTTGTTGGAAGATTTTTAATCACAGTTTCAATTTCAGTGCTTGTGATTGGTCTGTTCATATTTTCTATTTCTTCCTGAATCAGTCTTGGCAGGATGTGCATTTCTAAGAATTTGTCCATTTCTTCCAGGTGTCCATGTTATTGGCATAGAGTTGCTTGTAGTAATTTCTCATGATCTTTTGTATTTCTGCCATGTCAGTTGTTACTTCTCCTTTTTCATTTCTAATTCTATTGATTTGAGTCTTGTCCCTTTTTTTCTTGATGAGTCTGGCTAATGGTTTATCAATTTTGTTTATCTTCTCAAAGAACCAGCTTTTAGTTTTATTGATCTTTGCTATCGTTTCCTTCATTTCTTTTTCATTTATTTCTGATCTGATCTTTATGATTTCTTTCCTTCTGCTAACTTCGGGGGTTTTTTGTTCGTCTTTCTCTAAGTGCTTTAGGTGCAAGGTTACGTTGTTTATTCGAGATGTTTCCTGTTTCTTAAGGTAGGATTGTATTGCTATAAACTTCCTTCTTAGAACTGCTTTTGCTGCATCCCATAGTTTTTGGGTAGTCGTGTCTCCATTGTCATTTGTTTCTAGGTATTTTTTAATTTCGTATTTGATTTCTTCAGTGATCACTTCATTATTAAGTAGTGTATTGTTTAGCCTCCATGTGTTTGTATTTTTTACAGATCTTTTCCTGTAATTAATATCTAGTCTCATAGCATTGTGGTCGGAAAAGATGCTTGAAACAATTTCAATTTTCTTAAGTTTACCAAGGCTTGATTTGTGACACAAGATATGATCTATCCTGGAGAATGTTCCATGAGCACTTGAGAAAAATGTGTATTCTGTTGTTTTTGGATGGAATGTCCTATAAATACCAATTAAGTCCATCTTGTTTAATGTATCATTTAAAGCTTGTGTTTCCTTATTTATTTTCGTTTTGGATCATCTGTCCATTGGTGAAAGTGGGGTGTTAAAGTCCCCTACTATGAATATGTTACTGTCGATTTCCCCTTTTATGGCTGTTAGTATTTGCCTTATGTATTGAGGTGCTCCTATATTGGGTGCATAAATATTTACAATTGTTATATCTTCTTCTTGGATCGATCCCTTGACCATTATGTAGTGTCCTTCTTTGTCTCTTGTAATAGTCTTTATTTTAAAGTCTATTTTGTCTGATATGAGAATTGCTCCTCCAGCTTTCTTTTGGTTTCCATTTGCATGGAATATCTTTTTCCATCCCCTTACTTTTAGTGTGTATGTGTCTCTAGGTCTGAAGTGGGTCTCTTGTAGACAGCATATATATGGGTCTTGTTTTTGTATCCATTCAGCCAATCTGTGTCTTTTGGTTCGAGCATTTAGTCCATTTACATTTAAGGTAATTATTGATATGTATGTTCCTATTCCCATTTTCTTAATTGTTTTGGGCTCGTTATTGTAGGTCTTTTCCTTCTCTTGTGTTTCTTGCCTAGAGAAGTTCCTTTAGCTTTTGTTGTAAAGCTGGTTTGGTGGTGCTGAACTCTCTCAGCTTTTGCTTGTCTGTAAAGGTTTTAATTTCTCCAACAAATCTGAATGAATCCTTGCTGGGTAGAGTAATCTTGGTTGCAGGTTTTTCTCCTTCATCACTTTAAATATGTCCTTCCGGGGCTTCCCTGGTGGCGCAGTGGTTGAGAGTCCACCTGCCGATGCAAGGGACATGGGTTCGTGCCCTGGTCCAGGAAGATCCCACATGCCGCGGAGCGGCTAGGCCCGTGAGCCATGGCCGCTGAGCCTGCTAGTCCGGAGCCTGTGCTCTGCAATGGGAGAGGCCACAACAGTGAGAGGCCCACGTACCGCAAAAAAATATAAATAAATAAATATGTCCTTCCAGTACCTTCCGGCTTGCAGAGTTTCTGTTGAAAGATCAGCTGTTAACCTTATGGGGATTCCCTTGTGTGTTATTTGTTGTTTTTCCCTTGCTGCTTTTAATATGTTTTCTGTGTATTTAATTTTTGACAGTCTGATTAATATGTGTATTGGCATGTTTCTCCTTGGATTTATCCTGTATGGGACTCTCTGTGCTTCCTGGACTTGATTAACTATTTCCTTTCCCATATCAGGAAAGTTTTCAACTATAATCTCTTCAAATATTTTCTCAGTCCCTTTCTTTTTCTCTTCTTCTGGGACCCCTATAATTCGAATGTTGGTGTGTTTAATATTGTCCCAGTGGTCTCTGAGACTGTCCTCAGTTCTTTTCATTCTTTTTTCTTTATTCTGCTCTGCAGTAGTTATTTCCACTATTTTATCTTCCAGGTCACTTATCCGTTCTTCTGCCTCAGTTATTCTGCTATTGATCCCATCTAGAGTATTTTTAATTTCATTTATTGTGTTGTTCATCGTTGCTTGTTTAGTATTTAGTTCTTCTAGGTCCTTGTTAAATGTTTCTTCCATTTTGTCTATTCTATCTCCAAGATTTTGGATTATCTTTACTATCATTATTCTGAATTCTTTTTCAGGTAGACTGCCTATTTCCTCTTCATTTGTTAGGTCTGGTGGGTTTTTATCTTGCTCCTTCATCTGCTGTGTGTTTTATTCTGTCTTCTCATTTTGCTTATCTTACTGTGTTTGGGGTCTCCTTTTTGCAGGCTGCAGGTTCATAGTTCCCATTGTTTTTGGTGTCTGTCCCCAGTGGCTAAAGTTGGTTCAGTGGGTTGTGTAGGCTTCCTGGTGGAGGGGACTAGTGCCTGTGTTCTGGTGGATGAGGCTGGATCTTGTCTTTCTGGTGGGCAGGTCCACGTCTGGTGGTGTGTTTTGGGGTGTCTGTGGCCTTATTATGATTTTAGGCAGCCTCTCTGCTAATGGGTGGGGTTGTGTTCCTGTCTTGCTAGTTGTTTGGCATAGGATGTCCAGCACTGTAGCTTGCTGGTCGTTGAGTGAAGCTGGGTGCTGGTGTTGAGATGGAGATCTCTGGGAGATTTTCGCCATTTGATATTATGTGGAGCTGGGAGGTCTCTTGTGGACCAGTGTCCTGAAGTTGGCTCTCCGACCTCAGAGGCACAGCACTGACTCCTGGCTGCAGCACCAAGAGCCTTTCATCCACCCGGCTCAGAATAAAAGGGAGAAAAAGTAGAAAGAAAGAATTAGTAGAAGTAGAAGGAAAGAGAGAAAGAAAGAAAGAAAAGAAGGGAGGGATGGAGGGAGGAAGGAAGGAAGGAAAGAAGGAAGGAAGGAAAAAAGAAAGAAAGAATATAAAGTATAATAAAATAAAATTATTAAAATAAAAATTATTAAGAAAAAAAACGGACGGATAGAACCCTAGGCCAAATGGTGGAAGCAAAGCTATACAGACAAAATCTCACACAGAGGCATACACATACACACTCACAAAAAGACGAAAAGGAGAAAATCATAAATCTTGCTCTCAAAGTCCACCTCCTCAGTTTGGGATGATTCGCTGTATTCATGTATGCCACAGATGTAGGGTATATCAAGTTGATTGTGGAGCTTTAATCCGCTGCTCCTGAGGCTACTGGGAGAGATTTCCCTTTCTCGTCTTTGTTCGCACAGCTGCCGGGGCTCAGCTTTGGATTTGGCCCCGCCTCTGCGCGTAGGTCGCCGGAGGGCGTCTCTTCTTCGCTCAGACAGGACGGGGTTAAAGGAGCAGCTGATTCGGCGGCTCTGGCTCACTCAGGCCGGGGGGAGGGAGGGGCGCGGAGTGCGGGGCGAGCCTGCGGCAGCAGAGGCCGGCGTGATGTTGCACCAGCCTGAGGCCTGCCGTGCGTTCTCCCGGGTAAGTTGTCCCTGGATCCCGGGACCCTGGCAGTGGCGGGCTGCACAGGCTCACCGCAAGGAGGGTGTGGATAGTGACCTGTGCTCGCACACAGGCTTGGTGGCGGCAGCAGCAGCCTTAGTGTCTTATGCCCGTCTCTGGGGTCCGCGCTTTTAGCCGCGGCTCGCGCCCGTCTCTGGAGTTCCTTTAAGCAGCTCTCTTAATCCCCTCTCCTCGCGCACCAGGAAACAATGAGGAAGAAAAATTCTCTTGCCTCTTCGGCAGGTCCAGACTTTTCCCCGGACTCCCTCCCGGCTAGCCGTGGCGCACTAACCCCCTTCAGGCTGTGTTCACGCCGCCAACCCCATTCCTCTCCCTGCGCTCCAACCGAAGCCTGAGCCTCAGGTCCCAGCCCCGCCCGCCCCTGCGGGTGAGCAGACAAGCCTCTCGGGCTGGTGAGTGCCGGTCGGCCCTGATCCTCTGTGCGGGAATCTCTCTGCTTTGCCCTCCGCAGCCCTGTTGCTGCGCTCTCCTGCGCGGCTCCGAAGCTTTCTCCGCCAGTGAAGGGGCTTCCTAGTGTGTGGAAACCTTTCGTCCTTCACAGCTCCCTCCCACTGGTGCAGGACCCACCCCTATTCTTTTGTCTCTGTTTTTTCTTTTTTTTTTGCCCTACCCAGGTATGTGGGGAGTTTCTTGCCATTTGGGAGGTCTGAGGTCTTCTGCCAGCGTTCAGTAGGTGTTCTGTAGGAGTTGTTCCACGTGTAGATGTATTTCTGGTGTATCTGTGGGGAGGAAGGTGATCTCTGTGTCTTACTCTTCCGCCATCTTCCACTCGTCCTCCACCTGTTTCCACTTTAAATCACTGGGATAGAATTTGCTAAACTCAACAGATGGTGACCCAGACTCAGGTTAATTAGGAAGAAAGGTGAAACCAAGGATTATAAATAAAAGCCACATACAGACTGGAGAGAAAACTAAGAATCCACACGGAAAACTAAGACTCTGCATCTGCAGCCCACTGTGGCCTCAGGGCCCTTGAACTGGCCATAGCCTCAGCTGGGAACTATCTCCCTCTGCGTCGCTTGCTCCCTAAACACCTCCAGGACTTCACTCCAGCGTCCTGCCTGACTTTGTTTTTCTCCATGGAACATCTCACTGCCTGACTTTGCCTGTATTTTACTTATTTTTCCTCTGTCTCACGCCCCCAGGCTGTCTGCTGCATGAGAATGGAGACCAGGTGTCTGGAGCCTGCCCAGCACACAGTAAGGCCTCAGTGAACGTGCACTGGGTGTGTGGACGCTGAGGCCACAGACGAGAACGTTCCAGGCAGTGATGGTAAGAGCCGTTGATTCACTGCTTGCTGAGCCCCCTGTGTGCCCGCGCTGACCTGGGCAGCGGGCCCGGCACTGACGGAGGCGCTCAGTGAGCACACAGCCTGTTAGAAGGCCACATGCTGTGGGGACATGCAGGACTCGGGGAAGTCAGGAGGGCAGGGTGTGGGGAAGAGAGATGGGAGACCAGGTCGTGCGGGGCCTGTGGCCCCTGTGAGGGCCCTTCTTCTGCATGCACAGCCAGGGGCCAGCCCTGAGCACTGGGCAGGAATGAAGTGACTGAGGGCTGGGGAGGCTGTCCGTGTAGACTGTGCAGGGAGGAACGGCTCCTCTGAGGAGGTGACATTTGAGCTGAGCCTGAACAGACCGTGTTTCGACCTTCTGTAAACTTGGTGCTTTGTTTTTGCAGGATACCCCCTGTTCTGTGTCACCTCGACTTGGCCTCCTGCCCCCCTTGTCAGCCTCTGCCCACCCGCAGGAGGAGTCCTTTTAGGGCCCAGTTTTTTGGGGGTTTTTTTTGGCTGCATCTCGCGGCTTGCAGGATCTTAGTTCCCCAACCAGGGAGCAAACCCAGGCCCTCGGCAGTTAGAGCGCCAAGTCCTAACCACTGGACCGCCAGGGAAGTCCCCCAGCACCCACTTTTCAAATACAAACCAAACATCTCCTGTGTTGGACTCATGCTCTGAGCCCCTGTCCACCTGCCCTGCTCCCCCAGGGTCAGGTTCCAGGCCGCTGGGGGCCCCTACAGCCCAGAGCCCATGAAGTTGCTCAGCCTGGCCGGTCCTCAGCCTGTTCACCCTGCTTGTCGTTCCCTCCACAGAAGCTGCGATGAAGGCTCCTGTCCGTCTGTCTGTCCGTCCACGGCTCTGGGCTCCTCCACCTCCTGCCCTCCCCATGCTCCCTGCGTGGTGCGTCCTCCCTCTCCTCCAGGACTGTGAGTAGAAACTCTCTTTTCAGTGGCAGGTGTCTCCTGACCTGCTGGCCTTACTGAACCTCAAATTTTCTACTAAACATTCTATTTTAAACCAGCCTACGAGACACTTTGCAGACAGAGTAAACAAATGAAGGATAAGTAAACTGTACACCTTTTTACAGTATCGTCAAGTTTAATAATTTAATTTTTAGAACTCATTTTCCCATAAAATCACAGGCTCCATCAGGGTGGAGAGTGTATAAAAGTCACGTGGACAGGACCAGACACCTGTGAGGTCCTAACTGTCTGTCTCCCCAGACTGAGGGCTCAGGCCCAGGCTTGACCAAGTCCCAGTCTCTGCCTTTGCACCGTGAGTGGAATTGGGTTTGTTTTCAAATTAAGCTTTTACGCTTATCAGCTTAGCAGGGAAATTGTCAGTTCTAAACTCATCTTTCCAGCAATAATCAAGTCACATGGGGTGGGAGAAATGGGGAGAGGTTGGTCAAAGGGTAAAAGTTACAGCTCTGCCCGCAGCAGGGAGAGTCTCCCAGGCAGCCAGTCCCCAAAGAGGGCACGTGTCACTGTCCATGTGAATGAAGTAACACAGGCCAACCCAGCGCGTCGGCTGAGAGGTGCCCTCCTGGGAGTCAGACGATGAGGCCAAGCAGGGCCAGGATCGTCACAAATGTCAGGGCACCGTCACCCCAGGGAGAGGGCTGTTTGCAGGAGGGCCGCGCTGGAAATGCCCGTTTACTGACTCGGGGGTCAACACCCGTGTCTGCACTGTAGTGGAGCTTTAAACTGTGTGCAGCGCACGCGCACACACGTGTGTAGATAAGCTTTGTATGTCCCGTGTGTACATCAAGGTTTAATGGAAAAAATGAACAATTGTTCAGCAAAGTGGTGAGACGGGGCCCCCTAAAACTGGGCCCTATTTTTAAAAGGGGGACAGAGGCCCCAGATACTCCTCAAACACCCAGGCCCCTTGTCACAGGTGGACAAACCTGGGCTCCCTGGCAGCACCCCGCTCCCCGACCTCATTGGTAGCAAGTGAGTGACCAGCAGGTAGCTCCCAGTTGCCTGAGTGTAAACCCCTTTTCCAGAAGGACCCTGGACTCCCTGCCCAGCAACTCCAGGTGGGCATCAGCACGCACCAGCAGGGCCTCAGTGCCCGGATGCTGGCAGGTGATGAAAACCAGGGTGGCCCGCAGACCCTGTGCTCTCTGCCTGTCGTGGGCCAGTGACAAGGCCTGCCCGCCCCCTGTCAGCTGGAGACTCTCCACAGCCGTCCTCAGGACAGTTCTCAGGACGGGGGACGCGTGGTTCCTCCTCCAGCCTTCCCACCCCTCAGGGCCCTGGGAGCGACCTTGTCTTCGTCTGCTTACTGCTGTCTCTTCCTCCACGAGGACTAGGAGTGTGTTAGGCGCACCGCAGGGTCCCCGGTGCTAAGACTGGCAGAGGCTCCCAGCTAAACGGCTGAGGGGCAGTGACGCAGCTGTGCCAGGAGCCCCGTGTCCTGGGACGTCCTGTGTCTGAGCAGCCAGGATGCCCCAGGGAACAGGAGAGGACCCTGAGCAGGCCTTCCTGGTCCCTACCCAGTCCCTCCCCTTACTGCCTGCCAAGCGACCCCAGAATGTCACTCAACCTCCAGGAGCCTCATCTGTGGATGAAGGGTGACAGGAACAATTAGCCCCAAGAATGTGGAAGGAGACAAGTCAGACACCCGGCCCGGAGGGGTTGATGGATAAAGCTGCTTCTCTCACCAGCTGCCTGAAGGTGTAACCGAGGATGTGAGCTCCCTGCCACTGGGCGGTGCTCGTGGGCAACTCTGCGGGGCTGGAGGGAAGGGTGACTTCTGTGGTGGGTGATGCAGGACCTGGCACTGGGCAGGCTCCAGGGAAGTGTTTGCTGCCTGCACCCATGACGGAGTTGGCCCAACCTCACATGCTAATAGCAGAATCACATTTAAACCAAGGATGGCGCGTTCAGAGGACACCCTTGCTGGTCCTACGGCAGAGGAGTAATGCATGACGCAGAGAGGGGGTGGGCAGAACTCCGGCGGCATCAGTGTGGACAGGGCAGCAGGCGGAGGGAGCATCCCGGAGCCCTCTAGTTTCCTGCCCAGGAGGATGAGAACCAAGAACAAGATGACTTTCCAAACTGGTGTGAATGGATGCAAGGTCACAGAAGCAGCCTCATAGCCCTTAACCCACCCCCAGGGCCCTGTCCCCAGAAGGTCGTAAAGAATCAGGTTGAGGCTTTACATGGACACGTGCTCAGGCCAGAGATGCCTTAGTTTGGGCTGCCCTGGCCACACCTGGAGATACAGATTCTGGCACAAGGAGTTTATATGGAGGTGAAGGCAAGGGTGTAGGGAAGTGAGAAGAGGAAGAGAAGGTGACTATGACTGTTATCAAGCTGCCTGCCGCTGTGGAGCCCCCACTAGAGGATTCCACTACTGCAGGATCCCCCAGTACAGGATGCCCCCACTAGAGGATCCCCCCACTGCAGGATCCCCCTACTGTGGGCAACAGGAATCGGCCCACTAGGGAGCCTGGGAGCCAGTGCAGAGAGGCGGCTGGGGTCCTGGCTGAGTCTGCTCCTTGGGACGCTAAGCCTCCACACTGCAGCCTGCCCCAAGGAGGCCAAGCAGAGAGGTGCTGGCATTTGGAAGTGAGAGGAGGCCAGGGCGAGGGGCTCTGGCAGCCAGCCCTCCCTGGACTGAGAGAGAGCCTCCTGCTGTCCTTATCATAAGACCATGGATAACTGACGCACCGTATGGACTTCAGAAGGTCAAGGGTACATGTGATCGTCTTGTCACCCTTGCCTTGCTTCTGTAGTGGATCCTGCAGACTGAGTCATTCAACCTGTGTGCCACCCCCTCTTTCCATGCCTTTTGTCTCTGGAAAACCTGAAATCTATATTTCCCAGGCACCCGTGCAACTAGGGTTCTGTAGGTGGCCTCAGCTCCTCTGGACAGGAGCCTGCCTGCGATCTAAAAGGCGGAAGTGAGCAACACAGGGTGGTGGAGGGATGGGGCTCCTGGATGGCAGGGAACAGAGGGGTCTCGTTCTCCCACAGCAGCAGCCCCAGTGTCTGGGCCTGAGCATCACAGACATTGGGGTTTCCATAGCAACTGTCTTAGGTGGAGTCAGGGGATTGTCTAGGCTGTGTTGTACCTGGCTATGGGGCCTCCACTCTTTGTTCCCTGGTAGTCCTGGAATCTCAGTCTTAACACCCAGAAATAAGCCCCCTCCGCTCAAACCACAAAAAGTGGATTCTGTCATCTGTAACGAATCACTGTGACCGATACAAATTGAGATTCTGAAGTCAGCTCCATTGTTCTTCCTGTGCGAAGAAACACAGGAAACTTAAGAAAAACACGTAAAAATCATCTGTTATCCCACCATCTGGAGGTAATTGCTGTAATATTTTTGCATGTTTCCTATTTTTTTCTATAGGCAAAATGACACAGTTTGTATTATTCTCTGCCAGCCTTGCTCACTTAACGTGGATCATAAATGTGTCCCAGTAGCTTTGTCCATGTGGCCTTCAGCTCCCTAGACCAAATCAGATTCTATTCACTTTTTTTAAACCACCATGTTGATGTACAGTTGACATAGAAAAAGCTGTAACTGTTTAATGGAGATAAGCATGCATCTGTGAAACCATCACCAGTCTCTGCCATAAATACATCCATCAGGTCCAAGTTTCCTCCACCCTCGCTATTTATTATTGTGATAAGAACACTTAACGGGAGATCTACCCTCTTAGCCAAGCTCTAAGTATATAACATGGCATTAAGAACCCCAGGCACCGTGCCGTGCGGATCTGTAGAACTTACTCATCTTGGGTACCTGACGCTTTGTACCCTTTGACCATCACCTCCCCGTTTCCCCCCTCCCCAGCCCCGAGCAACCACCCTTCTACTCTCTTCTAAGGGTTTGGCCATCTTAGATTCCTCATATAAGTGGTACTATGTAGTATTTGTCCTTCTGTGTCTGGCTTCTCTTAGCATAATGTCCTCCATGTTCATCCATATTGTTGCAAATGGCAGGATTTCCTTCTTTCTTTAAAGGCTGGATAATATCCCATTTTGTGTCTATACCACATTTTCTTCAGCCGTTCATCAGGCAAGGCACATTTAGGTTGCTTCCATGTTTTGGCTATTGTGAACAATGCTGCAGTGAACACGGAGTGCAGATACCTCTTTCAGATCCTGACTTCAATTCCTTTGTGTGTATACACAGAAGTGGGATTGCTGGGTCATCTGGTAGCTCTGTTTCTAATTTTTTGTCTGGCCTTGGTGTCAGGGTAATGCTGGCTTCAGAAAATGAGTTTGGAAGTGTTCTTTCTTCCATTTTTGGAAGAGTTTAAGAAGGATTGGTATTAATGCTTCTTCAAATGTTGGGTAGAATTGCTTGTGAAGACCTGGCCCTGAGTTTTTCTTTGCTGAGAGGTGTTTGGTTACTGATTCAACCTCCTTATTTATTACTGGTCTGTTCAAGCTTTCAATTTCTTCACGGTTCCGTCTTGGTAGATTGTATGTTTCTAGGAATTTATCCATTTTTTCTCAGTTGTCCAATTTATTGGTATATAATTTTTCATAATAGTTTCTAATAATTTTTTTATTTCTGTGACATCTGTTGTAATGTCTTCTCTATTATTTATGACTTTATTTATTTGAGTCTTTCTTTTTTATTTCTTAATCTTGCTAAGGGTTTGTTGATATTGTTTTGTCTTTTCAAAAACCACCTTAGTTTCATCTATTTTTTTCTGTTTTCCTATTTTCTAATTTTATTTATTTATGCTCTGACCTTCAGTTTTTTCTTTCCTTCTGCTAACTTGGATCTTAGTTTGCTCTTTTTCTAGTTCCTTGAGGTGTAAATTTAGGTTATTTGAGATTTTTCTTTTGTGAGGTAGGTATTTATTGGTATCTCTTGGTACTTTCCATTTGTCTCAAAATATTTCTAATTTCCCTTTAAGTTTCTTCTTTGATTCAGTGTTATTCAAGAGGATGTTCTTTAATTTCTGTGTATTTATAAATGTCCCCATTTTCCTTCTGTTATTGATTTGTAATTTCATTTCACTGTGGTCAGAAAATACATTTGGGATGATTTCAATCTCCTTAAATTTGTTAAGACTTGTTTTGTGATCTATAATGTGATTTATCCTGGAGAATCCATGTGTGCTTGAGAAGAAGGTGCACTCTGCTGCTGTTGGATGTTCACTATATATCTGTTTGGTCCATTGGTTTATAGTGATGTTCAACTCTGCTGTTTCCTTACTGATTTTCGTCCAGATGTTCCATCCATTTTTGAAAGTGGAGTATTCGAGTCTCCTACTATGATTGTATGGCCATCTATTTCTCCCTTTAGATCTGTAGATGTTTGCTTTATATATTTAGGAGATCTGATGTAGGATGCATATATATTTATTTTTATTATTTATTTTATAACCATTTTAAAAATTGAAGTATAGTTAATTTACAACGTGTTCATTTCAGGTCTACAGTAAAGTGATACATACATATATATGTATATGTATATAAATGCATATATATATATATATATATATATATACTTTTTCAGATTCTTCTCCATTATAGGTTATTACAAGATTTTTTATTTTTTTAAATAAATTTATTTTATTTTATTTTTAGCTGTGTTGGGTCTTCGTTGCTGTGCGCAGGCTTTTCTCTGGTTGCGGAGAGTGGGGCCACATCTCGTTGTGGTGCACGGGCTTCTCATTACAGTGGCTTCTCTTGTTGTGGAGCACAGGCTCTAGGCACGCGGGCTTCAGTAGTTGTGGCGCATGGGCTCAGTAGTTGTGGCTCGCAGGCTCTAGAGCACAGGCTCAGTAGTTGTGGCGCACGGGATTAGTTGCCCCGCGGCTTGTGGGATCTTCCCAGACCAGGGATTAAACCCATGTCCCCTGCATTGGCAGGCGGATTCTTAACCACTGTGCCACCAGGGAAGCCCCTATTACAAGATATTGAATATAGTTCCCTGTGCTATAGAGTAAGTCCTTGTTGTTTATCTATTTTATATATAGTACTGTGTATATGTTAATCCAAAACTTATTTATTTGTATTAAAAATTTTTTACTTTAAAACATTTGTAAAGGTTACTTTCCATTTTTATTTATTACAAAATATTGGCTCTTTCCCCATATTGTACAATACATCCTTGAGCCTATCTGACAACCAATAGCTTGTACCTCCCACTCTCCTATGCCAATATTGCCCCCCCACCAACTGGTAACTACTAATTTGTTCTCTATATCTCTGAGCCTGCTTCTTTTTTGTTATATTCACTAGTTTATTGTATTTTATAGATTCCACATATACGTGATTTCATACAGTATTTGTCTTTCTCTGTCTGACTTATTTCAGTTAGCATAATGCCCTGCAAGTTCATCCATGTTGCTGCAAATGGCAATATTTCATTCTTTTTTGTGGCTTAGTAGTATTCCATTGTGTGTGTGTGTGTGTGTGTGTGTGTGTATACACCACACCTTCTTTATCCATTCATCTGTTGATGGACACTTAGATTGGTACTGTATCTTGACAATTGTAAATAATGCTGCTCTGAACATTGGGGTGCATGTATCTTTTTGAATTAGTGTTTTTGCTTTTTTTGGTTATATACCCAGGAGTGGAATGGGTACATAGATAATTGTTATATCTTCCTGTTGAGTAAACCTTTTTATCATTATATAATCATCTTCTTTATCTCGTGTAGCAGTTTTTGATTCAAAGTCTGTTTTGTCTCGTATAAGTATAGCCATTCCTGCTCTCTTGGTTACCATTTGTATGTAATATCTTTTTCTATCCCTTTACTTTCCACCTCTGAGTGTTCTTAAAGCTATAGTGAGTCTCTTGTACACAGCATATAGTTGTAGCTTGTTATTTTATCCATTCAGTCACTTTTCATTAGTGAGTATAATCCATTTAAATTCAAAGTAATCATTGATTGATTATTATAGTTATAGTTATTCTTAATACTTTTGTCTTTTAACTTTTCAACTAGAGTTAAAAGTGATTTGTGCACCACCATTACAGTATTGCACTGTTCTTTATTTGTCTATATATTTACCAGTAAAATATATACTTTCTTATGCTTTTGTGTGGTTGTTTAGTGTCCTTTTGTTTCAACTTGACAAACTCCCTTTAGCACTTCTTGTAAGGCAGGTCAAGTGGTAACAAACTCCCTCAATTTTTGTTTGTCTGGGAAAGTCTATCTCTCCTTCATTTTTTTTTTTATATATAGTGCTATATATAGCACAAGCTCCGGATGCGCAGGCTCAGCGGCCATGGCTCACGAGCCCAGCCGCTCCGCGGCATGTGGGATCTTCCCAGACCGGGGCACGAACCTGTGTCCCCTGCATCGGCAGGCGGACTCTCAATCACTGCGCCACCAGGGAAGCCCATCTCCTTCATTTTTAAAGGGCAGTTTTGCCAGGCATAGTATTCTTGGTTGGCAGATTTGTTTTTCCAGCACTTTGAGTATATCATCCTACTCTCTCCTGACCTTCAAACTTTCTGCCAAAAATTCTGCTTATAATCTTAATGGAGTTTCATTTTATGTGATGAGACATTTTTCTTTTGCTGTTTTCAACATTCTCTCTTTAACTTTTGACTATTTAATTTTAATGTGCCTCAGTGTAGACCTTTTTTAGGTTCAACATGTTTGGGGTCTTTTGGGCTTTATGAATCTAGAGGTCCTTTTCCTTTCCCAGATTTGGGAAAATTTTAGCCATTATTTCTTTAAATAAGCTTTCTTCTCCTTTCTGTTCTTCTCCTGGAACTCCCATTATGTTATATTGTTTTTCTTGACTGTGTCCTGTGAGTCCTGTGGGCTTTATTCACTCTTTTCCATTCCCTTTTACTTTTGCTCCTCTGAGTAGAGCATTTCAAGTTACCCGTCTTCAAGTTCACTGATTCTTTCTTCTGCCTGATCAAGTCTGTTATTGAAGCTCTCTATTGAATTTTTCAGGGTGGTCATTGTATTCTTTGCTCCAGAATTTATGTTTTGGTTCTTTTTTTATGGTTTCTATCTCTTTGTTGAACTTGTGATCATGTATTGCTTTTTCTGATTTTGTCTAGTTGTCTGTCTGCATTCTCTTATAGGTCAATGAGCTAAGATGATTATTTTGAATTCTTTGTCAGCAATTCATAGATCTCCATTTCTTTGAGGTCAGTTACTGGAGCTTTGTTTTGTTCCTTTGGTGGTGTCACGTTCTCCTGATTCTTTGTGATCATTTTATCCTGTGTTGATGTCTGCACATGTGAAGGAGTAGTCACCCCTTCCAGTCCTTATGTACTGGCTTGGGAGGGGAAAGACCTTCACCCGGCTAGAGATTCTGGGAATCTTTTGAACCTTTTGTATAGATGTGCCCACTCTACTCTTCTCATCCCTCCCTGGGGGGCTAGTTTTCGGATTGTGTGCCTTGTCCTGATACCGTAGAGCTGTGTAAGGTGCTGGGAGCTGCCTATTCCTTTTCTCTAGGGTGTGCTCAGCTAGGCTAGGGCATAGGGTGCAAGCACCACTTCCATCCCTCCCTTCTGAAAGGTGTGTCTTAGGATTTTGTGCCTTTTCCCTACCCCACAGAGCCATGTCGAGTGCCAGGCATCACCCACCCATTCTCCATAGGGCAGTGCGCTGAGTTGCTAAGACAAAGAGCTCAGTCCCACGCTGTCCCTCCCTCCTGAAGGAGCAGTCTCAGGGTTGTGTACCTTCCCCCAATCCTGCAGAGTCAAGTTGGTTGCTGAGATCTTCACTGGCTGCTGAGGTTCATGTACCATCTGTGGACGTGTGTGGGGCACCGTCTTTGGGGAATTGTTGCTTTGGGGGTGTATATGTTGGTTGTTATGAGCCTCCACCGTTTTCTTTGTTCTTAGCTGCTCCCAAACAATCCAGCCATGCCGATTTCTTCAGTGTTCTGGATGCATCCAGATAAGCAGAGCCTTTAGACATTGCCCCCAAAGGCTGGGGAGTGAGACCCTCACCTGTTCTCTCTTTAACCTGTGGCGGAAATCGTGGGCTAGGAGATCTCTCTTGGTTCTGAGTTTTGTCAGCCTCGGGGAGAGGTGATGCAAGCAAAGGGACACTGCTCTTTCTACCCTTCCAGTGTGGCCGACCTTGCATTTTGTGGTCCACTGGGGTGCTGGAACCTCTCACCTGGACTCCAGAGCTCTCACAAAGGTATTTTTGCCTGTAGATGGTTGTCAAATCATCAGTGTTTATATGGGGGAATGAGGACTGGAACCTCCTAGTCTGCCATCTTACTGATATGACTCCCTCTCTCCAGGTACTCTTGTAACGCTCGGCCCTTAGAACAAAACTCAGACTTCACTCACAGCCTACAAGGTCTGAGGGATCTGGCCCTACTCACTTCTCCACCTTCCTCAGCTTCCAGCTTCCTCTGGCTTATCCTGCTCCAGCCACACATCTTCCATTACTTCCCTCTCACAGCCAAGCTCCCTGACCCCAGCATCTTGGTAATTCCTGTTCCCCTTGCCTGGAAGATCTTTTCCTGGCTGTTTTTTTGGCTGGCTCCTTCTCAACTTTTGGATTTCATTTTAAATGCCAGCTCCTAGAGCAGGGTTTCCCTGTTTCCCCATCTAAGAAACCTCCCCAACCCTCCCATGGTTCTCTGCCACATTACCCCTTCTTCCTTCTGTGTACTTGTCACATTTGTCCACTTGCTTATTGTCTGTCTTCCCCCATAGAATGTCAACTCCAAGAGTGCAGACACTGTATCTGTCTTGTTTATCACTATATTCCCTGCCCATTCCCTGTACATTTCTTTTAAAAGAATATTTCAAACGGCAACATAACAGTCAATGTATACAGTGCCATACTTGACTTCACCCTTTTCTATTTGTGTATATGCAATAATTTCTGATTATAAATAATACTACAATGGACATCTCCATGCATAATATTCTTTGTCCCTGCCTCTGGTGATTTTGTTCAGTAATGTCTCAGAAGTAGAAATATTGGCTTCATGATAGAGCATGAGTATGTTTAAGGCTCCTTCATAAACATGGCCACACTGCACTCCAGGAAGTCTGACTGAAGCCCTAACATAAGTCTCACCACCCCTGAATGTGGGAGCTATGAGACAAGAGACAAGTATTATGTATGTATGTATGTATGTATTTATTGCTGTGTTGGGTTTTTGTTGCTGCATGTAGGCTTTCTCTAGTTGTGGCGAGCGGGGGCTACTCTTCACTGCAGTGCATGGGCTCATTGTGGTGGCTTCTCTTGTTGTGGAGCATAGCTCTAGGCACGCGGGCTTCAGTAGTTGTGACACGTGGGCTCAGTAGTTGTGGCTTGCAGGCTCTAGAGCGCAGGCTCAGTAGTTGTGGCTCACAGGCTTTGTTGCTCCACGGCACTTGGGATCTTCCTGGACCAGTGCTCGAACCTGTGTCCCCTGCATTGGCAGGCGGATTCTTAACCACTACACCACCAGGGAAGTCCCAAGAGATGAGTCTTTAGATGAGCAGTGCATATGGATCACCTGGGGATCTGATTAAAATTCAGATTCTGATACAGGAGATCTGGAGTGGGACCTGAGATGCTGCATTTCTAACAAGCTCCCTGGAGGATTCCCCCAGAGGTTCTCATCCTGCCTGCTCTTTCCTGTCAGTGTCTGGGCTCCATATTGACACAGCCCCTGGGCACCTGTGCCACTGCCCAGACCTCAGCCTGCCGGGCCAGCAGCCCCAGCAGGAAAGCCTGTGCTCGTTTCTGCTCTGCTTGCCTCAGGCCCTGTCTCCATTTGGCTGTCAGCTCCAGGCTCCATGACCCCTGATGTATGTGTGGTTCTTAGGGGTTCTGAGTTGTTTTCCATGAGGTGTGGGTTGAACTTAACCCTTCAGATTCCAGGATGCACCACTGCCCTGGGTGGGGTAGTGGATATCTGTGACTACCTTTCCTTCCAGTCCTCTGTTCCCTCATCATATGTTAATAATATCTGTTTTTTCCTGAGAAGACCCCACCCCCACCCCCAGCCTTTCCTGGTCCATGTGGTTTGGGGGAAGTTAACCTTCTATAATACCAGAATCTAAAGGTGAGCCTATAACCTAGATCTGGCCAATCAACAGATTTCATCTCCTTGCTTTCAGTAATCTGTTTGAGGGTGGCCATGTGACCTGGTCCCAGGAAATCTGTGCCAGGACTTACAATAGAACTATTGTGAATGAGAAGCTCTCCCCCCTCTGGGGGGCTACCAGGGCCACTACATAAGCTAACTGACCAGAGAGTAAGGCCAACATGGAAACCAGAGATAAGGTAACTCCTGATGTCATAATTTGAGGCCCTGGGTCAAGCTGGACCTGAAGCTCACTTGATTTTAATGGGCTTGGGCCATAGTGGAGCTGGGACCAAAGCCATCACAGCAAGACACCAGCTTGGGCACCGAGGCTTGTGTGTGTCAGTGTGTTCAGCACAAACTAAGGAGGGCAGAGGGCTCCAGAAAGAAAAACCTCAAAAGTGTGCCTGCCCCCCCCCACACACGTACCCACAGGCACGTGGGCACGCACAGTCCAGGCCAGAATAGTGGGGATCATGGTGGGGGTGGGGGGACTGCCGCCAACAGAGAGGAGGGCTGCTCCTGGCAGATGGGAGGTTTTCCCACGTTACTGGCGTCTTTGCATGATACACAGTGAGCTTTGAAACAAAAATAAGAGGCAAATTGGATGGGTAAGAAGTAGCTTAATGTAAGTCAAAACAGCATTTAAATCTGGTATAGCCTCTAAACAACCTTGTGCCTTTCATCTCTCCCTGGAAAGGAAGTCCTGAATGCTGTCAGTTTTTCTTATGCATGTACAGGGGCTTCAAAGGCACCCTTGTGGGAGGATGTGGCGGGGGTGGGGGGGGTAATGCAGAGAGGACAGGTGGCCGGGTCAGGGTCGCACAGCCCATTGTGTCCAGTGCACCATCTGGGGGAGAGGTGACCAGTGCAAGGTCACACAATCTACTGGGGCAGAGCGGACACACGGGCAAAGGTTTTCTTACTAAAACCCCGGGTTTGACTCATCACCAGAGGCAGGTTTCTTGGGAAGCTATGGAGGCTGAAACTGCAGGGCCCTCACTTGTTCAGCCCCTTTTTAGATCCCAACATAATTCTGGGTTCTTTTTCTTAAAAAACACCACCCAAAACTACATAGATCCACAAGGTGTGGATCAGCCCCAGCCCCCAACCGACCCAAGGCTGTTTCCCACTTCCTTCCCCATCACCTTTCAAGAACCCCAAACTCAAGGGCGTTGTCATAAACTTGAAACAGGTACTGAAAGGCCTTTGCTTCTAGGGTATCTCTGCTTGTCCTCGTGCAGTTTCTTCCCTATTTCTGATGATTTAGGCACTTGTTATGCAAACGACATCTACGGAGACCCATTCTGTGAAATGCTTCCATGCCTCTTTCAAGGTCCTCTGCTTCATCTTAAACATAAAACCAAATCCTCTTGCTTCTCCCTGGCCAGTGCTCGGGGGTCCCAGCCTGCAGAAGGGGAAAAGCCCGTGAGAAGCTCCCTAGCCATCCACCCAGTGACCCACGAGAGCACCGCCCTCCTCCTGGCCAGTCAGGGCCAGTCGAACGTGGAGTGTTTCATAAGTCAAGTGGCTCCATTTCGCCACAGGTGCTTCTGTCTGTCGGTGTCTGTCACTTCACTGGAAGCATCTGCAAAGCCCAGCTTGCTGTCTGGTCCTGGGATGGGTGTTGACAAAACTCAGCAGGGAGCCACCTGCTCAGGGCTGGGTGTGCTTGAGGCTCCTGGAGGGGACACAGGTGGGGGCACGTGTCCCAGGGCAAAGGTTTAGGGGAGCACTGAGAGAGGCTTCTGGGAGGAGACCTGAGGGCAACCACCTCCTGGAGGAGAGCATGAAACGTGTCTTCACTCCTCCAGAACCCGGGCAGGGATGCAGGCCCCACCCCACGTTAGTTCACGTGCAGGATACACTTTATAGAAGCCGCATCTGTGGGTAGGACAAATCCTTCCTGTCCAAATCACATTTTGCAAAAAATTAAAATAAAGTTGGGCACTTTCTTCTTCCCACCTTCTCTAGCCGAGTCCTCCAAGGACAGTGGGGGCTCAGCCTCCAGCCTGCTGACCACTGGTAGGCAGGGCCGGGTCTGGGACTACTGGCAGCAGTTTTGCTTCTCTGTAAAACTTTAGATCTCTCTATCAAATCTGAATGAGAGCCTTGCTGGGTAGAGTAAATTTGGTCATAGGATTTTCCCTTTTATCACTTTAAATATACCATGCCATTACTTCTGGCCTGCAGAGTTTATCCTGAAAAGTCAGGTGATTACCTTATGCGAGTTCCCATGATGTAACTTACCGCTTTTCCTTTGTACCTTTTAGTAGTCCTTAATTTTTTTGCCATTTTAATTACAGTGAGTCTTGGTGTGGTCCTCTTTGGTTTGATCCTGTTTGGGGCTTACTGTGTTTACTGGGCTTGGATGTCTGTTTTCTTTGCCAGGTTAGGGAAGTTTTCAGCTTTTATGTCTTTAAGTATGTTCTCTGCCCCTTTCTCTTTCCCTTTTCCTGCTGGGACTGCAAATGTTAGTGCACCTGATGTTGTTTCAGAGGTCTGTTAAACTGTCCTCATTTCTTTTTATCCTATTGTTTTCTGTTCGCCTTCAGTGATTTCCAGTACTCTGTCCTCCAGTTTTCTGATTTGTTCCTCTGTATCATTTCATCTACAGTTGTTTCCTTTTAGTGTATTTTCAATTCAGTTATTGTGTTCCTCGTCTCTGTTTGGTTGTTCGTTAAGATCATCTTTTTAAAAAACTTCTAAGGGACTTCCCTGGCGGTCCAGTGGTTAAGACTTCACCTTCCAATGCAGGGAGTGAGGATTCGATCCCTGGTCAGGGAGCTAAGATCCCACATGCCTCGAGGACAAAAAAACCAAAACATAAAACAGAAGCGGTATTGTAACAAATTCAGTAAGAGACTTAAAAAACCCCAAACTTCTAACTTCTCCCTCTGGTTGTCGTTTTTTCTCCTGAGTTCTTTGATTATCTTTACAGTCATTACCTTGAGCTCTTTCTTGAGTACATTGGCCATTTCCACGTCACTTAGATCTTCTTGTGGGTTTCCTTGGGTTATCTTGTTCCTTCATTTGGATCGTGTTTCTGTGTCACCTCATTTTTCTTTTTCTTTTGAATTTTCTTTCATTGTTTTTTTATACAGCAGGTTCTTATTAGTTATCTATTTTATACATATTAGTGTATATATGTCAATCCCAATCTCCCAATTCATCCCACAACCACCACCGCTGCCCTCACTTTCCCCCCTTGGTGTCCATACATCTCATTTTTCTTAACTTGCTGTTTTTATTGCTATGTATCTGGTAGGTTAGTTACATTTCCTGACCTTGGAGAAGTGGCCTTTTCTAGGAGATGTTCTGTGTTTCCCAGCAGCCCGCTTTCCCCTGGTCACTAGAACTATATGCTCTAGGTGTACCCCCTGTGTGGGCTGCTCGGGTCCTTCTGTTGTGGTGGGCTGACTACTGTGGGTGGTCTGGTAGGCTTGGCTGCCCCCAGTCTGGTTGTTTGCCAGGCTCTGCCTTGTATGGTGCTGTCAGTGCTGCTTGGAGGGAGAGAATAATGAGGCAGCTGGCTGCACAACCATGGGTGACATCGAGACTAGTGCTGGCTCACTCGGGGGTGGCGTTGGTGTCCAGGAGGTATCAGGGCTGGTGTATAGAGCCAAGTCCTGGGGCTATGCTGGCTTACTGGCAGGCAGAGCCAGGCCCTGGGTTCTGGTTGCAGGGCCCAGGAGAACCAGAGCTGGTATCACACCACTGTTCTGGACACAGCCGGCTGCAGGATCTGGGGCGTCCTGAATCCTGTGTTGGCATTCTGCCGTGCGGGGCAGGACCCAGCCGAGTCCATAGATGGTCCTTGCCTGCTCGTGTTTGGGCTGGGTCCGTAGGCTGCTGGGCTGTCCTAGGTAGTCCTAGGGCTGCTATCCATCCACTGGTAGGTGGGGCTGGTTGGGAAGCTCGAGCAGCCTCAGTGGCAGTTGGCGCCAGGGCCCAGCCAGTCTTAGGGCTGGTTCTGGCCTGCTAGTGAATGGTCTGGTTCCACAGGCTGCTGGGCAGCAGGACTCGTGCCTGCCTGTTGCTTTGGGAGGCTGGTCCTGAGGCTAGAGCAGTCTCACTTGTGGGAGGGGCCTGGGATTCCGGTGCTGATGCCCGCCTACCTGTGGGTGGAGTTGGGAACCAGGGTCTCTGGCTGGAGGGTCCTACGGGGCCCTGGATCTAGTTCCTGTACACTGGTGCTTGGAGTCTGGTCCCGGGGCTTCTGGTGGTTAGGGTCCAAGTCCAGGGGCAGCTGTGGGCTTGAGAGGGTCTTAAGGGAGCCTGAGTGCTGGTGGATGGGGCTGTGTCCCTGCTCAGTTAGTTGCTTGGCCTGTGGCATTCTAGTACTTGGGCTAAGGGTACCTTTGGGTAGATTTCTAAGGGTGACCCCTTACACAAGCCTAAACCCACCTGCAATTTCCACCAAGCCAGCAGCATCTACCCTAGGCAACAACAAGGCCACACCTATTCTAGGAGGAACTCAGCCCCTAAGAATCAGGCCCAGGGAAGCTGCACTTCTGGAAGTTGTTACCCAAACCGTCTCACTACTTAGCAGTCCCAGGTGTGCTGTGCCTGACATCTCCAGCTCAGTGCTACTGAACACGGGTCTGAGGGAGGAACATCTGCTTCAACAACAACTTGTCAAAGATGTCATTTCACGAGCCCCACAGGAGGATCCTAGCTTAGAGTGGGTCCTGATTCCCCCGCAAACTTGTACTCACTTTAAAGCTTCAGAAGAAATGTTTGCTACGTGGTTCCCATGCAGTTTCCCATTAGTATTACGTGGTGAGTATTTAGAAATAACATCATCTGTGCCCTCCCCGCAAAGTCTGTCTATTGATCTGGGTGGGAGCATCCGAGTGTTTTAACTCCAGGTGATTCTAAGGTTAGGCCCGGTTTAAGCCCAAGCCCAAGGGCTGCTGGTACCTGGTAACAGTTTCCAGTCTTTAGTCCTTTTGCCTTTGGGGAGGCATCAGTGTCTGCTCTACATGGGATTGAAAGGGGCAGGGCAGTGTAGCCCACTTAACTCTGTGCTGTAGCAGAATTTTTGGACATCTGTGTGAGGGGAGAGCATATACAGACAGGAAAGAAAAAGCTCACAGCTTGTTCTCCATGCAAGAGCTCATTGTTCCTGAATCTCTCTTTTTCAGAAGGTTGGCATTTGTATTTTTTTTTTAAGATTCCACATATAAGCGATATCATATTTGTCTTTCTCTGTCAGACTTCACTCACTATGACAATCTCCGGGTCCTTCCATGTTGCTGCAAATGGCGTTATTTCATTCTTTTTTATGGCTGAGCAATGTTCCATTGTATATGTGAACTATATCATCTTTATCCGTTCCTCTGTTGATGGACATTTAGGTTGCTTCCATGTCCTGGCTATTGTAAATAGTGCCGCTATGAACTTTGGGGTGCGTGTATTGTTTGGAATTATGGTTTTCTATGGTTACATGCCCAGGAGTGGGATTGCTGGATCACATGGCAGCTCTATTTTTAGTTTTTTAAAGAATCTTCATACTGTTCTTCACAGTGGGTGTACCACTTTACGTTCCCACCAACAATGCAGGTTAAAGTTAATTAATAAGCAAAGCCACGGGCATATTCACCACCATGACTGACATGGGAAAAACTCCACAGAGTCCAAAAATCTCATCTCAGGACAGGGCACTGCTGAAATTTTGCAATGACAGAGTTGGGCCCTTTAGCCAAGTTCAAAAAATTCAGACACTTGCCACCAAAGTCTGATGAATACCGTAGCTTCCTATTTACACTACAGTTACTCAGTTACTTAAAATGGATTTAGATTGACAACTTGACATGTCAGTTTGCTGAGTACCATTTGATACAGGACTCTAATACCATCATGAGACAGTGCAGGGCTTGCATGTGTGTGTCCCCAGGCGTGGTCTGGGTTTCCACCATTGTGTCACCCACCAGAGGTGAAGGATCACTGATTTCCCAGGGACAGCTGCCTCTTGTGACTTCCCCTCCTCACTTCAACAGCCTCCAAGTTACCTGAACCTGGAAGACAAGTCTTAGTTGCCATCAGTGTCTCCCTCCCACTCACTATCTTCAGAGGAAGAGGAAAGCTGAAGGTCATCATAGAGGACACTTCAGGGGCCAGAGCCACGGTGCTCCTCAGACTTCCTGCAGAGGGAGAGTTCTGACCAGGAGGGCTGGATTTCCGCCACAGGATGGGAAGAGGGAGATGTCATGGACCTGCAGCTCCACCAGCCTCTGCTTAATCTTGTGAAGGCCATCCTGAGGGGCTGACCTGGAACATGGTTAATTGGTGGAGGATGGGGTCTAGTGCAGGCTTGAACAGTATTGGGGTGAGATCTGTTGAGTGGAGGTTGGAGGTCAATGCTTTGCACCAGGGCAGGTGTCCTCCTGGCCCTTGGGATGCCCTTGTTGGTCGATGTCCAGTTGTTCTGGGTGGAGGATGGAGATTCTGGAACACCCCCCACCCCGACCCAGATCTGGTCTCTGAGTCCTCTTCCGGGGAGTCTGGATGGGACTGAGTCTGGGTTTCTTTGCGGGGGCTTCAGTCAAGCTTGGATGGAGATCTCTCACTTGGTGCCTGGATGCTGCTTTTGGAGTCCTGGACCAAACTTCTCTTGATGGGAGACACTGAAGGCCGGGTGGATTTCAGGTCATGTTTCCCGATAAGTGAGCTAACCGAGCGATCCATTTCCAGGACAGATTTCCTCTTGGATGTCTGGAGGAGCGTCAGCCTGCGTGGATGCAGTAGAAGAGCAAAAACCAGAAAGATGATACGTTAGAATTTTCACACCATCAGATAAAAGGTAAAATTAACTCAGCGGCATCTCATAGCATTAAATTTAACAGCAGGAGATACGAGGAATCAATTTAAATAGGACGAGTTACTCAACCTCAGTGGTGGTCACGAAAAAAAAATTACCATATTGCCTTGATACACTTATACATCAGAGAGAAAAAGAGACTGTAATAATATCTCTTGTTCAGCAAATGGAAAGAAGCTTTTTCATACACACTTTTATGGATTGTACACAGTTTGGGGTCTTGCAGGCACTGTGATGGTGAAATAAGTTTGATAGACAATTTTGGAGGATATATCACTATTTAAAGATGCCTGGGGCTTCCCTGGTGGCGCAGTGGTTGAGAGTCCGCCTAACGATGCAGGGGACATGGGTTCGTGCCCCGGTCTGGGAAGATCCCACATGCCGCGGAGCAGCTGGGCCCGTGAGCCGTGGCTGTTGAGCCTGTGCGTCCGGAGCCTGTGCTCCGCAACGGGACAGGCTACAACAGTGAGAGGCCCGCGTACCGCAAAAAAAAAAAAAAAAAAAAAAAAAAAAAAGCCTGTTCTAAATTAAAAGATTCTACTTATGGAATGCCTCTGATAAAATCACCTCTGTTTCCCCTACCACAGCATGTTCTTTCCAGACATGCAAGTAAGAATGCAAAATGAAAGAAGTCGAGGAAAATGGCATCTGAAAAGTACACGAAATTATCACTTTAGTCGGAACAGAATGGGAACAATTCTCTCACACAGAATGGGATTGGGGCAAATCGGGGTTAGCCAGAAGGGCAAAAGAGCGGGAACCAGGAGAGATTTACTCTCACACGGTTGCAGGATGCTGTCACTTTCTTCCAGTACTGCTGCTGCCTCCCTGTGGTCTCCCGGGAAATCTCTGGAGGAGCTTCCTCTGCTGCTATGATTTATTTAGTAGACTTTCATCGAAAGCATTGACATGAAAGCATCCGATTCATTTTGTTAAATCAAAGAACAGCACTTTGACCAGTGCTTGCCTTCTAGGCATGGCATCTTGATGAACAGTCCTGTTTTTTTCCAACTGAAGATCAGCCTCCAGCCCGATACGCTTTGTGCTCTCAGGGTCCTGAACTATCTCTCGGAGTGCCTTTCTGAATGGGAACGTTTTCACCAGCATCATCGCCTGGAGACATCTTCAGCCTGTCCCCCCCATCCCCCTCCTTTTTATTCTTTGTATTCTTCAGCTCTCCTTACACTGGTCTCTCGCACGGTAGCAGTGTTGTCCTAGGCATGCTCAGGTGTCTCCTAACCCCACCCAAGTGGACTTCCAGTGTCATCATTTTCGGTTTCTTAGCTGCACTTTCGTCGTTCTTGGGCAGTTCTTTTTTTTTTTTTTCCATGGATGGGGGAGACCGGGGCACCGGGGGGCGGGGTAGGGGGCAACACAGTTACACACTGCGTGTGACCCGGAAAACTGATACACACCAGGCAATCACCAACAGGCTCTGAAGGAGGATCAATCGCTAGACACGCTGCACGCAGGTTTGCAATTTGTGGGTTTATTGCAGACTGGACAGGCAGCGGCAAACTTTGATTAAAGGCTTAACTCTTTCATTTTTGGCTTTTTAATTGGCTACTCTGACAACTAGCAATTCAGCTCTCTCTCCCATCTCAGTTGAGTTCCGGACACTGACTTTCTATAATTAAACTTACTAGATTCAGGGAAATAAAAGACAAGTTTAAATATTCTGACAGAGAAGCGGAACATACCTTTAAGAAGAACAAAGCAATTTTTGGGAAAAAAATGAAATAAAAATTCTAAAAATGAAAAGTACATAACATGGTGACCTCAGTGGATGTGTTTGAAAGTGCTCACCTTAGAAACAGACAATAAAAAAAATAGTGAACAGAATAAGTACCAGAAAAGAAATTCAGAATAATAAAGCCTGAAGAGGCAACATTTTGAAAAAAATAGTCATACCCAGAGGGAGAGATATCACAGTACAATAAAAAAATTCTAAAATGCATTTAATTAGAATCACAGAAGTTAAAGAGAGAAATGAACAGAAGCAATATTTGAATTAAAATGACTGAGAACTTTAAAACCGATGAATGAATACTCCACAGACTCAATAAGCTCGTTAGATTGCAAACACAGCCAAAAAAAAAAAAAAAATCTACATCCACATTGATTACAGTAAAATCACAAAAAATAAAGACAAAGAAACAACCTGAAAACCATCAGCAGGGGATAAAAACAGGAAAGAAAGAAAAAAGATTGCATAAAAGAAGAAAAAATTAAATGGGCATCTAATTTCTCAACTGGATCACAGTCGAAAGATAGCTTTCATATATTAAAAGGTTATCATGACCAATCTAACAACTGTATACCATGCAAAGACATATTTTGGAAAAAAAGAGAAAATGAAAACATTTATAGAAATACAAAAACTGGGATTTTTCATTAACATATCAAACGAAAGAATAATAATGAAAGATATTTATTAGAAACAAGGGTGGAAATACTGGATGACAGGATGGAGCAGTAGGAACAAATTAAGAATAACAAAATTAATAAATGTGTGGATAGCTCAAAATAAATAAAAATGTATAAAACATGGACAATATGTGATAAGCTTTAAACTATTTATATTTTTTAACTTTATTACATATATTTTCATAAATTACATCTATATATTTCTTGTCTATGTGTAATTTGAGTACACAACAATAATAACCTACCGACAGGAAGCGGTACCCAGGGTTCTGGCTCTCCCCTAGAAGAAGATAGAAATACCAATTAACTTTAGATTTATTAAAATAGGATAATCACAAAAATAATAGAAAAATATTGATCACCTCAAAACTAACAAAGTTTTGAAAACTTTAATCAATTTAAAATGAGGAAACAAAAGGAATCAATACACAGAAAATACAGGGTAAACAGAGATTTAATCTCAGATAGATCAGTCATCACATCAATGAAAATGGGCTAAATGCTTCCATTCAAAAAAAGTTTTATACAGCAGAAATAATACAACATTGTAAATCAACTATACTTCAATTAAAACCAAAACCAAAACAGTTTTATAAGAAATATACCTAAATATTAAAATACAGGAATTAAAAGTAGAAGAATGGGGAAAGATAGAGTATATAAACTCTACCCCGATATAAACAGTTATAACTTTATTAATACCAAAGTAGATTCTAAGGCAAGAAGTATTCTTAAAGATAAAAAGAAGACTTAATAAAGACAGAGGTTTAATTCAAAAGGAAAATATAGCAATTTAATATTATATATACCTAGTAAGTGACAGAATCCCAGGAAAATAGACAAAACTACAGTAACAGGGGATACAATAAACAGTGGTGAGCACAGGCAGTGATAAAATATGTTAGTAAAGTTTAATCCTCTACACATGTCAGAAACATTTTATTTAAAGATGAAATGGTACACGCTTTTCCTCTTATCAGCAACAAGAAAAGGTCGCTTACTGTCACCACTATTATCCAACAGTCTACTGGATGTCTTAAGTAATGCAGAGAAAATTCTGTATCATCGCTCTATCTATATAGAAAACCAAATTTACAAGATTTAAACCCTAGAAAAACACTACAGTTATTTATGGATGATTGTTATATAAAAAAATCCAAATTAATTAATTATTAGATTAATTATTAGAATTAGCAAATTATTAGAATTAACAAATTAGTTTTTTTCGTAATTGCTTGATTAAAGATCAATATATCCAAGTGAATTTTATCTCTATATACCAGCAAGAAACTGAAAGAGAAATTTTAAAAATTTAATTTTAAAAGCATCAAAAATACCAAATATCAAGGGAGAAGTCTAACAAATGCAAGAGCTTTATATGGAAAACTATGAAATGTTACCAAGAGAAATTAAAGAATATTTAAATAAATAGATAAACATACCAAGTTCGTACATTAAATAAAAATTAATATTGTAATTTGTTAATTCTCTACAAAATGATGTATAGATTCAAGGAATCCTAACATAATTCCAATTTTTTTAGGGGATTTGTCAAGTAGATTCTATAATGTTTATGGATATTCACAGGATGAAGAATATTAAAGACACTTAGAAAAAATAAGATAGCAGGACTTCATCTAGGTTAACAGTTCTCGTGATAAAACTACAGTACAATAACCAAACTATATGGTCTTTATGCAAGGATGGATCAATACACCAGTGGAATAGAATATAATATGGAAATACACCATGTGCTTTTTTTTTTTTTAACATCTTTATTGGGGTATAATTGCTTTACAATGGTGTGTTACTTTCTGCTTTATAACAAAGTGAATCAGTTATACATATGTTCCCATATCTCTTCCCTCCTGCATCTCCCTCCCTCCCACCCTCCCTATCCCACCCCTTTTCTGAACACTTTCTCTGTGACACAGGATATTGCACAGGCATGGGGGAGTGGCAGTCTTTTTAATAAACAGTATTGGGACATTGGGTTTGCACAAAGGAAAAAAAATGGAGCTAACTCCTATCTCACACTGTTGACATGAACTTAATTCCAACTGTATTCTGAAACTGTAGGTGGAAAACAAATTTTTTCTTAGAAAATAATGTCCCCGTCTGAGCTCATTGACACCCTCCACATTTACTTCTCTGCCTACTTCCCTCACACCATCCCTAAGAGGCTCTCCCGTGCAGTGACCAGCCACCTAATGGCCAAATCAAGGATTCCTTTCAGTCCCTTTCCTACTTAACCTTCTCCTCTTCACTATACTGTGAGCTCCTTGAGAATAGAAACCGTGTCTTCATCATCGTCACGTATCCATTCCCTAGCAGAGAGAAGGCACGTAACGAGGGCTCAGTTCTGTCTTTTTACTGAGCTGGTCTGAAACACTCAGCTTCCATGACAGCTTTTCCCCCATCTTGGCGCCTTATCATTTTGCTCCATGAGTTTCCCATAATTTCCTTCCCCTTTAAAAGTCGTGGTCTTCCTATGACATTTGCTTCATATTTTTCTTATTCTCCACTTATTCTGGGTTATTTCAACAGAAGCCAGAGACTCAGTTACCACCTATATTGTTTAAAACGCCACAGATCCTTTTCTCTTTTGCAGACATCCATGGATGTCTGATCATTTCTGGACTTGATCTATATGCACAGGTACCATAGCACATAAATTCAGCATGTTTCATACTAAATTCACCATAACCACACCACTCCCAAAACTTCCTCCATTTCCAGTATTCCCAGACTCAGTGATATCTCCCTCTACTTGGTTACTCAAGTGAGAACCACAGGGCATATATTTTCAATAGGTCTCTTGATTTCATCTACATCATTTCCTTCCTGGAATATTGCAGCTGGTTTCCCTGTTTCTGGCCATGTTCTGTTCTTAACCCATTGCCCTCACACCTTCTAAGATGCTCATTTCTCGATGCAAGGCTAATTGGTTCACTGCTTTGTGTCAATTTCTCCTCATTGCCTACAGACTCAATTGTGACCTTCTCAGCAAGGCATACCTGATCCTCTTCATGATCTCAGCCTGCTTGTTCCTCTAGCATAGTTCCTGGTCAGTTCCACAAATTCACCCTGTGAAAAAGCCTCACTAAACTATGTGCACTTCCCTCATGCAATGACACAATACTTTGCCTGTTCTCTTGACTCATCCTTCAACTCAAGATGACTGTCATCACCTCCTCTGTGAATGGGCCCCATGAGGCAGTTAGAAGCTCCATTTTTTCCCTTCATATTATGTTACAGATATCCCTACATCATAGCAATTACTGCATTGTTTTATAACTATTTATACATCAACATCACCTGTATGACCTGTGACCTTTCAAGGAAAGCATGTTTAGCTTCCTATGTCTTTGTAGGAGAAGTAGTATGATACAGTTGAGCATCTTTTGAGAGAAACAGATGATAATTTAGTTACCTGCTCTGCAAGTAGATCTGAACATTTGTATTAGTTAATTTCTGCAACTTTCTGGTCTTTAAAAGAATGGGATAAAGCAAGATGGAGAATATTTGTGCAGTGTCTGGCATATAGAATGTTCTCAGTAAATGGTAGCTGCATCATTACTAGTATTGTCATTATTGTTATTGTTAATTCCCTGGCACCAGTCTCAATGTCTGGTACCTATTAGGAATCCAGCTTGAGTGTTTGATGAATGATTTATATATGTATAAAATATATATAATGTGACGGTTTGGTTGACATTGACTCTACCTAATAAATATTGGACTCCAAACATTTTTTGCGTTACGCGGGCCTCTCACTGTTGTGGCCTCTCCCGTTGCGGAGCACAGGCTCCGGACGCGCAGACTCAGCGGCCATGGCTCACGGGCCCAGCCACTCCGCGGCATGTGGGATCCTCCCGGACCGGGGCACGAACCCGTGTCTCCTCCATTGGCAGGCAGACTCTCAACCACTGTGCCACCAGGGAAGCCCTCCAAACAACTTTTAAAATGCTTCTTTTTAAATTGCAGATATTCATTAAATCTTTTTTGAGTGGATTTTTCTGTGGCCTTTTGCTTCTTCCAAAGAAGCATATTTAATTTCTTCACTTACTGCCAGTTACAAATTTATAGACAGTAATACATTTATAGAGTCTATGGATTCAACCAAAGATTTTATTTAACAGATTTTTGAGAAGAAGTTAAGGTTTAGGCTTTGAAAATAAGCCTGGTTTAATATACTCAATTCTCATGAGCAGTTTTTGAAGATATTGAGAAATAACATTAAAATATTACATACTATGCACAGTCTAAGATTACAGTTTTCCTGTTTAATTCATGTCTGAATTATAAAACTTTCAGGATATATTAATAAAAAGTATCTGGAGTGTTTGTAGATTTAGTTTTTTAAAAGTTTTTTAAAAAGTCTTCCTCTAAAAATTAAAAAGTGTGTATGGAAACAAAAAAGACCCCGAATAACCTAAACAACCTTGAGAAAGAATGGAGCTGGAGGAATCAGGCTCCCTGGCTTTGGACAATACTATAAAGCTACAGCAATCAAAACAATATGGTACTGACAGAAAAAAAGAAATATAAATCAATGGTACAGGATAGAAAGCCCAGAGATAAACCCATGCACATACGGCCAATTAATCTAAGACAAAGGAGGCGAGATTATACAATGGAGCAACGATCGTCTCTTCAGTAAGTGGTTCTGAGAAAACTGAACAGCTACATGTAAAAGAATGAACTTAGGACATTCTCTAACACAGTATAGAAAAATAAACTCAAAATGGATTAAAGACCTAAAAATAAGACCAAGTACTCTAAAAATCCTAGAGGAATACATAACCAGAGCTCTGTTTGACATAAATTTCAGGAATATTTTTTTGATCTGTCTCACAGACTAATGAAAATAAAACCAAAAATAAACAAATGGGACCTAATTAAACTTAAAAACTCTTGCACAGCAAAAGAAATCGTAACCAAAAGGAAAAGACATCCTATGGACCGGGAGAAAATATTTTTAAATGATACAATGAACAAGAGATTAATTTCCAAAATATACAAACAGCTCATGCAGCTCAATTAAAAAAAAAAAAATCCAAAAATGTACAGAAGATTTAAATAGACATTTCTCCAAAGAAGATATAAAAATGGCCAACAGAGGGCTTCCCTGGTGGCGCAGTGGTTGACGGTCCGCCTGACGATGCAGGGGACATGGGTTCGTGCCCCGGTCCAGGAGGATCCCGCATGCCGCGGAGCGGCTGGGCCCGTGGGCCATGGCCACTGGGCCTGTGCGTCCGGAGCCTGTGCTCTGCAACGGGAGAGGCCACAGAAGTGAGAGGCCCGCGTACCACAAAAAAAAAAAAAAGTGGCCAACAGGTACATAAAAAATGCTCAATATCATTAATTATTAGAAAATGCAATTCAAATCTATATTGAGGAATCACCTCAAATCATTCAGAATGGCCATCATCAAAAAGGCTACAGATGATAAATTCCAGAGAGCGTGTGGGGAAAAAGGAACCTTCCTACACTGTTGGTGGGAATGTAAATTTGCATGTGCTATTCTGTACTTGATATTTCTTTTCACTCAGTGAAGTAATCAACTCAAGTCTAACATGGCCCAACAGACTCCTTACTGTCTTTTTCCATACCTTCTCCTTTCACATCCCTCCCAATCTCAGGAAGTCACAATGAAGTTCTAGGAGGTTCATCAAAACCTGCCTGTCCTTATGCCTCACCTTCACAGTAAGAGCAAAGTGCTACTGTTTCTGCCTCCAAGACATCCCCAAAGGTGTCCCCAGGGCCATTCAAGTGCAAGCCAGGATCCCCTGCCAGGAGTAGCAAAGGGTCTCCTGCTGGTGTCCTGCTTCCTTGTTAACTATCACAGAATGGTCCAGCAGCAACCAGGGGTACTGGGAAATATGCATCAAGTCACATCACTCCCCTACTCACAAGATTTCATTGGTGCCCTGTTAAGCCCCTACCTGGGTGGTCTCACCCCACCTCTCCAGCCTCCTTTTCCTGGTTTCCACAAAGTTCAAGGTCATGCAGGTTCTCTCCTCTTCCTCTGGGACCCTGCACAGCAGCCAATACTAGACCCACAGTGCCCCCTGGTGGCTGGAGATGCAAGATGCTCCGGACAGCTGGGCAAGGGGTGAGGCCCGGAGGAAGCGAGGTGGGAGGACAGGACACTGGATTTGAAAAAGGTCTTGGAAGAGCAAAAGCTTAGGAGAAGACCAAGAGTGTTAGATTTAGAGAGGAAAGTCTAATTGAGACCCCTCTGGGATGGCCCTGCTCGCTGGGTTATGGAAATGGAGTTGGAACCAGAGAGCAGTTGGCCTCTGGATGGGCCTCAAGCTCGACTCCAGAAACTCTCGTGAGACCTTTGACCATGTCTGTGCAGGAGAGGATGCTGAACATTTGGGTCCTAGACTCTGAGTCACCTTCCTCCTGCAGGCTCCTCTCTTCCATTTGCAGGGCTGGGTGTGAGGGGCTCCTGGAGAGAGGTGGCATCAGAACACACAGGGGGTCAGTGTCATTAACAGGAGGGGAGATGGAGGTTCGGGGTCACTCAGCCCTGAGGACAACCTTGCGCATCCCAGGTCTTTCCAAGTTTTTACTTTTCCAAGGTCTGAAGAGTTGTGCTCTGGGAACATAGGTGGGAAGAGTTTGGAGGTGGCTTTAGTGGCTGTGCGCAGTGAGGACCAGGGCTGCTGGGGAGGAAATTCCAGTTGAGATGAGGACTTGTGCTTCTATTCAGAAGTTCAGGGGGCATCAGTTACTTCCCAAGATCCCTGTGAGTTTTGAAAGAAAACATACTTCAGGTTTACCAGCATCCTGTATTTCTCTACACTCTGCCTGTTTGCAGGGGATTGCATGTTTTTGACCTCAGGATTCATATTAAATATCTTTTTGGCAAAACAGTCATGCAGATGGCCAACAGGTACTGAAAAGATGCTCAGCATCACTAATCAGGGAAATGCAAATCAAAACCACAAGGAGATATCACTTCACACCTTTTAGAATAAACGTCATCAAAAGGACAAGAGATAACAAGTGTTGGGGAGGGTGTGGAGAAAAGGGAGACCTTGGCCACTGTTGCTGGGAATGTAAGTTGGTGCAGCCACTGTGCAAAAGTGTGTGGAGGTTCCTCCAAAGATTAAAAATAGAACTATCATAAGATCCAACAATTCCAATTCTAGGTATATATTGAAGGAAATGAAATCACGTTCTCAAAAGGATATCTGCAGCCCCAAGTTCACTGCAGCATTATTTGCAATAGCCAAGATATGGAAACAATCTAAGTGTCCCTCAGTGGGTGGAGAAAATGTGATATATCTGTATAGAAACCAATCAATCTATCTATCATCTATTTATATATAGAAATGTGTATATATCTGCCATACAAAGAAAAAATTTCTGCCATATTCCACAAAAAGAAAGGCCTTTGAGGGCATGATGCTAAGTTAAGTATGTCAGAGAAAGTTAAATAGTGTATGTTCTCACTTACAAGTGGAATCTAAAAAACTCAACTCCTCTTTTTCTTCAGTGGAAGCTTCTTATACTCTCTCTCTTTATTTCCAATTCACTGTACATTGGCTCTTGATTTTCAAAAATGATAATGCCCTTATGTTCATCACTGGTCACGTAAAGGATCTGATAATAAAAAATGTTCAGTAAAATACAGAAAAGGTGAGTGGAAATATAAAGGAAATTCACAGAACTTTATGATCACTGTTGCTTTCATCTTAATGGTCACCTTCTGGAGATCTCAGCATGTTGATCTAAGATGCTCACAAATGTGAATTACATCATCCTCTTACCAATCCAGGTTCACTTGCCTGATGATCAGCAAGGCAAATGCCAAGATTCCAAGGTTTGCAGCAGAGAAAGGGTTTATTTATAAGGGAATCAAGGGAGGAGACAGGAGAACAAGTTTGAGATCTATCACTTCAAAGGGAAGGGAGCAGGGGTATTTAGGGGTGAAGAGTAGAGGGAGGTTGGAGGTGAAGGGAAAGGTGATTGAAGGCAGGGAAAATGTGAGGTTATCGCTGTTCTGTGCAGGCATATCTCTGTTACATGCTAGTTCATGGGATGCATGTTCAGAATATGGTGGCATTAGCATGAGCTAAGGATGGAGCTTTTGGCCCCATCATTTCAAATGGTCATCCACTGTGCACTCACACGGGCCCAATTGAATGTGTGATGGTCTTGTCTGGTTTGAACAGAGCAAGACTAGATTCATGACCTGAAAAAAACAACCAACCATTACTATAGTGACCCATCTGTCAGAGGAGTTATCTACAGGCGGTGGTTAAAGGAGTCTTGTAATATATTGTCTAAGCTATGGGAAACTTTCAGGGTATGCAATTCGCAGGAACAATGAATGCGAGCTTGACGGTGAAGGCATGTTACAAGAGGAGGGTTTTAAACAGGCTGTTCCCTTAACTGCTGTTCTGTGAGACAAAGTCAAGAATATCTATTAGTTACCAGTTTCTGTTAACCCTATGAGATGGGTTTCAATTCCACAAGGATTGGGTCCATGTAACTTTCACTTGCTAAACTCCATCTAGGCCTAGTGGAACCCAGGTATATAATAAACTTTTGTTAAGACATGATCTGAAATAATGAATGAAAGAGTGATCGCTATATTCATAGGGAATTTTATTTAAGAACGGATTGATTATAAAGTCAGTCATGGGACCTGTATTTTACTTTAACGTGCTATGGACAACACCTTTTTTTTTAAAACATCTTTATTGGAGTATAATTGCTTTACAATGTTGTGTTTGTTTCTGCTGTATAACAAAGTGAATCAGCTATATGTATACATATATCACCATATCCCCGCCCTCTTGTGTCTCCCTCCCACCCTCCCTATCCCACCCCTCTAGGTGCTCACAAAGCACCGAGCTGATCTTGTGCTATGTGGCTGCTTCCCACTAGCTATCTGTTTTACATTTGGTAGTGTATATACGTCCATGCCACTCTCTCACTTCGTCCCAGCTTACCCTTCCCCCTCCCCGTGTCCTCAAGTCCATTCTCTACATCTGTGTCTTTATTCCTGTCCTGCCCCTAGGTTCATCAGAACCATTTTTTTACAGATTCCATATATATGTGTTAGCATATGGTATTTGTTTTTTCCTTCCTGACTTACTACACTCTGTATGACAGTCTCTAGGTCCATCCATGTCTCTACGAATGACCCAATTTCATTCCTTTTTATGGCTGAGTAATATTCCATTGTATATATGTACCACATCTTCTTTATCCATTCGTCTATCGATGGACACTTAGGTTGCTTCCATATCCTGGCTATTGTAAATAGAGCTGCAGTGAACATTGGGGTACATGACTCTTTTTGAATTATGGTTTTCTCAGGGTATATGGCCGGTAGTGGGATTGCTGGGTCATATGGTAGTTCTATTTTTAGGTGTTTAAGGAATGCCCATACATTTCTTCATAGTGGCTGTATCAATTTACATTCCCACCAACAGTGCAAGAGGGTTCCCTTTTCTCCACACCCTCTCCAGAGTTTATTGTTTGTAGAATTTTTGATGATGGCCATTCTGACCAGTGGGAGGTGACACCTCATTGTAGTTTTGATTTGCATTTCTCTAATAATTACTGATGTTGAGCATCTTTTCATGTGCTTCTTGGCCATCTGTTTGTCTTCTTTGGAGAAATGTCTGTTTAGGTCTTCTGCCCATTATTTGATTGGGATGTTTGTTTTTTTGATATTGAGCTGCATGAGCTGTGTCTGGTCCTGGACTTCTGTTTTTTGATATTGAGCTGTTTGTGTATTTTGGAGATTAATCTATTGTCCGTTGCTTCACTTGCAAATATTTTCTCCCATTCTGAGGGCTGTCTTTACGTCTTGTTTAGGGTTACCTTTGCCGTGCAAAAGCTTTTAAGTTTAATTAGGTCCCGTTACTATTTTATTTTCATAACTCGAGGATGTGGGTCAAAAAAGATCTTGCTGCGATTATATGTCAAAGTGTGTTCTGCCTATGTTTTCCTCTAAGAGTTTTATAGTGTCCGGCCTTACATTTAGGTCTTTAACCCATTTTGAGTTTATTTTTGTGTATCGTGTTAGGAAGTGTTCTAATTTCATTCTTTTACATGTAGCTGTCCTGTTTTCCCAGCACCACTTATTGAAGAGGATATCTTTTCTCAATTGTATATTCTTGCCTCCTTTGTCATAGATTAGGTGACTATAGGTGTGTGGGTTTATCTCTGGGCTTTCTATCCTGTACCATTGATCTATATTTCTGTTTTTGTGCCAGTACCATATTGTCTTGATTATTGTAACTTAGTATTATAGTCTGAAGTCAGGGAGCCTGATTCCTCCAGCTCTGTTTTTCTTTCTCAAGGTTGCTTTGGCTATTCAGGGTCTTCTGTGTTTCCATACAAATTGTAAACTTTTTGTTCTAATTTTGTGAAAAATGCCATTGGTAAGTCGATGGGGATTGCACTGAATCTGTAGCTTGCTTTGGGTAGTGTAGTCATTTTCACAAGATTGATTCTTCCAATCCAATAACATGATATATTTCTCCATCTGTCTATGTCATCTTCGATTTCTTTCATCAGTGTTTTATAGTTTTCTGAGTACATGTCTTTTGCCTCCTTAGGTAGGCTTATTCCTAGGTAGTTTATTCTTTTTGTTGTGGTGGTAAATGGGATTATTTCCTTAATTTCTCCTTCTGGTCTTTCATTGTTAGTTTATAGGAATGCAAGAGATTTCTGTGTAGTACTTTTGTATCCTGCAACTTTACCAAATTCATTGATTAGTTCCTGTAGTTTTCTGGTAGCATCTTTAGGATTTTCTATGTATAGTATCATGTCATCTGCAGTGACAATTTTACTTCTTCTTTCCAATTTGTAGTCCTTTTATTTCTTTTTCTTCTCTGATTGCCTTGGTTAGGACTTCCATAACTGTGTTGAGTAAGAGTGGTGAGATGGATATCGTTGTCTTGTGCCTGACCTTAGAGGAAATGGTTTCAGTTTTTCACCATTGAGAATGATGTTTGCTGTGGGTTTGTTGTATATGGCCTTTATTATGTTGAGGTGGGTTCCCTCTATGCTTACTTTCTGGAGAATTTTTATCATAAGTGGGTGTTGAATTTTGTCAAAAGCTTTTTCTGCATCTATTTAGATGATCATATGGTTTTTATTCTTCAATTTGTTAATATGGTGTATGACATTGATTGACTTGCATATCCTGAAGAATCCTTGCATTCCTGGGATAAATCCCACTTGGTCATGGTGTATGATCCTTTTAACGTGTTGTTGGATTCTGTTTGCTAACATTTTGTTGAGGATTTTTGCATCTATGTTCATCAGAGAAATTGACCCGTAATTTTCTTTCTTTCTTTTATTTTTTTCTGATATCTTTGTATGGTTTTGGTATTGGGTGATAGTGGCCTCGTAGAATGAGTTTGGGATTGTTCCATCCTCTGCATTTTTTTGGAAGAGTTTGAGAAGGATAGGTTTAGCTCTTCTCTCAATGTTTGATAGAATTCACATGTGAAGCCATCTGGTCCTGGACTTCTGTTTGTTGGAAGATCTTTAATTTCAGTTTCAATTTCATTGCTTGTGATTGGTCTGTTTATATTTTCTAATTCTTCCTGTTTTAATCTTGGAAAGTTGTACCTTTACAAGAATTTGTCCATTTTTTCAGGGTTGTCCATTTACTGGCATATAGTTGGTTGTAGTAGTGTCTTATGATCCTTTGTATTTCTGCAGTGTCAGTTGTAATTTCTCCTTTTTCACTTCTAATTTTATTGTTTTGAGTCCTCTCCCTTTATTTCTTGATGAGTCTGGCTAAAGGTTTATTAATTTTGTTTATCTTCTCAAAGAACCATCTTCAAGTTTTATTGATCTTTGTTATTCTTTTCTTCATTTCTATTTATTTCTGCTCTGATCCTTATCATTTCTTTCCTTCAACTAACTTTGGGTTTTCTTTGTTCTTCTTTCTCTAGTTGCGTTAGGTGTAAGCTTAGCTTGTTTATTTGAGATTTTACTTGTTTCTTGACATGAGATTGAATTGCTATAAACTTCCCTCTTAGAATGCTTTTGTGTCCCATAGGTTTTGGTTCATCGTGTTTTCATTGTCATTTGTTTCTATGTATATTTTTATGTCCTCTTTGATTTCTTCAGTGATCTGTTGGTTATTTAGCAGTGCACTGTTTAGCTTCCATGTATTTGTGTTTTTTACAGTTTTTTTCCCCCCTGTAATTGATTTCCAATCTCATAGCATTGTGGTCAGAAAAGATGCTTGATACAACTTCAGTTTTCTTAAATTTTCCGATGCTTGATTTGTGACCTAAGATGTGATCTATCCTGGAAAATGTTCCCAGTGCACTTGAGAAGAAAGTGTATTCTGCCGCTTTCGGGTGGAATGTCCTGTAAATGTCAAGTAAATCTATCTGGTTTAGTGGGTCATTTAAAGGTTGTGTTTCCTTATTTATTTTCTGTCTAGATGATCTGGCCATTAGTGTAAATGGGGTGTTAAAGTCCCCCACTATAATTGTGTTATTGTTGATTTCCCATTTTATGGCTGTTAGCCTTTGCCTTATGTATTGAGGTGCTCCTATGTGGGGTGCATAAATATTTATAACTGTTATATTTTCTTCTTGGATTGATTCCCTAATCATTATATAGTGTCCTTCCTTATCTCTTGTAACAGTCTTTATTTCAGTCTGTTTTATCTGATACGAGTATTGCTACTTCAGCTTTCTTGTGATTTACATTTGTATAGAATAACTTTTTCCAACCCCTCACTTTCAGTCTGTATGTGTCCCTAGGTCTGCAGTGGGTGTCTTGTAGACAGCATATATAAGGGTCTTGTTTTTGTATCCATTCAGCCAGTCTGTGTCTTTTGGTTGGAGGATTTAATCCATTTACATTCAAGGTAATTATCAACATGTATGTTCCTATTAACATTTTCTTAATTGTTTGGACTTGTTTTTGTGGGTCTTTTTCTTCTCTTGTGTTTCCTGCCTAGAGAAGTTCCTTTAGCATTTGTTATAAAGCTGGTTTGGTGGTGCTGAATTCTCTTAGCTTTTGCTCTTCAGTAAAGGTTTTAATTTCTCCAAGTCCGAATGAGATCCTTGCTGGATAGAGTAATCTTGGTTGTCAGTTTTTTCCTTTCATCACTTTAAATATATCCTGCCACTCCCTTCTAGCTTGCAGAGTTTCTGTTCAAAAATCAGCTGATAACCTTATGGGGATTCCCTAGTATGTTATTTGCTGCTTTTCCTTTCCTGCTTTTAATATTTTTTCTTTGAATTTAATTTTTGTTGGTTTGATTAATGTGTGTCTTGGTGTGTTTCTCCTAGGGTTTATCCTGCACGGGACTCTGCGCTTCCTGGACTTGGGTGGCTATTTCCATTTCCATGTTAGGGAACTTTTGAAATATAACCTTTTCAAATATTTTCTCAGATCCTTTCTCTTTCTTTTCTTCTTCTGAGACCCCTGTAATTCAAATGTTGGTGCATTTAATGTTGTCCCAGAGGTCTCTGAGACTGTCCTCAATTCTTTTCATCCTTTTTTCTTTATTCTGCTCCATGGCAGTTATTTCCACCATTCTAACTTCCGGCTCACTTATCTGTTCTTCTGCCTCAGTTATTCTGCTATTGATTCCTTCTAGTGTATTTTTCATTTCAGTTATTGTGTTGTTCATCACTGTTTGCTCTTTAGTTCTCTTCTAGGTCTTTGTTAAATATTTTTTATATTATCACAATCCCTGCCTCCATTCTATTTCTGAAAGTTTCTATCATCTTTACTATCGTTGCTCTGAATTCTTTTTCAGGTAGGTTGCCTATTTCCTCTTCATTTATTTGATCTTGTAGGTTTTTACCTTGCTCCTTCATCTGTAACAATTTTTTTGGTCGTCTCATTTTTTTTTTTTGATGGGTTAAGCTGTGTTCCTGTCTTCCTGGTTGTTTGCCCTGAGGCATCCAGTACTGGAGTTTGCAGGCAGTTGGATAGAGCCGAGTCTTGGTGCTGAGATGAGGATCTCTGGGAGACCTCACTCTGATGAATATTCCCTGTGGTCTGAGTTTCTCTGTTAGTCCAGTAGTTTGGACTTGGCACTCCCATCACATGAGTCAGACCTGACCCCCGGCCTGGGAACCAAGATCCCGCGAACCACGTGGCACATCAAAGAAAAACAAAAGGAACAGTATAGTAACAAAGAATAATAAAATAAAATAAAATTAGAAAAATTAAAAATTCATTAGAAAAAATAAAAATATAAGTAAAACAACAAAAGAAAGGTAAAACAGAACCAAACAGCCAAAAAAAAAAAAAAAGGCGGGGGTGGGGACAAACCAAAAGGAGCAGAACGATAACAAAGAATAAAAAATAAAATTAGAAAAATTAAAAATTTATTAGAAAAAATTAAAATATAAATGAAACAACAATAACAATGAGGTAAAACAGAACCACAACCTCAAAAAAAAGAAAAAAATAGACAAAAAAGGGCCAGAAAAGTCCTTGGCTGTGGAGGGTGGGGCTTAGGTGGGGGTGGAGTTTAGGGTGGGGGCGAGGCCTAGGCTCAGGACCCACACAGCCTGGAAAAGGCAGCATGGCTGGAGAGGGCCTCAGAGTGTGCAGTGCAGAGATAAGGCCCTAGGCGGGGATGCAGAGGTAGGGCTTAGGCCCAGCGCAGGTGGAGGGGGACTTGGAGGGCAGGGGATCTGGCCCAGGAGCTCAGCAGGCTCTTGGGGGCCCGAGTGGGCAGGGGAAATGCTGGCCTAGTTCCCTTCTGATCCTCCAGTCCCCCAAGGGTTTCTCCCTGTCCCTGCTGATCCCCTCATTGTGGGTGGGTCCCTCCTGAGCAAGGGAGTAGCTTCCTCTGCTGCTCTTCTTACCTGCAAAACAAAGCAGGTTAAGTTGCAGAACCCCAGTCTCCTTGTCAGAGTGCGGTTGTGATAGTGGAACAGTCACATTGCCGAATTCCACAGTTTCAGTGGGGAATGTCCCTGCCTCCCTGACTTATATAGGGCTTTAAGGTCATGTAATCTCCTTGAGTCTTTCTCACGCAAGGAATTTTCTCTCACCTTTTTTCACACCTTACATCAAAAGGTGTGACTGCAAGTTGTGCTGTAGTGTTTTCATGCATTTTAGGCTTATCTGGACATTTGTGTCCATTTTCAGCAGTATATTTATTTTTGGAAAGAACAACTAATTTTTCTTTTTTTAGTATGCCTATGTTTTTCTAAATTCCACAATGCTTATCATGGTACAATATAGAGAACATAATATTTACTATTTAAATATCACTTGGAGTGTATTTCTTAGGGCCTCCCTTATCTTCGTATATTAGTGCAAACAGCAACATCACCGAAGTACTAAGCTCTAACGGCCACGCATACTCTACATAGAGAAGAGAAAATGAAATAGAATTTTTATTCAGTAAAATGGCAATCATACAAACATGGGATGCCTTCATTTAATACTTTCATACACGCATTTGAACATCAAAGCCAGTGTGCCTACTTCTGAAAAAATAGGCTTTCCCATATGACAAAAGATGAGTCTACCTTTGTTTACAGGTTTACCTGGGGAATCTTTTCTGATCCGGTAGACTGGTAGCTTCATAGCTGGGTATTTGAATTCTTTTCTTTTAGCTTTTATCTTGGTGTGGGGTTTCATTTTCTTTATCATACGGTCAAATGAAGAGGTTTCAGGTAGGAAGGAACGAATAATGATCTGGCCTATCCAAGCCTATGGAAAGATAGCTACCACTTTGCTTCACAGCACTTGCGTTGGGATTTTATGAATCCCAGTGGTTATGTCCATGTCATTGCGTGGCCATCTTCATGAAATATATAGTATGCAGAATGATTTATCAGTCTGTTTCAGAATTTCTTATAAAGGATCTCTCAATTGCAATCTGGCATACTAACCCAAACTAAACTCAAGAAATGCCATGAGTGGAATACAGAATTAGAAATTTTACTATTTCTAGAGGAAAAGACAGGCTATACAATGCTTCATATCATTCCTAATCCGTGAATCACTGGGTCATGAAGAATGGATAATGCCTAGACAGAATGTGCAATTTCCCCCCTTAAGACCTCAGATGTTATTTATCATTTCTGTTCCCCATTCTTTGGGAGGCAAAGACTCATCTCTGACCTACGTTTCTTGCATTTCATAGGACCATGAACTTAGCAGAAAAATGGGTGGAGGTGGGGAGAGAAATTGCTTTAACATAACACATTGTAAAATATCCATCTAATATCAATCATCTTTGTATGAATATATGTATGTGAGTATGAATGTCTATCTTTGTATCTATACATCTCTCTATTGACCTACCAAATTTTTTTTTCTCATTCACTACAATTCATGGGTTCTATTTCACTCCCCTTTAGAAGCCATATAAGTTACAAATAAATTTGTGATTCATTCAAATGGCGGCCCATCATTTTTGATAGTTTCTAAATATGTTGAAATTTCATTTTCCAGTATCTTTGTTCATTGGGCTGTTTGAAATATCATTTCAAAAATAGGCTAGCCAGTAAAGCAACCATACGCCAATAAAAATTAATTTCAAATATAGGTTAACCAATTTTTTCTTACTGTCTGGGAATTTTCTATCAAGTGTGAAGAGTTTCCTGACTTGCCCTGGGTAGATTAAACAAACAAACAAACAAAAAATACCTTGCCTTAACTGACATCACTTGATTTCAGTGAGCCTCACATCAATGCTGCATTACTAAAAGGTAACATTCATGTGTCCTGAGACCGTGCTCCCTGTGTTGGCAGCTCAAAGTTCTTGTACCCATCCCTTCATTCCAATCTCAAATGACTTCTCTAACAGACATCTATTCTTTACTTCAGTGAAGCTTAGAAGATTCTGGAAAGTAGAGTCAGTGCCTACTCAAACCCTATGCAATGATAGAAGGAAAGAGTAGAGCTATTTGTTTTTTGTTTTTTTTTACATCTTTATTGGAGTATAATTGCTTTACAATGGTGTGTTAGTTTCTGCTTTATAACAAAGTGAATCAGTTATACATATACATATGTTCCTGTATCTCTTCCTTCTTGCGTCTCCCTCCCTCCCACCCTCCCCATCCCTCCCCTCCAGGTGGTCACAAAGCACCAAACTGATCTCCCTGTGCTATGCGGCTACTTCCCACTAGCTATCCACTTTACGTTCGGTAGTGTATATATGTCCATGCCACTCTCTCACTTTGTCACAGCTTACCCTTCCCCTCCCCATATCCTCAAGTCCATTCTCTAGTAGGTCTGTGTCTTTATTCCTGTCTTACCCCTAGGTTCTTCATGACATTTTTTCCCCTAAAATTCCATATATATGTGTTAGCATACAGTATTTGGCTTTCTCTTTCTGACTTACTTCACTCTGTATGACAGACTCTAGGTCCATCCACCTCATTACAAATAGCTCAATTTCGTTTCTTTCTATGTCTAAGTAATATTCCATTGTATATATGGGCCACATCTTTTTATCCATTCATCCGATGATGGACACTTAGGTTGTTTCCATCTCTGGGCTATTGTGAATAGAGCTGCAATGAACATTTTGGTACATGACGCTTTTTGTGGTTTTTTTTTTTTCCATTTTAACATCTTTATTGGAGTATAATTGCTTTACAATGGTATGTTAGTTTCAGCTTCACAACAAAATGAATCAGTTATATATATACATATGTTCCCATATCTCTTCCCGCTTGCGTCTCCCTCCCTCCCACCTCCCTATCCCACCCCTCCAGGCGGTCACAAAGAACCGAGCTGATCTCCCTCTGCTATGCGGCTGCTTCCCACTAGCTATCTACCTTACGTTTGGTAGTGTATATATGTCCATGCCTCTCTCTCACTTTGTCACCGTTTACCCTTCCCCCTCCCCATAGCCTCAAGTCCATTCTCTAGTAAGTCTGTATCTTTATTCCTGTTTCACCCCTAGGTTTTTCATGACATTTTTTTTCTTAAATTCCATATATATGTATTAGCATACGGTATTTGTCTCTCTCTTTCTGAACATTTTGGGTATATGCCCAGTAGTGGGCATATGCCCAGTAGTGGGATTGCTGGGTCATATGGTAGGGTATATGCCCAGGGTATATGCCCAGTAGTGGGATTTGCCCAGTAGTGGGATTGCCCAGGGTATATGCCCAGTAGTGGGATTGCTGGGTCATATGGTAGTTCTATTTGTAGTTTTTTAGGGAACCTCCATACTGTTCTCCATAGTGGCTGTACCAATTCACATTCCCACCAAGACTGCAAGAGTGTTCCCTTTTCTCCACACCCTCTCCAGCATTTATTGTTTCTAGATATTTTGATGATGGCCATTCTGACTGGTGTGAGATGATATCTCATTATAGTTTCGATTTGCATTTCTCTAATGATTAATGATGTTGAGCATTCTTTCATGTGTTTGTTGGCAGTCTGTATATCTTCTTTGGAGAAATGTCTATTTAGGTCTTCTGCCCATTCTTAGATTGGGTTGTTTGTTATTTTGTTATTGAGCTGCATGAGCTGCTTGTAAATTTTGGAGATTAATCCTTTGTCAGTTGCTTCATTTGCAAACATTTTCTCCCATGCTGAGGGTTGTTTTGGGTCTTGTTTATGGTTTCCTTTGCTGTGCAAAAGCTTTGAAGTTTCATTAGGTCCCATTTGTTTGTTTTTATTTCCATTTCTCTAGGAGGTGGGTCAAAAAGGATCTTGCTGTGATTTATGTCATAGAGTGTTCTGCCTATGTTTCCCTCTAAGAGTTTGATAGTTTCTGGCCTTAAATTTAGGTATTAAATCCATCTTGAGCTTATTTTTGTGTATGGTGTTAGGGAGTGATCTAATCTCATACTTTTACATGTACCTGTCCAGTTTTCCCAGCACCATTTATTGAAGAGTCTGTCTTTTCTCCATAGTATATCCTTGCCTCCTTTGTCATTAGTTGACCATAGGTGCATGGATTTATCTCTGGGCTTTCTATCCTGTTCCATTGATCTATATTTCGGTTTCTGTGCAAGTACCATACTGTCTTGATTACTGTAGCTTTGTAGTATTGTCTGAAGTCAGGGAGCCTGATTCCTCCAGCTCCGTTTTTCGTTCTCAAGATTGCTTTGGCTATTCGGGGTCTTTGGTGTTTCCATACAAATGGTGAAATTTTTTGTTCTAGTTCTGTGAAAAATGCCAGTGGTAGTTTGATAGGGATTGCATTGAATCTGTAGATTGCTTTGGGTAGTAGTCATTTTCACAATGTTGATTCTTCCAATTCAAGAACATGGTATATCTCTCCATCTATTTGTATCATCTTTAATTTCTTTCATCAGTGTCTTATAATTTTCTGCATACAAGTCTTTTGTCTCCTTAGGTAGGTTTATTCCTAGATACTTTATTCTTTTTGTTGCAATGGTAAATGGGGTGTTTTCTTGATTTCACTTTCAGATTTTTCATCATTAGTGTATAGGAATGCAAGAGATTTCTGTGCATTAATTTTGTATCCTGCTACATTACCAAATTCATTGATTAGCTCTCGTAGTTTTCTGGTAGCATCTTTAGGATTCTCTATGTAGAGTATCATGTCATCTGCAAACAGTGACACCTTTACTTCTTCTTTTCTGATTTGGATTCCTTTTCTTCTCTGATTGCTGTGGCTAAAACTTCCAAAACTATGTTGAATAAGAGTGGTGAGAGTGGGCAACCTTCTGTTGTTCCTGAACTTAGTGAAAATGATTTCAGGTTTTCACCATTGAGGACGATGTTGGCTGTGGGTTTGTCATATATGGACTTTATTATGTTGAGGAAAGTTCCCTCTATGCCTACTTTCTGCAGGGCTTTTATCATAAATGGGTGTTGAATTTTGTCAAAAGCCTTCTCTGCATCTATTGAGATGATCATATGGTTTTTCTCCTTCAATTTGTTAATATGGTTTATCATGTTGATTGATTTGCGTATATTGAAGAATCCTTGCATTCCTGGAATAAACCCCACTTGATCATGTTGTATGATCCTTTTAATGTGCTGTTGGATTCTGTTTCCTAGTATCTTGTTGTGGATTTTTGCATCTGTGTTCATCACTCATATTGGCTTGTAGTTTTCTTTCTTTGTGACATCCTTGTCTGGTTTTGGTATCAGGGTGATGGTGGCCTCGTAAAATGAGTTTGGGCGTTTTCCTCCCTCTGCTATATTTTGGAAGAGTCTGAGAAGGATAGGTGTTAGCTGTTCTCTAAATGTTTGATAGAATTCGCCTGTGAAGCCATCTGGTCCTGGGCTTTTGTTTGTTGGAAGATTTTTAATCACAGTTTCAATTTCAGTGCTTGTGATTGGTCTGTTCATATTTTCTATTTCTTCCTGATTCAGTCTTAGCAAGTTGTGCATTTCTAAGAATTTGTCCATTTCTTCCAGGTTGTCCATTTTATTGGCATAGAGTTGCTTGTAGTAATCTCTCATGATCTTTTGTATTTCTGCAGTGTCAGTTGTTACTTCTCTTTTTTCATTTCTAATTCTATTGATTTGAGTCTTCTCCCTTTTTTTCTTGATGAGTCTGGCTAATGGTTTACCAGTTTTGTTTATCTTCTCAAAGACCCAGCTTTTAGTTTTATTGATCTTTGCTATCGTTTCCTTCATTTCTTTTTCATTTATTTCTGATCTGATCTTTATGATTTCTTTCCTTCTGCTAACTGTGGGGTTCTTTTGTTCTTCTTTCTCTAATTGCTTTAGGTGCAAGGTTAGGTTGTTTATTCGAGATGTTTCCTGTTTCTTAAGGTAGGATTGTATTGCTATAAACTTGCCTCTTAGAACTGCTTTTGCTGCATCCCATAGGTTTTGGGTCATCGTGTCTCCACTGTCATTTGTTTCTAGGTATTTTTTTGATTTCCTCTTTGATTTCTTCAGTGATCACTTGGTTATTAAGTAGTGTATTGCTTAGCCTCCATGTGTTTGTATTTTTTACAGATCTTTTCCTGTAATGGATATCTAGTCTCATAGCGTTGTGGTCAGAAAAGATACTTGAAACAATTTCAATTTTCTTAAACTTATCAATTCTTGACTTGTGACCCAAGATTATGATCCATCCTGGAGAATGTTCCATGAGCACTTGAGAAAAATGTGTATTCTGTTGTTTTTGGATGGAATGTCCTATAAATATCAATTAAATCCATCTTGTTTAATGTAGCATTTAAAGCTTATGTTTCCTTATTTATTTTCATTTTGGATGATCTCTCCATTGGTGAAAGTGGGCTGTTAAAGTCCCCTACTATGAATGTGTTACTGTCGATTTCCCCTTTTATGGCTGTTAGTATTTGCCTTATGTATTGAGGGGCTCCTATGTTGGGTGAATAAATATTTATAATTGTTATATCTTCTTGGATCGATCCCTTGATCATTATGTAGTGTCCTTCTTTGTCTCTTCTAATAGTCTTTATTTTAAAGTCTGTTTTGTCTAATATGAGAATTGCTACTCCAGGTTTCTTTTGGTTTCGACTTGCATGGAATATCTTTTTCCATCCCCTTACTTTCAGTCTGTATGTGTCTCTAGGTGTGAAGTGGGTCTCTTGTAGACAGCATATATAAGGGTCTTGTTTTTGTATCCATTCAGCCAATCTGTGTCTTTTGGTGGGAGCATTTAGTCCATTTACATTTAAGGTAATTATCGATATGTATGTTCCTATTCTCATTTTCTAAATTGTTTTGGGTTCGTTAGTTTAGGTCTTTTCCTTCTCTTGTGTTTCTTGCCTAGAGAAGTTCCTTTAGCATTTGTTGTAAAGCTGGTTTGGTGGTGCTGAACTCTCACCTTTTGCTTGTCTGTAAAAGTTTTAATTTCTCCATCAAATCTGAATGAGATCCTTGCTGGGTAGAGTAATCTTGGTTGCAGGTTTTTCTCCTTCATCACTTTAAATATGTCCTGCCAGTCCCTTCTGGCGTGCAGAGTTTCTGCTGAAAGATCAGCTGTTAACTTTATGGGGATTCCGTTGTATGCTATTTGTTGTTTTTCCCTTGCTGCTTTTAATATGTTTTCTTTGTATTTAATTTTTGACAGTTTAATATATGTCTTGGCTATTTCTCCTTGGATTTATCCTGTATGGGACTCTGTGTGCTTCCTGGACTTGATTAACTATTTCCTTTCCCATAATTAGGGAGGTTTTCAACTGTAATCTCTTCAAATATTTTCTCAGTCCCTTTCTTTTTCTCTTCTTCCTTTGGAACCCCTATAATTCGAATGTTGGTGCATTTAATGTTGTCCCAGAGGTCTCTGAGACTGTCCTCAGTTCTTTTCATTCTTTTGTCTTTATTCTGCTCTGCAGTAGTTATTTCCACTATTTTATTTTCCAGGTCACTTATCCGTTCTTCTGGCTCAGTTATTCTGCTATTGATCCCATCTAGAGTATTTTTAGTTTCATTTATTGTGTTGCTCATCGTTGCTTGTTTCATCTTTAGTTCTTCTAGGTCATTGTTAAATGTTTCTTGCATTTTCTGTATTCTATTTCCAAGATTTTGGATCATCTTTACTATCATTATTCTGAATTCTTTTTCAGGGAGACAGCCTATTTCCTCTTCATTTGTTAGGTCTGGTGGGTTTTTATCTTGCTCCTTCATCTGCTGTGTGTTTTTCTGTCTTCTCATTTTGCTTATCTTACTGTGTTTGGGGTCTCCTTTTTGCAGGCTGCAGGTTCGTAGTTCCCGTTGTTTTTGATGTCTGTCCCCAGTGGCTAAGGTTGGTTCAGTGGGTTGTGTAGGCTTCCTGGTGGAGGGGACTAGTGTCTGTGTTCTGAGGGATGAGGCTGGATCTTGTCTCTCTGGTGGGCAGGTCCACGTCTGGTGGTGTGTTTTGGGTTGTCTGTGGCCTTATTATGATTTTAGGCAGCCTCTCTGCTAATGGGTGGGGTTGTGTTCCTGTCTTGCTAGTTGTTTGGCATAGGGTGTCCAGCACTGTAGTTTGCTGGTCGTTGACTGAAGCTGGGTGCTGGTGTTGAGATGAAGATCTCTGGGAGATTTTCTCCATTTGAAATTATGTGGATCTGGGAGGTCTCTTGTGGACCAGTGTCCTGAAGTTGGCTCTCCCACCTCAGAGGCACAGCACTGACTCCTGGCTGCAGCACCAAGTGCGTTTCATCAGCACGGCTCAGAATAAAAGGGAGAAAAAGTAGAAAGAAAGAAAAAGGAAGGAAGGAAGGTAAAATAAAGTTATTAAAATAAAAAATAATTATTAAGAAAAAAAATTTTTTCAAGAAAAAAAAAAAGGACGGATAGAACCCTAGGAAAAATGGGGAAAGCAAAGCTATACAGACAGAATCTCACACAGAAGCATACACATACACACTCACATAAAGAGGAAAAGGGGAAAAAATAATATATCGTGCTCTCAAAGTCCACCTCCTCAATTTGGGATGATTCGTTGCCTATTCATGTATTACACAGATGCAGGGTACATCAAGTTGACTGTGGAGCTTTAATCCGTTGCTTCTGAGGCTGCTGGGAGAGATTTCCCTTTCTCTTCTTTGTTCGCACAGCTCCCGGGGCTCAGCTTTGGATTTGGCCCTGCCTCTTTGTGTAGGTCGCTGGAGGGCGTCTGTTCTTTGCTCAGACAGGATGGGGTTAAAGGAGCAGCTGCTCGGGGGCTCTGGCTCACTCAGGCTGGGGGGAGGAAGGGGTGCAGTTGTGGGATGAGCCTGCGGCGGCAGAGGTTGGCGGGACATTGCACCAGCCTGAGGTGCCTCGTGCGTTCTCCAGGTGAAGTTGTCCCTGGATTCCGGGACCCTGGCAGTGGCGGGCTGTACAGGCTTTGGGGAGGGGAGGTGTGGATAGTGACCTGTGCTTGCACACAGGCTTCTTGGTGGCGGCAGCAGCAGCCTTAGTGTCTCATGCCCGTCTCTGGAGTCCGCACTGCTAGTCGCGGGTCGCGCCCATCTCTGGAGCTCCTTTAAACAGTGCTCTTAATCCCCTCTCCTCACGCACCTGGAAACAAAGAGGGAAGAAAAAGTCTCTTGCCTCTTCGGCAGGTCCAGACTTTTCCCCGGACTCCCTCCCGGCTAGCCGTGGTGCACTAACCCCCTGTAGGCTTTGTTCACACCGCCAACCCCAGTCCTCTCCCTGTGCTCTGACCGAAGCCTGAACCTCAGCTCCCAGCCCCGCCCGCCCCGGTGGGTAAGCAGACAAGCCTCTCAGCCTGGTGAGTGCCGGTCGGCACCGATCCTCTGTGCGGGAATCCCTCCGCTTTGCCCTCCGCACCCGTTGCTGTGCTCTCCTCCGCAGCACCGAAGCTTCCCCCCTCCGCCACCCGCAGTTTCTGCCCGTGAAGGGGCTTCCTAGTCTGTGGAAACCTTTCCTCCTTCACAGCTCCCTCCGACTGGTGCAGATCCCATCCCTATTCTTATGTCTCTGTTTATTTTTTCTTTTGCCCTACCCAGGTATGTGGGGAGATTCTTGCCTTTTGGGAGGTCTGAGGTCTTCTGCCAGCGTTCAGTAGGTGTTCTGTAGGAGTTTTTCCACGTGTAGATATATTTCTGGTGTATCTGTGGGGAGGAAGCAGATCTCCACGTTTTACTCTTCCACCGTCTTCCTGCCTCTCTCCGCTATTTGGGTTTTGTCAGAGTCCATCATTCAGTGAAAGGCCGGATTTGGTCAGAAGACAAGGGAGGAAAAGGCATAAACTGTGACGTAGGTCACTGGCAACAGGTTTATATCCACAGTTGTAGCAGGCTCTGGGTGTAGCCCAAAGGGGAGCCTATTTCCTACATATTTAAAAGACCTTTTGCTTTCCTCCAACCACAGTGGCTTTTCTGTCCTGGAGGTACAGAGTTCTGCAGAAGGAAGACGTATTCCCCAAACAGGTGTTCTCTAGGATGGAGGGAGCAGCCATTGGCTCCTCCCAGGAAGTTCCCTCTATAAAGCTACATAGTTTTCCTTGGTCCTAGTCAAACTGTGTCCTATGTTAGAAAAAGGAGATGACATGGGACTTAGGGGATATCCTGGCACACCACCTCCAGTGGGTCTCAAACATTGCCACCTAATCCACTCACCTGGAGAGCAGCTGAAATCCCAATACCCGGGCCTCAAAACAGACAACCAAAATATGGGATCCTTTGAAGTAAGATTGAGGCATATGTAGCTATTAAAATTCACCCTCAGAGTGGCATGTGGGCCTCAGTGAGAACAAGTCAGCTTACAGTGCTATCGCATTCTCCATGCCTGACATTGACAAGGGCACACTGTGTATGTGCATATACTGACCAGTGAGTGGTCTTGGGGGCACGGGTGCCTGAGAGTCTATATTTCTGAATAGCCTCAGTCCTTCCAAGCTCCTCTGTCCTCCCAGTTCCATAAGCTTTGAGGATAAATGTTAAGGGGATCTTCAAGGCTGAAAAATAAAAACCATGTATGTCATGACTTGTTTTACCTAGAATTTTATTGGTATTGAAAGAAAAATTTTAAACAAAGATTTAGAATAATGTTTACTAAGGAAATAATAATAATAATAATAAACAAAGCCACAGGAGCAGTCCCCTGTATGATTTACATGGAAAGAAGTCTGCAGAATCCACAAATTTCATCTTAACTCAGGGCCCTGCTGTCATTCTGTAAAGCAGAGTTAGGCCCGTTAGTCAGCTGCAATACTTTCAGACATTTGCCACCAATTCCAGATTCTCACCACAGCTTTCTATTTACACCACAGTTAAAACTTTCTCGTGGAATTGTCTCAAAGTTGTCTACAAAGGATTGAGTTTGCAAAAGAATTGACATTCCAGTTTGATAAGCACCATTTCCATGTTGACTCTAATTCCATCAGGAGAAAATGCAGTGCTTTCCACATGTGTGTCCCTAAGCAAAACCTGGGTTTCCACTACTGTTTCACCCACCCACCCCCCAGAGGTGAAGAATCACTGATTCACCAGGGACAGGCCACTCCTTGGGACTTCCCCTCCTCTGTTCCACAGTCACCTCCAGGGTACCTGGGGCTGAAGGACATGTCTTAGTGGTCATTGGTGTCTCCCTCTCACTCACTCTCTTCAGAGAAAGAAGAAATCTGAAGGTCACCATAGAGGACACTCCAGGGGCCTGGGGCACAGTGCTCCTCAGACCTCTTGCCCATGGCTGGGCTCTGAGCAGGAGACGAAGAGGGAGATGTCATGTATGTGCAGCTCCACCAGGCTTTGCCTACTCTCCTGAAGAGCATCCTGAGAGACTGGCCCGGAACATGTTTGAGGGGTGGAGGCTGGACTCTGGTGTAGGCCTGGAGAGTATTCAGGTAAGATGTTTGTGTGGAGGCTGGAGGTTAATGCTTTGCACCTGTGCAGGTGTCTTCCTGGTCACTTGGGGTGCCACGGTTGGCCCAGGTCTGGTGGTACTGGGTGGAGGCTGCAGATTCTGGAAAACCCCCGGATCTGGTCTCAGGGTGCTCTTCTTGGGAAATTGGATGGGACTCAGTCTGGGTTTCTTTGGTGGGTTCAGACAAGCCAGGGTGGAGATCTGAGCAGATCTCTTGCCTGGTGCCTGGATGCTGCTTATGAAGTCCTGGACCAAACTTCTCTTGATGGGATGCCCTGAGGGCCAGGTGGATTTCAGGTCATCAGTCCTGATCAGTGAGCTAATTGGGCGATCCATCTCCAGGACAGATTTCCTGTGGGATGCCTGGATGAGCATTGGCCGTTGTGGAGGCTGTAGGAGAGCACCAAAAAGAGAAAGACAAAATGTTAGAATTTCCTCATTGTCCCGTAAAAATTAACATTAACCAAACAACATCTCCTATATTAAATTTCACAGTAAGAGACAGACGAGGAGTCAACTTAAATGTAATGAGTTACTCAACCTCTGGGGTGGTCACCAAAAACGAAACAGCCATATCCTGTTGATACATTTTAAACATCAGCTCGAAAAAGAGGAAGATTGTAATCAACGTCTGTTGTTTAACTAATGGAGACAAGGTTTTTATACACTCTTCTTGGCACTGTACACTGCTTAGTGTCTTGCAGGCCCTGTGATGGTGAAATGAGTTTTGATGGCCAATTTTGGAGGATGCCTCGCAAATGAAAACTGGCTCTTCTAACTTCAAGGATTCAGCTTACGGCATGGTATGGCTAAAATGCCTTTCATTTCCCCTGCCAACATACTCTATTCTCCCCAGAAAGGCAAGGAAGAATGCAGAATGAAAGAAATGGAGTAAAATGGCATCTGAAAGCTCCACTAAATGACCCCATTGGTCAGAGGGAATGGGAACAATTTCCTCACACAAACGGGGATGGGCAGACCAGGGTTATCCAGGAGGGAAAGAGTGTAGGAACCAGGAGGGACTCACCCTCACAGAGTTGCAGGATTCTGTCACTTCTTTTCATTGGCTGCTGCCCCCCTTGGGGTCTCCTGGGAAATCTCCACCCCTCCCCTCCCTCAGCTACCCCTCAGGGGCACTGGTCCCCCCCCCATGCCCTCAGGACCCACGTGACCAGAGGGGACCTAGGAAGGCAGAGGATAAGGCCCAGGACCTCAGCAGGCTCCAAGTGGGTGGGGAACATGCTAGCTGCTTTCCCTTTCATTCCTCTGATCTCCTGAGGGTCTCTCCCTGTCCCCGTTGCTCCCCTCACTGAGGGTGGGCCCCTCCAGGTATGGGTACCCCTCCCCTCCCCCAGCTTCCCTTCATGAGTGCTGGTCCCATCCTGCCTCCACTTCTCCTTTCCCCTCTCTCCCCCACATGTCCTACCTGGTCACTCCGGGGTTCCTCCCATCCCATTAGGTGTCTGTGGTTCCCCACCAGTGCTTGGTAGGTGCCCTAATTGTTGTGAGACATGAACTCTGTGTCCTCCTACCCTGCCATCTTGACTCCGCTCCTATATCACATTGTTTTCATTCCTGTAGCTTTGTAGTAGTATCTAAAGTCTGGAAGGGTTTATGGTTCCTGCTTTATTCTTTTTCCTCAGGTTGCTTTGTCAACTCTTGGTCTTTTATGGTTCTGTATAAATTTTAGGATTATTTGTTCTTGCTCTGTAAAAAATGTCACAGATAATTTGATGGGGATCACATTATATCTGCAGGTTGCTTTGGGTATTATGGCCATTTTAACAATATTAATTCTTCAAGAGCATGGAATATCCCTTTCTTTGAATCATCTTCAATTTCCTTTATTAATATTTTGTAGTTCTTAGCATATAAGTCTTTCACCTACTTGGTGAGGTTTACTCCTAAGTATTTTATTTTTTGATGTGATTTTAAAAGGAATTGTTTGTTTACACTGCTTTTTTAATATTTCATTGTAAATGTAAACAAATGAAATCAATTTCTGTATGTTAATCTTGTATCCTGCTACCTTCCTGAATCTGTTTATCAGTTCTAGTAGTTTTTTTATGGACTCTTTAGAGTTTTCTGTATATAGTACTATGTCATCTGCATAGAATGAAAATTTTACCTCTTGTCTTCCAATCTGGATACCTTTTCTTTTTCTTGTCTTATTGCTGTCACCAGGACTATGCTGAAGAGAAGTGGTGAGACTGGGCATCCTTGTCATGTTCCAGATTTTAGTGGTAAGGCTTTCTGCTTTTTACTATTGAGTAGTATATTGGCTGTGGGTTTGTCATAAATAGCTTTTATTATGTTGGGATATGTTCCCTTTATGCCCACTTTTGCAAGGGTTTTTATCATGAATGGATGTTGAATTTTAGGAAATGCTTTTTCTGCATCTCTTTAGATGATCATGTGGATCTTGTCTTTTTTTGTTGTTGTTGATATGGTGTATCACATTGATTTGTGTATGTTGAATCATCCTTTTAACCCTTAGATACATCCAATGTGGTCATGGTATATGACTTTTTATGTGTTATTTGATTCAGTTTGCTAATATTTTATTGATAGTTTTTGCATCTATATTCATCAGAGATATTGGCCTGTAATTTTTTTTTTGGTAGCATCTTTGTCTGGTTTTGGGATCAGGGTGATGGTGGCTTCATAGAATGTCTTTGGGAGTATTCCTTCCTGTTCAACCTTTTGGAATAAGTTCTTTTTTGTATGTTTGGTAGAATTTGCCTGTGAAGCTATCTGGTCCTGGACTTTTGTTGGTAGGGAATTTTTTAGTTTACAGATTCTATTTCACTTCTATTGATAGGTCTGTTCAAATTGTCTGTTTCTTCTTGATTCAGTTTTTTTTTTACAGTACGCAGGCCTCTCACTGTTGTGGCCTCTCCCGTTGCGGAGCACAGGCTCCGGACACGCAGGCTCAGTGGCCATGGCTCACAGGCCCAGCTGCTTCGCGGCATGTGGGATCTTCCCGGACCGGGGACCTGTGTCCCCTGCATCAGCAGGCGGACTCTCAACCACTGCGCCACCAGGGAAGCCTGGTCTGTACTTTTTAAGCTAAGCCTTTACTGAAACTAGAATTTTTGTCTCTGAGAGAAAGTTGTACTGATAACTAAAATGGAGGATATCGTCTTCATTTTACATGTTTTGTTTATTAAAAATTACTTGAAATGATATTTGGTTAGTTTCTTCATGATAATGAGATCCTCCCAATGTGTTATATTGTACAAATATCCTCACTTCCAATCATCTATAATAAGTTTTTTTTCTTGTCACCAAGTTTTATTTACTTGAGTGTAAAACAGGACCTTAATAGTTTCACTGTAGTCTCTGTCCCTGAATTGTGTTCAGATTTCAGTCTTTTAGGCATAACTCAGGCCTCCTTGTCAGAAAGTGCATTTTAACAGTATTTACATGTGACTCACACGTGCTTTTTTTATTTAACTAAGTAGGGCACGTGTACTTATTCTCAATCTGATAGCATTTTGAATAAGCTGATGATCTTTTAAAAGTAATGATGCCCAGAAATACTAATTTACTGAATCCTTTTAAGTTCTGGACATGGGAATTTTTAAATGTTTTCTAAATAATAATGATGTAAAGCAAAGAGAACTCCTGGAGGTGAAGAAAAAGGGTAACAGCTCCCTGATTTCTTCTTGTCTTTTTACAGCATGGGAAGAAACTCTGACCTGGGTCAAGAAAGTGTGGGTGGTTTTATAGAGAGTGGGGTTCTATTAGGAGGGACAAAGGACCTAATCATTTTTCCATGTGAGAATCTATCACATGGAATTGTCTCTCTCTCTTTCTCTCTCTAGGACTTCTTCCCTTAATAAATGAAGAATGGGAGACTCCAGGTGGCCTCATGGTTGAGGTTTCAAGACAAGTGAAGAAAGATAAAAGCAAAGTAAAAGAAGCTCAGGTTGAATTACTCACTTTGACTTGAATATACTTCTGTGAGGAGTTACATCAGCATTATGATTGAATAAGGTGTGTTTCATCATACCCCCCTTTAATAACAACTTGGCTTCATTCACAGACCAAAGTGTCTTTGTGGGAGAGCTGTGGGATCCAGCAAAATATGTCAAGGGGAACAGGAGGAGTCTCACCCACCTGTGCACAGGGTATTAGGCATAGAGACCTCAATCCCAGCTCTGGACATTGCAGTTATCTGTTAACTGGCTCCATACCCTCTTGGCTACAGCCTGGGGGTACCTGGAAAATCCTGTTTTAATCCATCACTTAAGAACGAAAGAGCTTTTGTGGATATTCAGGTTTCTTGTAGAGAAGTACTGGCATAATGTTGGGGCAAAAAATATATATATTTATGAGTTTCCATGAATTGAACAAAGTAAAAGGAATGGTTTCACTAACATCAAGCCTCCCCCAAGACTGAACAACTAAAGGCCAAGAGGGCTCTTCTTGGCCCATGATTTCCCCTGCAGGGGCAAGTGAGAGCATGTGAATTAACATGTAGCTTCTCCAACTATGTGGGATGTTGCCAAAAAAGCCCATTGATTTCTTGCCCCAATTAGAGTGCTGAATTATAAGATGAATGACTGGGGTGGGAAGAGGTAGAAGATAGGATTCTTAGAAGAAATTGATGTGGTGCAGATTCTACCTGCTGTATCACAGACTCTATCAAGAAGCCCGTCCCTGAGCGAATAGGGATGCCTCACCCATGGATCCTCCCAACTGGCCAGTGGGCACCCTCAGTGCTCTGAACACATTATACAAATATCCACACTGTGGCTAGTTTACCATGGGTGCTCACAACCAAGGCAGTGAGGGAAGGCTTTGGCTGACAGCTTGAGAACACACAAAAAGGAAGCTGGCTCACATCTGCAGGCCAGAGACAGACCATAAATTTCTGCATTAGCAACACCCTTAGGAGAAGAAAAGGGGCTCTATCAGCCCCCAGCCTATTGTGTTGCTAGATAAAAATAGAGCATATAAGCGCAAGAATTCTGCCAAAAGATGAAATAAAAAGCATGAAACACTTTTATTCATAGAAGGTCTGAGAAAGCCTCTGAAACTCTAAGTCTAGAGAGCCAACAGAAGGTGTTTTTCTCCTGAAGACAATTAGCAAACACTGGAGTAGGTGGCTGATACTTCAAAAGTGAAGACAGAAGCACAAAACGCCAGGAACATTTTTTTTCTAAATCAAAGTAACCTAACACAACTAAAGGATTACAGAGTCTTCCAGTTATTAATCCCAAAGACTTTGAAATCTGCAATCTACCTAATAAATAATTCAAAAACACTGTTATAAGAAACCTCAGTGAGCTACAAGTTAAGACTGAAAGACAATTCAGTGAAATCAGAAAAAACATGAAGAAAACAAAAATAGACAAAAACTGTAAAAAAATAAAAGGAACCAAAAACATGGTGGGGATGAAATGAAAAATGCAATAGAAAAGTCCATAGCTACAATAGCTTTTTAAAAAATATGCAGAATAAAGTGAAGTGTATTGTGACATTAAAAATATAAAAGGAGAATTAAAAATGGAACATTTACAGGCCTACAAAGATAAGTTTCTATCAACATAAGATGGACTGTTTTAACTATGAGTTATTTTATGTTTACCTCATGGTAACCCCAAAGCAAATATTTTTAGTAGAATCACAAACACTAAAAAAGGAAACAGAGCATACCAACATGGTACACCACCCATTATAAAGGTAGACAGAACCAGAGGGGAAAAAGAAACAGTGGAAATATATAACCCCCAGACCGTGGACTGGTACTGGTCCGTGGCCTGTTAGGAACTGGGCCGCACAGCAGGAGATGAGTGGTGGGCAAGCAAGAGAAGTTTCATCTGTATTTACAGCAGCTCCCCCATCACTTGCATTACCACCTCAGTTCTGCCTCCTTTCAGATTATCAGCAGCATTAGATTCCATAGGAGCGCGAACCCTACTGTGAACTGGGCATGTGAGGGATCTAGGCTGCATGCTTCTTGTGAGAATCTAATGCCTGATGATCTGAGGTGGAGCTGAAGCGGTGATGCTAGTGCTGGAGAGCGGCTGCAAATACAGATTATCATTAGCAGAGAGGTTTGACTGCACAGAGATCATAACAAATCAATTGCTTGCAGACTCATATCAAAACCCTATCACGGGCTTCCCTGGTGGCACAGTGGTTGAGACTCCACCTGCTGATGCAAGGGATATGGGTTCATGCCCCGGTCCAGGAAGATCCCACATGCTGTGAAGCAGCTGGGCCCATGAGCCATGGCCGCTGAGCCTGCGCGTCCGGAGCCTGTGCTACGCAATGGGAGAGGCCACAACAGTGAGAGGCCCGCGTACCACAAAAAAAACAAAAACCCTATCAGTGAGTGGCAAGTGAAAGCAAGCTCAGGGCTCCCACTGATGCTGCATTATGGTGAGTTGTATAATTATTTCATTATATATTACAATGTAATAATAATAGAAATGAAGTGGACTATAAATGTAATGCACTTGAATTATCCTGAAACCATCCCCACCTCCCACTCCGTGGAAAAATTATCTTCCATGAAACTGGACCCTGGTGCCAAAAAGGATGGGGAACGCTGATATAAAACATTCAGAAAGCAATTAATAATATGGCAGTAATAAGTCCTTACGTATCAAAATTCACTCTAAATAAAAGTGGACTTAATTCACAAATTAAAGCCACAGAGTGGCTGGATGTATAAAAAATACATAAGGTACAATTAAATTCTGCATATAAGACACTCATTTCAGCTTTAAGACACACATATACTCAAAATAAAGAGATGGAATATTATATTCCATGCAAGTAGAAGCCAAATAATGTGGGGGAAGCCATACTTATATCAGACAAAACAGACTTTAACAAGAACAATATCAAGACACAAAGTCATTATATTCAATATAATGATACAAAGGTCAACATATCAAGAAGATGTAACAATTGTAAATAGATACACACCCAACATCAGAGCACCTAAATATATTAAGCAAATGCTAACAGATCTGAAGGGAGAAACAGACAATACAATAATAGTAGGGAACTTCAATACTCCACTCTCAGCAGTGGATAGATCATCCATATACTGGATGAGCAATGATTTATGTATATAGACCAGTGTATATACACTGGTCTATACATTATACCAAATGGACTGAACAGGCATATATAGAACATTCCATCCAGCAACTTGTTCTCAAGTGCACATGGAACATACTCCAGGATAGATTATATGAAAAACGATGTCTTAGCAAATTTAAGAAGATCAGAATCGTACCAGCTATCTGAACACAATGATATAAAACTAGAAAGCAACAAGAGGATATCTGGAAAATCTACAAAGAAGGGAAAACTACACAGTGCACTTCCAAAAAAGTCTATGAGTCAAAAAAGAAATCAAAAGGAAAAATTTTTTAAAACTTTAAAGCAAATGATAATGGAGACACAACTTACCAAATCCTATGAGATGCTGCAAAAGCATTCCAGAAAGGAAAGTGTATAGTGATAAGTGCAAATGGCAAGAAATTAGAAAGTGCCTAAGTAATCTATCTCTACATATCAAGGAACTAGGAAAATAAGAAATTTTTCCTAAAGTTAGCAGAGGGAAGAATATAATAAAGACTAGAGTGGAGGGGCTTCCCTGGTGGCGGCGTGGTTGAGAATCTGCCTGCTAATACAGGGGACACGGGTTCGAGCCCTGGTCTGGGAGGATCCCACATGCCACAGAGCAACTAGGCCCGTGAGCCACAACTACTGAGCCTGCGCATCTGGAGCGTGTGCTCCGCAACAAGAGAGGCCGTGATAGTGAGAGGCCCGCGCACCGTGATGAAGAGTGGCCCCCGCTTGCCGCAACTTAGAGAAAGCTCTCGCACAGAAACGAAGACCCAACGCAGCAAAAATAAAATTAATTAATAAACTCCTACCCCCAACATCTTAAAAAAAAAAAGACTAGAGTGGAAATAAATAAGATACAAGAAAATCAACAGAAAGGATCAACAAGCGAAAAGCTGGATTTTCAAAAATATATAATTCACAGACTTTTAGCTAGACTAGGAAAAAAGAGAGAAGACAAATAAAATTAGAAATGAAAGAGGAGACATTACCACTGATACTACAGAAATACATAGGATCATAAGAGACTACTATGGACAATACATATAGTACTGCAAGTATTGGTATTAGCTGAAGCAATTAGGCGAGACAAAGGCATCCAATTAAGAAAGTAAGAACTAAACTTGTCATTATTTGAAGACATAATTTTCTATATAAAAAATCCTAATGAAGCAACCAAAAAGTTGTAACTAATCAACAAAGTATGTAAAATTGCACTGTATAAAATCAACATACATAATCAGTTGTATTTCTATACACAAACAGTGAAACATCTCTCTGAAAAAATAAGACTTTCTAATTTACAATACCATAAAAAAAATACTTAGGAATAAATTTAACAAAGTTGGTGAAATGTCTCTACATTGAACACAACAAGGCATTGATAAAATAAATTGAAGACACTAACAAATGGGAAGATATCCTATGCTTATAGGTTGGAGGAATTTCTAAGATTTAGAAGTCCTTAATTCAACACCATCTGCAGATTCAAAGAAACCTCTCTCAAAAATCCAATGACATTCTCTACAGAAATAGAAAAATCAATTCTAACCTTTCTATCAAACCAGAAAAGAACTGAATAGCCAAAACAATTCTGAGAAAGAAGAAAACCAGAATCATCACACTTCTAATTTCAAACTCTACTACATCTATACTATTTAAAACAGTATGGTGCTAGCATCAAAATAGACACCCAGACCAGAGGGACAGGATAAAGAGCCCAGAATTAAACCCCCACATAGAAGGTTAACTAACTTTTGACAAGGTAGCCAAGAACAACCATGGGGAAATAATAGTGTCTTCAATAAATGGTGCTGGAAAACCTGGATAAACACAAGCAAAAAGTAAATCTGGACCCCTATCTTAAACCACTCAAAAGAATGAACTCGGGATTCCCTGGTGGCGCAATGGTTGAGAGTCCGCCTGCCGATGCAGGGGACACGCGTTTGTGCCCCGGTCTGGGAAGATGCCACATGCCGAGGAGTGGCAGGGTCCGTGAGCCATGGCTGCTGAGCCTGCACGTCCGGAGCCTGTGCTCCGCAACAGGAGAGGCCACAACGGTGAGAGGCCCACGTACCGCAAAAAAAAAAAAAAAAAAAAGAATGAACTCAAGATGGGTGAAAGACTTGAACCTAACACCTGATACCATAAAAGTCCTAAAAGAAACATAAGAAACTCCTCTACATTTGTTTTGATGACTTTTTGAATATGACACCAAAAGAACAAAAAACAAAGGCAGAAGTCAACAAAGGAGAATAAATCAAACTTCAAAGCTTCTGCTACAACAAATTAAAAAAATCAGCAAAATGAAAAGTCAACCAACTAAATGGGAAAAAATGTGGACCATATATTGGATAAAAGGCACATAATTAAAATACCTAAAAAAAAGCCTCATAAAATACACATGAAACCAAACAATCCAATGTATGAATGGGCAGGAAATAATTTTTTTTTTCAAAAAGACATATAGATGACCGAAGGTATATAAAAATGTCATCCTGACTAATCATAAGAACAATGCAAATCAAAACCACAACACGATATTATCTTGCACCGGTTAGAATGGTTATCATTAAATAACGAGATAATGAGCGTTGGTGAGGATGTGGACAAAATGGAACACTTGTGAACTGTTAGTGGGGATATATGTTTTGCAGCAACTATGTAAAACAATATGAAGGTTTCTCAAAACTTTAAAAATACGGGGCTTGCCTGGTGACGCAGTGGTTGGTAGTCCGCCTGCCAGTGCTGGGGGCGTGGGCTCGTGCCCTGGTCTGGGCGGATCCCACGTGGCAGCGGAGCGGCTGGGCCCGTGGGCCATGGCCGCTGAGCCTGCGCGTCCAGAGCCTCTGCTCTGCAACGGGAGGGGCCACAGCAATGAAAGGCCCACGTACCGTAAAAAAAAAAAAATATATATATATACACATTTATATATATATATATACACACACACACACACACACACACACTATATGATCCACCAATTCCACTTCTGGGTATTTATCCAAAGAAAATAAAAGCACTAACTTGAAAAGATATATGCACCCCCATATTCACTGCAGCATTATCCACAATAGCCAAGATATGGAATAAACCTAAATTCCTATCAACTGATGAATGGATAAGACAGATGTGATATTTATATATTTATCTGTATTTACATACACACAATGAATATTATCAGTCATTAGAAAGAAGAAAATTCTACCGTTTTCAACGTTAAGTACCTTGGGTAAGTTATGTTGAGATAAGTCGAAAAGAGAATGAAAAATACTATGTGATATCATCTATTTGTAAAATAAAAAAAAAAAGCCAAACTCACAAAAACAACCAGGAGAGTGTTGGTTGCCAGGGGCTGGGGTGTGGGGAACAGGAGAGATGTTATTTAAAGGTACAAACTTTTAACTAAGAGTAAATAATTCCTAAGGATCTGATGCACAGTATAGAGAATCTAGACAGTGGTATTTTATTATAATCGATAAACTTGCTAAGAGACTAGAACTTAATTTTTCTAAACACAATAAGAAATAGTGATGATAACTACTGCTACAATGGCAATCATAGTATAATACGTAAATGTATCAAATCACCATGTTGTGCACCTTAAATTCAAATATTATATGTTAAATATATTGTAAGGAAAAAAAAATGCTAAAAAGTACCATCAATATTAAAACAGGTCAAGCAGAAGAAATTTTCTGTGAGTTAGAAGACAGAAGTTGAAAATATCCACTCAGAGGAGAACAAAGAGAAAAAGAGTGAAGAATAATTATGTGATCTATAGGATAAACTCAAAAGCAATATTCTGTGAATTATGGAGACTTAGAAGAAAAAATAGAGACAGAAAGCTTCTTTAAAGAAATAGTGGCTGAGGTGGCCCCGGGGCAGCCGGCGCCAGGGACATGCGCTGATTCGGAGAAGTGTTGAAGTTCCTGGGAGAGGGCAACTTTAATTTATAAAGAGTTGTTAATATTCACTTCCTCTAACAAAAGCCTTTAAAGTCCAGGCGGAGGGGAAGATGGAAGAGTAAGACGCGGAGAACACCTTCCTCCCCACAGATGCACCAGAAATACATCTAAACGTGGAACAACTCCTACAGAACACCTACTGAATGCTGGCAGAAGACCTCAGACCTCCCAAAAGGCAAGAAACTCCCCACGTACCTGGGTAGGGCAAAAGAAGAAAACAGAGACAAAAGAATAGGGACGGGACCTGCACCAGTGGGAGGGAGCTGTGAAGGAGGAAAGGTTTCCACACACTAGGAAGCCCCTTCGCGGGGAGAGACTGTGGGTGGCAGAGGGGAGAGCTTCGGAGATCCACGGAGGAGAGCACAGCAACAGGGGTGCGGAGGGCAAAGCGGGGAGATGCCCACACAGAGGATCGGTGCCGACCAGCACTCACCAGCCCGAGAGGCTTGTCTGCTCACCCGCCGGGGTGGACGGGGCTGCAAGCTGAGGCTCAGGCTTTGGTCGGAGTGCAGGGAGAGTACTGGGGTTGGCTGCGTGAACACGGCCTGAATGGGTTAGTGCACCACGGCTAGACGGGAGGGAGTCCGGGAAAAGGTCTAGAGCTGCCAAGGAGGCAAGAGACGTCTTCTCCCCTCTTTGTTTCCTGGTGCGCGAGGAGAGGGGATTAAGAGCGCTGCTTAAAGGAACTCCAGAGACGGGCGCGAGCCGCGGCTAAAAGTGTGGACCCCAGAGACAGGTGGGAGACGCTAAGGCTGCTGCTGCCGCCACGAAGGGGCCTGTGTGCGAGCACAAGTCACTATCCACAACCCTCTTCTGGGGAGCTTGTGCAGCCCGCCACTGCCAGGTCCCCGGGATCCAGGGACAACTTCCCCGGGAGAACGCACGGCAGGCCTCAGGCTGGTGCAACGTCACGCTGGCCTCTGCCGCCGCAGGCTCGCCCCGCTCTCCGCGCCCCTGCCTCCCCCCGGCGTGAGTGAGCCAGAGCCCCTGAATCAGTGGCTCGTTAACCCCATCCTGTCTGAGCAAAACAACAGACGCCCTCCAGCGACCTACATGCAGAGGCGGGGCCAAATCCAAAGCTGAGCCCCTGGGAGCTGTGAGAACAAAGAACAGAAAGGGAAATCTCTCCCAGCAGCCTCAGAAGCAGGGGATTAAAGCTCCACAATCAACTTGATGTACCCTGCACCTGTGGAATACATGAATAGACAACGAATCATCCCAAATTGAGGAGCCGTGTGGATGAAAGGCTCTTGGTGTGCTGCAGCCAGGAGTCAGTGCTGTGCCTCTGAGGTGGGAGAGCCAACTTCAGGACACTGGTCCACAAGAGACCTCCCAGCTCCACATAATTTCAAATGGAGAAAATCTCCCACAGATCTCCATCTCAACACTAGCACCCAGCTTCAGTCAACGACCAGCAAACTACAGTGCTGGACACCCTATGCCAAACAACTAGCAAGACAGGAACACAACCCCACCCATTAGCAGAGAGGCTGCCTAAATTCTTAATAAGGCCACAGACACCCCAAACACACCACCAGACATGGACCTGCCCACCAGAGAGACAAGATCCAGCCTCATCCACCAGAACACAGGCACTAGTCCCCTCCACCAGGAAGCCTACACAACCCACTGAACCAACCTTAGCCACCGGGGACAGACATCAAAAACAACAGGAACTACGAACCTGCAGCCTGCAAAGAGGAGACCCCAAACACAGTAAGATAAGCAAAATGAGAAGACAGAAAAACACAGAGCAGATGAAGGAGCAAGATAAAAACCCACCAGACCTAACAAATGAAGAGGAAATTGGCAGTCTCCCTGAAAAAGAATTCAGAATAATGATAGTAAAGATGATCCAAAATCTTGGAAACAGAATAGACAAAATGGAAGAAACATTTAACAAGGACCTAGAAGAACTAAAGATGAAACAAACGATGATGAACAACACAATAAATGAAATGAAAAATACTCTAGATGGGATCAATAGCAGAATAACTGAGCCAGAAGAACGGATAAGTAACCTGGAAGATAAAATAGTGGAAATAACTACTGCAGAGCAGAATAAAGACAAAAGAATGAAAAGAACTGAGGACAGTCTCAGAGACCACTGGGACAACATTAAACGCACCAACATTTAAATTATAGGGGTTCCAGAAGAAGAAGAGAGAAAGGGACTGAGAAAATATTTGAAGAGATTATAGTTGAAAACTTCCCTAATATGGGAAAGGAAATAGTTAATCAAGTCGAGGAAGCACAGAGAGTCCCATACAGGATAAATCCAAGGAGAAATATGCCAAGACACATATTAATCAAACTGTCAAATATTAAATACAAAGAAAGCATATTAAAAGTAGCAAGGGAAAAACAACCAATAACACACAAGAGAATCCCCGTAAGGTTAACAGCTGATCTCTCAGCAGAAACTCTGCAAGCCAGAAAGGAGTGGCAGGACATACTGAAAGTGGCGAAGGAGAAAAACCTGCTACCAAGATTACTCTACTCAGCAAGGATCTCATTCAGATTCGATGGAGAAATTAAAACATTTACAGACAAGAAAAAGCTGAGAGAGTTCAGCACCACCAAATCAGCTTTACAACAAATGCTAAAGGAACTTCTCTAGGCAAGAAACACAAGAGAAGGAAAATACCTACAATAACGAGCCCAAAACAATTTAGAAAATGGGAATAGGAACATACATATCGATAATTACTTAAATGTAAATGGACTAAATGCTCGAACCAAAAGACACAGATTGGCTGAATGGATACAAAAACAAGACCCATATATATGCTGTCTACAAAGCGACCCACTTCAGACCTAGAGACACATACAGACTGAAAGTAAGGGTATGGAAAAAGACATTCCATGCAAATGGAAACCAAAAGAAAGCTGGAGTAGCAATTCTCATATCAGACAAAATAGACTTTAAAATAAAGACTATTACAAGAGACAAAGAAGGACACTACGTAATGATCAAGGGATCGATCCAAAAAGAAGATATAACAATTGTAAATATTTATGCACCCAACATAGGAGCACCTCAATACATAAGGCAAATACAGCCAAAAAAGGGGAAATCGACAGTAACACATTCATAGTAGGGGACTTTAACACCCCACTTTCACCAATGGAGAGATCATCCAAAATGAAAATAAATAAGGAAACACAAGCTTTAAATGATACATTAAACAAGATGGACTTAATTGATATTTATAGGACACTCCATCCAAAAACAACAGAATACACATAATTGTATCAAGTATCTTTTCCGACCACAGTGCCATGAGACTAGATTATCAATTACAGGAAAAGATCTGTCAAAAATACAAACACATGGAGGCTAAGCAATACACTACTTAATAACCAAGTGATCACTGAAGAAATCAAAGAGGAAATCAAAAAAATACCTAGAAACAAATGACAGTGGAGACATGATGACCCAAAACCTATGGGATGCAGCAAAAGCAGTTCTAAGAGGCAAGTTTATAGCAATACAATCCTACCTTAAGAAACAGGAAACATCTCGAATAAACAACCTAACCTTGCACCTAAAGCAATGAGAGAAAGAAGAAGAAAAAAACCCCAAAGTTAGCAGAAGGAAAGAAATCATAAAAATCAGATCAGAAATAAATGAAAAAGAAATGAAGGAAACGATAGCAAAGATCAATAAAACTAAAAGCTAGTTCTTTGAGAAGATAAACAAAATTGATAAACCATTAGCCAGACTCATCAAGAAAAAAGGGAGAAGACTCAAATCAATAGAATTAGAAATGAAAAAGGAGAAGTAACAACTGACACTGCAGAAATACTAAAGATCATGAGAGATTACTACAAGCAACTCTATGCCAATAACATGGACAACCTGGAAGAAATGGACAAATTCTTAGAAATGCACAACTTGCCAAGACTGATTCAGGAAGAAAGAGAAAATATGAACAGACCAATCACAAGCACTGAAATTGAAACTGTGATTAAAAATCTTCCAACAAACAAAAGCCCAGGACCAGATGGCTTCACAGGCGAATTCTATCAAATATCTAGAGAAGAGCTAACACCTATCCTTCTCAAACTCTTCCAAAATATAGCAGAGGGAGGAACACTCTCAAATTCATTCTACGATGCCACCATCACCTTGATACCAAAACCAGACAAGGATGTCACAAAGAAAGAAAACTACAGGCCAATATCACTAATGAACATAGATGCAAAAATCCTCAACAAAATGCTAGCAAACAGAATCCAACAGCACATTAAAAGGATCATACACCATGATCAAGTGGGGTTTATTCCAGGAATGCAAGGATTCTTCAATATCGGCAAATCAGTCAATGTGATAAACCATATTAATAAATTGAAGGAGAAAAAACATATGATCATCTCAATAGATGCAGAGAAGGCTTGACAAAATTCGACACCCATTTATGATAAAAACCCTGCAGAAAGTAGGCAGATAGGGAACTTTCCTCAACATAATAAAGGCCATATATGACAAACCCACAGCCAACATCGTCCTCAATGGTGAAAAACTGAAAGCATTTCCACTAAGATCAGAACAAGACAAGGTTGCCCACGCTCACCACTCTTATTCAATATAGTTTTTGTAGTTTTAGCCACAGCAATCAGAGAAGAAAAGGAAATAAAAGGAATCCAAATTGGAAAAGAAGTAGTAAAGCTGTCACTGTTTGCAGATGACATGATACTATACATAGAGAATCCTAAAGATGCTACCAGAAAACTACGAGAGCTAATCAATGAATTTGGTAATGTAGCAGGATACAAAATTAATGCACAGAAATCTCTTGCATTCCTATAAACTAATGATGAAAAATCTGAAAGTGAAATCAAGAAAACACTCCCATTTACAATTGCAACAAAAAGAATAAAGTATCTAGGAATAAACCTACCTAAGGAGACAAAAGACCTGTATGCAGAAAATTATAAGACACTGATGAAAGAAATTAAAGATGATACAAATAGATGGAGAGATATACCATGTTCTTGAATTGGAAGAATCAACATTGTGAAAATGACTATACTACCCAAAGCAATCTACAGATTCAATGCAATCCCTATCAAACTACCACTGGTATTTTTCACAGAACTAGAACAAAAAATTTCACTATTTGTATGGAAACACCAAAGACCCCGAATAGCCAAAGCAATCTTGAGAACGAAAAACGGAGCTGGAGGAATCAGGCTCCCTGACTTCAGACGATACTACAAAGCTACAGTAATCAAGACAGTATGGTACTAGCACAAAAACAGAAATATATATCAATGGAACAGGATAGAAAGCCCAGAGATAAACCCACGCACATATGGTCACCTTATCTTTGATAAAGGAGGCAGGACTGTACAGTGGAGAAAGGAGCGCCTCTTCAATAAGTGATGCTGGAAAACTGGACAGGTACATGTGAAAGTATGAGATTAGATCACTCCCTGACACCATACACAAAAATAAGCTCAAAATGGATTAAAGACCTAAATGTAAGGCCAGAAACTATCAAACTCTTAGAGGAAAACATAGGCAGAACACCCTATGACATAAATCACAGCAAGATCCTTTTTGACCCACCTCCTAGAGAAATGGAAATAAAAACAAAAATAAACAAATGGGACCTAATGAAACTTCAAAGCTTTTGCACAGCAAAGGAAACCATAAACAAGACCAAAAGACAACCCTCAGCATGGGAGAAAATATTTGCAAATGAAGCAACTGACAAAGGATTAATCTCCAAAATTTACAAGCAGCTCATGCAGCTCAATAACAAAAAAACAAACAACCCAGTCCCAAAATGGGCAGAAGACCTAAATAGACATTTCTCCAAAGATATACAGACTGCCAACAAACACATGAAAGAATGCTCAACATCATTAATCATTAGAGAAATGCAAATCAAAACTACAATGAGATATCATCTCACACCAGTCAGGATGGCCATCATCAAAAAATCTAGAAACAATAAATGCTGGAGAGGGTGTGGAGAAAAGGAAACACTCCTGCACTGCTGGTGGGAATGTGAATTGGTACAGCCACTATGGAGAACAGTATGGAGGGTCCTTAAAAAACTACAAATAAAACTACCATATGACCCAGCAATCCCACTACTGGGCATATACCCTGAGAAAACCATAATTCAAAAAGAGTCATGTACCAAAATACTCATTGAAGCTTTGTTTACAATAGCCCGGAGATGGAAACAACCTAAGTGCCCATCATCGGATGAATGGATAAAGAAGATGTGGCACATATATACAATGGAATATTACTCAGCCATAAAAAGAAACGAAATTGAGCTATTTGTAATGAGGTGGATGGACCTAGAGTTTGTCATACAGAGTGAAGTAAGTCAGAAAAAGAAAGACAAATACCGTATGCTAACACATATATATGGAATTTAAGAAAAAAAAATGTCATGAAGAACCTAGGGGTAAGACAAGAATAAAGACACAGACCTACTAGAGAGTGGACTTGAGGATATGGGGAGGGGGAAGGGTGAGCTGTGACAAAGTGAGAGAGTGGCATGGACATATATACACTACCAAACGTAAGGTAGATAGCTAGTGGGAAGTAGCCGCATAGCACAGGGAGATCAGCTCGGTGCTTTGTGACCGCCTGGAGGGGTGGGATAGGGAGGGTGGGAGGGAGGGAGACGGAAGAGGGAGGAGATGTGGGAACGTATGTATATGTATAACTGATTCACTTTGTTATAAAGCAGAAACTAACTCACCATTGTAAAGCAATTATATCCCAATGAAGATGTTAAAAAAAAAAAAAAGAAATAGTGGCTGAGAACTTTCCAAATCAGGGGAGAGATTTGGATATCCAAGTTCATGAAGTTCATAGGCACCAGACAAACTCAACTCAAAAAACAATCTTCTCCAAAACACATTAGAGTAAAACTGTCAACTATCAAAAACAAAATCTTAAAAACAACAGTAGGAGAGGAACTTGTAACTTATAAGAGAACCCTCGTAAGGTTATCCACTGATTTCTCAACAGAAACCTCACAGGTCAGGAGAGAGTGGGATAATAGATTCAAATTGTTCAAATTAAAAAAAAAAGTCAACCAGGATAATTGTCTCCATCATAATTGTCGCTCTTAAATGGAGAGATTAAAAACTGTTTCAAAAAAAAAAAAAAGCCGAGAGAGAGCATCATCACTAGATCTGTCTTAAAAGAATTTCTAAAAGAGTTTCTCAAGCTAAAACTAAATAGTACCATGAAAACATATGCGAATACACAATAGACTTGTAAACATAGGTATATAGTTAAGGTAGGAATACTTAAATAATGTGATATGGTGGTGTGTTAACCAGTTAACAAGGTTAAAGTATGTGATGATTAAAATAACTGCAGCTATAATCACTTTAATGTATAAACAATATACAAAGAGCTAAACTCCACAAAATTTTATGGAGGGGAGTAAAAGAGTAGATTTTTTTGTATGTGATGTAAGTTAAATTGTTATCAACATAAAATAGAGTGTTATATCTATAAGATGAGCCTCATGGAACCACAAAGCAAAAGCCTAGAGTAGATTCACAAAATAAAGAGAAGGAAATCATAATACACCACTACACAATATCACTAATTCATAAAAAAAAGCAGAAGAGGAAGAAAGGAACAAGGAACAACAAAACATCCAGAAAACAATAAGATGGCATTGGTTAGTCCTTACCTGCCAATAATCACTATAAACATAAATATATTAAATTCTTTAGTCAAAAGTCATAGCGAGGCTAGACAGATAAAAATTCATGATGAAACTATAAGCAGCCTATCAGAGACTCACTTCAATGTTAAAAACACACATAGGCTCAAAGTGAAGCACTGGAACAAGATAATCCATAAAAGTGGAAACCAACAGAAAGCAGAGGTAGCTACAGTTACACAAGACAAAAAAAAAAAATCAGCCAAAAGCTGCAACAACAACAAAAATAAGGTCATTATATAATGATAACATTGCCAATTCATCAAGAATACAATTATAAATAAATACGCCTTAACAGTGGGGGACTTTAATATGTTAAGCAAATACTAACAGATTTGAAGATAGAAATAGACAATACAAAAAAAAATTGTAGGGATCTTTCATACCCAACTTTCAACAATGAATCCAGAAAGAAAATCAATGAGGAAGTACTGAACTTGAATTATACATTAGACCAAATGGACTTAAGAGACAAAAACAGAGCAGTCCATCAAACAGGGGCAGAATACATATTCTTCTCCAGTGCACACCGAATATTCTCTAGGACAGATCATGTGATGGGTCACTAAACAAGTCTTAGCAAATTTAAGAAGACTGATATTATACTAAGTATTTTTTCAACTACAATGGTAAGAAACCAGAAATGAACAACAGGAAGAATCTGGAAAAGTTACAGATATGTGGAAATTAAACAACACGATCCTAAAGAATCAATAGGCTAAAGAAAAAATTTAAAAATAAAAAATAAAAAGACTGAATCATGAAGAAATAAAACAATCTGAACAGGCCAAATTACTATTAAGGAGATTGAATCAGTTCTCAAAAACCTCCCAGCAAAAATTTGTATTTTATAAATACACTAGGGGAGACACACACAATGATATAAAATAAGGTAGAGCTATTGGTTCTGAATCCCTGATTTCTTAGCAAATATCATTTGAGTTGAGCTATATTTCAGAAATTTAACACAATTGAGCATACATTAACAATATGATTCTTGTAAACTTTTTTAAAAATACGAAGTGATAAAGAAGACTATGTCTGTTACATGAGTGTGGAGTATAATGGAAACTTAGAAGAAAAAGGCTTGACTGATTCCACTTTACAACTTCCACTTGTAAAGCCAATGTCTTTAATAAAGAAAGGTGAAAATGTTCATTTTTCAAAAACAAAGTACAAACAAAGGAAAACTAAGAAGACACAGGAATTTCCAGATTTACTGTGATGGTTTATGCACATTTCTTGAATCACACAAAACCCTTATTAAAGATAAAAGAACTATTTGAACATCATGGAGGAATCTGCAGAAAGCACCTAAACCAGTGAACATCAGGTGTATTGGGACAAATGATTATCAGGTGACTGAAGCACGCCAAGACATTATCACTGCTGTTGTATTCTCGGTGAAAATACATAAGAAAATCATAATCTGAAACGATCATGAAAAAAATGTAAGTTTATGCAAATTTCAGTCCACATATACTTCTCATGTTCCCTAACTCTAATTGTGTATTTAAATAGTAAATCTTTCTTATAAATATAGAGAGCAAGTCTCTCCTAATTACTTTTTTTTTTCAGAACTTTGTGTTATCTAGATCACTAATGCCATCCCATTTAAAAGTGCATTTTCTGGGACTTCCCTGGTGGTGCAGTGGTTAAGAATCCACCTGCCAATGCAGGGGACACGGGTTTGAGCCCTGGACTGGGAAGATCCCACATGCACAGAGCAACTAAGCCCATGTGCCACAACTACTGAGCCTGTGTGCCTAGAGCCCGTGCTCTGCAACAAGAGAAGCCACTGCAACAAGAAGCCCACACACCGCAACGAAGAGTAGCCCCCGCTCACCGCAACTACAGAAAGCCCGCAGGCAGCAACGAAGACCCAACGCAGCCAAAAATAAATAAATAAATTTATTCTTAAAAATTAAAAGAAAAGTGCATTTTCTCTTTTTTTTTTTTTTTTTTTTGCAGTACGCAGGCCCCTCACTGCTGTGGCCTCTCCCGTTGCGGAGCACAGGCTCCGGACGCGCAGGTTCAGCGGCCATGGCTCACGGGCCCAGCCGCTCCGCGGCTTGTGGGATTTTCCAGGACCGGGGCACAAACCCATGCCCCCTGCATCGGCAGGCGGACTCTCAACCACTGCGCCACCAGGGAAGACCAAAAGTGCATTTTCTTAATCCTGGTGTGATAAATTGTTGCATTCAGATGTACATTAATCATTTCACTTTCCCCTTCTTTTTTTTTTTTTGCGTACGCGGGCCTCTCACTGTTGTGGCCTCTCCTGTTGCGGAGCACAGGCTCCGGACGCGCAGGCTCAGCAGCCACGGCTCACGGGCCCAGCCGCTCCGCGGCATGTGGGATCCTCCCGGACCGGGGCACGAACCCGTGTCCCCTGCATCAGCAGGCAGACTCTCAACCACTGCGCCACCAGGGAAGCCCCCCTTCTTCACTAATAGCTCATCATCCAAAATTCTCTCTTAGGGAATTTTGGATATTAATGCCTTCCCATGTAGATCTTCCACAAAGGGAATCATTTCAATAGTTGGATGTCATTCTCCACGCTCTGTAGGGAGCCTGGATGCAGACAATGGGGAAAAGGCTCTGGAACGCAGGGTAGGAGTATTCTAAAATGCTGACTTTGACTATCACAAGAAGGAAAAAAGTAAGTAGTTGAAAATGACCTTGCTAGGCCCATAAGAAGTAGAGAGTTAAAGATTTGTAGGTTCTTAATCCATGACATTTCAGAAGGAAAAGCAGACAGAGCCTCTGACCCAGGACAGGACAGTTACCTGAGAAGCTGCCATTTCCTCCTCTCCTTCCTCCTGCTCTGGGTCGTTTTCTCATCGATATGATGTTGAGGAATCACATTGGGATCTTGAAAATATGCCTCAGTGCTGTCAGCACAGCTCCTTCACCTCTTCCCACAACACCAACAGGCTAAAGGACCTTGAAATGCTGAAACAGCAACCTGAAAAAGAGATTCAGGAACAATGAGCTCCTGCATGGAAACCAAACTGTGAGCTTTTTCTTTCCTGCCGACACATGCTCTCCCCTCACACAGATGCCCCAAAACTTCTGCTACAGCACAGAGTAAGTTGGCTACACTGACCTGCCCTTTCCAATCTCATGTAGAGCAGACACCATTGTCTCCTCAAAGGCAAAAGGACTGAAGACTGCAAACAACTATCACCAGGTACCAGTAGCCCTTGGGCTTGGGCTTAAACCGGGCCTAACCTTAGAATCACCTGGAGTTAAAACACTCGGATGCTCCCACCCAGATCAATAGACAGACTCTGTGGGGAGGGCACAGGTGATGTTATTTCTAAATACTCATCACGTAATACTAATGGGAAATTGCATGGGAACCACATAGCAAATGTTTCTTCTGAAGCTTTAAAGTGCGTACAAATTTGCGGGGAACCAGGCCCCACTCTAAGTTATGAAACTCCTGTAGGGCTCAAAAAACGACATCTTTTACGAGTTTTCTTGTTCATGCAGATGTTACTCCCTCAGACCCATATTCAGTAGCACTGAGATAAGAGATCAGGCATAGCACACCTGAGACCACTGAGTAGTGTGAAGGCTTCAGAGAATTTCCAGAAGTGCAGGTTCCCTGGGCCTGATTCCTAGGGGCCGAGTTCCTCCTGAAATAGGTGTTGTCTTGTTGTTGCCTATGGTAGATGCTGCTTGGTTGGTGGAAATCATGTGGTGGGTTTAGGGATGTGTGAGGGGTCACCCTTAGAAATCTTCCCAAAGGTACCCTTAGTCCTCAGGTCCTTTAGCCCCCTCTCCTCTCAGGGCCCACTTGACAGACAGGACTACCCAGGGACAGGGCAGGACCACCTGTCCTCAGGTGAGCTGAGACTCCATACCCCAAAAGATGCAGAGCACAAAGTTGTTTACATCACAGATCTGTTTGAAAATAAACGAAAGGCAGCAATGAAGGGTGGATTAACATTTTGGGTTGGGAATGACAAAAGACTTTGAAAATGATGCCATGAATGCATATTTAATGATTAACAAAGGAAGTTGTGATCTATGTTAAGTAATAAAGCACATTATACCTGAATTAACAGATAAGATTTTTCATTCATTGTATGTTTGTCTATGTGTGTGTGTTATAAATTGTGGCGCCGCAGTTTGTTCTCCCCATCTTCCCTTACGTGTTTATACTTTCTCACATCTTTAATATATTTTTATTTATTTTGGCTGCACTGGATCTTAGTTGAGGCATGCAGGATCTTCGCTGCGGCATGTTTAGTTGCAGCATGCAGGATTTTTTTTTTTTTTTTTTTTTTTAGTTGTGGCGTGTGGGCTTCTTAGTTGTGGCATGCATGTGGAATCTAGTTCCCCCACCAGGGATCAAACCCGGGCCCCCTGCATTGGGAGTGCGGAGTCTTACCCACTGGACCACCAGGGAAGTCCCTATACTTTCTCACATTTTAAAAAGCGCATTGATTAAGGTAAAAATTAGAGAAAAGCACATCCACTTTTTCAAATATTCTGAGAATTCTGAATCTTTTTAAAATTTTATTAAAAATTTCTTTTTAATTTTTATACTTTAAAGGTTACTTTTCATTTACAGTTACTATAAAATATTGGTTATTTTCCCCAATATGTATGTTGTACAATATGTCTTTCAGCTATCTTACAACGAATTGTTTGTATTTTCCACTCCCCAACTCCTATATTGCCCCTCCCCTCTCCTCACTGGTAACAAGTAGTTTGTTCGATATATCTCTGAGTTTGCTTCTTTTTTGTTATATTTACTAGTTTGTTTTATTTTTTAGATTCTACATATAGGTGATATCATACAGTATTTGACTTTCATTGACTTATTTCGCTTAGCATAATGCCCTCCAAGTCCATCTATGTTGCTACAAATGGCAAAATTTCATTTTTTCGTGACTGAATAGTATTGCATTGTACATATATACCACATCTGCTTTTTTTAATTTTTATTTTATATTGGAGTATAATTGATTTACAATGTTGTGTTAGTTTCAGGTGTACAGCCAAGTAATATATATATATATTTTTTTCAAATTATTTACCTGTTTAGATTATTACAGAATATTGAGCAGAGTTCTCTGTGCTATACACTAGGTCCTTGTTGGTTATCTATGTAGGTATGTCAATCCCAAACTCTCAATTTATCCCCCCACACACACACCTTTCCCCTTTGGTAACCGAACAACTATATATGCCAATAAAATGAACAAAGTAGAAGAAATGGACAAATTCCTAGAACTGTACCATCTCCCAGGACTGAACCCAGAAGAAATAGAAAATATGAACAGAGCAATTGCCAGTAATGAAATAGAATCAGTACTAATTAAAAACAAAAACTCAACAAACAAAAGTGAAGGATCAGATGGCTTCAGAGTTGAATTCTACCAAACATTTAGAAAAAAGTTAACACATAACCTCAAACTATTCCAAAATATTGCAGAGGATTAGGTCAGCATCATCTTGATACCAAAATCAGACAAAAATATCACATAAAAAAAGAAAATTACTAGGCAATGTCACTGATGAACATACATGCAAAAATCCTCAAAAAGAATCAGCAAAATGAGTCCAACAATATATTAAAAGTATCATACACCATGGTCAAGTGGGATTAATCCCAGGGAGTCAAGGGTGGTTCAGTATCTTCATATCAATCCATGTGATAAACCACAGTAACAAATTGAAGAATAAAAATCATATGATAAAAAAAAATGATCATCTCAATAGATGCATAAAAAGCTTTTGAAAAAATTCAACATCAATTCATAATTAAAAGCTCTCCAGACACTGGGTATAGAGGATACATACCTCAGCATAATAAAGGCCATTTGGAGAAGGCAACAGCTAACATCATACTCAATGGTGAAAAACTGAAAGCATTTCCTTAAGGTCTGGGTCAAGACAGGAATGCCCACTCTTGCCACTTTAATTCAACACAGTATTGGAAATCCAGGCACACCAAATCAGACAAGAAAAAGAAATAAAAGCAAACCAAATTGGAAAGGAAGAAGTACAACTGTCACTGTCTGCAGATGACATAACACTGTACATAGAAAATCCTAAAGACGCCACCAAAAAACCACTAGAGCACATCAATGAATTCAGAAAAGTTGCAAGATACAAAATATACAGATCTGTTGCATTTCTATACACTGACAATGAACTATCAGCAAGAGAAATTAGAGAAACTGTACCATATGCAATAACATCACAAAGAATAAAATACCTAGGAATAAACATACCTAAGCAGGTAAAAGACACATACTCAAAAAACTATCAGACATTGATAAAAGAAGTTAAAGGCAACACAAAAAGATGAAAAAATATACCATGCTCATGGTTTGGAAGAATTAATACTTTTAAAATGACCATACTACCATATATATATGGTATATCTCACATGCTCTTTCATTTCATGTAGCTATTCCTACAACTCCAGGCTGTTTGTTTCCAGGAAAATATATTATTTCAGATACCTATTTGCACACTCAAGACTCCTCTGTAATCCCAGACTATTTAAGAGACTTCTGCTTGACACTGCCTAGATTCTGAAGCTCCACTACAAGCATTAATAAAATTATATTTACATAGGTATTTATATGATAATCAAACAATAATGCATTTACGGGCTTCCCTCGTGGCGCAGTGGTTGAGAGTCCACCTACCTATGCAGGGAACGCAGGTTCGTGCCCTGGTCTTGGAAGATCCCACCTGCCGCGGAGTGGCTGGGCCCGTGAGCCATGGCCGCTGAGCCTGCGCGTCCGGAGCCTGTGCTCCGCAACGGGAGAGGCCACAACAGTGAGAGGCCCGCGTACCGCAAAAAAAAAGCAGCATTTACAATTGTACTATGATTTATTGCTTCTTTTGGAGCATAAAATTGTCTTATTTGCCACTCTCTTGTAAATGACTTTGTAAATTATACTTAGGACTTAGAGAGGAATGAATATACAAAAAACTGATCAATGTGCAAATATCATCAATTTACATATATCTCACAAGATTAGGAAATTCTCCCATTATTATCAAAGAAAAACAAAGCCTGGATACTCTGCAGTCATGAATCAAGAGAATGCAGGGGACTAGAGGTAAGAAACAGACAGTAACCAACGCAGCAGAGTTCACCATTCACCAGCTGGGATTACTAAAAGGAGCCAAACAAATGTGAAATATGGAAGAGAGGGTTACAAAGACACAAAAGTGCTCACCAAGACAAGGACGCTTTGGGTGGCTCTAGATTCAGGGGAGTATCTAGAGGAGTTAATAGTCCTATGGATGTGTTGAATCTGCTGCCTGTGCCTATTCAAGATGAAAACCATAGAGACATGGATCAGATCATGAGCAGCAAACATGAAACATCAGGGAATATGTAATAACAGTCCTACAGTCAGTAAGATGGTGATTCTGTTATGAAATACATCATAACCAAATCCCAAATCCTTTTTCTGTTGACAAACCTAGCGTACTTAATTACTATGATATACTTACAGATCTAGTTAGCTGTGTTTTTCCAATAGTTTAGATATATATTTATCTGTTTTCCTAACTTGTTATTATAGTTTAAGTTGGTGGTAATTATTGTTTTAGTACTGACAAGTTTCCAGTTCAGTATAAAGATTTATTAATAGGCCAATATCAATTATGCAAAGGATGCAGTGATCTTAATATAGATACTCTCATTGTAATACTACAGAAACCTGCAATATGACAAAGTTGGATTTAATACATGCAAGACAGGCTCAATATTAGGACGGCAACAGAGAGAGTCATATGTTTCTGTGCCTGAACAAAATGGAATACCACCCATCACAGGAATTGTTGAATAGCATCATAGTGTGCCTTAAAGTAGGTGTTATGAGTCACTAATATTAATAAAATTGTGTAGGTTAAAAAAATTTTACGAATTTCACATCATATTATCATCAATTTATTAATATGTAAGTGAAGTAAAACTATTAGCAGTGAAGATAGCTACACCTTGTTATTTTAACATACAAGATAGTTATGTAAAAATGGAATCTCTCATGTGTGAAATCTTGTGCATTTTATTAAATTTAAATCATACATTTTTATTGATAGAACATTTTTGAAACAGAGGAAATATCAAAAGATACATTTGAGACTGACTTCTGTTCTCTGAAACGCATTATTATACATTTATATTTCCTTAAGGACGAATTCCTTTTCTTCAAGAGGGAAGACCATCTCATCAAAACACACAGACCACTGACGATGGCAGCAGAAAAAAGTTTCTGCCTCCATTAAGTACTTCATACACCTTGAGTTAGAGAACATATTTCTCTTCCAGCAACTGCCATTTGGATACAACATTCTGTGCAGGACTAAATGACTTACATACATTTCTCTTAGTCTTTATTATCAGCATGTGGTGTTACAGGCTCATACCTGCAGTAATCCTGAACATTTAGTCTCTGATTCCAGTCATTAATATGAACAACAGATTGGTTTCTGCACTTGGTTTCTGCACTTAAGAGTATATTAAAAGTCAGGTTGCAGTATTACTTGGATTCAGCACCAAGAATCAAGGTCATTGTGAATTACACTAAATTACATTAGAAGTCGTAACAGATTGATGGAGGAACTATAATCCCAGTCTCTCTTTACTAGTTCAGCTCAAGCTTCAGAATTATTTCAACTTCCTGTATGGCTTTGGCACTGGACCAGAATCAAACCCTGAAGAATCACTTTTTCTGGAATAAATATTTACTTAAATACCTGATACCCTCCCATAGACAGTCATCCTTTCAGATTGAAAGAAAAAATTGTCACCTGACTCCTTTCTGCTGTCAGGGTGGTGGGCTCAGTGTGATTGTCAAGACAGCCAGTACCCATATTGGAGGGAAGCAGTCATAAACCTAGGTGTAGGTTTGTGATTCTCTGGCCTCATCTCCCCTCACAACTGCAAGTATCTTTTCACCTGTAGGTGCAATAAGAGATCAGTTTTGGGGAACAGAGGATATTTGTGAAAAACTTTATTCCAGTGGTTAATTACCAAAAAAACCCCTACAAACTACTAGTTATTTCCAAGGAGATCATTGAAGAGTTTTGAGAGACTGCTTTTTGTTTTGTTTTATGTTATCCCAAACGTAAAAGTCAGACAGAGTCTCATGTGAAAGAAGCAGGAAATACTGAGTAGGCTGTGGAAACTGGGAATACACAAGAGCCTGAAAGATCTTACAGAGCCTATAAATAATGCTTGAATCAAAAGTTTGGTGGCAGGCTTCCCTGGTGGCGCAGTGGTTAAGAATCCGCCTGCCAATGCAGGGGACATGGGTTCGAGCCCTTGTCCGGGAAGATCCCACATGCCACAGGGCAGCTAAGCCCGGTGCCACAACTACTGAGCCTGTGCACCTATAGCCCATGCTCCGCAACAATAGAAGCCACTACAATAAGAAGCCTGTGCACCACAATGAAGAGTAGCCCCCGCTCACCGCAACTAGAGAAAGCCCATGCACAGCAATGAAGCCCCAATGCAGCCATAAATAAATAAATAAATAAATAAATAAATTTATTAAAAAAGAAAAGTTTGGTTGCACATCACGGGGAAACAGAACCAACCTGAAAAAGCTCCCAATGGTCAAATGTAGATGAACTTGAACAACAAAATAAAGAGCATGGAACTGAATGATAATAACAAAATATTCAATAAATACACAGGATTCCATATCAATGTTAAAAATATAATTATAGAAATAAATGGAAAAAAGGAATATATTCTGTACATAAGGATGATGAATAATATAAGGAGTTATTCCTCTTTTAAAGTGGGGAAGATTATTTTATCCCCTCAGCCCCTCCTTGCATATGAGATGCACTTAGTGATTGCCCTACAAAAAATAGAGTATGGAAAAGAAACACACAGTAACTTCACAATGGAGAAAACTCGCAAATACTTTAAACAAGTGATGGACCACCTTAATAAACCATGTCAATTACTAAATGATATGACATGATGAGATGTGGAATCTTTCTTGAAAATTACTCATTTATTCTAATCATGAGGAGCACATAACACAAACTCAGCTTTAGGGATAGTCTAAGCAGTGTCTCATCAGTATTCCTCAAACTCATGAAGGTCATGAAAAATAAGGGAAGACTAAGAGGGTCTTAGAGCACAAGAGAGAGGGAACATATGATGACTATATGTACCTAATGTGCTCGACCGAGTCCTGGAAGAGAAGAATGACATAGGGTCAAAACTGGTGAGATGCAAATAAAGTCTGGAATTCAGCCAACAGTAATGTACCCGTGGAAATTTCCTAGTTTTCACAAATGCAGCATGGCAATGTACAACGGTAACTATAGAGAAAACTGGATGAAAACATATTTGAGACCTCTCTGTATTATCTTTGAAAGATTTTCTACAATTCTAAAATTATTTCATAACAAAATATTGACTTATAATTATATAAAAGTTTATAATTGAATTACAAATAGTTATGTTAACTGATTACCTCTTTGAGTTTATACCCTTTTTTATTTTCTAAGGAAGGCATTTTAACTCTTCTTGATTTCGAAAATAATCAAACTATTAAACAAAATAGATTCATATATTTTGCCTTCTATGTTGTTCCAAATTTAATGAAAAGATCCTCTATAAATGTGTTTTTCTAAGGTCAGAAATGCAGGAGTTCCTCTTGAAACCTTTCTTTGTCAATAAAGGGGGTATCACAGGAAAGTCTTCTTTGTGCAGATTATAAGAGCTCATTTTTCATGTACACCAAATCTCTAATCAGTTGTTGCCTCCCACATGCTGTTTCCTTAAAATCCAGTTGAAACATCTTCCTGTGTTCTTTGCAGTGACCCTACAGCTCATTATTCCAGTGTTTACTGGAAATTTTTCAGTAAATTAATCTATCTCAACAAGCATGATATTTCAAAGGTCCACAGTTTATGACAGCCAGAAGACACAAACCTAGGCCCCCCAAAATAATTTTCATTGAAGCAGAGCTTCCCAGACCACATTTTAAGGCCAAGCTTCCTCCTTCACCTTTGGACATCACACCTGTGCCATCTGCTTTATTCATTCCCTACCAGAGGGTATGACTGTTATCTCCTTTTCTTCACATCCCCGCTCTTTCCTTTGCTCAAAAAAGGTGACCAGGTTCAGCTTAGAGACAGCAAGACCTATTTATTTAGAAAAGGAACATGACTCATGCCGGGGATTCCACAATTTCCAATCCAGTACTGTGTTCAGCAGAGAAGAGAGGACACTATATGTTATAGAAAATGATTTCACCAAATAGTATTTCCTGACAGCCCCTTTAAAATACATAGGAAGAATTTCTAATTTGCAGATTTTGAGGCCAAAATGTGATGTTCTCCTTCCCTGTTTTCACCTGCCCTTCCGCCTCACAGTCAACCACTAATTCTGCTATAGCAATGGGGAATGTGGTTTGCAAGGACCTGACCCGACCACACAGACTCTATTACCTTTTCTTGAACCAAAGGTTGGACTCAACTCTCACACCACAAATATACCTGAGAGCCCTCTTGCTTAACTCTGGTTTCGCCCTGGAATTGCCTGAAGCACGCAGTTTAAAAAAATTTATTGTAATCTATATAAATTATGCTGTTCACCTGAAACTATGTTGTACACCTGAATCAAATATAATATTGTAGGTCAATTATACTTTTGTTTTTTTTTAATGTGCTCTCAGGCAGAACCTGTGAAGGAGGACTTCCCAGGTGGCTCAGTGGTTACAAATCCGCCTGCCAATGCAGGGGACATGGGTTTGAGCCCTGGTCCGGGAAGATCCTACATGCTGTGGAGCAACTAAGCCTGGGCACCACAACTACTGAGCCTGCGCTCTAGAACCCGTGAGCCACAACTACTGAGCCCACGTGCCACAACTACTGAAGCCTGCACACCTAGACCCCAAGCTCTGCAACAAGAGAAGCCACCACACTGAGAAGCCCGCGCACCACAACGAAGTATAGCCCCCGCTCACCGCAACTAGAGAAAGCCTACACACAGCAACAAAGACCCAAATGCAGCCAAAAATCTAATTAATTAATTAACTAATTAAAAAAAAAAGAATCTTTGAAGGAGGTCACAGGTGATACTGGTTATTATAACTCACCATGTCATCTTTATTGTAAGCCTAGAGTGATAAGCATTTATGTAAATTCTGCCTCTCAAATTTGAATATGCACACAAAGTATTCCAGGACCCATGGAAGAAACTGTCATTCTGCAGGTTTGGAGTGGGGCCCAGGAACTGGCATCTTTATCAAGTTTCTTCTTTGTGCCAATGCTGCTCCCCCAGACCAGTTTTTAGTAGCACTACACACTTGCAGTACTTAATAACCATGAGGATGCAGATACTGGGACTCACCTTTCTGTCTCTTGTTCTGTTTCCCTATCATTGATTTTAAAAAGCGTTTGCATGCAATAGAAGCTAACTATAGATGGTGGAGGAATACAGAATGGAAGGGTATCTTAGAAGTTCAGAGATGTTTCATTGTTTTGTGCTTACTTTCACTTTTTTTCCTAATAGGGTAAAGGTTTATGTTTATTAGTAAAAGTCAATCAGTTTTCCTAACTGGATATATTTTTAATTCTCCAATCAGCAATACAGAAGATTAATTGCTCTTCCTTCTCACTAAAATTTGATGATCCCAATTTGTGTTTTATTTATTTAATTTAGGCATCTAGAAATTTGAGGTGCCATCTATTGCTTCCCTGGTGTCCAGCATAAAGAAATGTGATATATGACTGTGGGGCAACCATACCAGGGTTATGAGAGAACAGAAATGTGTAAAGTGCCTGCATGTGGCCAACACCAGAGAGAAGAAGTGAAAAAAGTAAAGGTAACTCATAAATATTCTCACCCATTTTTTCAGCTGTGAACATCTACCTATGCACTGTGTACATAACACCAAATGTACATCTTTTCTATGCATATGCATAAGTCCGTTCTTGGTATAACTGAAAACAAACCACTAGCTACAGAAAAACACACGATTACATTTTACTTATACCAAGGTTAAAAGTGAGCTTAAACTGCTACCCAAGTCCATTGTATCAATTAGCACAACTGAAAAAAGTCCTCTTCCCATTCCAGGCAAGATTGGTAAAAAGACAGTATGGGCTATGAAAAAAATCAGAACTTCTAGCCTAAAAACCAAATAAATTGTTTGAAAAAGAAATGCTCACTGCCTCTGACTGATAAACTTTTCCCCCAACTAAGTGACACCTGGTACAGATCCCAGAGCACATGACAAGGCCATCACTCTGTTGAGAGGAAGTGAGGATGCTCCCTGCCACCTGTGGGTCAGCTTCCCTGGAAGGTCACTCATTTACAGTAGATATATTTTATGTTGCTGGTATATACCTGGCACCTAGGTTTCTGTGAAACCACAGCACATACCATGCTGACCTGCCTATTACAGTGTCCGGAAGTCTTCCTCATCTCCACATCTAGTCTGCCACGGGACATTTCAAGCTATGTTCACAAAGATTGTTTCATTCCACACCCCACCTCCATCAAACTGCCACTGATCTAATCCTGGAAAAATGTAATAATCTCTGTCTACTAATAGCATCCAGTCCTTAGTACTGCCCAGGAAATATTTTAAATCACTAGGACAGAATTAGATTTCCTGGATTCTCAGAAACCCAGCACACTTGCCAAGTCTCCATCTCTGTCATTTGTACATCCGAACACACCACCACCAGCTGCCTAAGACCTTGGGGTGAATATGTGGAGCTTCCTTGCTACATTCCTTTCCTCCCTACATTTCCAAGGAACTCTCCATATGTACTTTCAACAAGTCTTATGTAACTCTCTCTAAAAAAAAACCCAACCAACCAAACAAAAAAACACCACTGTCCTATTTTATCAGTCTTTACAAGTCTCCTAGTGCTAACTGCCCGAGTTAAAACTCTGGTCCATTGAAGCTGCTCCACTTTTATCACAATTAGGTGATCATAATGCTGTATTTGAATCGTATAAGTGACCTCAAATTGATCACTTAAATTTCTCATTGCTTTCGAAATTTTTAAAGTACACATCAAAAACTACCAGGGCCTGCATGGATGACTGGGGGTGAGGAGAGCAGCGGGAACCCTGTGTCCATAATGAAAGCAAAGAAGGACAGTGACTGTGATTCATATGTAGCAAGGATGACAATGATAAAAGACAAACTGGAAATAATCAGGAAATGAAACAAGTAGATTTTTCTCCTAAACTTAGGGTGTGTCAGTTGTGCAGTCAGAGAACAGGTGTCCTCTCACCACATGCGAAATCATGCAATTCTTCATCTTGTACATTTTCTGTCTTTTAGATCATGCTACAGCATCATTCAAATTGGAATATTTTTCTCCTAATTTTACAAAATCTATTAAACACCCATCACAGTCACGTGTGTTTGTTCATGCCTAAACAACCCCATGACTTATGAATTCTCCAAATTTTCACCTGATCTAATTTTTACAGTAAAGTGATTAACTTTGATAATGTTACATATAAGAGGTGGAAGAAACAATAACTGAAGAAAAGCCATCTTACTGTTCCTCTCCAATTGAGAATAAACTGTATTAATTAAACAAAATCAACTTAATATGCTCACTGAAGAATTACTCTCATCTTTAATTTCTGAACATGAAAAATTTAATGAAAACCATCCTAAAAATGCCCCAGCATAAAATAAAAGCAATAGTCATGAATTTTGGACCAAATAAAACTCATAAGCTAGATTTTTCATGACTAAAGGCAAGTAAAAAAGATGGTTTTGTAAAGGGAAGAGCTAAATTGGACTCCACGTTCCATCTGTTTCTTTGACTTTAATCTTTGCTTTTCATTGCTTTTGTTATTCTAATCATACATAATGGCCTGCCTCAGGGAACCCTGCCCTTCTGCCAGAATGTTAAAGTGCCTCGGTTCAGCTTACAGGTAGACAATCTGACCCTGTCCACCTGTGGATGGCTGCAAGAAAGAAGAAATTAACACATCCCCTCCCCAAGGCTGGCCATTCCAGGGGATATTTGCAAAGCTTATGGCCTTTTCACTTTACTTCCTCATCTCCTCTCCCTCTCTGTGCTATAAAAGAAACGGGCATGCAAACCCCACCCCCCCGCCAGTTAAGATGGTTTTTGAGAGACACTAATCTGCCATCTTCTCGGTCAGCTGGCTTTCCGAATAAAGTATTCCTTTGCCTCAACACCTCGTCTCCGATTCATTGGCCTGTCGTGCGGCAAGCAGAGCGAGCTTGAGCTGGGTAAAAAATTTGGCTTAGCCAGCCAGGAGCCTTGCTGCTCGTGGCTAGCCGCCCTGGTCAGGGAATACTGGGGCAAGGCCCTAGCAGCTGCCGGGACCATTAGTCCTGAGGATCTTCCCGTCAAAGTCGCCTGAAGCGACACCGGCTACCCCAGCACTTGGCAGTCGAGGCAAGGAACCGACCAACTTCAGTTTGGTGCTACGAGTTGATGGACTCGATTCGATTCTGAAACTTCGGTTCCAATTTGGGGAACTTTGGTTCCATTTGGGGAACTTCGATTCCAATTTGGGGAACTTCGGTTTCATTTAGGGCTATGAGTCGACAGACTCTGATTCTGGAGGGTAAGTCGCTCCGGCGTGCACACCAGGAACATATTCCCCCCCAGTCTGGGCTTTTCCTTTACAGGACAAGCCAATCTGGCTGGAATACCCTGTTAGCGGGGGCAATTGTTGAACCCTACCTGATTCCGGGAATCGGTTCAGTGGGAAAAAGTTCTTTGGTTTTGTACGGTTAAGTCTACCTCATCTGGGAACTAGTTCATTGGTTTTGTCGTGGTTTTGTGTGCATCGATGCTAGAATTTGTGCCTTTTGTATTGGAATTTGCGTCTTTTGTGTCTTGGTGTTATCAAACTTTTAGAAGTGGAAAACACTCCATCTATCCCAAAGGAGAGCACTTTGGGGAATATATTAGATAAATGGGCAAAACACAGCGGTGATTCTATGACTAAAAAAGACATGATAGATATACTATTGTAATAGGATGCGGACCCAGTATATCTTAGGATCAGAAAAATGATGGCCTCTGAATGGCTCACTCGCAGTTAGAAATGTTCTGCAAAAGAGCAGGGAATTATGGTTTTCTCAGGGTATATGCCCAGTAGTGGGATTGCTGGGCCATATGGTAGTTCTATTTTTAGTTTTTTAAGGAACCGCCATATTGTTCTCCAGTGACATGTACACACCACCAAATGTAAAATAGATAGCTAGTGGGAAGCAGCCGCATAGCACAGGGAGATCATCTTGGTGCTTTGTGACCACCTAGAAGGGTGGGATAGGGAGGGTGGGAGGGAAACGCAAGAGGGAGGGCACATGGGGATATATGTATACGTATAGCTGATTCACTGTCACACAGCAGCAACTAACACAACAATGTAAAGCAATTATACCTCAATAAAGATGTTTAAAAAAGAGCAGGGAAAAGAGATGAGATTCCATATGTAGGAGCATTTATGCTATTGCATCAGGAGGAAAAGGAGTCAGAGGGCTGCCATCTTATGGTGCAGCAGTCTGAAAGAAAACCCAAGGGAAAACCTGTTCTACAAGGGAAGAGAAAAAAATGAGAGTGGGGACATGTTATTTCAAAACTTACACCCTCCTCCAGCCTATCCAGCTCCTTCAATGGCCGAGCAGGCTGCACCAGCAGTAGTTCCAACTGCTCCCCTCCCATGCCACCAACATATACACTGCCTCCTGTTTCCCCTACCCATGGGGATCAAATAGAAGTTTCTATGGTAAACCCCAGGGCACAGGGACCTGGTTTAGTATCACCATCTAAGACCCAACCGGGCACCCAATTTGGACCGGGAGCCACTTCTAGAGCAGAGCAATTTCCCTCGCCCCGATATCCTGTAAAAGGCCAGGACTCAAGTTCAATTTCCCTTGTACTTGAGGCGTCTGATTCTGATTTCCCCACAGGAGCCCCAGGTACCATTGACAGTGGGGAGGAAGTTGATTGATTTTCTAATAAACACGGGTGATCTTAAGAGGCTTGTAAATATTAAACAAAGGGAAAACAAAAGTCATCCTAGGAGAAACTTGCCTGTATCTTTGAGATACAAATGTCCTATCCGGTCTTCTCAAAAACCCTTCTCTCTGCCATCTTTTTAAAATGCAAATTTTGAAAAAGAGGGTACAGCAATTTAGAACTTGACTTGTTTTCCATAATTATTAGTAGAAAGGGTTTAGCCATCTAGACAAGAGCTTGATTTGTTCCATCTGCCAGAAACCCAACTTTAATCCAAACTCTTTTGTAAACTGATGGGTTTTACATTGCTGTACCTCACTCAGGGCTGAACTTTTGAAATGAGAACTATGATGTCTCTGTTTGTACGTGTATTTGTCTTTAGATAACATTGCTGAGGTTAATCTGTAAATTAGCTCTATTTAATTGGCTTAAAGAAAAGTAATTGCTTACAAACCAAACAATTCCACCTACAAGAGAAATTAAGCTAAATGAGTTTCAGGTACACGTGAACTGGGAAATATCTAGTATTAAGTAAATGCCTGGTATTAATGTTTAAGTTTGTTGATCTAATTAATATAGACATGTCTTTAGAGCCACCAACATTAAGTATAGTACTTTCACTGCACCTAGATTTAAAAAAAGTTAAATGAAATCTTGTTATATCTGTTGCAAATTTGTCAGCAAGAAACATAACTTGATATGATGAAATTTTAAATGTAAATGACATAAGAGCTTTTAGGTAAACTATAAAAATAATCATGTTCTAAAAATCATCTAAATAGTTTCTCCAGATTCTGGTAACTATTACTTGCCTCTTGGTTGTCACTAGAAATTAAGGTTTTTAAGAGTCAGGGATTCTAATTTAAATATATAATTAAAGCAACTGAAAATAATAAAACATTTCAGTATGGTAAAATGTGTGTTTTCAGTAAAGATGGTATGAGGAATGGAATTACATTTTACTGGAAAGTTTTATACATGGTCAGGATTAACTAAATTTAGATTGAAGTTAACTAAGTAAATCAATTTTGTTAAGTAAGCTAATACAAGACTGGAATTTGATCTCTCTGTTAGAAGTACTCCTTTTGATAACAGATTATAAGTTTCTATGCCCTTAGGTGATCCATATTTGTTTTCTTTTAATCATTTTGTGACTTCGGTTAAATGAATAAGTATTCTTTCACGGTGACCTACGATCCTGTTGTGTTTTAAAACATTTTTGATATTTTTAACAAACTTCCCAAATATCAAAAATCTGACCAAAGTTTTTTAGCCTCCAGCTGGCTCTGGGGCACTTTGAAAGAACATCTCAGTGAGAAATGTCAAACTACGTTTATTTGGTATGTTAAAATTACTTTAAAAACTTTGTCAAGTGATTGGAGATGAACCTTAGGTTCTAGTGTATGGGTAAATGCCATTTATATAGATATACCAAAATGTATATGGAATCCTTAACATCTGATATGTCCTGATATGTTATCAATCATAATACTAGCTATCCTAAAATGGTATATCCAAGTTTCCTGCTAATTACATTGTACGCAAATCTTTAGCCATGCTGTTTTAAGTTTTGTCCTGATGCTTTTACAAAATGAGGATTTTCAAGAAGACTGATAAAGAGGAACTTTTTAACAGATATAACTTTCTGATAGCCTTTAGAAAATATCACTGGACTGGGTAACAAAGGACAAAACTAATGGGAAACATGATTATTTCATCCAGATGAATGGGAATTAATTACATGGGACTGAATGAACTGGTAAATATGATTTATAACTTTATGACTTTGGGAAATATACTGGCTTTGTTGCTGAAATCTCGGCTTCTCTGTGCACCGATGCTGAACAGAAATACAGAGACACAGATTTTGGAGGAAGAGAGAGATGGCTCTTTCTACCAGGCAGAGGGGAAGACACAGCAGGCTAGCACCTCAAGAACCGTGCGCTCCTTTGGGGATCGGAGAAGATTTTATATGTGGGGCTCGCAGTCCAGGGTATATGATAAGGATCAAAGTAGTAAAGGTCTTGCATTCTTCTACTTCCTGCATTCCTTCAAAACAGTCACAGCTGGCGTCAGGTAGCCTGGTAATTGGGTCCGTTTGTCTCTGGGTTATCAGCCTGTGACTGTAAGGCCAACTGGCCCGAGGCAGGGGAACACAATCAGATTAACAGGTTGCATCAGACCGAAATTCTCTGGACCACCCAGTTCCAGGAACTGACCTGGGGACTTTGAACCCAGCCCCGCCTTTCGAGGGGCGGGACTAACGGTCCCCCAGGATACCCGAAAAGACCACCAAATAAGGAATACCCTGCGCCCTCCCAGATTCACCACACCCCTTTCCCTTCTTCCCCTATAAAGTCTTGCCCAACCCTCGCCCGGGTGCGACTTCTCGGGCCCCTTTCTCTCGGACCAGTGAACCTCGCCCGGGAGCGCTCCCTAATAAAGCTCACTTGAAGCTTTCCTCTGTTTCGCGGTGCCGTTTGTTAAGATCCGACCTTACAGTGACTTTTTTCTGAAATGCAAATACTACAAGGGATGATTTGCTACAAGCGAGTGAAGGATGTAACTCACATATAGTGCTAAAGAGTAATAGGTTAGCTTTGTGAAGTACAAATCTAGTTACAGATAGTAACAGTTAAAAAAAAAAAAACGTAGGATTAACTCTTTCAGGCCAGGCTATGTTTCTTCTCTAGCCTGTTCACTGTTAGCTTTGTTTTCCTTGTTCTCAGGAGAGGGAAAACTTCATTTCTATTATTGCTGCAACAGCTTTAATCTTTGTTTTTAGGAAAAACCTTTTCTCTTATGCTATGACCTACAACAAGTTGATAAAGTATGCCTTTGTAAACAAAGAGGAAACTTTTATCTTTTTCTACCTGATCCTGCCAGAATTTGTTGTCTCCAGCTGACTCTCCTGTGAAATCGATATTATGTTAACCACTGTTTTAATTTGTTCTTTGTTTCAAAATTGCTTGTGCTTTGTGTCTCCCTGCTGTACTATGTCTTTGTCAAGGTTACTATCTACATTACTTATATCTTGTCTATTTTATAAGATTGTTGTCTCTTGCAGTACCCAGTGTATAACCAAGCCTCCAACAAAACTTCTATAGCTAACTATCTTACAGAAATAGATCACATTTATAGCATAAAATAATTGTAATAATGTGATTCTAGGTATGGGAAGAAACAACAAGGAAAAATGTCTCCTGGATCATAATTAGACAGAGGATCCAGAGAATCTTTAAATATCGATAGGGCCTAATCCGAAAATTAGCCCCTGGAGTGGTATATCAAGATTTTTCACCTGACCTGGGATGAGCCTCCCAGCACCATGGGACAAAATTTGCTCATAAAATGTCTCTCAAATATTGGTCAAATTCCTGACCAAGAGGAGAGGCTCAATCATCCGCGACTGCAGCTCTCCAACATGAGCCAGTGAACCTTGAGAAAACTCTGGGAGGAGAAGAATACCTGCCGTCAGCAGCCATCAGACTGCAGCTACTCCCTGCGGTAAGCCCTGAGGAAACTCAGGATGTGAAAATACAGCATACAGGCCACAGATAGGTGTGGTGCATATCAAAGGAATTATTTCAGTGAGCCCTGACCCTTGCACTAAATTCCTTAACTTGAGATGCGGTCTCCAGGCTTGAAGCCCTCAAAATTCCTGATAAATCTCAACTTTAAGGTTGTAAATATTTTTTCAGTCTACAGATGTAAAGTAGACACTTCCAAAGCGGAACAAAAGAAAAATCTCAACATTTGGAACACTGAACCGATGGCAGAAACTCCCAGAAAGATCCATCTGATGGAACAGTTAAAACGTTGTCACCCCTTTTTCCACAAGATTGTGGCATGTACATTGACAGTGGGGAATTGTAACAGGGAAGAGCTAAATCGGACTCCATGTTCCATCTGTTTCTTTGATTTTAACCTTTGTTTTTTGTTGCTTTTGTTATAATAATCATACATAATGGCCTACCTCAGGGAATACTGCCCCTCTGCCTGAATGTTAACTAAAGTGCCTCTGTTCAGCTCACAGGGAGACCATCTGACCCTGTCCACCTGTGGATGGCTGCAAGAAAGAAGAAATTAACACATCCCCTCCCTGAGGCTGGCCATTCCAGGGAATATTGCAAAATTTAAGGCCTTTTTACTTTACTGCCTCAATTCCTCCCACTCTCTGTGCTGTAAAAGAAACTGGCATCCAAACCCTGATAAGATGGTTTTTCGAGACACAGGGCTGCCATCGCTATCATGTTGGTCTGCCGGCTTTCCAAATAAAGTCGTATTCTTTGCCTCAACACCTCGTCTCCGATTCATTGGCCTGTTGTGCGGCGAAAGTAGTGAAATTGGACTCTGTAAAAATAGCAATTAGCAGAGACATGGAAATCAAACAACAAGGAGGGAACACATTGCACTGGTCTCAAAGGCCATCATAAAAATCACAATGAATAAATGGTTGAGAGGGCTTTGAGAAAAGGAAACCCTTTTACGGTGATGGTAAGATGTAAATGTGGAACAGCCACTATAGAGAACATTATGGAAGTGCCTTTAAAAGGTAAAAAGACACCTAACGTATGATCCAGCAGTGCTACCACAAAGAGTATATGCAGAGAAAACCAGAATTCGAAAGACACATGAACCCAAGCTTGCACTGCAGCACCGTTTACAATACTCAAGATGTGGAAACATAAAAAATGTCCATGGACAGACGAAGAGATTAAAAAAAAAAGTGATACATGTACACAGTGGTATTATGACTCCGCTATGTAAAAGAATGAAATAATGCCATTTGCAGGAACGTAGATAAACCTAGAGATAATCATACTAAGTAAAGTAAGTATCAGAAAGACAAATATAATATGATATAACGTATAGCTGGAATCGAAAAATGCACATGATTGAAATAATTGAGGAAACGAGCAGACACAGGAACCTAGAAAAGAAAATATGGTTACCAACTGGACAGAAGGGGTCAAGGGATAAATTAGGAGAATTAACAAATACATACTATTTCATATAAAATAGATATTCAACAGGGATCTACGTATACCAAGGAAGGGCTATCAACACTCTCTAATAAACTAAATGGGAAAAGAAGCCAAACATGCAGAGATATGTATATATGTATAACTGAAAATGGTTCTGTATCCCTATCACATACACAACACTGTATATCAATGTCACTCCAATAAAAAGAAATTAATTTATTAAAAAGTGGTAATGAGACACAAGATTCGAGTGTTTTTCCTGGCACATTCCTCTTTTTTTACAAGCCCCAAACAGGATTTCCCCTAAGGCTCTGGTTGCTGGCATAAGCAGAATTGGGCCTAAAGAAATGCTGGCCTTATGACCATTTGCCACAAAAGCAACCTCAAAAAGACTGCTTATGGGCACTTAATATTCACAAGGACTTCTGGACTCTAAATGATGCCTGACATCACAAAATGTCCAGGGCTAAGTGTTCAAAAACCATTGAAAAGAGGGCAGACTTTCAAGAAGGCAATTTCAACAGGTAAATTCTACTCACACTGTTTATGAATTAAAATAGCCCATGAGAACATGTTCAACACAGCAATTAGCAGAGACATGCAAATCTAAATCAAAATGAGGATTCACCTTCACCAGTTGGTAAGGCGATCATCAAAAATTGAAAATGAATAAATGACGTAGAGGGCATGGAGAAATGCAAACCCATTTATTGTACTGGTGAGACACAAATTGTAACAGCCACTGTAGACAACATTATGGAAGTGCCTTCAAACCTAAAAGGAGAGTTCCATATGATCCACCATTGCTACCCTTAGGAGTATATGCAGAGAAAACCAGAATTCAAAAAGACACATGCACTCAGAGTGCACTGCAGCACCATTTACACGAGCCAAAACATGGAGGCATAAAAAATGTCCATGGCCAGGTGAACAGAAAAAGAAGAACTAATATATGTACGCAACAAAATATGACTCAGACATTTTTTAAATTAATTAATTAATTATTTTTGGCTGCATTGGGTCTTCATTGCTGTGCGCGGGCTTTCTCTAGTTATGACGAGCAGGGGCTACTCTTTGTTGTGGTGCATGGGCTTCTCATTGCGGTGGCTTCTCTTTGCTGTGGAGCACGGGCTCTAGGCTTGTGGGCTCTAGAGCACAGGCTCAGTAGTTGTGGAGCATGGGCTTAGTTGCTCCACGGCATGTGGGATCTTCCTGGACCAGGGCTCAAACCCGTGTCCGCCTGCCAATCTTAACCACTGCGCCACCAGGGAAGCCCCAGACATTTAAAAAATACATTTACTTATTTATTTTTGGCTGCATTGGGTCTTCGTTGCTATGCACAAGCTCTCTCTAGTTGCGATGAGCTGGGGCTATTCTTTGTTGTGGAGCGCAGGCTTCTCATTGCAGTGGCTTCTCTTGTCGCAGAGCACGGGCTCTAGGTGTGCAAGCTTCAATACTTGTGGCACCTGGGTTCGGTAGTTGTGGCTCGTGGGCTCCAGAGCACAGGCTCAATAGTTGTAGCACATGGGCTTAATTGCTCTTCAGCATGTGGGATCTTCCCGGACCAGGGCTCGAACCCATGTCCCCTGCATTGGCAGGCGGATTCTTAACAACTGCACCACCAGGGAAGTCCCTCAGACATTTAAATAAATGAAATTATGCCATTTGCAGGAACATAGAAAACCTAGAGATAATCATACTAAATAAAGTAAGTCAGAATCAGAAAGACTAATACCATATGATATCACTTATAGGTGGAATCTAAAAATACACACCACTGAACAAATAAGAGAACACATAAACTCAGGGACTCATGGACTTAGAAATCACACATATGGTTAAAAAAAGGACAAAAGGGGGTCAAAGGATAAATTAGGACAATGGAAATAATAAATATGCAATTTTCCAATAAAAGAGATAATCAACAAGGACCTATGTATACCAGGGAGTTCTATCAACAGTCTCTAGTAACCTATATGGGAAAAGAAGCCAAAGATGCATAGAATATATGGATATGTATAAGGGAAAACGATTCACTATAGCTACAACATACTCCACACTGTACATCAAAGTTCCACCAAGAAAAAGTAAAAATTATTCTAATTAAAAATGTGGCAATGAGACAAGATTTGGGTGTTTGTACTGTCACATTCCACTCTAAGTTAGAAGCACCAAGCGGAATTTCCCCTTAATGTCTGGTTGCCGGCGTAACCAGAGTAGGTCCCGAGGAAATACTGATGCCTGGTGGCCATTTCCCGCAAAAGCAACCTCAAAACGCTTGCTTAGGGGCACTTTGTATTCATAACGACTTCAGGGCCCAACATGATACCTGACATCAACAAATGTCCGGGCGAAAGTGTTTGAAAATCATTGAAAAGGGGGCAGACATTCAAGAAGGCAACTGAATCAGGTAAATTCTACTCACACGGGTATATGAAGAAAAAAAGCCTGTAAAAGCACATTCAGCGTAGCAGTTAGCAGAGACATGCAAATCAAAACTACAATTAGAGATCACCTTGCACCGCACTAAAATGCCATCACCAAACTTTACAGTGAATAAATGGTGGAGAGGGCATGGAGCAAAGGAAATTCTTTTATGGACCTGGTGGTAAATAAATGGTAACAGCCACTAGAGAGAACATTAAAGATGAGCCTTTAAAAGCTAAAAAGAGTGCTACCCTATGATTCTGCAGAGTTTCCCCTAAGATTATAGGCCAACAAGTCCAGAATTCGAAAAAACACATGCACCCAAGTGTGCACGGCACCACCATTTACAATACCCAAGATGAGGAGACATACAAAATGTCCACGGACAGAAGAACAGATAAAATAGAAGCGTACACAATGGTATACAATTCCTCCATGCAAAAGCATGAAATAATGCCAATTGCAGGATCATAGATAAACCTAAAGATAATCATACTAAGTGAGATTCAGAAAGACAAATATTATATGATCTCACTTATACCTGGAATCTATACATATACATCATTGAAATAATTGAAAAACATAAACAGTCTCAGGGACTTAAGAAAAATCCAAACTTATGGTTACCTAATGCGACAGATGGGGTCAAGGGATACATTAGGACGATGAGATTCAAAATACAAAATATTTTGTATAAACTGGATTTTCCATAAGAATCTTTGTATACCTAGGAATGGCTATCAACACTCTCTAATAACCTAAATGGGAAAAGAAACCGAACATGTATGGATATATGTATATGTATAACTGAAAATGGCTCTGTATTCCTGACATAAATAATACTGTATATGAATGTTACTACAAAAAAGAGAAATTAATCTAATTAATTAAACTGTTATAATGAGACATAAGATTTGAATTCTGGTTCTGTACGTTCGTCTCTAACTTACAAGCTCCAAACAAGATGTCCCCTAAGGCTCAGGTTGCTGGCTTAGGGAGAATTGGGTCGGAAGAAATCTTGTGCCTTAAGTACGTTTCCTGCAAAAGCAACCTCAAAAAGATGCTTCTGGGCACTTAATATTCCCAAGGACTGCTGGGCTCTAAATGGTATCTGAGATCACAAAATATCCAGACTTAAGTGTTTCATAATCAATGAAAACAGCGCCGGCTGTTGAGCACCGGCTGTTGGTGGCGCAGTGGTTGAGAGTCTGCCTGCTGATGCAGGGGACATGGGTTCGTGCCCCGGTCCGGGAAGACCCCACATGCCGCGTAGTGGCTGGGCCCGTGAGCCATGGCCGCTGAGCCTGCGCGTCCGGAGCCTGTGCTCCGCAATGGGAGAGGCCACAACAGTGAGAGGCCCACGTACCGCAAAAAAAAAAAAACAAAAAAAACAGGGCCGACTTTCAGTGAAAGCATTTTCAACAGGTAAATTCTGCTCACGCAGAATATGAATAAAAACAGCCCATAAGCACGTGCTCAACATAGTAATTTGCAGACACATGCAAATCAAGCTCACCACCAGACGTCACCTTGCACCTGTCAGAAGGCCATCATCAAAAATCGACAATGAATAAATGATGTAGAGGGCATAGAGAAGTGCAAACCCTTTTATTGTGCTGTTGGGTTGCAAATTCTAACAGCCAATTTAGAGAACATTATGGAAGTGCCTTCAAACTTAAAATTAGAGCTACCATAAGACTCGCCATTGGTAACCTAAGTGTATATGCGGAGATAACCAGAATTCGAAAAGATATATGCACCCAAGTGGGCACTGCAGCACCATTTACACGAGCCAAAACATGGAGGTGCACAAAATGTCTATGGCCAGATGGACAGCTAAAGAAGAAGTGACACATGTTTGCAATGCAATATGACTCAGACATTTAAATAAGTGAAATTTTGCGATTTGCAGGAACACGGAAAACCTAGAGATAATCATACTAAATAAGGTAAATCAGAATCTTAAAATCTAATATCGTATGATATCACTTCTAGCTGGATTGTGATACCACACACCATTGAACCAATTAGAGAACACTGAAACAGACTAAGGGACTTGGAAATCAAACAAGTGGTTACTACAAAGGACAGGAAGGGTGACGGGATTAATTAGGACAATGGAAATATCAAATACGCAGTATTTCCAATAAAAGAGGTAATCAGCAAGGACCTATGTATACCAGGCAGTTCTGTCAACACTCTCTAGTAATCTATAAGGGAAAAGAAGCCGAAGATGCATACATATATGTCTATGTATAAGGGAAAAATATTTTCTATACCTACAACATACACAACATTGTCCATCAATGTTCCTTCAAGAAAAAATAAAAATTAATCTAATTAAAAATGTGGTAATGACACACAAGATTTGGGTGTTTGTACTGTCACATTCCACTCTATGTGAGAAGCCCGAAACAGAATTTCCCCTTAGTGTCTGGTTGCCGGGGTAACCAGAGTTGGGTCCGAGGACATACTGCAGCCTAGTGGCCATTTCCCGCAAAAGCAACCTCAAAACGCTTGCTTAGGAGCACTTTGTATTGACGAGGACTGCAGGGCCCTAAATGATACCTGACATCAAAAAATGTCCATGCGAAAGTGTTCGAATGTCACTGAAAAGGTTAAGATGTTCAAGAAAGCAATTGAATGAGGTAAATTCTACTCGCATGGGTATATGAAGAAAAACAGCATATAAAACATACTCAACACAGCAATTAGCATAGACATGCAAATCAAAACTACAGATCACCTTGCACCGGAGTAAAAGGCCATCACCAAAATTAAAAATGAATGAATGGTGGAAAGGGCATGGAGAAAAGGAAATCCTTTTATGGAGCTGGTGGGAAATAAATTGTAACAGCCACTAGAGAGAACATTTAAAGATGTGCCTTTAAAAGCTAAAAAGAATGCTACCCTATGATCCTGAAGAGTTTCCCCTAAAATTATAGGCTGACAAGTCCAGAAGTTGAAAAAACACATGCACCCAAGCGGGCACAGCAGCATCATTTACAATAACCAAGATGTGGAGACATATAAAATGTCCATGGACAGATGAACAGATAAAAAAGAAATGATCCATGTACACAGTGGTATACAATTCCTCCATGCAAAAGAATGAAATAATGCCAATTGCAGGAACATAGATAAACTTACAGATAATCATACGAAGTGAAGTGAGAATCAGTAAGACAAATATTATATGAACTCACTTATAGTTGGAATCTATAAAGACACAGCATTGAAATAATTGAAAAACATAAACAGTCTCAGAGAGTTAAAAAAACCCCAAACTTATGGTTACCTAATGGGACAGAAGGGGTTAAGGGATACATTACGACGATGGGATTAAAAACACAAAATATTTCGTACAACTAAATATGAACAAGAATCTATGTATACCTAGGAATGACTATCAACACTCTCTAATAACCTAAATGGGCAAAGAAGCCAAACATGTATACATATGTGTATATGTATAACTGAAAATGGTTCTGTATCCCTACAATACACATAATACTGTATATCAATGTTATTCCAAAAAAAAAAAAGAAATTATTCTAATTAATTAAACTGTCATAATGAGGCAGAAGATTTGAGTGTTTGTTCTGCACATTCCTTTCTAATTTATAAACCCCAAAGAGGATTTCCCGTAAGGCTCTGGCTGCTGGCCTAAGCAGAGTTCAGTCTGAGGAAATCCTGCGCCTCATGAATGTTTCTCGCAAAGGAACCTCAAAAAGATTTCTTATGAGCACTTAATATTCCCAAGGACTCCTGGGCTCTAAATGATACCTGACATCACAAAATGTCCAGGCTTTAGTGTTCCAAAATCATTGAAAACAGGGCCAACTTTCAAAGGAGACATTTTCAACAGGTAAATTCTACTCACACTAATTATGAGTAAAAACAGCCCATAAGCACATGCTCAACATAGCAGTTAGCAGAGACATTCAAATCATAATCACAATGAGGGATATCCTTGCACCAGTTGGAAAGGCGATCATTGAAAATGTACAATGAATAAATGATGTAGAGGGCACGGAGAAATGCAAACCCTTTTACTGTGCTGGTGGGTTGCAAATTTTAACAGCCAATTTAGAGAACATGGAAGTGCTTTCAAACTTAAAATCTGAGCTACCATATGATCCGCCATTGCCACCCCTAAGAGTATATGTGCAGAAAACCAGAATTTGAAAAGACATATGCACTGAAGTGTGCACCGTAGCACCATTTACACGAGCCAAAACATGTAGGCACACAAATGTCTAGGCTGGATGAACAGATAAAGAACTGACACATGTAAGCAATGCAATAACACTCAGACATTTAAATAAATGATATTATGCCATTTGCAGGCACATTGAAAACCTAGAGATAATCATACTAAAGAAATTAAATCAGATTTTTAAAATCTAATATCATATTGCTTATAGGTGGAATAAAAAAATACACAACATTGAACTAATTAGAGAACACTGAAACAGGCTCATTGAATTGGAAAACAAACATATGGTTGCCAAAAAGGACAGAAGGGGTCAAGTGATAGATTAGGAGGATAGAATTAACAAATACACTGTATTCCAATAAAAGAGATAATCAAAAAGGACCTATGTATACCAGGGAGTTCTATCACCACTCTCTAGTAACCTACATTTGTTTTCTAAGTCTGAGTTTTTCTGTTTTTTTGCTGGGTCCTCAGCATGAGAGATCTTAGTTCCCCAACCAGGAACCGAATCCACACTCCTTTAGAGTCTTAACCACTGGACTGTCAGAAAAGTGGTTTTGTCATACTGAGTGAAGTAAGTCAGACAGGGAAAGAGAAATATTGTATGGTATCGCTTATATGCTCAATCTTAAAATAATAATAGAAATGAACTTATTTACAAAACAGAAAAACTCACAGACTTAGAGAACAAATTTAGGGTTCTGCGAGGGATGGGTGAGTGGGAGGGTTAGTTAGGGAGCTTGGGATTGACATGTACCCACTGCTCTATTTATTTATTTATATTAAAAAAAATTTTTTTTTTAAATTTTTCACATGAGAACATGGTTTATTTTATTTATTTATTTATTTTTGGCTATGTTGGGTCTTCGTTTCTGTGCGAGGGCTTTCTCTAGTTGCAGCAAGCGGGGGCTGCTCTTCATCGGGGTGCGCGGGCCTCTCACTATTGCAGCCTCTCGTTACGGAGCACAGGCTCCAGACGCGCAGGCTCAGTAGTTGTGGCTCACGGGCCTAGTTGCTCTGTGGCACATGGGATCGTCCCAGACCAGGGCTTGAACCCGTGTCCCCTGCATTGGCAGGCAGATTCTCAACCACTGTGCCACCAGGGAAGCCCCCCCACTGCTATATTTAAAATGAATAACAAACAAGGACGTACTGTATAGCACAGGGAACTCTGCTCAATATTATGTAACAACCTAAATGAAAAAGAATTTGAAAAAGAATAAATACATGTATATATATAACTGAATCACTTGTCTGTACACCTGAAACTAACACAATATTGTTAATCAACTATACTCCAATATAAAATAAAACTTAAGAAGAAGTTTATGTTAATTGTTGACAAGGACTTACAATTACTCTTTCATTATTTTCTGTTGGTTGTTGTTGTTGTAGTTCCTTTGTTTTTGTTTTTTTGGGTTTTTTTGATGTGGTATGAATTCACTCTTTTTTTTTTTTTTTTTTGCGGTACGTGGGCCTCTCACCGCTGCGGCCTCTGGCGTTGCGGAGCACAGGCTCCGGATGCGCAGGCCCAGTGGCCATGGCTCATGGGCCCAGCCGCTTCGCGGCACGTGGGATCCTCCCAGACCGGGGCACAAATCCATGTCCCCTGCATCAGCAGGCGGACTCTCAACCACTGCGCCACCAGGGAAGCCCTGAATTCACTCTTTTTCTGTATCTTTTGTGTAACTACAGTAGAGTTTTTCTTAGTAGTTTCCATGAAATGTACATAAAGTATACTTAAGTTAATAATAACTAATCTTTAATTTTATAAAATAACAATTTTAGGTACATTTTATATGTATTTCCTCATTATTTTATGTAAACAATATATTATCAATCTCCAGAAAAATATTTGTGTATACACATACAAATATATACAAATATACACATATCTATATCTATCTCTCTATATATATCTCTACACACAAATATACATATGTATACATATACACACGTGTACTGGAATTTTTTGATATAAAACATTCGCTATTATATTTAAGGAAATAGCTTGATTTTCTTCTTCAAATCTGTATTATCTATATAAGGAGCTCATGGTAATTTTTTTATATAGGCTTTTCTCATGTGTTGTTAGATTTATTTTTATTTATTTTATTTTATACTTGTAAAATTAGAGGCTTCCTTTTTATGTACTTTTTAACTGCTTGGAATGTGTCTGTATGAATTGTGTACTATATGCTTATGTTATACTCTTTACAATATTTTGTCATCTTATTTTCTGTAACAAATTTCCATTGATTCCTTGGGCTTACTAAATATACATCCATATGCTCTGCAGTTGGAGATGATTTTAATCCTTTTCCAATGGTATTTTTTTTACTGATACCTCAAAGTGTTAAGTAAGTTGGGGGTTCATCTCTCCTAGTGATCTCTCTGACAATGAGAGGAAATTATTTATTATTTCTCTGTAGGTGAACTAGTGTTGAGGGTCTGTAATAATTCTTTGAGTACATATGCATGAATATCTTTTTTATTTTATTTCAAGATACTTTATTTTAAACAGGTCACAACACTAAGCTTCTGGCCCACTCTGCCAATGCACAAGCTACAAATGCTTGCTCAGCAGTTGAGGGGCATGCTTTAGTAGCATGTTTGAAAAGTGAATAAAAATCCATATAAAACAAATATTCAAATAGTTTCCATAGGAACACAGATAAGTGTGACCCCATCGCCTAGTCTTCCACACTGTTGCATCTGTGCTAACCCTATTCACATAGACATCTCAAAACTCACAGTAATTAAGTTAAATGGTCCCCCCCAAACCCTTAAATCAAGCTAAACTTGCAGTTAACAGCTACAGGAATGGTATCTACACATTAATAGGAGCTGAAGCACAGGCTGCTGGGTGCCATTTCATCCCACTCTCCCAAGCACATGACACAGGCACAGTGCCAACATCTTGCTCCTCTATGCTGGGTGGGAAATCGTGGTTCTGGATTTGCTGCATCAGATGCCATGTTGGCCCTGACATCACATAGGAGATGGTCGGTCTCTGGAATCCACTGAAAGTGGAAGCAGCAGCGACAGTGTAAGCACCCATGTTCTCAAAGAGCATCCAATTGCCCACATGCATCTCAGGCAAGTTACAGTGCTCAACCAGGCAATCCAGGCCATCACAGGTCTGTCCCGAGATGCTGGATGAATAATACTTCTCATCTGGTTTGGGTCTCTTCTGCAGAAGAGGCTTCACATGTGCATTTTCGTAGAGGATGCAGTTGGATGATCCATATACTCCATCATTCACATAATACATAAATGTCTGTTCACTTGACTCATCTTCATCATCAGAGCCTGTCTGTTCCTTTAATACGAGTTTTTTGGCAATGATATTAACCGCTAGCATGAAAGCTGATTCAACATAGTATTTGCCTGGCTCAGCTATGATTCTCACTCCAGAGTCTGATGGAAAATACTTGTCCAACGCTGGGTTGATTACACTGGTGATCTCTTCAAATTTAAGCTTTACATCCTCAGATTCAGGAAAGCCACCACCAATATCAAGCAGATACATGTTGAAACCAACCTCAGCTCCCATGTCAAAGACACAGTGGGCATCAGAGATGGCCTTCACAAAGATCTCCAGATCAGTACAACCACCTCCCACGTGGAAGCTGACACCAATGACATCAATATCTAGCTCTTTCGCCCATTCCAAAAGAAGCCTGCTGGTTTTGAGTGTGGCATCAAATTTGACACTGAGGCGACAGACTGCTTTGGAATCATCAGTGGCAATCCGCAAAACCAACTTGGCCTTTGGATGTGCCCTGGCAACTTTCATCAACTCAACTTCACTATCAAAAGTCATCATCTTGGGCTCCCCTGGTGGCACAGTGGTTAAGAACCCACCTGCCAATGCAGGGGACATGGGTTTGAGCCCTGGTCCGGGAAGATCCCACGTGCTGCAGAGTAACTAAGCCTGTGAGCCACAACTACTGAACCTGCGTGCCACACTACTGAAGCCCGGGTGCCTAGAGCCCGTGCTCCACAACAACAGAAGTCACTGCAATGAGAAGCCCGCATGCAGCAACGAAGACCCAATGCAGCAAAAAATAAATAAATACATATACACATACATACATAAATAAATTAATTAATTTAAAAAACCCAAACAAACAACAAAAATGTCATCATCTGGACTCCATTATTGCCAGCGTATTTAATCTGAGACACTTGTTCACAAGGATTTGCATAGATAATCCTCTTTGGAGGCACCCCGAGACTCTGCACCAACTGGATTTCAGTCTTGCTGGCATAGTCAAATCCTGTCCCTGTGGCAGCTAGGGTCTTCACTATGGTTCTGCTATCACTGCATTTGACTACATAAAAGGGGGTGACCCGAGGAAGAGCTTTAAACCGTCTCAGATGTTTCTTTAGAATGTCTCCCAGGTCTGCAACATAGAACGTATCCTTACCGTCAAAAGAAGAAACTTCATTTTTTGGTTCCGGATGTCCTTGGCAGTAACGCCTTCATCCAAGAAATGGCAGTCAAACTCTTCATTACTAAAGTTGTTCATGGTTTCTTGATATCTTTCTGAAACAACAAAATGGGAAACTAAGAGATGAAATTTAAAGAAATTATGCCAGCTTTCACAAAGGCAATTGAATTCTCCAGGAATTCCAAGTCCCGCTGAAGATACGTGTGCCCTCGGTGCAGCAGTGAAAATGTTCTAACAAATGCACAATCTGCTGTACACCTTAAAGTGTCGGGCACCAAGGGCAGACCCCATGGAGATTAGACGCCGTTGCTGCCGAGCGTGCAGGACTGCCGGCCGCCCTGCCGCTGTCCCCGCTGCCCGTTAGCCGCCCTCCCAGCCACCCGCCACCTCGCTCCCTCCCATGGAGAACCACCGTCCCGAGGTGGTGCCGGAGCGCTGGCAAAGGGGCGGTGGCAGCGGAGGCTGAGGGGACTGACCTCTTCTTTAATTTTATAATTATTACCTGTAGAATTCTACCATGCTCCTTTGTCTGTATCTGTCACTTTGATTACATGCCTTTCCTAAATTTATAAGCTGATTATATTAATGTATTTCCTAACAACCAAAACATTGGAGTTTTGGTGTAGAATTCACTTTATCTTGCTATAATTTTTTTTCTGAAGTTAGGTTTATTAAGGTATTATTTATATTTTTTAGTAGGTTGCCTTTTTATTTTGTTGATGTTTCCTTTGATGTATATAAGCTTTTGAGTTTGATGTCCTCCATTTTGTTATTTTGCTTTTGTTGGTTTTGATTTTTTTTGTCCATTTCAAAATATCATATCCAAGACCTAGGTCAAGGAACTTACTGCCTTTATGTGTTCTTCTATGAGTTTTATGGTTTTCCATCTTCCATTCAAGTCTTTAACCCTTTTAAAGTTATTTTTTCTGTATGGTGTAAGATAGTGGTCCAGTTTCATTCTTTTGCATGTGGTTTCCCAGTTTTCCCAACAACATTTAATAAAAGAATTATCATAATTCTCAATTGTATATTCTTGGCTTCAGTGTCATAAATTAATTACCATATATGCTTAGATTTGTTTCTGTGCTATTGTTTCCATTGATCTATGTGGGGTTCTTTTATGCCAATGCCATCTGTTTTTATGACCATAGATTTGTAATAGAATTTGAAATCTTGAAGCATGAAGCCTCCAGTTTTTTTCTTCTTTCTCATGATTTCTTTTGCTATTTGGATTCTTTTGTGGTTCCATGCAAATTTTAAAATTGTTGCTTCTATTTCTGTGAAAAAATGTTATAGAAATTGTGATAGGGATTGCATTACACCTGTATATTACTTTGAGAAGTATGTACATTTTAATAATATTTATTCTTTTAATTAATGAGCAAATACTATCTTGACATTTATTTTGTTGTCTTCAATTTCTTTCCTTAATGTTTTGTAGTTTCCAGGACACAGGTCTTTCACTCTCTCAGTGAAATTTATTCCTAGGTGTTCTTCTCATGCCATTGTAAATGGAATTCTTTTCTTTTTTTCTTTCAGATATTTTGTTGTTACTGTACAGAAAAGCAATAGATTTTTGTATGTTGATTTGGTATCTTCCAACTTTATTGAGTTTATTTATTCTACCATTTTGGGTGTTAGTCATATATAAGATCATGTTTTCTAAAAAGAGAGAAAGCTTTACTTCTTCATTTTGGATGCATTTTTATTTCTTGATTTTGTTTCAGATTGCTCTGGCTAGGACTTCAGTACTGTATTTAATAAGAGTAGTGAGCATGGATACCATTATCTTGTTCCTGATTATAAAAAAAAAGCTTTCAGGTTTTTTACCAATATGTACAAATTTAGTTGTGGGTATTATACGGTTTTATTTTGAGGTATGCTCCTTCTGTTCCCAACTTGTTGAGAGTTTTTGTCACAAAAGGTGTTGAAGGTCAGTGTCTTTTTCTGCATATACTGAAAGGATGATATATTTATTCTTCACTTTATTAACATTGTATATCACAATTATCTATATATATATATAATTTTAACTGATTTGTATATTATACTATATATAGATTAAATATAATATAGTGTGCCATTCTTCCGTGGCAAGAATAAATTCCATTTAATCATGGTGTATGATCTTGTTAACTTGCTGCTGAATTTGTTTAGACTTTTGTATTTATAGTCATCAGACCTATCTGCCTGTAAATTTATATTCTTGTAGTGTTCTTTATCTGGCTTTGGTGTCAGAGTAACACTGTCCTCAGAAGGAGCTTGTGATTCACTCCTCAATTTTCTGGGAAGAGTTTGAGAATGACTGGAGTTAATTATCTTTTTAATGTTTGGTAGGATTCACCAGTGAAACCATCTGGCCTTGGGTTTTGTCAGGAGGTTTGTGTTCATTGTTTCAATGTCCTCATTTATTATTTGTCTGTTCTGACTTTCTATTTTTGATTCAGTCTTGGTAGTTTCCACACTTCTGGGGTTTTATTTATTTATTACAATTTATCAAATTTGTTGGTGTATAATTCTTAATGATATGATCTTATGGTCCTTTGTATTTCTTTTATGTCTCCTCTTTCATTTGTCATATTTTTTGACTTCTTCTTTTTTCCTTGGTTAGTCTAGCTAAAATTTCATCAATTTCCTTTATTTTTAAAAACACCAATCTTTAGTTGCATTAAACTGTAAATCTACCACAGAAGAAGAAATGAGAAAAAAATGATTACATGGAGAATAAACAACATATTTCTAAAAAACGAATGGGTCAATGATGAAATCAAAGAGGAAACTGAAAAATACCTTGAGACAAATGACAATGAAAACACAACCATACAAAATCTATGGGATACAGCAGAGGCAGTTCTTAGAGGGAAGTCCATAGCAATACATGCCTTCCTCATAAAACGACAGAAATCTCAAACAACCTAACCCACCCCCTAAAAGAATTAGAAAAAGAAGAACAAACAAAACCTAGAGTCAGCAGAAGGAAGGAAATAATAAAATCAGAGAGGAAATAAATAAAACAGATTTTAAAAATAGAAAAAAAATCTGTAAAACTGAGAGCTGATCCTTTGCAAGGGTAAACAGAATTGCTAAACCTCTTGCCAGGCTCACAAAGAAGAAAAGAGAGAGGACCCAGATAAAATAAGAAATGAAAGAGGAGAAATTACAAGGGACCTCACAGAAATTTTTAAAATATATATTATGAACAATTACAAGCCAAACAATTTGGAAAACCTAGAAGAAATAGATGAGTTTCTAGAAACATAAAGCCACCAAAACTAAATCAAGAAGAAATAGACAATTTGAACAGACTGAAACTAGAAGTGAAATAGAACCTGTAAAACAACAAAAACAAACAACAGATTTCCTACAAACAAAAGTCCAGGAACACATGACTTCACAGACAAATTCTACCAAACATACAAAGAAGAACTTATACCAATTCTTCTCAAACTTCTCCAAAAGACTGAAGAGGAGGGAACACTCCCAAAGACATTCTATGAGACCACCATCACCCTGATACTAAAACCAGACAAAGACACTACCAAAAAAGAAAATTACAGGCCAATATTTGTGATAAATATAGATCCAAAAATTATCAACCAAATATCAGCAAACTTAATCCAACAGCACATAAATAAAACATACACCATGACCACACTGGATTCATTCCAGGGTCACGAGGATGGTTCATCATATGCAAAACAATCAGTGTGATACACCACATGAACAACAACAAAAAAAAGAAAAAATCCACATGATCATGTCAATAAATACAGAAAAAGCATTTGATACAATTAAACATCCATTCATGATAAAACTCTTATGAAAGTGGGTATAGAGGGAACATCTCAAAATTATAAAACCTATTTATGATAAAACCATAGCCAATATAATACTCAACAGGAAAAAGCTGAAAGACTTCCCACTGAAGTCTGGAACAAAACATAGATGCCCACTCTTACCACTTCTATTCAGCATAGTGTTGGAAGTCCTAGCCACAGCAATCAGAAAAGAAAAAATAATAAATAAAACGTATCCAAATAGTAAGGGACAGGTAAAATTGTTATTATATGCAGATGACATGACACGATATGTAGAAAACTCTAATGACTTCACACACAGAAAAATCCTACTAGAACTGATAAATTCAGCAAGGTAGCAAGATAAAAGTTTAACATACAGAAATCGGTTGCATTTCTTTACATTAACAATGAAATATCAGAAAGGGAATATAAAAGAACAATACCTTTTAAACGTGCATCAAAAAATAATAAAACACTTAAGAATAAACTCGTCCAAGGAGACGAAAGACTTATATGCCAACAACTATAAAATATTAGTATTGAAGATGATTTAAAAAATGAAAAGATATCCCATGCTCTTGGATTGAAAGAATTAATATTGTTAAAATGGCCATATTACCCAAAGCAATGTAGAGATTTAATATGGTCCCTATCAATTTACCCATGACAATTTTCACAAAACTAGAACAAATAATTCTAAAATTTTTATGAAACCACGTAAGACCCAGAATTGCCAAAGCAATGCTGAGGAAAAAGAACAAAGCAGGAAGCATAACACTCCTAGAACTCAGAAAATGCTACACATCTACAGTAATCAAAACAGTGTGGTATTGGCACAGATACAGACATATGGATCAATGGAACATAATAGAGAGCTCAAAAATAAACCCACACACCTATGATCAATTAATCTTCAACAATAATCAATTAATCTTCAACAAAGGAGGCAAGAGTATGCCATGGGGAAAAGACAGTCTCTTCAGCAAATGGTGCTGGCAAAGGTGGACAGCTGCAAGCAAATCAGTGAAGTTAGAACACACCCTCACACCATACACAAAAATAAACTCAAAATGGTTTAAGTATTAAATATAAGACAACACCATAAAACTCCTAGAAAAGAACATAGGCAAAATATTCTGACGTAAGTTGTACCAATGTCTTCCTAAGTCAGTCTCCCAAGGCAATAAAAATAAAAACAAAAATAAACAAATGGGACCTATTCAAAGTTATAAGCTTTTGCGCAGCAAAGGAAACTATAAATACAACTAAAAGACAACCTAGGGAATGTGAGAAAATATTTACAAATGATGTGCTGACAAGGGATTAATTTCCAAAATATGCAAACAGCTCATAGAACAACAACAAAACAACCCAATCGAAAATTTGGGCAGAAGATCTAAATAGACATTTCTCCAAAGAAGACATACAGATGGCCAATAGGAACAATGAAAAGATGCTCATTGTTGCTAATTATTAGAACTACAAATCAAAATTCAATGAGGCACCACTTCACACTGGTCAAATGGCCAATATTAAAAAGTCTACAAATAAGAAATGCTGGAGAAGGTGTGGAGAAAGGGGAACTCTTCTACATTGTTGGTGGGAATGTAAATTGGTGCAGACGCTACAGAAAACAGTATGGAGGTTCCTCAAAAAACTAGAGTTGCCATACGATTCCGCAATCCCACTCCTCAGCATATATCCAGACAAAACTCTAATTCAAACAGATACCTGCACCTCTATGTTCATAGTAACACTATTTACAATAGTCAACACGTGGAAATGACCTAAATGTCCATCCACAGATGAATGGATAAAGCAGATGTGGGGTGTGTGTGTGTGTATAATGAAATCCTACTCAACCATATAAAACAAAGAAATAATGCCTTTTGCAGCTACATGAATGGACCTAGAGATTGTCATACCAAGTGAAGTCAAAAAGAGAAAGAAAATACCATATGGTATCACTTATATGTGGAATGTAAAATATGACACAAATGAACTTATCTATGAAACAGAAGCAGAATGAAAGACATAGAAAACAGACTTGTGGTTGCCCCAGGGAGGAATGAATTGGGAGTTTGGGTGGGATTAGCAGATGCTAGCTATTATATATAGAATGCATAAACAAGAAGGCCCTAATGTATAGCACAGGGAACTATATTCAATATCATGTAGTTGGGCTTCCCTGGTGGCTCAGTGGTTAAGAATCCGCCTGCCAATGCAGGGAACATGGGTTCGAGCCCTGGTCCAGGAATATCCCACATGCCGCGGGGCAACTAAGCCCGGGTGCCACAACTACTGAACCTGCACACCTATAGCCCGTGCTCCACAAGAGAAGCCACTGCATTGAGAAGCCCATGCACCACAACGAAGAGTAGCCCCCACTGGCCGCAACTAGAGGAAGCCTGCGCACAGCAATGAAGACCCAAAACAGCCAAAAATAAAATAAAATAAAAACAATATCGTGTAGTAAACCATAATGGAAAAGAAGATGAAAAAAGGATACGTGTGTGTGTATACACACACACACACACACACACACACACACACACACACACACACACACACACACACACTTCCTCCGTGGGGCAACCACAAGTCTGTTCTCTATGTCTGTCATTCTGCTTATGTTTCATAGATAAGTTCATTTGTGTCATATTTTAGATTCCACATATAAGTGATACCATATAAATCTATGTTCTTCCCATTAAAAAGTCATATAGACTCAGGAAAAGTTCTTCATGTACTTATTTCTCCATCTGGTGTTGAGATGGAGTACTACTTAACCACTAAACAACACCCCACAACCTTCTACTCTTCCCCCCAATTAATGCTCTGTTTGTGCACATGTCAATACACCATCTGTTTAAATCTGAATGTTTTGTTTACAGTCAAATATTTGTTTCTGAAAAGTTACCATCTTCACACATTGGCTTTTATTGTTGTTTATTCACATAGATATAGTGGTGAATATTTCCCTTTCACTAGTGATACTGCTATGAATAACTTTGGGCACATCTCTCTGTTGTTATAAATAGAATGTTAGGAATGGAATTCCTGCTGCATCATTTTGTGCACTTTGGGTGTACTCCATCGAACCAGTTTGTCTGTCTTCCAAAATGGTTAAATCCATCTCACTACTACTATCCTGGAGGAGGCTCTCTATTTTCCCACATCACCACTCCTCTGGTTAATGTCAAAATTTATTAATTATATGTGTATGATATGTTATTATTGACTTAATTTGCATTTCTTTGATAATTACTAATGACGCTGTTTATAGTGCAGTACTTGCCCACCACCTGAAGTTACATCTCTGTAAGTTGCCTGGTCATAGCCGTAATTCTATTATTTGTGAGTTATTTTCAGTTGTTTATAAAATTGTATTGTTTTTTAAAAAATCTATCCTGGACCTTATTTTGTTCCAGATGATGGACATTTACAACATATCCTTCCATTTTAAAGATTAAACTATTTTGAGACAGCATTTACTATTTTTAAAATCTCAGAGTATTAATCTACTCCTTTGTAGTTTGTATTTATCTTCCTAAATAAACCTTCCTATGCTTGTAAATCATAAAGTGTTTATTTTCAATTTTCATTGGATGTTTTCAGGTTTTCAAATTTCGTTCTTTTCATTTCATTCATCTAACATTGATTTATGTAAATAACAACGTAGAAATATGTTAAAGTTTTATCCATTGATGATTATTTACTATTCCATTATTTCCTTACTGACTAGAACCACCTCATACATTTCAGTGTTCATTATATACGAATCTCCCTTTAAGGGCTACGTATTCTGTTTAATGAATCTTAGGATTAATATTCCGTCACCACCTTCTTTGCATTACCGTTTTGTTGCAACAGATTACGGTATATGGTAGGGTAAGTTCCTTATACTGTTGTTTCTTTCCTATTTTTAGCCCTATGTTTGTTAATTTTTTCAACAATCTGGTCATTTTATATAAAAATCCATTGGTATGTTGATTGGAACTGATGGAATCACATACTGGTTTTGAGAAAATTATTTATCACTTTTTTGTAAATATGGATTTGGATCACTCTCTACTTTTTTAATGTTTAAGTCTTCCAGAAACATAATGTTCTTCATAATGCTTTGCACAGTTTTCTGAGGTTTATTTTCAAAACATCTAAATATGACTGGTAAATAATACATTTTTAAAATTTTTATTGGAGTATAATTCATTTCCAATGTTCTGTTAGTTGCAGGTGTACAGCGAAGTGTATCAGTTATACATATACATATATCCACTCTGTTTTAGATTCTTTTCCCATATAGGCCATTATAGAGTATTGAGTTCCCTGTGCTATATAGTAGGTCCTTATTAGTTACCCATTTTATATATAGTAGTGTGTATATGTCAATCCCAATCTACCAATTTATCCCTCCCCCCCCACACCCTGGTAACCATAAGTTTGTTTCTACATCTGTAACTTTATTTCTGTCTTGTAGAAAAGTTCATTTGTACTCTTTTTTTTTAGCTTCCACATATAAGCGATATCATATGATATTTCTTTCTGACTTACTTCACCCAGTACAACATTCTGTAGGTCCATCTGTGTTGCTGCAAATGACATTATTTCATTCATTTTATGGCTGAGAAATATTCCATTGTATACATATACCACATCTTCTTTATCCATTCCTCCACTGGTGGACATTTACATTGCTTCCATGCCCTGGCTGCTGTAAATAGTGCTGCAATGAACTATTGCAGTGCATGTAATTGGGGTGCATGTATCTTTTCAAATTATGGCTTTCTCTAGATATATACCAAGGAGTGGGATTGTGGGGTCATGTGGTAGCTCTATTTTTAGTGGTTTTTTTTGTTTGTTTGTTTGTTTTATTTTTAGTTTTTAAAGGAACCTCCATACTGTTCTCCATAGAGGTTGTACCAATGTACATTCCCACCAACCATGTAGGAGGGTTCTCTTTTCTCCACACCCTCTGTAGCTAAGATATGACCTTTCCTGGAGAATTTTCCATGAGCACTTGAGAAGAAAGTGTATTCTGTTGCTTCTGGATGGAATGTCCTATAACAATTAAGTCCATCTTGTTTAATGTATCATTTAAAGCTTGTGTTTTCTTATTTATTTTCATTTTGGATGATCTGTTCACTGGTGAAAGTGGGGTGTTAAAGTCCCCTACTATGAATGTGTTACTGTCGACTTCCTCTTTTATGGCTATATTAGCATTTGCCTTATGTATTGAGGTGCTCCTGTGTTGCGTGCATAAATATTTACAATTGTTATATCTTCTTCTTGGATTGATCCCTTAATCATTATGTACTGTCCTTCTTTGTTTCTTGTAATAGTCTTTATTTTAAAGTCTATTTTGTCTGATATGAGAATTGCTACTCCAGCTTTCATTTTATTTCCATTTGCATGAGGTATCTTTTTTTTTTTTTTTTTTTTTGCATGAGGTATCTTTTCCATCCCCTCACTTTCAGTCTGTACGTGTCTCTAGGTCTGAAGTGGGTCTCTTGTAGACAGCATATGTATGGGTCTTGTTTTTGTACCCATTCAGCCAGTCTACGTCTTTTGGTTGGAGCATTTAATCCATTTACATTTAAGTTAGTTACCGATATGTATGTTCCTATTACCATCCTCTTAATTGTTTTGGGTTTGTTTTTGTAGGTCTTTTCTTTCTCTTGTGTTTCCTGCCTAGAGAAGTTCTTTTAGCATTTGTTGTAAAGCTAGTTTGGTGGTGCTGAATTCTCTTAACTTTTGTTTGTCTGTAAAGGTTTCAATTTCTCTGTCGAATCTGAGTGAGATCCTTGCTGGGTAGAGTCATCTTGGTTGTAGGTTTCTCCCTACAGTAGCCCCCTTCAGGCTGTGTTCACGCAGCCAACCCCAGTCCTCTCCCTGGGATCTGATCTCTGAAGCCCGAGCCTCAGTTCCCAGCCCCCACCCATCCCAGCGGGTGAGCAGATAAGCCTCTCAGGCTGGTGAGTGCTGGTCAGCACCGATCCTCTATGCGGGAATCTCTCTGCTTTTCCCTCTGCACCCCTGGTGGTGTGCTCTCCTCTGTGACCCCGGAGCTTCCCCCACCCCCGCCCACTCCCCATCTCCACCAGTGAAGGCGTTTCCTAGTGTGTGGAAACTTTTCCTCCTTCACAGCTCACTCCCAGAGGTGCAGGTCCCATCCCTATTTTTTGTCTCTGTTTTTTCTTTTTCCTTACCCAGGTACGTGGGGAGTTTCTTGCCTTTTGGGAAGTCTGAGGTGTTCTGCCAGCATTCAGTAGGTGTTCTGTAGGAGTTGTTCCACATGTACATGTATTTCTGATGTATTTGTGGGGAGGAAGGTGATCTCTATGTCTTACTCCTCAACCATCTTGAAGGTTTCCCCCCACCAATTTTTTAATTAGATTAATTTTTAGTTTTTATTGGAATAACACTGATACACAATGTTTGTATTTGGTAGGTGTACAGAATCATTTTCAGTTTTATATATACATATATCTATGCATGTTTGGCATCTTTTCCCATATAGGTTATTAGAGAGTGTTGATAGCCTTCCTTGTTATACACAGAATCTTGCTGAATATCTGTTTATTATGAGATAGTTTGAATTTGTTATTCCCATCCTCCTAATTTATCCCTTGTCCCTATCTTCCCCTTTCATAACCATACATTTGCTTTTTAAGTCCCTGAGTCTGTTTATTTTTTCTAAATTATTTCAATGCTGTGTATTTTTAGATTCCAATTATAAGTGATATCATATAATATTTGTCTTTGTGATTCTGACTTACTCTACTTAGTATGATTATCTCTAGTGTTCTCTATGTTCCTGCAAATGGCATTATTTCATTCTTTTACATGGAGGAATCATATACTACTGTGTACATGTATCACATCTTTTTTACCCGTTCATCTGTCCATGGACATTTTGTGTATCTCCACATCTTGGGTATTGTAAATGGTGCTGCAGCACACGCTTAGGTGCATGTGTCTTTTCGAATTCTGGTTTTCTCCACATATACTCTGGTGTAGCACTGCCAGATTAATGGTAGAACTTTTTACCCTTTAAAGACACTTCCATAACGTTCTCTATAGTGGCTCTTACCATTTTCATCCCACAAGCAGCATAAAAACATTTCCTTTCTCCATGCTCTCTCCACAATTTTTTCATTTTAATTTTGGGTGATGACATTTTAAACCAGTGCAAGCTGATTTCTCGTAGTTTTGAGTTGCATGTGTCTGCTAACTGCTTGTTATGTTGATCATGATTTTGGAGCTGTTATTCCTCATAAACACTGTGAGTAGAATTTACCTGTTGAAATTGCCTTCTTGAAAGTGCCGTGTTTGAATTATTTTCCAATAGTTAAGCCTGGCCATCTTTTGAGGGCAAGTATCATTTAGAGCCCAGCAGTCCTTCTGAATATTAAGTCCCCATAAGCAATCGTTTTGAGTTTGCTTTTGCGAGGAAAAGGACTCAAGGTGGCAGAATTTGCTCGAGCACAATTCTGGTTGCCCCAGCAACCAGAGCATTAGGGGAAATCCTGTTTGGGTCTTATAAATTATAGCGGAATGTGCCAGAACAAACACCCACATCTTCTTTCTCATCACCAATTTTTAATGAGATTTTTTATTTTTCATTGGACTAAAATTTATATACAATGTTGTGTTTGTTGTTGGTATAGAGAATCTTTTTCCCTTATACATGTACACATATCTATGCATCTTTGGCTACTTTTCCCATATAGGTTATTAGTGTGTTGACAGCCCTTTCTTAGTATACATAGATCCTTGTTGAATATCTGATTTATATGAAAGAGTTTGTATTTGTTAAACCCATCTTCCTAATTTATCCCTTGACCCCTTCTGTCACCTTTGGTACCATATGTTTGTTTTCTATTTCCCTGAGTCTGTTTATGTGTTCTCCATTTGTTCATTTTTTAGATTCCAACTATAAGTGATATCATAGGATATTTGTCTTTCTGATTCTGACCTATTTTACTTAGCATGATTATATGTAGGTTTATCGATGTTCCTGCAAATGGCATTATTTCATTCTTTTACATGGTGGAGTCATATATCATTGTGTACATGTATCGCATTTTTCTATCTGTTCATCTATCCATGGATATTTTGTATATCTCCACATCTTGGGTATTGTAAACAGTGCTGCAGTGTACGCTTGGGTGCATGTCTTTTTGAGTTCTGGTATTCTCTGCATGTAGTCTTAAGGGTAGCACTGTAGGATCATGTGGTACTTGATTTTTACCTTTTAAACGCACTTCCATAATGTTCTCTGTAGTGGCTGTTACCATTTACATCCTACAATCACCATAAAAGGGTTTCCTTTTCTCCATGCTCTCTACACTTTTTATTAATTGTCGATTTTTGATGATGGTTATTCACACCGGTCCCAGGAGACTCCTCATTGTAGTTTTGATTTGCATGTCTCTGCTAATTGCTATGTAGAGCATGTTCTTATGGGCTGTTTTTATTCATAATCAGTACTGAGTAGAATTTAGCTATTGCAATTGCCTTCTAGAAAATGTGCCGTGTTTTCAATTATTTTCGAACACTTAGGCCTGGACATTTTTTGAGGGAAAGTATCATTTAGAGCCTAGCAGTCCTTGTGAATACTAAGTGCCCATAACTCATTTTTTTGAGGTTGCTTTTGTGGGAAACCGCCACAAGGCGGCAGATTTTCCTCTTCCCAACTCTGGTTGCCCTGGCAACCAGAGCCTTAGGGGAAATCCTATTTGCGCTTGTAAATTACAGTGGATTGTGCCAGAACAAATACCCAAATCTTGTGTCTCATTGTCAATTTTTAATTAGATTAATTTTTTTTCCCTGGAGTAACATTGATATGCAGTGTTGGTGTTGGTTGTAGGTATAGAGAATCTTTTTCCATTAAACATATACATATATCTAAGCATCTTTGGCTTCTTTTCCCATATAGTTAATTAGGGAGTGTTGATAGTCCTTCCTTGGTATACATAGATCCTTGTGGAATATCTGTTTTATATGAAATAATTTGAATTCATTAATCCCGTCCTCCTAACTAATCCCATGACCCCTTCTGTCACCTTTTGAAACCATGTTTCCTTTATAAGTCCCTGAGTCAGTTTATGTTTTCTGAATTATTTCAATGGTGTTTATTTTTAGACTCCACTATAAGTGATATCCTATAACATTTATCTTTGTGATTCTGACTTACTTCACTTAGCGTTATTACCTCTAGGTTTATCTATGTTCCTGTAAATGGCATTATTTCTTTTTTTAACAAGGTGCAGTCATATACCGTTGTGTACATGTATCACTTCTTTTTTATCTGTTCTTCCGTCCATGGATATTTTGTGTGTCTCCACATCTTGGGTATGGTAAATGGTGCTGCAGTGCACGCTTGAGTGCATGTGTCTTTCCAAATTCTGGTTTTCTCTGCATATACTCTTGGGGGTAGCACTGCTGGATCATATGGTAGAGCCCTTTTTACCTTTTAAAGTCACTTCCATAATGTTCTCTATAGTGGCTCTTCCCATTTACATCCCACAAGCAACATAAAAACATTTCCTTTCTCCGTGCTCTCTCCACCATTTATTCACTGTAAATTTGGGTAATGACATTTTAGACCAGTGCAAGCTGATCCCTGATTGTGAGGCAAAAGATAGATGGGCTCCAGCCTAGACATTTACAACTGGCCTCCTCTTTACACTTCCTGGTGTGAGAAGAAGATGGGCTCCAGGCTGGACCTTGATTGCAATCCCCCTGTTTACATTTCCTGAAGCAAGAGACAAACAGACTCCAGGACTATATAGTTAAGACCAGACTCCTGTCTATATTTCGAGATCTGCACCTCGATTAAAAACCTGTAACATAAATAGGATAAATAACCAGACACTGGACATTTTTATGGCTGGGACAGAGGGGGACTAAACCCTGTTAAAAGATCAAGAGGTCATACACTTCCCATCCTTGGGGCAAGGGAAACATTGCACATGTGCAGAAAGGTTCCTTGGGGGTAAAAGGATGGGGTACCACCCCATAATATGTGATGCTAAGGCCATCCCATAGGCCTCTGGGCTGTAATCCATCTTGGAAAAAAAGTTGGGCATGCATGTTGGGGAAGGTTCTAGGGCAGGGCAGGTGTGGAAGAAGAAACCAGATAATTGGCCAAAGGTAAACAAAGACCTGGAAGAACTGCCCTATATAAAGGACTTAACCGCCTCTTTACTGCCTCTGCATTAGGGAGATCACCCACACCCTTTCTCTCCAGATGTGCATCTCTGCCTTGCTTCTATCCTAACTAACTAAACAAACTGTTTCTCTGTGTGCTCTCCTACTTGTTGTTTTGCTATGTCTCTAATAATAAACTTTACACCTGTTTTTAGTTTTTGCCTCCGTGAGAAATGCATTTTTCACTGGGGGCAAGAGCCAGGGGCTGTGGTGGCTAGGGTTCCTAATTTTCATCCAGGCTACCCAGGTTCAATTCCTGGGCAGAGAATTAAGATCTCGCTTCATGTCACCACTCTCTGCTGCCTCTCCAAGATCAGATGGTGCTGAAACCCGGCAGTCAAGGTAAAACTACATATCTCGCCCAAACTGCTTGCTAGAGACATCTGGCTTTTACTCTGTCTCCCATGAGAACTTACTTGCTCTCAAGTCTCCCCTTTGTTCTCTCTCCAAGACCCACAAGGCTTAATCTTGGCCCTCTCAGTGCAGGCGCCCAAGGGGTCTCTCTCTCTCTGTCCCTTTCCCTCTCTCTGTCTCCCCTCTCCCTCTTTCTCTCGCTCTGCCTAAACTACAACCCTCAGCATGCCCTGCATCCAAGCGGCGCATCTTCATCAGCTTCGTGAGCCACATGCTAGGAGTCAGAGCTGGGTGCCAGCCGCAGCCCCCAGCAAATTGAACCCTGCTATGCACCACACTTTATTTCCCAGGGTAGAAAAATTACCTCCCCCAATCCCCACTGTCTTCCATTGTCTTTGTCCCAGAGCAAGCGGGCCAGGAGCACACTGCACCCTGCTGGGGCGCGCAACGCCCTTCCCTTTATTTCCTGCAATTTTCTTACCTACTCTACTCAGGAAGCAAGGTTTCTTTTTCACCTAAGCCTTATGTCCCCTTCAATTTTGCCTTAGATGCCAAACAAACAGGGCCATAGACTTCCGGTTGCGCCTTGTGCAAGGCTTCAATGGGGACCAGAGACGTCTGGTCAGGATTCGGTGGGAAAGTAACCCCACCAGGTTTGAAGGGAATTAGGGGGACGTCCTGAACTCTTTCAGGTAAAAGCCTCCTAGTAAGTGTTTCTGGGATACTGGATTCCATTCTAGGGGTGCTCTCTTGTTCTCGGTTGCCAGTTGCTCAACATGGGAAGATCCCCTTTCTAAGCCAGACCGCCAGACCGGCTGAGAAAAAGAAAAATCTTGATTCTATTGTAGCAGTGCCTAGCCTTTATTTAAGTTGGGGGATAAAAAAAAATGGCTTGAAAATGGATCTCTTACAGTTAGATCTTCATTGTCACAGGATGGGAAAATGGACTGAGGTTCCCTTATGTCCAGGACTTTCTCCTATAATCAAAAGCCTGAGGAATCAGGAAAACTCTCCTAACATTCTAAGCCATCCCCTTCTAACTTCTCCCAGCTCTCAGGGAGGAGGGGGGGACCAAGCCTCCCCTGCTCCTACAACTTCCCTTACTCCTTCAGATTCTTCTCATCAAACAAAGATCCCACCTCCCCAGAGGGACAGTCCCTGCTGGGACACCATTTTATCAGCCAGGCTGCCCCTGTTATCAGAGCCAATTTAAGCACTATCTGGTTTAAGTTTAGAAGGATGACTTTTGACATTGTGGCCACAATATTCTTTAGACTCTGGAGAAAATAGGTTAAGATAAAAATTTTTTTGAAATTGCAAAACCGGTTTTTTTGCATATGCAATTAGAGAAAGCTAGCTTGTCGAAATATCTTTTTCAGAATTCTGACCCTGAGAGAACAAAATACGCCTAGGAAAAATCTTGAAATTAACTCTTATCATGTTCTTGAGATACACAGCCCACTTTGCCTGAAACTTCAGCTTTGGGTTCATCAGTAGAACTTCAAGCCAAGGGAAAAAAAGGGGGGAGGCCAAGAGACACTTTAAATCTCAAGTGGAAACTGAGATCTCTGTCTGTCTGGATACATGTGTGAGTCTCAGTGTGTGTCTTTCTCTTTGGATAATAATGCTAAGGTTAATTGTAAATAAGCTCTATTTAATTGGCTTAAAAGAAAAGTAAGCACTTACAAATCAAATAATTCTAAATACAAGAGAAATTAAGCTAAATGAATTTCAGGTTTATGTGAACTGGGAATATTCAATATTAAATTAATACCTGGTATTAATGTCTGTCTGTTGATCTAATTAATATAGATATGTCTTAATAGTCATCAACATTATGTGTAATACTTTTATTGTGCCGAGGTATAACATAAGCTAAATAAGGGGCTTCCCTGGTGGCGCAGTGGTTAAGAATCCGCCTGCCAACGCAGGGGACACGGGTTCGAGCCCTGGTCCAGGAAGATCCCACATGCCGCGGAACAACTAAGCCCAGGTGCCACAGCTACTGAGCCTGCACTCTAGAGCCCGTGAGCCACAACTACTGAGCCCACGTGCCACAACTACTGAAGCCCACATGCCTAGAGCCCGTGCTCCACGACAGGAGAAGCCACCGCAATGAGAAGCTTGCACACCACAACGAAGAGTAGCCCCCACTCTCCACAATCAGAGAAAACGCCCGTGCACAGCAACGAAGACCCAATGCAGCCAAAAACAATAAATAAATTAAATAAATAAATTTAAAAATATATATATATAAGCTAAATAAGATCTTATTATATCTGCTATAAATTTGTCAACAAGGTAACTCGATGTGAAGAAACTTTTAAGAAAAGAAAATACAAATGAGATAAGAGCTTTGGATGAACTTTTTAGGAACAATCATGTTTTAAAAATGTCTACTTAAGAATATTGTTTCACAGTGACCTATGATCCTATCTGACTGAGTGTTCTAAACCCTTTTTATATTTTTTGGACAAAACTTCCTAAATCAAATTCTAACAAAGTCCTTTTGACCTCTAGCTAACTTTGGGATGCTTCAAAGGGCCCTTGGTTTCCATGTAATGAAACATCCAAGAAAAATATTAAACTAATTAGGTTAATTTTGTATGATTAAAGTACATGGGAAGTATTTTCAAATGAGTAATAAATCATCTTAGGTTAAATTGTATGGTAACTGTTTACTAATATAGATATTCTAGAAATTATATGCAGTTCCTAAAATTCTGAAATGTCCTGGTAAAACGTTATCAGTCATAGTTCTAGTTATTATCTAAAAGTGTTGTATGTCACAGCAGTAACCAAGTTACTTTATCAATTGCATTGTAATCAGATTTTAAAGGTGCCTTCTTAAGTCTTTGTCATTATAGACAGCTATAGTTTCACTCTGATGCCTTTGCAAAAATACTGCCTCTTCAAGATTTATAGAAAGGACTTTCTAAGATTAAATTAAAATCAATTAGGTAAATAAATTTTGTTATTAACAGTAAGCTGGTACCAGACTGGAATTTGGTTTTCTCTCTCTGTTAAGAGAAGAAAGTTTTCTTGGAATGCTGTTCTGATAACAGACTGTGTGAATTACCTTGCCTTTAAGTGATTTATATTTGCTTTTAAGATCTTTTGTTACTTTGGTTAAGTGAATAAGTAGTATTTCACAATGATCTATGAAGACTATGGCACGTGTAGATAAGGTTCATTCCGCTTCTACAAAAATTAACCCCTCATGGTTAGACTTTTGCCATCCTGATGTCCTTAAAGCATGGCAACAGCCTACTCCTAAATCAGGGAATTTAAAATGGGTAAACAATGGCTGTAAATTAAACAGTCAGGGCCATGGGAAATCCAAGACAGCCACTTGGCTTTTCCCAGCTCCCTGGCAAACCTCATTTTTTATTTTTGATGGGTTAACGCCTTCCTGGCTGCAGGGCTGATGCCCCCACAATGAAAAGAAAGTGGTTAAAATTGTGTCTTCCCCTTGGGGTATGCCTTCTACAATATCCAGTGATCAAGGTGCTCACTTCACTGGACTCAAACAAAACAAAAGTTAGTTACATAGGATTAAACAAACTGCTAAATATGATTATAATTTTTATGACTTTTGTCTGACATATTGGTTGTTTTTAATCTTTGTTTTTTCAGCTATTTACAAGCTCTTCTCCTCAAGCTACTTATGGTTTACAACAGTTTGGTAATTTACACCTGTGGGTAGAATTAAAACATTTATCATTCTCTCTACCTGCTCCTCTTGAGACTGGAAACTCTTAGGTTCCCAGAAGCATTATCAGCTCCTCTATGCTGGGGACAATTAAATCATACTAAGGATAATCAGTCTAGTTACAATTTAAAAATTGGGGCAAATGCCTTATGAGCAATGCCAATATATAATTTCCTTGAAAGATAAGGATTGGTACAGAACAGACTAAGTCAGATAAACTGGGTATACACTGGGCTACACCTAATGGAAGTTATTGACTTAAATTCTTACTTATGACCTTACTAATACTGCTAGCTATTCTGTTTTCTACATTACCTGTTTTACAACATTGTTGCTTATTACATTACCAAATGTGTGAATGAGCCTCTGACAAAATGATGATATATAGTTCCATATGAGATCAATGACTTTAATAGTATAACTCTAGATATGGGAAGAAACAAGAGGGAGTATTTTCCTGGACCATAAGAGACTAGGAAGACAGGTGGTCCAGAGGTTTTTGGCTACTGTTAACAGGGCCTAGTCCAGTAACAGCACATTGAGTGGCCTATCAACAAAATCTTCGCCAGACCTGGGAATGAGGATTCCTAGCACTGTGGGACGAAGTGGTCATGAAATGCCCCCCAAAACATGGTTAAACTTATGACCATGAAGGGGCCCTGCTGACTGGAAACTGACACTTGCCATCTACCTCTATAAGGACTAAATCATGGCGACTGCAGCTACTGACCTTCAACTGTTCCTAAAAGGAGTTCAGGGTGGAGATCAGAAATGAGGCACTCTGTGCTCTGGGAAAAACTGGCAGGACAGGCCTTCAGATAGTTAGCTATTTTCAGAAAAAGATTTTATGAGCCCAGTTTCTGGCATCTCCTCATACCAAGAAAAACACTAACGTCATTAATGGTAACGTCTGCTTTGGCTATTAAGGAAAAAAATTTCAGACCAATCACCTATTATCTATGTGTTAATACCACATTAAAAGTTAAAACCTACTTAAATGAAACTAGACAACTAGCTACCTGGCTACAAGTCACCCCAAAGCACCAGGTTCAGACTGGGTTTCAGGCTTTATCTCCTGAAAAGAAATGAGATCTATTTTGTCTGCAGGTTGTAACTCCTCCAACTACTTCTAATTAGGTCTGTCACACCTACATCAACAACACTGGGTTAGTAGAAAAAAGACATCAGAAAGTTATATGAAAAAAAAAAAAGTTATATGACCGTGCTCAATGGCTTCATTCCATTTGACAGGGTAACCCAAGGGCTGACACTACTTGAACTACAGTTAAAGTAATGGTATCAGATGTAACCTGGTTCTTACTCTTGCTTGGGCCCCTGGTTACAATAATGCTTTTACTGATCTTTGGCCCCTGCCTTTTAATCTACTTGTTAAGTTTGTCTCTTCCAGATTACAATAGTTTCACTTCAAGATAATGGTGATGCAGAGATTCCAGCCACTCATAATAACAACAGAAGTCACCATGGGCCCCTTAATGACACAGGACAAGAGCTCTCTAACCCCAGCTAGGTAGGGTCCACGAGCCCCATGCCAGCATGAAGAAGCTGCAGAAGACAGACCTTCACCCTTCATCCACCCAATAAAGATTTACTGGGGTTCACATCTCTCAGGGGGGATTTGAGGCAGGAAATAGTTGGGCTCCAGGCTAGACATTTACAACTGGCCTCCTCTTTACACTTCCATGGGTGAGAAGAAGATGGGTTCTAGGCCGGACATTCATTACCAGCCCCCTATTTACATTTCCTGAAGCAAGAGACAGACTCCAGGACTACATATTTATGACCGGACTCCTCTCTATATTTGGAGATCTGTACCTCGATATAAAAACCTGCAACAGAAATAGGATAAATAACCAGATACTGGACATTTTTATGGCTGGGACAGAGTAGGACTAAACCCTGTTAAAAGATCAAAAGGTCATACATTTCCCATCCTTGGGGCAAGGGAAACATTGCACATGCACAGAAAGGCTCCTTGGGGGTAAAAAGGAGGGGGCACCACCCCATAATATGTGATGCTAAGGCCATCCCATAGGCCTCTGGGCTGTAATCCATCTTGGAAAAAAGTTGGGCATGCATGTTGGGGATGGTCCTAAGGCAGGTCAGGTGTGGAAAAGAAACCAGATAACTGGCCAAAGAACTGCCCTATACAAAGGACTTAACCGCCTCTTTACTGTGTTCCTCCCGCATTAGGGAGGATGCCCACACCCTTTGTCTCCCAATGCCCACACCCTTTCTCTCCCAGTATGCATCTCTGCCTTGCTTCTGTCTTAACTAAACAAACTGTTTTCTCTGTGTGCTCTCCCACTTGTTGTTTTGCTATGTCTCTAATAATAAATTTTGTATCTATTTTTACAATTTCTGCCTCCATGAGAAATGCATTTTTCACTGGAGCCAAAAGCCAGGGGGTGTGGTGGCTAGGATTCCTAGTTTTCATGCAGGTTACCCAGGTACAATTCCTGGGCAGGGAATTAAGATCTCACTCACGACACCACTCACTGCTGCCTCTGTGAGATCAGTTGTAGTATTGATTTGCATGTGTCTGCTAAATGATTTATTGAGAATGTTTTTATGGGCTGTTATTCTTCATAAATAGTATGAGTAGAATTTACCTGTTGAAATTGCCTTCTTAAAACTCTTCCCTGTCCGCAGTTATTTTTGAACAGTTAGGCTTGGATGGCTTTTGAGGGCAAGTATCATTTAGGGGCCAGCAGTCCTTGTGAATATTAAGTGCCCATAGGCAATGTTTTGAGGTTGCTTTTGAGGGAAAATGCCACAAGGCAGCAGAATTTCCTGGGGTGCAATTCTGGTTACGGAGCACCCACAGCCTTAGGGGGAATCCTGTTTGTGGCTTGTAAATTAGAGTAGAATGTGCCATAACAAACACCCAAATCTTCTGTCTCATTACCACTTTTATGGTTATATAAATTTTTATCTTTTATTGCAGTAACACTGATATACAATGTTGTCTTTGATATAGGTATAGAGAATCCTTTTCCCTTCTACATATACATATATCTATGCATCTTTGGCTACTTTTCCCATGTAGGTTATTAGAGAGTTTTGACAGTTTTTCCTTGGTATACATAGCAACCTGTTGAATATCTGTTTTATATAAAATACTTTGAATTGGTAAACTCCTCTTCCTAATTAATCCCTGACCCCTTCTGTCCCCTTAGGTAAACATATGTATGCTTATTAAGTCCCTCAGTTTCTCTATGTTTTCTCAGTTATTTCAATGGTGTTTATTTTTAGATTCTACCTATAAGTGATATCATATAATATTTGCCTTTCTGCTTCTGATTACTTTACTTCATATGGTTATCTCCAGGTTTCTCTATGTACCTGCAAATGGCATTATTTCATTCTTTTACATGGCGGAGTCATATACCATTGTGTACATGTATCACTTTTTTTAATCTGTTTATCTGTCCATGGACACTTCGTGTGTCTCCACATTTTGGGTATTGTAAACGGTGCTGCACTGCATGCTTGGGTGCACGTGTCTATTCTAATTCTGGTATTCTCTGCATATAGTCTTAGAGGTACCACTGTCAGATCATATGGGAGCTCTATTTTTACCTTTGAAACACACTTCCATAATGTCCTCTATAGTGGCTCTTACCATTTACATCCCACCATCACCAAAAAAGGATTTACTTTTCTCCATTCCCTCTAAACCATTATTCATCGTCGATTTTTTTTTTTTTTTTTGGCGGTACGCGGGCCTCTCACTGTTGTGGACTCTCCTGTTGCGGGGTCCGGACGCGCAGGCCCAGCGGCCATGGCTCATGGGCCTAGCCGCTCCACGGCATGTGGGATCTTCCCGAACTGGGGCACGAACCCGTGTCCCCTGCATCGGCAGGCAGACTCTCAACCACTGCGCCACCAGGGAAGCCCCCCATTGTCGATTTTTGATGATGGTTATTCACACCAGTGCCAGGTGAGGCCTCGCTGTCATTTGGATTTGCATATCTGTGCTAAACGCTATGTAGAGCATGTTCTTATGGGCTGTTTTTATTCATAATCAGTGTTGAGTAGAATTTATCTGTTGCAATTGCTTTCTGGAAAGTGTGCCATGTCTTCAATTATTTTCGAACACTTAGGCCTGGACCTCTTTTGAAGGCCTGGACCTCTTTTGAAGGCAAGTATCATTTAGAGCCCGGCAGTCCTTGTCAGTATTAACTGCCCATAAGGAATCATTTTGAGGTAGCTTTTGTGGGAAACGGCCAAAGGGAGCAGAATTTCTTCAGGCACAACTCTGGTTGCCCCGGCAACCAGTGACTTAGGGGAAAGACTGTTAGGGGCTAGTAAGTTAGAGTGGAATGTATACCAGAACAGACACCCAAATCTTCTGTCTCATTACCACTTTTTAAATTACATTAATTTTTATTTTTTATTGCTGTAACATTGATATACAAGGATGTGCTGGTTGTAGATTTAGCGAATCTTTTTCTGTTAAACATATACCTATATCTATGCATCTTCGGCTTCTATTCCCATATAGGTTGTTAGAGCGTTTTGACAGCCTTTCCTTGGTATATATAGATCCTTGCTGAATCTCTGTTTCATATGAAATAGTTTGAATTGGTAAATCCCAACTTCCTAATTATTCCCTTGACCCCTTCAGTCCCCTTATGTAAACATATGTTTGCTTATTAAGTCCCTGAGTCTCAATTTTTTTCCTCAATTATTTCAATGGTGTTTATTTTTAGATTCCACCTATAAGTGATATTGTATAATATTGGCCTTTCTGTTTCTGATTACTTCATATGGTTATCTCCAGGTTTCTCTATGTACCTGCAAATGGCATTATTTCATTGTTTTACATGGTGGAGTCATATACCATTGTGTACATGTATTACTTCATTTTTATCTGTTCTTCTGCCCATGGACATTTCCATGGGTCCACATCTTGGATGTTGTAAATGGTGCAGCTGTGCACACTTTGGTGCATGTGTCTTTCCCAATTCTGGTTTTCTCCTCATATACTCTTGGGGGTAGGACTACTGGATCATATGGTAGATATTTTTTGACATTTTAAAGACATTTCCATAATGTTCTCTATAGGGGCTGTTACCATTTATACCACACTAGCACCATAAAAGGATGTGCCTTTCTCCATGCATCTACCACTTTTATTCATTGTCAATTTTTCATGAAAGCCTTAGAGACAGGTGCAAGGTGACCCCTTGTTGTATTTCTGATTTGCATGTCTCTGCTAATTGCTATGTTAAAAATCTCCTTATGGGCTGTTTTTCTTCATAATCAGTGTGACTAGAATTGACCTGTTGAAACTGCCTTCTTGAAAGTCTGCCCTGCTTTCAATTGTTTACGGACACTTAGGCCTGGACATTTTTTGAGGGCACATATCATTTAGAGCCCAGCACTTCTTGTGAATATTAAGTGCCCATTATCAATCCCTAGGAGGTTGCCTTTGGGGAAACGGGCACAAGGCCGCAAGGTTTCCTCGGGCCCATCTCTTTGCCCCGGCATCCAGAGCCTTATGAGAAACACTTTTTGTGGCTTATAAATTAGAGAGGAATGTGCCAGAACAAAACACCCAAATCATGTGTCTCATTACCAATTTTTAAATTAGATTATTGGAGTAACATTGATACCATGTTGTGTATACTGTCAGTATAAAAAAATCATTTTCATTTACACATATGGATATATCTATGCATGTTCATCTTCTTTTCCCTTATAGGTCATTACAGAGTTATGATAGCCCTTCCTTGGTATACAGAGATCCTTGCTGAATATCTGTTTTATATGAAATAGCTTGTAATTGTTAATCCATCCTCCTAATTGATCCCTTGGTCCTTTTTGTCCCTTTGGGAACCATACATTTGCTTTTTAAGTCCCTAAGTCTGTTTATGCTTTGTAAATTATTTCAATGTGTGTATATTTAAATTCCAACTATAAGTGATATCGTATAATATTTGTCTTCGTGATTCTGACTCACTATACTTAGTGTGTTTATCTTTAATTCTCTCTATGGTCGTGTGAATGGCATTATTTCATTCTTTTACATGTCAGAGTCATATACCCTTTTGTACATGTATCACATCTTTTTGATCTGTTCATCTGTCCCTGGGCATTTTGTATGTCTCCACATCTTGGGTATTGTAAATGGTGCTGCAGTGCACGCTTGGGTGCAGGGGTCTTTTCGAATTCTGGTTTTCTCCGCATATACCCTTAAGGGTAGCACTGCTGGATCATATGTTAGATCCCTCTTTACCTTTTAAAGACACTTCCGTAATGTTCTCTATAGTGGCTCTTACCATTTACATCCCACAAGCAACATAAAAATATTTCCTTTCTCCATGCACTCTCCACCATGTATTCCTTGTAAATCTGTGTGATGGCGTTTTAGACCAGTGCAAGCAGATCCCTCGTTGGAGTTTTGATTTGTATGTGTCTGCTAACTGCTATGTTGAGCATGTTTTTATGGGCTGTTCTTCTTCATAAACAGTGTTGAGTAGAATTGACCTGTTGAAATTGCCTTCTTGAAAGTCTAACCTTTTTTCAGCTATTTTCGAACAGTTGGCCTGGACATTTTTTGAGAGCAAGTATCATTTAGAGCCCCGCAGTCCTTGTGAATACGAAGTGCCCTTAAGCAAGCGTTTTGAGGTGCCTTCTGCCGGAAATGACCACTAGGCGGCAGTATTTCCTCGGGCCAACTCTGGTTCCCCCGGCAACCAGACACTAAAGGGAAATTCCGTTTGGGCCTTCTAAATTAGAATGGAATGTGACAGTACAAACACCCAAATTTTGTGTCTTATTACCACATTTTAATTAGATTAATGTTTATTTTTTATTGGAGTAGCACTGATACACAATGTTGTGTATTTTGTAGGTATAGATAATCTTTTCCATTATACATACACAAGTACCTATGCATCTTTGTCTTCTTTTCCCATATAGCTTTTTAGAGTGTTGTTAGACCTCCCTGATGCACATCGGTCTTTTTTGAATAATTGTTCTATGGTGTGTATTTTTAGATTCCAACTATAAGTGGTATTAGTCTTTCTCATTCTGTCTTACTCTATTCCGTATGATTATCTTTAGGTTTATCTGTGTTCCTGCAAGTGGCATTACTTCATTTTTTACATGGAGGACTCATATTTCGTTGCGTACATATATTACTTCTATTTTATCTGTTAATCTGGCTATGGACATTTTGTTTGTCTCCATGTCTTTGTCACCAAATTTACTGTGATAAAAATGCAAACTAAATTTTAAAAAATACAAACGAGAAGTAATGAAACATAAACTATTGGGGATTTGTCCTGGCATATTAAACTCTAACTTACAACCTAGGAACATGACTTCCAGGAAGGCTCTGTTGCCCTAGCATCCAGAGTTGGAAATTTAGAAATCATGCCAACTGTGGCCGTTTCCCACAACAGCAGCTTTAAAACCAGTGTTATGGGCCCCTTAATATTCACAACGACAGCAGGGCAGTAAATAACACCTGCCCACCCAAACTGTCCTGGGTCGGGAATTGACAAAAAATTACAAAACATGGCAAATTTTCAAGACAATAAATTAAAGAGGTCACTTTTACTCACTTTTTTTTTAAGAAAGAAAGGAAATGAAGGAATGCTCAACATCATAATTTAAAAGAGACAATCAAATCCAAAGTACAAAAAAATTATCACCTCACACCAGTCAGAAAGGCCATGAGATAAACTTTACAAACAATAAATGCTGTAGGGGGTGTGGAGAAATGAGTACCCTTTAAGACGTTGGTGGGATATAGACTGGTATCAGCTACTAATGAGAACAGAATGGAGTTTGGTTGAAAGTTAAATACTGAGCTGTCGTATGATCCGGCTGTCCCACTCCTGGGCATGTAACATGAGAAAACCAGAATCAAAAAGACACAGGCACCCAAATGTCCACTTTAGGAAGATTTACAATAACCAAAACATGGAGCAAACAAAATGTCCATCAACAGATGAATGGATAAAGAACAAGTGGTACATGTAACCAATGGAAACTTAGCCACAAAAAAGAATGAAAGACTGCCGTTTGCAGCACCACAGATGAGTACAGATAATTATACTAACTGAAATAAGTCAGAAAGAAAAAGAAAAATACCCTATGATATCATTTGTAGGTGTTATCTGAAAATTGATACCACTAAACGTATTTCCACAGAGAAAGACACTCAAAGACTTAGGAAACAAACGTATGGTTACCTAAATGAAAAGGTGGGAAGAATGGATAAATTAGGATATTGGGGTTAAAATACATATACTAATAAATATAAAATATATATATCAAAACGACCTACCATACACTAAGTGAGGTCTACTAAACACCCTCTAATAACCTGCATGGGAACAGGCTCCGAAGATGAATAGGTAGATGTATATGTGTAAATAAACCAGACTCTGTAACCCTAGAACAAACACAGCATTGTAATCAAAGTTATTCCAATACAAAGGAAAAATTAAATTAAGAAAACAAGCTTTTGGGTTTGTCCTGGCACATTCCACTCTAAATTACAACCTAGGAACTCGACTTCGAGGAAGGTTCTGTTTCCTTAGTAACCAGAGTTGGGAATGGGGAAATCTTGCCACCTTGTGGACATTTCCCACAAAAGCAGATTTAATTCCAGTGCTAACGGTCACTTAATATTCACAAGGACTGCAAAGCTGTAAATGACACCTGACCTCAAAAAATGTCCTGGTGTCGAAAATTGACAAAAAGTTTCAAAACAGGGCAAACTTTCAAGAAGATAATTTCACAAGGAAAATTTTTCTCACTGTATTTTTAAAGGAAACAAAAGGGACATAGTTAATTGCTCAACATCATGATAATTAGAGACATGCAAATCCAAACAAAATAGAGGTATCAACTCACAACATGCAGAACAGCAATCAGCCAAAAGGTTACAAACAATAAATCCTGATGGGGTTGTGGAGAAATGCATACCCTCCCCTATGCTATTGGAGATGTGAAAACTGGTAACAACCACTAATGAGAACAGAATGGAGGTACCTTTAACAGGTAAAAATTGAGCTACGATATGATCCAGCAGACCCACTACGGGGCCTGTAAACCGAGAAGACCCGAATGGATAAGGCAGAGGACCCAAAAGAACACTGCAGCAATATTTACAATAGCCAAGAGATGGAAGCAATCAGAATGACCATCGACACATGAATGAACAAAGAATAAGTGGAACATGTACACAGTGGAATATTAGCAAGAAAAAAGAATGAAACATTGCCCTTTGCAGCACCATAGACGAAACCAAGACAATCATACTCTGTGAAGTAAGTCAGAAAGAGAAAGACAAATATCCTATGATATCATTTGTAGGTGTTATCTAAAAATTGATATGAATGAACAAATTTCCACAGAAAAAGACACAGAGTTAGAAGACAAACATGTTTAACCAAAAGGAAAGGTGGGAGGAATGAATAAATTAGGATACTGGAGTTAACAAACATATACTAATACATGTAAAATATATAATCACAAAGACCACCGTGTACCAAGGAAGGTCTACTCAACACGCTGTAATAGCCTACATTAGAAATAGATCTGAGGATGAATAGATACATGTATGTGTATAAATGAACCAGATTCTGTACACGTAGAACAACCGCAACATTGTAATCAAATTTACTCCGATAGAAAATACAAATTAAATTTAAGAAACAAACGAGAAGTAATGAGACATAAGCTTTTTTGTATTTCTCCCAGCACATTCCACTCTATTTGATATCCTAGGAACACAACTTCCAGGAAGGCTCTCTTGCCCTTGTAACCAGAGTTGGGAACGTAGAAATCCTGCCGCCTGGTGGCCATTTCCTGCAACAGCAGCTTTAAAACCAGTGCTAAGGGCCCCTTAATATTCACAAAGATTACAAAGCTGTAAAAGACACCTGCCCTCTAAAAATGTCCTACAGTCCACAGTTGACAAAAAAATCAAAACGGGACAAATTTTCAAGAGGAAAATATCACAGGGTAAAAGCTACTATTTTTTTATTTTTTAAAAAAAAGAACATGGGGCTTCCCTGGTGGCGCAGTGGTTGAGAGTCCGCCTGCTAATGCAGGGGACACGGGTTCGTGCCCCGGTCCGGGAAGATCCCACATGCCGCGGAGCAGCTGGGCCCGTGAGCCATGGCCGCTGAGCCTGTGCATCCCGAGCCTGTGCTCCGCAACGGGAGAGGCCACAACAGTGAGAGGCCTGCGTACCGCAAAAAAAAAAAAAAAAAAAGGACATGGAAAAATGTAAATATCACAAATAATTAGAGACAGGCAAATCCAAACAACAAAGAGGTACCACCTCAAATCAGGCATAATGCCACTAGAACAATGGCTACAAACACTAAATGCTGATGGGGTTGTGAAGAAATGCGTACCCTCCTATGCTGTTGGAGATATGTAAACTGGTAACAGCCACTAATGAGAACAGAATGGAGGTGCCTTTAAAAGGTAAAAATTGAGCTACCATCTGATCCGGCAGACCCACTACTGGGCTTATAACCTGAGAAGACCAGAATGGAAAAGGCAGAGGAACCCAAACTAGCACTGCAACAGTACTTACAATAGCCAAGACATGGAAGAAACCAAAATGTCCATCGAAACATGAATGGACAAAAAATAAGTGGTACATGTACGAGGTGGAATAGTAGCATGAAAAAGAAATGAAACATTGCCCTTTGCAGCAACATAGATGAACCTAGAGATAATCCTACTACGTTAAGTCAGAAAGAGAAAGACAAATATCCTATGATATCATTTGTAGATGTTATCTAAAAATTGATAACAACCAACATATTTCCACAGAGAAAGACACTCACAGACTTAGAAGACAAACTTATGGTTAACCAAAAGGAAAGGTGGGAGGAATGGATAGATTAGGATACTGGAGTTAACATACAGATACTAATACGTGTAAAATATATAATCACCAAAGACCACCGTGTACCAAGGAAGGTCTACTCAATACTCTGTAATAACCTACATGGCAACAGGATCTGAAGAAGAATAGATGTATGTATAAATGAACCAGAGATTCTGTACACCCAGAACAAACGCAACACTGTTATCAAATTTACTCTGATAGAAAATTCAGATTAAATTAAAAAAACAAATGAGAAGTAATGAGCCATAAGCTTTTGGGGGTTTGCCCTGGCATATTCCACTCCAATTTACCAACTACGACACCATTTGCAGGAAGGCTCTCTTGCCGTAGTAACCAAAGTTGGGAATGTAGAAACCCTCCGCCTTGTGGCCATTCCCCACAACAGCATCTGTAAATCCAGTGCTAATAGTCACCTAATATTCAAAAGGACTACAGGGCTGTATATGACACCTGCCTTCAAAAACTGTCCTGGGGTCGGGAATTGACAAAACATTTCAAAACAGGGAAAACTCTCAAGAAAATAATTTCAAGAGGAAAACTTTTCTCACTGTTTTTTAAAGAAAAAAAAAAAGGACATGGAAAAATTCTCAACATCAGTCATAATTAGAGCCATGCAAATCTACACTAGAAAAAAATATCACCTCACATCAGACAAAATGGCCACCAGCAAAAAGTCTACAAACATTAAATACTGAACTTTTTCTGGAGAAATGTGTACCCTCTTTGCAGTTGGTGGGATATATGTAGTGTATTAACAGCCACTAATGAGAAAGAATGGAGGTGTTGTTAAAAGGTAAAAATTGAGCTACCATATGATCTGACCAACCCACTAGTGGTCCTATCAACCGAGAAGACCACAGTCGAAAAGACACAGGCACCTGAAAGTCCACTGCAGCAAGATATACACTAACCAAGACATGGAAACAACCACAATGTCCATCAACACATGAATGGACAAAGAATAAGTGGTACATGTACACAGTGGAATAGTAGCAAGAAAAAAGAATGAAAACACTGCCCTTTGCAGCACCATAGATGAGCCTTGAGATAATCATACTACGTGAAAGAAGTCAGAAAGAGAAAGACAAATATCCTGTGACATCAATTATAGGTGTTATCTAGAATTTGATACCAATGAACAAATTTCCACAGTTTTATTCTGATAAATAAAAATTAAATTAAAAAAAAAAAAACAGGGCTTCCCTGGTGGCACAGTGGTTGAGAGTCCGCCTGCCGATGCAGGGGACGCAGGTTCGTGCCCCGGTCTGGGAAGGTCCCACATGCCGCGGAGCGTCTGGGCCCGTGAGCCATGGCCACTGAGCCTGCGCTCCGCAGCGGGAGAGGCCACAACAGTGAGAGGCCCGCATACCGAAAAAAAAAAAAAAACAAGCAACAAGTAATGAGACATAAGCTTTTGGGCGTTTGTCCTGGCACTTTCCACTCTAATTTATAACCTAGGAACACAACTTCCAGGAAAGCTGCTGTTTCTCTAATAACTTTAGAGTTGTGAATGTAGTAACCCTGCCGCCTTGTGGCCATTTCCTGCAACAGCAGCTTTAAACCTGGTGCTAATAGTCACTTCATATTCACAAGGGCTGTAAATTACACCTGACCTCAAAATATGTCCTGAGGGGCTTCCCTGGTGATGCAGTGGTTAAGAATCCGCCTGCCAATGCAGGGGACACGGGTTCGAGCCCTGGTTCAGGAAGATCCCACATGCCGCGGAGCAAATAAGCCTGTGCGCCACAACTACTAAGCCTGCGCTCTAGAGCCCGCGAGCCACAACTACTGAGCCCACGCGCCACAACTACTGAAGCCCGCGTGCCTAGAGCCCGTTCTCCGCAACAAGAAAGCCACCGCAATGAGAAGCCCACACACCTCAACGAAGAGTAGCCCCCGCTGGCCGCAACTAGAGAAAGCCCACGAGCAGCAACGAAGGCCCAGTGCAGCCAAAAATAAATAAATAAAAATTTTTTAAAATGTCGTGAGGTCGGTAACTGACACAAAAATTCAAAACTGGGCAAATTTTCAATAAGACAATTTCAAGACATAAATTTTACTCACACTGAAAAAAAAAAGGACGTGGCAAAATGCTCAATATCACAAATTATTAGAGACAAGCAAATCCTAACTACAAAAAGTAGGGAAGAAGGAAGGAGACACAAGCCCTTGGGTGTTTGTCCAGGCACATTCCACTCTAATTTCCAATCAGGAAAAGGACTTTCCCTAAGGCTCAGTTTGCCCCAATTACCAGAGTGGGGCATGCAACAACAACATGAAAACTGGTGCTTGGGGGCCCTGCATATTCACAACGCCATCGAGTCTGTAAATGACACCTGTGTCTCAGTGTTAGTTATGAAAAACAAATTCAAAAGGAAGCAGGATTTCAGGAACCAGATATCAAGATGTAAATTTCCCACACAGTGATTTTATATATTTTTTTAAAAATGCACCAGAAGCTACTCAACATTGGAAATTGTAGGCTAATGCAAAAAAGGATACCTAGAATGAGGTATCACCTCTCACCAGTCAGAATGACCATCACCACAAAGTCTCAAAAGAAGAAATGCTGGAGAGAGGAGAAGAAAAGGGAACCTTGTTACACTGTTGCTGGGAATGAAATTTGCTAACAGGCACTCTGGAGAACATTATGAAGGTTCCTTAAAAATAGAAAAATAGAGCTACCTTAGGATCCAGCAAATCCACTCCTGGGTGTAAATCCGGGGAAAACCAGAAATTGACAAGACACATGCACCACAACATTCACTGTAGCACTGTTTACAAGAGCCTAGACTTGAAAGCAATGAAAGTGTCCATCGACGGATGAATGGATAAAAAACATGTTGTACATATATACAATGGAATATTACTCAACTATGAAATGAATGAAATAAGGTCATTTGCAGCAACTCGGATGGACCTTGATATACTAAGTGACATAAATCAGACAAAGAAAGGTAAATTTCATATGATATCACTTAGAGGTAGAATCTAAAATTTGATACAAATGAACTTACAAAACAGAAACAGTCACAGATTTAGAAAACAAACTTATGGCTACCAATGAGAAAGGTGGGGAGGAGGAAAAATTAGGTTTAAATTAGCATACATATTCTTATATAGAGAAAATAGATAATAAGGACCTACTATATAGCACAGGGAATATGACTCAACAGATTCTAATAACTGAAAAAGAGGATGTTATGAATCCAAAAAAGAATACCCGGACGTCTTTGTATAAGTGATTCCAGTTACTGTACTCAAAAGAGGAACACAGCTTTCTAAGTCAGCTATACTCCACTATACAATGAAAATTAAATTCAAAAGAGAGAGAGAGATAGAGAAAATAGTTTCTAAATTGCTTCAGGCGCAGTGCCCCAAACTGGCGTCACATCCCTGGAGCCAGAACTGGTTTGGGTCCCAAGGCTGCACTGTCACTGGGCTGAGAGAGTTGGGGAGACAGTGCCAGCAAATGAGGGGCCCCTGGAATTGTACTGGCTGACCCCACTACATAGATCCAAAATCTCCAAGGCCAGGCAAGCCACCCTACTGCTAAAACATGGCTCAGACACCCAATGGATGGTGGATCCCCTGGGCTGGAAGAGATTTAAAAAGTCACCTGGTCTCCCCATCTGCTGGTGTTGGGGTTCACACCTCTAGCCTTTTTTTAGAGCCACCCCACCGGCTGAAGACAGTACCCTCAACAGCCAGTTTTGCACGGCTTGGAATTTGTCCGGGGGGATGCAGGGTAAGGTGGGGAAGGAATGAGACACAAGCCCTAGGGTCTTGGACAGGCACATTCCACTCTAATTTCCAATCAGGAAAAGGACTTTCCCTAAGGCTCAGGTTGCCCCAATTACCAGAGTGGGGTATGAAGAAATCCTGCCGCTTTGTGGCCAATTCCTGAAACAACAAATTGAAAACCTGTGCTTGGGGGCACTGCATAGTCACAAGGCCCTGGAGGCTGTAAATGCCACCTGCATCTTGGGGTTAGTTATTGAAAATGACTTCAAAACAGGGCAGAATTTCGAGAAGCAGATATCGATGTAAATTTCATTCACAGTTGTTTTTTTTTTTTAAAAAAAGGCCACCAAAACCTGCTCAACATCGCAAATTCTAGGGAAATGCAAAAACACTACAAGGAGGTATTACCATTGAGGCAGGACGACCATCAGGACAAAAGTCTAAAGTCAGAAATGCTAGAGAGTATGGGGAGAATATGGAACTGTGGCACACTGCTGCTGAGAATGTAAATTGCTAACTGCCACTCTGAAGAACAGTATGAGATTCCTTAAAAATCGAAAAATAGAGCTACCAGAGGGTCTGGCAATTCCACTCCTGGGTGTAAATCAGGGAAAATCAGATTTCGAAAAGACACATGCACCCCAACATTCACTGTAGCACTGTTTCCAAGAGCCTAGACTAGGAAGCAAAGAAAGTGTCCATTGAAGGATGAGTCGATAAAGAAGATGTGGTACTTATGTACAATGGAATATTACACAACCATGGATATGAATGAAATAAGGCCAGTTGCAGCAACTCGGATGGACCTATATACGATCATACTAAGTGACACAGACAGAGAAAGAGACTTATAATATGACTTAGGTGGAATCTAAAAATGGATGCAAATGAACTAACTTACAAAACAGAAACAGAGTCACAGATTTAGAAAACAAGTTTATGGCTACCAAAAGGGAAAGGTGAGGGGGGGGAGGCATAAACCAGGATGTTGAAGTTAGCATACATACACTTCCATAGCGAAGAGATAATCGATAAGAACCTACTGTATAGCACATAGAACTCGACTCAACACACTGTAATCACGAGAAAAGAATACATAAGACTGTTAAGAATCTGAAAAAGAATATATAGATGTCTCTCTGTAAGTGAATCAAGTGGATGTACATCAGAAATAAACACAGCATTGTAAGCCAGCTATACTCCACTATAAAAATAGAGATAAATTACAAAAAGAGAGAGAGAAATTCTTACTAAATTCATTCAGGGGCGGTGACCCAACCTGGTGTCACATCATCTAGACCCAGAGCTGGCTAGGGTCCTAAGGCTGGACACTCCTGGGGCTGAGCAACCTATGAGGATGTGCCAGTGAATGCAGCCCCATTGAAGTTGTACCGCCTGGTCCCCACTCCATGGGTCCCAAATCTCCAGGTGCAGGGGAGCCAACCTACAGCCAAACATGCCTGTGACCCCAAGGATGGTGGACTGTCTGGTTGGGAAGAGTTTGGAAAAGCCGCCTCATCTCCGCATCTCCTGGTGGTGGGGTTCCCCTCCACCAAACTCTTTCCTTAAAGTCTCCTCACCTGGGGAAGATAGCACCCTCAACAGCCAGTTTTGCACGGCTTGGAATTTGCCCGGGGGATGGGGGGAAGGAATGAGACACAAGCCCCAGGTGTTTGGACAGGCAGATGCCACTCTAATTTCCAATCAGGAAGAGGGTTTTCCCAAAGGCTCAGGTTGCCCCAGTAACCAGAATGGGGCTTGAAGCAATCCTGCTGCGCTGTGGCAGGTTCCCAAAACAAGTTGAAAACCGGTGCTCAGGGACACTGCAATTCACAAAGCCTACAGGGTTGTAAATGACACCTATGCTCCACAAACGTCTTGGGGTAAGTAATCGAAAAGGACTTGAAAACAAGGCAGAATTGCAGGAACCAGATTGCAAGAGGTAGATTGGACTCGCCTTTAAAGCACATGAAAAGCTGCTCAACATCGCCAATGATTCAGCTGGGCAAAAAGGGTGAACTGGTTTTTCCTTAATATACTAAGGAATTAAATGACAAACTGATGTTTTCTCTAAGTAACAAACTGACACTGACCCTACTAAGGCCTTGATGCTGTCCCTAACTGAGGCCTTAACGCTGAGCCTAAATCCCTGAGCTGTCCTTCATCATCCTCAGCCTAACCCTAGGTAACGACCTGATACTCTTCCCTAGCTTTCGCCCTGACTCTGTCCCTAACTAATGAACTGACACTCTTCCTAAGGCTCAGATGCCATCCCTAACTAACACTCTGGTGCTGACATTAACTAAGGCCCTGACACTGTCCCTAACTAAGGCCCTGACAGTGCCCCTAACTATCACCCTGAACTGGTCCCTAACTAATGGCCTGCTGCTGCCTGAAGGTAATGTCCTGACACTGTCCCAAACTATTACCTTGATGCTCTCCCTAACTAAGGCCCTAACACAGTCCTTATCTAAGGCCCTGATGCTGTCCCTATCTCCCTGAATCTGTCCTTAACTAACGACTTGATGCTGTCTATAAGTAATGAGCTGACACTGTCCCTAACCATCACCCTGATGCTGTCTCTAACAAAAGCCTGACACTGACCTAAGTCCCTGATGCTGTCCACCAGTATCACCCTAATCCTGTCTCTAAGTAATGAGCTGATGCTGTCCCTAAATAAAGTACTGATGTTTTTCCCCAGCTCTAGCCCTGACGCTGTCCTTAATTAATGACCTGATGTTATCTGTAAGTAATGACCTGATGCTGTCCCTAACACCCGACACTGCTGCGAACTATTGCCCTGACGCTGTCCCTAACTAAAGCCTGATGCTAACCCTAAAAGTCCCTGACACTGTCTCTATTGCCCTGAACCTGTCCCTAAATAACAAGCTGATGCTTCCGCTAAGTAACAAACTGATGCTTCCTCTAAGTAACAAACATCCTCTAAGTAACAAACTGATGTTGTCCCTAAATAAGGCCCTAACGCAGTCTGTAACTATCACCCTGGAACTGTCCCTAGGTAAAGACTTGAGGCTCTTCCCTAGCTATTGCCCTGACACTGTCCCTAACTAACACCCTAACTAACTAACGTTCTGATGCTGGTCCTAACTAGCACCTTACTCTGACCCTACCAAAGGCCCTGTTGCTGTCCCTAAGACCCTGACGCTGTCCCTAACTCAGACCCTGATGCTGTCGCTAACTAATGACCTGAAGCTGTCCATAATTAATGCATGACACTGTCCCTAACTGTCACCCTGAACCTGTCCCTAGGTAACACCTGATGCACTTCCCTAGCTATCGCCCTGCCACTGATCCTAACTAATGCCCTGAACTGTTCCTAACTAAGTCCCTGATGCTGTCCCTAACTAATGTTCTGATGCTGGTCCTAACTAGCACCTTACTCTGACCCTACCAAAGGCCCTGTTGCTGTCCCTAAGTCCCTAATGCTGTCCCTAACTAATGACCTGAAGCTGTCCATAATTAATGCATGATGCTGAACCTAAGGTCCTGATGCTGTCCCTAACTATCTCCCTGAACCTTTCCCTAACAACCTGAGGCTGTCTGTAAGTAATGACATAATGCTGTCCCTAACTAACACCCGGACGCTGTTGCCAACTATTGCCCTGATTCTATCCCTAACTAAAGCTGACACTGACCCTAACAAAGTCCATGATGCGGTTTATAACTATTGCCCTAAACCTGTTCCTAAATAATGACCTGAGGCTGTCCTTGATGCCGAAAACTTGGCCTCTGTGCACTGGTGCTGAATCAAATCTCAGAGACAGAGATTGGGATGAAGTAGAAATGAATAGCCTTATTGCTTTACCAGGCAAAGGGGAACTTGGCAAGCTTGTGCCCCTCAAAACTGTGTGCCCAACCTGGGCAGATTTGGTGAGTTTAATAACACTGGTTCAAGGGCAGGGTTGCTGATAAGATTAGGGTGTGTGCAGGGCCTGTACTCCTTTAATCTGGCCTCAGGAGGTCTCCTAATGAGCTTCTCTGGTTCCTTTAATCTGGTCTTCCGTGCAATGAAAAATGCTAACATCTTCCATTTGTTGGGTGTTTTAGTTCTGCAAAGAGCTCAAACATATTGTTATGTATATCCCTTGAAGAGGAACCAGGACCTTGCCCCAAGGCTACACTATTGTTTTTGGCTATTCCTCCTTTGTCTCTGCATCCCCTCCATTCCCTGATTAGTAACTGTTCGAATCTGCCCTTTGGAATTCAGGCAAGTTCATGGCGGCTGGAGTCTATTCTTTATAAGAATTGGGTGACACCGAAAGTCTTCTGTGCCAAGGAGTCCAACAGGGTCCTGCTTGGTTTCACTCCCCGCTTTTCTTTGATACTCCTCAATCTTGAGAATAGATGTCCTTCAAGTAGAGGAATAATCGTTTCAGACAGAGACGTTAATCATAAACTCAGCAGGGTAACTCGGTTTTAAGGGGACACGTCTTGCATCCCCACTTTGGTTTTATCTTTCCCCAATTCTTACAGGGAATGGGGCAACAACCGCTCTGGCTACTTCCTGCTGAAATGGAGTGTAGGCCTGCCTAAATTTTGGGGAATGGATATCCAATTAGTAATATTTGAGTTCCAAGTCCTGGATCCGATTCTTGTATGATTAAGATCTCAATCCCTTGGTCCACTATTTTGGTGCAACAGACTCAGTTAGAAGTAGGAGGAGTGACAACTGGAACTTCCAGAATGGTCACTTAGTTTTACCTTGGATGTCTGAATCATGGTTATTCCATTTTGAATTGCAAATGAATTCCCCTTCTCAATGGCCAAAGCATATGTACAATGCATTTCAAAGGCCACAAAACAGGCTACTTTGGTCAGTAAAGTTTAAGTTAAACCATGTATAAGTCAAAGTGACTTCCTCATACCTCGATATGTGCAGGTTGTTTTTTTCATCATTTCCCATTTTGATCGCAAGTCTTTCAATAGAAAACATTGATAAAAATACCTATCCCTCAATGCCGGGATGACTCAGCAGTTTGCCCCAAGAGTAGATCATGTTCATCAGGGCTAGGCCTCCTTTCTATTTGCCTAGTTAATCCACATTGGGGAAAACTGATCAGGTGTCATGAACAAGCTCAGAGGTATGTTAATGAGGAAACGCTTCATAGGACATACATTTTATCATTTATACCCAATTGTCACACAAGCATCGTACATGTGCTTTGAGACCTAAAACAAGCAGTGATACATCGTAAGTAATTTACACTCTGAAAATTTCTCTACGTAATTTCCATTTCCTCCTAAACATCAGGACAAAATTGTGGCTAACACAATAACTTTCAAAAATACAGACTTCAATTAACAGAGCCAGAATTTCCTATCTATTGAAGCATAATCTTTTTTTTCCTAAAATTACCCTCATCTCCATCAAACACTGCCAAATCAAGACATCTGTTTCCAAAATAAGTCTGGTCCATTGACCACAAAGGCTCCTCCATATTGTCTCTGGTGTAATTCCTCAGAAGGGTCTCAGAATAAATTCCTGAAAGGCCTCTCAAGGCCAGGAAAGCCATGCCAAGGGCCAGCCATCAGATTCTGCCTTGGTGCATTTCTCTTTTCTAGAAGTCCCCAAAATATTGAGATTCCTGAACATGCCATGAGATAAGTCTTTCCCATCCACCTGATAAGATTGCTCAGAACCCAAGTGTCTCCAATATCTGGAGAGACCAGGAAGAGAGAAAAGAAAAATATTTCAATTTCACCTATAGAAGTATAATTTACCCAACTGCTCTAAGTCATAAGTAGCTTGAGGGGAATGGCTCCCCTATGTCTGGAAAACACAGATCAAAACCAGTAATAATAAAAAAACCATTATGACCATATTCACCAGTTCATTCAGTAACTAATTCTTTTATTAACTTTTTATGAAGTCATCAAATTCTCCATTAAGATTTTTAATTTCTTACCCAGCTTGGTGGTATGATATGAAATTTACCACAGACCTGTGTTTGTCGAAAGGTCCTTCGCATAAATCTTCTTGAAGATGGAGCACTTTTGCGAAAGTGTTAGAGCACAACAGTAACTGTCTATAAATCACGGAAGGACTTAAAAGGTCACAGTTAAACATTTGATCAGTGTAATTGACAAAGAAACTTAAGTTATCGCTGTGACATGCAACATTTAAAAATAACTAGAATTATGAATGATAACATTTTACCAGGACATACTAGATTTTTAGAAATTCCTTGTAATTTAACATACTAATCAAACATTTCTCTGAGATGCCTCAGGGGCCTTCTAAAGCATCTCAAAGTTAGCTGATCAAAAGAACTGTCAGAATCTGCCAAACACATGTACAACAACTACTGAAGCCTGTGCACCTAGAGCCTGTGCTCTGCAACAAGAGAAGCCACCGCAATGAGAAGCCCACACACTGCAATGAAGAATAGCCCCCACTTGCCACAACTAGAGAAAGGCCACACGCAGAAACAAAGACCCAACACAGCCAAAAATAAATAAATTTATTAAAAAAAAAAACTGCCAAACAATACTTACTCACTTAACCAAAGTGAAGAGATTTCAAAGGCAAATACAGATCACCTAAAGGCAAAGGAGCTCACAAGCTGTTATCAAAAGGAGCGATCCAAGAAAACTTTGAAGGGAGAAACCAAATCCAGTCTTGCACTAACCCACTTCCAAGAAAATCTATTTACCCAGCTAAATTTAATCCAATGTTAGAAAATCCTGATCACACACAAAGCTTTTTTCAGTGTCCCCATTTCACAGACTTTCCATCATCTTCTGTATCCATCTTATTTTTTCCCCATTCAGAAACAACCAGCTCTAGGACAAAAGACTTTCTTTTCTCTTTGTACCATCAGCCTGTTACCTAGCTGCTCATTTTCTTTATTATGTAGTTTCATAAATGCTTGAACATATGGAACTTCTTTTGTCTTTTTCTTCCTGTGACAAAACAACTCTGGCTGAAGGATAGTATAGTAATTTCGGCTACCATTCAAAGACCACCTTTCCTCATTCTCAAGAATGTACATTGGCCAGACAAAATTACAATAGAATTTCATTCTTTTCTTAGTCATAGGTCTACAACTATAGGTACACCAGTCTGCCAGGATTTTGCACAGGTGGCTATCAGGTGGAATTGAAGAAGCGCTTCCCATGTTTGATCGATAGAACACTCACGTGCGGACTAAGAACAAAACAAACTCCGCACCAGTAATGGAAGCCTCAAACCAAAGGAACCAAAACCCAAACAGTAACCAAAACCCAAAGAGCACAAGACTCAAATCGGCTTCCAAGTCTCAAAACTTAGCCTGTGACCTCTGTCCAAGTGGTGCACCTTCCAAATGAGATTTCCTGAAATGAAAAATCACCCAAATGGGAGTCAAGGTTCCCCCAAATGTACAGGGCTAAAAGGACCTCAGAGTGCATGCCAGGGGTGTTACTACACACTGGCCAAGGTGTTGCAACACCCCAAATGCTCCTTTTCTGGTTCCCCAAAATAATTCTTTGGAGTAGGACATTCAGGGTGGTCCAAGCAGGAGGAAGAGAGGAACGTCCTCGAGGCAAAGATGGCCTCGGCAGCTTCTAGGGTGGTCCCTCTTCTGCCATCTACTTCTGCCCCAGAGTTCCAACTGCTGGGATGGTGGATAGGGTATAACTGGGGCTCGGCCCTTCCAGGCAAGGGTCCCAGGAGATCTGGCCTCTAAAGGAATTCTCCAACCCTCCACTCTCTTGAAAGAGGCTAGTGTGGAGAAAATCTCGGAGCATCCGATCAAGTCAGGGGACCTGCAGGGGCGGTCCCCAAGTCAGCCCCATATTGGATGCCAAATTTGATGCAGAAAACTCGGCCTCTGTGCACCAGTGCCAAATCAAATCTCAGAGACAGGGTTTTGGATGAAGTAGAAAAAGCATAGTTTTACTGCTTTGCCAGCCAAAGGAGGACACAGAAAACTCATGCCCTTAAAAACTGTGTTTCCCAATGTGGGAGGGTTCTGTGAGGAGTTTTATAGCAATGGTTTAAGGGCGGAGCTGCTTATAAGGTGATGGGGGTGGGGGGCCTGCACTCCTTTAATCTGGGGGACGGTCTCAGGTGCTCTCTTGATGATCTTCTCAGGAATGAAGAATGCTAAAATCTTCCATGGGGTGGGGGGTTAGTTTGGTAAAGAGCTCAAAGATATTGTTATGCTTATCCCTTGAGGCAGAACCAGGATCCTGCCCCAAGGCTGAACTATTGTTTCTTGACTGTTCCTCCCTTATCTCTGCATCCCCTCCCTTCCCTGATTAGCAACTGTTTGAATCTGCCCTTGGGAACTCAGGGAAGATCACGGAGCCTGGAGTCTTTTCCCAACAAACAAGAAACAGGAGACATGGGACAGGCTTCCATGCCCAGGTGCCCCACAGGGTCCTGCTCAATTTCACCATTAGGCCCTGACCCTGACACTAACTATGGGCCTGAGCTGTCTGTAATGGCCTGAGCTTTCCCTAACTATGGATTTAACTCTCTAACTAAGGTCCTAATGCTGTACCTAACTCAGGACTGAGGCTGTCCTAATTAAGGCCCAGACAATGTCCTTAACTAATGGCCTGAACTGGCTCTAAGGCCTTGACACAGACCCTAAGTAAGGTCCTTATGCTGTCCCTAAGGCCCAGAGGCTGTCCCTAACAAAGGCCCTAAGGCTGTCCCTAACAAAGGCCCTCATGTTATCTTTAACTGAGCCCCCCCACTCTGTCCCTAAGGACTTGACTGTTTTTAACTAAGGCCCTGAGTCTGTCTTTAACTAATGGCCTCTTTCCCTAACTATGCCCTGATGCTGGCCCAAAATGTCTCTTACTAAGGTCTTAACCTTACTAAGGTGAGGCCCTAAATCTGTCCATAACTAAGTCCCTGACACTGTCCCTAAGACCCTCAAGTTATCTTTAACTGAGGTCCTGACATCACTAAGGACTTGATGCTCTCTCTAAGAACCTGAGGCTCTCTTTAACTAACGGCCTCACTCTTTCCATAAGTATAACCTGATGCTGGCCCTAAAAAAGGCCCTGACACTGGCCCTAACAAATGCCGACGCCATCCCTAATGTAGGCCTTAATGCTGTCAATAACTAAGGCCCTGATGCTGTCCCTTATAGCCTAAGTTATCACTAAATAACGCCTTGATTCTGTCTGTAACTAAGGCCCTGAATATGTCCCTAAATAAGCCCCTGATGCTGTCCCTAACTAATGACCTGAACTATCTCTTGTTAAGACCCTCAAGTTATCTCTAACAGAGGCCCTGAAGCTGGCCCTAACTAATGTCCTGACGCTGGCCCTAACTGAGGCCCTGAGGCTTTTCCTAACTAAGGACTTGATGATATATCTACTTGAAACCCTGACACTGTCAGTAACTAAGTATCTGACTCTTACCCTAACTAACACCCTAAACTTTGTCCCTAACTAAAACTCTGGCACTGTTTATAACTATGGCCCTGACCTGGCCTGAACTAAGGCTCTGAAGATGTCCCTTAGTAACAGCCTAAACTGTGTCTAACTAAGGCCATCAAGTTATCTCTAACTGAAGCCTTGACGCTGTGCTTAACTAAGGCGTGTGGTTGTCTCTAACAAAGTCCCTGATGCTGTCCCTCACTAGCACCCTAATGCTGGCCCTAACTTAGACCCTGACAATGTCCCTAATAACTTTAAATGTCCCTCAGTTGTCCATGATCCTGTGTAGAACTAAGGCCCTGAATATGTCCCTAAGTAAGTCTCTGACCCTCTCCCTAAGGTCCTGATACTGTCCCTACTCAAGTCACCAACACTGCCTATAATAGTGGCCTGACTTTTTCCCTAACACACTTTTGTTGTCCCTAATGCCCTGACACTAGTCCTAACTATGGCTCTAATCCTGGCCCTAACTAAGACCCTGATGATGTCTCTAATAGCCTTAAATGTCCCTCAGTACCGTCCTGATCCTGTCTATAACTAAGGCCTTGAATATGTCCCTAAGTAAATCTCTTATTACGCTGTCCCTAAGGCCTTGAGACGGTCTATAATAATGGCCTGAATCTTTCCCTAACCCACACCCTGATGCTGTCTTTAGCTAAGCCCACACACTGGCCATAACTACGGCCCTGACACTGCCCTTTCTAAGGCTCTGATGATGTCCCTAAGAAACAGCCTGAACTATGTCTAACGAAGGCCCTCAAGTTATCTATAACAGAGGCCCTGACACTGTCCCTAACTTAGGCCTTGACACTGTCCCTTAGGGCTTAAGCAGTCAATAACTAATGCCCTGATTCTACCTATATCTAAAGCCCTGAATATGTCCCTAAGCCCCTGACACTGGCCATAACTAATGTCTTTATGCTAGCCCTAACTGAGGCCCTGAAGCTCATCCTAACTAAGGACTTGACACTATATCTACTTTAAAGACTGACACTGTCCTTAATGAAAGACCTGACTGTTTCCCTAACTAACACTCTAATTTCGTCCCTAATTAATGCCCTGATACTGGTTCTAACTATGGCTCTGATCCTGTCTTTAACTAAGGCTCTGAAGATATCCCTAAGTAACAACCTGAACTGCGTCTCACTAAGGCCCTGTTGCTATCCCGCACTAGTGCCCTGATGCTGGCCCTAAAGTAAGGCCCTGACACTGTTTTTTACTAATGGCCTGACTCTTAACTAACACCCTAATGCTGTCCCTAACTAATGCCCTGACACTGGTCCTACCTATGGCTCTGATGCTGGCCCCAACTAAGGCCCTGACAATGTCCCTAATAGCCTTAGATGTCCCTCAGTATTGCCCTGATCCTGTCCATAACCAAGGCACTGAATATATCCCTAAGTAAATCTCTGACACTCTCCTAACTAAGGCCCTGGTGCTGTCTCTACCTAAGGCCCTGACACTGTCTCAATTATGACCTAAATCTTTCCTTAACACCCTGATGCTGTCCCTACTAATGACCTGACACTGGTCATAACTACAGCCCTGATGCTGCCCTATCTGAGGCCCTGAAAATGTCCCTAAGTAACAGCCTGAACTGTGTCTAAGGCCCTCAAGTTATCTCTAAATGAAGCCTTGACACTGTCCCTTATAACCTAAGCTGTAACTAACACTCTGATCCTGTCCATAATTAAGGCCCTGGATATGTCCCTAAAGAAGTCTCTGGAGTGTCCCTAACTAATGGCCTGAACAGTCTCTTACTAAAGCCCTCAAGATACCTCTGACTGAGGCGCTGACACTGTCCCTAGCTAAGGCCCTGATGCTGGACCTTACTAAATCCTGCTGCTGTCCCTGAGGCCCTGAAGATGTCCCTAAGGAACAGCCTGAACTGTGTCTAACTAAGGCCCTCAAGTTATCTCTAACTGAAGAATTGACACTGTCCCTAACTAAGGACCTCATGATGTCCCTAATACCCTTAGATGTCTCTCAGCATCGCCCTGATTCTGTCCATAACTAAGGCCCTGGAATGTCCCTAAGTAATTCTCTAAGGCTGTCCCTAACTATGCTGCTGAAGCTGTCTCTACCTAAGGCTCTGACACTCTATGTCTTGACTCTTTCCCTAACATCCTGACACTGGTCCTAACTACGGACCTGACACTAACTCTATTAAGGCCCTGATGTTGTCCCTAAGTAACAGGCTGAACTGTGTCTAACTAAGACCCTCAAGATATCTCTAACTGAAGCACTGATACTGTCCTTCACTAAGCCCCTGACGCTGTCCCTAGCTAATGGCCTGAGCTATAACTTACTAAAACCCTAACCATGTCCCTAAGACCCTGACACTCTAACTTAGGCCTTGACAGTCACTTATAGCCTAAGCTGTCGCTAAATATCACCCTGATGCTGTCCATAACTAAGGCCCTGAATATGTCTCTTAGTAAATCGCTGATAATCTCTCTAATGGCCTGAATTGTCTTACTAAGGCTCTCAAGTTTTCTCTAACAGAGGCCCTGATGCTGTCCCTAACCAAGGCCTGAAGATGGCCCTAGCTAACACCCTAACACTGGCCCTTGCTAACGCCCTAACGCTGGCCCTAACTAACACCATGAAACTGGTCCTAACTATGGCCCTGATCCTGTCCATAACTAAGGCCCTGAATATGTCCCTAAGTAAGTCTCTGTCACTATCCTTAACTAAGGCCCTGACCCTGTCTAAATAGTGGCCAGACTCTTTCCCTAACACAATAATACTCTCCCTCACTAACTCCCCAACAATGGTCATAACTATGGCCCTGATGCTGCCCTATCTAAGGCCCTGATGATATCCCTAACTAACAGCCTGAACTGTCTCTTACTATAAGGTCCTCAAGTTATCTCTGAGGTCCTGACACTGTCCCTAATTAAGGCCCTGACACTGGCCCTTACTAAGGCCTCACCCTGGGGTTGTTCCAGGCTGCTGGGCAGTTTTCTCTTGTCCACATCTCTGGCCAGATGCCTGCCATTGGCCAATCTAAGATTCTGTGATGCAGTGGTCCCATGTGGGATGTACCTTAGTAGGCTCACCTGCGGGAGGAGGGTCATGGCCACTCTGCCCTCCAGAGGACCACGGCTCAGCGTAGGAATCTCTCAGCCAGTGTCTGAACACAGGGTTCTATGTCCTTGTTTGTTCTAAAACCCTTGGAGTTACCTCTAACATTTTTTTTTTTTTTTTTTGCGGTACATGGGCCTCTCACTGTTGTGGCCTCTCCCGTTGCGGAGCACAGGCTCCGGACACACAGGCTCAGCGGCCATGGCTCACGGGCCCAGCCGCTCTGTGGCATGTGGGATCTTCCCGGACCGGGACACGAACCCGTGTCCCCTGCATCGGCAGGCGGACTCTCAACCACTGCGCCACCAGGGAAGCCCCTAACATTTTTTAAATGGATCTCCCCCTTGGCATATTTACAATATAAATTATTTACGGCATTAAAATTCAGGAATGACATTATTAGAATGAGCAGGAAGACACAGGATGCCCCACCACCACCAATGATCTATTACTTGGAGGATCTTAAAATTCTGATAAGATGGAGATTCGAGAGCGGGACGTTCGGCTTGCAAGCAGGAACTTCTTAGTTGTAAACGGAGAAAGAATGATTTAAAAATGGGTTTTGGAGCTTCCCTGGTGGCGTAAATAAATCAGGTAAATCTGAGACTGAAAAGCGAGAGATAGGGGAGGAGATGAGAATTGGTGATGGGGAGAAGCAGGGGGAGTCCACATTCAATCTCAGGCTGAGAGTCTGGGTTAATCTCCAACGAAGGTAAGGACCACCAGGAGCTAGCCCCACTGGCTTTGTCACCTGGTGTGGGGATTGGGGACAGCCAAACCACCATGGCCACTCTCAGAGAAGTAAAGAAGGTGAGAGGGCACCCCTGGCAGCCAGATTGAAAGTGGTCACTGCTATGAAATAAGATGCTCTTTTCAGAAAAGTGAAGGATGTTCTCTTCATTCTCAAAGACTTGCAAATACTCTGTGTTTTTCTGGAGGCATGCTGAAGCCTTCAGCGTTTGAGGGCAGTAATGGAAGGAATCTGGGCTCAAAACAATCCAGCACTCACTCCTTGAGGGTGCTGAGGATGACCAGTGTCCACCCCTTGGGTGCTGTGGGGCCTGAGATCCCCTTATCACCTAGGATGGGAGGGGCCACACACACACTCCCCTGGACCAGCACGGGGCTGGGCTGGTGGGCTACAGACCTTTATCAGAGACATGATTTGCAAACATCTTGTGCAATTTTGGATGGTGGATTATCTTTTTCCTTGTTCCTTTTATTCACAACAGTTTTTCGTTTTGAGGAAGTCCAATTCATCTATTTTGTCTTTTGTTGCTTGTGCTTTTGGTAGCAGATCTAAGAAATCATGGCCAAATCCAAGGTCATGAAGATTTACTCTCATGTTTTATTCTCCGAGTTTTATAATTTTGGTTCTTACATCTAGGCCTTTGATCCATTTTTGAGTTGATTTTGTATACAGGGGGAGGTTAAGGGTCCAACTTTATTCTTTTGCATGTGGGTATCCTGTTGTCCCAGCACCTGTGCTAATTGTTTGGGAGAAAATATTTGCAAATGATGCAACCGACAAGGGCCTAATTTCCAAAATACACAAACAGCTCATACAACTCAAAAAAAAAAAAAAATCCAAAAATGGGCAGAAGCTCTAATTAGACCTTTCTCCAAAGAAAACATACAGATGGACAACAGGCACAAGAAAAGATGCTCCACATTGCTAATTATTAGAGCAATGCAAATCAAAACTACGATGAGGTACCACCTCACACACTGGTCAGAATGGCCATCATTAAAACGTCTACAAATAACAAATGCTGGAGGGGGTGTGGAGAAAAGAAAACCCGGGGTGTGGAGAAAAGAAAACCCTCCTACACTGTTGGTGGGAATGTGAATTGGTGCAGTCACTATGAAAAACACTATGGAGGTTCCTCAAAAAACTAAAAATAGAGTTGCCATATGAACCAGCAATCCTACTCCTGGGCATATATCCAGACAAAACTATAATTCAAAAAGATACACACCACTCTGTTCATAACAGCACTATTCACAATAGCCAAGACATGAAAACAACCTGAATGTCCATCAACAGAAGAATGGATAAAGAAGATGTGGTATATATATATACACACACAATGGAATGCTACTCAGCTATAAAAAAAGAGTGAAATAATGCCATTTACAGCAACATGGATGGACCTAGAGATTATCATACTAAGTGACATAAGTCAGACAGAGAAAGACAAATACCATATGATATCACTTATATGTGGAATCTAAAATGACACACAAATGAACATATCTACCAAACTGAAACAGATTCATAGATATAGAAAACAGACTTGTGGTTGCCAAGGGGAAGAAGCGGGGAGGGATGGACTGGGAGTTTGGGATTAGCAGATGCAAACTATTATATATAGGATGGATAAACAACAAGCTCTTACTGTATAGCATAGGGAACTATATTCAATATCCTGTAGTAAACCATAATGGAAAAGTATATGAAAAAGAGTATATATATTTATATATCTGAATCACTTTGCTGTACAACAGAAATTAACACAACATTGTAAATCAACTATACTTGAATAAAATAAATTTTTTAAAAATTAAGTTGAGGGCTTCCCTGGTGGCACAGTGGTTAAGAACCCACCTGCCAATGCAGGGGACACGGGTTCGAGCCCTGGTCCGGGAAGATCCCACATGCCGTGGAGTAGCTAAGCCTGTGCGCCACAACTACTGAGCCTGTGCTCTCGAGTCTGTGAGCCACAACTACTGAGGCGCGTGTCACAACTACTGAAGCCTGCACACCTAGAGCCCGTGCTCCACAACAAGAGAAGCTATCTCAATGAGAAGCCCATGCACCACAACAAAGACCCAATGGAACCGAAAATAAATAATAAATAAATTAAAAAAAAAATTAAGTTGAGATTATAAAAGTGCCTTCAAACTAATTGGTATAAAGTAGGCCTTATTCCTCTTGTCCTTTCATACTGGGACAAATGTATAAATAGACAGAAACTAAACCAGGATTACTCCATTCTGAACTCATATCACACAGAACTTTAATTGTTGAACAAACCATTAACACCAGTTACACCACTGGGATGTCCTGATGCAGTATCAAGGTTGTAAAGGTTGTATCAAGGTTGTATCAAGCCTGCAGAATCCACTATATATGGAAATTCAAACCGAAATGAAGCCAAATATCCCATGACTTCTCCAAAACTAGTTATACGACAATCAACTGGAAACCATATACAATCAAATGAATGTAGACAGAAACAACTATACCCTTCCTTTTTTTTCTTTTTAGATGAGGATGGTATTTAAGGTGATGTCTTGGGCCATTTCAGGGAGTTACTCAATTTCCTGGGTATCTCCCATGCACACAGGAGGTACACATGTCATTTAACTTGTTTGTGCAACTATGTGAAGGTAGTTAATACCACAAAACTGTATACTTAAAATGAATTAAATGCTAATGTCACGTTTTGTATTTTTAATAACAATGAAAAAAAAGCGTAGTGCTGATATTTGTTACAACATAAGTGAACATTAAAAACATCCTTAGTGGAAAAAAGCCATACAGAAAAGGCCACCCAGATCCCATATTTATCTTGTCTGCTTTAAATCCATCAAGGTTGTCCAAATGAGGGAAAAACTCAGTAACGGTTCCAGAAAAACAAAACTAGATCAGGATGGAAAAAGACATTTTCATACAGTTGGGACAGCAGGTGAAAGTTGATGTGGGCCTGTGTATTAAATTATAATGTGGAAATCATGATTTCTTCATTTAGGGGTTATGTGTTAGTTCCTCAGGAGAATGTCCCTGTTCTGGGCAAAACACACTGAGCATTTTGTGTGAAGTGGCAGATGTGAGTACTTTTTGCCATTATTGAAAGTTTTCCATACACTTTAAATTACTGGAAAGTGAATTACTTTTCAAAACAACCATGTCAATACCATACCAGAAAGTCAGATAAGACAGCCATCAAACTTTATTATAGAGGCCAAGACTTAACCAGACCAAGTGCAACCAAAGTTGTGATACTTACTTCCCTTGTAGGAGTACACACATGATATTAAGAGGCACCATGGGAAGAGTATATTAGTAGCTACCCTGTCTTTGGTCCTGTGGATTACCTGGGATGCAGTAGAAACAGTGAGCTTTTAGCATTACAATTTTTCATATTACTTCAAAAAGCACGTTAAAAAAATAAATTCAGTAAAGTTGCAAAGTATGGAATCAATACGCACAAATCAGTTTTGTTTCTATACACTAATAACAAACAATCAGAAAAATTAAGAAAAGAATCCCATTTACAATTCCATCGGAAAGAACAAACTGTTTAGGAATAAATTTAACTAAGGACATGAAAGACCTATACTCAGAAAACTATAGGACACTGACAAAGAAATTGAAGACACAATAGAAAACAATATTCCATGCTCATGCATCAGAAAAATTACCATCATTAAAATGTTTATTCTGCCCAAAGCCATCAACAAACAGTGCCAGGAAAACTAGACACCAGACTCCAAAGAACGACACTGGTCACCATCTACACTGCACAAAAACTGACTAAAAGTCCAAAATGTTCCATATTAAACCCTTTCTCTCCTGAGTCCCCTGAAGATGCACCCCACCCACCCAGCAGTCAGCTGCACTGGAAGTTTCTCCCCACCTGCTCATTTCTTCCTCTTGTGGCATCTCCTCACCAGTGGGTCCTGAGAAAACCCAGCTCCTGTCAGTGTGGACACTGCCCAATGGTCCAGAAACCTAAGCCCTGACGGGAGACAAAGCTCCTTGTCCACTTGTCATGGAGCAAAGTCTGTGGGCAGGCTGCACCTGTGCCCGCAGGGTCAGAGAGGTGGGTTCAGCGCCCCCTGTGGGACATCAGAGAAGTGCCGGGAGCACCACACTCAAACCCAGAGGCCTCATCCCAAATGCCGTTCTGCTGTATGTACTAAATTTGAAAATCCAAACTGAAATGGAGCCAAGTATCTCACCGTATCTTCTCAAAAGATAGTTAAGGAACAATTAATTAGAAACCATATGTAATGAAATGAATGTAGACACAAACTTTACAACTTAAACCAAAATTCACTCAAAATTGCCCATAGACAAATTTAAATTAACAAACTATAAAAATTCTAGAATCTGAGAACAGAAGAAAATCTACATGACCTTGGGTCTGGTGATCCATTTTAAAACACACACCAAGTCTATCAACAAAAGAAAAATAATTAATAATGTAGACTTTATAAAATTAAAAATTTCTACTCTATGAAAGACCCTATTCGGAAAACCACAAACTGGAAGAAACTATTTCCAAAACACATATCTGATAAAGGATTTGTACGCAATTAAAACTTGGTAAAGATTGAAACACACACCTGGCCAAAGAAGATAAACAGTAAATAAGCATACAACAATATACTCAAGATGCTGGTGGAATGCATGTACAACCTACTTTAGAAGACAGTTTGGCAGTTTTTTCCAAATTTAAACAGTCTCACCTTAGGATCCAAGAAGAATACCTCTTGTATTTAGACAACTGTTTTGAAAAACTGTGTTCAAACAAAAACTAGCATTAAGTAATGCACAGCATCTCTATTCATAATGGCTAAAAACTTAAAGATATCAGGATGTCCTTCTGTAAATGAATTCGTAAGCAAATTAGAGGACATACATCTCAAGGGGAGCAGAATACACCACCCTAAAATATGCCCATTTGACAAAAGGATTATTTTGGACTGATTAAACAAAAAAATAGTAGACCCAGGAGAATCCTTGAAAACTGAGTAGAAAATGCCCTTTTATGAAGTAAATTTACATTTACTAAGGATATCTCCATTTGTAAGGGTGTGTCCCCCTCTGGACCAGGAATTGAATGATGACTAAATATCAAGAAAAACTTGTCAATGGAATAGGCCTGGATGTAAATCTGCATAACAACCATACCCTTGTTTACTGTGCTTTGCCTAATAATCTCCCTTAAATGGCTTCCTCCATTCCCTAACATCTTTCTTTTGTTCTCAGCTGAAGGTAGCATTTAAGGTAATGGCTTGGGCCATTTCGGAGAGTGACTCAGTTTTCCTGGGTATCTTTCAAGTATACAGGAGGTATGCATGGTGTATATTAAACTTCCTATGGTTTTTCTCCAGTTCATCTCCCTTTCATTACAAGGGGGGTCCCAATGAAGAACATAGAAGAGTAGAGGGAAAATTATTTTCCCTCTCATAAAATGCAATGCAATGCAATAGCATTCGGAGATATAAAGGAATGAACCATCAACCCATGCAAAAAAAAAAAAAAAAAAAAAAGGATAAATCTAACACATTGCTAAGTGAAAGAATCCAGTCTGAAGTGCTACACACTGTATGACCTCATTTATATGACATTCTAGAAAAGGCAAAACAGACATGGTAAACAGTTTATGGAATATGTGGTTGAAATAGTCCATATGATACTTTAGTGGTGAATACCTGTCATTATGCATTTGTCTACATCCACAGATTTTTACAACCCAACAAGTAAATTATAATCTATTCAAATTTAGTTACTTAGGATATGGGAGTGTCAAAGACTGGAGTACTGAATATAACAAAGAATCTAACTGATTTACAAATGTATGAAAAAACTCACTGTTGGTGGTGGAGTTACAGACAAAGGGAGAAGGTTACAATATCCATGTCATAACAGATCAGGTTGGAGACATCAGTATAAACTATCTTTAGCCTAATAGAGATACACATAGTTCCACATGGAAATCTTTATAATTATGTGTATATGTATAGGCTGGGATACGTGCATATATTTCCATGCATTATCAACTGAGCCTATTTAGCTCCCACATGTAAGTTTTTAATACTGTTCTCTAATAAAAGGAACAAGGGCTCTTTGAAGAAAGGGCTGATACTAGGACTGAGACAGTAAATATGTGAAGCAGGATAATCTTAAAATATCAGAAAGTGAAAAAGTACCAAAAAAAAAAAACCCCCACTTAAGAAAAATTATGTAAAATGAGAACAGGAGCAAATGGAAAAAGCTCTCAATAGCCAAAGCAAGAATGAACTAAACAGTCTAATAATGCAGTACTGGATTATAACCAGAAGTTTACAATAATTGTTCACATGTCCAAAAATAAATTACACAGTTTTCTATGAATGGTGTTAAATAGAAATCTCCTATGCAGAAAGATTCTAAACAATTCACATAGACACTCAGCTGTCCATCAAGGATGTGAAGCTAACTCCCCTCTCCTCAACTGTGGGTTCTGCATTATGACTTCCTCTTAAATAAGACACACAGGATGGACATGGGAAAAAATTAACCTCACTGTGGGAAAACTTGACAAACACTACCTCAACCGAGGTGACCAAATTTAAGAATATAAGTGATGAATTCCCTTGAGAGCCTGTCCTCTTGATATATAGTGAAGAGGAAGCACTTTATCTCTGTAATCTGCATTTTCAAAAGCCTAGTCTAATCACAACAAAAACACCAAGAAAATCCCAGTGCAGGGCAGTCTACAAAATACCTGACCAGTCCTCCTCCACACTGTCAAGGTCATAGAAACAAGTAGTCTGAGCAGCTGTCAAGGCCCAGGAGAGACTAAACAGACATTATGACCACATGTCCTTTGTGATCCTGGAACAAGGAAAGGTATAACAAAGGGAACATGAATATAGACTTCAGTTAATAATAAAGTATCAATATTTGTTCATTATTTGTGATGATTTTATAGAAAATTTTTCAGGAAAAATTAAAAGTCACATAAGAGAAACCTATTGTAACAAACTGGAAATCTAGAGGAAACAGGTGATTTCTTTGTAAAAACACATTACCAAAACGGACCCTAAATTAAGGAAAATACAAAAAGACTAATTAAACACTGAGGAACCTCTTCCCCCTACTGGTTATCCTCTATCACTGTTCCAGGGTTTCCCTCTCCCAGGACAGGGAGGGAACAGGCACAGAGCTGTTTGGCAGCTCCCCAAATATCTGACCCCACCCAGTATCTTCATCTCCCCCAGCCATGCCCCACCCAGTGAGGACACCTGAGGATGGATCAGGAATTTATTGATTCAGATGTGTCAACTAGGACTTTTTCTTATTCCCAGTTGTAATGCCAACTGGCCCGAGGCAGGGGAACACAATCAGATTCACCGGTTGCATCAGACCGAAACTCTCCGGACCACCCGGTTCCAGAAACTGACCTGGGGACTTTGCACTCGCCCAGCCTTCCCGCCTTTCCAGGGGCGGGACTAACGGTCCCCCAGGATACCCGAAAAGACCACCAAATAAGGAATACCCTGCGCCCTCCCAGATTCACCACACCCCTTTCCCTTCTTCCCCTATAAAGTCTTGCCCAACCCTCGCCCGGGTGCGACTTCTCGGGCCCCTCGGACCAGTGAACCTCGCCCGGGAGCGCTCCCTAATAAAGCTCACTTGAAGCTTTCCTCTGTTTCGCGGTGCCGTTTGTTAAGATACGACCTTACACCAGTGACTGGACACACTTACTGAAGTAAAATAAATTAGTATTTATTGTAAGGGTAGAAATAAATTAATACTGGCAAGTGGCAAGTTTAAGAATGGGTTTGGACCTGGCAGGTCCAGTGACCCATACTATCTCAGTGTGGTCTTGCTCCTTTACAAAACTCTGTCCTGCTCAGTGCCTTTGGGTGATCCCATTCACAGGCACAGTCTCTCACTGTCCTTGGACCAACAGCAATTCTAGGCTGACAACCACTCACCATCCTTTTTCCAAGAAAGAGCTTCTCCTTTTCTTGGGTACCAAGAAAAGTCATGGTTTTAAATTCCTTTGGCCTGGCTTGGGTTACATTCTCACCCTTGACCCATCACAGGAACGAGAAGATGGAAAATGGGACTGGCTAGATGTGGGTTGTAAACCCATCTTCGAGCTGGGTGGAACATGGGGTCATCCTTCTGTAACTGTTTGGACTGGAAGTAGGTGAGATGTAATTCCCAAAGGAAAACTGAGGCACTAGACTTGGGCATGAGAACAGATGCTGGCTGAGAGAAAGCAGCAGATTCTATGTCAATGACAGCTCACTGCACAGCACCCTTTATCCAAAAGGAAAAAAGGGGTTCACTTAGGGTCAGGGGCTGCAGCTACTCATCCAGTGTGCTCTTACTGCCCTCTCAAGACTGCAAGAAGTTCTTTCACTTGCTGAAAAGGCAGGATCGTTGGTGGTGGTAAACTCAAGCCTCCTGCCTTGGGCATCAGGTCCTCACATCTCAGGGTTTGGCCCATGATAGCCTATGTGCCCTCAGAAGACACACAGACCTCATTCCTGCCCCTGAGAGGTGAGAACCCTTGAGTCATGCCATCTCCCTGGCCATATTAATCACCCTGAAGAACAATGCTGCTCATTTTCCAGTTTCTTCTCTCTCCTTTACTAAGGGAAGAAACCAAATCCTAGGGTGGTAAGGAAACACTTGTGCAATGAAGTAATGGGAGGTTCAAGAATTATTCCATGCTGGGTTTCTCTGGCGGCGCAGTGGTTCAGAGTCCGCCTGGCGATGCAGGGGACACAGGTTCGTGCCCCAGTCCGGGAAGATCCCACATGCCGCGGGGCGGCTTGGGCCCGTGAGCCATGGCCGCTGAGCCTGCGCGTCCGGAGCCTGTGCTCCGCAATGGGAGAGGCCACAACAGTGAGAGGCCCACGTACCAGGAGAAAAAAAAAAAAGAATTATTCCATGCCATGGAACCCATAATTGGCAGGCTTTCCAGAGGCCACATGGATGCATATGGCTCTCAAGACCATGCAGCCTCAGTATGAACCTCCCATTGGGAGGCCCAGTTACTCCCATATCTTTGATTCTTAATGAATATGAATGTCAAAATTTCTAACAACTGAAGGGACAAAGGATTGCAGGGCCATGGTCTGCTGTATGGTTGTTGTGTCAGGGACACACTCAAATGTTTAGCGTTATTACCTCTCTTGGCAGGCTATGAGACTGTGAAGGCTGTGAAGAGGAGGACCTTTTCTCAACCCTATGGACACTGATAGTTGAAACATCTCAAAAGGAATGTCTACACTGCCCAGGTAGCCGTTCCATTGCCCAGCAGCATGGTCAGCTCAGTAATTGTCCATAGGGTCTTGACAGGGCCCAGGCTGGACTGAGCTAGAGGACCACAGATGCCTGCCTGGATGCTCAGAGGTCAAGGACCGTCCTGCCTGAGACTTGATTGTCTATTGATGCCCACTCAGATGGGACAAAGCATGCCTGCAGTCCCAGGAGGGTCCCACCAGCCCTCAAGTAGGCTGGGGGCTGGCAGGTTGCTACACCCAGTCCTGCATAAATCCACACATATCCATTGAGTACCCTCCTGTCTGGGCTCTGCTAGAACCTGGGGCTGCCCAGGCAGAGTGGAGCCAGCACCACCTTTCCCAGATGGGAGGGCAGGAAGAAACCTGAGTGACTTGACACCTTCCACAACCCTTGACTAACATTGAGTTTGATTTGAAACACTCAGAAACAGTACAGACATTTCATTCTTCTCTCAGAGCCCAGGACTGGGGGATAGAAAAACAGTGGTCCAGCTCAACTCCCTGACTCATGTGTGACCCTGGGCAAATCGTGTCCATCCTGGAGACCTCAAAGAGGAGAAGGGAAGAGCAAAGGGGGCCAGTTATGCTTAAACCTAACCCTAACCCTAAAGAAATCTAACCTCTAACCCTAACACCCTAAGCCCAGACCCCTAGACCCTCTACCCTGAGTCTCCAACCCTGACCCCTGACCCCTAAACCCTGACACTGACTTAAACCCCAGACCTAAACCCTAGCCTAGTGGATACCGAGGGTATATACCCTGGAATAAACCAAGGGATTCATGACCTTGAATTTAGCAATAGTTTCTTATATCTCAAACTAAAGCTCAAGCAATGAAAGAAAAAAATAGATCAACTGGAGTTCCTCAAAATTACAAACCTTTGTACATCAAAAGAGGCTATCCAGAAAGTAAAAGACAGCCCAAAGAATGGAAGAAAATATTGGCACATTGTATCTGACGAGAGCCTTTATCCAGAATCTATCAAGAACTTTTACCACTCAACAAAAGAGCAACCCAATTTTTTAAATGGACAAAGGACTTGAATGGCCTGCTCTCCAGACAAGGCATACAAATGGTCAGCAAGCACATGAAGAGATGTCAAACATCAGTAGTCGTGATGGAAATGCAAATTAAAACCACAACTTCTCACACACATTAGAATGGTTATATTAAAAATAAATAAAAATAACAAATGTTGGCAACAATGTAGAGAAATTGGAACTCTTAAACTTTACTTGTGGAAATGTAAAATGGTGCAATCTATGTGTGCTAAATTTTGGCATTTTCTCAAAAATATAAAAATGTAATTATCATAGGTTTCAACAACTCCACTCCTAGATATATACCCAAAGAATTGAAAGCATGTGTTCAAATAAAAACTTGTACACCAATATTCATAGTAGCACTATTCACAATAGCCCAAGGTAAAAACAATTAAAATGTCCACCAATGGGTGAATGGATAAGCAAAACAGGGTAGATCCATAAGATGCATTATTCTGCCATATAAAGGAATAAAGTAAAATGGTGCAAGCAGCTGTGGAAAACAGTAGGGGGGCTCCTCAAAAACTTAAACATAGAATTAACGTAGAATCCCTCAATTCCACCCCGGGGTATACACCCAAAATATTTAAAAGCAAGGACAGGAACAGGTATTTGTACACCATATTCATAGCATTATTCACAGTAGCCAAGAGGTGGAAGCAACTGGAGTGTCCTTCAGCAGATGAATGGATAAACATAATGTAGTATATACACAATGGAATGCAATTCAACCTTTAAAACTAAGGTAATTCTCACACAGGCTACAATGTGGTTAAACCTTGAAGTCATTATGCTAAGTGAAACAAGCCAGACACAAAAGGACAGACATTCTGAGTCCACTAGTATGAGATATCCAGATAAGTCAAATTCAAAGACAAAAAGCAGAATAAGGTTGCCAGGAGTTGAAGGGAATGTGTTTAATGGTTACAATTTCACTTGGGGAAAATGAAAAAGTTCTGGAGATGGATGGTAAGGATATTTTTACAACAATGTGAATGACCATAACGCTATAGAAGTATATACTTAAAATTATTTAAATGATGTTATATTTTTAAATCACAATGAAAAAAAATGATGCATGTTAACGGCATAGAAAAACACTGAAAACCTCCTAAGTGAAAGAAGCCATACATAAAAAGTCACACAGATCATACTCATCTCGTACACTTAAAATTCATGAAGGTTTTCAAAACGAGGGAAAGCCCCAGTGATGGTTCCAGAAAAAGAAAACTGGATTAGAATGGAAAAAGACATTTCCACAAAGGTGGGGCCAGCTGCTGAAAGTTGAAGTGGTCCTGTGGATAGGATTGTAATGTGGAAACCATAATTATTCCTCATTTGGGGGCTATGTGCTGGTTCCCTGGGAGAACCCAGGGTGTTTGGTGTGAACATCCTAGAAAACTTTGTACTGCTATTTAAAGTTTAAACATTTGAAATTTACTAGAAAATAAATTACTTTTCAATACAACCATGTCAGTAACATGCCAGAAAATCAGAGATGACATCAAACATTGCTATAGAGGCCAAGACTTACCCAGACCAAATTCAACCGAAGTGGTGATGCTAATCGCCCTTGTAGGAGTCCCCATGGTATTAAGAGGCACCGTGGTAAGATTATATTAGTAGCCGCTATGTCTTGGGTGCTGTGGATGACCTGGATATAGCTGGAACAGTAGGATTTCTGAATTCTAGTTTTCTACGTAAAACCCCCAAAAGACTGTCAGAACTAAAAAATGAGTTCAATAAAACTGCAGGATCATTTGTGATTCTATACACTAATAATCAACTATCAGAAAGAGAAATTAAGAAAACAATTCCATTTACCATTGCACCCCAAAAAAAACTAGCAGTAAATTTAACCAAGGACTTGAAAGACCTGTACACTGAAAACTGTAAGACATTGATGAAAGAAACTGGACACCAAAAACTGGAAAGATATCCCATGCTCACGGGCGAAAATATTGTTAAAATGTCCATTCTACCCAAAGCAACATACACATTCACGCAGTCACGACCAAAATTTCAATGACATTTTTCACAGAAACAAAAACCAATTTGTGTGGAGCCACAAAGGACGCAGAAGAGCCAAAGCGACGCTGAGAAAGGAAAACAGGCTGGAGGCATCTCCCTCCCTGACTTCAATCTACATTATGAAGCTAAAGGCACCAAAAAAGTGTGGAATTGGCACAGAAACAGGCACACTGGCCAGAGATCCCAGAAAGAAACCTACAGGTACGTGGTCAGTTAATTCACAAAAAAAGGAGCCGAGAACATACACCGGGGAAAGGACAGTTCCCTCAGTAAACGGTGCCGGGGAAAATGGACGACACACGCCAATTAACAACACCGGCTAAAACCTGACTAAAACCCCACAACTTTCCACAACAAGCCATTCCAGTTCTGGGTCCTGTGAAGACAGACACCCCTCAAGAGTCGGCCGCACACAGGAACCTTCCCCCCTCTTCTCACTTTCCTCACCTTTTCCGTCAGCCGCATCACCGCCCGGCCGGTCCTGAGGAGACGGGGCTCCCGGCAGCGTGAACTGGACTCCACAACGTCCCAAAGCCGAAGCCTCAGCAACTCCTTAGGAGACTTGGCTCCCATTAGCGTGGACTCGACCCTGTGTTGTCCCGAAGCCCCCGCGCTGTCAGCATGGACTCAGCCCCAAGTGTTCCAGAAGCCAAAGCCCCCGCGGGTCCTGAGAAGACCAGATTCGCGTCAGCTGCCCGCGGAAGCCAGGTCCGCGGGCGGAACACGCGTTCCCAAGGGGGATCAGAGAGGCGGGCTCTGCGTTCCCTGCCAGCCAATGGGAAAGTGCAGACCAAGCCGCCCTCACAGTTTAGTGGAGATCCCACCCACTGAGGGCGGTTCTGCTAGATCCCTTAAACTGGAAATTCAAACTGAAATAGAGCCAATATCCCCTAACTTCTCCAAAATAGTTAAGGAACAATTAACTTGAAACAGTATGGAGTGAAGTGAATGTAGACACAAACTTTAAAGCTGACAACAAAGCCACTGAAATTTATTAACAGACAGTTAAAACGCGAAACTATCGAAATTACAGATATAAACAGAGAAAATCTACATGACCTTGGGTTTGGTCTGTAGATAGTAAGTTTTGAGTTTTAACACACAGAAAGCCAATCCACAAAAGAAAGAAGTAATATTGTGGACTTTATAAAATTAAAGATTTCTACTCTGAAAGACCTTATTCAGAAAATCAAAAGACAAGCCACAAACTGGTAGGAAAATATTTGCAAAACTTGTATCTGATAAAGGATTTGGACTCAAAATAGACAAAGACCTGTAAAACAACCCCATTAAAAAAAAAAAAAAAGGGTAAGGATCTGAACAGACACCCAGCCGAAAAGGATATACAGTAAAAATCATACAAAAACATGCTCAACATTATATAGCTTTAAGGAATTACAAATTAAAATCATGAGATAGCACACCTATTAGGACTGCCAAATTCAAAATATGACAATACCCACTGCTAGAGGGTGAGGAACAACAAGAATTCTCCCTCCTTGCTGGTGGGATGCACGTACAGCCACTTTCTAAGACAGTTTGGCAGTTTTTTCCAAACGTAAACAAGTCTCACCTTGGGATCCAACAATCACGCTCCAAGTATTTAGGCAACTGCTTTGAAAATCTATGTCCAAATGCAAACAAAGATGCAATTATGCACAGCCGCTCTACTCAAAACAGCTAAAAACTTGAAGAAATCAGAATGTCCTTCAATAGATGAATGCATAAGCAAATTGGGGTACATCCATGTCAAGGCGAGTAGAATATGCCACCCCAAAATATGCCTATCTGGCATAAGGATTATTTCAGTCTGCTAAAAACAAACAAACAAAAATTAAAAACTCTCAGAAAACTGAGTAGAGAAGGACATTTACAATAAAGAAATCTCCATTTATAAGGTCATGTCCCTCTTTGCACCAGAAATAGAAGGATAATTAAAACTCAAGTAACTCTTATCAATGGAGAAGTCCTGACTTAAATCTGCAAACAATCATACCCTAGTTTGCTGTGTTTTGCATGATATCCTGCCATAACTGGCTTCCCCCCTTCCCCAACATCATTCTTCTGTTTTTAGCTGAAGTAGGTATTTAAGGTGATGGCTTTGGTCATTTCAGGGAGTGACTCAGTTTTCCTTGGTATCTCCCCTGTATACAGCAGGTATACATGTTATTAAACTTCTGTTTTTCTCCTGCTAATCTATCTTTTATTACAGGGGTGGGGTGTCTCAATCAAGAACCTAGAAGGGTAGAGGGAAAATTGTTTTCCTCCCACGCACATGCAATGGAATACTACTCAACAGTAGAAAGGAATGAACCAACAACCTGTGGAAAGACATGGATAAATCTTCAGTATATATTGCTAAGTGAAAGAACCCAGTCTCAGGAGGCTGCACACAGTATGACCCCATTTATGACATTCTAAGAAAGGCAAAGCTACGCTACATAAATGATAAGCAGATCATGGGGTGGGGGGTTTGAAGTATTCCATGTGATACTTTAGGATGGATACCTGTCACTATGCATTTGTCTAAGCCCATAGATTTGTATAGCCCAAGGGGTAAATCATAGTCTATTCAAATTTAGTTATTTAGAATGTAGGAGTGCCACAGGATGGAATACATAATGCAACAGAATCTAACTGTTGGAAATGTATTGAAAAAACTCACTGTAGGGGATGGGGTAAAAGGTGCTGACCTAAGTTAACTTTGGAAATGAATGGAATCTGTAGACTAAAGGCAAAATGGACCATACATAAACAGAGGACTTTATTTTATGAAGTTCTTTCCAGGCTGTAGTAGCTAACAATTCTGAAACCACTGTACATGTAATTTGAAAAGGAGAAATTGAGGCAGGAGACACATGGGCTCCAGGCTAGACATTTACAACTGGCCTCCTGTTCACACTTCCTGGGGTGAGAAGAAGATGGGCTCCAGCCCGGACATTAATTACCAGCCCCTGGTTTACATCTCTTGAGACAAGAAACAAACAGGCTCCGGACTACATATTTATGATCGGACTCCTGTCTATATTTCGAGATCTGCACTTTGATATAAGAAACAACAACAGAGGACTTCCCTGGTGGTGCGGTGGTTAAGAATCTGCCTGCCAATGCAGGGGACATGGGTTCGAACCCTGGTCCGGGAAGATCCCACATGCTGCGGAGCAACTAAGCCTGTGCGCCACAACTACTGAGCCTATGCTCTAGAGCCTGCAAGCCACAACTATTGAGCCCATGTGCCACAACTACTGAAGCCCACGCACCTAGAGCCCATGCTTCACAACAAGAGAAGCCACCGCAATGAGAAGCCAGTGCACTGCAACGAAGAGTAGCCCCCACTTGCCCCAACTAGAAAAAAAGAGTAGCCCCCACTTGCCGTGCACAGCAACGAAGACCCAACGTAGCCAAAAATAATTAATTAATTAATTAATTAATTATTTTAAAAAGAAACAACAACAGGAATAGGGTAGATAACCGAACATTGGACACTTTTATGGCAGGGACAGAGAGGGGCTAAACCCTGTTAAAAGATCGAGGTCCTACATTTCCCACCCTTGGGGAAAGGGAAACATTGCACATGCGCAGAAAGGCTCCTTGGGGGTCAAAAAGGAGGGGGCAACACCCCATAATATGTGATGCTAAGGCCGTCCCATAGGCCTCTGGGCTGTAATCCATCTTGGAAAAAAGTTGGGCATGCATGTTAAGGACAGTCCTAGGGCAGGGCAGGTGTGGAAAAAGAAACCAGATAATTGGCCAAAGGTAAACAAAGACCTGGAAGAACTGCCTTACATAAATGACTTAATTACCTCTTTACTGCGCTCAGCCTCATTAGAGAGGCTGCCCGCACCCTTTCTCTCCGGCTGTGTATCTCTGCCTTGCTTCTATCTTAACTAAACAAACTGTTTCTCTGTGTGCTCTCCCATGTGTTGTTGTGCTATGTCTCATAATAAAATTTGTACCTGTTTTTACAGTTTTTGCCTCCATGAGAAATGCATTTTCACTGGGGGCAAGGGCGAGGGGGTGTGGTGGCTAGGGTTCCTGGTCTTCATCCAGGCTACCCAGGTTCAATTCCTGGGCAGAGAACTAAGATCTCGCTTCACGCCACCACTCACCGCTGCCTCACTATCAAAATGAATTGGTAAATGGCAGATGGTGGGAGCCAGACTCCTCACTGTGGGAGTGGGAATTAACAGATAAGCAAAGCAATAAGAGAATGAAGCTGATCCCCTGACAGCCACTCCTTTCTGGCTCTGAGTTGCTTCCAACAGGACTGCAGTCACCTGCTTGTAGTCTGCTGTGACCCATCTGCCATTTCCTCTTCCTCCCTGCCATGATTCCAGTGACATTTTCAGCCTGGACCCCTCTCCCAGGCCAGACGTATCTGTCCAGCCACTGCAACCCCATCTCACCCTGGGGGCTAACAGGCCCCTCAGAGGACTGTGATCCCGCTGCTCCCCAAACCCCAGGAGGCAGCCCCACCTTCCCTGGTTGCTGAGCCCAGACACCTGGTGTAACAGAGTAGGACCCTATGGGGCCTTCCCAGGACAGACCCTCCCCCCCATATCCTCTGCTGTAGCTCCTCTCTGAAGTACCTAGATAATAGTGTCTGATGCACACTTCCTGAGCTGTTTTACAGATGCTAAAACCGCCACCAAATGGAAGAAATTAACTACTTGATGATCATCAACACAGAGCTACTGGTGCATAATAATTTGTAATGTTAACTGCCGTGTTACCTCACCATCAACCAGAGAATTGGGCACCAGCTGATCACATATCCTGTGACCACCCTCCCTCACCTGACCTTTAAAATTGCTTTGCTGAATCCCTTCAGGGAGTTTGGTGTCGTAGAGCACAAGCCACCTGTCCTCCTTGTATTGACACTTTTACAATTAAAGCTTCACTTTTCTTCACCACAACTTGGTGCCAGTAGACTGGTTTTACTGCACTCTGACACATGGACCCAAGTTTGGTTCAGTAACACTGGAGCCTCCCAGGCTCCTACTTCCTTGTGCCCCAGTGACTGTCAGCTCCTCCTCCAGAGCCTATGGCCAGTTCCCACGCTAATTCCCCTCTACACTGACAGCCCTGGCCCAAGCCCGATCTTGTGCCTGGTTCCTCCATCAGGCCCTGACAAAGCTCCCTACCCTCACCGTGCACCTCACATCCCACCCCGAATTGGTCTTTCTGAAGCATAAACAAGACCATGATTCTCTCCCACCTGTAATCCCCCAAATATTTCCCCACTTTGCTGGGGTGACTTGTGGGAGAGACATGTGCCAAGGCTCTGAGAGTCCCGGCATCCCCACTAGGCTGCTGGCTCCTGGGTCCCCTGCCACTGAGCACCTCAGCAGGCCAGGCGACACGGCACAAAACCCCAGAACTTCTCACCTCAGGATGGGGCTGGCACTCCCGCTGCCTGATCAAAGAGAGCAGAGGAGGCTTCCCCAGCTGGGCACAAGGTCTGCACAAGTGGCCTTTCCCTGAGCCATCAGATGATCTCCGTGTGACTTGAGGGAAGGAGGGACCAAGGCACATATTAGTTCCTAAGCAGGATGGTGTGGACTCAGTCATGTCCCCCAAAATTCACATGCTGAATCCCTAACTCCCAGCACCCCAGAATGTGGCTGTATTTGGAGATGGAGTTTTTAAAGAGGTGATCAAAGTAAAATGCAGTCACTAGGGTGGATCCTAATTCAATAGGACTGATGTCCTACAAGAAGAGATTAGGACACAGGCACAGGGGGAGACCGTGTGAGGACACGGAGAGAAGATGGCTGTCTACACGCCAAGGAGAGAGGCCTCAGGAGAAACCAGCCTGCAGACATCTTGATCTCACACAGCATCCAGGACTGGGAGATGTCTGTTGTTTAAGCTGCCCTGTCTGTGGTATTTGTAATAGCAGCCCCTGAGCAGACTCACACACAGGGTAACTCAGGGCTCAAACTGGACAGAGCCCACTCTCCATTCCCCCATACGTGAGTTACAGGAGCCTCAGGAACTAAGGACAGGGTCCCCGAGGAGATGGACAAGATACAAGACCTTAGGCATAACACGACTGCATTCACGTTAAATGTGCCTGAACTACATTCACGTGAGATAGTTTTGTCCTGTATGTACACCCACATCAGCACCTGTTTGAACTGCAGACCTTTGGCTTCATCACCTCCACTGAGAGCATTAGCTTCACCTGCTGTAAACCACCTCCTATAGGATTTCCAGAACCACAAAACATCAAAGAGCTCATGCTGATGTGTAATCACAATTCGCAGGCCCCAGAGGCTGTGTGCTGGTGTCCGAGCGACCCCCACAGCAGAGCCGCCCAGCTGCCCTCCAGAATCCATTTCCCTTTTTCCTGTTCACAGCTACCCTGCATCTTGCAGCTGGGGCACAGTGTCTCGTGTTTCCAAGAGGAAGCAGTGGAGGTGGTGAGGCCCTTGGCCAGCCTGCATCCTTGGACAGAGGGCTTGGTGCCCATGTGGTCACCTCACCCTGCTAGTTGGAGCCCTCACCTGGAAACAGGGAGGAGAAACAAGGTAGACAGAGCCTGGACCCCTACACCCACCTGCCCTGGACTATCACATGAAGGGGACAGAGACATCTTGAGCTTCAGCCCATTTCTGGGGGGACATTTTGTTCCAGTAACAAACCTTTGCCCTAAAAGCCAAGGTGCTTTACAAACCCCTCCCCTACTATAACAGCAAGTAAGGCTTAATCTCGTCACACTTTTCTCAAACCACAGCTCATGTTGAGACCAGCGCTCAGGTGATGGTGCTTCAGAGCAGCCCCTTTAAAAGATCCCTGCAGTTCAGCTCCCCCAGCCCTACCTTCAGTTTAAGGGAGAAGTTTCCTTGACAACCTTGACGAACCTGCTCGGTTTCCTTGACAACCAAGCTTCGCAATCTCCCAAACTCTTCTCCTTCAAACATTCCTACTCTAGGCTTGATGAGCCTAAAGAGACAGTGCTGTCATCACGTGCCAGAAAGTGATTCCTCCAAGCCCGTAATTGTTGGTTTCATGATGCTATTGATGATGAAGTCCCGGAAGAGCCAGCTTTGCAAGGTAAACACTTCTGTACTTAACACTGTGTCCCTTTCAACAGACAGGATGGAGTGGCTGTTTTCATGGGTCCCATAGTGGAAGAGCTCACCTTCTGATGAAGCCAGGCCCTGATCATTTCCAGGTGATTCCAGGGTCCTAATTCTCCCCAGACCCCCCACCTACATGGCTGCTGTCTGTGCCAGTCTATATGGGACCTTGGTAATCTCCTAAAATGAGGGTTATTGGGCTTCCCTGGTGGCGCAGTGGTTGAGAGTCTGCCTGCCGATGCAGGGGACACGGGTTCGTGCCCCGGTCCAGGAAGATCCCACATGCCGCGGAGCGGCTGGGCCCGTGGGCCATGGCCGCTGAGCCTGCGCGTCCGGAGCCTGTGCTCCGCAACGGGAGAGGCCACAACAGTGAGAGGCCCACGAACCACAAAAAAAAAAAATGAGGGTTATTTTATACACAGATAATGGGTTGAATGGTGAGCCCAAAATATGTGTCCCCCCAGAACACGTGAACAGGACCATATCTGGGAAAAGGGTCTTTGTAGATGTAGTTAAGGATCTCGAGATGAGGTCATCTTGGGTCAGGGTGACCCTCAATCCAATGGTAGCATCCTTATAAGAGACAAAAGAGGAGAGACACAGACACAGAGGAGAAGCCACGTGAAGACGGAGGCAGAGATGGGAGGGATGCAGCCGCAAGCCTGGGGATGCCTGGAGCTCCCAGAAGCTGGAAAAGGCAGGAAGAACCCTATTCTGGAGCCTCTGGAGGGACTTCAGTCCTGCGACACCTTGATCTCAGATGTCTGGTCTCCAGGACTGGGGGAGGATGAATTCCTGTTTTAAACCACCCAGCTTGTGGTCATTTGTTAGAGAAGCCACAGAACAGTCCTCTCTGTGCAACCGACACAGAGTTGCTTAAAGACTTCCCTGTGAGCAGTGCTGGGATAAAATTGAGAACCAGGAGATGCTGCAGGCCCCCTGCATCCCTGCCTGGGCCCATCCAGAGTGATGAGGTCAGTAGGCGGATGCTGGCCACTGTGCTGCATGAGGGAGGCCCCATAGGTACCACTTGTTTCTTCCACCTGACACCACAGAGGCCTCCCCAGGACAGAGAAGACAGCCTGTCCCAGGCGGGTGGGAGCTCCTGGTGACACTGCAGGGGACATGAAAGGGAAGGACCAGGCAGGAGGGAGTGGGAACCCAGGCAGAGCCATGGGACTTGGGGCCCAAGGGGGCCTTTCTGGGTCTGAGCTGGGAGTGGGTGAACAGGTGGTGAGTGTGATTCAGGAAAGGTACTCTGGTGACGTGACACTGAACCTGCTTCAAGCCTTCCGGATGATCCCAAAAATAGGATAGTAAGACGGATCCAGTTAAAAGAAGGTAAGTGAATCCCCGTAAGAGGAGGCTCTGTGAGCTGGTCCCCGGAGGGGGATGAAGGTAATGGACATGGAACCTGCTGGGAGTGGGCAGTCACCCTGGGCGGGCGGTGGGTGCAGACCCCACTCTGTGGCCGCACATCTGTGCTTCTGGCTGGGTTACTTGGCTTCTCAGAGCCTCAGCTTCCCAGTCCGCTTGTGGGGTGATGGTAGCATGGATTGGCTAGTAATTTTCTCAGAACAGGGTAGAAAGGGATCTAGTGGAAATTCCACAGAACACCGTCAGTATGGGAATCGCAGGCCCTGTTTCCCACAGGTCTGTCTTCAGAATCAGGAGAGCAAATCCGAGCCGACTTGCAGCAGAGCCCAGGGATGGGCTCAGTTTGGTGGGTCCTCCTGCTTCCTTAATTTCGGAAGGAGCAGGCTCCAGTGCGCAGTGGCAGGTTCATCCCACACCTGGAAGCATCCGGACCTCAAGGCCCAGCAACCCCTGAGCCCTGTGTCTGGGCCCCCAGGAGGCAGACGGGACATCCCAGCCTCCTCCTCAGCCCTCTTCTTGACCAGAACATTTGAAATCCAGGCCATCATTAGGGAGAAGCAGGGATGGGGGCATCCCATGTGGAAAGAGGACATGGGGTAGCTTCTTGTGTACGTGGATGTCCACACCAGGAATGTGGGTCAGTGGGACACAGGCACTGGGAGGGGCAGACGGTGGGCCTGAGTAAGCAGGGCGGGGCCGGGGGTCCCAAGGAGGGGGCACGTTGAGCTTTGCCTGAGCCGGACCTCAGACTCCACTGGGCTTCCCTCTCCTGGTCACTGGGGGGGAGGAGCTGAGCAGCATTGGTGGAATGACCACTCTCAGCCCCAGGCCCTGCCAGCATTGGTCTTTCAGGCTCTGGGTTGGGGAGCCTGAGGAGTGCAGGTCCAGTTCTGTGCACCAGGGAGGCCTGGAGGGGTCGGGCAGGAAGCTCTGGTGTGGTCATCAACTGTGCGGAAGCTTCCAAGCCTGTGTCCAGTAGGAGCTCTCACCTTGCACGGGGTTTCAAGTCCATAGCACAGATCACCTTCTAGCCACTTGGTTTGTTTTCTAGACACAAAGCAAAGTCCTAATATTTACTATGTTCACTGCCTGTAAGAAGGCACATCTGATCTGGCACCAGGTGCTGCCTCTGGGTCCCTCCTGACTGGATGCCCGGCAGCCAGTGTCACCGCGTCAAACTGTCAGGTGGTATCAGGTGTGGGGGGACAAGAGCACACGGTCCAGGCCCATGAGGGGCCGTGCTGTCCACGGAGCCGGTGCTGTGGCTGTAGGTGTTCCCTCCACCCACCCCACAGGCAGAGACCACTGTCTCCTTACAGATTGCTACCAAGTTAAGTTGTATGGACCCTGCTCGGGCCCTAGCCTGGCTGAGGCTCTCTGCCTGGATGGGGAAGATTTCCTTTTTCCATTCGGGTTCAAGTAGGTGAATAACAAAACCAAAGCTGCCACCGACACAGCACAGGCTTTATTCAGTGGCCAAAGAATGGAGAAGTGGGAGCTAAGTTCACAGATCAGCTTCTCGCCCACCTGGAGAGAGTGGTTTAATTTTAAAGAGTAAAGACAAAGGGAGGAGAAGGGAGGCTAATGATGGGAGGCATATGTGTTTGTCCACCGGGGAAGGGGCAGGGCTTTTTCCAAGGGAGCGGGGTATCACTTCCTTTTTACCCTTTTTTGGTCCTTCATGTCCAGTCATGGCCACGGGTAGATGTGTCACGTAACATGCTGATATGGTAAATTCAACATATAATGAGACTCAGGGTCTGTTGGAGGTCAGATTCATAGCCATCTTGGTCCCAGCTGGTTCCATCTGATTTTTTTGTTTGCAGCTTCCTTTCTTATCTCTGGACCCTTTAACTTAAAGACTTCTGTTAACTCCTGCTGAAGGTGGGGGGTGGAGGACAGCCCTATTAAAGGTAGGTTCATGGGTCTTGAGCAGGGCCTGGAGCAGCTCTGACAACAAGAGGAGGAGGCTGAGATGGGCAGTCGGTCTGACACCTGCACTGGGGCCTGTGGTCTGCATGTGGAGGCAGTCAGCAGGGGGCTTGTGTCAGGGAAGGTTCTCAGTGTTTACAAGGAAGATGTATCCAGATGCAGAGCTGCCTGCAGATGCTGCTACAGAAACCCCTGATTCCTTCCTAAGGATGTTGGAGGTGGGGGGGCGGCATTCAGGCAACAGGGCAAACAGCTTGTTCTGGAGGCTCTTGTGGGGAAGCGGGGACTTAGCAACAGGGGCTCAGCCTGCAAAATCCCAGAACCCCTCCCAGAACAGCTCAAGAACCGCTCCTGGAATGGCAAGAAGTGCTTCTTCCCACCTACTAGACGGGGAGGGAAGGGGTGGGGTCTGCAGGGCCACCCTCACCTTCGGGGACTTGCTGGGAGGCTCACAGGACTCAGCACATGCTTGTGGCTTGTGTGCTCACAGCTGAGATGGGCCACAGCACGCAGTAAGGATGAATGGGTGGGAGGGACCCTGCTCCAGTCACCTCATGACCCTTCATGCCCCCTCCTTCCCTCGAGGGTCTCTAGGGTGTCTCTTTCCCCAGCGACGAAGGGCAGAACCATGACAGTTACCCCCGTCCCCGTCCCCCCAGGGAAGCTCATTAGAGACTTGGCACCTGGCTGGCACCCGCCACCCCTCGGCCCTGCCCCAGCCTTGGGATGGTGTTTCTCACCTACAGGCCTGCCCTGGGAAAGCGTTTTAACATTGTGTGAGAGTACAGTGTGGTTGTCCTGTGTGTCCCTGGAGGCTCAGGAAGCCACAGAGTTGGGGCATCTCCAGCACTGGGTGTCCCAGGTCATTTCACAAATCCAGAGACTGGGCTGAGGAGTGGAGGGAACTGGTCCTTTCCTGATCCACAGGGCTAGGATGCCCTATATGCAGGAGGGCCCTGGACTCAGCTTAACTATAACCTGGGGTCTCCTACACCTCCCCTGGTAGAGGCGCCCTGCAGATTCCAGGGCCTGGAGACCAGCCCCACTTTTGACCCCGATTGAGGGGTTGGGGGCCCTGAGACCACCCCAGGTTTTTTTTTTTTGTAGTCTCCCAGGACTCACTGAAACTCTATACTCAGTGTCAGAGTTTGTTATGGTAAAAGGATGCAGATACAATCAGCTGAGGGCAGAGATCAGGAGTAGAGTTGGGGGTCCATGAGGTGTGGCTGCCCATGGAAGTGCACCTGAGCCCTGGGGTACAGGTTTTCACTGGGGTCCATCTCGTCAATGTGGGGGACACGGTATGGCGGACCTTCAACTCCAGCCTCCGGGGGGGTGGTACTCAGGAAGCCCCACCACGTATCACGCGTCAGCACAGACCAGCCTGGAGCGAGGCCCACGTAGCACGGACACTCCAAGGTGACCTCCTGGAGCCAGGAGCAGAGGCCTGGCCTCTCTGTGGGCAGGTGAACCCACACTGCACAGGCCCTGGTGCAGTGCCTGTGTGCGGTCAGCACGGGCACACGCCGGTCAGCCAGTGTCCCTGTGCCTTAGCCTGTGGCCGCTGACCACACTGTCCCGCTCAGCTCACAAGAGCGAGGACAGTGGAGGGACAACAGGGGTTGGGAAGGAGGCTGGGTCGTGGTCAGGCTGAGTGGGAAAGTGTCTGAGAAGGGAGAACACAGCTGCCCTTGCCTGGCGAGCCGGGACCTGACATGGTCAGTGATGCCTTGCCACCTCCGGGGGCGGGGCTGCCCCTTCCCGCGTCCTGCGGCAGGGTCACACATGTGTATACAGCAGGACGCACAGCACTGCGTGCAGCAGGCCTCATGCCTGCTCCTGCCATGCACTTGGGGGCTTGGTTATGGTGGAATATCCCGGTAGGACACGCCCCCGACTCCAGGAAGGATGTTGGGGTGAAGCGGGTGGGAGCATCTGGAAGGACCCCTCACCTGTCTGCTCAGGTAGATTAAGGACCCCGACCAAGGGTGGGCAGGCGGGGAGCCCAGGGAGGGTCCTGGGTCAGCCCTGAGGCTGGACAAGGGCTGTGGAGCTGGGGGTGAAGGCGGTGGAGATGAGGGGCGGACCCCACAGGAGACAGACCAGCCTAAGCAGCAGCATGGGGGTGGAGCTTGTGAAGACTGCAGCGGCGAGGGAGGCGGGGCCCGCAGCAGAAGGGCGGGGCCCGCGCGGGGCTGCGGGGAAGGGCGGGGCCTGCGGCTTAGGGTTGAGAGAGGGGCAGGTCGCCCTGAGAGGTACGCACGGGATGGGGCATCCAGGGCCCCAGGTTTCTCCCAGAGGAGGCGCGGGGGTTATGCCCGGAGGGAAGGCGGCCAGTGAAGGTCTTGGGTTTTAACAAGCACCGCGCCCAACCCCCCAAACCCCGGCCCGGGTGTGCGTTTCCTGCGGCCCCCAGCACAAAGCGCCAGACGAGGGGCTGTAATATGATACACCTGCTCTCCGTCCTGGAGCCCGAGATCGAGGTGTCAGGGGCCGCTCCTCCTGCAGGCAGGTTCTGGGGACAGTCGGTCCCAGGCTTCTCCTAGCTCCTGGGGTTCCATTCTGGGCGTCCCGTGGCCCATCACCCCATCTCTGCCTCTGCCGTCCCATCACCTTCTCCTCCCGTGTCTGTGTCCAAACTTCCCCTCGTGAGGACCCCACACATACTGGTCAGCGCCAAATGAGTGGCTTCATCTCAACCCCCGGCGGCTCTGCAGTGACCCCCCTGCACACGAGGTCCCATTCTGAGGTCTCAGGGAGTCGATTCATCTTCCCGGGAGCCTCTTGGGGTGACAAACACTTGGTGGTGACAAACAGCTCCTGGGGGTACGGGGGCAGGCGCTGTAAGGCAGGAATCCAGGAACTTCTTGGAGGAAGCTGTGTCCTGATTGGGGGAGGACAGATGGACAGGCAGAGGCAGAGGGAGGCGGAGGGGCTGTTGCCCCAGCCCTCTGAGAGTGAGGGATGTCTAGAGGGCCAGGCAGGGGCCAGCAGGATGGGGGTGTCAGAGGCGGGCGGCCTCCTCTGCGATGTGCGCGGTCACTCGGGCCGAGGGCACGCCCTCTGTCTGCTCCCAGGAAGGTGCCGGCTGTGGGCTCCCTGCCAGGTTGGGCAAACATGGAAGGGTTTGAAGACACGTCCCTGGCCGCATGCAAGGAGACGTACCTTGGTCATGTCTGGGGACATAGAGCTGCCAGCCTGCTGGGGAGTGTGCGGGGTCAGTGGCACGTGGGGCTGCATCCAGGGCCCTGAGGAGCTGGACCTACCTCCTCCAGGCCTGGCCCCAACATGGACAGAGGGAGGCTGCCACTGTGGGCACTGCCTCTGGGCTGGGAGTGGCCAGCACCTCTGCTGACCTGTCACTGCAGCCAAGCCCAGGCTGCTGAGTGGCCTGGCTCCTGCTCAGTCTCTACGGGTGGGCTGTGCGTGGATGTTGCAGGAAAGCTATGGGGCTCCTGCATCAACGGAGGCTGGTCATCCACTGGACTCAAGACAGGAATGAGCTGGATAGCAAGGCCGGCCGGAGGCACGGCCCGAGTGGGGAGGCCGCTGCATGTCCGTGTGTTCAGGACCCAGATGTGTTTGTAGAGACACGCGTCCAGATACCAAGGGGCTCTTTCCTCAGATGCCTCGTGTTTCATCATCTGGCAGGTGTGGGGATCCTGGGGCGACCGTGACAACATGCCACAACCCCGGGGGTCTCAACAGCAGAGATTTATCTCTCGCAGCTCTGGACGCTGGAAATACAAAATGAAGGTGTGGTTGGTTCCTTCTGGAACCTCAGGGAATCTGCCCCGGCCTCCCCCAGCTTCTCCGGTTTCCAGAAATCCTTGGTGCCCCTGGACTTGGGGCTGCATCTCCCCACCTCTGCCTCCGTGGTCATGTGGCTTCTCCTCTGTGTCTGGGTCCAGATTTCCCTCTTCTTATAGGACACCAGCTGTTGGATTTAGGGCTCTCCCTAATCCAGCATGACCTCATCTTAACCATATATGCAGAGACCCTGTTTCAAAAATAAGGCCTGATTCTGGGTTCAGAATGGATATAAATTTGGGGGGACGCTATTGAACCCACAGCAGTAGGTGAGGTGTTGGAGGATGGAGGGAACGAGAAGTGCCCACTGAACCGACAGGGCATCGTGAGACCAAAAACCAAGGCAGGCAGCTCCGTGTAATCAATGGATCCGCTTATCATTGGGTAATTTACTCACAGGGTAGGATCAGGATATGGTGGACAACGATCGGAAGCATTTGCGGCTGTGCTCTGCATGGCCAAGGGGTCACCAGGACAATTTATGGTTAACATTGGGGGGTGCTTGGAAACAGGACGTGCATTCCTAAGTCAAGTTTCATGAATGGGTAACTGGTCACATGGGCGCCGGGAACACATCGCCAAAGGTCTTCATCGTTTGGGGATTAACAAAGCATAGAGGCCACCTGGCCCTAATGATTATTAAACAGCCTCTGTTAACTAGAAAGGCCTTGAGGACAGAGAAGTGATTGACCACACAGTACAGTCCTGGGTAGGGTCAGTGGACGGACAGGAGGAGCTGTATGGGCCCAGGATGGCAACAGTTATGTTGACAGACAGCCTTACACAGTGCTGGGGGTGGGGTGGGGGGAGTGGCAGAGGCAGGGCTGGGGAAGGTGTGGGCTTGAGCTCCGCAGAGAAAGGGACTTGGGCCGGGCAGTGGGGCGGGCCTGGCGCCTCAGGCGGGACAGGGGTGTGGCCCTAAAAAGTGACTTCACACTTGCTCGTAGGGACCCCTCTGTGCAGGGTGGACACGTCTGTGTCCAGGGTCACGTCCTGCTGCTTTGGGACCTGACTGCTCAGACCTCTGTGTGATCTCTGCAGGCCAGCCTGAGCAGGAGCATATTGTGTCAGGAGCCTCAGGCAGGACACATCCTCAGGGTTCGGAGAGGATTCCAAGTGGGCCTTGGAGGCCAATTCTGCAGGGTGGCGGGGGGCAAGGGCTCAACTCCAACCATCGTGGGTAAGGTGAGCAGGACAGGGGGCGTCCACACATGGCGGAGGTGGTGTTATCAGCTCACATAAGAAAATAACCTTTCACAGCTCCTGTGTGTTATGTAAAAATCATGTTTCTACCATGTGGGTTTTCAAGTAACTAGAGGGGCTCCATTCTTACTCTGCAGCTGTGCTTGTGGTCCAGCAGCGACCATGGACTGACTGCAGTGCTGTCCACTTCACCTGGCAGTTCCCAGCCTCGGAGTGAGAGGAATCAGGCCACAGCCCCTGGCGTGCAGGGCTGTGGTCAGTCAGTCACCAGTGCACAGCCACCGGCCCCACGAGGCTGTTCACTGCTTGATGATAAAGCCGGCCAACCCTCCCAGTGGATTCTGTCCTGCGCTGTTGGGGATGCGTCTACACGTGTGCTGAGCACTGGATCTGCCTCTGGACCGTCCCTGTGTGGGGTCGTTCATGCCCTCATCTACACTCCACAGCCTCAACGTTGTCACCCAGGAAGCACCTGGGCGAGCAGACGGGGTCTTTCAGCAGAATTGGGAATTCCCTGTGCTGTCAAGTTGTTGATGTGATGAACAATGATTTTTTTTTTAATTGTGGTAAGATATATGTAACATAAAACTCACCATTTACCGTTAAAGTGAACGACTCAGTGGCATTTATCAAGTTCACAATGTTGTGCAAGCACCACCTCTATCTGGTTCCCAAACATTCTCAGCCCCCAAAGGAGACCCCATCCCCATGCCCATGAGCAGTCATTTCCCATTTTTCTTCCCCGCCCCCAGCACCTGGCACCACTAACCCACTTCCTGTCTCTGTGGATTTGCCTGTTCTAGATGTTTCCTATAAATGGAATCATACAGTTTGTGGTTATTCTTGGCTGAATGTTTGTGTCCCCCCCAAATTCACATGTTGAAATCCTAACCCCCAAGGTGATGGTATTAGGAGATGGGGCCTTGAGGAGGTGATGAGGTCATGAGAGTGGAGCCACTGTGAATGGAATCAGTGTCCTTATAAAAGAGACCCCAGAGAGTCCCCTTGACGCTTCCTCCATGTGAGGACACAGTGAGAAGACACCATCTGCAACCAAGAACAGAGCTTCACCAGAACCTGACCATCCTGACACCCTGATCTCAGACTTCTGGCCTCCAGAACTATAGGAAATATATTTCTGTTGTTTAAGCCCCCAGCCTGGTATTTTGCTACGGCAGCCCAAGCAGAATAAGACAGTGTCCTTCTGTGCCTGGCTTCTCTCACTGAGCATCTTGTTTTCAGGGTTCATCCATGTTGTAGCCTGTGTCAGAGCTTCACTCCTTTTCATGGCTGAGTAATGTTCCATTGTGTGGATGGACCACACAATGGACCACATTGTGTATCTGTTCTCTGTTCACCTGTTTATGGTCATTTGGGTGGTTTCCACCTTTTGGCTCTTGTGAATCATGCTGCTATGAACATGCATGTACAAGTGTTTGTGTGGACATGAGTTTTCCTTTCTCTTGTGTTTATACGTAGGAGTGGAATTGCTGAGTCATGTGGAGTGGAATTGCTGAGTCATGTGGTGACTCCATTTTGAGGAACTGCCAGACTGTTTTCCAAAACAGCATCATGTCACATTCCTGCCAGTGGTGTTTGAATGTTCCAATTTCTCCCCTTGTCATTGTCTGTCTTTTCGATTCTAGCACCTTAGCGGGAATGAAATGCTATGTCATGGGGCTTCTGTGAGCCCGTCAGACCCTCACCCCTTTTGTAGCAAGTATTTCGTGACACTCCCCTCACTTTCTGAAATCAAATGCAGAGATAACGTAATCTCTCTACACATATAATTTAAATATAATTATATTTATGTATGTATCCATGCAGTTATAGTTACAATAGAGAGGAGCATTAAAGAGAAATATATTTTAATGAAATAATACATAATTTAATAGGTGAGTGCTTGGCTTCAACTACACTAAGTAATCAGATGTTTGCTTGAGATTTTCTTCAATTTAGATTTAAGAAAATGTAGATAACATTCAACTCGATTCAACCTTTATATTTAATGTTTTTAAATAAGGGCAAATAGGCATATTTGCATATAATTTGAATTACTATTATTTGAATTATTATACTAAATAATTTGCATTTACGGGCAATTCAGCAACTCTGAGCCAGGAGATGTGATTTTCTAAAATTTTGGAGAATTCTTGTTCAAGTTCTGAATAACTATGAGAACAAGCTTTCCTAGAACCACATCATTGTGATATTCCTGCATAATTTAACTTATCTTAAAGATATACAGAAATAACTTGTTTGAAGTGGAACAGAGTCAGATTCTCGGCTCAGAAAATCACTGGCAGGTCCTTCCCAGGAAGGGCAAGCGGGCACAGGGCAGCCCTTCCTGCAAGAGATGCCTGGCAGCTCAGGGCACACCCACAATGTGCCCGAGAACTGCAACCTTTGTGTTGACCCCAAATGCACAATTCCACCTGTACCTGGGAGACCCCAGCTGAGACCAGAGGTTCCCAAACAGGGACATGTTCCCCCCCTGTTCAGGGCCCAGGAGAGCGCATGGTTTGGAAGGGGTCACTTTGCAGCTGCCCCTGAAGCTGGCCTGCCTGAAGCCCCTGTGTGCAGAGCAGCTCACAAGCAGAGGGACCCTGGTGCAACCCCCTCTTTCTAGGACAGTAAATCCTTAAGTTCCCATAAATGCCAGGCATCTTAACTTGGCTTCTATAATAAGTACAACACACAGGGCTGCTTAAAAAACAGACGTTTATTTCTCACAGTCTTGGAGGCTGGAAGTTCCAGAGCAAGGTGTCAGCAGGGCTGGTTCCTCCTGAGGCCTCTCTCCTTGGTGTGTAGACGGCCGTCTTCTCCTTGTGTCCTCATATGGTCATCCCTCTGTGTGTGTCTGTGTCCCAATCTCCTCTTCCTTATAGGGCACTGGTCGCGTTGGAGTATAGCCCACCCTAGTGACTTCATTTTACTTTAATCTCTTCTTTAAAGACCTCATCTCCAAACACAGTCCATTCTGAGACCCTGAGGGTCAGGACTCAACATGTGAATTTTGAGGACACGATTCAGCCCAGAGCAGGCACATGCCTGTAGCACAAGACTGCCTGCCGTTCCCGGCCCAGGGACGTTTGTATTGAGGGCGAGACAGAAGATGGGGCCGGTGGCCTCACCGGGCAGCAGGAAATCAGCTGTGGGGTTGTGCCCTGGAGCAAACACTCTGTGACTTCTTCCCAGCGGGTGTGATTTCCTGGAGTGGCCAGAGCTTCTTTTGTTTACTCCGCGTGTGGCTGGTCCTCATCAAACCTTAGAAAATGTTTATAACTTTCTATTAATAGAGTATCTCTCTGTACACTTTTATATTAATACAGTGTATTCTACCTGCAGACCCGATCTGCCCGCCCCTTTGCATTTTCTGGAAATGGACTCATATGTACATTTCCAGAAAATGCAAAGTAATCTGTAGTGACAGAGAGCAGATCCGAGTTTTCCTGGATTGGGGAGAGCGGGAGGAATGTTCTGGGGATGAGGGTATTGATGAAATAAAAATTCATGTTTTAAGGTAGGACAAGAAAAATTTAAAACATAAACTTTTTCTCTGCTCTTTGGCCTCCTCCCTCCCCACTAGTGTGCATTGTGCATCTGCATTATGTGTTCACCTGACCTCCCCAATGGCAGAAATATCTGCTCAGCCACAAAAATCAATTTTTCTCCAGGAGACAGCCATGTAACTCCTTAGAAGATAACATTTCTTTCCTTATCCTGTAAGCGGTCACGATAACCCACCACTCACCTTGTACATGCAGACATCTTTGGTGGACTTTATGGACAAGGCCAATATATCATTTCCCTTAAAGATAATGATTGGTGCAGAACAGACTGGTCGGATGACCTGGGGAGATACTGGGCCACACCTAAAAGAAGTGCTTAGCTTAAATACTTCCTTATGACCTTGTTAATGTCACTAGCTATATTACTTGTATTCTACCTATTTTACAAGATTTTTGTTTCTTTCATTACCAAGTGTGTGACTGAGCCTCCACTAAAAATAATGATGACTAGGTGACCTAAAACAATTGTCAAATACGTAGTTCTATAAGATCAGTGATTGTAATAATGTAACTCTAAATATGGGAGGAAGCCACAAGAGGGAACCATTTCCTGGACCATAACAGACTAGTAGGACAGGCAGCCCAGAGGCCTTGGGCTACTGTGAACGAGGCCTAGTCCAGTAACAGCACATTGAGTGGCCTATCAAGGAAATCCTCACCTGTCCTGGGAATGGGCATTCCTAGCGCCATGGGCTAAATTGGTCATGAAATACCTCCCAAACCTTGGTCAAAATTAAGACCAAGGACTTCCCTGGTGGCGCAGTGGTTAAGAATCCGCCTGCCAATGCCAGGCACACGGGTTCGAGCCCTGGTCCAGGAAGATCCCACATGTCCCAGAGCAACTAAGCCCGTGCTCCGCAAAATGGGAAATCCATGCACCGCAACAAAGAGTAGCCCCCCGCTCGCCACAACTAGAGGAAGCCCACGGGCAGCAACGAAGACCCAATGCAGCCAAAAATAAATAAATAAATATATTAAAAAAAAAAAATTAAGACCAAAAGGGAGGGGATTGTAACATAAAGAATGTTGCTCACCATCCAGTTCTACAAGAATTAAGTCGTCAGCCACCACAGTCGCTGACTTACAGGACACCCTGAACGGATTTCAGGGTGAAGACCAGGATGAGGCACTTTGAGCTCTGGCAGAACCGGCCCTCAGAGCGTTAGATATTTTCAGGAGAAAATTTTTATGAACCTGGATTCTTGCCTCTTCCCACACTTAGAAAAGTACTAAAACCATTAAGGTATCTATCTGTTCCTCCTGAGTAGCTGTAACCTCCTACCCAGCTCTGTGCTTGGTTGCACGTACCCCTTTGTCAAAATCACATATATACTGGCCTCCCCCTTACCTCTTCAGAACAGTCCTCGGAGCTTTCTGAAAAACTGCCTCCCGGGTTATAATCCTCAGGTTGGCGCAAAGAAAATTTTCCATTTCTTTCATAGATTGACCACTGATTAATTTTTCATCCACAGTACAATCATTATCTTGATGGGGTACACCTGTTTCAAAACCTATCAAACTGTACACTTTAAAGGTGTGCATTTGTCGTAGGTCGATTACACCTCGATAAAGCTGTTAAAATATCCTGGAGTTTTAGCTAATAATGCATCATTGCACCTTCAGTGGCTTAATGAGAAGTGGCATTTTGATCTCTGTTGTTATTGTGACTTAAATAGGAACCATGTTCACCCCAGCTCCATCTTATTCTGATCTGGGCGGGGCTGCTTTTAGGGATGGGTCCTGCAGTTTGCCTCTCACCTGTTTGGTGAGCCTCCTCTCAACACAGACACACCCATTTTTCTTGCAGTGAACATTGAAATGAGTCTTGACTGTCAGAGAATCCAACCAGGCTGGCGGGCCAAGCGGGGAGGATGGACGTGCCAATCATCTTCCACAAGCTTGGGTATGTAATTTGAGAAGGAATTGAAAGAATAAGTGACATTTTATAACAAAACTCCCACTCTTTTTTTTTTTTTTTGCGGTACGCGGGCCTCTCACTTTTGTGGCCTCTCCCGTTGCAGAGCACAGACTCTGGACGCGCAGGCTCAGCGGCCATGGCTCACAGGCCCAGCCGCTCCGCGGCATGTGGGATCTTCCCAGACCGGGGCACGAGCCCGTGTCCCCTGCATCGGCAGGTGGACTCTCAACCACTGCGCCACCAGGGAAGCCCACCATCTTTTTTACATCAAGTACATTTAGACCTGACCATGTTCTGCATACACTAGGATATGGGACTTAGATAGAGATGCAGCCTTGCTTCAGTGCTGGGAGCTTCAGGGTGGGTGTGGAGACCTGGGTAGAGATCTGGCTTGGCCTCAGTGCTGGGAAGCTCTGTACTTGCATCCAAATGTCAGTATTCAGATGTCTGGGGTCTGGAGCTGAGGTGGGCTTGTCTGGGTAACAGCCTCTGCTCTGAGTGTGGTTACCTGGCCCTGAGGGTCAATGCTGTGGTAGGGGCCTCAGTCCTCACCCCTGTGAGGTTCACCTTCCCTGGGGCTCATGGAGATTCTTCAGGTGGGCTACCTGGTAATTATTCCAATTCACCAGCACACACAGGGCGAGTAGGGAGGCAGGTTTACCTGGTGAATTGATTGCAGGGCATGTGGTTCTGCGCTTAAGGCTGATGGGCAGCAGGTGAAGTTGCTCTGTGCTGTACTTCCAGTCAACCATCCCTACACAGCAGAGCCTGGGCCTGCCGTCCTCTTTCAGCCCTCCTGTCCCATGAGTTTTCTCAATACCTCAGTGAGAAAGGAAAGGCTGAGCCTGCCAGAACCAAGGCTGTGTGTTCAACTTTAGCATGAAAGCATTAAAAACAATTAAAATAACATGGAACCAAAGTGGAAACAGGAGGGGACTGACTTCTCTGGGCCAAGTGTGGGGAGAGGAGACGGATCCCACACTTCTCTCTAGGGTCCCAGGAGGTCTAGGAACCTACCTTGTTCACACATATGGTCCCATTTAGCACAGCCGTGGTGTCCTGACCAAGGTAGATATGTGACCCCAGGTTCAGGGTCTGGGGAGGTGGGGGTCACTCTGGTGAGTGTGGATGTGTGACCCCAGGGGGGCGCCTGGGGAGGTGGGGATCACCCTGGAGAGCGTGGACCTGTGACCCTAGGTACAGGGTCTGAGTGGTAGGGTCACCCTGGAGAGTGTGGATGTGTGACCCCAGGTGTGGAGTCTGGGGAGGTGGGGGTCACTCTGGTGAGTGTGGACAAGTAACCCCAGGTTCAGGGTCTGGGGAGGTGAGGGTCACCCTGAAGAGTGTGGATGTGTGACCCCAGGTGCAGGGTCTGGGGAGGTGGGGTCACCTTAGGGAGTGTGGACGGGTGACCCCAGGTGCAAGGTCTGGGGATTGTGTGGGTCTCACCTCATCTGTATGGGTCAGGCTCACATGAAGGGGGAGACCCCATATCTGCTCTTTGCCTGCAGTATGACTTGTCCCCTCTGAGATTTCCAACATCTGAATTGAGGGTGTTGCTCTGATTAACCTGTGGTCCCTTCTCTTGTCTTAATCTTGTCACATTCTTTTGAGGACAGGTACCTTTGAGCAAGTTGCTGTTCCGTGTTCTGCTGAGTGACAAATAACCCTTGGTGGTATCATAGTAATATCATAGCATATTGTATATCTAATCTGGGGGGGGTCACCGCTGTCTGAGTTCCCCTGGAAAGACCTCGGGTATCACAGAGTAGCCCCCTAAGAATGGTCCCCCACGTGCCATGGGAGGTACCATTATGGCCCCCGAGGTGGGGGATGGTGCTTGGGCCTCACACATTTGTGATAAAGGGGAGTCTAATAGGAATCCCAATTAATAAGACATCATTTTAAAATTGTATTTTATTTTATTTTAAGTGAAATAAAACACACATTGCATGCCCTTTACCATCGTCACCCTTTTAGGTGCATGTATCCGAGGCATCAGATAAATTCACCTTCTCATGGAGCCATCACACCATCCCTAGAACGTTTCATCTTGTAAAACCGAAATTCCTCAACTATGAAAGCCTCACTCCCATGCCCTCCCACTGACCCTGGCACTGACGTCCACCTCGGTCCATGCGTTGTCTTCAGGGCCCCCATTTGAATGGAATCCTGCAGTGTTTGCTGATGGGTCATTTTGGAAGAGCTGACTTTCAGTCTGAAGTTCTGCCTGTTTGCATCTGAAGAATCTGCATTTAGGGTGAGGGTGTATGAGGAAGGGGGTGTATGAGGGACAAAGGTGTCTGGAGTGCAGATGAGCCAGGACCTGACCAGCTGCCTGTTGGGCCCTCTGGTCCCGTCTCTTGGGCTGGGCCTCATCTTCATCATCAGTGTCCCCGATAGCGATCCTGGGGTGTTATTGTCCGAGTGAGATTCCTCTGGTGCCCCCACTTCCACCCCGTCTTCTTGCCTGTTGGGGACAGGGCTGCTTGCTGGATGGTCTCTACTCCTGTGGCAGGAATGACCCTGCAGGGTGGACCCACAGAGTGTGGGATGTGGTCCCAAGGTTGTGGGGCCTACATTGGACACAGCATCAGGGCTGTGACAAGCCCTCAGGCCATTGCATCACCAACACAGAATGTTCCTGACACCCCACTCAGGAGGGTGTGATGGGTGGTCTGGGACCCCAGAGGCCCCGTTCCTGTCATGGAGCTCAGAGAGTGCATCCCCCATGGGCTCCAAATTCATCCCTGCATCTCAGCCATCTCCTTCTGTCCCGTCTTTGAACACAGGATAACGACCTCTACTGATCATTGTCCACAACATAACGCCTGGTCCTGTTGATATTAGGACTCTTTAATTTAGGTGTCCTGGGATAGCAGCTGTTTTTTAGGGCCTAAAGAAGGAAAAGCTCATGAGTGTAAAACATTTTGGGATGAAATTAACATTTGATGATTATCTCTATGCTACTCATTTATTGACTTTTAAAAAAATTCCATTGATTTCTTTTTTTTTATATCTATGATTTTTTTTGGCTGCATCGTGTCTTAGTTGTGGCACGCGGGATCTTCACTGAGGCATGCGGGATCTTTTGTTGCAGTGCGCGGGCTTTTCATTTTGTTGCATGGGCTTCTCTCTAGTTATGGCGCTCGGGCTCCAGGGCATGTGGACTCTGTAGTTTGTGGCATGCAGGCTCTCCATTGAAGCACTGGAGCTCAGTAGTTGTGGCACGCGGGCTTAGTTGCCCCGCGGTGTGTGGGATCTTATTTCCCTGACCAGGGATTGAACCCGCGTCCCCTGCATTGGAAGACGGATTCTTTACCACTGGACCACCAGGAAGTCCCTTATTGACTTCTATTAGTCATAATTCTCCTGGTTTTAGATCTGATGTGGGGATTATAGAGGAGTCAACATTTAAATCTTCATAATCTGTGTATTCATAGCTTCAGTATCCTTAATGACCCCTAATTTTTATGGTTTGGGAAGAGTTATTGATTTCATATATCATACAAAGGATTCACAATGATGATAGGGCAATTAAGATTACAATGATGGCTTGTGAATTGTTCAACTTTTCTCTACCTGTGCATCTGTTGTATGTATATGAGTCAGTTTAGCTGTCAATATTAGTGAAATAATACAGAGGACTAGAGAACTTATTTTAAAAATGATTATTAATGTGTGATTATGAAAATGTAAAAGTTCTTCCAGAATAGATGACGTTGTATCTTGAGAGCCTAGATGAAATGGATGTGCCTTAGTGATATACAGAATTTTTGCCTATGATTTAACTTTGAGCAAGTTATGTAATTTTTCAGTATTTTCTCATTTATTGAGAAAGACATAATGATTGTGGTGTTGGCGTGACACCAGTTGAAAAAGATTCAATTCCTTCCTTATTTTAACTTTACATAGGTAGGATCTTCAGATGTAGGATATGGTGGAGGGCATCCATGTAACCATTCTAGGTTAGTAGTAGTAGCTTCTACTACTGAGACTTCTCGTTTGGATGCAAAGCCTTCTCAGATTATGAAGATTATTAGCATTACTGCTGTTAATAAGATGAATGAGCCTATAGATGAAATATTTCATGTTGTGTGTGCAGCAGGGTAGCTGGAATACCATCAGGACATCCCTGAAAGGGTGAGAACGTGCTTCAGGAAGAAAATCATATTTACTACTACAAATATAATTGTGAAGTAAATTTTTGCTCACGTTAAGTGTATAACCTGAGAATAGTGGAAATCAGTGTACGAAGCCTCCTCTAACAGTGAAGACTGCTCCCATTGACATTACATACTGGAATTGTGTGGGTGAATTAGCTAAGACAAGTCCTGTCAAAGCACCTACTGTAAAAAGAAAAATAAAGCCTAAGGCTCATAACATAGTGGGAGATCATTTAATATAACCTCTGTGAAGACATCTAACCCTACTGTAAACATATGATGGGCCCACACGGTAAATCCTAAAAAGCCAATGTGTAACTTAAAGTGGGGTCCGGCCACTCGCTGCTCTAGCCGATAAAGAGGCAAGGATGGTGGAAAGGAAAGTTTGTTTTATTTTGGATGGCGGCAACTTGGGGGGACGGCGAACTCCTGTCCAAAGGCCGACTCCCCCCTACCCCACTGACCATCTGGGGCAAGAGATTTTATAGACAGAGGGAGGGGGCTACATGCAGAAACAGTACAGTCAGCTCTGACAGTCAACTTGAAATTGGTCATGCAGTGATCTGACCAGCATCGTCTTGCTTGTTTTAAGTACAGTTAATCTTCAGTTCCAGGGTCAGTTTGTTCCCATTTCTTTGAGGTCAATTCTCAGAATTGTGGCAGCTTATGTCATGGCTACAGTCTGGTCATCATGTAGTTAACTTCTTCCACCTGGTGGAGGTTTCAGTATCTACAAAACAGCTCACAGGATACGGTTCAGAATAGTATCTATAGCCCTTGAGGAGGAACTAAAGGTACTTGACTTTGCTTAATGACTGAACTATTATTGTTTTGTCCTGTTTGACTGCTTTTCTTTGTTCTGCATTTTCTCACTTCTCTGATTAAACTTATTGTTTATCTAAAGTTTTTCCACAGACAAAAGGCAGGCGGAGGACATGCCGGGCAAGGACCATAGGGTCCTGCTCCATTTCAAATGGATATCATGAATCATACTGTTCCCGTATATCTGAAAGGCTCATTTTGTCCTAAATAATATGTAACAATATGTGAGATTATTCCAAACCCTGGTAGGCTACGAATACATACTTCAGAGTGACCAAAGAATCAAAATAGGTGTTGGTATAGGATTGGGTCTCCTCCTGCAGGATCAAAGAAAAGTAGTGTTTAGATCTCTGTCTGTTAACAGTATGGCAATTCTGGCTGCTCAGACTGAGAGTGATAATTATAGTAATATGGCTATAGTTGGGGCAGATTCAACAAATAACGGTGTTTGGTATTGGGATGTGTCTGCTGCTTTTATATTAAAGATTATAGTAATAAAATTCATAACACCAAGAATTGAAGAGACACCCTCTAAATGTAAGGAGAAAATGGTTAAGTCAACAGAGGCTCCTGCATTGCCGGCTAGAGCTGAATTTACAGTTCCACTGGTACCAGAACCAGCTTCTACTATTGGTGATACAAGTAGGAGTAAGAATGATGGGGGAAGTAGTCAAAAGTTTATAGGATTGGGACTTCCCTAGTGGTCCAGTGGTTAAGACTCCGTGTTCCCAATCCAGGGGGCCTGGGTTCGATCCCTGGTCAGGGAACTAGATCCCACATGCATGCCACAACTAAGAGTTCGCATGCCACAACTAAGGAGCCTGCCTGCCACAACTAAGGAGCTCACCTGCCACAACTAAGACCCAGCTCAACCAGAATAAATAAATGAATAAAAAAAAAGTTTATAGGATTTATTTGGGGAAATGCTACTTCAGGTGCCCCAGTTATTAGTGCGACAGGTCAGTTTCTGAACCCTGCGATCATAATGGGCACAACTAGAAAGAAAATTATTACAAGTGCAGGGACTGTTATGACTACGTTACACATTTGGTCATCTCCAAGTAGTGCTCCAGGTTGGTATAGCTCAGCCTGGATTAACAGACTTAAGGTGCTACCTGCTACTCCTGCTCAAGCACCAAATAGTAAATATAAAATGCTGATACTTTTGTGATTTGTTGAAAATAATCAGCAGTTTATGAACAGAGGTAAAATGACAGAGCTGGCATTAGACTGTAAATCTAAAGACAGAGATTGAGCCCTCTTTTTGCTAAACCCTGTGGTGAATTAACAAGTTGAACTGTAACTTCAAAGAAGCAGCTTCAATTCTGCCAGTGCTTTTCCTGCCTTTTTTTTCCTTGATGGCAGAAATAGATTGAAACCAGTTGACTAGAGTACGTACCTGTTAACTAAAATTTCCTGGGGTGGAAGCACGTCAATCTGGTAAGGATTTAGCTTAATTAAAGTGTTTGATTGGCATTCAATTGATGTAGGATAGGGTCTTGCAATCCTTATTTTCAGGAATGAAGTAAATTATACTTGCTCAGGGCTTTGAAAGCTCTTGGTCTAAACTAACCTAAATTCCTAGTCCAGCACTGATAGAAATTGGAGTTAAGGGTAATAATTGTGTGGCTATTGTGATTAGTAATGATAAGAAGGTTATTTGTTTTGTATGTTCAAGTTGTTTTATTTTTGTGATGCTTATTGAAGGGAATGTAGTTAGTGATGTGGAGTATGTTAGCTGCAAGTGGAAATATATGCTGAGTACTGCTATAATGGGTATTAGTGTTGGTAAAATGATGTTATCATTTTTGTTATCTCTTGGATAATTATTCATTTGGGTAAAAACCCAGAAGTGGGGCTTCCCTGGTGGCGCAGTGGTTGAGAGTCCGCCTGCCGATGCAGGGGACACGGGTTCGTGCCCCGGTCCGGGAGGATCCCACATGCCGCGGAGCGGCTGGGCCCGGGAACCGTGGCCGCTGAGCCTGCGCGTCCGGAGCCTGTGCTCCGCAACGGGAGAGGCCGCGGCAGTGAGAGGCCTGCGTACCGCAAAAACAAAAAAACAACAAACCCAGAAGTGGTGAGTGACCTCCTAATGATACTATAATGGTGAGGATAAGGATTGTGATGAGAGGTGTTTTATCTCATGTGTGTGATAATGATACTGTTGTAGTACATGATCTGGGCATAAATAGTAAGAAGATAGTGTTATTATGATATAAATTAGTATATTTAGGATTGTTTTAATTAGAATATACGTTTATAATAATTGTTATTCATCCTACATGGGCAACTGATGAGGAGGCTCTAATTTTTTCTAGGTGAGTATGACTAAGTCTGCCTCAGCTTCCAATTATGATTCATAATATCATTATGATTAATAGTATGTTTATGTTGTTGGATGGTGACATGTGGTATAAAACTGATAGGGGAGTAATTTTGTCACGTTAATGGCATCAGGCCTGCTGTTCATGGAATGCCTTGTGTTACTTCATGAACTCAGAAGTGAAATGGGGAAAGTCCTACTTTTGTGACAAGGGCTATTGTTAATGACGGTGGATGCTACTGGATTAAAGATTTTTGTAATTCATTGTGTTCTTTGACCAGAGTACATTAGATTAACAATAATAGCCATTACAAGTAGTATCGATGTGGTGGATTGTTTTAGAAAATATTTGTTGTATGTTTCTATAGCTCATGAGTTAAATTTTTTTATTAGAATGGGGATAACAGTAACCAGTGTGAGCTTGTTACTACAATTATGGTTCCTGAGATGATGGTCAGTAGAATGATAGCAAAAATAGGTTTTATTAGTACAGGAAGGATATACAACAACATTTTGGGGGGTATGGGCCTAATAGCTTATTTAGCAGACCTTACTGTTGCATGTGGTATTATGTGGTAGCATGGAGAATGTAAAATTCCAAAGAGTAGGTTCAATTCCTATGATTCTAGGAATAAGAGCATTTAAACCTTTATTATTTACTCTATCATAGTAACTCTTTCCTCACACATATTACTTATGTTTGTGGTGCGATGCCTGATATGATGACAGGTAGTGAAACCTCTCATATATAATACATAGGGCTAACGTTAGTGGTAAAAAAATTTTATAAGAGATGTAAGTCAGAAAGAGAAAGACAAATACCATATCATATTACTTATATGTGGAATCTGAATATGGCACAAATGCACCTATCTACAAAGCAGAAACAGACACACAGACATAAACAATAGACTTGTGGTTGCCAAGGGGGAGTGGCATGGGGAAGGGAAGGACTGGGAGTTTGGGATCAGCAGATATGAACTATTATATATAGAATGGATAAAAAACATGGTCCTACTGTATAGCACAGGGAACTATATTCAATATCCTGTGATAAACCATAATGGAAAAGAATATTAAAAAAAAGAATGTCTCTGTGTATAACTGAGTCACTTTGCTGTACAGCAGAGATTGGCACAGCATTGTAAATCAACTATACGTCAATATAAAATAAAATTTAAAAAATAAGAGATGTATAAGTTGATCATATCAAAATTGTGCATACAATGCTTGATTTTATAGAAAGGAGGTTGTTAGGAGGAGTGTTTTAATGATGACATTAGCTGTATATAATTGTGGTATGTAGGAGTTGTGAAATGCTCCTAAAAATAGGATTTTATGAAAATGTTTCTTATAATGATATTGACATATTCTGCTAGGAAGAACAGGGCAAATGGTCCTGCTATATTTTCTACATTGAAGCCAAATACAGGTTTCTCCTTCTGTTAAATCAAATGGGATTTCTGCTAGAATAGAGATAATCAATTTATGGTCAGGAGGAAAATTAGTTATAGGTGTTCTTGTGTGCTGACTAAAGTTTGGCACTTTCCACCTATGTCTACAAGGATTAAAACACAAGCTGCTGAGACTGCTGACCTTCAACACCACCTGAAAGGAGTTCAGGGTGGAGATCAGGAATGAGGCACTCTGTGCTCTGGGGAAAACTGGAAGAACAAGCCTTCATATAGTTAGATATTTTCAGGAGATTTTATGAGCCCAATTCTTCCATCTCCTCATATCTAGAAAAGCACTAAAATATTTCATGGTGACGTCTGTTTCACGAGACTAGCAGCGACCTTCTGCAAAAATGTGTATGTACCCCTCTTCACCAAAATCACGTATATACTGACCTTCCCCCCCTACCTCTTTGGAGCAGTTTCTCTGAGTTGTCTGAAATGCTGTCTCCTAGGCTATAGTCCTCATTTTGCCCCAAATAAATCTTAACTCATAACTCTCACATTGTGCATTTTTTTTCAGTCGACATGTGTAATAATTACTGTTGAAAGTGCAAATGATCCATTTATCAGTAGGATGATTAAGAGAATAACTGCTACTGTTACTTCATATGAGGTTTCCTGTGCTGAGGTCCATAGAACTCCAATTACTGTGTATTTTAAATCTGAAGCTCATCCAGGTCAGAGGATGGAATAAATGGCTAGGCTTGATATGGCTAATATAAATAGTATGCCTAGTTTATATTAATTAGTGGATAAGGTATGAGAAGAGGAATTCATATTGTGACAGCCAGGGTTAAGGCTAGCATTGGCACAATAATAAGCATATAAATTGGTGATGTTGATGGTCATAGTGGTCCCTTAATAAATAATTTGTCTGCATCAGCAATGGACTGTAATAATCCATAGGGCTGATGATGTTTGGGCCTTTCTGGATTTGAATATAGCCTAGGATTTTCCATTCAGTTAATGTAAGGAATGCTATGGCGAGTAAAATTGGGTAATTAGTGAAAGAATGCTGATTATAAACATATTCTTAGGAAGAGGACATGAACCTCTGGGAATAGAGGTTTAAATTTTATGCAATTGCTGGGCTCTGCAAACCCTAACAAACCCTGTCTACAGTAAGGTGTGTATAAATTAATTGAATGTAGATTATATCATCATTTAGTTTGAAGGTGCTTTTGTAAAGTACGCCTTATTTCTCTTGTCTTTTCATACTGAGACAAATGTATAATAGATAGAAACCGACTGGGATTACTCTAGTCTGAAGTCAGATCACATAAGACTTTAATCATTGAACAAACAGACCATCGATAGCAGTCACACCATTGGGATGTCCTGAACCAACACTGAGGTCAAAAACCCTATTGTTGATATGAACTTTAGAATAAGATTGAGCTATCATCCCTAGGGTAACTTGTTCCATTGATCAATGTTTTGAATCAATAAGTGGTAAAATTTTGACTAGTAGGTCTAAATTTTAATCCTTCTGAGGTTGTTTTATTCTTTGAGGTCACCCAACCAAAATTGTTAATCCATTGAAAGTTATGTTATCCCTTAAAATTTGTTTATTGTTTATTTTTTGGATTAATTCATTAAAGCTTCATAGGGTCTCCTCATCTTATTTCCACCTTTTCACAGGAAGGTCCATTTCACTGATTAAAAGAGACAGTAAATCCCTTGTATGACCAGTCATACCCAACCTTCTTTAAAGAACAAATGATTAGGCTGTGTTTTCACAGTCGGGATACTGTGACTGTTAAAGAGGTATCACTGGGCAGGCAGTGCCTCTAATACCGGAAGTGCTAGAGGTAATGTTTTTGGTCAACAGGCAGGGTTTGTGATTGCCAAGTTCCTTTTACTTTTTAAAATCTTTCCTTCAATGCATACTTGTGTTGGGTTCACAATATTTGACTAGATTAAGTGTTAGTTTAGGTTTATTTTACTGTTAACTATCAGTGGGCTATCTGTTCTAAGATTCTGCATGGAGAAATATTTCTTGTTACTCATATTAACAATATTGCTTCTATTAATTAATAGATTAGTCCAGTAGTAAATTAGAAGTTGGTTTATTTACTATTGGTATTAAGATGAATGTGTTGTTGATCTTGAATGCTTTCTTAATTGGTGGCTGCTTTTAAGCCAACTATGGTGATATTTATGCATACTCTCTTGGGAAGGTTGTATCTTATATCTAAAAAGCTGTATCTTTTTATAATAACATTTAAAATTATGTTAATAGTTATGTTTTTAAATTAATATTTAAAGTTAAACTAAAATTCTTTTCTGGACAACCAGCAATCACCAGGCTTGTTAGGCGTGTCACCTCTACTCATAAATCTTTTTCACTATTTTGCCATATAGAGGAGCTTGTTCTTGTAAACTGTTCATAAGCAGCTCGTCTGATTTCAGGGCATTTAACCTAAGTCCTCTTTGTTAAAGTTTTCTAGTTAAATCATCATTGCAAAAGGTAAAAGGGGTCAGTTTTGGGTACTTTTAATGTTTCCTTCATCATTCCTTTATGGTACTTTATCTATAGCACCAGACAAATTTCTATCTCCTATACTTTAGATGCTGAATGAATGTTGTATTTAATTTACTTAATGATAGTTGAAATTGGTGGAAGGTTTGGCCTAGTTTTAGTACAAAGTGTTCATGCAGTACAAAATCTCCAGGATGTAAACTAGATGCTTTTCTTTAAGCTACACTTGGGTTCATCCAAGCACACTTTCCAGTCTGCTCACCTCCTTACAACTCATATCCTCCTGTATGTTTGGTAATTGTTAATAGGTTATGAAAAGTTATCTATATCTGAGGAGGGTGTTGGGCAATATGTGCATGCTTCATGTCCTGATTCAATCAAACACTCTATTCTTAATTTACTACTAAGTCTTCCTTGGGATTTTTATTTCATAAAAATTTTGTATGAATTATTTTATGTTCTTGAGGTAGCAAATGTAGCCCACTTCTTCCCTTCCCATAGGTTACCTTGACCTAACATTTTTATGTCTGATAATTATGCTTGCTATTGTTCTTTACCAGGGTTTTCTGAGGATGGCAGTGTATAGGGCTGGTGAGGTTTGTCCGAGTTTATTGATCATAGAACAGGTTCCTCTAGAACGGTGTGAAGCACCACCAACTTCTTTGACTTTTAGGCTCATGCTAGTAGTATTTTGGGGAATAATTTTATTGTTATAATTATTTGAATTTAGGGATAACATAGTGGGATATCTAATCCCAGTTTGGATTTCATCTGTCATGTAATCAGAAACGTTAAAGTCATTTTCATAGCTTTTTTTTTTTTTTTTTTTTCGGTACGTGGGCCTCTCACTGTGGTGGCCTCTCCCGCTGCGGAGCACAGGCTCCAGATGCGCAGGCTCAGCAGCCATGGCTCACGGGCCCAGCCGCTCCGCGGCATGTGGGATCCTCCCGGACCGGGGCACGAACCCGTGTCCCTTGCATCGGCAGGCGGACTCTCAACCACTGCACCACCAGGGAAGCCCTTCATAGCTTATTTTTATTTTAGCTATTTTTTTTACAGGTTAGCTAGGACGTAACTTTATTTTGGGATAATCTTTAACACACTTTACACTGGATTTCTATTAATATGGGTTAGTCTTGTGACCAAGGTGGCTGATATAAAGTTTGCCAACCCTAATTAGTTAATATAACTTACTTGAACTTCCTTTTATGGCTTAATTTTTATCACTGCCATTTCCCACAAGGACAAAGTTAAGCAAGGCATTAACTTTAGTGTGCTTGGTTCCTGCTCCTTTTAATCTTTCATGATTTAGAGGGCATTCTCAAAGGGATGCAGATACTTGCATGTGTAATTTTATCAGAAATTAGTAGGCTGGGACCACACCTATGTGTTTATGGAGTTAGTAAATTCATCTAGGCATTTACAGTGCTTCACTGTAATTATTAAGATACACCAACAGTTTAAGTAGGACTTTGTACATATAAGGTTTCTGTATTTAAGTGATATATTGGTATTTGGTTTAGTAGTTTGGGTTTTGTTAAAATTAGTATTGAAATATTTTTTCTTATGCAGACTATGAAAAGGTACTTTATTTTTTATTTTGTTTGAGGTAAATGGCAGATCTAGGGGATGTCTTTCTATATAAGACTTCTACAGGTAACTGATTGGTATTATAAGGAGGCTAGTTTGTACTTATACTAACTTTGGGTTGGTCAGGTGAGGGCAATATGTTTGTTAGATGAGTTAGTTGACTTATGTAGTTTTACTCTTTGCCTTATTTGGGGGGTTTGGCAGGGCAATAATGGTGTACAAAGTATGAGATTTAGTGGGAAGTAGGAGGGTTTGATTAAGGAAGCTATTTACCTGAAACGTGTGTGCGTATGTACACATGTATGTAATTGTTCTATGTACTGTGACCATTGACTCAATAACACATTATAGTTGATTACCTTGGTAAATAATATTCAGTTTACGCTCAGCTACAAGTTGTTTGACTGTGTTAAGGCCTCTGATGGCCATAGCATACCCCCAAATTAAAAACACGTACACAGGAGTAGATAATTAATACATGATTATATGATCATGTATTAGGTATGATGAAGCATATGTATACTATTTATATATGTGGAAGGATATGTAGTGCACAAAGTACATAGTAATGTCAGGTTTTTGGGGGGATTTTTTGTTTTGTTTTGTTTTGTTCTTTTGGCCACACCATGCAGCATGCAGGATTTTAGTTCCCCAACCAGAGATCGAGCCCATGCTCCCTGCAGTGGAAGTGCAGAGTCTTAACCACTGGACCGCCAGGGAAGTCCCAAAATGTCAGGTTTTTTTACGTCATTTTTTCATGCTTACATGGTACTTAAAGATAGTACTTAAAGAAAAACAGGCAAATCGTTCAGAGAAACATTTCAGTAGAATTTCAGCTTTGGGAGCTGAAGGTGGAGCTGGAGCTTCTTCCTTGAGTCTTAGAGAGATATGTTGTTCTCCTCTTCCGATTTACAAAACGAGGGTAATAAATATACCGCAGAGACCCTTCTTTTTAGGAGGTTATTTTCAATCATTCTTGTTATTGGTATAAGAACAAGAATTAAAAGTATTAAAAGAAAGTATAGATGTTAGTTCAGGTTCATGCAGCCAGAAAACAAAACCAAAACTGAGATCGATGCCGCACAAGTTTTATTCAATGGCCAAAGAATGGAAAAGTGGGAACTTAGTTCACAGATCAGCTTCTCACCCATGTGAAGAGAAGGATTTGATTTTTAAAGAGTAAAGACAAAGGGAGAAGAAATGAGGCTAATGATGGGGAGTCCCGTGCATTTGGCTACTGAAAAAGGGGCAGGGCTTTCTGAGAGAATGATGTGGCCACCATCTTTTTATCCTTTCTTTTTTTTGTTTTTGTTTTTGTTTTGCGGTATGCGGGCCTCTCTCCACTGTGGCCTCTCCCGCCGTGAAGCACAGGCTCCGGACGCGCAGGCCCAGCGGCCATGGCCCACAGGTCCAGCCGCTCCGCGGCGTGCGGGATCCTCCCAGACCGGGGCACGAACCCGCGACCCCCGCATCGGCAGGCAGACTCCCAACCACTGCACCACCAGGGAAGCCCTTTATCCTTTCTTTGGTCTGCATCTTCCAGTCATGACTGTCAATAGGTGTGTCATCTAGTAGCTAATATAGTAAAATCAGCATATAATGAGACTGAGGGTCTGTTGGAGGTCAGATTCATAGCCACCTTGGTTCCAGTTGTTTCTATCTGGGTTTTGTTTGTCTCTTTGTATACTTTTCTTTGTCTCTGGACCCTGTGACTTAAAAAGATATGTTTATTCCTGTTCAGGAAGGGGTTGTTGGGTTTAGAACTGTTCCTCACTCTTGAGGGCATGCTGAAGGTCAAAGCTCTGCCTTGTGAAACTGCTTTCTGCTGAACATGGGCATAGTTTTTCTGTGGATTTGAGGAGCAGAACTGTTCCCTGTCTGGCCTAAAATATATCTGATGGTCACCAGCCTGCAGTCCCAGTTGCTTGTACCCTAGGGTTAGTATCATCTGAAGTTTGATGGCTTCAAGCCATTTACAAACAAAGTTGACAAGGTAGTTAAGGAGTCAAGACCCGAAGATAAGCAGGAGGATAATAGCAGTTAGTGGGCCAAGAAATGGAAGAAACCAGGTTAAACCGGGGAGGCTCTGTTTGACCATATTCCAGATGGAGCTTGGATCTGGACCTTGTGTGTTACATCTATGTAACCACTGAGCTTGCTCATGTATCTCTTTTATGTTGCCCTCAATCTGACCAGAGTTATTGACATACATGCAGCAAGTTTCATTCATAACTGCACATACTCTCCCTTGCTCACTCAAGAGATAGTCAAGGGCTAGGCTATTGTCGAGAAGAACATTTGCTAGTGAGTCCAGAGAAGTACAGAGTCCTTGTAAGGCATCCCCCACATTTTTAGACAAGTACTCAAGGGCCCAGGTGAGATTTTGTAGAGTGATTTCACAGTACGCGACACCTCCCCAAGGGGCCTCCAGTCTGAGAGGGATCCCTACTCCTGCTGGAATGAGTCTCATTGCCCTTTGATCTCAGGGCTGGGTGATATTATGAATGGTTATACCTAGGTCCCGAGAACTTAGCTGGCCTAATGTGCACTGTGCACAGATTAGGCATTATCAAACAAGGGTGGGGTAGAGCCACCCCAGAGAAGGGAAGGAAGAGTTGGTGTTGTCCTGATAAGACAATGGATTAATCTGTGGGCCAAAAAGTAACAGCTACCCAGGGGAAGCACATGCCCAGCACAATTCTGAGGAATCAAACCACCTCCCTAAGTGGCTAGCCCAAGAGGGGGTGCCTTTGCAGTACAGAGAGAGAGGCCCACCTGCGTAACAGGGGTCACTAGGGGGTTCTTGACTGATGGCTTTTCCCCAGGCCTCAGGAGGGCCACGTCTTACACACCAGACAGCTGGTGTCTTCTCTCCCCAATAGGTACATCTCCCGTCTGGTCCCTGTGTGTATTCGAGTCGGTGCAGGGGGCACCAGTGGGTGAGATTTCCTTAGGAGTCAATCTGAGGGTGCTAACATAATGGGGCAATGGAAGAAGCAGTGATCAGAGTCCAGAGCAGCCCAGGGTGTTATCGCAAGTGAAACCAAGCAAGGCCCTGTGGGACTTCGAGGCATGGAGGCCATTTTTTGCATGCACACACACACACACACACACACACACACACTCCCCATTTCTCATAGGCAAGGCTCCAGCCTCCATGACCTTCCCTGAATTCCAAAGGGCAGATTCAAACTGTTGCTAATGAAGGGAGGAGCAGCCAAGGAACCACCTGAGGAAAGATTAAAGGGACCAGAGAAGCTCATCAAGACTAGGAGATGAGGGACTTCCCTGGTGGCTCAGTAGTTAAGAATCCACTTGCTAATGCAGGGGACACGGGTTCAAGCCCTGGTCCAGGAAGATCCCACATGCCGCAGAGCAACTAAGCCCGTGTGCCACAGCTACTGAGCCTGCGCTCTAGAGCCCACGAACCACAACTACTGAGCCCGCATGCCACAACTACTGAAGCCCGCGTGCCTAGAGCACGTGCTCTGCAACAAGAGAAGCCACCGCAATGAGAAGCCCGCGCACCGCAACAAAGAGTATCTCCCGCTTGCGGCAACTAGAGAAAGCCATGTGCAGCAACAAAGACCAAAGGCAGCCAAAAACATAAATAAATTTTTAAAAGATATTTTTCGATTTTTAAAAATAATTCATCACTCACCAAAACCACCTAGTTTTTGTCTTAACCCCATGAATTGTGTCTAAGATATCTGAAATTCAAATTTATATGCCATCTGCAGAGACTAGGTTATAGCATCAGGATGACTGTACTCTTTCCTGTAGGAGGTAGATTATTGTTGTTATTCTGGGACAAGGCAGCAGTCAAAGAAATAAAGATGAGAGAATATGGCACTTGGACTAAGCCAGTGTCCCTACTCAAACTGATGTCATACATTTGTTAAAATAGATCTCATCTAGAAAGAAGACCTATTTCTTCATCCATTTTAGGTTATCTTCTTCAAATACATGAGCCAGAGTTTCATTAGCCAAATTCAATAGTGTTTTCCTTTATGAAAACACAAGGGCACATCTGTAGATACTTAGTGGTCTGTTCCAGATGAATTTGAGAAAGCTTCACTGAAAATGTCATTCATTAGGTGTGTAATAAAGTAGTGGTGTTTGTTAAAATACAGTCCATTATACCTGAGAGTGGATTTGGCCTTTATTCTCTGAAACGTCCCAATAATCTTCAGTCCTAAAAGATGTCGGGATTTTAAGAGGAACACCCACACTTCTGAAAGTCAAGGACATTTGTAACTTTCCCTTAGACAAGCACTGCAGCTCTCTGACCTCGTGGCATCCAGGCCATCTTTACTTCCATGTATGAGTCAAACTTGCTTAGAGCAAACCTGCAGGGTTGGACATCTAACAGCAGGTTTGTATAAAGACCTCTGTTTGGAAGGTGTTCCCTATCACTTCTTCCTAGATCCATCATAGAATCTCTTCCCTTCATCTTATCTGTACCTTATTAAATCTATTTCAGTGTCTTTCTTGACCTAAAGAAGAGGAGGAATTAGATTTCAGTTCTCTGCCTTTACAAGAAGCTTTCAAGTGTGTTGAGTTTAGCTTATTCCTTCTTCCTTCCCTAAACCCCCATTTGTCTAGCTTCTAGGAAACCTGGGGATGAATCTTATTAATGTTTCAAAGTCCTTATCCAAGCTCTTTTTCCAAATTTCAATAAATTCAGCTTCTTCCTTAGGACAAAAGCTTCAAGACATTGGATTTGGCAATGATTTCTTGGTATGACACCAAAGGCACAGGCAACAACAATAAAAAAATAAACAAATTGGACTTCATGAAAATTTTTGAATTTGTTCATCAAAAGACACTGCCCTCAGAGTAAAAAGGCAACCCACAGAATGGGAGAAAAAAACTTTGCAAGTCATGTATATGATGAGAGATTAATGTCCAGAATATACAGAGAACCCCTAAAACTCAATAAAAATCAAACAACCTGGGACTTCCCAGGTGGCGCAGTAGTTAAGAATTCGCCTCCCAATGCAGGGGATGTGACTTCGATCCCTTCGATATATATAAAGCCAGTAAGCACAAGAAAAGATACTCAACGTCGCTAATCATTAGGGAAATGCAAATCAAAACTACAATGAGGGGGACCTTCAAGATGGCGGAGGAGTAAGACGTGGAGACCGCCTTCCTCCTCACAAATACATCAAAAATACATCTACATGTGGAACAACTCCTACAGAACACCCACTGAATGCTGGCAGAAGGCCTCAGACTTCTCAAAAGGCAAGAAAATACTCACATACCTGGGTAGGGAAAAAGAAAAAACAAAAAACAGAGACAAAAGGATAGGGAGGGGACATGCATCTCTGGAAGGGAGCTGTGAAGGAGGAAAAGTTTCCATACACTAGGAAGCCCCTTCACTGGCAGAGATGGGGGTGTGGGTGGTGGGGGGGAAGCTTTGGAGCCACGGAGGAGAGCACAGCAACAGGGGTGAAAAGGGCAATGCGGAGAGATTCCCACACAGAGGATGGGTGCCGACGAGCACTCACTAGCCCGAAAGGCTTGTCTGCTCACCTGCTGGGGTGGGTGGGGGCTGGGAGCTGAGACATGGGCTTCGGAGTTCAGACCCCAGGGAGAGGACTGGTGTTGGCTGCGTGAACACAGCCTGAAGGGGACTAGTGTGCCACAGCTAGCAGGGAGGGAGTCCGGGAAAAAGTCTGGACCTGCCTAAGAGGAAGAAACCATTGTTTCAGGGTGCACGAGGAGAGGGGATTCCTTCCCCATCTGCCCACAGAAGGCAGAGCACCACTTAAACGAGCTCCAGAGACGGGCGCGAGCCACAGCTATCAGCTCGGACACCAGAGACAGGAATGAAATGCTAACACTGCTGCTGCAGCCACCAAGAGTCCTGTGTGCAAACACAGCTCACTATCCACACTCCCCCCCGGGGGAGACTGTGCAGCCCGCCACTACCAGGGTCTTGTGATCCAGGGACGACTTCCCCAGGAGAACACACGGCGCACCTCAGGTTGTTGCAACATCGCACCAGCCTCTGCCACTGCAGACTGGCCCCACATTCTAATTATAACTACCATATCCTTCCCTCCCACCGGCCTGAATGAGCCAGAGCACCCTATTCAGCCGCTGCTTTAACCCCCTCCTGTTTGGGTGGGGAACAAATACCTGAGGTCCACTTACACAGAGAGGTAGGGCCAAAACCAAAGCTGAACCCCAGGAGCTGTGCAAACAAAGAAGAGAAAGGGAAATTTCAACGTGCAGCCTCAGGAGCAGCATATTAAACTCCCACAATCAACTTGATAAAACCTGCATCTATGGAATACCTGAATAGACAATGAATCATCCCAAAACTGAGGTGGTGGACTTTGGGAGCAAACTGTAGACTTGGAGTTTGCGGTCTGTAACTGATTTGTTTCTGATTTTTATGTTTACCTTAGTTTAGTTTTTAGCACTTGTCATCATTGGTGGACTTGTTGATTGGTTTGGTTGTTCTCTTTATTATTATTATTTTTTTAAAATTTTAATCATTTTAAAATTTATTTATTTTCTTTCTTTTTTTCTCCCTTTTCTTCTGAGCCATGTGGCTGACAGAGGCTTGGTGCTCTGGCCTGGTGTCAGGCCTGAGTCTCTGAGGTGGGAGAGCTGAGTTCAGGACATTGGACAACCAGAAACCTCCAGGCCCCATGTAATATCAACTGGCAAGAGCTCTACCAGAGATCTCCTTCTCAACGCTAAGACCCAGCTCCACTCAACGACCAGCAAGCTCCAATGCTGGACGTCCCATGCCAAACAACTAGCAAGACAGGAACACAACCCCACCCATTAGCAGAGAGGCTGCCTAAAATCATACTAAGTTCACACTAAGTTCACAGACACACCAAAGCACACTGCCAGATGCTGCTCTGATAACCAGAAAGACAGATCCAACCACGCCCATCAGAACACAGGCACCAGTCCCCTCCACCAGGAAGCCTACACAAGCCACTGAACAAACCTCACCCACTGGGGGCAGACACCAAAAACAACGGGAACTACGAACATGCAGTCTGCAAAAAGGAGACCCCAAACACAGTAAATTAAACAAAATGAGAAGACAGAGAAATATGCAGCAGATGAAGGAGCAAGGTAAAAACCCACCAGACCAAACAAATGAACAGGAAATAGGCAGTCTACCTGAAAAAGAATTCAGAGTCACAATAGTAAAGATGATCCAAAATCTTGGAAATAAAATGGAGAAAATACAGAAACGTTTAACAAGGACCTAGAAGAACTAAAGAGCAAACAAACAGTGATGAACAACACCATAAATGAAATTAAAAATTCTCTAGGAGGAATCAATAACAGAATAACTGAGGCAGAAGAACGGATAAGTGACCTGGAAGATAAAATAATGGAAATAACTACCACGGAGCAGAATAAAGAAAAAAGAATGAAAAGAATTCAGGACAGTCTCAGAGACCTCTGAGACAACACTAAACATACCAACATTCAAATTATAGGGGTCCCAGAAGAAGAAGAGAAAAAGAAAGGGACTGAGAAAATATTTGAGGAGATCATAGTTGAACACTTCACTAATATGGGAAAGGAAATAGTCAGTCAAGTCCAGGAATCACAGAGAGTCCCATACAGGATAAATCCAAGGAGAAACATGCCAAGACACATATTAATCAAACTATCAAAAATTAAATACAAAGAAAAAATATTAAAAGCAGCTAGGGAAAAGCAACAAATAACTTACAAGGGAATCCCCATAAGGTTAACAGTTGACCTTTCTGCAGAAATTCTACAAGACAGAAGGGAGTGGCAGAACATATTTACAGTGATGAAAGGGAAAAACCTACAAGCAAGATTACTCTACCCAGCAAGGATCTCATTCAGATTCGATGGAGAAATTAAAACCTTTACAGATAAGCAAAAGTTAAGAGAATTCAGCACCACCAAACCAGCTTTACAACAAATGCTAAAGGAACTTCTCTAGGCAGGAAACACAAGAGAAGGAAAAGACCTACAATAACAAACCCAAAACAATTAAGAAAATGGTAATAGGAGCATACATATCGATAACTAACTTAAATGTAAATGGATCAAATGCTCCAACCAAAAGACATAGACTGGCTGAATAGATACAAAAACAAGACCTGTATATATGCTGCCTACAAGAGACCCACTTCAGACCTAGGGACACATACAGACTAAAAGTGAGGGGATGGAAAAAGATATTCCATGCAAATGGAAATCAAATGAAAGCTGGAGTAGCAATTCACATATCAGTCAAAATGGACTTTAAAATAAAGACTATTACAAGAAACAAAGAAGGACACTACATAATGATCAAGGGATCAATCCAAAAAGAAGATATAACAATTGTAAATATTTATGCACCCGACACAGGAGCACCTCAATACATAAGGCAAATACTAACAGCCATAAAAGGGGAAGTCAACAGTAATGCAATCATAGTAGGGGACTTTAACACCCCACTTTCACCAGTGGACAGATCATCCAAAATGAAAATAAATAAGGAAACACAAGCTTTAAATGATACATTAAACAAGATGGACTTAATTGATATTTATAGGACATTCCATCCCAAAACAACAGAATACACGTTCTTCTCAAGTGCTCATAGAACATTCTCCAGGATAGATTATCTCTTGGATCACAAATCAAGCCTCAGTAAATTTCAGAAAACTGAAATCGTAGCAAGTATCTTTGCTGACCACAATGCTATGAGACTAGATATCAATTACAGGAAAAAATCTGTAAAAAATACAAACACATGGAAGCTAAACAATACACTACTTAATAATCAAGACATCACTGAAGAAGTCAAAAAATACCTAGAAACAAATGGCAATGAAAACACAATGACCCAAAACCTATGGCATGCTACAAAAGCAGTTCTAAGAGGAAAGATTATAGTAATACAATCCAACCTCAAGAAACAAGAAACATTTCAAATAAAGAACCTAACCTTACAACTAAAGCAATTAGAGAAAGAACAAAAAACCCCAAAGTTAGCAGAAGGAAAGAAATCATAAAGATCAGATCAGAAATAAATGAAAAAGAAATGAAGGAAACGATAGCAAAGGTCAATAAAACTAAAAGCTGGTTCTTTGAGAAGATAAACAAAATTGATAAACCATTAGCCAGACTCATCAAGAAAAAAAGGGAGAAGACTCAAATCAACAGAATTAGAAATGAAAAAACAGTAATAACTGGCACTGCAGAAATACAAAAAATCATGAGAGATTACTACAAGCAACTCTATGTCGAAAAATGGACAACCTGGAAGAAATGGACAAATTCTTAGAAAAATACAACCTTCCGAGACTGAACCAGGAAGAAATAGAAAATATAAACAGACCAATCACAAGCACTGAAATTGATACTGTGACTAAAAATCTTCCAACAAACAAAAGCCCAGGATCAGATGGCTTCACAGGTGAATTCTATCAAACATCTAGAGAAGAGCTAACACCTATCCTTCTCAAAGTCTTCCAAAATATAGCAGAGGGAGGAACAAACCAAAACTCATTCTTCGAGGCCACGCTCATCCTGATAACAAACCTAGACAAAGATGTCACAAAAAAAGAAAACTACAGGCCAATATCACTGATGAACATGGATGCAAAAATCCTCGACAAAATACTAGCAAACAGAATCCAACAGCACATTAAAAGGATCATACACCATGATCAAGTGGGGTTTATCCCAGGAATGCAAGGATTCTTCAATATACGCAAATCAATCAGTATGATAAACCATATTAACAAATTGAAGGAGAAAATTCATATGATCATCTCAATAGTTGCAGAGAAAGCTTTTGACAAAATTCAACACCCATTTATGATAAAAACTTTCCAGAAAGTAGGCATAGAGGGAACTTACCTAAACACAATAAAGGTCATATATGACAAACCCACAGCCACCATGCCCTCAATGGTGAAAAACTGAAAGCATTTCCACTAAGATCAGGAACAAGGTAAGGTTGCCCACCCTCACCACTATTATTCAACATAGTTTTGCAAGTTTTAGCCACAGCAATCAGAGAAGATAAAGAAATAAAAGGAATCCAAATCGGAAAAGAAGTAGTAAAGCTGTCACTGTTTGCAGATGGCATGATACTATACATAGAGAATCCTAAAGATGCCACCAGAAAACTACTAGAGCTAATCAATGAATTTGGTAAAGTAGCAGGATACAAAATTAATACACAGAAATCTCTTGTATTCCTATACAGTAATGATGAAAAACCTGAAAGCGAAATTAAGGAAACACTCCCATTTACCATTGCAACAAAAAGAATAAAATACCTAGGAATAAACCTACCTAAGGAGACAAAAGACCTCTATGCAGAAAACTATAAGATACTGATGAAAGAAATTAAAGATGATACAAACAGATGGAGAGATATACCATGTTATTGGATTGGAAGAATCAACATTGTGAAAATGACTATTCTACCCAAAGCAATCTACAGATTCAATGCAATCCCCATCAAACTACCACTGGCATTTTTCACAGAACTAGAAAAATATCTTCACAATTTGTATGGAAACACAAAAGACCCCAAATAGCCAAAGCAATTACTTTATTTTATTTATTTATTTTTTTTGCGGTACGTGGGCCTCTCACTATTGTGGCCTCTCCCGTTGCAGAGCACAGGCTCCGGACGCACAGTCTCAGCGGCCATGGTTCACGGGCCCAGCCGCTCCGCGGCATGTGGGATCTTCCCAGATCAGGGCACGAACCCGCGTCCCCTGCATCGGCAGGCGGACTCTCAACCACTGCACCACCAGGGAAGCCCCCAAAGCAATCTTGAGAAAGAAAAACGGAGCTGGAGGAATCAGGCTCCCTGACTTCAGTCTTTACTACAAAGCTACAGTAATCAAGACAGTATGGTACTGGCACAAAAACAGAAATATAGATCAATGGAACAGGATAGAAAGCCCAGAGATAAACCCACGCACGTGTGGTCACCTTATCTTGATAAAGGAGACAAGAATATACTACGGAGAAAAGACAGGCTCTTCAATAAGTGGTGCTGGGAAAACTGGACAGCTACATGTAAAAGAATGAAGTTAGGGCTTCCCTGGTGGCGCAGTGGTTGAGAGTCTGCCTGCCAATGCAGGGGACACAGGTTTGTGCCCTGGTCCGGGAAGATCCCACATGCTGCGGAGTGGCTAGGCCTGTGAGCCATGGCCACTGAGCCTGCGTGTCCGGAGCCTGTGCTCTGCAATGGGAGAGGCCACAACAGTGAGAGGCCTGTGTACCGCAAAAAAAAAAAAAAAAAAAAAGAATGAAGTTAGAACACTCCCTAACACCATACACAAAAATAAACTCAAAATGGATTAAAGACCTAAATGTAGGGCCAAACACTATGAAACTCTTAGAGGAAAACATAGGCAGAACATTCTATGACATAAATCATAGCAAGATCCTTTTTGACCCACCTCCTAGAGAAATGGAAATAAAAACAAAAATAAACAAATGGGACCTAATGAAACTTAAAAGCTTTTGCACAGGAAACCATAAACAAGATGAAAAGACAACCCTCAGAATGGGAGAAAATATTTGCAAACGAAGCAACTGACAAAGGATTAATCTCCAAAATATACAAGCAGCTCATGCAGCTCAATATCAAAGAAAGCAAAAACCCAATCCAAAAATGGGCAGAAGGCCTCAATAGATATTTCTCCAAAGAAGATATACAGATTGCCAACAAACACAAGAAAGGATGCTCAACATCACTAATCATTAGAGAAATGCAAATCAAAACTGCAATGAGGTATCACCTCACACTGGTCAGAATGGCCATTATCAAAAAATCTACAAACAAATGCTGGAAAGGGTGTGGAAAAAAGGGAACCCTCTTGGTGGGAATGTGAATTGGTACAGCCACTATGGAGAACAGTATGGAGGTTCCTTAAAAAACTAAAAATAGAACTACCATACGACCCAGCAATCCCACTACTGGGCATATATCCTGAGAAAACCATAATTCAAAAAGAGTCATGTACCACAATGTTCATTGCAACTCTATTTACAATATCAAGGACATGGAAGCAACCTAAGTGTCCATCGACAGATGAATGGGTAAAGAAGATGTGGCACATATATACAATGGAATATTACTTAGCCATAAAAAGAAATGAAATTGAGTTATTTGTATTGAGGTGGATGGACCCAGAGACTGTCATACGGAGTGAAGTAAGTCAGAAACAGAAAAACGAGTACCGTATGCTAACATATATATATGGAATCTAAAGAAAAAAAAAAGTTCTGAAGAACCTAGGCGCAGGACAGGAACAAAGATGCAGACGTAGAGAATGGACTTGAGGACGTGGAGGGGGAAGGGTAAGTTGGGACAAAGTGAGAAAGTGGCATGGACATATATACACTGCCAAATGTAAAATAGATAGCTAGTGGGAAGCAGCCGCATAGCACAGGGAGATCAGCTCGGTGCTTTGTGACCACCTAGAGGGATGGGATAGGAAGTGTGGGAGGGAGATGCAAGAGGGAGGAGATATGGGCATATATGTATATGTATAGCTGATTCACTTTGTTATACAGCAGAAACTAACACACAATTGTAAATCAATTATACTCCGATAAAGACGTTTAAAAAATAAGCTACAATGAAATACCATCTCACACCCATCAGGATGACTACTATCAAAAAAACAAAATAATAAGTGTTGGTCCAGATGTGGAGAAATTGGACCCCTTATGCCCTGTTGGTGGGGATAGAAAATGTTACGGCCACTGTAGAAACCAGTATGACAGTTCCTCAGGAACTTAAAAATAGAAATACCATAGGATCCAGCAAATTCCACTTCTGGGGATATAACCAAAAGAATTGAAAGCAGGGTCTCAAAGGGATATTTATATACCCACAATCACAGCAGCATTATTCACAACAGCTAAAATGTGGATGCAACTGAAATATTCAACCACAGATGAAAAGATAAGAAAAATGTGGTATATACGTAATGGAATATTATTTAGCCTTAAAAAGGAAGGAAATTCTGCAATATTGTATAACATGGATAAACCTTGGGAACATTATGCTAAGTGAAATAAGCCAGTCACAAGAAGACTTATACTGTGTCTTCTTATATGAGAAGTGTTTCATGTGTTTGTTGGCATTCCACTTATATGAGGTACTTAGAGTAGAGAAGATATACAGATGGGAAATATGCGTATGAAAAGATGTTCCTCAAAACATGTCATCAAAGAAATGCAAATGTCCATAGATGAGTGGACCCAAGTTTGGTTTGGTAACATTTATGGAGTGGCTATTTGGAGAGGGGCAGGGGGTATATGGGAAACCTCTGTACCTTCCTCACAATTTTGCTGTGTGCCTAGCACTGTTATTTTCAAACGTCTCAAAAAAGAGAGACTCAGGAATGTGATAAAGCTGAAAGAAAAATTTAGATAAACACAGGTTAACAATATTAAAGTGCATAAGAAAGCATTTAACATATATCTAGATATGTTACTCTTTCAAATTTGCTCAATTTTTCTATTACATGGTTTAAAGTAATCAATATGGCATCAATAATATTAATTCATTGTAGAAAATGAATTAAGTGACATATGATGCTGATATGGCAGATCCTTAATAAATTACTAAATCCCCAAGTTACTTTGGACAATTGAAAGAATAAGAAAGTAAGAACTAAGAAAAATGAAGGAAGCCAATCTCCCTCCCACAGTCCATGATATTTTGACTCTTTGCTTCAATTTTCCTCATATACAAAGAAAGAAAAACACCAGGAAATAGAGTTGATGGTTTAGTCAATGTTCAGAAATTTTAAATTGTCAGTTTCAACCTTCACGAAACTTGAAAAATGTACTATTTTTGGTCACATTTCCTGTGTTTGTCAAACTGGTTTAGCCAGTTTTTCACTCTTTGTAATCCAGGTAGACTCAAATTAAAAATGCCTCATTGTCGACACGTGAGTACCAGAATACACATCCATATGTTTATCATCTAGTGTGAATGATGCCTGAGGAGACAAGACAAGGCTTTAGGTACTACTAAAAGTAAATTTACAGTATTTGAGAAACATGGTCAAGACGGTACAGAAAAATAAGGTAAAACATTATATACAATAGTAGATAAAGTCTGAGTATCTTAAGGAAATGCAAGAAAAAAACAAGCTGACTGAAGCAAAAATATACAAAATGTGGCAAGACTGACCATGTGTTTGTAATTGTTAAAGCTGGATAATAGTACATGGCAGTGAATCATTCCATTCCCTTGACTTTGTGTTTGAAATTTTCCATACCAAAAAAAAAAAAACAAACCAGGAGAAAAATAAATCTGAAAAAATCCAACTTGTGTTTTTTGAAGACCTTTATTAAACAACTACATAAAAATATAGAAAAGTAATAATGAAAACATGATGCATTGAATTATAAGCTTTCTAGGGAAAAATAATACAATACAGAATATTGAATTAATAACAGGGGGAAAAAGACCATCAATTAACCAAGAAAAGGTTGTGACTTTTAATGAAATGAGTAAGTTCGGTATTCTTCTTTGTTGTTGCTTTAAGCTTTTAACAAGATAAATGAGAATGCTGGTTTAAACACACGCATGCGCGCGCGTGTGTGCGCGTGCGCGCGCGCGCACACACACACACACACACACACACACACACACAAAAACACACACACACACACACACTGTCCATTGCCCCAAACAGGAGAGGGGATTCTTAGGAAATTGCAACTTATATAAGCAAGTACAATTGACCCTTGAACAACATGGGTTTGAACTGCACAAGTCCACTTATATGCAGATTTTTTTTTCAATAACTGCGTACTATGTTACTACATGATCTAAGGTTGGTTGAATCTTTGGATGCAGAACCATGAATACGGAGCGCCGATTTCAGACTGTTTAGGAATGGGCACCTCTAACCCTGGCGTTGTTCAAGGGTCAGTGGTAGTTTTAGATAAATGATTTGTGAAAGTTTTTGTCCTAAGCCATTTATTTTTTTAAATCACTGGGTGCTAGGAAACTAAATGTTTCTAAAATACAAATATGGTACCAATTCAAAGACAAAAGGGACGTTTTTGGTTAAAATGATATTACATTGAGTCCAATACAAATACCTTAGTAAAATTATGTGTAGCCAAAAACTTTTGGAAATAGGATCAAATGAAAAACAAAAGTAAAGTTTTAAAGAAAAAACAGGCCTAATATTTAATAGTTTTTGTTAGTAGAATCACAGTATTAGTGGGGTGGAGGACCTTAGTATGTTACCCATTGTTTGGTCTAAAATAAAATATATACACTGCCTCAGGAAATTTTGTCTGAAAATTGAATCTGCATTATGGACTAGCTTCTCAGTGAAGAACCTCAAGCTGAATGATGAGGGTGACTTGTTAAGGAAAAATAAAATAAAGAGTTTTTATCATTAGGAAAACAATAAAAATTACAAGCCTGCATATTTTGTTCTCAGAAGTTCCCTTTGGAACGAAAAAAGCACAAATGCCCTGGTATACTACCTACCCTGGTCTGAGGGCTTTCTTTGTTTGCTACTTTGTTCCCCTGTTTCTGACCATTTCTTAGCACCCCTGGACCCTGTCTGTAATCTAACATCCAATTCTTATCAGAATTTTCTGTCCCCTGAATCAATCCTGTCAACTCCTTAAAGCTAATTTTGTATAGAACAAGATTTATTTAAACAATCTTTCTGACAAATTTATTTAAAGACTCCTAATTTAGAAGGAAGAAAAACACAGTTAAGAGGTAACTAAATAATTTAGTGATTCTCACAAGGAGACCTAAGGGAAAACTTAGGAGTGCACATGGGTACTTATTTTTTCTGCTTTATTGAGGTATAAATGACAAATAAAATTGTAAGATAATTAAAGTGTGCAACATGATGAGTTGATATACATCTACGTTGTGAAAGGATTCCCCTCCCCCCAGTCAAGTTAATTAACATATCCATCACCTAACATATTTGCCTTTTTTCTTTTTGTGGTGAGAACATTTCAGTTTTACTCTCTTAGCAAATTTCAGTTATACAAAACAGTGTTATCAACTCATAGTCACCATGTTATACATTAGATCCTCAGTCCTTATTCATCTCATAACTGACTTTTTCCTTTTTACCAACCTCTTACTTCCCCCATCTGCATTCCCTGGAAACCACTTTTCTACTCTGTTTCTATGTGTTCAACTTTTGTTTTAGATTCCCCATCTAAGTGATACTGTAACCGAAAGTGGGGTCTGGCTGCTGACCACTCAAAAGCCAATAAAGGGACTTCCCTGGTGGCCCAGTGGTAAAGAATCTGCCTTCCAATACAGGGGATGCAGGTTCGGTCCCTGGTCGGGGAACTAAGATCCCACATGCCGCGGGGCAACTAAGCCCGCGCACCACAACTAGAGAGAGAGAAGCCTGTGCACGGCAGTGGAGATCCTGCGTGCCGCGACTAAGACCCAACACAGCCAAAAATAAATAAAATAAATAAATATTAAAAGCCAATAAAGAGGCAAGTTTGGTGGAAAGGAAAGTTTGCTTTATTTTGGATGCTAGCAAGTGTGGGGGAGGGCGGATGCCTGTCCATAGGCCTATTCACCCCCACTGAAAATCAGGGGGAAGAGCTTTTATAGACAGAGGGAGGGGGCTACATGCAGAAATAGCACAGTCAGCTCTGACAGTCATCTTGAAAGTGGTCATCGGTGGTCTGATCAGCATCATCTTGATTGTTTTAAGTACAATTAATCTTTATCTCCAGGGTAGGTTTGTTTCCATTCCTTGAGGCCAGTTCTCGGAATTGTGGCAGCTTATGTCGTGGCTACAGTCTGGTCATCACGAAGTTAACTTCACCTGGTGTGGGTTTCAGTATCTATAAGACAGCTCACAGGATATGGCTCAGAATATTATCTATAGTTCTTGAGAAGGAACTAAAGGTCCTTGACTATGCTTAATGACTAAACTATTATTATTTGGTCTCCTTTGACTCTTGTCCTTTGTTTCTGCATTTTCTCACTTCTCTGATTAAACTTATTCTTTGGCTAAAGTTTTTCCACAGACAAAAGGCAGGCTGAGGACATGGTGGGCATATACCACAGGGTCCTGCTCCATTTCAATACCATACAGTGTTTGTCTTTGTCTGGCTTATTTCATTTAGCATAATGCCTTCCAGGTTATCCACATTGTCAAAAATGACAGGATTTCCTTTTTTTTTTAAGGCTGAGTAATATTCCTCTGTGTGTGTGTGTGTGTGTGTGTCTGTAAGTGTATCTAATAATTTCTTGATTATTCTTCCACTGACAGACACATAGGTTGTTTTCATACCTTGGTTATTGTGAATAATGCTGCAATGAACATGGGAGTACAGCTATCTCTTTGAGATAATGGTTTTGTTTCCTTCGGATATATACTCAGACGTGGGATTGCTAGATCATATGGTAGTTCTATTTTAATTTTTTGAGGAACCTCAAAAACTGTTTTCCACTGTGGCTGTAGCAGTTTACATTCCCATCATGTGTGCATAAGAGTTCCCTTTTTTAAATATGAAAGCATTTATTGTGTTCAGAAAGATAAATTTATAATATATTACACATGAAAAACTTACAACTTACTTTGTAGGACAGCCTCTTAGAATGTAAAGTTAATTTTAAATTACAATGAATGTACAACACTATATAGTATAAGCTCCTGTCTTTTTGAACAGTGTAATGATCATTCTTGAGAATTAAAATAAGTTTCTGTAGTATTCATTGCTGTAGCTATACAGGAATAGCACAGACACCTTTTTTCAACTTTGATGTTATAAATTTCATCACAGACTAATTTGAGGTATCTTTATTTTGACAAGCATGACAGCAGCTACTTCACAGTTGTGTTAAATGCCTGTTCATCAGCATCCCACTCTAATGATAAAAACTGTAAGATAGGGCTTCCCTGGTGGCGCAGTGGTTGAGAGTCCGCCTGCCGATGCAGGGGACGTGGGTTCGTGCCCCGGTCCGGGAAGATCCCACATGCCGCGGAGCAGCTGGGCCTGTGAGCCATGGCCGCTGAGCCTGCGCGTCCGGAGCCTGTGCTCCGCAACGGGAGAGGCCACAACAGTGAGAGGCCCGCGTACAGCAAAAAAAAAAAAAAAAAAAAACTGTAAGATTGTTTCTTTGGGTAGATCCACAGCCAAAATTTCAATTTCACTGCTTTTCTGATGTAAGTTGGCAAGGCAGGTACGAAGTGTTTTTATCTGAGTTTCATACCATCCCCTAGTGTTGGCTGACAGCTTCCCTGGGACTATCACACTCACAATATGAACAAATGTTGCTTCATGGATTTCAACAAACTTGAAGCATGTGAAAATGACCCCTTCAGATTTTGTACTGCAAGATTTTCAGAAATTTCTCTGATAGTCCTTTTGTAATTGAGCAGGACCCAAGGGGCCTTCCTGTGATACCTGCCCCCCACGTCCTCCACTTGCCTCTTGTCTGTAGAAAAACTTTAGCCAAAGAATTAATTTAATCAGAGAAGTGAGAAAAATGCAGAAGCAAAGAAAAGCAGTCAAATAAGACAAAATAATAATAGTTTAGTCATTAAACAAAGTCAAGGACCTCTAGTTCCTCCTCAAGGGCTATAGCTAATATTCTGAGCCATGTACTTTGAGCTGTTTTGCAGATACAGAAACCCCAACCAGGTGGAAGAAGTTAACTGCAATGATGACAAGACTGTAGCCATGACATAAACTGCTCCATCTTACACAATTCCAAGAACTGGCCTCAAGGAAATGGGAACAAACAGACCCTGGAACTGAAGGTTAACTGTACTTAAAACAGTCAAGATGACACTGATCAGACCACCACATGACCAAATTCAAGTTGATTGTCAGAGTTGACTGTGCTGTTCTGCATGTAGCCCACTCCCTCCACTTATAACTCCTGAAACTTCCCTTTAAAATCTCATGCCCCTTGATTGGCAGTTGGGAGTTGGTTCTTTGGGACATGAGTCCACCTTCTTCCCAGGATTGCTGGCCTCCTAAATAAAGCAACCTTTCCTTTCTACCAATACTTGTCTCTTGAGTATTGGCTTTCAAGCACCAAGCAGCCAAATCTAAGTTTAGTAACACTTTCATCACTGACTTTAGTTCTCAGTTTCTGCCCAACATGGACCACGAGATTGGACTCCAGCACTCACTTCTCTGTTAGCCATTCCTTCTCAAAAGATTTAACCTTGACATGGCTTCCTTCTTTATCTGAGACAAGGGTCACATAGGTGAGTTCATCATGTCTGCAGTACTCCTGTAATTCCTCTTGGGATTGTGACAAGTCATACATGATTTCTGCTGTGATTCTTGCTGACCAGAGTTTCTGGGCTCGGTTGATGGCCCTGGTCATGGACATCTGGCCAGCACTTACAACAAGGAGGTCACAAGAGCTTATTATAACAGGTTCTTCCAGGTTGAGGACAGAAGATTCCCTTTTCTCCACATCCTTGCCAACACCTATTATCACTTGCCTTTTCATTAATAGTCCTCCTAAGTGGTGTGAGGTAATATTGCAGTTTTGATTTGCATTTCTCTGATGATTAGTGATGTTAAGCCCCGTTTTATGTGCCTGTTAGCCATTCGTATGTCTTCTCTGGAAAAACTCTATTCCAATCTTTTGCCCATATTTTAATTGGGTTGTTTGTAAGTTTTTTGCTATTAAGTTGTACGAGTTCCTTGTATATTTTGGATATTAATCTCGCAACAGTTATGTAGTTTGAAATATGTTCTCCCATTCCATAGGTTGCGTTTTCATTTTGTTGATGGTTTCCTTTGCTGAGCAGAAACTTTTTCCCCACATTTGGTTCACTGGTATAATAGTAGCAGAAATACTACTGTCAAGTTTATAACAACTCTAAGTTGAAAGGTATGAAACAAAAAATGAATATATAGAATAAACAGATTATAGAATTATCCATGGGAGAAAAACCTTCTGTGATAAATGACTTCTGACCTTTTAAAAAATATTTATTTATTTATTTATTTGGCTGTGTGGGGTCTTAGTTGCAACACAGGGGATCTTCATTGCTGTGTGTGGGATCTTCACCATGGTGTGCAGGATGTTTAGTTGCAGCATGTGGAATCTTTAGTTGCAATATGCGAACTCTTAGTTGTGGCATGTGGGATCTAGTTCCCTGACCAGGGATCGAACCTGGGCCCCCTGCTTTGGGAGCACAGAGTCTTAGCCACTGGACCACCAGAGAAGTCCCGACTTCTGACTTTTTAGCAGTATTCAGTTGGGAGTTCCAGGAACTGAAATATTTTGTCTTAAGTTACAGTAGTTTTCTGTATAAGACTTAGCTTTGTTTTCCTAGAAACTTGATGATAATTTTTCAGAGACACATAACCAACAAATGATTCTCTGCCTCATTTAAAAATTGCATTCATTATTTACCAAAAAAGGAGAAAAATATAATAAATTTTAGAAATATTTATTTCAAATGTATTAATAAAATAGGTCTTTGACACTGCAACTTTTAGTTTCCTGGAAAATTCACTTATGTGGAATGGCTTATTCTCTGACAGGGGCACAGTACAAGATTTTTAGTTTTATATAATCCCACTTGTTATTTTTGCTTTTGTTGCCTTTGCTCTTGGTGTCAAATCCAGAAAATCATTGCCAAGACCAATGTCAAGGAGCTTACTCTTTATATTTCTTCTAGAAGTTTTACAGTTTCAGGTCTTATGTTTATGTCTTTAATCCATTTTGAGTTGATTTTTTTGTATGGTGTAAGATAAGAGTGCAATTTCATTCTTTTGCATATGACAATCCAGTTTTCCTAACACCATTTATTAAAAAGACTGTCCTATTGAGATGATCATGTGATTTTTATCCTTCATTTTGTTAATGTAGTGTATTGTATTATTGATTGATTTGCAGTTGTTGAACCATCCTGTATCCCTGGAATAAATCCCATTTGATCATGTTGAATAATTGTTTTCATGTACTATTGAATAGAATTCACTAATATATTGTTGAGAATTTTTGCATCTATGTTCATTAATGATATGACTTGTAATATTCTTTTCTTGTAGTGTTCTTGTCTGGCTTTGGTATCAGGGTAATGTTACCCTTGTAAAATAAATTTGGAAGTGGTTTTTTGAATTTTATTTTATTTTTTTATACTGCAGGTTGGAAGTGTTTTCTTGTCTTCTTTTTTGGGAGAGTTTGAGAAGGACTGGTATTAGTTCTTCTTTAAATGTTTAGCAGAATTCAACAGTGAAGCTGTCTGGTCTTGGAATTTTCTTTGTTGGGAGGTTTTTTTTATTACTGATTCAGTCTCCTTTACTAGCAATTGGTCTGTTCATATTATCTATTTTTTCATAATTTAGTCTTGGTTGGTTGTATATTTCTAGTAATTTCTCAATTTCTTCCAGGTTGTCCAATCTGTTGGTGTATAATTATTCACAGTAGTTTCTTAGGATCCTTTGTATTTGTGTAGTATCAGTTGTAATGTCTTCTCTTTAATTTCTAATTTTATTTGAGTCTTCTTTTCTTGGTAAGTCTAGCTAAAGGTTTGTCTATTTTGTCTTTTCAAAAAACTGCTCTTAGTTTCATTGATCTTTTCTCTTTTCTTTCTTTTTAGTCTGTATTTCATTTATTTCTGCTCTGATCTTTGTTATTTCCCTTCTTAACTTTGTTCTTCTTCTTCTAGTTGCTTAAGGTGTAAAATAAAGTTGCTTGTTGGAGATATTTCTTTTTTCCTTAATATAGGTATTTATAGCTATAAACTTCTTTCTTAGAACTGCCTTTTCTTTGTCCCATAATTGTTATATTGTTTATATATTTGTTATAACAATTTTATTAGAAACTTTTGTATTTTGGGGACTTCCCAGGTGGTCCAGTGGCTAAGACTCCGTGCACCCAGTGCAGGGGGCCCGGGTTTGAACCCTCGTCAGGGAACTAATCCCACATGCTGCAACTAAGAGTTTGCATGCCACAACTAAGACTTGGCATGCTGCAACTAAGAGTTCACATGCCGCAACTAAAGATCCCTCATGCCACAGCTAAGACCCAGTGCAACCAAATAAATAAATTAAACAACAACAACAACAACAACAACTAATGAAGGCATAAGGAATCTAGATTACAAGAGAAAAGTATGCTCTTGACAAACTGGGAGAAGTTTAATTTAACATTTTTGCAATCTTTTAAATATCTATGACCTCTTCTAACAAAAAACATCAGTAAGCTTTATGAGCCTTCAAAGGTCTCTTCATTACAGATGCAGGCCATTTTTAACTGCTGCCATGCAGGTTCAAATAGGCAAAACAATTTTGGAAAAAAAAAGGGAAAAAACAAAACAAAACATGTTTCAGTTGAAAACTTTAGGACCTAAAGGAGACAAATGTATTTGCACTAAAACACAGCCAGAACGGAGAGAAAAAAACACTTATTGCAAAGGAATTGATATTGAATATTTAAAGATTTTATGAAGAAGAATTTGTACTTGGGCCAGAAGATTGCATTTCTTTTCCAATTGCTGCTAGATAAACTAGGGATGTGTGTTTTCATTACAAAAGAACTCCTTGAATTAAAAAAGTACTCAAAAAATAAATTAATTAATAAATTAAAAAGTACTCAAATCAGTTTACTTAAATAGAAAATTCCCATAAGTGCTTGTGTTTGTGTATGGGTATGGGTATATTCTTATATGTGAATAAAAGTGTTGAGAGAAGGCAAACTTAAATGGAAGTCTGCAGAGTTGTTGATACATGCTCTAGCCTACATCACTTCATCTCTAGAAAAGCTTCAACAGCAAAGCAAAAATCACAGAGCCACAGTTGCTGACTGGCTTAAGAAGAAGTGGGAAAACAAAGTAACAAAGTAAAAAAATAGAAATCAGCTACTTGAACCTGGAGGGAAGTCAAGAATAACTAAATACGTACAGAAAGAAAGAAAGAAAAACTGTATTTTCTGGGTGAAAAACAAAAAGGGAAAGATGAAATTAGACTTCTAATCCTTTCTCCCTTAATAGAGAAAAATAAAAGAAGATGTAATCCTTTCAACTTCCTCTGGAAATTGGTGAGTTCCTTATACATAAATATATTATTAATTATCTCTATTATATTGATATAGTTAGTATGGTATGTATTGGATTGAACATATACTCCCTTTAGCTAAAGAAATTCATTCCACTCATCCAGTATCTCTGGGAAAATCATCATATGGCAGTAGGGGAAACTTACTGGAGTACTTCTTTACTAGAATTGGTACTATCGGAATTTTAACTATTCCAGCTACTAATTTTCCAAAATAATTTTTGACTACTCCCTCTGTCTAATTTTGTAGAAGTGTATTGTCTTGAGAGAGATTTAATTCAGACTTAGTTTCTTCTTCCAGGACATGATTAACAGACCTTTAGGTATACAAACCTCCATTTGAAGAGAAGGCCATCCTCCTAACTGCTTTAAGTATAACAGACCAAGTTGAAAATTCATTCCCCACAACCTAGGTTATCTCCACCCTTGGCTTGAGTGGGGCTGACTCCTCCCCCAAGTTCTCAGGACTTTTGATGCTGGAACTCCAGGGACCCCGCAGAAACCACACACCTTTCCCCTGCCCATATCCCTCATCGGCCCCCGACTGTTCAGAGAATATACTCATGTCTACTGAAGAGCTCAGGGAAGGCCACTAGCTGGGCAAAGAGACTTCAGGCAAATACCTTTTTGGTGAGTAATATATGAAACACAAAATTCAGAGTCAGCTGGCCTCACTGATTATTAATCTCCTGATGTAGATTATTCATATAAACTAGTTGGTCTGATTTTCCTGGAGATGTTATAGGAATGGAATGACATAAAGGCTTGTGGACATGTCCTTACATTCTTCTCTTCTTTCAAAAGATAGAAAGAGGAAATGAAGTAAGAAAGACAGGCTTGGGGGTTCCCTGGTGGCGCAGTGGTTGAGAATCCGCCTGCCAATGCAGGGGACACGGGTCCGAGCCCTGGTCCGGGAAGATCCCACATGCCACGGAGCAGCTAAGCCCGTGCGCCACAACTACTGAGCCAGTGTTGTAGAGCCCACAAGCCACAACTACTGAGCCCACGTGCCTAGTGCCCGTGCTCCATAACAAGAGACGCCACCGCAATGAGAAGCCCATGCACCACAACGAAGAGCAGCCCCCGCTCGCCACAACTTGAGAAAAGCCCGCGCACAGCAACGAAGACCCAATACAGCCAAGAATAAATAAATTAATTAAATCCATAAAAAAAAAAAAGACAGGCTTATGCTATGAGAGCTGCTCCTATGTTTGTGCATTTTTTTAAATCTTTTATCAGCTTTATTGAGACATAATTGATATATAACATTGTGTAAGTTTCAGATGTACAGCGTGTTGATTTGATACACGTATATTGTGAAATGATATATATACCACCATAGTGTGAGCTAACATCTCTATCACCTCACATACTTATCATTTCTCTTTTGTGGTGAGAACATTTAAGATCTACTCCTAGCAACTTTCAAGTATATAATACAGCATTGTTTATTATAATCACCACGCTGTACATTAGATCCCCCAAACTTTTTCATCTTATAACTGAAAGTTTGACCCACATCTCCCCATTTCCTTCACCCCCAGCCCCTGTTAACTGCCATTCTACTCTCTGTTTCTATCAGTTTGGCTTTTTTAGATTCCACAGATAAGCGATATCATACAGTATTTGTGTTTCTCTGTCTGCCTTATCAATATTTCACTTAGCATAATGTCCTCCAGGTTCATCCATGTTGTCACAAATGGCAGAATTTACTTCTTTCTCATGGCTGGATAATAATTGATTGTATATATATGACATCTTTTTAATTGAAGTATAGCTGATTTATAATATTGTATTAGTTTCAGGTGTAGAGCATAGTGGCTCAGTATTTTTGATGTCTGTGCATTTTTGATAAAGAAATCTGAGTCCCATAGGAATATAGGGTGTTTGTAAGGGTGAGCCACCAGTTCTATAAATGTGCCACCTAACAAACTATTTTGGCTGCATGGCTTGCCAGGGGGTATATTCATTCAAAACCAAAACAGGCATAGCTAATCCACTCTCCCAGCAACCACACAGCAGGCTGCAGTGACTACGGGGCCATTATTCCCTCCAGCCAGGCATAAAAATAGAGGCTGAGTATCCAAGGAGGTTTGTTTAATGGTTACAATCAGAGCCCATGTAACCAAGACCCACAGGGAATCAAAAGAGGGAATTCTTTACACTATGCCGAGATAGTGCCTTCTGAGAGAGAAAATTCCTAATGTACTATCAATACTTGGAGAGATTTTGTTCCCTAGTCTTTGGTGAATCCATCGTTGAGTTCACGTCCAGGGTTAAGCAGATCTGCTAAACAATTCTTTAATGGTGATTACTTTCAAATGAAGGACTTGAAATTTAACTTTACCCAATTTTATCAACATGCAAGGTAAACATTTATTTTCTTCTAAAACACATTATTTAACAAGAATATATTTAAGTAGAGAAAAGCTTTCTAATTCTCTCTGGTGAACGTTGCACCTTGTGTGAAATGACTGCCAAGTGCAGAGCTGAAGAGAATCTCTGCCTGCCTGTTCAGATCTGGGGAGGGGGCTCACTGGCCCTACAGAGGATCTAAGCCATACGCTCAATAAAAGGATTGTAACCTATCACAATCGTACAAAAGGAATGAAGGCAAACTTCTGATGAGGATGAACGAAGTAGGTAACTGCCAGTATGAGTTAACTCTAAAAGGCAGCTACTTCTTTGATCTCTTCTGAAAAAGAAATAAGAAAAACTTCTTTATCAGAATAGAGGAAGTTCAAATAAGGGAATTTATTTCTATTTCCCATTGTTACATTGTCTGAATTTTAGAAAATATTCCCTGGAATAAAACAAAATATTTATGTATTTCATAAGCACTGGAATTTTTAGCACTCGTGCTTTCCTTTGTAGGAACGGCATCAGTGAAATATTCCTTGACTGATACAGGGCCGTGTGTGCTGGATGGGAGAAGCGCTTTACGTTTCTGAACTTAGTAAAAAATACTACATAAGTCTTATATTAGTTTTGATACTGCATCAGGCATGCTCTTCTAACTTGTTTCTAAGTATTCTAAGTTCAGTTATTAGAATTATTATTTTATAGAAGAATCTTATTTTCTTTTTAAACATATAGAATTATGTATCTTCATACATCAGATTTAAAAATTTTTGTAATGATGTCTACTAACTCCATTTTTTAAATGAGTGCTAAGACCAATTATTTTTCTTTTTTAAAAAAATATTTATTTATTTGGTTGTACTGGGTCTTAGTTGAGGCAGGCGGGCTTCTTAGTTGCAGACCACCAGTTCCTTAGTTGCGGCATGCATGTGGGATCTAGTTCCCTTCCCAGGGATAGAACCTGGGCCCCCTGCCTTGGGAGCACAGAGTCTTAACCACTGTACCACCAGGGAAATCCTTATTCTCTTTTTCACTGAAAATGATTGAAATTCTGCATTCTTCAGGGAAGGAAACAAGCACTAAAATATTTTACTGACTTTAATGATCATGTAAAATAGGGATTGCACAGTTTTTAAAGTACTTTAAAAATACTTCCCATGAAACTATTATATAGATTTGAAACTTTGATACTTTAAAAAAATTACCAATAAATAAATTACCTTGGTAAAAATTAACAACACTAATATGTACAAAATAGATAACTAATGAGAACCTGCTATGTAGCACAGAGAACTCTACCTCACTTCACTGTACAGTAGAAACTAACACAACATTGTAAAACAACTATACCCCAATTAAAAAAAAAAAAGATTTACATGCATATCAAAGGAAAAAAAAGATTGAGACATGAATCTCATATCTGAACATGGGTTTCATTTTGTATGATCTCTTCAGAGCTGGATGAGGACAAGATTGCCGACACCATGAAGAAAGCCCTCCCTACCGTGGGCTGGGATTGGCATGTCTGTTCTTGGTGGACTCTCCCTTCGTCCATGGGAATATTGTGATGAGTGTTATTCACCTGGGAAATGAGGTCTGAAGGAAGGATTGGAGCAGGGCGATCATTCTATAAAACCCAGGCTTAGGTGGGAAAATGCAGAGGGAACAGTAACGAATGTGGAACCAGATAACTGTCTCACTCCTGGACAAATTCTGTAGCGTTTACATCTATAGCACAATTATGAGGCCATTTATAAGGTACAATGTCTTATAAAAGTGGAATTATACATGTGAGTTGTCTTAGCTACAATACAGAAAAGATGAACAAGAAGATAGTTTAAAGAAAAAATATTTTTCTCCTCTCTCATTTTACATGAAGGATAAAACATGAAATTCTATTAATTTTCTTACTTAGGTTTTAATAAGCATTTTGTGTACTTCCTAACATTGAGGTCAAGAAAACCTGATGAGTAGGGTGGTCTGAGTATGCCTTCCTAGAAGCAGTGTCCAGATGGACTCTGGTTGCCATTGTGTACTGGGCACAGCATGGAATCATGTGCACATCTTCTTTGACCCAGTAAATCTCCTTGGACATTCACATACCCTCTCTGCACACCCCTGCACACCCCTGCTTAGACAAGCCCTTCACAGAACCCCCCTCTCCCTGGCATCCCAGATATTGTCCTAAATGAAAATAGCTAGCAAAGAGAATGAGATCAAAACAATGACTTAAATGACTTATTAAATTTCAGGCTTGTTTTGACAAAATTATATATTAATTTTCTAAACATTCTAAACAATTCATCCTTCAGAAATTTTAATACCTTTTGTAAACTTTCAAAATGTAACTATAAATTCTAGGACACCTTTTTGCTTTCTCATTAATCTCTCACCAAGACCATAGCATACTTTGTAGGTTGAGACATGGAGTGGTAGAAATTGTTGAAGTAATAAATATAGTGGTTAAGAATTTAAAAGGAAGAGTATTGTACAGAATCTCTTTCCCATGTATTCCATTAAGCACTTTTATTCATGAAATATATCTGCTTAACATAAAATTATATTAAGTCCTGTTTAGTGTCTACCAAAAATCACTTTTGCAGCTCCCTCTATTAACAAATAAACAATGATTTCATTGTTGTTCCCATGGATGTTCTATAACAGAACTGCGCTGAATTGTGGCCATTAATATCCCAAAGGCCATGATATACACTGTTCAAAAAAAAGTCCAGCAAATAGAAAAAATAGAAATACAAGCGAGTTTTCTCATTTAAGAGTATACTTCAGGGCTTCCCTGGTGGCGCAGTGGTTGAGAGTCCGCCTGCCGATGCAGGGGACACGGGTTCGTGCCCCGGTCTGGGAAGATCCCACATGCCGCGGAGCGGCTGGGCCCGTGAGCCATGGCCGCTGATCCCGCGCGTCCGGGGCCTGTGCTCCGCAACGGGAGAGGCCACAACAGTGAGTATACTTCAACCGCTGGTAAAAGACTAAGTTAAAATGAATAAATTGTGCAACTATTAAAAAGAATTAGTTGTATCTAAAATTTTTTTTTAAAATGAGTAAATTAAAAACACGTTGTATTTTTTTTTCCCTATCTGCAGCAATGTCCGGAGACAAGGAAATTCCATGATGTCAGCAGTTGAAAGATGACACATTACTAATTTGAAATGTCACTGCAAAGAAGTAAATGAATAATTCAGGATGAAAGTAAACCCTAAAAATTGGAGAGGAATTCCCTTATTAACTGTGGTTCCAGCTAAAGAGCCTAGTTATTTCAGTGAGAAATAAAATTTATAAGTATTGATAATGAAATACCATTTTGTCTATTTTTCATATTTTAAATGAACAAATCTTTATTAAGCACTTACTATTTACCTAATAATTCTAAAAGCTGCTGTTTATTGGGTACCTAGTATGTGTCAGTACGTATGTACTGACAAGTTAAATGTACAAGTTATCCACACAGTTATATCATACAAGGGGTATGTACCTTAGCCCAGTATACACAATAACATGACATTTGGGTATTGAATTACAATCTGAATTACAATTCTCCAGGTTAGTGAGTAAAGTGAAACTCAGATATTGTTTTCTCAAAATCTGTCTAAGCTCAAAATGGCATTCTCATCTTCTCTGTGGTTGATAATATTCAGAGTTTTACAGACTAAAACCCAGTTTTTGCCACTAAAGATTTTTTTAAAAAATATTTATTTATTTGGTTGCACCGGGTCTTAGTTGCGGCAGGTGGGATCCTTAGTTGCAGCATGCGAACTCTTAGTAGCGGCATGTGTGTGAGATTTAGTTCCCTGACCAGGGATCGAACCTAGGCCTCCTGCATTGGGAGCACAGTCTTATCCACTGCACCACCAGGGAAGTCCACCACTAAAGATTTTTAATAAACTTATGAATACAGTTTCTGGTTCTGCATGTAAGGAGCTTGGAAGTTACTACTCCATCCTAACAACAAGTAAATGTTGAACAAACTGCAAAATCAACAACTCTTCTTGGATCTATAAGGGGAGGACACAGGGCATGATACTCAACTCTAGCCCATTCTAGCTATCCTGTTCCAACTAAAAGAGAAGAGAAAAAAACTAAAAAACACTTGTGCAGTTCACAGACCAGAGGCATAGACCCACTAAAAAACTGAGACCTAATCGTAGACGTAACACACACCTCCCCACCAGAACATTAAAAGCCTATTTATAGCAATTCCTTTTGCTCAGTACATCATGTTTGGCTATTAAGAAAAAGTTACAATCCTCCTAAAAGGCAAAAAAAAAAGCACCCCCAAACAAAAAAAGCCCCACAATTTGGAGAGACAGAACAAGCATCAGTACCTGGCATGGCAGGGATATTGGAATTATCTGACCAGCAGTTTGAAACAATTATCACTAATATGCCAAGTGCTCTAATGAATAAAGTAGACAGCATGAAAGAACAGATGGGGAGTGTAAGCAGAGAGATAAAAGCCCTAAGAAAGAACTAAAAAGAAATGCTAGAGATCAAAAGTACTGTAACAGAAATGAAGAATGCCTTTGATCAGTTTATTGGTAGACTGGACCTGGCTGTGGAAAGAATCTCTAATCTTGAGGATACATCAATAGAAACCTCTAAAACTGAAAAGCAAAGAGACCAAAGGCTGAAAAAAAAACCACCCCAAAACAGAACAGGATGTCCAAGGACAGTGAGACAACTACAAAAGGCATAACATATGCATAATGGGGTTACCAGAAGGAAAAGAAAGAGGGAAAGGAACAGAAGAAATATTTGAAACAATGATGACTGAGAATTCCCCCAAATTGATGTCAGACAGAATACTACGGACTCATGAAGCTCAGAGAACACCAAGCAGGATAAATGCCAAAAAAATTACACCTAGGCATATCGTTTTCAAATATAGAAAATCAACGATAAAAGAAGAAAGAAGAAAGAGGGGAAAAAACACCTTATCTATAGACGAGCAAAGGAAAGATTTACATCATTTAAATTTAAACCATTACATGGTTTAAATTTAAACCATTACATGGTTTCTCCTCAGAAACCATGCAAGCGAGAAGAGAGTGGAGTGAAATATTTAAAGGGCTGAGAGAAAACCCCCACCAACCTAGAATTATGTACCCTTTCAAATTACCATTCAAAAGTGAAGGAGAAATAAAAGCTCTCTCAGACAGACAAAAATTGAGGGATTTTGTTGTCAGTAGACCTGCCTTGCAAGACATGTTTAAAGAAAGTTCTTTAGAGAGAAAGAAAATGATAAAGGTCGTTAGATCTACATCAAGAAAGGAAGAGGTTCTCTTGCCTCCTCACTTCCAAGATGACCAAGGAAAGAAGGAACAATGGTTGTGCCAAAAAGGGCTGTGGCCACGAGCAGCCTATTCCGTGCACCAGCTGTGCCTGATGCGTGCCCAAGGACAAGGCCGTTAAGAAGTTCGACGTCTGGAACGTAGTAGAGGGTGAAGCCATCAGGGACATTTCCAAAGCGAGTGTTTTCCATGCCTGTGTGCTTCCCAAGCTGTATGTGAAACTACATTACTGTGTGAGTTGTGCCATTCACAGTAAGATAGGAATAGTTCTCCTTCTTGGGAAGCCTGGAAGGACCAAACACCTTCACCCAGATTTAGACCTGCGGGAGCTGCCCCACAACCTCCACCAAAGCCCCTGTAAGGAGTTAGTTCCTTAGAGACTGAAGAACTACTGTTCTCTGAAAAGACAATAACCTGGAAGTTAGACTTAAAAAAAGAAAAAAAGCTAGAAAAATGGTACTGATGAACCTATTTGCAGGGCAGGAAAAGAGACGCAGACATAGAGAATGGACTTGTGGACACAGTGCGGGAAAGGGAGGGTGGGACCAATTGAGACAGTAGTACACTATCATGTGTAAAACAGATAGCTAGTGGGAAGCTGCTGTATAGCATAGGGAGATCAGCTCAGTGTTCTGTGATGACCTAGAGGGGTGGGATGGAGTTGGGGTGGGAGGGAAGCTCAAGAGAGAGGGGATATATGTATACATATAGCTGATTCACTTTATTCTACAGCAGAAACTAACACATTATACTCCAATTAAAAAAAAGAAAGCGCATCAGAGAAGGAATAAAAGAAAGTAAAATTAAAAGTTTTATTTTTCTTTTCTCAACTGATCAAACAGATAACAGTTCATTCAAAATATTAACAGTAACGTATATTTGACTAGGTATGCTTAGGTGTAGATTTTATATATATACATATAGATATACAGATATGTTTATATATGCTTATATATAAGTGAAATGAATGAAAGCAATGAGGTAGGGATAGGAGAGAGGAACTAGGATTATTTTGTTATTATAAGGTACTCACATTACCTGTAAAGTGGTATAGTGTTATTTGAAAGTAGAGTTGGATTAGTTATAAGTGTATATTGTAAAATTTATGGCAACCACAATAAAAAGTTAAAAAGCAATTGGCAAACTATGTAGACTCAAATCTGAACCAAAGTTTTGAGCATGAGAATAAGATATGCTACAGAATCACACACAAAGATGAATGTGATTTTATAAAAGTAGCAATAATAAAAATATTTCAATTCAAATTATAATTTAAAACCCTGCCATCCAGGCTAAATTTTTAATGCTTTGATAAAAAGGTTAATATTAAAAGAACCTAGGGACTTCCCTGGCAGTCCAGTGGTTAAGACTCCACGCTTCCACTGCAGGGAACCCTGGGTTCGATCCCTGGTCAGGGAACTAGATCCCACATGCATGCCACAACTAAGAGTCACATGCCACAACTAAGGAGCCTGCCTGCCACAACTAAGACCAAAAAATAAAATTAAAAAGTTAGAAAAAGGGGCTTCCCTGGTGGCGCAGTGGTTGAGAGTCCGCCTGACGATGCAGGGGACGCGGGTTCGTGCCCCAGTCCGGGAAGATCCCACATGCTGTGGAGCAGCTGGGCCCGTGAGCCATGGCTGCTGAGCCTGCGTGTCCGGAGCCTGTGCTCCGCAACGGGAGAGGTCGCAGCGGTGAGAGGCCTGCATACCGCAAAAAAAAATAATAATAATTAATAAAAAGTTAGAGAAAATAAGATAGTAATGTCTAAAGTAAAAAAAGAAAAAGAAATCGCTAAAAAAGAAAATAAATAAAAGAACCTAAGAATTGTAACTCTCACACCTGACGAGTTCTTCTCTTTCGCTGGCATTATCAACCTAATCTTGCCAGAGCAGAATCTAAGCATTCTAGACTTCTTAAAGGAAGTGAAAAAGGCAATAACCAAGGTGAGCCCAACTGTGAATTCTATGGTCCTAAGCAGTAGATGATCAAAGGGAAAGTTCTTCTTTTTCACTTTGGGTGACTCATTTGAATACAATATTTTGGGTTTCTTTTCCTTTGTTTGTTTTAGAGTTTTTCGCATATCTGAAATCCTTTGTTTAATGAATGTGCATCTTCTATTTTAAAAATTTAATTTCTTATGCGACTTCCCTGGTGGTCCAGTGGTTAAGACTCTGCGCTTCTACTGCACGGGGCACGGGTTCGATCCCTGTTCAGGGAACTAAGATCCTGCGTGCTGCGTGGCCAAAAAAGAAAAAAAATTAAAAATTTAATTTCTTATTCTGATGGCAGAATAGAAATTTTAATGCAAGGCAGAGAGATTTTGTGTGTGTGTGTGATATTATAGGTAAGTTCTTTTTAAAAATGTGTTTCTAACTGAGGAATACATTTGAAAGGATATCAAGAATAGCCCAGACTTCAGATTCTGTCAGTAGGTAATCCTGGACGCAAGTGTGAGTTCAGTCTTGCCAGCTCTGAGCATAGGAAAGATATTTTATTTTTCTCAATCTCAGTTTCCTCATGAGTAAAATGTGAGTAACGAAGTTATCAGTTGTTAAGGATGAAATGAGCTAGTGTGGTAAAGGGCATTTCACTCCCTACAACATAGAGCTCAGAATATTTTAGTTTTTTGAATAAAGGTCTTTATTGTATAAGGGATTTCACAATCGAAGTTACATTTATAGATGAGATAAACTTTGTAACTGTAACTCCTCACTATCACATGGAAAGTTTCTTACTTTTATAATCTGTGTGAGCTCAACATCATTATAATTTTCAATGTAAAATATTGAACTGACTTTTAAAAACTGAGTTGGAGGGAAAACGTACATGAAATGCCATGAGCACTTTCTTCTAATTGGATTCCAGCTTATTCTATTGGATTACCATTTTCCTAAAGAACACACTTAAGTCTGGCTTAACTCTTATTTTTAAAAATTATTTATTTATTTGGTTGTGGCAGACGGGCTCCTTAGTTGAGGCAGGCAGGGTCCTTAGTTGCAGCTTGCCGGCTCCTTAGTTGAGACATGCATGTGGGATCTAGTTCCCTGACCAGGGATTGAACCTGGGCCTCCTGCCTTGGGAGCTCAGAGTCTTAACCACTGTGCCACCAGGGAAGTCCCTTAACCCTTATTTTTATTTTTCAAAAATCCCACTCAGGGAATCTGAAGACTAATGTTATTAGGTTGAACAATATAAAAGTGTCAATACTCAATTCCTTTGACCTAGAAAAATATTTTATTTTCACAACTATTTTTTTATAACTGCAAAATGAATACAGGATCAAGAAAATAAAAATATAAAAAAGAAAAAGTAAACCACATATAATTTTACTTGCCAGAGATTAATATATTTAGCAATTTATCGTATTTCCTTCTTGTCTTTTTTCAATTAATATATATTTTTATATGGTTGTGATCATTTTCTCCAATGAATATCATAGTTTTTCACTTAATATGGAAAAATAATCTTTATCAACAACTTCTTTAATGATTACATAAATCATATCTATGAATAAATCACAACTTATTTACCCACGCTGTTATTGTGTGTGTGCACATGCACGTGCACGCGTGAGAACTTGCTGACATAATACGCCACTTACGTAAAGGATTCCAAAATGTGTTTAACATATAACAACTAAGCACCTCTCTAACAGAAACTCTTAGTTAAATGTTAACTAGAAATAAATACATATGCATTTAAAACAGATGGCAACTGTTTATTTCAGTTACAGGCTTACCTAGAATGGAGGCATACACTAAGACAGTTTTATAATTAGCATTCAGTACATTAGCAACTATGTAAGAAACTCTGTACTTATCCCTTGATATTCTAATCTGTAGATTCACTTAGTTTCTCTTTCAGCAACTTTCCTTTAAAAAAATACGATTACTAATAAAAACCAAAAATGTGCTGAGTTTCACTTTTTCTTTGACTTTCTTTGCCCATATCCTGGAGGAGTTTTCAAAATGGCAATAAGAAAAGAGAAATGAGTACAAATAAGAAATGACAATTCACCGTTGAATGGCATGTGTGTGAAAGTTAACCCAGGCCTTCACCATGAAGAGGGAGGCAGAAAAAGCCTCGATTGCAAGAGGTGGCCTTTTGGACAGACTTGCGTCAGAAACAGAAAGAAATGCATTGGTTTTTGCGTGCAGCTGTCGAGGAAGCAGAACTTCCTGTGTTTGAAATTCTGTCTGCAGTTAAATAAAAAGAAAAAAAAAAAGGAAGTATGTAGTGCTCTCTGCAGCTTTTCTCCAACTTTACCTAAATACTGCATATGAGCAAAAGAGACCATCAAACTGCAGATGTAGAGACAATGAACAAATGATTCAGGAAATATTTCCGGAATGTAATAATTTTTAAGAAAGTATAATTTGGTGCTACAGTTATTTACTTTCATTTTACTGTTCATCTAGATTTTTAATTCCTACACATTTCCCCTGGGAGATCTAAAATGTCTCATACATTTTTCTTCTGCTTTTTAAGGGATTTATCAAGCTGGGCAATTCAGTGAGATAGTTTCCTTCAAATGCTAGAGAGAAGGTAAGAACAGAGAAGGACATTTTATATTTCACTGCTAACAGAAGACAATTTTCTCATGAACTATTTATTTAGAATTATCTCTAGTGTCCCTGTCCCCTAAGGCTTTAAAAATTTTTTCTCAACTCTATTGGTATTACAAACCCAAAACATGCATAAAGATAACATCACTTTTAATTTTATGTCAATTACCCACATCTGAAAGAAAGCTCCTCTAAATATCAAAAAATGGAGGATCCTTCAGAACAAGATACAATTAATTCCAAAGTCTACGATAAAAAATACTCTGACATTTTCTTTTATTATTGATTAATTTAAAAATTGAAGTATAATTAATTTACAATGTTGTGTTAGTTTCTGGTGTACAAAGTGATTCAGTTATACATAAATACATATATATTATTTTTCATATTATTTTTTGTTATAGTTCATTACAAGGTATTGAATACAGTTCCCTGTACTATACAGTAGGGCCTCGTTGTTTATCTATTTTATACACAGAAGCTCGCATCTGCCAATCATAAACTCTTAATTTTTCCCTCCCCCCAGCCCCCTCTTTCCCCTTTGGTAACCATAAGTTTGTTTTCTATGTCTGTGAGTCTGTTTCTGTTTTGTAAATAAGTTCATTTGAATCATATTTTAGATTCCATAAAGTGATATCATATGATATTTGTCTTTGTCTGACATATCATTTCATATGATAATCTCTAGGTCCATCCATGTTGCTGCAAATGGCGTTATTTCATGCTTTTTTATGGCTGAGATGTGATATATATATCACGTTTAGGTTGCTTCCATGTCTTGGCTATTGTAAATAGTGCTGCTATGAACATTAGGGTGCATGTATGTTTTTGAATTAGGGTTTCCTATGGATAGATGCCCTAGGAGTGGGATTGCTGGATCATATGATAACTCTATTTTTAGTTTTTTGAGGAACCTCCATACTGTTCTCCATACAATGGAAGGGGGGAACCAATTTACATTCCCACCAACAGTGTGGGAGGGTTCCTTTTTCTACACACCCTCTCCAGCATTTATTATTTGTAGACCTTTTAGTGATGGCCATTCTGACCAGTGTGATGTGATACCTCATTGTAGTTTTGATTTGCATTTCTCTGATAATTAGCAAAGTTGAGCATCTTTTCACATGCTTATTGGCCATCTGTATGTGTTCTTTGGAGAAATGTCTATTTAGGTCTTCTGCCCATTTTTTGCTTGAGTTGTTTGGGTTTTTTGTTATTGAATTGTATGAACTGTTTGTGTATTTTGGAAATTAAACCCTTGTCGGTCTCATCTTTTGAGAATACTTCCTCCCAGTCCATAGGTTGTCTTTTTGTTTTGTTTATGGTTTCATTTGCTGTGCAAAAGGTTTTAAGTTTGATTAGGTCCCATTTGTTTATTTTTGCTATTATTTCTTTTGCCTTGGGAGACTGACCTAAGATAACATCGATATGATTTATGTCAGAGAATGTTTTGCCTATATGCTCTTCTAGGAACTTTATGGTGTCATGTCTTTTTTTTTTTAGTATTTTTAAAAATTATTTATTCTTTTGGCTGTGTTGGGTCTTCGTTACTGCACGCAGGCTTTCTCTAGTTGCGGCAAGAGGGGGCTACTCTTTGTTGCGGTATGTGGGCTTCTCATTGCGGTGGCTTCTTTTGTTGCTGACCATGGGCTCTAGGCACGTAGGCGTCAATAGTTGTGGCTCGCGGGCTGTAGAACACAGGCTCAGTAGTTGTGGTGCACGGGCTTAGTTTCTCTGTGGCATATGGGATCTTCCCAGACCACAGATCGAACCTGTGTCCCCTGCGTTGGCAGGCAGATTCTTATCCATTGCGCCACCAGGGAAGCCCTATGGTGTCATGTCTTATATTTAAGTCTTTAAGCCATTTTGAGTTTATTTTTGGGTATGGTGTGAGGGAGTGTTCTAACTTCATTGATTTACATGTGGCTGTCCAACTTTCCCAACACCACTTGCTGAAGAGACTGTCTTTTCTCCATTGTATATTCTTGCCTCCTTTGTTGAAGATTAATTGACCATAGGTGTGTGGATTTATTTCTGGGCTCTACATTCTGTTCCATTCATCCATGTGTCTGTTTTTGTGCCAATACCATGCTGTTTTGATTACTGTAGCTTTGTAGTAGTGTCTGATGACTGGGAGGGTTATGCCTCCAGCTTTGCTCTTTTTCCTCAGGATTGCTTTGGCAGTTCTGGTTTTTTTGTGGTTCCATATAGACTTTAGGATTATTTGTTCTAGTTCTGTGAAAACTGTCAGTGGTAATTTGATAGGGATAGCATTAAATCTGTAGATTGCTTTGGGTAGTATAGCCATTTTAACAGTGTTAATTCTTCCAGTCTAAGAGCATGGGATATATCTTTCCATTTCTTTGAATCACCTTCAATTTCCTTTACCAATATTTTATAGTTTTCAGCATATAAGTCTTTCACCTCCTTGGTCAGGTTTATTCCTAAGTTGTTTTTTTCTTTTTTTGATGTTCTTTTAAAAGGGATCTTTTTAAAAAAATTCCCTTTCTGATATTTCATTGTTAGTGTAAAGAAATTTAACAGATTTCTGTATGTTAACATTGTATCCTGCTACCTTGCTGAATTTGTTTATCAGTTCTAGTAGTTTTTGTGTGGAGTCTTTAGGGTTTTGTATATATAGTATCATGTCATCTGCATACAATGACAATTTTACCTCTTCCCTTCCAATTTGGATACCTTTTATTTCTTTTACTTGTCTAACTGCTGTGTCGAGGACTTCCAGTACTGTGTTGAATAGATCTGACATTTTATTAAATATGAATCTGTGTGGGAAGGGACATAAATACCCAATAACAACTATCATGAAGCTGAAGGAAGGGAATAAAAAAGAATATATTAAATACTATACACCACAGTACTGGATTTTAAAGAAACTCAGAATAGTTCCCAAAGGTTCTCATTTGTTGGGTGGCAATGAGAGAAAAGAATTTATGTAAAATGTAGCATTGAAAAGGGCCTTCTGTTCACAGTTCCATGTGATCAGATTTGTTCATCTGCCGTCACTGAGAGTGTAGACCTTAGTAATAATGGGTAATGCAGGTGTCTCTTATTTTAATGTAAACTCACTATAAGAAATTCTTTATAAGATGATGGTGTAGAATGTGACTAAATTTTGTCCTCCTTAAAAAAGTGACAATGTTGAAAATTATCTCTGACAAAAGGTTGGAGGATGATTATAAAAATGCAGATGTGCATTTCCTGGTATTTTCTATGGTTAGATAAAGAAGTAGGAGAGAGGCCTCTACCTGGAGTTAACAGGTGTGGTGGTGTCTGTTCAGAGGCCAGGAATCATTTAACACTGCCAAAAACAATCAGAAGGGGGAAAATGAAAGTAAGGAAACCAGGGGTAAAGAGAATAAGGGCGCATGAGGAGAAAGAACATCTGATAAACAAACTTTCACAAGGGTCCATAGAACAGTAGAGACGAAAGGAACTCTGGGAACAGGTGTGAGGGTAGCACTTTGGAGATCGTAGAACTTTGGTGCCAATGGGAACCTGAAAAGGCAGTGAGTAAACCTCCCTCATTTACAAAGGAGAAAACCGATGCCTGGAGAGGTTGCTGTGACCACTACCTACATATATTCACATTCATTTTCATTAGCTTCAATTGCCCAACAGTTATACTTTTTTGGCTTTTTATATAAATTTTTGCATGTGAGCTATGGATAGACTGCAGGCACAAAATCTCCATCTACACTGACTAAAGAAATCAATGGAAAATAAGATTCTAAACAACTTAATTTTATTAGTTTTCTGAAAACATATATTATTTCAAGTAAGGGATACCTAGTGTTGTGGGAATAACCAGTCTCTTAGGCTAGTATTATTAGTAATTTTTTCCTAATTATGTAAAAAAGATTTTTAAAATGAAGATATCTGTAACCCAGAGAAATGTTCACTGTTAACATTTCCTTCCACAGTATTTCCTTTTAATATCTCACAAAATTGAAATCATATGCATCTGTGATTTTATATTCCTTTACAGTTAACAGTTTCTAATGCTGGATTTTTATCTTATTTCAACTTTATTTTATTGGTATTACAAAAAACATTGTAATGAATCTCATTCATTAATTCATCAAATAGTTTTGAGTGCCAAATATTTTTGAGTTACAAATATTTGGAAAAAGTGTCTAACCCTAAGTGGTTACAAACCTCACTACCAACTTCCTGCCTCCTCTTCCCCCCCAGTTTCATTCCAGGCCTGACCCTGGGTGGCGAAGTTCAGGTCTCCTATGCCAGATCTGTTTCTAAAAATGTTAAAAAAGGAGAAAAAGTGATTTGGAAAATTGTGTTATCTCTGAACAAAGCCATGCTTGCAATCCATTCATCTTGCTGTAGATTAATGTTTCTTATTTGGAGTGTTAGCCACTTGATATTGACTTTCTGTCTATATAAATTCTTGCTGTGCCAATCCTAATGTCCTCCAAGGTACGCAGATGCCTCAGGCTAACTAGGGATCTCGTGCATGAAAATGCAAAGGAGAAAAGCGTGTTAATATGCTTCAAAAATATCACCCCAGGCATATATACCTGCCTGTTTCTCTCTCTCTCTCTCTCTCTCTCTCTCACACACACACACACACACACACACACACACACACACACACACACACACACACACACTCTCACTCATGCTTGCATGGCCAGAGAGAACATTACTTGGCTCCTCTCAGGGCTTGGGAGACCTGCATTTACAATATCCTTTATCCCACAGCCCTGAGCTATTAACCTAAGTATAACATGATTTAATTAACATGTAATGTTGATTAACATGCATTAAGAAGGACTACAATACTTGAGTGACAGAGCCACTGGTATTATGTTATTTAAAAGCAAAACGCTAGTACCTTGATAGTACCCTCTCAACTGCAACGAGACCACCAGAATTTTTCCGTGCCACTTTTGCATTTACCATAATCATTTGTTGTCTGGGTATGCTATGGAGAGCAAATCAGCTCGTTAGTCCATAAACTCTAAGGTAAATATATCATTTCAATAATCTTGTCTTATGGAGAAAAATAGAGAGCGCCAACTTAGACTGGGGGCTCAGTTTTTGGAAAAAGTGACAATTGAATAGACACCTGAAGAATGAGTAGGATTATCCCCAAGGAGACAGGGGAAGGATGTTCCAGAAGGAGGGGACAAACTTTGTACTGTTCTGATATGGGACAAAGGTTAGTGAGGCAGGAATGAAACGTAGAATGAGGTTAAAATTAGGAAGTAGGTAGGGGCCAGGCAAAGCTGGGCCTTGTGAGCCAAAGAACAGGGTTTGATTTATTCAAGATGCTGCAGAAAATCATTGACGTTTTTTAAGCTGGGAAGAACAATTTGTGCATACATTCTTGCTTGTCTTTCAGAAGATATATTTAGGATAGATTTCTAAATGCGGACGCCTGGGCTTAAAGATATAACTATTTTTAAGGCTCTGGTATTTCAACCAGTATTCATACCAATTCAATTTCCTATCAATAGTGTATGAAAGAGTGTCCATCTCGCTAACCCTCAACAGCATTATCATTGAAGAAGAATTCTGCCATTGAAGAAAAGCAGTGTTGTGTTATTTTGTCATTATATTACTAGGGAATCTGAACATTTGTTAATATTTATTAATAATTTATATTTCTTTTTTCCTAAATTATCCATGGCCTTGTTTCTTTTTTTTGGTGGTGTGTGTGGTATTTATCTTACTGATGTGACATAGCTTTTTATATTTAAAGATTATTACCCTAGTTCTTATTTCTTGCATATATATATATTCTCCCAGTTTGTTTGCCTTTTAATTTTACTTGTACAGCCTTCCTCACCTTATAAGAGTAATTTGTTATCAAAAAAACATTATTGTAAGTTGAAAATGGAGCTACTATTATTTTAAATTAGAAAAGGTGATTTTATATATTTATATATATATGAATATATATGAATATATATATTCATATATATATACGAATATATATATATTTGTATATATATATGAATATATATATTCATATATATATGAATATATATATGAAATACACCATATATATATGAAATACACCCATAAATGAAAAACACCAAGTCTCATTGAAATAGACCTATTTTACTTCACTAGTTTACAGTACATGTGATAACACAACATAAATTTCTATTCACTAATTTCTGTATAATGTGCTGTTCACCTGCATTCCTGAAGGTTTTTATAGTTATTCTGTACATCACACTTAAGACTATATTCTCAAACAAAGCATACATACAGTATTCAAAGTTTATGTAATTCAACCTTTAATGCAAAATAGAAACATAAAACCAAACTTTAAACAAATAAAAGCAAGACTTTCAGGAGCACGTGCATGAACTTGTTATTGCTACATACTAGCAAACCAGGAACACTCTGAGGTGGGAGTTTAGCAGGATACCCCAACTCTATATAACTGTGAAGTCACCCTCTCTAAACTGGTCCTAAAAAAAACTGAATTGGTCCTCTTTATGTGAAGAAAGTGGGGAAAAGGGTATTAGAAGAAACGCCTTATAAAGTATAAAAGTTGTAACCCTAATGGGCGTATTTTAAAATAGGTCTATATTTGTTTTTGACATATAGGATACATAAATTTTTATATAGTCAAATTTATCACTCTTTTCTGATAAAAATTATTGCTTTAGAGCTTAGGATATTTTTCTCCACACTAATATTACAAACATTCACCTATATTTTCTTCTACCTTTAGAATAATGATTTTCAGTTTATATATATGTATTATTTAAGTCATTTGGATTATTTTAAAGTGTGGAGTGTAAGGTAAGGATATGATTTGATTTATTTTTTAAAGAGACAAAAATTCCACACCAACCTGTTGAATAATCCATGCCTTCTGTATTTACATAATATTTCTTAAAGCAGAATCTGGAAAAAGTGATATGCTGATCAAGTCAGACATTACTTGTCTAGTGTCAGTTGGGGTTGGGGAAGAATTAGGGGTGCTGCGTGGGGTCTTTCTTTGGGTGGTGGTAAATCTCTGAAACATGGCCAAGTTGATGTAAACCATTCCTCACAGCCCACTACTCTTCCTTTTCCCTCTTTTCCTTGACACCTCAGTTCCTTGCCTTCTCTTTGCAGTTTGGCAGATAAATTCATGGTATAAACCTAAGTTGTATGGAAATAACTATTTGGGTCTTCTGGGCGTCCCTCCAACTCCCAACTCCAAACCACTGGCCCCCAGACCATCTCCCCTGCCTATTAGTTATTCAGCTGGGGGGAAAATAAGGTAAATAAAACTGTTCTGAAGGGAGTATAGGGCCAAGGGTTAAATTCTAGGCAAAACCAACGTAGAATGAGAGAGAATATCTGTACAAAAATAAAAATGATGGCTAAAAACTTTGATTGTAGAAAAATGTGCAGTTAGGGTTAGTGACTTCTTTCCTAAAATGTAAGTTTCCTTTTATACATATATGATGTTTTCCTTGAGTGGCCTCTGTGAAGTATATAGAATCATGCAGTCCTCTATTTTACAGATGACTTAAAAAAAAAAAGATGATTTACTTAAAGCTATTCATTGTTAGAATTCCTGGTCCCGCATTCAAACCAGGCATGTCTTGATTTTTTTCTGACATCTTTTAATCCCTCTGCTCAATTTTAATGGAATATATTTATCCATACAATTAAAATGAGTTTAAATTATTTTGTGATGTCTCTTGAGAGAACCAAAATCTCTCTGGGATGTATTAGAACCAGGGCTATGAAATGCTATGTTTCTTCCACAGGTGTACATCATAGAACTCCTATTCAAGTACCACCCATTTCTAAATTCTAACTTAGAGACCAGCTGTGAAAGATTGTTGAATTGGATTAGAATCCCCAAATTTCTTGGACAAGTGTCTTCCGGTGATTTTCAGGTATATATGTCCAAAGAGAATCAGAGTAGGAAGTTTTGGCTGATAGGTCTTCCTTCTAAACTCCTATGGACAAAGGTCATTAGAGAAAATATGTGAATCTATTAAGTATGCTTATCTCTGAGACTTTCTTAATCCACATATGAGGATCTTCTCCTTAGATCTAGAATTACAAACTAAGAAAGATAATCTTCTCCTTACACAAATTGGTAGTGTTTTTGCCAAAAAGGTAATGGGTGGTCCCGTTCTTTCTGAAGTCCTGTTTGTGCACGTATGGAATGAGGAATTCAGCATATTCCCGCAATTTGTTTCGCTGACAGATTTTAAAAGGTATTAACACCATTTTACCGATCTTGCCAATTAAAAAATTAATGCTCCTCCAAGACTTTGCCGTTCCGACGGTGACTCTAGGCAGGTACGAGGCACACGAAAGCAGGCGTCGGCTGGGCAGTGCCCGCAGCCGCGGGTCCGAGCTGACGATGCTGCGGGTGCCGGATCTTTGTGCGCTCCGCTCCCGGCTCCCGCGTGCCCGCACGTACGTAGCTTTCACGTGTGTGTTGATATGAAGTGCATGTGTGGATATGTAAGAATATGCTCAAATTTGGGGAGAGGCGCGGAGCACAGGACGGCGGGAAGGTGGGTGTGGGCGTGCACGGCGGGCCGGGCCGGGAGGGAGCCCGCGCCGAGCCCGAGCCCGAGCCCGCAGCGCGGCCGGCCGGCGGGCCACACAATAAAGCCCGGGGGCGGCGGGCGGGCGGCGGTGAGGAGGCCGGGCCGGCGAGCGGCCGCCCCGCTCAGCCCGCCATGTGAGCGGCGCCGCGGCCTCGCAGGACGCAAACTTTCCCGGCGGCGGCGGCGCCTCAACTCCGCGCCCGGCCACGGCCCGCCGCTCGGCGAGGAGACACCGTAAGTGCGGCGGCGGGGCCTCAGCGCTTCCCTCGCCGGGTGCTTGCGAGTTTCTGTGGTGGAGGCTTGTAAACATGGCGCCCCTGAGGCGCGGAGCCGGAGCGGGCAGGCCGGGTCCGCGGAGCCGGGGAGCCAGGGATGAGGCCGGGCCCGTGGAGCCGGAGGTGGGGAGGTCGGGGAGCCGGGGCGGGCGGCAGGGAGGCCGGGTCCGCGTAACCGGAGGCGGGGAGGCCGGGGAGCCGGCGCGGGCGGCAGGGATGCCGGGCCCGCGGTGGCTGGGAGGCCGGGAGACCGCAGCCCCCCCGCTCGTCGCCGGCCCTGGCCCGGAGGAGGCGGCGGCGGCGGGAAGGAGGCGGCGCGGGCGGCGGGCCGGGCGCGGAGGGGGAGGGCCGGGCGCGGCGGCGGCGGCGAGGACCGTCCGGAGCATAATGGTGGGAGACGCTCGGCCTCGGTGGCGGGGCGGGGGCGGGGGCGCGGGCGGGGTGTCCGAGGCGGGGTGTTTGTGGAGCTCGGGCCCGGCTGCAGCTTCTCGGGCCGCGGGCGTGACCGCTGCTCGCCCCCTGCAAACAGCGCCGAGTGAACGGCGGAGCTTTGTTTGCGTCGGGCAGGGGCCTGTTGGTCTGCGGGGGTTCGGCTGCGCACCCCGCCTTCGGCCGGCCGGGGAAGGGCGGCCCTGCAGGAGGAGGAGGCCCCGCAGGAGCAGGACGGCGCGGGGCCTTCACGGGCCGCGAAGCCGGGGAGTCGCGTGAGCGCCGCCCGCCGGGCCGGTCCTCCCCGCGCGCCCAGGCCTCGGGGCCAGCGGTTCGGCTCGGGGTCCGCCGGGACGCGGCTCTGTGAGTTTGGGGGCGGGTGGGGGGCGGGCGTCTGCCTTGACGGCTAGTTGTTGGGAGCGAAGGCCGCGGCTGGGCAGGGTGGTCCCCAAGGGCCCAGGCGAGGCCTGGTCCCCGGGGCTGGTAACGGGCGGCAGCGAGGCCTCCGCCTCCTCTGCAGATCCTCCCGGGCCCCCAGGACCGCCTAAGTGTCCGCCACCCATCCCGCCGGGCGTCCGGAGGGGAGCTAAGCTGGGGCGCAGCAGCCGGCCTGGGACCCCCAACTTCCGCGTGGACTGTCCCCTTACGCTTTTCTGGCCCAGCGCTGGAGGCGCTCACGGTGTGTCCGTGGTGCCCGGTGTTATGTACGGTGGGGGTGTGATACCCAGTGTGTCCGTGGTGGTCGGTGTTACATACCGTGTGGTCATGGTGCCCGGTGTGTCCGTGGCGCCTGGTGTTATATGCTGTGTGTCGGTGTTGCACAGTGTGCACCTGGTATGTGGTGGGGCATGATTCCTAGTGTGTCCATGCTGCCTGGTGTGTCCGTGGTCCCGAATGTGTGCCTGGTGTTGTATACTGTGGGAGCATGCATGATACCCGTTGTGTTTCTGGTGCTCGGTGTGCACCTGGCACTTGGTGTTAAACATGGTGGGGATATCATACCTGGTGTGGGCATGGTTCCTGGTGTCACATATGGTGTGTGCATGGTACCTAGTTTGTCTGTGGTGCCTGGTGTTATATACGGGTCCACATGGTTCCCGGTGTGGGCATGTCATACCCGGTGTTACATACTGTGTGTTCATGGTGCTTCGTGTGCGCTTGTGGGGTGTGTACATAGTATCCGGGGTCCTGTGAACTTAAAGCAGGTACCCTGTTGAGGGATGGGTGCCTGAAGGTTGGAGGGGCCCGCTTGGGTCAGATTTTTAGAGGCCCACAGGGCTTACTGAGGTTTAGGTCCTGGGTCCTCTGGTCTGCCTCACCCAGGTGTTCTGCATCCTACAGTAAGCGGTGTCCTGTGGAAACGAGACTGCTTAAAAATAATTTAGTCTGTTTAAGAGCATAAAGTAAAACGTTTTTCTTTTAAACCGAGAAATGTAGTGGTTGTACCTTAGTAATTATGGGATGCATAACCTTTTCAGGCTTTTGGGTCATTGATTCTAATTAATGGTTTGAAGTTAGCAGAGAGATAGTCTTCGTTGTCCTTTAAAAGTTTGAGTGCTTTCTGGTAAGCAGGGTCACCTTTGTGACTTTTCTGAATTCTAACTTGAACAAGCAGGAGATAAAATATGAATTTTGTACAGGCATGTTATTTTCTTTGTCTTTAGCGTTGATTAGTCATTATTTTGGTGGACTCTTCTTTATAAGATGGCCAAGTTAGAGAATCAGAGGTCAGAAAATATGGTCTGTGATTATGACATAATCAATAAAATATTTTTCTTGCTTAACTCCATGCATGATTGACAGAGGATCTCTATTGTGGTACTTTTTCCCTGTAGATGTTGTTCATATGTTTCCCCTTAGATGTTGTTCATATGAAAATGGAATCTCCCTTTTACATTTTGTAATTGGGCAGTTTATTTTTTCAGTTACCTGTTGCAAGGTGGTTAAATAAACATATGTAAGTGCTCCCAGCTTTACAAAGAAAGATCAATTAAAATGTTAAAATTATCTCCTTAGTTCGTATGCATTGTTCTTAGGATATCATTACGTTGATACTTTGAGTGTATGGCATCTTGCATGTTTCCGTGAATTGACCTGTGTTTTTTTGAACTCTCACTTTTTTGTAACAGTATCCACTTTTCCTTTAAGGGTTGTTCAGGTAGTGTATAACAGAGACATTCATACCCTTTGGCATACCTAAATTGAGACACTGATTGAAGCTAATTAAGAATTGTAACATTTGTAATAAAGTATCAAATACTGTCCTACTGTTGCTTAAAGCCCTAAACCTCTGGTATCAGATTTTGTGTACCTACCCCTACCATCCTTCAATTGAATTCTCCATAGAAAAAATTTAAGCCAAGAGGCTGTATCTGGAAAAAAGGAGAAAATGTTAAGGAGAAGAGTCTGACTTAAAGAAAAAAAAAAAGTTTCACTGTTTGAAAACCTTAACTTGGACTTAACGTTGAATTTTTTACAGGTTGATTAGATTTTTGTAATTTGATTGGAGGTAGTATAGCAACATGAGTTTGAGGCCAGGTGACTTGGGTCTGAATCTCACCTCTGTCATTACTAGCAGAGTGATCTTGGGCAAATTATTTAAACTTGCTATGCCTGGTCTCAATTTACCCATCTGAAAAACAAGGAGTTTAATTGCTATCTGTATCTCTTACCTGAAGACTTTCAGTTACTTTGTTTCAGTGGCATTGTCAACATTTCAAAACAATAGTAAATCTGCTTTCGTACAGTGATTCTGTGAAGATCAATAGTGGTCTGAAGGTCCTCCGTATCATCAGTGGTCTGTCTTCCTTTGGTCTTGATTTTTGAAATGTTTTTGTATCCACAAGTTTATAACATAAATGAGTACCATGATGAAAATAGGCATCATATATTGTATGTTTACCAAGTGTCAGCCATTGTGCAAAGTTCTTTACATACACTATCCCACTTCTAAAAATCATACACATGATCATCTTAAAAGCATAGCAGTCTTCCTTTTAATTGTGTAAGGTCCCACCTCCTTGTAGCACACCCACACCCCTCAACACACATACATACTCTCTATAATAAGAAGTGAGTGAACTATCAGTAGTAGTTTTTTGAGAGAATATGATCCATATAACATACAGGCTTGAGAATCTCTGTGATAAGAGGTGAAATGATAGAAATGAACATAATGGAAGGGAGATACAAATTGAAATCTAAATACCCAGCAGTATGATGTAATATCTCACATGTAGTATCTTAAACATATGTGCTGCCTTAAGGAAAGATCTTTGTGTGTGTGTGTGTGTGTGTGCCTATTACTGATTTTCCGCTTAGAAAATTCTTGGAAAGCTATTTACAGGCATACCTCAGAGATACCATGGGTTCTGCTCCAGACCACCGCAGTAAAGGAGGTATCACAATAAAGCAAGTCATGTGAGTTTTTTGGTTTCCCAATGCATATACAAGTTATATATACACTATACTGTAGTCTGTTAAGTGTGCAGTAGCATTATGTCCAAAAACCAGTGTACATACCTTAATTAAAAAATACTTTATTGCTAAAAAATGCTAACCAACATCTGAGCCTTTAGTGAGCTTTAGTAGTCACATCAAAGATCACTGATTACAGATCACCATAACAAATACAGTAATAATGAAAAAACTTAAAATGTTGCAAGAATTACCAAAACGTGACACAGAAACACAAAGTGAGCCATTGCTGTTGGAAAAATGGCACCAGTAGACTTGCTCAATGCAGGGTTGCCACAAACCTTCAGTTTGTGAAAACAGTATTTGTGAAGGCCTGTAAGGTGAAGTGCAATAAAATGAGGTATGCCTGTAGTGTGTATTGTGAAAATGCTGTACAATATTTGATATCAAATTACTTACAAATGCAAATAAACAGTATGCAAAATTTAAAAAATATTTATTTGGAAATTAAGAAAATATTTGTAGAGACCATTATGTATTTAGTAGGGAAATTTAGCAAATTGTTAGGCTTAGGTATTCAACTCAATTTTACAAATCTAATTTATGTTCAACTAGTAAATATTTAGACATTTTTCATTGTATTTTGGGGGTTTGTTTTCTATTCATCAATACATAATGGCTAATCATTTGCCTAACTTCATGTGAAATTAAAGAAATAGACAAAGAGATTAATAGAAATGACAAAGGTAATGGAATACTGTCATATCAGCATTTTTTTTTTTTTTTTTTTTTTTTTTTTTGCGGTGTGCGGGCCTCTCACTGTTGTGGCCTCTCCCATTGCGGAGCACAGGCTCCGGACGTGCAGGCTCAGCGGCCATGGCTCACGGGCCCAGCCGCTCTGCGGCATGTGGGATCTTCCTGGACCGGGGCACGAACCCGTGTCCCCTGCATTGGCAGGCGGATTCTCAACCACTGCACCACCAGGGAAGCCTCCACTTGAGGATTTTTAAAAACAACTTTGTTATGATTAGTAATTCTTTTTTTTTGTTCTCCTGATACTATCTAAGCATTTAAATGAAAGATAGTCCCACTTAAAATCTTTAATATTTTTTCCTAATTTGACCTGCTTGTATGCTAAGTAAACTTAAAATAGAATTTAAAGAAGGAAGACTCTTCCTTCCTATCCAAGCATTTATCGTGTAAACAAAAGAAAGATATATACAAATAGTTAGAAATGGATTTGTTTTGAGAGCTTGTTACTTAATACCAACTTTCACAATTGGGATTTAAAATGCTATATTTTAAAAATGAGGAAGATACTGTGGTGTATTACAAGATAATCTGTCATAAATACATTGTACTTTGATTATGTACACACATTATGTCCCTTTAGAAGTCTTTGTAAGCAGTTTTTAGAAAGCTGTTTTTCATTGTAAAGGTATTGCTTGTGGCAGCACCATTGTTTGTAAAGGAAGGTGTCATTGAGCACCTACTATCCTAGGCATTTTACATACTCCTTTTAGTTCTCACAGTAGCATAATGAGGGAAGTATTTATTATAGTATGATTATATGATAAATTACAATATTATACAGCACAGTTATAAGTATTACATAACTTATAATAGACCCTAGTGCCTGGGGTCACACAGAACACATGATCAAAGGGGTATTTGAATTCACGTCTATGATTAGCAAACCTGTACTCCATTAAAAAAAAAAATTATTTACTTATTTATTTATTTACTTCCTCCTTCCCTTCTTTCCTTCCTTGGGTCTTCGTTGCTGCGCTGGGCTTTCTCTCATTGCGGCGAGCGTGGGCTGCTCTTTGTTGTAGTGTGCGGGCTTCTCATTGCGGTGGCTTCTCTTTGTTGCAGAGCACGGGCTCTACGTGTGAGGACTTCAGTAGTTGTGGCACGCGGGCTCATTAGTTGTGGCTTGCAGGTTCTAGAGCGCAGGCTCAGTAGTTGTGGCGCGTGGGCTTAGTTGCTCCATGGCATGTGGGATCTTCCGGGACCAGGTTTCGAACCTGTGTCCCCTGCATTGGCAGGCGGATTCTTAAGCACTGTGCCACCAGGGAAGTACCACTATACTGCACTTGGCTGCTCTTGTCTCCCTAAAACTCACCAACTTCTTGGATCTTTGTACTCATACACTGTCACCTTACAAGTATACATTTATGTCTGCAAAAGTATGGAATAGTAAAGGAACGTGAAACTATGCTCACTCTTCTTTCAAAAGTAGGAGATGGAAAGAAAATATTAGAAACCTCCTGGTAATCAGAACATCCCATACATAAAATTCTGGTTAATTCCAGTTTCACTGGTAACGACAGCTTGTAACCTAAGAACAAGCATAAATAATTGGCTCATTTTCCTGCTGTAACTATTAGCAACTCACATTATGAGATAACTTGCCACAGGGTGTGTGGGGGGAAACTTACAATCATTATTTTAATACTTATGTATAGGAGAGAAATGTTTGAAAATATTTGAAATTAACTTTACCACTAAAGTTTTTGTGCTGCATGAGAAGGGGCAGTCATTGTCTTGAGGAATCTTTTAGTATTCCCTCTGTTGGATAAGTTCACTTTGGATTGAAATAGCTAATTTCTTGAAAGTTACTCTAAGTGCTGAGGCTTCAGGAGTCAGTAGGTGTTTATTGTCTAAAATAAAATAGTGTGAAGCATATGGTGAAGTGAGACATAGATCAACTGAGTTGTAGCATGCCCAGGTTCAGATTGTGTTGATGCTCATCAGCGGGGATATTACATAAGGTTTTCTCATATTTAATAGTTATAGAAAGATTTTTTTAAAAAAGTCTTTTAATAAAGGCTAAAGTATCTCAGCTTGAAAGCTATTATGAACGCTTTATTTTTTTTGTAGATTCTTTTTTTTTTTTTTTTTTTTTTTTTGTAGATTCTTGATTTATCTGCTTGTTGATTGCTTTTCTGTCTCAGAACTGTATCTGAAAAATGCTGTTAGGGAGATCAAGTTCTTAATTTTCAGCTGAGTTTTGACATGGAGGCCATCTCAAATTAGTATTGAATATAAATACTTAAGCTGGCCAGTACTTGTGGTAGGAACAAGTGAGATTGATTTATTTGGGCTTGCCATTGATACCATATTTACAAGGTTTTGGAGCATTTTATTTACTATTAGAGATGTTATCTTTTTAAATTGTAGAGGATATAAAGTTTAAAGTGGTTTATTTTTCTACTGCACTTATAATTTAACATTTCTTTTATGTTTAAAAATGCCACACTTAGTGTAATGTCAAAACACCTGATCATTTATTTTGAAATAACATATTTTCTTATTCTGCACATATATTTTCTACACATACAGTTCTGAAGAAGCCTCTCGATTGTGAGGAGTGTTCGTGTTAGATTGTTTTAGTTAAGAAACTTACACTTGAGTAATTTGAAAGTTAAATTTTATTTTCTTATGATTATTAAAATAAACCTAGCTTAGTCTCAGTTATTTCCGAGTGAATTAAAAGTTGAACAACCACCAATCCAGTTTAAAGTTAGACTTTCTCTTGATTCATTTGCGTATTTTAAACAAATGCTAACCAAAAAGATACTGTTGTAAGCCTTGAAATAGTACTTGCATCTTATTCTTTTAAATAAATTCTTTGGGATTTTGGATGACACATGGGAAGCTCTTGATGGTACACTGATTCTCAGTCATGACTGAGCATCTGAATTACTTTTTTTTTTTTTTTTTGCGGTACGCAGGCCTCTCACTGTTGTGGCCTCTCCCGTTGCGGAGCATAGGCTACGATGCGCAGGCTCAGCGGCCATGGCTCACGGGCCCAGCCGCTCCGCAGCATGTAGGATCTTCCTGGACCGGGGCACGAACCTGCGTCCCCTGCATTGGCAGGTGGACTCTCAACCACTGTGCCACTAGGGAAGTCCTACTTTTTTTTCTTAACAAAAGCATTAAGTCAGAATCTCTGGGGATGGGTCTGGGCTCTATTTTAAAGTTCCAGTTGGGATTTTTTTCTTTTTTTTCTTTTTGTGATACGCGGGCCTCTCACTGTTGTGGCCTCTCCCGTTGTGGAGCACAGGCTCCGGATGCGCAGGCTCAGCGGCCATGGCTCACGGGCCCAGCCGCGCCGCGGCATGTGGGATCTTCCCAGACCGGGGCACGAGCCCATGTCCCCTGCATCGGCAGGCGGACTCTCAACCACTGCGCCACCTGGGAAGCCCAGTTGGGATTTTTTTTAACTTTTAAAGTTACAAATTTTTATTTTTTTAAGTAGGCCAAGTATATGTGACGACTTCTAGAAAGTTCTTTTTGTAATGGTTTATAGAAAATGATGTACTCTACAACCTTCAGCTCTCTGTCTCAGAAATTATTTTTCAGGAATCTTATTCTTGAAGTTTCCTACACAGGATAATCAAAATAGCCTGAAAAATAAATATATCCCAGGAGAAAACCTCAAGTCTTTTCAGGTTCCTCAGAAATGCTCTGGTATTGTTACTCTGCTGATGGTCAGGGAAGGTGGATAGCAAAGGTGGGGTTGGTTGGTGTTTCCTAATGGTCCTGCATTGTGTCTGAGGCAAATGATGTCCGGGGGTAGGCTGCCACCCAGTTCAGTGTCTCTGAGATTTCCTGTAGTTTGAGCAGCGGCCAAGTGTTCCTGCAGGTTGTGGAGTAAGCTTGTGACCCTGACAGGCATCAGAAGCACTTGGATGTCTTTCCCTGGGCGATTATGCCAGCCATGGTGAAGTTGTGCCTGCAGGTGATAGTGGGGCCATCTGAGGAGGTTTTCCTGGCACTGCTGTTTAGCAACCTGGGTATCCTTGGCTTTTGTCTGGATTTTAGGTGATCCTTGATATTCCTACAGATTGTGGGTGTCATTTCCACTTACAGGTTGTTCCCCAGAGATAGGGCCAGAGCAGGAGCAGATTCATTGTCTAAGCTGAGTACCAGAAGATTCTGAGGGAAGAAGCCTGTGAGCTATGAGATTCACTGTCCCTCCAGTCACTGATGGCCAGTATCTGTGTTCTCTCCTGTTCTTGCACTTCTCCCTCAGCATGCTGAGGCTTCCCAGTGGTCTTCCTGAGGACCTGTGGAGAGCCTGAGAATTTGCACGGGTTTCTCTTCCTTCCTCTCTAGTGCAGAATCCATCAGTCTTCGGAAGTCAGGGCTTTAGAGGAGGAGTGGCCTGGAGAAGCCTCATTTGACCTGGTGCTGACTGTTGGTCTTCAAGTTCTGAGCAGGTCGTTCACTCTTCCAGCCGGATGCCATAGCCTCCTCTGCAGGCCGTGTCCCATTGGCATCAGTCCTCTCGCTTTTGTCTATTTTAAAGTGTGTTAAGTCAGATTGTCTTAAATAAACATAAATTTCTCAGTTTTAGATTACCAGATATGTTCAAGAATTGGTTGCTCTTGTCAGAACTGCATTTTAAAATAGAATATTCCTATAAAATTGGACCTTGCAGAATAGAGTGGAAAATGTTAGATGGGTATACTATTACAAATTATTTTATATACTCTTTGTTCCTAAGTAGAGGTACTATTTCATAGAATGATTCTAAATATTATAATAATAGGGAGGGAAGAGGATCTGACATCTGATTCATAGGGAAAGTAATTGACTAAAAAATTTGAATTCTACCAAATGAAATGCTGAGCTGAAAACTGGTCACTGCAGTCTGCTCTGTCTCCTCAACTCAGGGAGACCACAGGCTCTGTTCCTGTTTTCTTTCCCTGCACTGAGGCCTGAAATCTGCTAACAGGCAGTATTCAGAGACAATTGTAAACCTCTCCTCATTCATTTTCCTTCTCCCAGAGCTTATGATCCTGTCATCAGGATATTTTGGAGTCTGTTCTTAGTCTAATTTTCTAGTCTTATCTCCTGTTCCCCTAAGTAAAACTTTTACTTCAGCCAATTATGTTTATTCTTTCAATAAGTGTTTTCTTTAATGCACAAGTAGTACTTTTATATTAATAATACTTTATAACTTTTGCTCAGGTATCCTCCTTTCCCCTCTGCATTCTGCCCCGAGTGCTGAAGTTAGCTTAAAATTTAATTTAAAATTTGTTGGCATTTGAGATCTCTATCAAGTTTCATCTTCTCCATCTTATTGCTATCCCACAGTGATCTGTCCCCTTACAGCATTTAAAGTTTGCCTCAACTAGTTCTTATTCTATTGCCTTTTGTAATCATCTTATATTTATCTTACCTTCCTATAATTATCTTATTTTCCCAGTTCCTTGACCTGAGAACACTAACTTAAAATTTCTTTATAATACCTAGTACAGTGCTGTACATATAGTAGGTCACATAGTGCATGTAGGTAGACAAAAGAATGCCCCTTTATCTTTTCAGTGCCTACAATGTATAGACAAAACCTGAATTCTGGATGAATTTACCCTAAAACCTGCATGCTGGTAGAGGGAAACTACGGAGCTCATGACACTGTATGTAGGTTCTTGGAAACCAACATACATGGTCATCTGGGCTCTCAGACTTTCTCTGGTCAGTTCACCGTCCACTTTTCAGTAATGACTTACTAAACTTTCTTCACTTTCCTCACACCTCTCTACCCCCCATTACTCTTGTAGAGGAGTTTAGCCTCTTTTCAGAGAAGGAAGGCTTCCTGTGGGAAGTAAGTAACTTGCTTTACTCCAGATCTGCAGACATGCCTGCCCTCACATCTCCTTCTGTCATTCTCTTCACCTGTGTCTCTGTAGATCATCCCTTCTGAAACCTCTTACCTATCTCATTTGCATTCCCTTCTATACTTGCTCTCTTCGATTTTCATTTAGATATACTCTGACATCATCTCACCATTACAAAACAAACAAAACAAAAACAACAAAAATCTTTTCAGAACTCCGCATCCACTGCTCTGGTTTTCTTTTCTCCCCTATATAATCTTTCTCCTTTCTGAACACTCATCCAAAGAATCATCTTTCTTTTTGTTTCTGTACTTCTTCCCAGTCCAGCTTCTGCATTATCAGACGACTGAAGCTGTTCCAGGGAGGTGCTGTGACTGCCAAGTTGCTGAGTCCACCTGAGCCTTTCAGCCCTCCATTCTACTTGACTTTCAGCAGCCGAGAGGCACAGTTGACCATTCCCTTCTTGAAACACTTTTTTTTTTTGTAACGCCACACTCTTTTGCTTTTCTTTAGAACCTTTGGCTGCTGCTTGTTTACCAGCTGCTCTTCTACCGCCTAGAATGAAACATGAGGTGCCCCCCACTCTGCCCTAGGACTCCTTTCTTTCTTCACTACCTGCCTCCCTCCAGAGTCTCATCCCGACTCATGGTTTCACTTACCACCAACATGGGAATAATTATTATATCAGCTAAGGTGCTTTTAGCTGGAACTTACAGAAGAACTTGACTCAAACTGGCTAATGCAAACTTATTCTCTCATCTAACTGGAAGTCCAGAGAGAGGAAAGACTCCAGGTGACACAAGCAACGGCTCAAAGGACCATCTTTCCTTTGTCCAGCCCTCAGCATCAGCTTTATTCTCAGGCTAGTTCCCCTCAGGGCGGCAAGAAGGCTGCATCAGTTTTGGGCATCATATTAAGACCTAATGATATTTAGAGGGAGAAGAGGCCTTTTTTTAGGGCTAGGAATTGGTCCTAAAAGTAGCCCTAGCACACTTCTCCCTCATTGAGTCACATAGCACTTGCTGGACTTGATGTCAGCTGATAAGGAAGATGGAATTACCATGATTGGTGCAGGCTAAATAGCTGCTGGGAGTCTAATCACTGTCTTCTGCTGAGAATTCTTCAGTGGCTTCCATTGCCCTTAGGTTAAAGTTTCAAATCCTTTATGAAAGGGTTGGCTTATGAAACTCCATGTAATCCGGTCCCTGTGTACTGTGCCGCCTGTGGTTATGGCCGTGGCCATTTTTAATGCTTATGAGATGGGATTATTTCAGAAAACAATATGCCTTCATAAACCACAACTAATAATTATTTTCTTTTTTAAAGTTTCCTGGAGACTCACTCTCCTCCCGCTCCTTCCCACTGTTTGCTCCTTGGCCTCAAAATTCTTAACACAATGTCTGTCCTAGGCAGTCATTACTATCTATTAGAAATGTGAAATGAGACCAGACTTTTTTTTTTTTTTTTTGGTACACGGGGCTCTCACTGTCGTGGCCTCTCCCGTTGCGGAGCACAGGCTCCGGACGCGCAGGCTCAGCGGCCATGGCTTACGGGCCCAGCCGCTCCGCGGCATGTGGGATCTTCCCGGGCCGGGGCACGAACCCGTGTCCCCTGCATCGGCAGACAGACTCTCAACCACTGTGCCACCAGGGAAGACTTTTTTGACAGTACTTGTCAAGATGATGGGAAACATGTTTTACCCTAATTAAAACTCAAAGTACTTTAGAAACAGATATTGTATTAAAATAAGTATTTGGCAACTTACCTATAGGAAGTGCTGGATTTATTTGCAGACATCAATGTCTGCTATTGCTTGTGTCTGCTGTACACATTTCAGTGTGTAAGATAATTATAAGATTTCAGATTTTCTTGCATAAATAATACTTTATACACTGTCAAAGATATTATAAGCTTTGTGATGTTTATTATAACAGTTCAATAAGACAGTATGAACAACAAGACAGGAATGTGTGTTCCCCAGTCCTACCCAGAGGCCATTGCAGCCTAAATGCCCGCTGTTCTGGATGTTTGACATTAGTGCAGGAGGAGTGCCACATGTTCTCACCCGTCCTGTGTATTTACTTTAATCTAGAAAGTGGTTATGTAATTTCTAAGTTCTTTATTCTTTTGCTCTTTCATTATGGTAAAGTAGATGTAGTTAAGTGGGATATGCTCCTTTGTTGCAGTAAAATATCCTTGTATGGACTGCCAAATAATTGAGGGTTTAAACAGTTATCGATGATTCTCATGCATTCAGAATCCAAATAATGGAAAAGTTCAGTTGCAAACTTCGGTCTCATTTCATTAATTAAAGAGATGGTAATTGTAAAGGTAAATGTATTAGGAAAAAAGAGAGGTCAGTACAGACTGAGAAAGCACCTAGACCTTGTCTGTATAAGTGTGTTGTGATTATTAATGTGCGTGAAATATAAGCTGTTATTTGAGTTGTCTACCTTTTAAATTCATCAGATGTTTATTGAGCAAGACATGTTTCTTTTAGTATAAACTGTTTGCATTGGATAAAATTGACTCATTTTGTGTTGTCTCTCTTTGACCTTGAATATGTTCAGCATGGCGCTAATATGTGCTCTAATTCATATTCCATCAGGTCTGAAGTACAGAATTGCTATTTGTCACTTTCTTCAGATTTCACATTTACCATTATACAGTCTCCAAATTATGAGAGACTCCTCTTGAAAAACATTTTTTGAGAGATGAAGCATTCTGGTTAACTTAGCATGGGCTGGTAATAAATGAATGGCTAATTTAAAATAATTTTTAATACAAACATTATACGCCCTATTTCATAGATATCTAAGTTCCTATAAGACAGTGATTGGGTCAGTTTAAAAGCCTTATTAGGAAACGTTATGAGCTGATTATAGGGGCACAGTAATCCCTGTTCTACCATGCTGGTATTTATCCAGAGTTGGCTATCTCTAACTGGAACCATCATAAAAACCTTCAGTTTTCTTCATCTCCCTACTTAAAATGGTTTTCAGGATGTTTATAATGTTATAAAAATGGTATTCTCAAAACATTTAAAAAGTAAAGATCACATTTTGTTATAATTTCAGTCAATTTTTGTTATTCACTGTAGTTATGTTCTGTAAGGTCACCACAAACACTGAATCAGCCAATACTGACCCTTTACCCCAGGGGAAATGCAGGGTTCAGTACCTGCAAGCCTCTGGCCACAAATTTTTCTAAACCAAAATTTCCAATGAATAGGTTCATTTGCCAACATCCTGGTTAAAAAAACAAAAAAAACAACTCAGTGTCCAAACATGTTCTCCTACAGAGCACTTTTCCTGTAGAGGATTTGCCTGCAAATTTCATTTTTCACATAATATCACCTTTTGAAACCTGCAGGCCAGCTCTAGCTGAGGAGGGTTTAGCATTTTCCTGAACCCTGACGTGATTGTGAATTTCTGTGGCTTTCAGCCTCAGGACAGCGCTGCCCGCTGCACTTTTTATGGATCCAGGAACTTGGCAGCTTTCCTGTCTTCTCTGTAGACAGGTTCCTAGTTCTGGACGTTAGGATGGTTGAGTCTTTAGGAAGCACCTTAACTGGGCCTGAGCTGCGCTCACCAGACACACCAGGTGCATCCCAGCCTTTGAGGCCCAGGAGACAGGACACACCTCAGCACTGTGGGGGCCATTTTAAACAGCAAAAACACCAACTTAAAAAGCACAACAACTCCAGGCACATGGCCTACATAGAGTTGGAAAAGGACACTGCTTGACGGAGCTGGAACATGAGGGCAAAGCATTGCCCTGTCCCACCTCGGCTGGCGTGTGTGCCTGTCTGCCAGTAACTACCAGAAGGCCACGAGTGTTGACTCGGGGTCACAGATTTAGCAAGTAGGTGAATTCACAATGTGGAATCCACGAATAATGACAACTGACTATAGATGCACTACTAAAGTTCTGTGTCAGGGTTTTTATGATGATTTTCATTTTTGTATGTTTTATTTCATTTTATAAAACAATAAATATTGTGCTGAAATTTCACGGCTACAAATGAAATATAAGAAAATTCCTCTTAGTTTTGAATTCTATTAATTGGACTTCTTTTTCCCTGTAATTTTATCTCTTTTTACAAGCTAGGTAGGGCTTAGTATATACTAGGCCCTTGGTAAATTTGACTTTGAAAGAAGGATTAGGATTTTTTTTTCCAGAAAGCATTTTATATGATTAAACAAATTAAATGTACTTCAGAGAAATTGAGATTTTATGGGGGAAAAATGTACATTGTTTTGGTATGTATTTTTTAAATATTGAGTAAAGTGGTAGATACCAGGGGCGAAAACTGTAAAGGGAAAGATTGGCAAGTTTGATTACATAAAAACTTAAAACTGAAAAAAACTCATTATAAACAAAGAAGGAAACTGGGACAATATCGGCAACATAAATGATAACCCAAAGCATAGTATTCATCAGGTGTTCATAAAGAATTTTGAAGAATCATTAATAAAATGCCAAACCATATAATAGGAGATAGAGAACACAGTACTTTTCTAAAGAAGAGCTACAAATGTTAAAAAAACAAAACAAAAAACTTGAAAGATGTTTGGCCTCAATGGCAATTTTAAGAAAAACAAAATAGGATACAATTTTTGCACTTTTGGTTTTGGTGAAAATTAAAACGAGATCAAAAAATCTAAAAAGGCTAACTAATAATCCATAATAATTATGACCTAAAAACACACACTTTAGTCAGAGGAGAGCATCTACCGTCTTCCACCATGACCGAGGTCCTCCCTGGGAGACCATCTGTCATGAGGGTGTTTATCTGATATTTTGGTGGACAACACATTTAAAACAGTTAAAAAAGGAACAAGGAATCCTTTGAGAAATGCATACTAAGAAGAGGTTACTGTGCCACTGAGTGTGAACACTGAGGGAGAAGGTAGAAAATTACAAAAATCAAGCACGTGAATGCAAAAAGCACGCCTGTTTGGTTTGCAGCAGTCAGTTTGCCCCCTAGGGGATATTTGGCAATGTCTGGAGACATTTTTGGAAGTCAAGCCTTGGGGGATACTCTTGGCATTTGATGGGTAGAGGCCAGGAATGCTACTAACACCTTACGATGTACAGGACAGCTCCACAACGGTCATCTGGCCCACAGTAGCCCTGAGGTGGAGAAGCCTGGTGTAGGGGCAGGCAGGTCCTGTGTACCTCAGGGGCGTGTTGATGTACTGCTGCAGGTGATGCTGACCCTGGGTTGTTAAGAAAATGTGTGTTTGTTATATACAGCACGCCGGTTAAACAGGTGTGGACATTTCTAATACGTGTATGTTAGATTTCCAATCACATTGTTTAAAGAAATTTTTAATGCATAAAAAAATCACTTACTTGGAAGATCTTTATATCTTATTTTTAAGGATAAACTAGGCATTACTGTATTTAGTGTTTTAACTACATGAGTTACATCACTGTTACTTACTGGAAAATCTTTTTATCTTTTCATGTGATTGCTTTCTTTGTAAAAATTAATTAATTAGGCTGCGCTGGCTCTGTGTTGTGGCACGTGGATCTTTGTTGCGGCATGTAGGATCTTTAGTTGAGGCATGCGGGATCTAGTTACCTGACCAGGGATCAAACCCAGGCCCCTTGCATTGGGAGCACAGAGTCTTAACCACTGGATCACCAGGCAAGTCCCCTTCACGTGATTACTTTCTCAACATAAATATGCTAATCACAAATATGATACATGCTTTAGCTTAAAGGCCCTTAAAGTTAAAATAGTTCTCTAACCTTTAGATAATGTGAAAACCATGTATTTGGAAGTATACTGGTGGATTATATTCATTTGGGAGGTAGCATATTTGTGAAATGGCGAATTTCTCATTGTTTGGTCTGAGTTTTCATAATTTTCCAGGATATGGTTCAGAGTACTTATTTAGTAAAAGCACAAAATAATTTGAGTCAAATTAAAAATTCAAAAAATACCTTTATATTACTCACTATTTTAGGTTATGTAGGCACAGATCTTTTCATTGGTACTGGGGAGTCAGTGGTATGTAATCTATCATTTCTTTGATATTTTTTGCTGGTAGGGGGAGGAGGATATAAAGGCTCAAGTTTGTTTTTTTAACTGAATTTTATAACTTACACTTAATCATTGCTTTCGTTATTAAGGATAAATTACTATGGACAGTAATGAACATTTGATACCTTTGTCTTGGGAATTTGAGGAAAATAATTTAGATTTAAAATATATGGCAAGATGTTAATTGTTGAAGCATAAGAGTTTCATATAATTCTACTTTTGTGTGTACTTGAAATTTTCCATAATAGTTCTTTTAAACATCTAGTAACAGTGAAAGCAGACAGGAGCTACTCCCTAGTGGGAAGGGAGCTGGTCTCAGGGAGGGAAGGGGAGACACATTTAAAAATAAATGATCATGGTTTGAAATTTCCTTTTAAGTTGAAAACTTTTAATAGAAGCTATAAAATAATCCTCTCATGACTCCTCACATCAACAAAATGACATGTCTGTTGGCTTTGGTGACTGTTTTGAAGTGCACAATTCTGTTGTTTCTAGCACATTCTCAAGGATGTGGAGCCACTACCACTATGTAATTCCAGACAGTTTTCACACCCCAAAAAGAAACTTCGAATCCATTAGTACACTTCCCATTTCCCCTCCCTCGACCCAGGCAACCACTCATCTGCTTACTGACTCCATGGATTGGCCTGTTCTGAGTATTTCATATCAGTGGAGTCATACAACATGTAGTCTTTTGTGTCTAGCTTCCTCACTTAAAATGATGTTTTCAAGGTTCATCCATGTTGTAGCATGTGTCAGTGCTTCATTCCTTTTTATGGCTCAGTAGTACTCCATTGCAGGAATAATATTCCATTGGATATACCACATTTTGTTTATCCATTCATCAATTAATGGATATGTGGGTTGTTTTCACTTTTTGGCATTTATGAATGATGCTGCTATGAATATACATGCACAAAGTTTTGTTGGACGTAGGTTTTTTAAATTGAGGTATAATTGACATATAACATGTAAATTTAAGGTGTATGTGTTGATTTGATACATATATATTGCCCTATGATTACTGCCGTAGAGTTAGTTAACACTTCCATCACATAACGTAAGTATCATTTCTTTTTTGTGGTGAGAACATTTAAGATCTAGTTTCTTACAACTTTCAAGTGTATAATACAGTATTGTTAACTATAATCACAATGCTGTGCATTAGATCCCCAGAATTTATCTTCTAACTGCAAGTTTCTGTCCTTTGACGAACATGTCCCTAATTTTCTTGGGCCATATGCCTAGTAGAATTGCTGGGTCACATGGCAACAATTTTTCTCCCTTCTTTTGAGGAGCTGCCAAACAATTTTCTAAAGTACCTGTACCATTTTACATTCCCACTAGTGATGTATGAGGATACCAATTCCTCTATATCTTTGTCAGCACTTGTCTAGTTTCTCAGTATAGCCATCCAATGAGTGTGAACTAGTATCTCATGGTTTTGACTTGCATTTCCCTAATGACTAATGATCTGGGCATCTTTTCATGTGCTTATTGGCCATTTATGTATCTTCTTTGGAGAAATGTCTGTTTAAATCCTTTTCCCATGTTTAAACTGGATTGTTTGTCTTTAGTCTGAGAGGTGAGAAATGGTATGTTAAAATGTAGTGTTAAATTACTCTTCTCTAATTATGAGGCAAATTAAGCATCTTTCCATAAGTTTATGGGCCTTTTGTATTTTTCTGTTTTCTGCCTGTCGACATCTTTTGTCCATTTTTTTCTGTTGGGTTTTTGAGCTTTTTCTGAAAGTTGAGGTTATTTACATATTAGTGATATGTAATTTATGACATAAGTGCAAATATTTTTTATACCTTTACCTATTCAGTTTGTCATGTATATTTTTACATTGGTTTTGCAGTATTTTGGCCATGCAAAGGGCCATAATTGTGTTCATTTGCTTACTTGTTTTTAGATTTTTGTTTTTTGTTGTTATTGGTCATGGTAGTTGAATTTATCAACCTTTCCCTTATTTTTTTAATTGAACTGTAGTTGATTTACAATATTGTATTAGTTTCAGGTGTATAGCAAAGTGATTCAGTTTTTTGTACATATATATATATATATATATATATATACTTTCAGGTTATTTTCCATTATAGATACTGAATATACTCCCCTGTGCTATACAGTAAATCCTTGTTGCTTATCTATTTTATGTATAGTAGTTGGTATGTGTCAATCCCATACTCCTAATTTGTCCCACTCCCCCTCCCTATCCCATTCTCCTGTTGTTTTGCTTCTGGATTTTGAAACACAGGAATGTTTTTTTTTTCAACTCTCGGTTTTAAAGAAATTTATCTATGCTTTCTTCTAGTACTTGGCTGGTTTCATTATTTTTATGTGTAGACTTTTGAAACATTAGGAATTCTAGTGTATAGGTGGAAAAATCCAGCTGTCCTAATGTTATTTATTAAAAATCCTTCTTTTCACCACTGATTTGAGCTGTTTCCTTTATCATATATTTCTGTAAACATTTGGGGCTAAATGTGAACTTTCTATTTTGTTCCAGTAGTTTCTGTCTTCTTATGTGCCCAGTACCTGATTATGTTAATTGTATATAATTGGTTATGTATTAATCCCTGGTAGGGCTAGCTCTTCCTCATTGTTTTTCTTTTTTAGAAATTCTTGCATATTCTTCCAAATGAAGTTTTACAGAACACTTTTCTAGCTCCAAAGGAAATGGAGTTTTAGAGTGTTTTAAGTGAAATTGCATTAACTTACAAATTAACATAGGAAGAATCAGCATCTTTATGATATGAGTCTTTCTGTCCAAGAAATGGTATATCTTTCCATTCATTCAGTTATATATCTGTGTTTTTCTGGAGGACTTTATAATTTTTACCATACTGGTTTTCATATATCTTAAGTTTATGAGTAGATATTTCATTTTCTTTTATATTTTATTATTGTAAATAGGATATATTCTTATATTATTTCTTCTAACTCTTTATTGTACATTATATAAAGGCATTGATTTCTGCATGTTAATTTTCTATCCTGTTTTACTAAATTTCCTTATTTGTATTTTTGCATTCATTCTTCATATTTTTCTGGATGCATAATCATATTATCTGCAAGTAGAGGTAGTTATTCCTCTTTATTCCAATTTCTGTTACTCTGATTTCTTTCTGTTGTGTAATTGCATTGGTAGATACCTCAAATGCAATAGTAAATAAGAATGAAGGGCTCCCCTGGTGGCACAGTGATTGAGAATCCGCCTGCCAATGCTGGGGACATGGGTTCGAGCCCTGGTCCGGGGAGATCCCGCATGCCACGGAGCAACTAAGCCTGTGTGCCACAACTACTGAGCCTGTGCTCTAGAGCCTGCGAGGCACAACTACTAAGTCTGTGTGCCACAACTACTGAGCCCGTGTGCCACGACTACTGAAGCCTGTGCGCCTAGAGCCCGTGCTCCGCAACAAGAGAAGCCACTGCACTTGAAAAACCTGTGCACAGCAATGAAGAGTAGCCCATGCTCACTGCAACTGGAGAAAGCCCGCATGCAGCAACAAAGACCCAATGCAGCCAAAAATAAATAAAATAAATAAATTTAAAAATTAATAAAGTAAATAAATAAGAATGCATATAGTGAAGAGCCTTAACTTGTTCTTTACTTCAGCAGAAAATTATCTAATATTTCTCCAGTAAGTAAAACGCTGGCTTTGTGGCCAGTATGTGTTTATTAAAGAAGTATTCCTCAGTTCTTAAGTTCTTGAGCTGCTTTTTATTTTAAACATGAGTGGATGTTAAATCTTGTAAGGTACTTTTTTAGTACTTACAGAGGTGATCATATTCTTCTTAGGTCTTCTAATATTTTTAATTGTGTTAGTGTATTTCCTAATATTGAACCATCATTGCATTTCTAGAATAATGCATTTATTTTAATGTGCTGTTTGATTGTTTGCCAAAGTTTTATTTAAGATTTCTGCAAGGATATCTATAAACTTACATGTATTATTTGTTGTTTATAGCATAAACTTGTGTGTTTATTGACTGTAAGATAATTGCTCCGTTTCAGTCTTACTCCCTGAGATGACATCTTGATGCCTCTCATGCTCTCCCTAATATGGGACTGGATTCTCTCTGGGTCTGCTGTAGAGCTTTTGGTCCAGGAGTTCCCTTTGCTTCCTTTCTGTGCTCAGTCCTGTTTCCTGGACAATGTGGGATCTCCTTTTCTTATGATTAATCTATTGATATTAGTAACTTCCTGAGAAAGTGCATAGGACGTAGATTTTGGGGTTACCTGCATGTTTGAAAATCTCTATTCAACCTTCACTAGTTGAACATTTGAATAGGAATTTAGGTTGAAAATAATTTTTCCTTCAAATCTACAAGGCACTTGCCCATTACTGCCCAGCTTCCACATTGCTGTTGAGCAATTTGATACATCTTGGTTTGTGACCACTCCCCATTGTAGTGGAAGCCTGGAGCTCTTCTTTTTCTTTCTTGTATTTGACATTCTAAGTTGATGTGCTTTGGGCCTCCTGCCATTCATGTGTTGGGCACTTGATGGACTCTTTCCATCTGTAAATGCCTATTTTCAGTGCTAAGTACTTGAGTTATTTCTTGGATAATTTTCTCCCCTCCAACTTCTTTTCCTGAAACTCTTGTTATTCAGATATTGTATCACATGAAGTTTTTTCCTCTAGTCTCGATCGTGCGTTTCTCGTCTTTTGGTTCTACTTTATTGGATATCGCCTCAACTTTATTTTCTACTCCTTTAACTGAATTTGTTATGCATCCTATTTAAAAATTTCGTGAATATTCCTGTTTATATTACCCTATTTATGGTTTCATAAATACAGTTCCTTTTCCTGCTCTTCAATGATATTAATTATGTATATTTGGAAACTCTTTACTGTTCCTTCATTTTCTATTTTGAGTTGTTCCCCTCTTCCCCACCAGGCCCCAAGCTCTTCTCTTTGCTTGATATACCTCTTTTCTCTCTTTTATTAAGAAGTGATTCTCCAATGTCTGGTGATCCTTGGCTGTAGGTTTATATTTAAGGGTGAGATGCTAGAAAGCTAGTTGAAAATTCTGTGTATGGGCTTTACTGTAGGGATGTCAGGTGGCTAGATAGCTGTTTCTTTAGGTTCCCTCAGATGTTAATGTTTAAAGGCCCTTGCTCTGGGATAATTTTATTTTTCCAGAAAGGTCTCACTTGGCCTGAGTCTGGAGTTTGGCAGTTGAAAGGGCTTGCCAGCTATTCACAATTCATTATGTAGCTTTTTACTTAACTCTTTGTTTTTAGTCTGTATCTTGCCACTACTATTCTGTCATGCTAGGTTCAGTCTCTCTGGTTTAGCTTATTCATAGCCTGTATTCCTGTTTCCTCAGGGATGAGGATGGGTAGCTGTTTGACAACCTGATGTTTATTCAACATCCCAAATTATCCCTGTACCTGCTGCATTCTATTCCCAAATCTTTCTGGAGTTCTAGGCAAGGGGCTTGCTTTTCATCACTATTTCCCTATGTAAATTTAATCTTCCTCTGGCCAGAAACTTACAATTCCTATATTCATTGTCTTTCTTCACTTTTTGTGGCGTATATGTTCATCAAAGATGTTTGTTTTTGTTTGTTACTTTCAGAGAAGGGGTAGAATGGTCTTTTACTCTGCCATCTTAAAATCTGTAATCAAAGGATAACCTTCTTGAAACAAATCAGATTATGTTATCTTTCCTACTTCCCTGAAGTTCAAAATCCTCTAAATTGCTGCCCATTGAAATTATGTGGAAATCCACGCTGGTTATTCTGGATTTTGGGTCCCCTGTGGTCTAATCTTAACTTCTGCCTCTTAGCCTCTGCCTCCCTGCCTCTTTTCACACTACAACTCTCCTTATTTACTACATTCTGACCAGTCTTTTCTGCCCCTCAAATATACCAGGTTCTTTCTCACTGTGGCCTTTGCATGTGTTTTTCCCTTTGTGTGGCTTGCTCTTTTTCATCATTCAAGTCTTACCTCAAATAGAGTCTCTTTAACTTCCTATGATAGGATTGGTTAGGTCATGCTGTGATAACAGGCAGCCTCCACATCTCAGTGGCTTCTTGAATGAACAGCATTCCCTTGCTCATCTGACATGTTCCTCACTGATTGACTGGGAGCTCTGCTGTGTGTTGTTCTCATTCTGGGATTTAGGATGACAGAGCAGCCACCATCTGGAGCCATCACCATTGCCCATGGCATAAAGAAAAAGAAAGCATAGCAAATCATAGATTCTAAATCTTCCCAAGTGGAAGTGGTGTAAATCCCATTTACTCAGATTCCATTTGCCAAATCTAGTCACATGGCCAAACCTAATTTCAGGGCAGTGGGGAAGTGCAGTCCTACCAGTGCCTAGGACAAGAATTAGAAATATTTGATGATGAACAATGCTAATGACTACCATAGCAACTTTGACCAACCAGTGTAAAGGAACAGTGCTAGGGTTCTCCAGAGAAACAGAACCAGTGGTGGACCCCCTCTCCCTTCAACACACATATGTACGTGGAGATTTATTGTGAAGAGTTTGCTATGTGTTTATGGAGGCTGAGAGGTCCCATGATATGAAGCTTGGAGACATAGGAAAGCTGATGGTGTAGTTTCTGTCAGAGCCTGAAGGGTTGAAAGCCAGAGGAGCTGATGGTATACATCTCACGCAGGAGAATATGAGATGAGGTGACCCAGCACAAGCAGTAAGGCAGGGAAAAAAGGGCAAATTGCTTCTTCCTCCACCTTTCGTTCTATTCAGGCCCTCAGTGGTTTGGATGAGGCCCACGCACAGTGAGGAGGGAAATCTACTCTTCTGAGTCTGCTGATTCAAATGTGAATCTCATCCAGAAACACTATCTAATCAGCTATCTGGGCACCCTGTGGCCAGTGAAATTGACATGTACAGTTAACCATCACAGTAGCTTTCCCGATTGCCTGTTATTTTATTATTTTCCTTCTTTTATTTTCTTCATACGATTTATCACTCACTATCTGATTTCATCTTACTTGTTTTTATGTTTATGTTTTGTCCCTCTATGTAAGTGCAGGAACCTTTCTGAGTTGTCCACTGCTATATCCCAGTTACCTAGAGCAGCGCTTAGCAAATAGTAGGTACTCATAAACAGTGGATACATGTTGACTAGATTGATTCTTTTTTTTTAAAATAAGTACAATAATGACAGCATTTTCCACTAAAGGGACTTTATACTTTCATAAAACTACTGCCATCTTCTAGTTTCTTTAATATCCATTGAACAAAATAAAGTATGCTTTTACTATGAATTGCTATAGACAACTGAGAGGAGTTTCTTTTAATTTAATAATTTTTAGGTATTTGAAACATTTTAGAAAAAGTCGTTAAGAAATCACCAATCAGTATAAAACAAAGTTATGATAAAAAAAGGTATTATGCTTGTAATTTTATGAACTTCTCTAATTGTAACATTGATTTATTTAGGTCACTGATAAAAAAAAAAAACTTCCTTGACCCAACAATATGGAAAAACAAAATTAGGAATGTTGTCTAAAAGCAAATGCTTTCAGGGAGTTCCCTGGCGGTCCAGTGGTTAAGACTCCATGCTTCCAATGCAGGGGGCATGGGTTCAATCCCTGGTCGGGAACTAAGATCCCACATGCCGTGTGGCGTGGCCAAAAAATTAGTTAAAAAAAAAAAATAAAAGCAAACATTGGGTTGGCCAATATTCAAAATTGGGTTTCCCAAACGAACTCTGGCCAACACAAAACTTTCACCTCTTAGCTATGTAATGTTTTTATGACATACTTGTTTGTTTTCTATAAGGAGAGAGACATTTGTGTTAATCATAATTTTCATTACAAGTCTTTAAAAATAAAAACCTTTTAACCTACATCTTTTTGTCTCTGTGGAAATGAATAGTTACTAGCTTTACTCCCTTTGTTTTCAGATGACATTCTTGCTTATGAAAGAAAAATTTGTTTTTTCTGTGAATAGAAAAGTTGTCACATTTTGGAAGGTTTAAGCTTTATATAGTAACAAGCTGCTTTTTGTTAGAAGTGTAAAATTTTAATACAAGAGTTTTTGCAAATTGGTATTGATTAGGTTTGCATGCATTATCCACTTTGGTTAAAATTAAATTACTTAGGGAAAGCAGAAAAACTAACAGATTTCATAATATAGTTCTAAAATTTTGTTTGTTTAGTAAATTGTTTATAAGATCAGTTACACCCAAATCTCTTCTATAATTTGATTCATTGCAGATTTCCGTTTTTATGGAGAAATGTGCTGTAGATGGCAAAGCTGTGCATTAGGTCATTTTTTGTATGTGTTCATGTGTTTTTGATGTGTTCAAAATGCAAAAAAAATTTTTTCATTTGAAACGTAGACGACAAGTTAATATATTAGTTTTAAGTATACAACATGACTTGATATACCTATGTATTGTGAAATGATTACCATAGTAAGTTTAGTTAACTTCCATCACCTCACGTAGTTATGTATATTTTTTCCTTGTTGTGAGAACTTTTAAGATTTACCCTATTAGCCACTTCCAAATATATAATACACTATTGTTAACTGTAGTCACTGTGCTGTACGTTATTATATCCCCAGGACTTATTTATCTGGAAATATTTAACTGGAAACTTGTACCCTTTGACCATTTTACCCATTTTTCTCCCACCTTCGCCTGCCTCTGGCAACCACCAGTGTGTTCTCTATTTATGAGTTTGGGTTTTTTAGATTTCACATATAAGTGAGATCATGCAGTATTTGTCTTTCTCTGACTTATTTAGCTTAATGCTCTCAGGGTCCGTCTGTGGTGTTGCAAAAGACAGGATTTCTTTCTTTGCTATGTCTGAATAATATTCCATTGTATATATATACCACATTCTCCTTATTCATTCATCCATTCATGAACACGTACGTTGTTTCCATCTTTTGACTATTGTGAATAATGTTGCAGTGAACGTGGGGGTACAGATATCTCTTTGAGATAGAGTTTTCATTTCCTTCAGATAAATACCTGGAAGTGTAATTACTGGATCATATGGGAGTTCTATTTTTAATATTTTCTTTTCCATTATGGTTTATTACAGGATATTGAATGTAGTTCCCTGTACTTTACAGTAGGACCTTGTTGTTTATCCATTCTATATATAATAGTTTGCATCAGCTAATCCCAAACTCCCAATCCATCCTCCCCCACCCCACCTCTCCCTGGGCAACCACAAATCTGCTCTCTATGTCTGTTTCATAGATAAGTTCATTTGTGTCATATTTTAGAATCCACGTATAAGTGGTATCATATGGTATTTGTCTTTCTCTTTCTGACTTGCTTAGTGTGATAATCTCTAGGTCCATCCATGTAGCTGCAAATGACATTATTTCATTCTTTTTTTATGGCTGAATAGTATTCCATTGTATATATACACCACATCTTTGTCCATTCATCTGTTGATGGACATTTAGGTTGCTTCCATGTCTTGGCTACTGTAAATAGTGCTGCTGTGAACATAGGGGTGCATGTATCTTTCTGGATTAGAGTTTTCTCCAGATAATATGCCCAGGAGTGTGATTGCTGGATCATATGGTAATTCTGTTTTTGGTTTTCTGAGGAAAACCTCCATACTGTTTTCCATAGCGGCTGCACCAATTTACATTCCCACCAACAGTGTAGGAGGGTTCCCTTCTCTACATACCCTCTCCAGTGTTTATTGTTTGTAGATTTTTTAATGTTGACCATTCTGACTGGTGTGAGGTGATACCTCATTGTAGTTTTGATTTACATTTCTCTGATAATTAGTAAAGTTGGGCATCTTTTCATGTGCTTAGGGCCATCTGTGTGTCTTCTTCAGTGTCTATTAAGGTCTGCCCATTTTTTGATTGGGTGGTTTTATTGTTGTTATTGAGTTGTATGAACTGTTTGTATATTTTGGAAATTAAGTCCTTGTCAGTCACGTCATTTGCAAATATTTTCTCCAGTCCGTAGGTTGTCTTTTCATTTTGTTTATGGTTTCCTTTGCTCTGCAAAAGCTTTTAAGTTTGATTAGGTTCTATTTGTTTATTTTTGCTTTTATTTCTTTTGCCTTGGGAGACTGACATAAAAAAATATTGATATGATTTGTGTCAGAATGTTTTGCCTATGTTCTCTTTTAGGAACTTTATGGTGTCATGTCTTAGATTTAAGTCTTTAAACCATTTTGAGTTTATTTTTGTGTGTGGCATGAGGGAGTGTTCTAACCTCATTGATTTACATGTGGCTGTCCACCTTTCCCAACACCACTTGCTGAAGAGACTGTCTTTTCTGCATTGTATATTCTTGCTTCCTTTGTCAAAGATTAATTGACAGTAGGTGTGTGGTTTATTTCTGGGCTCTCTATTGATCTTTATGTCTGTTTTTGTGCTAGTACCACACTATTTTGATTAATGTAGCTTTGTAGTAGTGTCTGAAGACAGGGAGGGTTATTCCTCTAGCTTTGTTCTTTTTTCTCAGGATTGCTTTGGCAGTTCTCGGTATTTTGTAGTTCCATATAGATTTTGGGATTATTTGTTCTAGTTCTGTGAAAAATGTCATGGGTAATTTGATGGGGATTGCATTAAATCTGTAGATTGCTTTGGGTAGTATAGCCATTTTAACAATGTTAATTCTTCCAGTCCAAGAGCATGGGATATCTTTTCATTTCTTTGAATCATCTTCAATTTCCTTTATCAGTGTTTTATAGTTTTCGGCATGTAAGTCTTTCACCTCCTTGGTCAGGTTTATTCCTAAGTTTTTTTTTTTTTTTTTTTTGATGTGCTTTTAAAAGGGATTAAAAAAATTTCCGTTTCTGATATTTCATTGTTAGTGTAAAGAAATTTAACAGATTTCTGTATGTTAACATTGTATCCTGTTTCCTTGCTGAATTCCTTTACCAGTTCTGGTAGTTTTTGTGTGGAGTCTTTAGGGTTTTCTGTATAGAGTATTGTGTCGTCTACATATCATGACAATTTTACCTCTTCCTTTCCAATTTGGATATTTTTTTTACTTCTTTTTCTTGTCTGATTGCTGTGACGAGGACTTCCAAAACCACGTTGAATAGAAGGGGTGAGAGTGGGCATCCTTGTCTTCTTCCAGAATTTAGCGGGAAGGCTTTCAGCTTTTCACGGTTGACTATTATGTTGTAGGTTTGTCATAAACAGCTTTTATAATGTTGAGATATGTTCCCTCTGTGCCCACTTTGATAAGAGTTTTTATTATGAATGGATGTTGAATTTTATCAAATGCTTTTTCTGCCTCTATTGAGATGATCATGTGGTTTCTTCTTGTTGTTGATGTGGTATATCACATTGATTGATTTGCATGTGTTGAACCATCCTTGTGACCCTGGGATGAATCCAACTTAGTCGTGGTGTATGATCTCTTTTATGTGTTGTTAGATTTGGTTTGCCAATATTTATTTATTTATTTTTTCTTGCGGTACACGGGCCTCTCACCGCTGTGGCCTCCCCCGTTGTGGAGCAACAGGCTCCGGACGCACAGGCTCAGCGGCCATGGCTCACGGGCCCAGCCGCTCCGCGGCACGTGGGATCCTCCCAGACCGGGGCACAAACCCGTGTCCCCTGCATCGGCAGGCGGACCCTCAACCACTGCGCCACCAGGGAAGCCCTGGTTTGCCAATATTTTGTTGAGAATTTTTGTGTCCATCTTCATCAAAGATATTGGCCTGTAGTTTTCTTTTTTGGTAGTATCTCTGTCTGGTTTTGGTATCAGGGCGATGGTGGCTTCGTAGAATGTCTTTGGGAGTGTTCCCTGCTCTTCAGTCTTTTGGAAGAGTTTGAGAAGGATCAGTATAAGTTCTTCTTTGTGTGTTTGGTAGAATTTTCCAGTGAAGCCATCAGGTCCTGGACTTTTGTGTGCAGATCTGTAGGCGCAGATCCACTGAAGTCAGGTACCAAGACCGCAGTAGTCTTGTACCTGGACCCACTGTGGGACCTATGCAAGCAGCCCAGACCCCAACCCCGTCCCTGTGCATGCACACCACAAAGCCTACAGCTGCTAATGCCGGACTTGCTCCAGGCACCAGTGCACCCATAGTCCACTCGACTGTCCCACAGGTGCTGAGTTTACAAAGCTGGCCACGGTAGCGTAAACTGTGGAGTGCATAGCTGTGGGGAGAGGGCTCTGATTTCAGCCCTGCTTCTAAGTCATGTGGCCCCTGGGGATGGGCTCTGAATTCAGTCCTGCCTCCACGTGTGGGCAACCTGCTGGCGCTTGTGAACTCCTAGAGCTTGTAGAGGTGGTGCCCTGCCTGCTGTGAGCATGCAAAGAGGCTGCTATGGCAGGCCCGCCTCCCTTTTGCATGCCCTTTTAATAATGGCGCTTCACCTCTATGGTGGGCCCAGGTGTTGTCCGTGTACACACCCTGGTTGCAGCCTGTACCGCACTCCAGCCCCTTCAGGCTGTCTCCATGCAGCCAACCCCAGTCCTCTCCCCGGGTCTGTCCTCTGAAGCCCTAGTTTCAGCACCCAGCCGCCTCGCACACCAGCAGACATGCATCTCCGGCTGGGGAATGCACCAAGGGGCATGGACCATCTATGCTGGTCTCTCTCTGTTCTGCCTGCTACAAACCCATTGCTGTGCTCTTCTCTGAGTCTCCGAAGCTCCCTTTTTGTCCTGACTGATCTCCCTGCTGGTGAAGGGGCTTCCCAGGGTGAGGGAACCTTTCTTCTTTTACAGTTTCCTCCCAGGGGTGCAGGTCCCATCCCAGTTCTTTTTTTTTTTTTCCTTTTGTCCCACCTGGTTACGTGGTGACCTTTCTTGCAGTTTTGGTTTTATGAGATTTTTTTTTCAGCGTTCAGCAGGTGTTCTGTGAGAATTTTTCCACATGTAGACATATTTTTGATGTATTTGTGGGAGGAGGTGAGCTCCAAGTCCTTCTATTCTGCCACCTTGCTTGCAGCCTTATTTTTAATTTTTTGAGAAACTTCCACACTATTTTCCATAGTGATTGCACCAATTTACATTCCCACCAACAGTGCCTGATTGTTCCCTTTTCTCCACATCCTTGCCAATAGTTGTTACTTCTTGTCTTTTCAATAATAGTTATTCTCATAGGTGTGTGGTGATAATCTCATTGTGATTTTGATTTGCATTCCCCTGATGATTAGTGGTGTCTAGTAACTTTTCATGTACTTGTCGGCCACCTATATGTGGTCTTTAGAAAAATGTCTGTTGAGATCATCTGACTATTTTTAAATTGGACTTCTTTTTTGTATTGAGTTTTATGAGTTTTTGTATATATATATATATATTTTTCTTTTTTTGGCCATGCCACGTGGCATGTGGGATCCTAGTTCCCCCACCAGGGATCAAACCCGCGCTCCCTGTATTGGAAGCGCAGAGTCTTTAACCACTGGGCCATCAGGAAAGTCCAAGTTTTTGCATATTTTTGATATTAACGCCTTACTGTATATGATTTGCAGATATTCTCTCATTCTGCAAGTTACTTTTTCATTTTGTTGATGGTTTTGTTTGCTGTGCAGAGGCTTTTTAGTTTGATGTAGCTTCACTTATTTTTGCTTTTGTTGCCTTTGCTTTTGGTGTCAAAATCATTGCCAAGACAGATGTCTAGGAGCTTACCCCCTATATTTTTCTAGGAGTTTATGGTTTCAGGTCTTATGTTTGAGTCTTTAATCCATTTTGAATTAATTTTTGTGCATGGTATAAGATAGTGATCTACTTTCATTCTTTTGCATGTGGCTGTTCAGTTTTTGAGACTGTCCTTTCCCCATTGTATATTCTTGGCTCCTTTGTCATATATTAATTGACCATATGTGCATGGGTTTACTTCTGGGCTCTTCTGTTCCATTGATCTCTTGCATCTGTTTTTATGCTAGTACCCTACTTTTTTGTTACCATAGCTTTGTAATACAGATTTTGTCTCTAGTTAAGATTTTTTCTTCAAGTTTTATTAAGAAATAGTTGACATACAGCACTGTATGAGCTTAAGGTGTAAGCATAGCATAGTGATTTGACTTACATATATTGTGGAATAATTACAAGGTAAGTTAACATCCATCATTTCATATAGAAAGGAAAAAAATTGTTTTCCTTGTGTTGAGAACTCATAGGATCTACTCTCTTAACGACTTTCAAATATTCACTAGTGGTTAGCTATAGTAATACAATTTGAAATCTGGAAGTGTGATGTCTCCAGCTTTGTTCTTCAAAATGGAGAAATTTTTAATTACCCAATCTGCACCCTAAATTTCTATTCAAATAGACTTATTTACTTCCCCAGTTAGGTTCTGGCATTACTGAATTTGTATTGATCTCAATAATTTTATGGGATTGCCAAAAAACGAGTGCTTTCCTTAGGATTCTGTAGATTTAAAAATGTTAAGAAATCTTTTAAATATGATGAGAACTATTAATTTGCATATGATACGTTACTAGTAAAAGCTGATTACTTCTCTTGCTTGTATTCATCTTCTGGCTTTCCAGAAAGTTTATACATTCCTTCTCTCTCATGTGTAGTCAGCCTTTGCCTCTCAAGTGAATACTCTTACTGGATCTCAAACATTTTCAAGTCTTCTATATTTGAAATAAAAGTTCAAACCTGGCTTTGTCAGAACACGATGAAGTGAACATGTATTCTTACCTGAAACCCTATTGAAATGAGTAAAAATACCTAATCCTATAAGGACAAAAGGAAAGAGATAGACTACAGCACAGAAGAGATGTCATCAACATTTTAGAAACTGGAAAGAAGGTGGATGAAGTGTTTCTGACTTAGCAGTCTGGATAGCTAAGTGCCTGCAGAGGGAAGGACCAAGAAACATGCCAATTTCAGTCTCAAAATCCTGGAAATCTCAAGAATTAGAAGTACTTTGTTCCTCTGGTGGCAGGGAAAGTGGTGTGTGTGGTGGGGCAGTAAGAGTAGGGTGATTCATCCTAGTGTGTACAGTTCTATGCCCAGCTCCCTCCTCCAGCACCTTCATCCACGTCACTACCCTGTCCTGTACTGAGAAGTCTTGAAGTGCATTTTCTGTAAAGGGCACCCAGAGCAATTGTGAAGTAGTCCCACCTGAAAATGGGTGATACCCCATTAAAAACAGGGGTATTAGGAGGAAGCTTAGACTTCCACTTCCAGCCATGATGGAGGAACTGGTACCAGCCTTGCATTCCCATCATAACAGTTGTGAAGCTGAATGAGATATATGGGATATATGAGTTCCTAGGCACTGGATAGTAGGCAATGTATGACTGTGATCCCTGAGGTGAAGAAGCTTAGGGGGTGAGTTCCACAATCACCCTGCTCTTTGTGAAAACTGTCCTGATGGAGCCAAGCAGAGGCTGAGGTTCCTGGGAGCTGAGGAGGCAGGTTAAGGTTTGGAACAGTTGAATGTGTTGGTCAGTGCATAGAGAGGAGGAAACTGCTCGTCTTAGCTGTGGACATGTTTGGGTTCTCCTAATAGTTCAATCACTGATACTGATTTAATCAGAGGTAGGGGTCTAACTTTCTCAAAAAGTTAAAAGGAAGGGTGTGTGTGTGTGGGGGGGGAGGTATGTATGTGAAAGACATTGAATGACATAGAGCAGGAAATCAATAAATAAGGGTAGGATAATTGTGTTATTTGTAAATACTGAGGTAAGTACCAAAAACAACTAAAAGTGATTGCCTCAGGGTAGCAGAGTTGGGGTAGCAAGGGGTGGGACTGTTTAATTTAAAACAAAATCATGTACGTGTATTATTTTAGTTTAAATGAGAATAAAATTTGAATAAACCACAGACCTTCAGGTGGCCTCTCATCTCTTTCTAGCTACTTCTCCATCTGCCTCCTTCCCTTTTTTTTTTGGTCAGTCTTCTGGAGAGAGTTCTGTTCTCTATTTCTCTACCTCCTACTTATTCCTTACCCCTCTCCAGTCTGGATTGGGCTCTATTACTTCACCAGAACAGCTCTTGTTATAGTCACCAGTGACCAACATTTTGCTAAAGCTAGTGGACATTTTAAATTCTTTTTGCTTTTTGACTTAGCAGCAGCAGTCTTCACTTCTTGAAATTCTGTCTTCACTGATTTAAGAGGGCTCTTCTAGATTTGCTCCTACTTGTTTGGTCATGCATCCTCTCCCCAGGTTAAATGTCCTTTATCTAATATTTAGATGTTGGGTTCATCGAGACTTGATCCATGTTCTCTCTACGAAATTCTCTTGGGTAGTCTAATCGACAGTGATGGTTTCAGTTAGTGCACTTATGTAGGTAACTCACACAGTTGTATCTTCAACACATGTTCTCAACTTCTCTGTGCCCTCTTTCCATATGCCTATCTGATATCTCCCCTGGTATGTCTAAAAGATAACCAGAACTTTGTAAGCCCCCAAACCAATGCACACACCACTACCTTCTGCAAACTTGGTCTTCATCCTAAATTCCTTATCTCAATTGAAAACACCCCAATACAGCATGCCATGTAAGCCAGAAACCTTGACACTTACCTCTCCCTCATTCCTAGTCCAAAATTAAGTGCTGGTGATCTTTTCTCCTCTCTGATACATTCTGCATACTGTAACCAGGGCAACTTAAAAAGCCCATTATTTTCCACAGCTCCTGTTGGTCTTCCTTTTCTTTTGCTTCTTTTTATCAATTTTGTTCTCTTCCCCGCCTTCCTCTCCCTCCATCCTTCCCCTTCCCTCTTTCCTTCCCCTCCACTTTGAAATGTATACTTTGCACTTATTCCCTGGCATTTGATTGTTAGATCTGTAAATGAACCAGATTCTTTCTTCCTTTTTAACCTTTTGTGAAGTCAGGTTTGCTCTTCCTGGTTGTAGATGGCCATAGCTCAAATTCACAAATGGAATATTTTATTTCCTTTCCTGGGTAATAGCAACTGGGGAAGATTTTCTATGAAAATGGTGGGGGTGAGGATTTGTGATAGATAAGAACGAGAGGACTGTTTTCAGGTTTTGTTCTGAACGTGGCCGTTGATTTCATGAAAACCAACAGTAAACACAGAGACATACAATGTTACATTAAAAATCTTTTTTCTTGTAAACTACACATAATGTAAAATTTACCATCTTAACCATTTAAAAATGTATATTTCACATTCTTGTGCAGCCATCCATCCCTATAACTCATTTAAACTTGTAAAACTGAAATCCTATACCTATTAAATAATAACTCTCCGCTCTCTCCCCAACCCCTGACAACTACGATTAAACTTTGTTTCTGTGATTTTTACCGTAAATACCTCATGTACGTGGATTCATACAGTATTTGTCTTCCTTCGACTAGCTTATTTCACTGAGTATAGTGTCCTCAAGGTTCATACATGTAGCATATTGCAGAGTTTCCTTCATTTTTAAGGATTAGTAATATTCTGTTGTGTGTGTAGACCACATTTTGTTATCTGTGCATCCATTGATGGACACTAGGGTTGCTTCCATGTTTTAGCTGTTACGAATAATGCTGCTGTAAACATCGGTGTACAAATATCTCTTTGAGAACCTGCTTTCAGTCCTTTTGGGTATATACCCAGAAGTAGAATTGCTGGATCATATGATAATTCTATTTAAAATTTTTTGAGAAATCACCATAGTTTCCACAGTGGCTGCACCATTTTACGTTCCCACCAACTGTACAAAGGTTGCAGTTTCTTCACATCCTTGCCAATTCTTGTTGTTTTCTGTTTTTTTGATAGTAAAACATTCTAATGGGTATGAGGTGGTATCTCGTTGTAGTTTTGATTATTCTAATAAATCATTACATTTTAAAAAATTATTTATTTATTTATTTATGGCTGTGTTGGGTCTTCGTTTCTGTGCGAGGGCTTTCTCTAGTTGTGGCAAGCGGGGGCCACCATCGCGGTGCGTGTGCCTCTCACTATCGCGGGCTCTCTTGTTGCAGAGCACAGGCTCCAGACGCGCACACTCAGTAATTATGGCTCACGGGGCTTAGTTGCTCCGCGGCATGTGGGATCCTCCCAGACCAGGGCTCGAACCCGTGTCCCCTGCATTGGCAGGCAGACTCTCAACCACTGCGCCACCAGGGAAGCCCAATCCATTACATTTTTAAAGTGAGAGTCTTTTAAATTATCTGATCTATTTACAGATCTAACAATCAAATGCCAGGGATTAAGTACAAAGTATACATTTCAGAGGCTTCATTTTTCCATTTAGGCATGGAATATCAGGCCTTAGAACATAAGACCAAAAGATTAAATGAACCCAAAGCACCTTAGTTTGAGGTTTTCCAAGTAAGAGCTGTTTGGTGGGCAGATCATAGTTTCTGGAGGCTCCTGACATCCTCACTTCCCACCGTGGTTTGAGCCCACATCTCCTTTCTTTGTGGTTTATTTCAGTTTTAGTGACTAGAGGAAGGGAAGCATCACTTAAAGAATAGATGTACTATTATGTTAATTTGGAAATTTCTTGAAAACAGAGTCTGCATTCTAGTTGAAGTAGTATAAAATACACAGACAGGTGGAGGACAAACACATTGATTTTCATCACCATTCCATAATTGCCCTCCGAACTGTTGTGGTAAGGTTTGATTGATTTTTTCCCGCCATAGTGATAATCTCATTGACCCAGCAGTGTTTTTTTTTTTTTTGCGGTATGCGGCCCTCTCACTGTTGTGGCCTCTCCCGTTGCAGAGCACAGGCTCCGGACACACAGGCTCAGCGGCCATGGCTCACGGGCCCAGCCGCTCCGTGGCATGCGGGATCTTCCCAGACCGGGGCGTGAACCCGTGTCCCCTGCATCGGCAGGCGGACTCTCAACCACTGCACCACCAGGGAAGCCCAACCCAGTAGTGTTTATAGAAAGAGTTGTCTTAAATCTGTTGCTCTGCTGTGCCGTCTTTGTCACATAAATCAGGTGTCCATATATGTATGAGTCTATTTCCAGATTCTCTGTCCCTTCCCATGAATTTATATGAGTGTCCTTATTCCTATTGGACACTGTTTTATTAATTACTGTAGCTTTACAATAAATCTTGATATATGATATCAGATCTTCCAATTATATCTTATTTGTTACTTATTTGTTATTCATATCTTTTTTTGTTCCTGGTCGTTCTTGGCTGTTTACATTTCCGTATCAACTTCTGAATCAGTTTGTTAATTTACACAGCAAAAATTCCACTAGCCTATTGATTGGAATTGAACTGAATTTGTGGATTAGTTTGGGGAAGAATTAACATTTTTTTACCATATTAGTTTTCTAATCTATGAATATGTTGTATTTTTCTATTATTTAGGTTATTTTTACTTTTTTCAATAATGTTTTAAGGCCTTCTGAATAGAGATCTTGTGTATCTTTAGATTTATTACTAGATCTGACTTTTTAAGGTAACATTGTAAATAAAATTTTAATTTTTTTCATTTACTCATTGTTCATTACTAGTATACAGAACCAAATAATTCTTTGTATATACCTTATATCCACTTATATTACTGAAGTCACTTATGTTTTAATAATTCATCTGTAGATTTTGGGGGGATTTTTCTATAGATAGAAATATGTCATCTCTGAATTATGGTAGTTTCAATTCTGCTTTTCCAGTCCATATGTATCATTTCTTTTTCTTATTGCACTGAGCAGGTCCTCCAGTACAATTTTAATTAATTTATTTATATTTTGGCTGTGTTAGGTCTTCGTTGCTGCGTGGGCTTTCTCTAGTTGCGTTGAGTGGGGGCTGCTCTTTGTTGCGGTGCGTAGGCTTCTCATTGCAGTGGCTTCTCTCGTTGCGGAGCACGGGGCTGTAAGTGTGTGGGCTCTGTAGTTTGCAGCAGGTGGGCTCTAGAGCGCAGGCTCTGTAGTTGTGGCGCATGGGCTTAGTTGCTCCGCTCTCCGTGGCATGTGGCATCTTCCCGGACCACGGCTCCAACCTGTGTCCCCTGCTTTGGCAGGTGGATTCTTAACCACTGCGCCACCAGAGAAGTCCCTCCAGTACAATTAAAAAAATTTTTTTTTACTTTATATTGGAGTATAGTTGATTTACAAAGTTTTGTTAGTTTCAGATGTACAGCACAGTGATTCAGTTATACATGTACATATATTCTTTTCCCACATAGATTATTACAGAATATTGAGTAGAATTCCCTGTGCTATACAGTAGGTCCTTGTTGATTATCTTTTTAATAGTAGTGTGTATATGTTAATCCCAAACTCCTACTAATTTATCCCTCCCCCAACTTCCCCATTGGTAGCCATAAGCTTATTTCCTAAGTCTGTGAGTCTGTTTCTGTTTTGTAAATAAGTTCGTTTGAATCATATTTTAGATTCCATAAAGTGATATCATATGATATTTGTCTTTGTCTGACATATTATTTCATATGATAATCTCTAGGTCCATTCATGTTGCTGCAAATGGCATTATTTCATTCTTTTTTTATGGCTGGGTAATATTCCATTGTATATATGTACCACATCTTTATCCATTGATCTGTCGATGGACATTTTGGTTGCTTCCATGTTTTGGTTATTGTAAGCAGGTGCTGCAGTGAACATTGGGGTGCATGTATATTTTTAAATTAGAATTTTCTCCAGATATATGCCCAGGAGTGCAGTTGCTGGATCGTGTGTTAGCTCTGTTTTTAGTTTTTTGAGGAACCTCCATACTGTTCTCCATAGTGACTGCACCAATTTTCATTCCTACCAACAGTGTAGGAGGGTTCCCTTTTCTCCACACCTTCTCCAGCATTTGTTGTTTGTAGACTCTGATGATGGTCATTCTGACTGGTGTGAGGTGATACCTCATAGTTTTGGTTTGCATTTCTCTAATGTTTAGCTACATTGATCATCTTTTCATGTGCTGGCCATCTGTATGTCTTCACTGGAGAAATGTCTGTTTAGGTCTTCTGCCCATTTTTTGATTGTGTTGTTTTTTTTAAAATATTGCGCTGTATGAACTGCTTGTATGTTTTGGAGATTAATTCCTTGTCGCATTATTTGCAAATATTTTTTCCCGTTCTGTGGGGTTTTTTTTTTGTTTATGGTTTCCTTTGCTGTGCAAAAGCTTTTTAAGTTTAATTAGGTCCCATTTGTTTATTTTTGTTTTTATTTTTATTACTCTAGGAGATGGATCCAAAAAGATCTTGATGCAATTTATGTCAGTGTTTTGCCTATGTTTTCCTCTAAGAGTTTTATAGTGTCTGGTCTTACATTTAGGTCTTTAATCCGTTTTGAGTTTATTTTTGTGTATGGTGTTACAGAATGTTCTAATTTTATTCTTTTATCTGAAGCTGTCCAGTTTTCCAAGCCCCAGTTATTGAAGAGGCTGTCTTTCCTCCATATTCTTGTTGCCTTTGTTGTAGATTAATTGACCATAGGTGCATTGGTTTTATTTTTGGGCTTTCTATCCTATTCCGGTGATCTCTATTTCTGTTTTTATGCCAGAACCATACTGTTTTGATTACTGTAGCTTTGTAGTATAGTCTGAAATCAGGGAGCCTTATTCCTCCAGCTCCATTTTTCTTCCTCAAGATTGCTTTGGCTATTTGGGGTCATTTGTGTTTCCATACAAATTAAAAATTTTTTTGTCCTAGTTCTGTGAAAAATGCCATTGGTAGTTTGAGAGGGGTGGCATTGAATCTGTAGATTGCCTTGGGTAGTATAGTCGTTTTGACAATATTGATTCTTCCAGTCCAAGAACGTGATCTTTCCATCTGTTTGTGTCATCTTTGATTTCTTTCATCAGTGTCCTACAGTTTTTGGAGCACAGGGCTTTTGACTCCTTAGGTAGGTTTATTCCTAGGTATTTTATTCTTTTTGGTGTGGTGGTAAATGGGATTGTTTTAATTTCTCTTTCTGGAAGTTCACCCATTTATGATTAAAAACTCTCCAGAAAGTGGGCATAGAGGGAACATACCTCAACATTATGAAGGCTGTATATGAAAAATTTATAGCCAGTATCATACTCAGTGGTGAAAAGCAGAAAATATTTCCTCTAAGATCAGGAACAGGACAAGGATGTCCACTCTCGCCACTTTTATTCAACACAGTTTTGGAAGTCCTAGCCATGGCAATCAGAGAAGGAAAAGAAATAAAAGGAATCCAAATTGGAAAAAAAGTAGTAAAACTGTTTGCAGATGATATGATACTATACATAGAAAATCCTAAAAATGCTACCAGAAAACTACTAGAGCTCATCAATGAATTTGGTAAAGTTACAAGATACAAAATTAATACACAGAAATCTGTTGCATTTCTGTACACTAACAATGGAAGAGCAGAGAGAAATTAAGGAAAGAGCCCAGTACAATGTTGAATAGAGGTGGTGAGTATGATATCATCACACATTCCCATTTGCAGAGAGAAAGTTTTCAACATTTCATTGAGTATGGTTTTTCTGCTGTTGGTTTTATAGGGGTACCCTTTTTCAGATTAAGGCGTTTTCCCTCTATTCCTATTTTGCTTTTAGTTTTGGTTATAATGAAGAGTTTTATTCAGTTTTTTCCTGCATTTATTGAGCTGATTATATGGTTATTTTCTTTAAGTCTATTAATGTATGAATTGCTATGACTGTAACAAACACGGTCACACTGTATTGTTCTTTGTGTATTGCTGAACTTGATTTGCTAGTACTTCATTTAGGATTTTTGCATTCATGTTCATGAATGAGATAGGTCTCTAACTTTACTTTCTCCTAGTGTTCTTTGTCATGTTTTGATATCAAGGTTACATTGATCTCATATCACAAATTTGTACATGTTTCTTTCCTCAGAAAGAGTTTCTATAAGATTGGTGTTTTTTTCTTTTTGAAATGTTTGGTGGAGTCTAAGGTGAAGCAATCTGGTTCTGGAGTGTTTTTTTTGTGGGGGAGGGGGTTTAAATTATTATTCAACCTCTTTAATAGTTATGTAGGCTTATTCAGATTTTCTGTTTCTTATGGTCAATCTGTGACAAAGGAGGCAAGAATATACAAGGCAGAAAAGACAGTCTCTTCAATAAGTGGTGCTTGGAAAACTGGACAGCTACATGTAAAAGAATGAAATTAGAACATTCTCTAACACCATATACAAAAATAAACTCAGAATGGATTAAAGACCTAAATGTAAGACCGGATACTATAAAACTCTTAGAGGAAAACATAGGCAAAACACTCTTTGACATAAATTGCATCAAGATCTTTTGGGATCCACCTCCTAAAGTTATGAAAATAAAAACAACTCTTTTGGTAGTTGTTTAGTGGTTTCACCAGGAGCTTGTCAATTTTGCCCTTTTGAAGGATCAACTTTTCCGTTTAGTGAATCTCTCTTTTGTATATTTGTTTTCTTTTTTTAAAAAAATATTTATTTATTTGGCGGGATCTTCGTTGTGGCATGCAGACTTTTAGTTGCAGCATGTGGGATCTAGTTCCCTGACGAGGGATCGAACCTGGGCCCCCTGCATCAGGAGCATGGAGTCTTAGCCACTGGACCACCAGGGAAGTCTTGTATGTTTGTTTTCTAGTTCATTGATTTCTGTTTAGTGTGTGTGTGTGTGTAATTTTTTTCTACATTTTTGATTTGAGTTTTTATTTTGTAATTTCTTGAGGTAGCTGCTTTTAGCCCCTCCTTTTCTTATTAACACATTTAAGGCAATAAACTTAAGTACATCTCAGAACTTTTGACAATTAGTGTTTTCATTTTTCTTCCTTTCATTATATTTCCTGATTTTTATTGTGAAGTTTTAAAGTTAACTATTTAGAGAGATGTTTTTTAGCTTTCAGAAACATAGGAATTTCCTTTTTTTTTTTTTTGGCTATCTTTTGTTACTGACTTTTTCAGTTCTATTGTGGGCAGAGAGCAGACTGTATAATTTCAATCCTTTGAAATTTGTTGAGACTTGCTATACCCGACACATGATCAATTTTGTAAAAATTCCATGTGCATTTGAAAAGAATGTGTATTCTGCAGGTATTGGCTGCAGAGGTTTGTATATATCAGGTCAAATTTGTTAAATGTTTTTGTAAATCTTTTATATACCTAGTAATTTTTTCTTTGTTTTATGAGTGGTTGTGAGAGGTACGTAAAAATCTCCTGTTGTGATTTGCCTATTTTTTTCTTTCAGTTTTGTCAGTTTTTGCTTTATGTGTTATAAGATTATGTTAAATACATAAAATTTAGAACATTTCCTAATAAGCTGGATCTTTTTATTATTATGAAGTGACCCTCTTTTTTCTTAACAATACTTTACATTATTACACTCTTGCCAACTTTCTTTTTGATATTTTTGATGGTACTTTTGTTTTTTTTTACTCTTTTCTTTACAAACTTTTTATGTCCTTGTATTTAAGATGTATCTTTTGCAAGCAGCATGTAGCTAGATTTCTGTTTTATCATAGTTTTTAATTCAGGCTCAAAATTGCCATCTTTTATTGAAGCTTCTCTGTTTAGATTTAATGTAATTGCTGATATATTTGGGTTTAAATCTATCATCATAATATATGGCTTTTATATATCTTACTCCTTTATCTTTCTTCTTTATTGGCGGTAGTGTTGATAAAGCATTTTGTATTATTTTTTTCCCCATCAAAAGCTTGGTAGGTATTCATTATTTTACTGTCCTTTTATTGATTACTCTAGAGGTAGTAACTGTGTTCTCAGTGTATAAAGGTCGTCAGTTCCTTTTTGCAGTTTGACTTTTTATTTGGGATTCTTTTCCTTCTGCGCGAGGAACATCTTTAATTTCTGTATTGTTGAACTGCGGGTGATGAAGTGTTGGTTTATATAAACTATATCTTATTTACCTTTCTTTTTTGCAGGCATAGAGGTTTTGGTTGGCAGTTACAGCCTTTGAGCACTTTGATGATATTATTTCATTATCTTCTGACTTTTGTTGTTTTGGTTGAGAAGTCAACTTGCAGTTGTATTATTGCTCCTTTGAAGGCATTATGACTTTTCCTCTGGTTGCTTAAAATATTTTTTCTTTTTGTCTTTTTGTTTTCAGCAGTTTTACTGTGATGTGCCGAGGTGTAGTTGTCTTTGCATTAATCTGATTTTGCGTTCTGGTAATGACTGTTGAATCTGTTGCTTGACATCTTTTGTCAGTAATGGAAAATTATCAGCCACAATCTCTTTGAAAGTTAATTTTGCTCCCTTCTTTTCTCTGTTCTTGGGATTGCAGTGAAATATAAGTTAAGCCTTATTATCATATTCATATGTCTCTTATGCTCTTGTTTTCTCTATGATTTCTTCTGGATATTTTCCTTTGAAATAGTTCTTAGGTTCACCAATTTTCTGTTCATCTGTATCTAATCTGATGCGAAACCCATCAGTTTAGTGATTTAGGTATTGTAGTTCTTCAGTTCTGTCCTTTCCATTTAGTTTCTTTTTATTGCTTCTTGTTCTCTGCTGGAATTATCTTTTAATTTCTTGAACATATCAACTATAAAATTAAAGTCTGTGTCTAATAACTGCATCACCTAGAACTCCTCCTGTAAGTTTGTTTCTCTGCTTGTCACATATGGAATTTGGGCAGCAACTGATTGTTTTGGAGGTTCTTGAGTCTACTTAAGACCTAGTCAACCATTTATCATTATTAAAGGCTAGCTTTATTCCTCTTCCCTGTATTATTATTATTATTTTCCCTCAAGACTTATTGGGGAATGTATTCAATGAGTAAGTGTTTTAGTGTACAGTTTGTGGTAGAATTTGTTAGGGACATAAGGAAGTTTTAAAATACGGCCTTCTTTCAAAAAACTGATAATGTTGGGCAGATAATACTCACATATGAAATAATTATGTAGCAATGAAAGACAACATGGAATTGATTCAAATTATAACTTTTATATATGTAACTTATAATAAATAAGCTATAATAAATAATAACTGAATACAACTTGATAATTATAACTTTAACTTAATAATAATAATAAAACAAGTTAAATAAAATTATGGGATACTAACAAAAGACCAAACACATCAAAGAAACTAATGCTAGTATAGATAAGAATTTAATATATAATTTAGGAATGTATCATATTCCATTAGAGAAGGAAGAAATCTTTCAATAAATTGTTCTACTACAATTGATGACCTCTATGAAGACATATATTTTCATCTTAAGTTATATTCAAACAGTAATTCCACAGTTTCTGGTTGGACATGTAAGATGATTAGAAGTTGTCACTCTATCTTAATAGCAGGTAATGAACTGAAGAACTGTAAAATCAACAAATCTACTGAGATCCATGAGAAAAGTGAGGCCACAGGACGAATTGCTGCCACGGAAGCTGGAGAGACAGAAAGGCAGATAGAATCACAACTTACAACAACCCACCAACAGAAACCTCTGCAGGAACCAGTGCTGGGGTAATGAGACCTGGATGTAACTGGCAAATTGCTGGAGGCTCAGGGCAGAAAAGTCTGAGTGAAAAACCCAGTGGGACCCAGTCTTAGGGGCTCCTCACACTTCTGTGGGGTTTTCCTCTAGGAGTTCTACCAGACTCTCACAGAGACTGTTGGAGAACAATCCTCTCATGATTCCATCATGGGTAGGCACAAGGAACCAGCTTTAAATATGCCAGAGCATTCTGTTCTTAACAAGGTGTGCCCTCATGAGAAACTGTTTTACCAGAGCCTAACCATCTGGTGTTTGGTTAGAGCCTAACTGACCTGGGGAAGTGAAATACTCAGCTCCCTCCCATTACTGAAGGCCTTTAACTGAAGTTCCTTCTACCCAATACATTATGTCTGCCTTTCAGAAAAATACTAGGCATACTCGAAGGCAGAAAACAGTTTGAAGAGACTGAACAAGCATTGGAACGTGGGTCAATATGGCAGGGATGTTGGAATTATCAGAACAGGAATTTTTTAAAAAGTAGATTAATATGCTGAGAGCTTTAATGGAAAAAGTGGACAATATTTAAGATTACATGTATACTGAAAGAGATGGAAATTCCAAGAAAGATCAAAAAGAAATGCTAGAGTGCAAGCACACCATAGCAGAAATGGAGAATGCCTTTGGTGGGATCATTAGTAGATTGGACACAGCTTAGGAAAGAACATCTGAGCTTGAAGATATGACAACAGAAACTTCCAAAACTGAAAAGTAAAAAGGAAAAAGACTGAAAAAAAGTAAAACAGAACATGAAGAACATAATAGGAATGCCAGAAGGAAAAGAAAGAGAAAGGAACAGAAACAATATTTGAAGCAGTAATGACTATGAATTTCCCCAAATTAATGTCAGACACCAAACTACATTCAAGGGAGAGAATGTATACATATAGCTCATTCACTTCGTTATATAGCAGAAACTAACACAACATTGTAAAGCAATTATACTCCAATAAAGATATTAAAAAATAAAAGAAGCTCAGAGAATACCAGGCAAGATAGATGCCCTCCAAAGGCAAGATAGATGCCCTCCAAACTACACCTAGGTATATCATTTTCAAACTTAAGAAAATTACGGAAAAAGAAGCAATCCTGAAGAAGCCAGCAGAAGAGAACCCTTTTACCTATAGAGAAGCAAATGTAATAATTACATCTGACTTCTTAGAAACCATGCAAGCCAAAAGAGTGGAATGAAATATTTAAGTTGTTGAGGGGAAAAACCCACCAGCCTAGAATTTTGTGTACTCAGTGAAGTTATCCTTCAATAGTAAAGGGGAAATACTTTCTTAGACAAACATTGATGGAGTTTTTTGCCAGAACAAATGTTAAAGGTTTGCAACTGCCTTACAACAAATGTTAAAGGAAAACAATACAGGTCCGAAACTCAGGTCTACGTAAAGAAAAGAAGAGTATTGAGGAATGAGTAAATGAGGGTAAAATAAACTTATTTTTCTGATTCTTAATTGATTTAAAAGATCTGTTCAAAATAATAGCAACAGTGTTTTTGATTGTGTGCTTATGTGCATGTACAGTGATTCTTGAACAATGTGGGAGTTAGGGTCACCAGCCCCCCAACACAGTGGAAGATCTGCATATAACTTTACAGTTGGTCCTCCACATCTGCGTTTCCATGTCTGTGGATTCAACCAACTGCAGATCATGTAGTACTGCAGTAGTATTTATTGGGGGAAAAAAAATCCACGTATAAGTGGACCTGCACAGTTCAAACCCATGTTGTTCAAGGGTCAACTGTACATGCTTTTGTATGTTTATGCATAAGTGAAAGGAATGACAGGAAACAATATCGGGTTTAGAAGAGAGAGATTGGAATATTTTATATTATGAGGTATTTGTTCTACATGGGATATGAGGTATTTGTACTACATGTGAGTCAGAAAAATAAACATGGGGTTAGTTGTAAATGTATATTGCAACCACTAAAAAAAGTAAAAAAAAAAAAGTGTAATATGCTAAGAAAGAGAATTGTTACATATAAAGTTCTCAGTTAAAATGACAAAAGACAGAATGTGTGGAAGACAAATAGGCACAATGAACAAAGGTAACAAATAGAAAACAGTAACAAATCTGAGAGATACTAGTAATCCATCTATATCAATTACCTTAAATGTCAGTAGTCTATACCAATAAAAACATGAGATTGTCAGAGTGGATCAAAAAACAAGACCTAACTCTGTGTTGTCTACAAGAAACCCATTTTAAATATGAAGACACACATAGATTGAAAGAAATGGGATACAGAAAGATATACCATACTAACACTAACCAAAAGAAAGTAGGAGTAGCTGTACTAATTTCAGACAGAGCAGACTTCAAAGCAAGGAATGTCATCAGGTATAAAAAGGGCCATTACATAATAATAAAGGGGTCAATACTCTTAAGATATAACATTCCTTAATGTCTCTGTGCCTAACAACAGAGTGTCAAGATATATGAGGAAAAACTGATAGAACTGTGGGGAGAAATAGATGAATGCAGTATTATAGTTGGAGACTTTTCACCCCCCCCGTCAGAAATGGACAAATCCAGCAGGCAGAAGATCAGTAAGGACATAGTTGAATTCTTCACAACAATATCAGTGAATTGGATATAATTGATACCTATAAACTGTTTCATTCTATGACAGCAGAATACACATTCTTTTCAAGTTCACATGGAACATTCACAAAGATAGACCACATTCTGGTCTATCTTAATTAATTTAAAAGAATGGAAATCATTGCAATGTCTGCTGTTAGCCCACAATGGAATTAAACCGGAAATCAAAAACAGAAAGATAGCTCAAAACCCTAAAATACTTGGAAATTAAACAACACACAGGTCAGAGAAGACATCTCAAGAGAAAGTTTTTAAAGTTTTGAACTAAATTAGAATGAAAATACATCTTATCACAATGTGGGATGCAGTGAAAATAGTGCTTTGAGAGAAGTGTCTATAATAGAAAAGAGGAAAGGTCTAAAATCCGCGATCTAAGCTTCTACCTTGGAAAGCAAGAAAAAGAAGAGGAAATTAATTCAAAGTAAGCAGAAGAAAAGAAGTAAGAATTAGAACAGAAATCAATGAAATTTTAGGTAGGAAATCAATAGAAAAAATCAAAACAAAAGCTAGGTTTTTTGGTTTTTTTTGCGGTACGCGGGCCTCTCACTGTTGTGGCCTCTCCCGTTGCGGAGCACAGGCTCCAGACGCGAGGCTCAGCGACCATGGTTCACGGGCCCAGCCGCTCCGCGGCATGTGGGATCCTCCCGGACCGGGGCACGAACCCGTGTCCCCTGCATCGGCAGGCGACTCTCAACCACTGCACCACCAGGGAAGCCCCCAAAAGCTAGTTTTTTGAAAAGATCAGTAAAATCAGAAGTTACTAGATAGGTTAACTAAAAAAAAAAAGAGAAGATACAAATTACTAATATCAGAAATAAAAGAGGGGCAATCACTACTGCTTCTGGACCATGAAAAGATAATAAAGGGATATTATGAATAACTGGTGAAAAAGTTGATAATTTGATAACCTAGGTAAAATAGACCAATTCTTTGAAAGGCCAGATCTGCCAAAAATCACACAAAAAGAAGTAGACAGGGCTTCCCTGGTGGCGCAGTCGTTGAGAGTCCGCCTGCCGATGCAGGGGACACGGGTTCGTGCCCCGGTCCGGGAAGATCCCACATGCTGTGGAGCGGCTGGGCCCGTGAGCCATGGCCGCTGAGCCTGCGCGTCCGGAGCCTGTGCTCCGCAACGGGAGAGGCCACAGCAGTGAGAGGCCCGCATACCGCAAAAAAAAAAAAAAAAAAAAGAAGTAGACAATCTGAGTAGGCCTATATCTTTTAAAGAGATTGAATCAGTAATTAATAACCTTCAAACACAGAAAGAGCCATGCCCAGATGTGTTCACTGGCGAATTCTACCAAACATTTATGGATGAAATTATACCTGTTCTCTGCAATCTCTTCTAGAAGGTAGAAGCAGAGACAATACTTTCTAGCTCATTCTTTGAGGACAGTATTACCCTAATATACAAATCAGACAAAGACAGTACAAGAAGGAAAAAAAACCCCAACAAAACTACCATTGGCCAATCTCATGAACATAAATGTAAAAATCTTCAACAAACTATTAGCAAATTGAATCCAATATTGTATAAAAAACGTTATATACCACGACTAAGTGGGATTTATCCCAGGTGTGAAAGGCTGCTTCAGCATTTGAAAGTCACCGTAATCTATCACCTCAACAGGCTAAAGAAGAAAAACCATGTGATTATTTCAATAGATGCAGAAAAGCATTTGACAAAATTCAACACCCATTCATAATTAAAACTTATAGCAAACTAGGAATAGACAGGAATTTCCTTAACTTGATAAAGACTATCTACAAAATCCCTACATTAACACCATACTTAACAGTAAGAAACTCACAGGTATCCCACTAAGATCAAGAACAATGTCCCCTGTCGCCATTCATTTTTAACATTGTTCGGAATTCCTAGCTAATGCAATGAGAGAAGACAAGGAAATAAAAGTATACAGATTTGGAGTGAAGAAATAAAGCTGTCTCTGTTTGCAGATGACATGATTGTCTATGAATAAAATACAAAATAAGTGACAAAAAACTCTTGGAAATAATTATAGCAAGATTGTAGGATACAAAGTTAATATACAAAAGTCTCATCACTTTCCTATATACCAGCAATGAACAAGTTGAATTTGAAACTAAAAACATGTTACCATTTACATTAGAATCCCCCAAATGAAATACTTAGGTATAAATCTAACAAAAATATTATTAAAAGATTTATTTGAGGAAAACAAGATTCTGATGAACAAAATCAAAGAACTAAATAAGTGGAAAGGTAACTCTTGTGCATGAATAGGAAGACTAATATTGTCCAGGTGTCAGTTCTTCCCAGCTTGATCTATAGATTCAGTGCTATCCCAGTCAAAATCTCAGGAAATAATTTTGTGCATATCGATGAACTGATTCCAAAGTTTGTATGGAGAGGCAAAAGACCCAGATAGCCAGCTCAGTATTGAAAGAGAGGAACAAAATCAGGGCCTGATACTACCCAACTTCAAGACTTGTTATAAAGCTATAGTAATTAAAAGTGTGGTATTGGTGAAGTAATAGCCAAATAGATCAATGGAACAGAATAGAGAGCCCAGAAATAGACCTACGTTAATATAGTCAGCTGATTTTTGACAAAGGAGCAAAGGCAATGCAACAAAGCAAAGTCTTTTCATCAAATGCTGCTGGAGCAACTGGACAACCACACACATACAAAAATGAACCTAAGCACAAACCTTATGTCCTTCACTAAAATTAGCTCAAACTGGGTCATAGATCTAAATGTAAAATGCAAAACTATCAAACTCCTAGAAGATAACAGGAGAAAACCTAGATGACCTCGGATATGGTGATGACTTTTTAGATAACACACCAAGACATGACCCATGAAAGAAATAATTGATAAGGTGGACTTCATTAAAATTAAAAACCTTTGCTCTGTGAAAGACAGTGTCAGGAGAATGAGAAGACAAGCCATAGACTGGTAGAAATATATAAAGAAGTCTTAAAACTCAACATTAAGAAAATGAACAAGCTGATTAAAAAATGAGCAAAAGAATTGAAGTGATACCTCACCAAGATGATATACAGATGGAAGGTAAGCACATGAAAAGATGTTCAACATCATATGTCATTAGAGAATTGGAAATTAAAACAACATTGATTTACCACTATATCTATTAAAATGGCTAAAATCGAAAACACAACACCGATCGCTGATGAGGATGTGGAGCAGTAGGAACGCTTATTCATGGCTGGTGGGAATGTAAAATGGTGCAGCCACTTTGGAAGACAGTTTGTCAGTTTCTTTCAAAATGAAATATACTCTTAGTGTACAATTCAGCAGTCATACTCCTTGGTATTTACCCAAAAGAGCTGAAAACTTACTTACACACAGAAACCTATACAAGGGTGTTTATAGCAGCTTTATGCATAATTGTCAAAATACAGAAGCCACCAAGATGTCCTTCAAGTTGACTGGATAAATAAACTGAGGGGCATCTAGACAATGGAACATTATTCGGGACTAAAAAGAAATGAGCTATCAAGCTATGAAAAGGCATGGAGGAACCTTAAATCCATTTTACTAGGTTAAAGAAGCCAGTTTGAAAAGGCTATATATCCTGTATGGTTTCAACTATATGACATTCTAGAAAAGGTAAAACAGCAGAGAAGTAAGATTAATGGTTGCTAGGGATTGTGGGGAGAGGGAAGGATGACTAGATGGAGCACAGAGAACTTTTAGGACAGAGGAACTATTCTGTATAGCATTTTAATGTCTTTATGCATATGTGAAAACCTATAGAATGTACACCACCAGCAGTTAACTATGGACTTTGGGTAATAACGGTGTGTCACTGTAGGTTTGTTGATTTTAAGACATGTGCCCTCTTGTTTGGGATGTTGATAATCAGGGAGGCTGTGGGAGTGTGGGGGTATGGGATTCTTTGTATTTCCTGCTGAATTTTGCTGTAAACCTAAAACTGCTCTAAAAAAATAAAGCTTATTAATATTAATACCTTAGAAAAGTTATTCCCAGATAACAGTACTGATGAACCTAGTGGCAGGGCAGGAATAAAGATGCAGATGTAGAGAACGGACTTGAGGACACAGGGAGGAAAGGGGAAGCTGGGACGAAGTGAGAGAGTGGCATGGACATATATACACTACCAAATGTAAAGTAGATAGCCGGTGGGAAGCAGCTGCATAGCACAGGGAGATCAGCTCGGTGCGTTGTGACCACCTACAGGGGTGAGAAAGGGAGGGTGGGAGGGGAGGCTCGAGAGGGAGGGGATATAGGGATATATGTGTACATAAAGCTGATTCACTTTGTTGTACAGCAGAAACTAACAGAACATTGTAAAGCAATTATACTCCAATAAAGATATAAAAAAAGTTATTCCCAGATGGATTGAGAAGTCAGTATTTAAAAAAAATTGTATAAAAGAGGAAAATACAATTGAATATTTTTCAGACTTGAGTGTGGAAGGACTTCTAATCATTAAAGGTGACCATAATGGGACTACATAGCTAGATTTCAACATTATAATTTCATTTGATGTTTACTAAAAGACAGACAAAAGTATTTTGTGAATAACTTTAATATGTGAAGAAATTAATATGTAAATGGGAAAATAGCATGAATAGACTATCAATAAAAAGTAACTTCAAATTGCTAGTAGAGTTTGGGAAAATTTTAACCTGAACTAAGTCACAAAGAAATGCACATTATACAATGAGATTAATTTTTAAATTTTATGCATTATTTGATGTAAATACTTTAAAATATTTATATATTTGTTAGATGACATAAAAATAAAACAAAAACTTGCACCCCTCCACCATAGGGGTAAAAATCAGAACATATTTGATGCTGTGTATTCTCCCAGTGTGTTCCTCCTCAATGCAGCCTCTTTTTCCTGCCCCCCTCAACTATTCTCTTGTCCTATCATGTTTATCATTTCCTTGCAATAAAAAGTTTCCCCATATATGTATGTGTCACCAAAAACTCCTTGTTTGATTTTACTTATTTATAAGTTTTTCCTGATTTGCTTTCTCTTTTATCTTTTTTTCCCCCATTTGTAGCATTTGTATGATAGGAAACAAGGTACTTACATAGATGGAAGGGATTGCATTAAATTGGATTTGTAAGGATAGAGAATTACTGGTATTGCCTGGAGGCTTGCCAAAGTTACTTGGACCAGCTTACACCCATCAGAATAACTAGTGTCAAAAAACTACAAAATTATAAGTGTTGATGAGAATGTGGAGAAATTGGAACCCTTGTGCACTATTGGTGGGTATATGAAATGATGCAGCTGCTATGGAAAACAGTATGGTAGTTCCTCAAAAAATTAAAAATAGAATTGCCATATGATACAGCAATTCCACTTCTGGGTATTTGCCCAAGAGAATTGAAAGCAGGGTCTTGAAATATTTTGTATACGCATGTTCATAGCAGCATTATTCACAATAGCTAAAACGTGTCCATCCACAGATTAATGGATAAGGAAAATGTGGTATATACATGCAATGGAATATTATTCATCCTTAAAAAGGAAGAAAATTCTGCAGTACGCTACAGTATGGGTGGATCTCATGGACACTATGCTCAGTGAAATAAGCCAGTCACAGTTGGACAAATCCTTGATTCCTCTTCTTTGAGGTACTTAGAGTCATCACAGTCATAAAAACAGAAAGTAGAATCATGGGTGCCAGGGGCTGGGGTGGGTAATGGGCAGTTAGTGTTTAATGGGTATAGGATTTCAGTTTACAAGGTTAAATGAGTTGTGGGGATGGATGGTGGTGATGGCTGCACAGCAATGTGAATGTATTGATACCACCGAACTGTACACTTAAGAATGGTTAAGATGGTACATTTCATGTGTATTTTACCACAATAAACGAAATTGGTAATTTTACTGGGAAGTTTTTGGGTTTTTTTTTTTATTAAACTATAGAACTCTTGAGAATCACTGCGAGTCTGTCATATTCCTCAGATGTGTTGGAGCTAAAAAAAAAAAAAAAGATTGAGGACTATATTGTGTATCTCTACAAGTTTTCTGATCTTTCTTTTTGATGTCTTAATCTTTGATATAACATAAACGAAGGCTTACTCTGGGACTTTATTGTTTATATAATATAACTGGAAAAGTTTAATTTTATAAGTCTATATCAAAAGTTTATCATGTTCATAACTATGCTGTGCACCTTGGAAGACAGATGAAAAATAAGACACGTCTTTTCCTTACTTGAATTAATAAATTCTTTTTAGGAATTTAAAATTATTTGTACAAGGCAATACATTTGTAAGACATGAATAAACAAATTACAGTTAGAAGACACAAGAGAATTGAGTATGATTCTTGTGAAAGCATTGGTCAGCAACATTTGCATCGTAGTAAGTCCTAGAAAGAACAGGGAATTTTTAGTAATTAGTAAAGGGGCAGGGAGAACATTCTAGACAGAGAGAACTGCTTAAACAAAGGGATAGAGTTATGAAGTTTGGGGACACATTTAGAAATTTTGAGTAGTTCAGTTTAGTAGAAATATAATATACATTCAGGTACAATAGACTAAAGTTTGGTTTGGCCAAAATAAATTAAAGGCCTTATATGATAAGCTGTAGGTGCCTAGAATATAAGAAACTAATTTTCTAAGATTTTCTTTTTATTGACAAACACCTAAATTACTCTCCTTATATCTAGCCACATTATTAATCATATTTACTAGCTAATGGAAGGATTTTTGTTTACCTTATTATTATATTCCCAGAGCATAGAATGCCTAACATGTAACAAGCATGCCTGAAATGAATGATTTTAGATTTCATAATAAAGGAGAATTTCAGTGATTGTACTTTAAAGAGATCTTGTCCTAATAAGTCAGGTTGTTTTTGGTACTTTTATAACATGCATCCAAGCTTCACTGTATTCACCTGACTTGGGTTTGCATCTTTGCAGTGTTCTATAACTATGAGCATGTTCTTTATGGTGTACCTTCATTACCAGGCATATCTACCTGTGTGACTCGGTGTAGGTAGATGTCAAAAATCTTTGGCTTTAACTTTACATCTGTTTTCCTGAAGTGTAGCATTGCTTAATTCTTTAATCTTGAGTTTAATCATTTCTAGGAATTAAGTGACATCACTTTTAGAATTTCTGCTACTAGTCTACTATATTCTTCTGGTTGTTATGTAAATAGTTATATTTGCTATTTATTTTAGTATTTGTAAATGTTAGCTTTGCCATTATATATCTTTGTATTTCTGAATAAACTATTCTTAACTTTATATGTATTTTGAAAACATCAGTTGAGTTATATATATGTCAACTGTACCTGTTTGTATTCTAGTGTTTGTTCCAAGGATTGTAATACGCATCCTTGATTTAACATAGTTTCTCTTGAATTAGTATAATAAATACCATTTCACATAAAACGTAAGAATTTACAATGATATAATTACTTACTACCCCTTCCCCTCCTTTGTGCTATTGGGTTGTCATCTATATTTTACTTCTACATATGTTATAAACCTAATGATACCTAACAATTATTTTTGTTTGCTTTAAACAGCCAATTATCTTTTCAAGAAATTAAGAAATTTTGTATTTTCCCACATATTTACCATCTTGTAGTGTTAGTTAAGCTAGAAGTAGTATCTGTTTTGTCTGAATTCTCACAACATATATTTTGTACCATTTATGTCATATATGACATTACAGTTAGTAGTTCCATGTATATGTCAAATTGCCTTTGCGAGTTTTATGTTTTTTTCTGTCAAGGACTAGAGTTCATACATTTTAAAATACTTCATTGTGTTTAGCTATTGCCTTACACAAAATAGGCAACATTTTTTTAAGTGTGCAAGAATGACTGAAATTTTGTTCTTTTATCTGAGTATTTGTATAATCTGACAAGTTGTATTTTTACAGTTCACCATTAGATGTCACTTTCTAACATTTTATATTCTTACCAATAAATTCCATACCATATTGCTTATCAGATTTGGAAAGTTGACACTCCTATACAAGTGCACTTAAACTGAGAAGTTTCTGTACATTTTAAAGTGGTTACTTTCTAGAACAGAGACATTCATAAATAATAATTATAATTTAAAAAATCTCTTAATTTTATATTGAAGTCTATACTGAACCAACTAATTTTCCTTAAGTTTTCTTTAAAACTTGAATGCTGCTGTTGTTTTTGATTCTTAATTGTTTTGTAATTCTGAAAAGCACTTTCTTATTTCAGGAGCCTAACTGATCCTAGACTCACCAGAAGAGAGTCTCTAGTTAAGCTTTAATGGCAACTGCTGGTTTTATTTGGGTTTTTTGGAGAAAGAGGGAGAATTGACTTAGCTGTGAAAAGAAATGTAGAGGTGGAGAAAAAGATTCATGAGGCTCTCCTGGCCAGTCATGGAATACAATGAAGTGCTAAGAATGAATTTTCCTTTTTATTCTCTCCTCTTAAAAGATAGGAAAGGTCAGGTCAAGGAGATTTCAGCCATCCCCAAAACTTTGATGTTTACCTATGCCTAAGGGCCTCAACATCATAACCTGTATGATTTAGGGGTCAGGTGTCTCGGTGCCTAACAGGTCCCTCTGTGCCCAGTGGAGAGTCCAGGCGTGTGGCCTCTTCTTACAGTACCATCTCTCATCAGACATTCAGGCTGCGACTCCGTGTTTTCCCCCAGTCTTGCAAGGACACAGCTGGTGGCCATTTTCCTCAGTCTATTCAGAATATTGAAATTTGAATAAATTAGCAATGTTGTTTCCTAATAACATAATGAATGACCAACACCTCATCCAAGCATCTGAACATTTCTAATAATGTGGGTCCATCCATGTCATCCTCTGGTATACCAACCCCCAGCCTTTCACACCTCAGCCAGAAACAACTATTCTATATTTTCTGTTTATGGTTTTATTTTTTAAAAAAAGGAATGTTGTTTTCATTATCAGTATGTCTATATTGAATTAAAATATTTAAACCATGAGTATAATAAACTAAAGTACTTCTAATTCGGACATTTAATTTCCATTTTGCATTGATCTGTCAAATTACACACAATGTAATATCAAAAATGAAATTTTATATAGTAACACTTTTGCTTTATAATAAATTTTAAATGTATATTTCTTTGACATATTGGTATAAGATGGCCACTCATTCTTCTTGGGAAGACCTTTTTTACTGTTGGTCTTGTAGTGTCATTCTTTGTGAAGTAATGAAATGAAAAGTTTTATGGAGTAATTGGTGATGTGGATGGTAGAAAATAAAATAAAAAGTTGGCCATACTATATATTGAGGTGCTGAGAGTGTTACTTATATTGATGATAATTCATTTTGTAACCCGTGCTTTTCCCTTATGTTTTTGTATATTGCTACAGCTGAAGGAGTAAACAGGTCATGGCACGCTTAACAAAAAGACGGCAGGCGGACACAAAAGCTATCCAGCATCTTTGGGCAGCCATTGAGATTATACGGAATCAGAAGCAAATTGCCAACATTGACCGTATTACAAAGTAAGTAATTTTAAACAAAAAAAGTCTATGTAAAATTTTATATAAGACTTTGGGAGAAAAGGTCCAAAGATTATTTATTTATTTATTATGTTAATTAACATATATTACAAAGTACTAGATACTTTGCCTTACAGGAGTATAAAGTTGTTAGGGAAATAAATACTGAAACATACACAAGCAACTTGTGTTTAGAGGTTGTATAAATGAATATTAGATAAGTAAAGTATCAATGTGTACTATTTCCAATAGTACACTAATAGATTTATACTTCTCAAAAATTTTTTAGCTCTTGAAAACAAGTCCTTATTTAAGTCTTTTGTTAAAAAGGCTTTTAGTTAATCACTTGCTTTTATGTAAGCTATCTAAAAGTCTACTGTTCATTATTCATTTTAATGTATGAATAATATATGCTACCATATAGCTTGGTGTAGGTATAGTAACATCTTACTAGTTTGTAGCACACTAACCAAGAATTTTTAACAATTTCATTTTATATTTTAGAAGTTAGAGTAAATATATCTTCAGTTGACAGAAGAAAGTTCTTAATTTTCCAATGCTGTTTATCTTGGCAGTCCAAGATTCAGAATAGAAAAAAATCAGACTACTGTATGAATACTCTATTTACATGTTATGTACTAATTATAAGGGAGTCTTCAAATAGAACTTGATTTTGTTGTGTTTGGTATTTTTAAAGGAATAAAGTTAATCTTTTAAAATGTTTGATATTTTTTCGTAATTTAAATAGAATTTCTTTATACTTATTCTCCAACACATTCTTTAGATGCTACCTATAAAAATGGAAAACAGATGATTTACGAAAGCCCATTTAATTAAGTGCTTATTTTTGTCGTTATTAATAAGTAACAAAGTTAACTATCAGATTTTTGTCACTTAGCCATATTCTAGTGGAGAAGATTATAAAGGTTACTTGAGAGGGAAGGGACATGAGAAAGAAAGATGATGCTGTATATTGCTTTAACTCTATATTTAACCCTTTGAATATTTTAAAGTTGTCCATGTACAACTCCTAGCTCCTATAGGTGAATAGAAGGGAAAAAAATAGGTAACAGCTATGTGGAAAATAAGAATAAAATAAATAGTACATAATAATTAAATTACTTTTAATATTGGTGATATTGGAATAAAAGTTTTTTTTAACAACCTCAAAGGAAAAAAAGCCTTAAGGATTTTCCTGTGGTTGGGATTTTTAAAAAACCCATAGTTTATGTATATCAAAAATTACTTACAGAAGAATGTAGAAATCTTTGGATTTAATTTTTTAAATTAAAGTCATTTAATCTTGACTGAGCTATTTCAACTTTACAGGCTATTACTTCTTATTAATGCATGGCATCTTTCTCTGAAAGCTCTAGGGACATTCTCTAGGAAGCTGTGGGAATCTCCAGGTGACATGTATAGAGTTTGGCTGACAAGGTTGCTGATATGGGTGTCAGAGTAGTGTTTGGATGACTGTAACGTGTGTACATGTGTATACATGTTAAATTGTGAGCGATGCAGAGGCTGTTGACAGCACTGCACACCTCTTCTCGTTGTGCACAATGGATTGTCCATAAACATTCTCTCTCCTCCTTTCCTCATCAGTACAACCTTAAGGGTGCCAAGGCTTATTTACCTTTCTGTCCTAAGGTCCATCCATAGATCTTAAGATAGATATGAATAAATTCATTTACCTGCCAAATAGTCATTGTTTCATCAGTCTTATCTAAAGATGAAAAAAATACTGAGAAAATCAGAGGGTAAGTGTTTGAGTGGTTCCCAGTGTTTCTTCTGCCTCATCTCATCTGAGAGTATGTCATATTCCTTTTTATTACGGGGGTGCATTTAGAGCATCTTGTACTTCTTTCATAACACTAGTCACATGTGTAATTATTTCCCTGCCAGACCGTCAGCCCTGGGAAGGAGCTGTCTAGATAATTGCCTAGCCCAGTGCCTTGGCTTCTCAGCATTGTTAATTTCCTTGCTCGTAACCCTTGCCAAGGTAAGTTAGGAAGAAGAATTGGACCATGACAGGAAGTCAGATCTTTTGCTTTAAAGTCTAATAATCTTATTCTGTATTCTAAATAGGTAAATACTTTTCAAGCTTTAGATTAATTTTAAATCAAGGTACTCTGCTTAGTTACAACTAAGTCTGAACATAGAGGTATCTTTAATCTTTATCCAAATATCTTAAGTTACTGAAGGCTTTAGTAGAGTTGATGTGAAGAATGTATATGTAGTCATTAAGTTTCATTCTATATTTGACTGGTGAGTGACTCCATAAAAATACAAACTGTACAGCTTCAGTCACGCATTAAGTTTTGGGCTTTGGGGTCATGGCTCTTTATATTTTGAAGCCTGGCACATCCTAAACACCATACTTTACCTCTGTATAATGTTTTAGTTCTGCTTGTTTTTATTTAAAATGTCTTTTAAGTCACTTTTAATCTATAGGTTTCTCATTCATCTTTTTTTGTTGTTTTCCTTTGCAATTTATTTATCTAAGGACCTGGTTCATTTGCTCTGTTGTTTCCTATAGCCTGCCTTCACTGGTTTCATCCCTGTGGTGTACTTTAACCTGCTGCTCATTCCTTTGCATCTCATGGAAATTAATAGTTGATCCTAAGGCTTGGGGGTGGGGGTGAGACTTCTTCATAGGTGGTGATGTGTTCTGCCCTCAGGAGGCCATAATGTATTTCATCTGGTGAGGTTAGTACTAAGCCTGGTATGCAGTGGCTAGATCCAATAATTCATTAAGGATTGCAAAATAGTGATAATCTAGTTTTATCTTTTCTTTTTTAACTGGAATAATTCTATAAGGACATAAACTTCCCATCATGTAGTATATGGTTATCATGTGTTATCGTTCATATCAGAAAGGTAGAATAACTGATTCTTTTATTTACCAGTTTTCACAATAGCATCCTCTAATGGCAACCAATTAGGTTTTTTTTTTGGTCATTTGGAATTCATGCGTTTCAATCCATTTGATATATATCAGTCTGTTTCTGATATAATCCCTATTGATGCTTAACTTTTCCCTTCTTTGACAATTTGGAGCCTCTTCACGTTGGCCCCTGAAGTTCCTCTCTGTTTTCTGACATGACAGAATTTTTTCAGGCTCATCTAGGATACACCCTGCTCCAGTCCTGGAACCACTGATTTCTCCAAGGGTCTCTGGTTTCTCGCAGTTAGAAATTATGTTTCAAGAGCATTTTTTGGCCTTCAGTGTGCTCATTGCTGCCAGGTTGGTCTCTCTTTCTAGGTCTTTTAGTGGACGAGTTAGGAAATACATATAATTGTAAAAGAAAAAAACTACATTATGAATTCATAATGATATTTTCCCCTTGAATTTATGGCTACTGGTTTTTACTGAGCTATCTAAAATCTTTAACTCCTTTCTTACACAGTAAGAGTCATGATTCTTTAGGACATCATGGATAATAACATTTTAGAATATCATGTAGTTACTCAATTGTTTCATCCCAGGCTGTCTGAGAATAATAGCATCAACACTTAACTAATAATACATTTCATGGAAACCATATAAGTTGTCTTGCCCATCTTTAAACAGTTGTGCAAATTCTAAACTGTCACAGAAAATAGCAATTATGTATTATACTTTCTTCCTTACAACTGCCATTTAGTCTTACTTCTCCAAGTAAGTGTGTATTTCATGCTCACCACTGATATCTAAAGTTCATTCTCTAGTACATTCTTTAAAAGAAGTTTTTCACTGCCCCACCCCTGCAGTTTTATTGAGATACAGTTGACATATAACATTGTATTAGTTCAAGATGTACAACATAATGATTTGATATATGTTTATATTGTGAAATGATTACCACAGTAAATATAGTTAACATCCATCACCTCTCCTAGTTATGAAATTTTTTTTCTTGTGAAGAGAACTTTTTATACTCTCTTAACAATTTTGTACTGTTAACCATGCTGTACATTACACACCCAGAACTTATTTATCTTATAACTGGAAGTTTGTGCCTTTTGTCCACCTTCACTCATTTTGCCCACCCCCAGCCCCTGCCTCTGGCAACCAACAGTCTGTTCTCTGTATCCATGAGTTTAGTTTTTTAAGAATCCACATATACGTGAGATCATATAGTATTTATCTTTCTCTGTCTGACTTATTTCACATAGCATAATGCCTTTAAGATTGATCCATGTTGTCACAAAATGATGGGATTTCCTTCTTTTTATGGCTGAATAATATTCCACTGTGCATGTATACCATATTTTCTCTATCCATTTGTCTGTGGATGGACACTTTGGTTGTTTCCATGTCTTGGCTGTTGTAAATAGTGCTGCTATGAACATGAGGGTGCAGATATCTTTTTTTTTTTTTTTTTTTTTTTTTTGCGGTACGCGGGCCTCTCACTGTTGTGGCCTCTTCTGTTGTGGAGCACAGGCTCCGGACGCACAGGCCCAGCGGCCATGGCTCACGAGCCCAGCCGCTCCGCGGCTTGTGGGATCTTCCTGGACCGGGGCACGAACCTGCGTCCCCTGCATCGGCAGGTGGACTCTCAACCACTGCGCCACCAGGGAAGCCCCGCAGATATCTTTTTAAGATAGTGATTTCATTTTCTTTGGATAAGTACTCAGGAGTGGAATTGCTGGATCATATGGTAGTTCTATTTTTAATTTTCTGAGGAAGCTTCATAGTTTTACATAGTGGCAGCTCCATCTAGTAGATTCATAAGCAAGACTTCCTGGGGACAAATATTTGAGTTCTTGCAGGTTATAATAACAGTTGGTCTGCAGCCTTTTTACTTAAAAGGGAATTTGGTTGGATATAAACTCCTTAGCTTTTATTTTCTTTCTCTGAGGTTCTTATATATGTTATCTATTCTGGCTTAAAGCGTTGCCATCAAAAAATCTGTTGACAAGTTGATTTTCTTTCTGTTGTGACTTTGTCTTTTTGCCTAGGTTCACAAAGATTTTTTTTTCTTTGAAGTCTAGGAACTTGACCATGTCTCAGTGTTGGTCATTCTAGGTTGTTTTGTTGGGTATACAGTGTCCCTTTAATATGTTTTTTTGAAATATTGAAAATTTTACTTTAAAAATGATAACAGTTTGACCCTTGAGCAACATGGGTTGAACCGTACAGGTCCACTTATATGCGTATTTCTTTCAATAAATACACACCACAGTACTACGTGATTCATGGTTGGCTGAATCCAGATGTGGAACCGCACATACAGAGGGCTGACTGTAAAGGGAGACAGAGATTTTTGACTGCGTTGGGGGTGAGGCGGACTCTAACCCCCGTGTTGTTCAAGGGTCAATTGTATATATATCATCCATGGACTTTTATTATCTTGTTTAGTTGTCATTTATTGGGACCTTCTCTTATACTGTGTTGGTTTCTTTTCCTATCTTCTATATTTGTAATTTTCAGTTTGGGCAGTTATAAATAAAGCTACTATATATTTTTGGTTTTTAATATTTTCTTTCTTTACAACTTCTACTTATGACTTTTTCTGCTATGTACTCACTCTTGTGTGCCTTTTACTTTGGACTTTTTACTTCTGAAGTGAATTTTTTCATTTACTTCGCATGTTTAAGTCATTTCTGAGTTTTTCTAATTCTGATTTATATCTTTCCTATATCTTAGCATCATCTTCTTAACGTCTTTTCACGTGTTTTAAAATAGTAGTTACAGTTTTCATCTGTGTTATAGGCACATCGCTCAGGCGTGCTTTCATTTTAAGGATGTCCTGCTTCTTCAACCACAGTCCTTTCATGTGAAATCAAGCTTCCAGAACTTGTGTCAGGGAAAGGTGGTTGAGAATAGTTTTTCTAGATATGGCTCTAAAGCATCTTCTTATGTCACTTTTATGAAGAGCTTAACAATATGGCCTCATATTTACCATGATTTCCTGCTTCTTCTGTACCTTCTTCCAGAATCGTAATTTCTTTTGTACCCATTGTCCTTACATTGGAGATCTTTATGACCAGACTTCAGTAGTGTTTGGTACTTTTATTACTAGCAATTCCTCTACACTGTGGAGCTCTGTACTGAAAGGGAGCTTTGGATTATTAATTTTGAGCGTTCATAGGTCTCACTATGTTCTAGCCCCTTAAGGCTTTACCATGAATTCACAAATTACCATCAATTACCTGCAAATGGAAGTGTGTAAAACCCTACCCAGTTTCAACTGCTGTTCTCAAATTGGCCCACTTTGCTTTTCAGTGACTGCCTGTTGGTTGTTTTATCCTCCTATACTCACTTCCATTAGGTGGTCTGTTGTGTCCCTTGCTTTCTCCTGCACAGGTGTCAATACCAATTGCGATTGCAGCTCTTGGAGATTTGTCCTCACCTACTAAGACTTTGGGATTCATGGGGATTCTCATCACTTAATTTTGTTGTTTATGTTGTGCAGGGGTTGGGTTGTTTGTTTGCTTTGGCTAACTCTTCTAGTAACTTTATGTAGAGGGTTTGGGAGACATTAAAAACCATGTTACTTCTACCATCTTCCCAGCTCACAGCAGTCTTGCCGTTTTTCTCAAAAAAAAAAAGTTGTTAAAGGTACTGTGTATTTTCTGAAGTCCTAAAGCGGAGCTAAAAGTGGTAAAAATTCCTTCTAGCAGAGGCAAATTCAAGGAACATTTTTCATTTTTGTATATAACACTAGACACATCAGAATCTACAGCAGTATCATCCTCAAAGGATCATTAAAATATTAAATTTGTGTTGAAATTTAAAAAGAAATTTCATGAGTAGAAGCTTCAGGTCCTCCAAGCTAATCGAACAATTAGGGACTAATAACAATTTCTTTAACAAAATAGGATAATTTTTCTGTGTTGCAAATGTTTCTTCCACCTAATATGATGATGTCTAACTTTCAGGGTTCATAGCAGTAGCCTCCTATTAGTTGTCAGTACACCTCACTTGGAAAAAGAGTCCTGAGTCTTTTTTACCACTTTTTTTTACTTTTCTTTTTTTTTTTGTTTTTAACCTGCTAGTTTTCTGTTCAAAAAGGAGTAGAAAAGGTGCTGTAAATTAGAGAATCACTGTTGAGATTTACTGAATATTTCAAGTATTTAAAAAACATCACTAAGAGAAACTTCTTTGACAAGTTCTGTTATTTGGGGATGTGTTTTTATAAAAAGAGTCAATCTGAAATCAAAATACATGTATGGGATGAAGTTTGATTGTTTAAAATTAATGGGTAACCTATGCCTCTGATTTAAAAGCTCATGTTTATAAATTTGATTTAATGATGATATAAAATTCCATACATGTCTGCACTTGGAAACTAAATAAGCACAAATAAATTTTGGCCTCTCCAAAATTTTATAAAATATAAAAAAACATTTTATATTTTTAGAAACTGAAAGATGTTTTGTGATGTTCTAGTCATCATAAGATGGAAACAAATGATTCATTTTATCATAAAAAAGAATATACGTTAGGTTAGATGAACATAAGCATAGGCAAGAGTAGCTTCTCTTTTAAAGGTCTATAAATGCTAAATTATAAGTAGCACATATGAATTCATCAATTTTTTGACATTTGGATAGGTGTAATGAAATTAAAACTTAGAAATAGTTGATTGCTTAGCACTTATATAAAACAAATATTTATAAAATATTTTTATGTTTAAAATCGTGATGTTAGCCCGTGTTTTACAGTTTTTAAATCAAGGAGCAAAGAGGTGAAGATTCATATGACAATGAAATCAGTAACAGAAATGAAATTTAAACTTTGAATCCCTAAGATTCCCAATATGATTCATAACTCATTGTCAGGTTATGTTTTAAAACGTCACCTATATTTTAATATCCAATAAAAATAAGTTACATGTCATTTTTTCCTCTTTAATCCAAACAAATAATTCATATCTAATTTGGATAATTATAATATAACATTAGAGTTTCATAAGTATTCTAAGTAATAGTTATAATTTAAAGACATAGTTTTGAAATAAGTATGGATTTTATATTAGTCTCTGCCAGCATTATTGGCTAACATTATTGGTGTCATTGGGAGAGGTCAAATTAATTTTTTTGTTTACTGTTGGAAAAAGCAGTTGAAACTTTCTTTCCTGTCTTGAACAACTTTGATTTTGTGTTTCTAGAGGTAACCATGTTTGTGACTAGCATGATTAGACTAACATTGGATTGGTTGACTTAGTCCCATTCAAGTTAATGTTTCAGATTAGGGCATCAATTAATTACATGTATTGCTTACTTTAGGGTCAAACCCCAGTTAGAAAATGTGACCTCTGACCTCTTGTGACATGTTTGGCATTGAAATTTGAGTTCTCCTGGAGTTCTTCCTGTCACTACAGACAGACATAAGCCCAAACTGTAAGTCTTCTTCATGTGTAGGTTGCCTTTGAAGTTGCAACTAGGTACACATTATTTATTTATTTGTTTATTTATTTATTACAGTTCAGTTTTATGAAACCCGTGATTTCTAGGAACTATTTGTTAAGTTATAATTTTGTCTTTGTCAATTTCTATTCCCTCATAAGATTTATTGTAGAATAGGAAAATGGCCATTGCCTAAGTTACTTCTTTGAAAATAAAGTTAGTTTTAAAAAATTAGCAGTTAATGTTATGCTGTATATGTACTTCCAAGAATTCTTCATTCTCATAACTACATTCTCATTTCAGTCTACATTGATTTATTCTTTCTTATAGATCTTCTTATGGTAGCAGATTGGCAGGCACAGTTTACCACTGTTACCATTGTTATTTTATTTTACATAATAACAGCCTTACAGAAGAAGTAACTGATTCTGAAGAACCATAATCCACAATTCTACAGTGAGTTTTTTCTAGTGGCACTCGCCTTGGCTTGGATTGTTGTCTAGCTGTTTTCATGTTTCACATTTCTCTGCAGTTCTGTGATGGAAACATACAGACAAGGCACAGAAAAGTGTCAATAACCATTAAAGAATAAAACAATAGTACCAAATAATAGGAGAGGTATCACAGACAGAAGACAGCTCAGCCCCATGTGAGTGGAATGTTTAATTAATAACATGATAGACCTTATTTGAGGGGGCAGTCACTGAGGGAGAGTCAGGGAGGCCTTATGGAGGGTATGGAATTGGTCAGGCCTTGGAAGTTGGATGGGATTTGGTGAGGCAGAGAGGGGAGTCAAAACAGAGGGACTGTAGAGTTTTGGGGGAAAGGGAATGAAAAGGCAGAGAGGCCCAAACTAGGAGGGCCTCTAATGCCAGCATTGAGATTTTAATCCTGTGGCTAGAGGGGAATGTAAATGTGTTTGGAGTATCCTAGACTGGATAGATTGAATGGTCCTCTTAAATGTCTGCTCTTCCCTACCTGGCCTGGGTTTTAGCCTTGAATAATTTCCTGCCTTTGCAGTGGCAGCAGGTTCCTAATTGGGGCCTCTGGTCTCCTGGTCTTGCTAGTCTGTTTCCTCTTCCCGTCACTGGTGTCAGAGATGTTTTTCAAAAACACTATCTTATCAGATGTTCCACAACTGAAAGCCTTCTTCTGTTGCCGATGCTTTCCCAATCCCTTGTTCAGGGTGTCAATACCTCGGCCTTCCTCATTTGCATCACCTCTTGCTGTTTCCTGCTCTGAATGACCTGTACTGCAGACACTGGGCTCTTGAGGGCCTCAGCTCTGCTGTGTTCCACACTTGGCTGGGATGCCAGTCCTCCTGGACTTGTCCACTAGACAGACTCCTTTTTCAAGACATATCTCCTAGGAAGTCATTTCTGACACCTTTAAGTTGACCTAAGCCTCACATTTTATCAGTTTTCTAGATTTTAGGTCTGATTATGTTCTTGATTTCCCCATTGTGCGTAAAGTGCAAATACTTGAACAAGCTGTTTGTGCTGAGCCTTTCACAGTCGGACCCTAACTTTCCTTCCTTCCATGACCTGCCTCCCTCAACTCAGAGTCCATCTGATGAGACTGTTCTCAGTTGCCTCAGAACCCTATTATTTTGATTCTTTATTTTGTATTTTTCCTTCATTAATGGACAGAACATCCCCTTTCTTTTAAGATCCAACTCAAACATGATTTCCTTTGAGATATTGATTTATTCCTCACTATAACCAATCCCTTTACTCTTACTCTTTGCTCACATAGTAACATGTATAAAGCTGAATTTTTATTATGTGTTATAGCCTTTTATGATCTTTAAAAAATATTTCTGCTTCCTTTGCTGTTTGTGAGCATCTTGAGGGTAGGGCATGCATCTTTCCTACCTTTGGATCTTAGTATGAAGCATAGTAGCTGGGACAAGATGCTGAGAAAAGGTTTCTTAATTATAATAAATATTCTGTTGCATTAACTGAAGAAGTAGTTTCAAAGAAGATTATAATAATTGAGAACATCGAGTCATTATTTTGTGACAAGCACAATGCCCTATATGATTTCTCATTTAATTTTCACACTGGAACTCCGTGAGGTCTATTGTCATTACCCTCATTTTGTTGATGAAGATGATGAAGTTTAGGCAGGTGAAATAAAATGCCTACAGCCACACAGGTTTCTGGCGGTAGAACTGAAATTTGAATATAGATCTAATGTCATAGTCCAAGCTCCTAACCATTAAATGTTTCCTTTTGATATTTAATGAATTTATATTTGTATCCTTGCAAACTTTGAAGTTTTAAAAACATTGTCGTCTACTCGGTGTTTCCATATTATCTCATTTCAGCCTAACAGCAACTCTGGCGTTCATTTTAGCCCCACTTTATGGGTAAAGAATATGAGGCTGTATGAGTAAATTATTTGTCACAGGTTAAATGTTAGAATTAGGGAGAACCTAGTTCTTCAGAGTATAATCTAATTTTAAAAATAAATTCATTGATGATGCTGTTTAGGTTTGAAGTTTATTACTTTTTTGTTCAATGCAATCTTAAAATATTTGTTATCTACCTATCCATCTATAAAGCACCTAGTGGCAGATCATTATTATTACTTCTAATTTTTTTTATTGTGGTAAAGTATACAGAACATAAAACATACCATCTTAACCATTTTTAAGTATGCAGTTCAGTGGTATGAAACACACTCACATGGTTGTGCTGCTGTCACCACCACCCATCTCCATAGCTCTTTTCATCTTGCAAAACTGAAACTCATTACCTATTAAACAGTAACTCCTCCTTCCCCCCAGACCCTGGCAGCCACTATTCTACTTTCTGTTCCTATGACTATGACTACTCGAAGTACCTTATATAAGTGGAATCACACAGTATTAGTCTTCTTCTGACTGGCTTATTTCATTTAATATAATGTCCTCATGTTCATCCATGTTGTAGCATATTGCAGAATTTTCTTTTTTAAGGATGAATAATATTCCATTGTATATATAGACCACCTTATGTTTATCCATTCACCCATCATTGAACACTTGGGTTACTTCCACGTTTTAGCTATTGTGAACAGTGCTGCTATGAACATGGTGTACATATACCTCTTTGAGACTCTGCTTTCAGTTCTTTTGGGTATGTACCCAGAAGTAGAATTGCTGGATCATATGATGATTCTATTTTTAATTTTGTGAGGAGCTACCATACTGTTTTACACAGCAGCTGTACCATTTTACATTCCCACCAACAGTGCACAAGAGTTCCAAATTTTCTGTGACCTAGTCAACACTTATAATTTTCTGTTTTGATAGTAGCCATCCTGATGGGTGTGAATGGTATCTCCTGTTTTGTTTTGTTTTTTTTTTAATTGGAGTATAGTTGCTTTCCAATGTTGTGTTTCTACTGTGCAGCAAAATGAATCATCTATACACATACATACACATACATATATCCCTCTTCTTTGGATTTCCTTCCCATTTACCACAGTGCATTAAGTAGTCTTGTTGTGTTTTGATTTACATTGCCCTAATGATGAGTGATGTTGAGCATTTTTTCATGTGTTTATTGGTCCTTTAAACATCTTCTTTGGAGAAATGTCTGTTCAGGTCCTTTGCCTGTTTTTGAATCAGGTTTATATGTTGTTGAGTTTTAGGAGTTCTCTGTATGTTCTGGATAATAATTTCTCATCAGATATATGATTTTTGAATATTTTCTCCTTTTTGTGGGTTGCCTTTTAACTCTGTGGGTAGTGTCTCTTGAGGTACAAAATTTTAAAATTTTCATGAAGTCCAATTTGACTATATTTTCTTTTGTTGCCTGTGCCTTCGATGTCATATCCAAGAGATCATCACCAAATCCAGTGTTGTGAAGCTTTTGTCCTAAGTTTTCTTCCAAGAGTTTTATTGTTTTTGATCTTACATTTAGGTCTTTATCCATTTTGAGTTTATTTCTGTGTATTCTGTTAGGTGAAAGTCTGACATCATTCTTTTGCATTTTGATGTCCAGTTTTTACAGCACCATTTGTTGAAAAGAGTGTTTCCCCACTGAGTAGTCTTGGCACCCTTGTCAAAAATCCTTTGGCGGTATATGCAAGGATTTTATTTCTGGGCTATCTTATTCCATTGTCTGTATGTCTGTCTTTATGCCAGTACCACACTGTTTGGATTACTGTAGCTTTGAAGTAGATTTTGAAATCAGGAAGTATGAGTCCTTCAATTTTTTCTTCTTCTTTCAAGATTGTTTTGGCTATTTGGGGTCCATTGAGATTCCATATGAATTTTCTGATTGGTTTTTGTATATCTGAAAAAAAGTCATTGGGATTTTGATAGGGATTGCATTGAATCTATAGATTGCTTTCGGTAATATTGACATTTTAATAATATTAGTTCTTCCAATCCACAAACATGGGATGTGTTTCCATTTACAGTTGACCCTTGAACAACAAAGGTTTGAACTGTGCGGGTCCACTTATACACAGACATTTAAAAAGTAAATATGTACTACAGTACTACATGATCTGTAGTTGGTTGACTCCATGGATGTGGAACCATCGATATGGAGGGCTGACTGTAAGGATATACATGGATTTTTGACTGTATGGATGTAGGTGCACCCAACCCCCATGATGTTCAAGGGTCAGCTGTATTTATGTCTTTAATTTCTTTCAGCAGTGTTTTTTAGTTTTCACTGTATAAGTCTTTCACCTCATTGGTTAATTTAATTCCTAAGTATTTTATTCTTTTTGATGCTGTTGTAAATGGAATTATTGTAATAATTTCCTTTTCAGATAATGTCAAATACTGTGCTCATTTTACTTTTTCTTTTCCAATTTAGATTCCTTTTATATCTTTTTCTTGTCAAATTTCTCTGGCTAGAACTTCCAGTACTACGTTGACTAGAAGTGGTGAAAGCGGGCATCCTTGTCTTGTTCCTGATCTTAGAGGAAAAGCTTTCAGTCTTTCACCATTGAGTATGATGGTTGCTGGGGTTTTTTCATATATGGCTTTTATTATGGTGTAGTAGTTTCCTTCTGTACCCCATTTGTTGAGTGTTTTTTAATCATGAAGAGGTGTTGAGTGTTGTCAAATGCCTTATCTGCATCTATTGAGGTCATCATAGGATTTTTTATCTTTCATTCTGTTAACGTGCTTTGTTAACGTTTGTTGATTTACATAGTTTGATCCATCCTTGTGTCTATAAAGCACCTAGTGGCAGAGCATTACTGTTAAATTTTTTTTAAACTTCTAAAAGTAACATAACCATATTGTAGGATACTTGCAGAAAAATAAAAAGCAGAAAAATAATCACCTGTAATTTCTCTACTCCAATCCCATTTTGATGTATTTCTTTCTGGTCATTTTTCACATGCTTATTATTTTCTCAACATTATTTAGCCTTTTTCCTTGTTATATGGTTACCATAAATTATTATTAGTAATGGTTGTACAATATTCCATCTGGTGAGACTGTTCCGTGCTGTTTTGGGAGGGAGGAGGGATGAGTAGTAAGATAAACATTTATTGTAAGGTTACATTACATTATCTTACCTTCAAATCAACTGCATGGGTTGACACTATTAATTTTACTTAAGGATATGCCCACTGGGATGCAGAGAGGTTAAATCACTTGTTCAGGGTTATGTAGCTAGTAAGTGGTAAAGCTGGTATTGGAACTGAGACCTGGTGACTTAAGAGGCCATGCTTTTTCCCCTTTACTTTTGTATTGCCTCCATATGTCATTTATTAAATTCTTATAACAACTCGTGTTTTAATATTCAGTAATATAAGTAATGAAGGTGAAAGCTTAGAGGATAACAGTGGTTGGTACAGGAACCATTGGTGTAGAGTGGGTTAGTGCTGGGCACTGGACTGATCGCTTTACATTCATTACCTTGTTCAGCTTTTATTACGACCCTGTGGGTACATATTATCATCATGCTGCCATTGGTTGGATAACTTGGGTGTTTTCAGTTTTTTCACTAGTCTCCTCATGCTTTGAATTATTTCCTTATGATGGATGCTCAGGTTGTCTCCATTTTCCCTCCACCTTGCAAATAACCATGCATTGCTCCAACTCTTCACAGCTACAAGTAACAGTTTAATTTTGACCCGCATGAGTAATTTGTTGATGTGTGTATCCGGGAACATTTTGACTATAGGAAATGCATCCACTTAATTTGACCAAGCTCTCGAGAGGATGCCCATCTACATGTTCATTAGTGCACAAGGACACAGTTTCTGCAAGCGTCTGCATATACTTGACGTCCAGCATAAATTTTGTCACTCAGATATTTTAATTTACATTTCTGTCTTTATTAATGAGAGCACCAGTTCTTGGTGTTCTTAGAAGGTTTTGGCCTTTCTTTCCTGTGGATGTCTGTTTTTATACTTTGCCCATTTTCCCACTGGGGTTGTCTTTTTCTGTTGGTTTGTAGAAGCTCTTTCTGTTAATTCTCCTATACACTTTATGCTTTGTAAATATTTTTTCTTATTCTGTTAATCTGTTTACTAACCTTTCCCAAAGTGTTCTTTGTTGAACAGAAATTTTAGATTTTAATATGATCAAATTCAATATTTTTTGCCTAATGTTTTGTGCTTTTGAAATTTTATTTAAGGAATCCTTCTTAATTAGACCACAAGAATTAGGTCTTTATCTGTAGTTCTCTTTTTATGCGGTGGTAGAAAAGGATCCAATTTTATTTTTCTCTCTATAGTGAGTCTGCCTGCTTCTTTAGAATTCGAACTTTAGAGTCAGTAACTCTTGGAGATGTTTTAGGGGCCCTTAGCACAACATATAGTTTACTCTTAAATATTTAGTCGTGCCATTTTTTGTTTGCCCTCGGCCCCTGCAACCTCCTCCCACCAATAAGTAAGCTTTATAGGTACGGATCTTTTTCTGTTTTGTGTATTGGTATATGCCAAGCACCAAAAGATAGTGACTGGCACATGACATTCACTGAGCAGCCTTCACCTTACTTGTGAATGTTGGGTGCATGTCCGCTCTTTTCCTGTAGCCAGTTGTCCTTGCTACAGAAAGCTTGAAATCTCTACTAGAACTAGACTGTTTCTGTTATCAGCTCTCCTATTAACTAGCTGTGTTTTCTCAGGGAAGTCAGTTTCCTTTCTTCATCTGCAAATTAATGCCCCTGTGTAACCACCATCTTAATCAAGATATAGAAAGTTGGGCTTCCCTAGTGGCGCAGTGGTTGAGAGTCCGCCTGCCGAGGCAGGGGACACGGGTTCGTGCCCCGATCCGGGAAGATCCTACATGCCGCGGAGCAGCTAGGCCCGTGAGCCATGGCTGCTGAGCCTGCGCGTCCAGAGCCTGTGCTCCGCAACGGGAGAGGCCACAACAGTGAGAGGCCCGTGTACCGCCAAAAAAAAAAAAAAAAGATATAGAAAGTTGTCATCACCCCCAGAAGTTCCCTTGTAGTCCTTTGTAGTCAGTTCACCTGTTCCTCAGCCCCAGGCAGTAGTGATTGGCTTTTCTGTCACAGTGACTGATTATCTTTGCTTGTTCTAGAATTTTATATAAATGGAATCATATAGTATCTTCTTTTTCATGATTAGTTTCTCCTGGTCAGCATGTTTTGAGATTCATGTACTACGTATATTGATAGTTTATTCCTTTTTTATTGCTAAGTAGTAGTCCATTATATGGATATACCACAGGGTTTTTTTGTTCATTTGTTTTACTTTTTGGTCACACCACATGGCATGTGGGACCTTAGTTCCCTGACCAGGGTTTGAACCCACGCCCCCTGCAGTGGAAGTGTGGAGTCTGGACTGCCAGGGAAGTACCTATGCTACAGTTTTTAAAATCCAGTCACCTGCTGAGGGGCATTCGGGATTATGATAAAAGCTACAACGTGTTTTTGTGTACTGGTGTAGATGATGTATGTTTGGATAAATACCTAAGAGTAGAATACCTGTAACTGGGGCCATAAAAAAGGATGGATGGTGGATGGTTTTTAATTTGTGTATATATATTATATTCATATGTGTATCAAATAAATATAAACAGCTAGAACTTCATTTGTTCCAAAAATATTTTGGGGACAATTAGAGAAAGAATTAAGTAGCGTAAATAGAGTAAGGTAGTATGTATCAGAAGGGGACGGGAAGGGTGAAGAAAAGAGAAATGAGCATTGATCTGAGTAACCTAATCAACCATTACAGTAGTATAACTCTCTCTCCTATATGTATATACATGTATATATTTTAAAATCTTGTCCATTTATATCTTTAATATTATACCATGAACGTTTTCTCACACTGTTGTGTTTTTTAAAACAATAACTTTATTAGGTGCATTTTGCTCTATTGGGTGAATATGTAACTTATTTTATATCCATAATTTATTTTACTGTTATGGACACTTGGATCCTTTTTTTCCCTATAAAATTTCAGGTGTGAGGAACATTTTTCTACATAAATCCCATATCTCATACAGATTGTTTCTACAGAAGTAGAATTACTGAGTCCAATGATAGGGCCATCTATAAGGTGTTGTGAGAAAGTGCTTTCCAGACGGTGTTTTTAGCAAAGCTGTGTTGAGAGTTGGCTGTCTTAATGCATCTTTACCAGCTCTGAGAATAATTTTAAGTATCTTGCTCACTTGACAGGTGAAATAGTTTTCTTACTGTTATAGTTTTGCATTTTAAGAATACAGGCTCTTTGTCTTATTTGTAATAAAATATTCCATTTTATTGTTTGCTTTTCTTTTTTTAAATATTTATTTATTTATGGCTGAGTTGGGTCCTCGTTGCTGCGCGCGGGCTTTTCTCTAGTTGTGGTGAGCGGGGGCCACTCCTCGTTGCAGTGCGCGGGCTTCTCATTGTGGTGGCCTCTCCTGCTGCGGAGCTTAGGCTCTAGGTGCATGGGCTTCAGTAGTTGTAGTTCGTGGGCTCTAGAGTGCAGCTCAGCAGCTGCGGCGCACGGGCTTAGTTGCTCCGTGGCATGTGGGATCTTCCTGGACCACGGCTCGAACCCGTGTCCCCTGCATTGGCAGGCGGACTCCCAACCACTGCGCCACCAGGGAAGCCCCTGTTTGCTTTTCATTTGCAGAATGGAAGTCAGTGGTGGTTGCTCCAGAGGCTAGGGGAAAAAAAAAGGATTTGTGATGTTTATGTCATGGAGAAATTTCACATTTCTTATCTAGTCAGATATTTTGGATCTTCTCCTCTGTTATGTCCATAGCTTTTATACTCAGAATGTCTGTTAACATCATGAGATTAGATCAATCTTCACTTAAAATTTTATCTCAAATGTGATGTTTTCAGTTGAGTCTTTTTTCAGCCCCTGAGCCAGTTCAGTGAGGCCAGTTGGGAGCCGTTAGGTACTGAAATTATGGGGCAGTACTGATTTTATCCAGATCATCCAGACTACACTTAAAATAAATTTGCTATATTGCCATCAAAACGAAGGCCTCTAGCCTTCATGATAGTGTGAAGGTGTAAGTAAGGCAGTGGTCCCCAAACTTTTTGGCACCAGGGACTGGTTTTGTGAAACACAATATTTCCACGGAGCGGGGGTTGTGGGGAGGTGGTTCAGGCAGTAATGGGAGCGATGGGGAGTGGTGGGGAGGGATGGGGAGCGATGGGGAGTGGTGGGAAGCGATGGGGAGCGATGGAGAGCGGCAGATGAAGCTTCTTCGCTCACTTGCCTGCAGCTCACCTCCTGCTGTGCGGCCCGGTCCCTAACAAGCCTTGGCCTGGGGATTGGGGACCCCTGGGGTAAGGGGCAGGAGGACAATACAAGGCGTTCCTTGTATTTTTTAATTAACAGAAAACATACCAGTGCATTTTTTGGTGGTTCCTTCTTCTGCAGGATATGATCATAGTTATATTGTTTTCATTAGTGTGCCCATCTCTCAATATACTCATTTCAAACTGCATGACATGTTTCTGAGATTGAATCATTAGAAGGGTTAAAGATAGATAATTTTAGGAAATTATGATTCATAAGACTTCTTACTTTTGTAAAAATGTTAAATTAGCAATGGCTGTTACCGTCAACCATATTTTTTTGTCTTGGAACATGCAGAATTATCTCAGGGGAGATGAAATAACCCTGGGTTCTGCAGCCTTTTGCTTGGACACACCAGTGCTCAACATCTGTTGGAAAGTAGCATCCTAGGAGAGACGTTGGGAGGAAAGTTATTGGAAAGAAAATGGATAGGATGGGAGAAAATTAAAAAGCTGTTGAAAAAGTTCAGAGAAATTGACTATAATATTTAAATTGTAGACATTTACATACTATTTCATGATTTATACTAAGTGAAATTAAAATAGGAGACTAGATGGCCTTTGTAAATGCATCTCAAACCCAAACTGCTATTTTTGTCTCTTTATTTGAAGATCAGCCCTTGTGATGGATATGTAGCATGTAAGAAAATGAGAGACCTGGAGTGGCCTTAACCTGAATTATTAGCATAAGTATTTTCACAGGAACTAAACCTTCCTGAGTACTTGATGATCTAAGAAAAGGAAGAATGGGTTGGGACCCTTTGTTATATTTAAGGTATTGTTTGAGTCACTCAATCCTTCAGAATATATTTATAATTACCTTGGATAGTCTTAAGGCTTATCCAGTATGCTTAGCCTATAATACTGAGTAAGATGACGTTACTCCTCATTTGTGTAACATCTGCAGCACTCTGGTTCTGTTCTACTTTTTGAGAAAAACAGGTGAGAAAAAGTAAGGAATTCCTCAAGTTTAGGCATTGCTCTGAACTAAGGAAGTCGAGCCCAACATGCTGTCACTAAGAGAAAGGAAAGTTCTCTTCTATTGTGCCTTCATCCATGCTCTACTGTTTGAGTGCACAGTGGCTAAGAAGACCCATTTGTGTGGTGAAATTCAGTGGATTAAAATGTATCAAGGAATAATAAAGTATAATGCGTTTCTTGTTAAAACAAAACAGCAAACTGGGACTGGAAAGGAATTTTCTTAATAAAAGCTACCAGTATCCTTTAGCAAGCATCATATTTATATTTGTCACTTTATATTGATAAAATATATCTAATAGTAACCTTCAGCAAGTGTGTTTAATGATGAACTGTTATATGAATCCTTTGTAAGATCTGAAACAAGAATATCCATATTAATACTACCTAAGGGTACATTGTACTGGAAGTCCTAATTAGCACAATAAGAAAAGACAAGTTTAGTAGATGTACTTACACAAACCTAAAACTAATACGGGTTTAGCAGGGTTTCCCAACCTTGGTGTACCAGCAACCACCGACCAGAAAATATTAAATAAAACCCTCTTTTCAAAAGAAACAAAAAACATGCAGTACCTAGGAAAAACCCAAAAGATGTGCAAGAGTTTTATGGGGAAAAATTGTAAGACCTTATTAAGGACATAGAAAAAGTTATAAATAAATTAACAATTATGCAAAGTTCATCAGTGAAAGTTAACATTACTTAATATTGTAATGGTATTTATTCTTCTCTAATCTAAATCACAGCAGTGTTTTTCATGGATCTTGCCGATTGACTTTAAAATTACTATGGATGAATAAAGGACAGAGAGCTAAGATGAGTTTAGAAAGGAAGGAGGGGACCTGCCTAAGATTGGCAAGCTTGTGTGGGACCAGGGAGCTTTCGTACATTTGGATGGATGGTAGATGGTGGCTACTTTTTCGTAAAAATAGTCTTCAGCCAATAGGTACATGAACAAAAATCAAAAGGGAGTACTGTTTAAAAAAAGAAAAGTCTTCCTCCTACCCCTGCCTGCTGAACCAATGTTCTTGGAAGTAATGTCTTTTTTTTTTTTTTTTTTTTTTTTTTTTTTTTTTTTGCGGTATGCGGGCCTCTCACTGTTGTGGCTTCTCCCGTTGCGGAGCACAGGCTGCGGAGCACAGGCTCCGGACGCGCAGGCTCAGTGGCCATGGCTCACGGGCCCGGCCGCTCCGCGGCATGTGGGATCCTCCCGGACCAGGGCACGAACCCGTGTCCCCTGCATCGGCAGGCGGACTCTCAACCACTGCGCCACCAGGGAAGACCCGGAAGTAATGTCTTTTACAGTTCCTGGAATATACCTCTAGAACTCTTATACAGAGATAATTATATAATGTTTTTGAGAAATTGTACCATTTTATACCATGATTTTTTTTCACTGACTTTTTTTTAAATTGAGGTATAAGTGACAAATAACATTGTATTAGTTTTAGGTATACAAGATAATGATTCAATATTTGTATGTATTGCAAAATGATCACCATAAGTCTAGTTAACATCCATCACCACACAGTTACAAAAAACTTTTTTCTTGTGATGAGGAATTTTAAGATCTATTCTCTTAGCAACTTTCAAATATGCAGTACAGTAGTATTAATTATAGTCACCATGATGTACACTATATCTCCATGAGTTATTTGTCTAATAACTGGAAGTTTGTACATTTTGACCATGGTCACCTGTTTTGCCCACTCCCCTCCCCACTCCCCACCTCTGGCAACCACCAGTCTGTTCTCTGTATCAAATGAGCTTTTTTTTTTTTTTGGTTTGTTTCACATATAAGTGAGATCATATGGTATTTGTCTTTACATGTCTGACTTATTTCACTTAGCATGATGCCTTCAAGATCCATCTATGTTATCACGAAAGGCAAGATTTATTTCCTTTTTTGTGGCTAATATTCCATTATATATCTGTATCTCACATTTTCTTTATTCATTCGTCTGTCCATGGACACTTAGGTTGTTTCCATGTCTTGTCTCTTGTAAATATCTTGGCTATTGTAAATAATGCTTCAGAGAACATGGGGGTGCAGATGTGTTTTCATTTTCTTCAGATAAATACCCAGAAATAGAATTGCTGGATCATATGGTAGTTCTATTTAAAATTTTTTGAGGAACCTCCTCTATTTCTTTTCCATAGTGGCTAAAGCAATTTACATTCCCACTGACACTGTACAAAGGTTCCCTTTTCTCTACATCCTCACCAACACTTGTTATCTCTTGTCTTTTTGATGATGGCCATTCTAACAGGTGTGAAGTGATATCTCATTGTGATTTTTGATTTGCATTTCCCTGATGATTAGTGATGTTGAGCATCTTTTCATATACCTGTTGGCCATCTTTATGTCTTCTTTGGAGTGTCTATTCAGGTCCTCTGCCTGGCTTTTAGTTGGGTTGTTTTTTGCTATTGAATTGTATGAATTCTTTTTTTTTTTTTTTTTTTTGCGGTATGCGGGCCTCTCACTGTTGTGGCCTCTCCCGCTGCAGAGCACAGGCTCCGGATGTGCAGGCCCAGCGGCCATAGCTCACGGGCCCAGCCGCTCCGCGGCATGTGGGATCCTTCCAGACCGGGGCACAAACCTGTGTCCCCCACATCGGCAGGTGGACTCCCAACCACTGCGCCACCAGGGAAGCCCCATGTATGAATTCTTTATATATTTTGGATATTATCCTTTATACCATGATTTTTTAAACACAATATATCTTAGAACTTATGTCATCTTAATGTCTGTAATACTGCTTCATTTCTTTTAATGATTATATAATAATCCTTGGCATGTTATATTATAAATTAGCCAGGCCCCTAAGATGTATGTTTAGATGTTTCTCATCTCTTCTTGCTGTCAAAAATGCTAAAATGAATTTCCTCCCTTGGGTATTATTTCACACGTGTCTGACTATGTCTATAGGATGAATATCTAGAAGCAGAATTGCTGAGAAATTCTTGTTTAGTCCTCTACAGAACTTTAGAATCAACTTGCCTAGTTTGTGGTGGTGTTCAGTTAAATTATCTTAGAGGCAATTTGGATTTTGTTGTCTTTCATCTAAATATCGAGCATGTCTTTCCATTTGCTCTTTTTTTATATCAGTAGCTTTTCAAAAATTTCTTCGTATAGTTCTTGTCCTTTCTTCTATTACTAAGTATTTTATTTTTCTTATTGCTGTAGTAAATAATTGGGGTCTTGTCTTTTTTTAAATCTCCTAAATTTTTTTGTTATGTATGTGTATATGAATGCTATTAATTTTAGTATATTAGTTTGTACCCAAACAAATAATTGATTAAATTCTTTGATTTAAAATAGCACACTAGCTGATTTTCTTGGGTTTTATAGGTATGTATTATGCAAATAATGATCATTTTAACTCCTTACCAACTTTATACCCCATTTCTTTCTCTATTTCAGCTATGTTGGTTATTACCTTTGGCAGAGTGTCAAAGACATTTTTGTTTGTTTGTTTTGTTTTTGTTTTCTTTTTGCGGTACACGGGCCTCTCACTGTTGTGGTGTCTCCCGTTGCGGAGCACAGGCTCCAGACGCGCAGGCTCAGCAGCCATGGCTCACGGGCCCTGCCGCTACGCGGCACGTGGGATCTTCCTGAACTGGGGCACGAACCCGTGTCGCTGCATCGGCAGGCGGACTCTCAACCACTGTGCCAGCAGGGAAGCCCCAAAGACATTTTTGAATATGCCTGATCAGGTTAAGGAAGTGCTTATTCATTCCCATTTTGTTAGGGGCTAGATGTTGAATTTTACTGATTTTCAACATGTTTAGAAATTCTGTGCTTTTTCACTTTCGATCTATTAATGGGATGAATTATATTTCTAGATTTCTTAATAATAAATCTTCCTAGAAATCCTGGAATTAAATACCCAGTTATGGTACATTCTTTTGATATTTGAATGTATTAATATATTAACATTAATTTATGTTAATATTTAATATTAGACTGTATATTCAAATATTTTATTTAGGATTTTTTAATACCAGTATTCCTATGGGACACTAGTTTTCTTTTTCTATGCAATTTTTATGGGGTTTTGTTACCATTATTATGTTAGATTGCTTGCTTTCCTTCTTTATTATGTTGTGGAAGACTCTAAATTGCGTTGGAGTTACCTGGTCACTAAAAGTCTGATGGAATTACCTTGTGAATATGTCCCTACCTGGTGTTTTTCTGGACAGGTTATTTGCCAACTTCCTCTGTTTATTTCTTTGGAAACATTGGCCTTTTTAAGTATTCTTTTTTTTTCTGTGGTCAACTTTTGATCATTTATATTTTCCTAGAATATTGTAGTGATTATATCTTCGTACAGAAATGAACAAAGTAGTTGCTTATGACTGTTTTAATTTCCCTTTTATATATGGCTTTGTCTCTGTAGACATTTCTTAGTTTGTATGTTTTTGTGCTTTGTGTCTTCATTCTTGATTAGATTAGCTAATGATGTCTTCATTTTATTTTTCACTGAGAAGGAGCTCTTGGATTAATATTCTACAATTTTTGTTTTTTTTCCACTAGCACTGCTTTAGCTTTTTAATGATTTTTTTAGATTTTTTGCAGTTTTCAGATAACCTTCTGAATCAGTAGTTTATGAGAGTTTTCTAGTTTCATTATTAATGTCTGGTTTAAGTTCACTGCAACTAGGAAATGTCTATATCACTTTCGGAATCTATTAAGGTCATTTTTTTTGGCTGTGTTGGGTCTTTGCTGCTGCGTGCAGACTTTCTCTAGTTGCAGCGAGCAGGGGCTACTCTTCGTTGCAGTGCACAGGCTTCTCATTGTGGTGGCTTCTCTTGTTGTGGAGCACGGGCTCTAGGTGCGTGGGCTCAGTAGTTGTGGCTCGCGGGCTCAGTAGTTGTGGCACATAGGTTTAGTTGCTCCACGGCATGTGGGATCTTCCTGGACCAGGGATCGAACCGGTGTCCCCCGCATTGGCAGGCGGATTCTTAACCACTGTGCCACCAGGGAGGTCCCAAGGTCATTTTTATGGCTGACTTCATGCTCAATTTTAATGAATCTTTCTTGGACCTATTGACAAGTTTGTTTTGGATTTCAGAATGAAATCAATTAGATCTGTCTTACGAATTAGGTCTTCTGTATCCATACTTAATTTTGTTCAGTAGATGTTTTTGTGGACTGAGAAAAGTGAATTAAAGTCTCATAATTCTGTATTCCTGTCCATATTTCCTTTCTTTCTTATAGTTTTTGTTTTATAACTACCTATGCCCTATTTGTCTTTTTTAAAAATGATTTTTGCCCTGATTTCCAAATCCTATCCATTGCAGTATTGATCCCTGTTTCATTTGGATTGCATTTTTATGATATGCCTTTGCCCATTCTTTTTCAGTCTAAGTCACTTTAAGTGTCTCTTGTAGATAGTATATTTTTTGTTTTGTGATCCAATATGTGTTTTTCTTTTAATTGTTGAGTTTAGCCAATTTGTATATATTAGAAAGACAAACTTGTTTGGTTTTGGTCCTCTCATGTTTAATAGCCTTTCTTTTGTTGGTTTTTATCTTGCTACATAATGTGTTTTTTATGAGTTTCTTCAGATAACTTAGAAATTTTGTGTTTTTGTTCAAAGAGTACCTTTATAAACTTAAATGCAGTGGTGTGCTTAATTCCTAAGAGAATTTCTGTTGGCTCCCTATTGTGAACAGTGAGGAAATTAGTACATTTTCACTTTTGCCCATTTCCCTTCCCCATTTTCCAAACTTCAGTTGATTATTTCCATTGGTGTTGACCTTTATATATCAAAATATATTTATACCTCTACTGCATGATTTGTCTCCCTTGACTGACAGTCAGTAAAGTTGACAAATCGGTCTGTGTGGACTGACTCCACCTTGTCTTCTCCTGCCCCTTCTCCTACCACAGTGGGGCTGCGACTCCCCACGTCACTTCCTTCTTACCCTCCAGTTAACTTTAAATAGTGCTGTTTTCTCTGCCAATGCAGTTATCTCCTAAACAGAAAACAGTTCTCTTCCATGAACTGAAGACACAGAAGGCTCTGCAGTCCCTCTGCCACAGTTTACTCCTTGTCTTGCTTGAAATTCATCCCCTGAGTTTAGAAGTTTCTTCAGGGATGAGTTCTTGCTTTTTTTTTTTTTTTTTAATTTTTGGGCCGCGCCGAGCAGCATATGGGATCTTATTTCCCCGACCAGGGATCAAACCCGCAACCCCTGCACTGGAAGTGTGGAGTCTTAACCACTGGACTGCCAGGGATGTCCCAAGTTCTTGCATTTTGTTTTTTTAGGTTTTTTTAAAAATTAATTAATTAATTATGTTAATTTTTGGCTGCATTGGGTCTTTGTTGCTGTGCATGAACTTTCTCTAGTTGCGGTTGAGCGGGGGCTACTCTTTGTTGTGGTGCGCAGGCTTCTAATTGCGGTGGCTTCTCTTGTTACAGAGCACGGGCTCTAGGGTCTATGGGCTTCAGTAGTTGTGGCACACGGGCTCAGTAGTTGTGACTCGCGGGCTCTAGAGTGCAGGCTCAGTAGTTGTGGCGCACGGGCTTAGTTGCTCCACGGTATGTGGGATCTTCCCGGACCAGGGCTCGAACCCATGTCTCCTGCGTTGGCAGGAGGATTCTTAACCACTGCGCCACCAGGGAAGCCCTTGCATTTTGAAAATGATTTGTTTTGACTGCTTTGATACTTAAATGACAGATTAACTGGATACAGAATCCTCGTGTCGTACTTAATTTTCTTGCAGACACTTGGGCACTTCTGCTCTGTCTTCCAGCACAGAATGTTTCTCTGGAGAGACTGAGGCCAGCCTGGTTTGTCTCATAGTACGTTTTTGTGTCGGGATATCCTAGTTTACTGGTAGAGGGTGTTGGGGTTTGATTGGAGGGGAATGGAAAATGGCACAAATTCAACTGTAGCTGTAACATTTTATTTCCTTAAAAAACAAAATGATATGAAGCAAATATGCCATGAGTTCAGTATGATTGCTGAGTACAAGAGATTCTGCAATATTATTCTCTGTGGTACAGGGTGTGTTTGAAATAAAATTTTTTAATTAAAAAATATGCCATGTAACTATAAATCAGGAAGAGCTTGTATTCTTTAGTGATCGAGTTCAAAATATATTTAATCGAAAAATCACATATTTGCCTTATTGATCACAGCATTCATTCTTGTTTTCTTTATATGTTGACAACCACTTGTGTAATTCCTGTATTTTCTTTAGTGTCATTCCCTAAGTTTTGAGTAAAAGTACTTTATATTCTAACATCTTGAAGATTATAAAATTCTAGACTTAGGATCTGTAGAGTGGAGGTTAGTGGCAATTGCTACAGAGGCTAGAACTAAATGGGATGTTTGAATAAAATCTGTTAAATGACTTATATATGCTAGTTTGGGACTATTTTGAAGAAATATTCCTCTAAATATACAAAGTAGACTTAAGGTTTAAAATATCGTGATAATTGAAAGAGTTAAGTATTGAGGACTGGCTTTTCTCTCTTTCTGCAGGGCTCTGATAAGTATGTCACAATAAAAGAGAAATCACCTCTATTTTCTTATTTTTATTCATTTTTATTTTTTAGTACTAAGGGATTTTAAATTTGTTTTTCCTCTGTATTCAGGTACATGTCTCGAGTCCACGGTATGCATCCAAAAGAGACCACTCGTCAGCTGAGCTTGGCTGTGAAAGATGGTCTTATTGTGGAAACGCTAACAGTGGGCTGCAAAGGTTCAAAAGCTGGTATCGAACAGGAAGGATATTGGTTGCCAGGCGATGAGATTGTAAGTTTTTTTTATTTTATAAATCTGGAACGTTATTTAAATATAACCCATAGAAATTTATTTTCAGAAGTTTAGTAATATTCACTTCCACAGTTTTTATTAACATTAAGGACTACATTGGTAGGATGGATACTTTCCTTCCTGATTCTTTAGGAGAAAACTTGGAGCCTGCTTTTTCTGTCTAGATTACCTTGAATCTGAAAAATAAAACAAAGGAAAGCCCTTTTAATGTACGCACAATTTAATGGTACTCCTAAGCGTTTTCTTCAGTAAATATTAGTAAAAAATGTTTCGATGAGGATAATGTTGATGCCATCTAGACAGATTTGAAAGGGATATATACTTTTTTGCTTAGGGGCACATATAGAAGTATATTTTTTTAATGTAAAGCTTGGTTTCATGTGTACTGTTTCTGTCTTCCTACCTTATTTGCTTTTGATTTTTCTAATACCTTCATGAAAAGTCTATTTTTGGAAAGCTTTCAAATATAATAAACATTAATTTTTTAGTTCTGAAAGGAATAGATTTAGTAATTAGATATATTGAGAGTGTTTTATCATGAATTCTCTAAAACCTAAAATTATAAAAATGACACAAAAATCTTAAAATTGGTTATTTGTGGAAACATTTCCCCCAAACATTGTCTTTCCCTTTCTGGCTCTAGGCAATTGAGCCAACACACAAACACCCACCTGTTAGGTCTGAGAGCAATAAACTAAGAACACTGTTTTCTGTGGGGAGCTGGTCCACAGAGGCAGCTATCAGTTATATACTTAGAGAAGCTGTTAGTTTTTTACACTGTTTTTGTTAATTTAATATGTGCCTTGAAAGTTTCTGGAAAAAAAATTCACGTTTTCCACGAACAGAAAACATGGAAGAAAAAAATGTTTAATTTCATTGGTATCATTTGATTTGTGCACTAGAAGTATTCTTGAAAACTTAGGTGAAAATGTTTATAGGAGTATAATTCTTCTGTAAGCTAATTCTTCTTTAGCTTACAGAAAAGTAAAGCTTTTTGCCAATAAAGAAACTTTGGGTGCCAGGCCATAATAATAATAATAATGTCAAGTGACATAAATCTGTCTACAGCAGACATTTAAAGGAGGGCCATGATTAGCTGATACCTTATTATACACTCAAAATAATCTAGATAATATAAAATTTCTAGTCCCAAAACACTTAGCCATGTACAGATTTAGTACAGAAGGGTATATTGATACTGGGTTGGCCAAAAAGTTTATTTAGATGTTTCTATAACATGTTACAGAAAAAAGCGAACGAACTTTTTGGCCAACCCAATAATTTCTGAGCTGTATATAGTAACTAACCAATAGTAAATGCAACTTAATCCACAGGACTTTGGTTTGTGGATCATGTGTACATTTATTCATAAAAGTGATTTTATTTCTCCTTTTTAGTTTTGTCCTTTTCCATCTGCTTTTTTTCCCCTTCAAGTTGAGGCTTTTTTGTTCAGTTTAATTCAACAAGCAGTTAATGAGTTGTATGTTCACGACTACATTAGGTTCTGTATTCTACTTTTATTTTTGCGTGTTCTTACTGCATATATTTTTATAGCATCCTTTTTCTTTTTTCTAGATGAAATCTTACATGTAAATCAAACAGTGTATACAGATTTTATTAATTCTGGTTGGTTCTTATTCACAAGCATTTTTATACCAAGTATGTGTATATGATTTAACTACAAGTATATTAAAATTATACCTAGTTTATGAAATATGCAACTATTAAAAATACATAGGCAATGTAGTGTAGTTGAAAGAGCTAAGGTCGCCTATGTTACAATTGATGAGAGTTTCAATCCCATCTCAAGTATTTTTTTAGTTGTATGACCTTGAGGAAATTTCTTAACCTCTGATCCTCATTCCTCAGCTGTAACAGGGACACATTAATATAGCTTTCATTTGATTGTTTTGAGGATTAAATGAGATTATTTGTAGAAAGCATATAACTATGTACTCAAAGCAAGTTTTTGACTAGTGAATAAGTATGTTTAAAACAAGAAGTGCCTATATATAGAGTAGCAAAAGCACACAAATTTCTTACTGAACAGCAAGCAAAAATTCCCATCACGTTTTTTTTTACTTTTAACCTGTAACCTCAAACACAAGATTTGTTAAGAGATTTTCCCATAAGATGATGGATCTATATTTAAGGCGCAGATATAAAATGATGAAACTAATTATATGTGTATCTCATGGTTATGGCTGGTGGACCACCTGCCGACCCTGGGGCTGTCTTGTGCTATAGTTTTCATGCCCTAAGAATACTCTAGAAGGACACGTGACTGACATGGGTCACACTTGGCACAGCACAGTCATCTTACAATGGCCAGCTCTGTGTGTTTGTAGGGACTGTGTGGCCTGTGCATGCAGGCTGCTGTGTATCGGGGCCGGTTTTGAACCGCACAGCTTAGGAAGTGCCATCTACTTCTCAGACATCAGGTACTTGCATGTTTATTCAGCAGATCTCTAGCAGATGGCAGTAAAGCGTCCTGTTCTAACAAAATCAGTCTTAGGGAAGGATCAACTTTCTAATTGGCACAAAGGTACTTTGTGGGCTAGTGACAGCCCTGCATGCTGGCATTTCAGTCTGGGACTCTCCTTTATAGTTTCTCCACTTTGTATATGATATGATTCCTCTAAAAGCTTGAGTTTTTAGATTGAAAGGTGTACGTTATTATTTTTGTTGACTTCCTACTCATTATCAAGAGAAGAAAAAGTCAAGTAGGTATATATGGCCTTGGGAAGGAAAGGGATAGGAGTTTTTGGCTATTCATTTTTAAACCTTTATTCAAAGTTACAAAGATTCTTTACTCAGCAAGTCATTTGAAAAATGGTAGTAAAGCTCTTCTTCTTTTCCTTCTATAGCCTCTAAAAATAGTAGCTATAGCTCAGAGGTGGGGGAAAAGTTTTCCTCTTGATAAGTCCCACAAGTTATATCCCTCGAGATACCTTGTATTAGCAAAGAGGCTGGAATCCTCTTGTATTCACGGCCATGATTATGTTGAGAAAGAGAAGGTAGGCAAGAGTGTCATTTCTTTAGGCCACTCAACTATCATTGAGCAAAGAGTCTGTTGTGTCATGTTTTTATTCCGCCTTGCTACCTTTTTTTGAATGCTTATTTTTAAAAACTTGATGCAATTGAAAAATACGCATATCTTGAACAATATTTTTATTAAACCCAGCTCTCATGTAATAAAAGCCTAACTCTAAGACTATTTCAGGATATAATTATATATAACCGTTTAAGAGGAAGCCTGTGTAAGTCAAAGAGTAGCCTCCATTGTACTGAGACTCTTTCTGCTAGGAATGGAATGATTTTTAGACATTTTGAGATGCTGATATTAACCACCATTTGTATCTCTATTGAAGTGATAATTTATTTGGAGAAACTATGATAAAATTCAGTAATAGACAAGCATCTTCACGGTGATATTTTAAATATGTCCATTTGAGATAGTAGAATGAAAAACATAATTATTAAAAATGAGGCCTCTCTCAATTTTAAATGGTTAGCTTAAATATTAGCAGAATTAAACAAGTAAAAGTATATGTACCAACCAATTTTTAAAACGACAAGCTTGCTGAACCTGGGCAACACTTGTAAGTTTTCTATGGTAGTCCTTAATTTCCAGATTTCTGTCATTAAGATTCACTCATGATCTGAATAATTCTTTTAGAGATCGTTTTTAAAGCTTTTGAAATTATATTGGTAAAAGGCCACTAGACCTGGGCACAGTGTGAAACTGTTGTGTTATATCAAGGCTTGTTTCTTTTGATTTTTCAATTTTTAAAGAAAGACTACATGTTTCCATAGATTGCTTCATCATCTGCTTGCTCTAAACTAATGTACATGGATGGTTACATTCAATCCATATTCGATCAAGATATTTCACATCCTCTATTCTAACAACTTGAGAAATATATTTCTTGGGCAGAATTTTACCATTGCTCAGCTGAGTTGAGTTTGGTATTTAGCTCCCTTTGTAATAAATACAAGTTAATTTCTTATGAGTTAAACTCTTAACCCACTAAAGATAGAAAGGTCTTATAAAAATATTTAATGTAATACAGGCATACCTCGTTTTATTGTGATTTGGCTTATTGTGCTTTTTTTTACAAATTGAAGGTTTGTGGCAACCCTGCGTTGTCAGGTGATGGTTAGCATTTTTAGCAATAAAGTATTTTTAAATTAATGTCTGTACATTTTTTTAGACATAATGTTATTGCACACTTAATAGACTGCAGTATAGTGTAAACACAACTTTTATGTCACTGAGAAACCAAAAAAATTCGTGTGACTCACCTTCTTGCAATAATAGCTTTATTGCGGTGGTCTGGAACTGAACCCGCAGTATCTCCGAGGTGTGCCTGTATAAGTACAGTAGGGCCGGTGACCTTGATTTATGGATCATTTGCAGAGAAAACATATCAAACGTGTGTTTTAATATTGAGGCAGTTGATATTATTTATTTGGTGACTCCCAACTTGATTCATGGTCCCTGGCACAAAGCTATGACTCTCCCTATAATTTGACAAATACTTTTTATCTGACATTAAATAATTTGGTCACCAGTGTAGAGGATAACTTAGAAGTGTAAAAAGGTGATGTTTGCTATGAGACTACTTCTCTCTTTACTTACCTGCCAGATCTGGACTCAGGGTCTCATTTCTTCTTGCGTGGTTAATGCCAGTCCAAAAATAAAGTATCAGCTTAGGAACCACAGCTTACATTTTCAGTTAAAGTCCTTCCACCAGGTTCGAGAGCAACTGCAGACATGAGCTCAGGTCTTGGCTGGTCAGCCCTGCTTCAGCTTCAGTACTTTTTACATAATCCAGTTTGTTCTGCTGATAAGCAGGACCTCATGCTAGTTTTTATGTAGGTCTTTAGTTAAGGTTTGATACCTTTTAAGAAGCATCATTAATGAGAATACAAATTTTATGGTTTCTTGAAGAGATTAACATGTTATGTTGGGGATAAGTGGATTTAGTTTTAGTTTACAGAGGGACAAGATAGGCACTTCTTTCCATCTTCATCTGCTTCTCCTGATTCAAAAGGACCAGTCTAAAAGAAACTAAGGTTTATATACCTCTTAAAACTTGGCTAAAAGCTCACATCTTTTGTATAAGAGGTAGGATTGGATTTATGTCTTATTCTTCAGAAATCACACCATTAAACAGCCCTGTCCAGAAGTGTTCTCTTGCTTTGTTCTTGGAAAAATATTAAGAGGCCTGCAAACAGCTTGACTTTCCTAGCCCACTTCATAAATATAGCTCAGTGAAGTAAGATTTTTTTTAAAAGTTTATATCTTTGCATTTTTCTTGTTATAATTATAGTTGTCATAAATTAATCAGTCATATGTTTTAAATACCCTAAGTCCAAAACTTCATATCCCTTGGATTCTGTTAATTTTTTTAATGTGAAATATATTTTATTATATTTATGTTAATTATGTGCAGAACTACACATTTCTTCCAAAGGTCGTTACCTGCATCAGATACAAAAATATAAACAATTGTTTATTTACTAAGTAAAGTATTAAGTAGTAAGTGAAGTATTGGTGATTATTAATTAGAAAACAGTTATACTATGGTTCTATGTGCAAAACTGTAATGTACTTAGACGTTATTCTTGCTTTGGTGAAGAATTTCCATTTTATTCAATAGAATATTTTGGGTCACGCTATCCTGTTATACTCTTTTCACCTTGTGTGTGTGTGTATGAGAGTTCTGTCTTTTTTTGCCCTCTTTCTAAATTTTATTTCACTAAGCAATGTTTTAATATTTTCATTAAAAAATAATATTTAAAATTACTGCAAATATTTAACCATAAAATTCTTACCTCTCAATGATGAACTGAATTTATTAACAGAATTAAACTAAACCTAGAATTGTATAGAATTAATTAATTTTACATTGTATCTTTGTTAAAATACCACATGAAACACATATTTGATGATGTAAGATTTATCTGCTCATTATGTAGGAATAGGGAATTAATTTAAAAGCTGAACTCTCTTTTGAATATGAGGGTAGATAGTTTGGGAGACCCTGTCCAGACACAGTTCTCCCACTGAGCCCTCTTGCTTCAGCGTCTTCTCTAACGCCAAGTTAACAGTGTTTTTGCTCCATCTTGCTTACAGAGTCAGCTGTCTTAATAAACTTAAGGTCCTGAAGAAGAAATTCAAGTGTATAATTGAAAGTGTCACATCATTTTGTGACTTGTCAATTCCTGTTTTGTGCTCTATAGCAAATAGATCATCTTAATAACACCAGCTAACAGTTTAACGAGCATTGTAACTCGTTTGATTCTTACAAAAATCCTATAAGCTGGGATTTGAGCCGGTCTGGCTCCAGAGTCTTAACTGAATGCTATAAATGGTGACAGAGACGTAGATCAGCAGGCTGCCTCTTGGTGGTGGAATGTTTTCTACTAGGTTCTGAAGACAGCCTGTATAAACTTCACACTGTGGTGAATTATCAAGTTTACCACATTTACATTCATCACTCCTGATTTTTTAAAAAAAGTCCAGTTTGAACCAGTTTCGGATCAATAAGACATACATTCATGATCTTGTGCAAATTTATAATGACGCTGAATTTGTTAGTAAAATGTTTTTCTAACATCTTTATAGGTTTCATGGCACATGAATTCCTATAGATTTTCTCTATGTCCATTTTGTAGCTTTTGTGGTAGTGTAAAAGTTTCCTCTTAAACTAGTGATGATTCTTGAGTTTGCATGCTACTGTCTTTTCATTAATGATTAGCACATTGATAGATTATCAATTGATATCATCTGCAAAATAATATGTCGTAAAGCAAATAATAAACAGTTTGACCATGTACAAAATCCCTTTAGCTCTGTGTATTGCCTGATATTGAGCAAAGTTATAGTAGAGAGACCAAGATTATTTTGTTTTTATTTTGAAAGGCCTACAGTATGCAGCCTTTCTCCAGGACAGCAACCCCAAACAAGGTGAACTAATTTTGCACTATGTTATTTTACTTTAATTCTGCTTTTTTAAAAATTAAATTTCTCTTTCTTTAGGCTAGCTTAGTTAACTCTTGCTAGAATTGTTCATTAAAACCATACTATCTTTACATTGCTTCTAGTTTTGGATTTTGTGCTCATAGGTTTGCTTTTTAAAAACTTTCTTGTATTGAAGTGGCATTTCACATATTATGATGTTGATCAGACTGAATGTAGAGTAGTTGCTGATTTCTGGTGAAATCCAGTGAAAATGCAAGCTTAGCTTTTTGGCATACATTATTGAGTATTAGTCAAAAGCACTGTATAAATGAATTCTGTTTACTAAAAGACAAAGCGTAGGCAACTCTACCTATAATAAACATGCTTATATCGTTTATACCTCAGAAAAATGTTTCCTGGATTCAGAATGTAGTAACTTTTGAACTTGACTTTTGCATGTTTTGTATATTCTAAACAGCTATTGCAGTGATTAGAAGAATGAACAGCACATACATTCCCAGCTCATACTTTCTTTTATATCAGATAAGAGTTAGTTGTATGCCATTATATAAACATATATCCAAATGTTTCTCTACTTTTACTTCATTTGAATTACACTTTCATTTCTATAATTTTTATGAAAAACTAGGTCTAGAATTAAACACCCCATTGAAGAAAGATCCGTTTTCATCCTCGTTTCATAGGTGGATGGGAGAAGGTAGGGATAGACGAAGGTAGGAGGTGATATGGGGAGGCTGGAGCTATGGACCAAACTTGTGTTCTCTTGCTTCCTTTTCTTAGTTAACCTAGTAACTATCATTTTGAGAATCACAGGAAGATGAATTAATGTAAAAAAATTCAAATGATGAAGAATGGCAGTTTCTTTTGTTAATAATGAGTATATATAAGCCACGAAAATCCTTTAAGATGTTTCTGAACAGATACGAGGAAAATATTCTGAAATCCTTTGTTTTAAACTTGGGAAGAGTTAATTAAAAAAAAATCTTATCTCCATTGAAACCTAGATCATCAATGATTTTTTGATACAGACATTGAAAGAGCTAAAGTGCAGCTTACTTATGAGCTCTGTGAAAGGGGTACACCAATGATTGTTATTTTAGTACAGCCAGGCACCACAACTTACTGTGTCTCTGTGGCATCACTGTGTCAAACTTTTTGGGGGAGATTTTTTCCTACCATGCACAGATTAGGGTTTTCTGTCAAATCAGTATCTTACGATTTTTTAAGCAGTCTGACTGAAATTATTCCTCCATAGTAAATCTCCAGAGTTTATACATCTGCAGCAAATAACTAAAAATGGTCATGCTTTTTTCTTTATTACTTTGGTTGATAAAGACCGCCAATTTCTTACTAAAAAGCAAACCAAAAAGTTTACATTTTTGTAGAACTTACTAATGTACTTTAGCCATGACTCTGAATGTAGATTGGAAGGTGTGAATTTCAGAACAGTAGCAACTCCCTTCACTTTTGAAGGAGAGAGACGTAGCCTTCTCATATGGTCAAGCAGTAATACATTTGAACCTTAGGTGCCAGTGAGTCAGTGCTTACTAGACAAGTGCTCTATCGAAGCCAATTTATTGGGGGAGTTATTGATGTAAGAGGGAATGAAAAAGCTGCTCTCTCCCAGAAGCAGAGTAGACAGTGATTTATAAAAAGAAAAATGATGGCAGAATCCAAGTTTGAAATTTCAAGATCCCCATTGGGAAGTGGCATTGATAACACTAAATGTGGGTTTAACCCTTATTCATGTAACTACCACATCTACAAAAGAAGGTTGAGAATTAATCCATCACTCTTAACAGGGGTATTTTTTGATAAAAGCTAAGAGTGATATTTATGAAGAATGAATTCCAAATTAAGGGAGCTTACACTATTCTCCTGTTTGTGTTTAAATGGTACTGGCTGTACAAAAAAAAAGAGTGTAACAAAAAAGAAAATGTTGAAGAAACCTGTATACCTGCAGTTATGGTCTTTTATTTCCAGGAATAGTCCCAATAAGAAAATAAGCCTGCTTCCTTTTTTGTTTTTTTTTTTGTGGTAATGTCCTTTGGAGAATGTGATTAAACCTTTAGTTTCACATTTTCAATTTATTTTTCCAAATTCAACAGACCCTGAAAATTTGACAACCTATCAGAACATGGACATTCTGATTAATGGTTATTTTCAATAAAGCATCCAATACCATGGATGAGAAGATAAGAATAGTGAGCATCACCATTTATTACTATTCTCTCTGTTCCCAAAGTATGCTAAGTACTTAGTATATTTTTAAAAAATCAGAACAAAACAGAGGTTTGTTTATTTGAAATACTAAGTTATAGATCTTGCTTTGGGGTATTCCATTTACTGAAGAAATTATCCCATAGACTATATAAAAACGAAAGATAATGTTAGAACTGGGATTGGCTTTGGACTTATTTCATTTTGGACTGGTTTTGTTATCAGATCACCTTAAGATATTTCTGAATATTAATATGTTTAGGAGAGAATTAAAAATTTAAAGAAGCGAATTTCTAGGTATTTTTTCCCTCTTGTTTTAACACAGTAAATGTCTAAAATTGTTTATAATGCCTAACTTCTGATGGACTTTAGTTTCAATTTTGTTCTTAGTCATTGCAGATATTGACAAAATGTCATACGAAACTATTTTGTATTTTTTGTAGGACTGGGAAACAGAAAATCATGACTGGTATTGTTTTGAATGCCATTTGCCTGGAGAGGTGTTGATATGTGACCTGTGTTTTCGTGTGTATCATTCCAAGTGTTTGTCTGATGAGTACAGGCTTAGAGACAGCAGTAGTCACTGGCAGTGCCCAGTTTGCAGGGTGAGTACCTATGAGCTTTAATGTGCTGGTCAGAGGGGTGGAATTCATTAATAATAGCTGCACCAAGATATCCCAGGTGGTCTTGCCAGGTTAATGGATAAAGTACTGGAGGGTGGGGGTTATCTACTGCAATGTTGGTTAATGAACATAGAACAATCATAAATGAATATCACAGGACACATATTCAGGGTATGGATTTTAGAAAGTTTCAATCATGTAAAAATATACTCTTTTCTCTTACTTTACAATTCCCTCTGGATTGTGTGACTCTTTAATGGATAGCCTTTAGGAATCAAGAACCACTCTCCCATCCCAAGGTCTGTTCAGTCAGTCCTCTCTGCTTCTCAGAAAACACAGGTAGCAAAAGGCACATTGTTGGAAACGTTCTGTATCTACTTCCCATTTTATATCCATGTAATGTGGCCTTTATTTTTTGTCATATCATGGGTTAGTTTATTTCTTTTATTTGGAGGGTGGAGGGATGGAACAGTTGTATATAAAGAATTCTACAAAATGAAATAGTCTGGTAGGTAAAATAGGTACTTCCCACAATTATTTTCATTCATATTATTTCCCCATTGAAAAGTATACATGGCTGTGCTTGTTGGTTGCAGATGTGGTATGTGTGTATATGAGTGATGTGAGATGCCTAAACACTACATTATGTATGGCATTGATGGTGATCAGTAAAGAATTATTTGATTGGAACTTCTATTGTTTTGTACTTACAATTGTTAAGATACTTACTTGGAACCATGCAAATTGCCCAGATTACTCATGAGTCCTGTTGGTGAATATGTTTTATAATACTCATTTATTCGTCCAAAAAAAGTTTTGTCTTTATCTCCTCTTTGGTATCAGCTAAAAATTTCCTGGCTCATTTGCCAGCACGACGAGCAAAGTACAGTGTTCATTCTAGTCTTCCCTTAGTGTCTGTGGCTTTGTATTACCTTGGTATGTTTCTTAACAGCACTGCTGTACATATTCAGTAGGCAGAAGAAAAAAAAAGACCATAGGGATTGCATTTTAAAAAATGTGTAATGATGACTTGTAATCAAATGCCTAAATGCTAGGTAAGTCGTGATAAATCCCTAGGTCTGAATAAATCAGTGTCAGGCCTCAAGGTATAGACCTCCTCTTTGAGGTCTGCAAGAATTATAATGGCTACAAGAAATCAGTGTTATTGGTCGTGTGGGAACTGCATTAATACTCATAATTTACTCTCATGGATTTGTGTTTTACCAGTAAATATATCCTGGTTTTTGGTAACAATTTACACTAGAGGAAGTAAAGAATTAATGAGATCTGAAGAACAAAAGCATTAATGTAGTGAAAATATAAAAGAGGTGTGGTCACTGATCAAATAATAGGGACTCAGGGACTTAGGAAATACAATTCTGGACACACCTGTGTCTTTATAGCCATAGCTTTTTAATATCTAATATTTAGTTCATATTCTCATAGTAAAGAATTTAAACAAAAACACTGGGATTTTTGAGGTTGGGTTAAACGTGATGGTAGATGTTTTATATTCCTTACATGAAGAATGAAAGCTGAACATTTATACCTTTGAAGAAAATGTGTAATACTTTCTCCATCAGAATTCTCTATCAAGTAGTCAGATTCCATTTTCTAAATGTGTTTGCTCTACTCTTTACTGATAAGATGAAAAATTTTAAATTTCAGTGAGTTGCTGGCTCACACAGAAAAGTGATAGCCAAAGTAGAGCTTAGCCAATCCCATCCTGCCTTTCTCTTCTTTCCTTTGGTTTTCTTTTTGTCTTTGTCAGGCTAGATATTTTCACATTGTGATATAATTATGCTTACTGAAATGATGCTGTGAGTCAATAAAAAATTGTGATTCACATATTCCTTTCATAGACTGTGAGCTACTCTTTCGTTAGACTCAAAAAGCCTGTGTCTGGGTTGGGGATGGTGAGTTTTAGCTTGAGCTTTAAAAATTCCAAAGAGAGAGTTATTTCTATGTTAGATCTGTTCTATTTTTTAAATTGTTATGTTCAAGAAAAGGATAAGTGCTAACAGTTTCTTTCCTGAGAAAAGGGATAATAATAACCTTGAGATTCTAAGAGAATTTTAAATATCTTTTTTGGTTGGTTTTGGGTTAATTTATTTTTTTAAACGATGTGTCAAGACTTCCAGTAAAGCTGTTTTTAATAATCTAACGTGAGAGTGACTGACCAGATTTAAATATTCTTGGACTAAGAGAACTAAGTCTATAGACCGAAACTTAAAAATTATGGTTCCAAGTCAGCATAATGACTTCTCTACTTTTCTTTGAAATTAATGTTTGGAAAGAATATATATTAATTAGATTTACTAATGAGGAATTTTGAAGATAAGATGCGAGGGCCAAATTTCAGTACAGGATAGAAGCCAATCACTGCTATATAAAATTGAAGATGAAAACATTTTTAATACTTAATAGTGGTCAGAAGACTTGTTTTTATATAACCTCTGTCCCTTACAGCATTGAATAGGTTACCTCTCACCCAGCTGTGAGCTGTTACCAGATTCACTTCAGCTCAAGTAACTTTATATCATATATCTGATGAATTCCAAAATATCTTAAGAAGGCAATGATGGGAATTTTTCTCAATTTAGAATAGTTTTTTCAGTTTTCATAATAAATCTCAAGAATCTCAGAACCCTGAAGATATTTCTTTGGAATGTATGCCTTTCTAAACAATAATTAAACTATTGTTTTACAAGTACAGTAGATTGTTATTGAAATAGAGCCTATGAATATCAGATTAGCATTTTGCTTTGAAAAAAGTTCAAGTAATGTCCTGTTTCACACTCCTGTTACTGAGAACTCTTATTAATTGAAAATAAAAAAGAATTTTAAATTACTTTTTTAAAAGTTTACTGTAAAAAAAAATTCAAATAATTTAGAGGAAGATAAAGCAAAAAAATAAAATTCCCAGAAATGCAACTGCATCATAGGTGAATGTGCTCACAGACCTCTCTGTGCGCACATGCACATCCATTTGTATCCATCTGTGTAACTGGATGGATTGATGGCTTACATACACTGCTGGATCATAGCCAGTTTGCTTCCTCAACAATGTCCCAGACATCTTTTTTCTACAGTGTGAAAGGGCTTCCCTGATGCACATTTATGTTGTTTCCGTGTGCTGTCTGACAAGCAACACTGCACTGAAACTCACCTGTCAGGGTGGGCGGGGGATGGGACACCAGTACCACCGTGTTTGGGATCGTGCCCCCCTTACACCTGGAAGAGCAGTCTGCTCATAATAATTTATTTCTGTATGAAACTGAAGTTTATATTTTGTTATATTTAGATATATTTGAATTTTATATTCCTGAAATAGCCATGAATTTTCCAGAAAAAAGAGAAAACCATAACTTTTAAGTGAAAATTGCTTTAGAGATTTTATTTGCCTAAAGGATATATCTTCTAAACAAAATGTAGTCAATTATATTTTTAAAAAAGAGAATTAATTTACATATGTCTACCTAATTCTGTTTGATTGCCTTCACAGGATAAATTCATTGAAGTGGAATTCTTAAAGGATAGGCACATTTCAGTTTGTGATTAAAAGAATCACCAAGTTGTCCTTCAGAAGATTATACCCATTTATACCAACATTGAAAGTATTCTCCAACTTTTTGTTACCAATTTGATAGGCTCCAAATGGATATCTCATTTTAATATTCCTTCATTTTCATTTATATGGTTTGCAGGTTACAGTCATTTTTTCCTTGATGCCGTAATTGCAGAAGGCAGGCCTGTGTGTGTGCGCACAAGACTGTGTGTGTGTGCGTGTGTGCCTGTGAGCATACGTGTATGCAATGTATGTCTGTGTGTGAATGTGTGTATGCATGTCAGAGTTGTGTGTATGCATTTGTGTGTCGTGTGTGTGCAGCTATGCATGTACATGTATGTGTGTGTGCGTGCATGCACGCACTGCACACTTGCTGGCCTCCAACCCTGCTGGTAGACATCATGGTACTGTTTGAATGATATCTACTCGGGCTTTTTAATACATGGGCAAGGTGACATCTTACAGGAAACCCTAAGACCACCCCCCAGGTTGGTGCCATGTTGCCTTTTAGATCATAGCTATCTGGTAGATCTTTCTATGGGCATGGAAGTGTTCTCTCTGTGCTGTCCGGCAGGAGCCACTGGGCATGTGTCTGTTGAGTACTTGAATGTGGCTTGGAGACCCAGGAACTGGATTTCAGTTTGGCACATGTGGCTTATGGCTACTTACTGTATTAGTGCAGTGTTATAACTGCATATCTAAATGCCTGTAGTACTCCAAGAGAAACATTTTGGTATAAAATGTCAGCCTCATGAGTGGCCTGGCATTTGTTCTCCCCATCAAGCCATGGTTACGACTTGGAAGAATTCTAAAGGAAGGTTATAAACCAGCTTGCGCCCTGCCGCCCCTCCTCTGCGCAGCAGATCGTACAGCAAGCACTGCATTGTGGCTGTGTAAGTTACAGTGTGGTGTAATGTAATGTATAGTGCACAGATCAATGGCTACAATATTTGATAGTGCTGTGTTTGCTATTAAGCTGGTACTTCCCAAAAATCAGATCAACTGCAGGGGAAACTGTATAGCAAAACAAAATAGTTGGCACTTTCCAGGCTAACAATTCTGAGACAATAGTATTTTGAAAGGTCCCTATTTCCTCCATCCTCTTTTAATACGTTCATGTTCCTTACATAAATGAATTTTGTTTTTATAACTTTAAGGAGTTGTAGATTCATGTTACTGCTTTCAAATTCAGATAAATGAAAATTTTATGTTAGGACTAAAATCTGTCATTAGGGAGCAGAATGGAGGGCTCTGAACTGTGCTCCCATGGAAAGTACTAGAATGGGAAGTCTGCAGTGACCTCCTTGCCTCCTTTTCCATATTTGGTCCACTGTGCTGCTCCAGTGAAATCCATCCAAAGATTTTTTTTTTTTTTATTGAGGTATAGTTGACATACATATTATGTGTTTCAGGTGTACAACGTAGTGATTCACAATTTTTAGAAGTTATATTCCATTTAGTTATTATAAATATTGGCTATATTTCCTGTGTTGTACTAAATATCCTTGTAGCTTATTTATTTTATGCATTGTAGTTTGTACCTCTTATTCCCTTACCCATATCTTAGGCTTTTATAATTGTCTTATAATATAAAAATGTTGTATTACTATTTATATCCTTAACATCTTTGATTCACTTTACATCCCATTTATGATGCACTTGTCGTGACTTACATATGAAGGGATCAACTTAAGTCACAAAAGAAAAAATACCATTCAAAGTATTGGATAGGGGATATATTATTCCAGTATGTCTTTAAAACTATAAAATACTCATCTGCCCACAAATGTTTCATATGGTATTTTTCTCTGTTTAAGGGTCACAAACTTTAAAATTTGTGTTAATGTACAAATGTATGGTGAATCAACTTAGCCTACTAATAAAATACAGAAACACAAGAAAATGTAGATACGAAAATGAAGAAGAATTTATATGGGAGAATTTTACTTATTTAAGAATACTTTGGTTCTACATCTAATCTGCAAAGCTCTCCCAAATTTGCAGTGCCTGAGTCTCTGATGCTTGACTAGTAGGCCATCTAAGGAGATCCGAGGAAGGGAGCTACACTAGTAAGAATTATTCCTAAAATCTCCCTACTACTGCAGCTTCTCCTTAAAATATTTAGAATGAAGATGTCTATTTTACAGGCAACTTAATAGATATATACAGAAAGAAGTCTATAGAAAGCATTTAAAATTAACTTTTAGATTGGATGTTAATCCCCAGGTACTATATATTTTTTTCACATGGGGTAGAGTATACTCGGTAGACAGCTACTGAAAACAAGGGAATTTAACTGTTTACTAAAACTAAACCAAGACTGAGTTGCTATTTAGGAGGTTACCATGGGTACATACTGACTTGTCACTGTTAACTTAGTTCTGGGTAAGTTATATTTGAGTCATTTGTACTGTGACTCCTGATGAAAGCTATTTCTTGAAACTGGAGATAGAAATTTACTTCTGAATTCATTTTTCATTCTTTTGGGTATGTAGGCAGTATAGTTTTTTTAAATCTCAAAATTAAGGAGAATTCTCATTTAATGTTCAGAGTGAAACAGGACAAAATGTGAAACGAAAATATTTTGAACGTATATTCTTTACTCTATGTATCTACTGTGAAACTGTATTCTTGCTTTCTGATTAGTCTTCCTTTTTTAATGTGGGAAGTTTATTAATATTTTCACCCTGAAAGTAAGTACTTTTACCTTCAAGATACATATTATCAATTCTGGAGTAGAGATTTGATTTTTAAATAAAATAGAAGAAGCGTTTTTTAAAAATGTAGACAATCATAGTATTAAAAGCTACGAATGAACATTAATCAAATTTTTTTTACAATTTTTAAAGACAATGGGGTCTTATTTTTATACTCACAAAAGTAGAAAATTAATTTTTAAGAAGATCTTTGTCTGAACCAATTACTTTGTAAGGCAGTTTTGGTATTCATTCCTGGCTTTACTAGAGGAAAAAGTAATGGGAACATTGATAAAGGATTTTTTTTTTGCGGTACGTGGGCCTCTCACTGTTGTGGTCTCTCCCGTTGCGGAGCACAGGCTCCGGACGTGCAGGCTCAGCGGCCATGGCTCACGGGCCCAGCCGCTCCGCAGCATGTGGGATCTTCCCGGACCAGGGCACGAACCCATGTCCCCTGCATCGGCAGGCGGACTCTCAACCACTGCGCCACCAGAGAAGCCCTGATAAAGGATTTTTAAAATTGGATCTAGGATATAAAATTGTAAAATCTCATGTATTGTTATATAAGCTCTTTATAAAACTACCTGGAGCCAAGCAAGAAAGAAAAAATCCATACTTTCTGCATTGCCTCCCCATGATGAATTTAACAAGTTACAGTCAGAAGGTGTTGGATGTGAGTGTGAAATGTTTGGGGTGTATTTTGTCCTTGAGATGTATCTTTTTAGTGGCTTTTAAAAAATGTTAATTGAGCTTTATCTTTTATTTTTAGCTATAAGGGATTAAAGAGATAATAGTTGGACTGGTTCCTACATCAAGATGGTTACAACTTAATCTAGATAAGTGTTCCCAGTATTGATGTACTGAAAATATGTACAAAGTGCGCACAATTTCCTTTTATTGTCTCTGCAGTGATGAGGCCGGAGAGGAAGGGGTGGAGAGGTAGGAGTGGGGAGGTAGGGGAAGGAGTGGGGAGGTAGGTAGTGTAATGTTGGCTGGTTGTCAGCCTCATTAAGCAGAGAACATATGATACTCATTCCGCGACCCCAAAACAGAGACATGTAAGTTATTTTCAGAAGAGAGAATGGAAAGGTTTACTCCATTGAAGAATCCGTCCTCCCTCTGCCTTTTGAATCTTGTTCTTTCTTTAAAGACTAGTGTTGGTAGAAGATGGAAGGAACAAGGAGACACAACCTGTGTTCTATGAACTTTTTCGAATGTCCCTTTCCTATTCTTAAATCCCTGTAATCTGCTGCAAAACAACTTAAAGTTATGTCCAAAAGTAAATTTAATTTTGAATGATAAAATTCCTGACATAACAAGAATAACATAACACCCTTCTCTCTATAGCTACTATTATAGCAATTTCTATGTGGATGTAGTGGATATAGAAATACTCCATGTTTTCACAATACCAGTCAGTTGTGTGACTTGTGGAATTAATTTGAGACTATACTTTAATAGTTGGTAAATCACCCTGGACTGGCAGATACAAAGCTGATTATATCATCTGAACTTAGTCAAAACCTCCCAACCTCAATCAGAGAGCAAAGAGTTGACTCTGTTAAAATTAATAAATATAGATACAGCTGAAGTAGCATTCAGTGCTGTTTTGTAAATCTCCATGAAGAAGTCTGGAAACCCTGTGCATTAGTGATTCAGTAGGAGCAACTTCTCAAGTAGAGAGTGCTTGGGAGTAGAGTCATGTTAGCCAACACACTCCAAGAATCCACCTCAACATGTTCTTTGTGGTTTGAATTATCCTCCAAGTTCAACTTTTACCTATGAGTAAGAAGGCATATTTGTGACAGCCTAGGGGAGATTTTTAAACTTAAGTTTCTTTAACTTAAGTTTAAAAAAAAAAAAAACCAAAAAACTAGTGCCAGAAACTCAAGTGCAAATGATTGTTGCTGGACTGACCATGGGAGATGTAGGATGGAGCTATAGCGAGTCATGCACTCCGAATGCAGAAGTGTTTAACCAAGTTCCTACGCTGGTGCTGGCAGCAGGTGTGGTGTTCTGTTCTTCTGCTCTTGTAGAGGAGACTTAATTTCAGTGTGTCAGTACTGGGGGTGAACAAGACTGAACATTGGTATATTTTTAGAAGACTGTGCTAGAAAGTGATTGTCATTGAGGGGCTGCTGGGGTCCCAGTGGTACAGAGGAGAAATAGTAGGGCTTGGGGCCACTCCCACCAGACCAGCTCTACTGTTAAAATCTCAGATATTGGGTTTCTTATAAATTCTTTGATTCCTTTGTATTCCAGCATTACAAGTGGTTATAGAGAATATTGCAGAGCCCCTGATTTCCTTAACATAGGCAATTTATGTGCAGCTAAAATTCATTGGGATTCATTTCTATTCTGTGATTACAGATAGTTATGGAGGAGAGCTTGGAGCTTCCTGGTTCCTCTGACAATATAGGTAATTTATATGCAGACTGGTGTTTCTCCAGTAAGCCCCAGAGACCATCTGTAGCCGAATTACTGGATGTGCCTCTAGAACACATCCTTGGGGTTGGGGCTCAGGAGTCCTGCACGCTCACTGACATCCAGTGAGCCTCTGATTGTCAGAGGACATCAGCCATGTTTAGGTGTCATCTGACACTGAAATGGTACATTAACAAAATGGTTTATAGTGGCTTGAATGTGCTAACACAGCTTGGGTGTGAATAAGTATTTCACATTTTGGAAGGATCTTGTATTGTTGAGTTCAACTACATGGAATGTTTTTTTCTAGTAGGCAGTGAAGTTGGTTAGTAATGACTGCCATTAGTTCAATTCAACTAGTATTTATTGAGTATTTACTATTTGATACTGTACGAGGCCCTGGCAAAAGAACACTGAACTAAACCATCATGGACCCTGCTGTCATAGAACTTATAGTCCAGGGGTTGGCAAACTACGACCCATGGGCCAAATCAAGCCCACCACCTGTTTTTGTACTGCTCATGAGCTGAGGGCGGGTTTTCTACTTTCAAATGGTTGAAGAAAAACAGAAATAATATTTTGTGACATGTGAAGATTATAAGAAATTAAAATTTCAGTATCTACACGCTTTATTGGAACACAGCCCTGTTCGTGGAACGCATGCATTATTTATAGCTGTCTTCTCACCACAATGGCAGGGCTGAGTAGTCGAGACAGCCACTAACTGAATGTCCTCAAAGCCTAAAATAGTTACCATCTGGCCCTTCACAGAAGTTTGCCTGCCTCTGGTCCAGCCTGCTGTGGGAAGAACATTTTGGGTGTTGGGAATCCCCAAGAAAGTGGGAAGCCCTTGTTAATAACAGACTTGGGAGCTTGGATTTGGCGAGGTGAGCAGCACAGATATATTATCTGAGGAAAAGACTCCTGGATTTCTGATTTTACACTTCTTTTTTTCTTTTGGATACTTGGTGTATAGAAGTGGTATTTCCAGAAGTTAATTCTCTGCTGAAATATGTTTCTACAACTGAAGTGCCCTATGTTTCTAGGGCACATTGAAAATTCCAGACTATTCAGTCCTGAATGTTCCTTCAAATAATGGTGCTTGGGCATCATTATCAATAATCAGCTGTGGATAAACCTTGACAGGATCAAAACTTGTTCCTACCTGCTTCCAGCCAAAAAACACTGTAAGGCACTGAGCGTGGCTGAATTACTTTATTCATGTTTTGTCTTGTGGTATCTACCTAGACTCATTTGATTTGCTATAATCCAGCAATTATTGTAACTGGCTTAAGAATTCCTTACTCAAGAAGATATTCAAGATTTTCTGTTATTTTTCCCTTAAAGGGAAGCAGCCCCTCGGTTATCTGTAATATACCTAAGTGCATCTTAGGTTAGTGGATGTCTTATCCACCTCTGTAACACAGCTTTGGCCATGTGATTTCTGTTGTCTAACAATGGTTGCAGCAACTTTGGGCATGTAGTAGGAAGTTTCGCTCTTTATTATTTGTAGATATTGACCAAAGTCACTCCTGTATGCTGCCAGGTGATATGGGCAGTTACCAACACTTACTGGGCTTCACTCTGGTGGATCCTGAGCTGTCACTCTTACGAAAAGGCCTTTACTGAGGAGTTCTGAGGTCTGCAAAGCAGTTCTTCAAAGTCTGAGAAAGAATTGGATCTGAAATAATCTGCAGATTTTATACAGCACTATTTTTCTCTTTTTCTTACCTTGTTGTCAAGAGCTATCTGCTTAGTTATGTTACAAGCAGAATGGTGTTTACCTTAGAAGCTACCTCTTTCATTTCTCTTATAGTGGCTTTTTCCAAGCCACGCCAATGTCCTGGTTTGGCCGACAGGCACCAACTCTGCTGTGACTGTCACATAAGGCAGCTCACAACATGCTAACTAAGATGTCCTTAGAAGTCTTAGGGTGCAGCCCTGGACGGAGCTGTGTGCTCTGTTGATTTCCTTTGTGAAATGCCAACTCTCTAAATCATAACCAGAAAGTGTTAAAAAGAAAGCCCACAAGTTTAGCAAATGTGAAAGCGTCTTATAACAAGTGCTTCGTCCCTACAAATTGTTGAAAGAGATTTTGCATCTGTTCAGGGTCTTCTCTTTTGTTTGCTTCCCTTCTCTGAGCAAGTGCCTCAGCCTGCACGTGTGGGAAGTGGGCTCCCCCAGCCTCCTGGATACACCTACCAACTGGAGTGTTCACACGCACTTCAGTTCTTGCCCTACATCTTCAGTAGAATCCCATATCTGTCACCAGAAAAGATGTATTGGGTAGCAAGTAAAAAAATAAACAAGTAACATAGAGGCTTTCAAAAAAATAATCCTCCTTGGATAGGAAACTTCTTTTGGTGACTCCTATACAGCCAGAATGATTGAAGTTTCTAATACCTTAACTGAAGAGAACCAACAAATAGTTGGAACGTAAGAGAGGTGCCTTTCTGTTAGTGTGAGCAAGTAGACAGAGCGGCTTCTAGACCTGGTGTCACTTTAGAAGCCAGCTTCGCAGCTTTGCCTCTTGACTCTTCTTGGGACAGCAGCAGAGGTGAGTTGGGCCACTGCATGTGTTTGTGTAAGGAAACAGCCTCTCTTATGTTGCTGTGCAGTGGTTCTCAGTCGGGACTGCCTGGGAGAAATACCTGGGGTGTTAGGACTGCCAGTGCCCAGGCTCCTCTGTAAACCAGTGTCAGCACCATCTCTGGGTGGCACCTAGACAGTGGTGGCTTTTTCCTTGGAGGTAAAATTTACATTGCAGTGATTTGCACAAGTCTTAAATATGCCACTTGAGAAATAGACAAATGCACACATAGCTGTGTACCCAAGTCCCACCGACATGACCATTGAATCCCACCCCATACCAGATGGGCGTCACTGTCATTAATGTCCGTCAGATAAGTTGTTCCTGTTCCAGAACTTTGTATAAATGGACATTGGTGTTTTTTTAAAGGCTTTCCCAGGCGGTTCTAATGCACAACCAGAGGTGATCAGCACTGAAGTGGGCTGCCTGAATCTGGGTGGCACTTTATAAAATGTGTAGGGGACTTTCTAGGTAGTAATATTTTGCCAGAGTTGGAGCTGTGAAGGGTGGGGGTGGGTCACATCCATTTAGCCGCAGAAAGTCATCCATCCCCCTTGTTTCCTTTTACATTTTGCTGAAATATAGTCACTTTCCTAAGCGTATATCACCACTTTAAATTGCACACTGAAGAGGAGAGATACTCTTAGCACCTTACTCTAAGCAAATTTAAACATGATACAAAATCAGATTTTTATCCTCTAATTTATCATTTATTATATAGTTTTGTAAAATTAAGGCCCTCGGCCTGAACTCTGTACATTTGGAGTCTTCCCAGAAAGAAATGTGGCTGCACACGGTTATGCTAAATTAGCAGTTAATCGAGAAATGTTTAAACAGGTGAAACCAAAGTAAAAGCATTCTGAGAGCACGTAATACCCATGTATTTTGTAGATTCTCTATGGAAAGGAAATACGAACTGAAAATAGACCTTCATTTAAACAGGGGAATTACATGAACAATGTAATGCACAGTTACCTAAACTTAAGCAAAGTAAAATAGGGTTTTCCCTACTGTTCAAAAAGTTTCAATATTTTTTTATTTCAAAGAACGAACCAGTTGGTTAGGATATTTTAGCTATACAGGCATACCTCGGAGGTATTGCAGATTTGGTTCCAGACCACAGCGGTAAAGCAAATATCACAATCAAGTTAGTTGCACAAACTAGTTGGTTTCTGGATGTACATAGAAGTTATGTTTAAACTAGTAAGTATGCAATAGCATTATGTCAAAAAAGGTACATACCTTAATTAAAAAGTACTTCATCGCTAAAAAATGCTAACCATCGTCTGAGCCTTCAGCGAGTCATAATCGTTTCACAATAGTAACATCAAAGATCATTGATCAAAGATCACTGTAACAAATATAATAATATAGTAATATTGAAAAAGTCTGAAATACTATGAGAATTACTACATGTGACCTAGTGACACTAAGTGAGCGAATGCTGTCGGAAAAAGGGCGCCAATAGACTTGCTCAATGCAGGGTTGCCACAAACCTTCAATTTGTAAAAATCACAGTATCTGCGAAGTGCAATAAAACGAGGTATGCCTGTAGAGATATTCTGATTCTAGCACTGCATAAATTTCACCCACAGAGAAACATTGAATTGCTTTATTTTCTAAGGCTCTAAAACCAAAAGGAGTTGGATTCTAACTAACAGTGAAGTACTTCATAGGTTGATGTTGAGAGTGCAGAAATGAGAAAAAATATTACCGTGCATGTGTAGAATACACAGCAGCCCTGGAGACAGGGCAGCCATGTTGCAGGGGATGCAGTGAGCACCCATCCCCACCGTCGCCTCTCAAGTGACTGCAGACGTCCCAGCACTAGTGGACATCGGCTTCAAGAGCACTCATTGCCTGGTTGAGCTCGAGGTGTTCAATGGGAGACCCAGAGGGGAGAGTGTTCCCACCCTGCTTAGTTTGGCACAATTTTTAGTGAGCATTAAAGTAATATTTCAGCACTACATACAGTGCTGGTTGTATATTTCACCTGAATAATATGTTACCTATTAAAAGAACCATGACCCCACAGATAGTATTACAAGACTTCTAATCTGATGTAGGTTGCTGTTATACCTGAATTTATACACAGTTGTATGATTTAATGACCAGAATGATATTTGGGATCTGCAGTGTTGGTAGTCCTCCCAAAATATTTCCAAGTTGGCATGATAGAGCATGTAGTTGGAAGCATTTGGCTTTTTTGTCTGTCTGTTTTTGGCCATGCCATGCGGCTTGCAGGATCTCAGTTCCCCAACCACGGACTGAACCCGGGCCACGGCAGTGAAAGCCCGGAATCCTAGCCATTAGGCCACCAGGAAACTCCCTGGAAGCATTTGTTTTTATTCTCCTCTCTTTTTAAGGGAATATAGGTTTCCCAGGAGGTGAGGAAAAAGCCTTCTTGGCCTTCTTACCCTTTCTTCCCTATATCCAATAGCTCATCAAGCTGTTTAGTATAGAAAGCAGTGCTTGGAGGGATGGCCGTGCTAGCAAGAATGTTTACACAAAAGCATTAATAGCTGATTGTGTTTCAGATCCACTGTTTTACTCTGGCTTACAGGAGGGAGCCGTTAATAGTTCTCATGTGTTTGTGTGCCTGGGACTCACTGGGGATTTTGTTTAAAATGAGAATTTACAAGCTACATCAAAGTCCCTTTCCCCAGAGATTATAAAACCTGGGGTTCAGGAAATGTCATTGCATTTTAAACTCCACATCTACACCATTGGTACTTGGTCTTGGCCAGATGTCACAACCACCTGAGGAACTAACAGTGAATGAATGAACTTTCCCTTAGAAATTCCAATTCAGATGCTCAGGGGTGGAGCCCAGCTGCATTTTATGGGAGTCCACCAGTGTATCTGAGGTATGGCCGGGGTTGAGAAAAACTGCTCCATAATAAAACTGCACAGGTCATAGAATAAAGCTGAGTAAGGAGAGCACTGACTGCATTGCCAAAGAATCCAGGTGAGGAGGAAGGGAGGGGATCATGTCAAGCATGAAGTGTATGAAAGTAAGTCTCCAGCTCAGAAAACAGTTTTCCACTTGTTATGCAGATATTTTAATGTTGTGTATGTATAATCAGTTTGCTTAAGCCATAGCTAAGGTTTCTCATTTACATGAGAAAGTTTTGCTCCTTCTTCCATTGTACTTAGGATATTGAGATGACTTCCTGTGTATAAAATTCTTTTGGGAGTAAGTAATAATACCACTGGGTAGAGACTCATAATGTAGCGGCCTGAAAAAGTTAAAGCGTCTATTAAATAGTGGCCCAAACCTACTCAGTCCTCTGCAGTGCAGTCTACTTATGGTCCAGTGTCTGTCATGGTATATTAACCTTGACTAGGGAAACGGGAACATTGGTCCTTGTTTCCTAGCTGTCTAGAAATGACATAAAAGTTAAAAAATCCTGTCTTTTTTTCTTCATGTAAAGTTAATTTTCTGAGAGATAAATTAAGGAACCTAATTAGCTTTTAGGCAAGACTAACAGGAATTGGAGTTATTACTGAAGAGATCTGTGACACTTTAGAATAGTTATGTAGATGTGTGTGCTGCAGTGTATGTAATTCCTTTGTGACACAGACATTTAATAATCTTTTTAACAGAGAATAATGTTATGTTGAAATTCACCATTCAATATTGCTATTTTAAAATATTCCCTAAAGGATTTCAGCCATTAATTTTTTTTAATAAAATAAGTGATTCTACATTATATCATTATTATATCATTATTGTTATTATTTCTTTTCATCTGAAAATTGGTTGAAGTTTTAAACATCAAGAAAAGAAAAAAATGCATAGTTCTCTAAGTTATTATGTCAGGGACAGTATAATATTTTCCGATTCTTACCTTGTTAAATGCTGTTTTTGGTATGCAAATTTTGAAGATTTCTCGGCATCAGATAATGTTGGAAATAGTACATCTTTTAAGAAAATCTTTGCACACTATAATCTTTTATATAAGAGACATCTTTTACAAGAATATAGACTTATAAATGATCAGATTTTATCTTGGCCTTTTCTATCTTCAACAGAGCATCAAGAAGAAAAATACGAACAAGCAGGAGATGAGTACGTACCTGAGGTTCATCGTCTCCCGCATGAAAGAGAGGGTGAGTCCTGTAAGGGGGGCTCTCAGAATCGCCCAGAATATATTTCACTCTGGCTTACTCCTTAAAAGTTAGTGACTGATAAGGAATAGAGCAGTATGAGGGGTGGAAACCACTGCTGTCCCGTTTCTTTTGTGCAGTAAATAGTTCTATAAAAGGCTTTTAAATTTGTTTTGTCTTTGTTTTCAACTCAGGCATTTCTTTAGCTGTATTAGATTAGAAACATATATATTTTAAAATTCCATTTATCAGAATGAACATATTCATTGATAATTAGTGTTTAAAATGAAATTGAATTTTCCAAAATAACTGTTCTTTCTATTCAAACCTTAAGGAATGCCACATTAAACTATAGTGCATGTACATTTTTCATTAAGTTCTAAAGTACTTGTTGTTTAGAAATTGATGTTTTACCCCTCTCTCTAGCCACGTTTAAACTGATGTGTCTCATGACCTTTCAGGCTATTGACCTTAATAAAAAGGGGAAGGACAACAAACACCCCATGTACCGGCGGCTGGTGCACTCGGCGGTCGACGTCCCTGCCATTCAGGAGGTAAAGCTCCCTGACAGCACAGCCCTGGTCGTGCACCTGCCGCCCTCCTGCCTGAGCAGCTGCCCTTGTGAATGGCATGCACTCCCTCTAGTGCTCTTTAGGGGTCATCTTTTAAGAGGCTTGGTTTTCAGCAGCCTGTTGATTCTTGACACTTGCTGCTTAAAGAAAATGTATTGTAGCCTGGTCAGTGTAATGTTCCAGATGTAATTAACATGTGGATGTGGTTTCCTAGTTTCAGAAGCAGTACTTAGGAGTTTCTCTCAAGGAAAGATTAGAACATAGAACTGATCTAGGATCTTGGGAAACACAATGACATGCACTCGAACAAAACAGTTTTAACTAGAAAACTTTATCCTTCTTTAATGAAGTTCTTATTTTTACCTACTCTAGCTGAGGATTGTTAATGGGTTTGTTAATATTTAATTACAAATTGCAGTAAAATGCAGTGAACACTTTGACCTGTTTCCAATTAGCTTTGCAGATTTATTAATTCTGTACCTATGTATCGTTTTGAAGTTTTAAAATCTTATGGTTGGCCATAATAGGGAGACCATAGGAATAATTTAAAATCATCTTACTCCTTTCTTAATCTGCTTAATAGCTGAGGAAGAATGAAGGTGTATTATTTCAGTGGAAGAAAGGGATAAATGAAGGTTGTTCATAAAAACGAGCAATTTAAATTTTACCTCCTACCCCTAGATTGTGTGGCTTCAGGCATAGCCTCTTTTCCTAACTCGGAGCCTCTGAGAACAATGAAGAACTCAGCTGCCCTTCCTGCCCTCTCCCTGTGTGGCCCCTCCCCACGTTCTGCAATCTGATCCTGTTGGGTCCATGGAGCACACTGGCTGGGCTGATGGTGCCTTGTTAGCAAGTGCTGACCATGAGCGGAAGCACCATAAAGAAAATGAAGAGGAAGACATGATTTTCATGCTTTCAGGAGCTTACAGTCCAGACCAAAATACGAGCTATGATGGTGCTTGGGGACTGTGGGGTGCGGTTGTCCCCACCTGGGTATAGGCAGGTAGCCTGGGAGCGCTGCACAATGCCAAGGCCTGAGCACCTGCGAGCCCAAGGCCATGAGAAGTTCAGGGTGGAGTTCAGATATCAATATTCATAAAAGTGCCCTGTGACCCTTGATGCCAGACAGAACCATCATTTGCCTTGGTGCATATAGGACCTCCTAGGACTTTAAAATTGTTTATACATCAGCACCTAATCCCAATTCAGAATTACAACCGTATCTTCTTTGTGATAACGGTAAACTGTCACAGAGGCTAACAGCTCTTTCTTCTTTCAATTTTTATTCTCTTGAGTTATAAAAATAGTAGATATGTAGTTAGGGTCTCATCAACCCCACTGACCAAAGCTTTCGTTATTTACAGTGCTTAGCAGCAGCTTTTTTAATTACAGAATGAGGTGTTCACGCTGCAGAGTTCATACTAGTAAATAAATATCGGGGACAACGTGGCTGCAGGATGTTGGCTCTGCACACTTCACCATCCTGTAATAGTCTAACTGCAGACGGAGTTGTGGGTTTCTTTTACGCACATTCTGTCAGTACCATGGGACACAGGAGTAGTCGTAATGCCATTCTGGAAAATTTGCCTGTTTCCTACACTCTAACGCTGTAATGCTGACAGGTGTTTTCACCATTAACCCTTTGCCATTTTGTTGTTTTCCCTCTGCAGAAAGTGAACGAAGGGAAGTACCGAAGTTACGAAGAGTTCAAAGCTGATGCTCAATTGCTTCTCCACAACACAGTGATTTTCTATGGAGGTTGAATATTTTTTGTTTTTTTCTTTTGTATAGTTTTTTAAAATTCATACCATTTACATTCCATGTTGAAAAATATCTTATATAAAATATTACATTAAAACAATACCTGAATGATCTGTAAGTAATAATGTTAGGGTTTAAACTTAAAAATATTTGGTAATGGAGTTATAGCTTATAGAATTGACTGGCCAAAAGCAGAACTCTAGTTACACTAAGTAATATTCATAGTTTTATATATAAACTTAGTTGAAAGGCTTTTTATAAGCACTTTGATTGCTTTTGATTTTCTGCATTAATATCCCCTCATTCAAAAGTAATGAAAGAGGTCCCTCTGTACCTAGAGTATTATGTTACATTGGATATAAAATTAAAGCTGCTGATAGCGTTTTCTTTTACTGCCTTAATTTTATTTTAAATATACATTTTTTGTTTTAAATGGTATGTGTCCACTTTTGTTAAAAATGAAAGAAAATTTAAATGGCTGTATTAATTTTGATAGTCTTGTGTTTCTAGATCACTGGTAATAGATACCTGTCTTTAATTACAGCAGACAGTGAGCAAGCTGACATAGCAAGGATGCTCTATAAAGACACATGTCATGAGGTACTATCCATGCCTAATAACTAAACTCTTGCTATATTCCACATTAATCTATTTCAGAATTCCACTCTGATATGTACATTTTAATTTTGCCATTTTCTTTAAATATAATTTTATGTCCATGTATGACATACATGGGAAATAACGCAAACAGAAGGGGAAGAATTCTGGCAGAACTATTTTCAGAGAAATCCTGGGAGTTAGATTTAGTTACTAAGTAACTTCTACTAGTTAGAAGAAAAGGAAACTTTGTTCTCTCCTCTTTAATTACCCTAAAGAGTATTAGTTATATAACTACATGTAAATGTGCTGCACTGGGCAGGCACTCAATAAACATTACCCTCTGCGAATGAAAGGTTCAAATTTGAGTTCTTACTACACTACACAGGCAAAAAAGCATCCAAACAACAGCATGCATATTTATACAATAAATGAAATATATATTTAGGGAAGGATTTTTTGGGTGGTCTTTCTTATTTGAAACACTCATCTATAACCATACTATCTTTGCAAAAGCATCTCAATTTATATAAAAAGTTTTGTTTCTTGATTCCATTTCACATATGACTTTTTAAAAATTCGTTAAACATGTTTATTGAGTGTCTACTATGTGCTGTGTTAGGAGGAATAAAATGGGGATCAGGATGCTGGCTTCCTGCTCATACAGTTGTATTCTGAAGAGGGAGACTCAAGAAAAGGACAGACAAAATAGGTTTCTTTACAAGTTATAAAAAAATGTTATGAAAGAAAATAACACTAAGAGAATGAGGCAAAGTAGGGACTGCTTTTATTGGTAGCGGATATTTTATATGGGTAGATCAAGAGACATTTCTGAGGAAATAGCCTTTAATCTGAGTGCTGAACTGGAAAGGTATCAGTGAGGCTGGGGAAGCAGAGGTCAGATGCAGTGGTCCCCTAAGGAATCTGTCCTCTATTCCAAGTGCAATCTGGGACCTTCGGGAGGTTCCAAGAAGAAAGTGGCAGGCTCTTCTGGTATTATTCATTGGAAAATTAGAATTTTAAGCTTAAGGAACAAACCTGGAGACTGTATACATGAAAGAGAATGTTAATTTGCATGGATCTATTTTATATAGTTTTATGCATGTGTGTATTTTATGTAGGCTAAATAGTTGATTTTCTTCTTCAGCTGGATGAATTACAACTTTGCAAGAATTGCTTCTATTTATCAAATGCTCGTCCTGACAATTGGTTCTGCTATCCTTGTGTATGTAAAATTTTGAGATTTTTTTTTTAACCTCTTAAGTGTCTGATGTCTTATTTCCAATTTGCTTGAAGATTATAATCCTTCTAAATATTTTTCTTTGTGTCATAGTATGTATGGTTTTAATGAGTATAAAAACTGAAACATGGAGGAAACAACTTGGGATCAGTATCCATTTCTGACTTTAAAATGAGGACCCTCAAGAGTAGGAATAAACATTGAATCCCTTAATACATAAAGTAAAAATTTGCTTTTCCTCTCATTCTCTCACAAGAAATCTAAGTCTTTATATATACTTACAGCTGTGTGATTTCCCCTAAAACGGCATGATTTCAAGGAGTGTTCCAGGGGCAGTCGCCCACCGCTGGCCATGGTGTAAGAGCCTGCCTGAGAGCCCCTATTCTCCGAGATATTGGTGTGCTCCTCAGTCACTTGAGGGTCTCATTAAAGTTTGCATCTCCGACTTGATAGATCGGGAGGAAGGCCTAAAATTCTCCCATTTCTTATAGGCTCCCAGGGTTGGACTGTATTTCATGAAGCAAAGTTAGGGTGTTCTGTTTGCCACTGTTACACTGCTGGCTTCATTCCAGATGCCACAGGCTATGAAGAGATTCTTTTCACTGTCTTTTCTGCGAAATGAAGGTCCACATTGCTTATGCAAATTTTAATTTTTTTGGTGTTTTTCTTGGAGGCAAAATCAGTCAATCCTGGGGTGGGGGTAAATTCTGTGTGCTTAGGAGTTAGAAAAAAAATATTTTCAAAATCATGGATTATGCTTGACTGAGTAGTTCAGTATTAATGATATTCTTGTATTTAATACTTTAAAAGTAGTATGACAAGGTAAAACATTTTATTTCCAGATACCTAATCATGAACTGGTTTGGGCTAAAATGAAAGGTTTTGGATTCTGGCCGGCCAAAGTCATGCAGAAAGAGGACAATCAGGTTGACGTCCGCTTCTTCGGTCACCACCACCAGAGGTAAATCATGTGCAGCATCACCCCTGGGCCTCCAGGAGTCGTGGGGGGCGCCCAGTCCTGCTTTACCAGTGCTCTGTGGGCTTTGCCATTAGAAACTGTGTGAACTGTATTTCATTTTATTTTTTTATGAATTTATTTATTGTATTTATTTATTTTTGGCTGCGTTGGGTCTTTGTTGCTGTGCGCAGGCTTTCTCTAGTTGCAGCGAGCAGGGGCTACTCTTTGTTTCGGTGCATGGGCTTCTCATTGCGGTGGCTTCTCTTGTTGCAGAGCACAGGCTCTAGGCGTGCAGGCTTCAGTAGTTGTGGCTCACGGGCTCAGTAGTTGTGGCATGTGGGCTCAGTAGTTATGGCATGTGGGCTCAGTAGTTATGGTGCACGGGCTCAGTTGCTCCCCGGCATGTGGGACCTTCCCGGACCAGGGCTTGAGCCCGTGTCCCCTGCGTTGGCAGGTGGATTCTTAACCACTGTGCCACCAGGGAAGCCCTGAAGTGTATTTTAAATTAAAAAACAAATCAGCACATAACTTGACTGGGCACCTAACAGTGCTTTCTATACATGGTATTTCTAGGTGTATTTCAGATAATGGTTACTAAACAGGACAGTTTCAATAGCTGACTGTTGAGTTCAGAAGCGTGTTAATGGTGGGATTGAATCCATATTAGGAGTTAAGTGGAAGGTTTCTCAGGATGTGTTCATTTCATAGAATTGTAATATCATTACGGTAGTTTCAACCGTACTTTCAAGGTTCTGTCAAAGCCATAGACAAAAATAATCAACTCAGGAGTACAGGAGAGTGTCGATGTTATGATCTAAGAATGTACATGAGGGAAAAATTTGACTTAGTTTTTTGAATTTCATTAAATAAACAGTTAATTTAGAAAAATGAAGAATTCAGTTATTTTTAAAAAACATACTACTAGATGAGAACAATCTGATAATCAGAATTTTCCTATATTTTCTTTTTTCACTAATTTTAAAACAACTTTATAGTATCTTCAACCATGAGTGGTATTTTATTAATAATATGAGTTTGTTTTATATCATTCAGTATATACTGTGCAGAAAATATTTTAAAAGAATAATTGAGCTGATTTACTTGGGTCCTTAGAGTAAGTTTGTCATCTGAAGAGGGAATTAAAACAGAAAATTACATTTCCAGAGTCTTCTTCCCCCAGACTTCTAATTTCTTGGAAGATTTTATCTAAAAAAATTATGGACAGATGGGACTCTAAGGACTTTATTTTAGAAAATAAAAGATCTACAATTTTACTATAAATACAGTTTTATTATGAATCTTTTTCATTTGCTTTTCCTGGTTACAATATAGCAGCAAGATATTTCAAGTGAATGATGGGGACATACCTTAAAAATGATACTCTATCATGTTAGAATAATTGATATATTAAAAAATGAACTCTATAAAAATAATAGTTTTAATTACTTAAGCAACATGTTATATACCAAGAAGAGATGGCCTATAAGGGCCCCCAGCTACAAGTTTTCATTAGTAAATACTTTTTTAAAACTATTGTAAACATTTTTTAGTGTGCCATTCAGTGGCATTAAATACCACATTGTTATGCAGAGATCACTATGAATAAATACAATAAATATTCTTTAGCCATTTTATCATGTCTCTACACTTAGGTGGGAGAAAAAAAATTTAAGCAAATAAATGATTTTGGACTAGTCCCTCTGTATGCTCACACCAGAACATGCTGCTCCCTCCCTAGACCCTGAACCCTGAGCAGGTTGTAATGTTCAGGGAGCAGATGCCTGTGGTCCTGGTAAGTACAGGCAGGGTTTTCATAGGGTATGCAGGGTTCTTCCTGTCAGAGGAAAAAAAGTAGCTGATAGGGTCTGACTGTCAGCAGGGCTAAATCTTCTGCTGCCTGTAGTTGGAGGGAGCAATGGCACAGGGAAGAAAGAAAGGGGACATTTTGGGTTCATTTGCCATCATATCACTGAGCCATTTTATTGTGCATATATTCAGAGAATTCCGGATTGACAGATGTGTAGGTATAGCCAGATTCGATTTTACCTCTTTTTATTAAACTTACTGTAAAATTGTGGGGTGCCGTTTGCCTTTTATTTTTAGTGTAGGTCAGATTGCATGCTCAGTGATACTCTTTAAAACTGAAATCTGATTATCTACAATAATGGAGATGATTAAGAGAGAATAGGAATGTTTTTATGAATTGCATTGAGATGTAAGTCTCATGTTAAGAATAGATTCAGTTGATTAAATCAGTAGATTAAATTCAGTAGATTAAAGGCAGTGGCCATGTATGTAGAAGTGCCAACCTAATAATTAGGCACAGTGAGGACCCTCACTGGGTTCCAGCTGGTAGTAGATAAATGAATAAATTCAATAAATTCAATAGATTAAATAGATTCAATAGACTAAATATATCCAAGGGGATAAGATTCTCTCCTAGGTCACAAGTTGATTCCAGGTAGTCAGCACTGCTTATAACAGAAATCTCTCTCAAAAAACATACTGGTTTTAAAAAGTGTTTTAACTTTTATTGATTGACTGGTATGTAATAGGTGCTCAATAAATGTTTGTTGACTGAAAGAGTAAATATAATATAAATACAAGATCTAATGGTAAGGAACTCTTCCACAAGCAAAATTTTATTTGCACTCTTTTTCAAAGTGTAGTTTACTTTGGTTTCTAATAAAGCACTGTCAGATGATACTGTTAATGTAATATTTATAAATAAGTTCAAATTTAACAATTTCAGTTACCATTACCATATAACTATGGATTATTATATATTTAAAATGTGCTTTTAAATTCTAAAGCAAACAGCTTAGTTTGTACAAGCAAATTAGAAGTCTACATTTTTGGCTTTAGGCATATGTGCCGGGATTCAGTAAGATCCCTTCAGAACAGTCATAGGTCTAGTATTTCTGAAACTCCTAATAAGACTGAAAAGAGCAAATCTGTATATTCATAGTGCTGGATCCCAGCTTGTACCCTGTGCTCTAGAAAATGTCATACTAACTGTGGCTCACATGTCCTTATATTTTCTTATTTCATTTGTGACATCCCTTCTGCCTAGAAGTCCTTCCCTCATATGGTCCCCTGTTTAAATCTTACTCCTCCTTCAAGATGGAGCCCAAATGAAACCTGTGACCACTCACAGCCAAATGAAACCCTCTTCCTCTCCAGAGTACCCCAGAGTCACCTCAACTCTGTGCTGCACTGTTTTATCATTGTTTCTCAGTTAAAGGCAGTGGCAATGTATATAGAAGTGCCAACCTAATAAATTAGGCGCAGTGAGGACCCTCACTGGGTTCCAGCTGCTAATAGCTTTCCTTAACCCCATTTTGGCAGCACCTCTGCCAGCTGTCAAATGAGGTGGGAACAGTCAGTCATAGGTCCCATGCACTGTATGCTTTGTGGTGCCTTCCACTGGCACATGGTAAGCCCTGGTTGAGTTGGATACTAATTTAAGTCCAGTCAAGCAATTAGCACCCAGGAAAATTTTCTTAAATTTCTAGCATTCTTCCCAATAGAACCAAATGTAGTTTTAGATCAACTTATGTGTTCGCAGTTGAGTACTTGGTTGCTGAATGATACAAACGGTTTTCCATTTGTTGGTCATGGTTCATCTGATGAATAGGGATGTGATGACTTACTAGATAATAGTTGTTTGTATGTAAGTGTCTCATGAAAATTTCTGGGCATTTACAAATGATTCTATAGTTCTAACATGCAAATAGCTAGATTTTGAATAATTTACAGTATTCAAAACAATGAGATATTGTACATTTTAAAAAGAGCTGTGAATCACTCCCATTCTGAGAACTTTGCCTTGATGACTGTGAAAAACACGTGTCACTTCACCTATTTTCTACTTGGTAAGAGTTTTTATTCAAGCCACAAATTGTATTTTACAATTGGTAGAGTTTCTACCATTTTGGAAATTTCTTCTTTTTTTTTTGATGTGGACCATTTTTAAAGTCTTTATCGAATTTGTTAAAATATTGCTTCTGTTTTATGTTTTGGGTTTTTGGCCACGAGGCATGTGGAATCTTAGCTCCCCGTGTGTTGGAAGGCCAAGTCTCAACCACTGGACGGCCAGGGAAGTCCCTCCCATTTTGGAAATTTCTAAGCATCCCTTTCAATGTTGTTCACAGGGCCTGGATTCCTTCTGAAAACATACAGGACATCACAGTCAACGTTCACCGGCTGCATGTTAAGCGCAGTATGGGCTGGAAGAAGGCCTGTGATGAGCTGGAGCTGCATCAGCGCTTCCTTCGTGAAGGGAGGTTTTGGAAGTCTAAGAATGAGGACCGAGGGGAGGAGGAGGCAGAATCCAGCATCTCCTCTACCAGTAATGAGCAGGTGAGAGGCGCCAGTGAGAGCCTGTCGGTTCTTGTTCTGAATGTGCAGGTGTCAGCGCACACTCCTCACTGGAATGAGCAGATTCTGACTTTCTTCTTCCTTTCGTGTAACATTTGTAAAGTGCTCTGCGAAAGAAACCAGAAACAGTTCCAATACAGGGAAGCCACCACCAACCCTGATCCTGACTCTACCAGCATATTAGCTCTTTCAAGCCCTCGGCCCAGAAGAATCATTCTGTGAGTGCCAACCACATGGTCCTGAAAGAGCTAATGCGAAAGGGAACAAGTGCTCACCCCTGACCTGTGGTTCCCTGGCTAGTCTTAGCAGCAGAGAAGTGTTTCATAGTGTCGGGAATAATGTGCTGTTACTTTTATGATGCCCACAGCTAAAGGTCACTCAAGAACCGAGAACAAAGAAAGGACGACGTAATCAAAGTGTGGAACCCAAAAAAGAAGTAAGTTGCCTGCCTTGCAGTGTCCAGGTGGCAATTGAAACAGGAAATATTTTCACAGTTGTGATCAAGGCAGTGCTCCTCACAGGTCCTTGCGAAAAGCATTGCCGTCAGTCAACCTGTAGCAACCAAGATGGACCCAGTCTTCCCACTGTTCCCGTCATAGAGTAACACACGGGAGCTGCAAGTCTCCTTACCAGTTAAACAGCAGTGACGACGGCTGGCTAAGTGGGAGGGCACTTTGCTGTATTTTCTAGAACTCTGATATCTTATCATAGTACTAATAAAAAACAAAGTGTTTATCCAACAAATCAATGAGGCCAACATTTAAAAACTGGAGGAAACTATGGCTGAGCTCAGCCTTTTAAAATTATATAATCCATGCATATTTTAAAATCAGGTGTAAATATGGGCAAAATCCTACCAGATATTCAGTGAGAAGTGGTTTAGGGTATTTGTTAAAGAATCTAAACCAAAGAAGTTGACTATAAATTGATAATGATTTTGTACGACAAATTTTTTTGTTTAGTCTGTTTTGAAAAGAAAAAACAATATTGATATGTAATTGTAAATGACGTTCCTGTTTAGAATTATTGTACCTACTAATTGCATGTGTTTTAAATTTTTAAAAATTAGTTTATTTTTAATTGTAAAATACACAAAACAATTTTCCATTTTCTTACATTGTGTTTGAACTGCAGTTTTTTATATGGCTATTTATGTATATCACTCTGCTTTTCTCCTAATAGAGCTTGCTCTTGAACTAGTGAATTCTATAGCACTTTCCTTATCCTTTAGGAACCAGAGCCTGAAACAGAAGCAGTAAGTTCCAGCCAGGAAATCCCCACGATGCCTCAGCCAATCGAAAAAGTTTCTGTATCAACTCAGACCAAGAAGTTAAGTGCCTCTTCACCAAGAATGCTGCATCGAAGCACCCAGACCACCAGTGACGGAGTGTGTCAAAGCATGTGCCACGACAAATACACCAAAATTTTCAATGACTTTAAAGACCGAATGAAGTCTGATCACAAGCGAGAAACTGAAAGAGTTGTACGAGAAGCTCTAGAAAAGGTAACGCAGCCTCCACTGCCAGTGTTGCCTTCAGACGTCTGGGCAGGATAAGTGAATAGTCTTCCTATTGTGGTTTAGCTTCTGTCACTGAGGCATCAACCAGGTAGCTGCTTTTTAATAGGACTATAATAAAATATCTTTTTATAATATTTTAATTAACAGTAGCACTTTTCTCATCTAAAATATTTTATAGCCCTTAATGAAATAAAGGGAAGAGGTACATCAGTTAAGTAGAAACTATGTATTAAGGTTTTGCTTAATGGTCTGTGTAAATTATGAGCTGACATATTGTGGGTTAACTTTTTTTTTCATTTCAGCTGCGTTCTGAAATGGAAGAAGAAAAAAGACAAGCTGTAAATAAAGCTGTAGCAAATATGCAGGGTGAGATAGACAGAAAATGTAAGCAAGTAAAGGAAAAGTGTAAAGAAGAATTTGTAGAAGAAATCAAGAAGCTAGCAACCCAGCACAAACAACTAATTTCTCAGACCAAGAAGAAGCAGTGGGTAAATACCACTATTTTCTTAGAATCTGATTTCTAAAAAATATACCATAGGTATGATGAAAATTAATTCAGAAAGATATATATGGCATATGCAAAAATTACTCCTGAAATAAGTTCTGATGTGAAATTGTCAACTTTAATTAACTAAAAAAATTTTTTTAAAACTCCAGATCCCACATTACTGAGTATTGCTCAGGATTATTTTGTTAAATTGAGATTATGATACTTTGGGGCATAACATATTTAGTATAACTGATTTATATAACTTTTCCATCTATGCAAGTATTTTATTTTGATAAGTGGGCTGGCCCTGACTTTTGCTGGTAACTCCTGACAGGTAATATCTAACTTGTAAAATTGTAAATGTAAGTATCGTAATAGCAAACTAAGGATTTTCAGATTTTACTGCACTTAACATTTATACATTAGATTCTAGTAAAGAAATCGATTACATTTACTTTATGATAGTAACATCTCACGGGTCTCTAACTTAACTGAAAAACTGACAAATGTTCATTTTTTATGTCCTGTTTGTGACTCCTATCTTCCGCTCAGATCAGCAGCTTCTGAGCATACAGATGTTTCTCTGCCAAATGACTGAGCTATGTGAACAAAGTTTTGTTCCCAAAAGCTCATAGCTTGCTTTTAATTTTGATGAATTACTGTATGAAGTTTTGTGATTCTTCATTTGATCCAGACTACATTCTGAAAAGAGTCTTTAAATATATGTAAATGTTTCATGAGGGAAAATAAACATTTTAAAATTTTTGATGAAGATTTGACAAGAAGGAAAAGAGAAACAGATATAACTTAGAAGAATATATGAAGATAACTTAGAAGGAAAAACAGATGAATGATGAAATATAAATATCACTAGATCGAATTATTAAGGTGTGCTCAAGATCTTATCAAGCAGAATGCCCCAACACCATGTCTGTAATTCTGTCTTCATGCAAAGATGAGAGAAAGCTAGAAAGTAGACACTAGACTTATAAGGGGAAGTTCCCATAAGTTTACTCATGAATCAAGGAAATGGGAAGAGGTGGCTAAAGAAAAGAATTATAATACTGCTTTTTATAACATTTTACCATTGATGAAATAGCTGAATTATTATACCTATTTGATTCCACATATAAATGATACCATGCGATATTTGACTTATTTTACTTAGCATAATACCCTTGAAGCCCATCCATGTTGTCCCAAAGGGCAGCATTTCCTTCCTAACTTGTGGCTGAATAACCTTCCAGTGTGTGTATGTGTGTGTGTGAGTGTAGTAGTATATATACATACATCACACTACGTTTTCCTTAATCTGTTCATCCACTGATGGACATGTAGGTTGTATATAGAGATCTTGGCTATTGTGAATATGCTTCAGTGAACGTTGGAGCACAGCTATCTTTTCGATACCCTGTTTTCATTTCCTTTGGGTAAATACCCAGAAATGGTATTGCTGGATAGTATGGTAGTTTTATTTTTAACTTTTTGAGGAACCTCCATACTATTTTCCATCATGGCTGCACCAGTTTACATTCCCACCAACAGTGCACAAGAGTTCCCTTTTCTCCAAATCCTCACCAACACTTGTCTTTTTTTATGATGGCCATTCTAACAGGTGTGAGGTGATATATCACTGATACTGATTAGCATTTCCCTGGTGATTGGTGATGTTGAGCTGTTTTTATGTATCTATTGGCCATTTGTATATCTTCCTTGGAAAAATATCAATTCAGGTCCTCTGCCTTTTTTTTTTTTTTTTTGTGGTACGCGGGCCTCTCACTGTTACAGCCTCTCCTGTTGCAGAGCACAGGCTCCGGACGCGCAGGCTCAGCGGCCATGACTCACTGGCCCAGCCGCTCCGTGGCATGTGGGATCTTCCCGGACCGGGGCACGAACCCGTGTCCCCTGCATCGGCAGGCGGACCCTCAACCACTGCGCCACCTCTCTGCCTATTTTTTGATTGGGTTACTGGGAGTTTTTTTTTTCCACTGAGTTGTATGAGTTCTTTATGTATTTTGGATATTAATCTCTTATGGGATATGTGGTTTGCAAATATTTTTTCCTATTCCAAGGTTGCCGTTTTATTTTGTTGATGGTTCTCTTTGATGTGCGGAAGCTTTTTAGTTTGATGTAGCCCCACTTTTTGTTTTTACTTCTGTGGCCTTTGCTTTTGGTGTCAAACAAAAAAATCATTGCCGAGACCAATGTCCAGGAGCTTACCCCCTATATTTTCTTCTAGGAGTTTTATGGTTTCAGGTCTTGCGTTAAAGTCTTTAATCTATTTTGAGTTCATTTTTGTGTATGGTGTAAGATAGCGGTCCAGTTTCATTCTTTTGCACGTCATTGCCCAAGTTTTCTCAATACCACTCACTGAAGAGACTATCCTTTCCTCATTGTATACTCTTGGCTTCTTTGTCATAAATTAATAGACCATGTTTGCATAGGTTTATTTCTGGGCTCTCTATTCCATTAATCTATGTGTCTGTTTTTTTTGGTTTGTTTTTTACATCTTTATTGGAGTATAATTGCTTTACAATGGTGTGTTAGTTTCTGCTTTATAACAAAGTGAATCAGTTATACATATACATATGTTCCCATATCTCTTCCCTCTTACATCTCCCTCCCTCCCACCCTCCCTATACCACCCCTCCAGGCAGTCACGAAGCACCGAGCCGATCTCCCTGTGCCATGCGGCTGCTTCCCACTAGCTATCTACCTTACGTTCAGTAGTGTATATATGTCCATGCCTCTCTCTCGCTTTGTCACAGCTTACCCTTCCCCCTCCCCATATCCTCCAGTCCATTCTCTAGTAGGTCTGAGTGTTTATTCCTGTCTTACCCCTAGGTTCTTCATGACATTTTTTTTCTTAAATACCATATATATGTGTTAGCATACGGTATTTGTCTTTCTCTTTCTGACTTACTTCACTGTATATGACAGACTCTAGGTCTATCCACCTCATTATAAATAGCTCAATTTCGTTTCTTTTTATGGCTGAGTAATATTCCATTGTATATGTATGCCACATCTTCTTTATCCATTCATCCAATGATGGACATTTCGGTTGTTTCCATCTCCGGGCTATTGTAAATAGAGCTGCAATGAACATTTTGGTACATGACTGTTTTTGAATTATGGTTTTCTCAGGGTATATGCCCAGTAGTGGGATTGCTGGGTCATATGGTAGCTCTATTTGTAGTTTTTTAAGGAACTTCCATATTGTTCTCCACAGTGGCTGTATCAATTTACATTCCCACCAACAGTGCAAGAGGGTTCTCTTTTCTCCACACCCTCTTCAGCATTTATTGTTTCTAGATGTTTTGATGATGGCCATTCTGACTGGTGTAAGATGATATCTCATTGTAGTTTTGATTTGCATTTCTCTAATGATTAATGATGTTGAGCATTCTTTCATGTGTTTGTTGGCAGTCTGTATATCTTCTTTGGAGAAATGTCTATTTAGGTCTTCTGCCCATTTTTGGATTGGGTTGTTTGTTTTTTGTTATTGAGCTGCATGAGCTACTTATAAATTTTGGAGATGAATCCTTTGTCAGTTGCTTCATTTGCAAATATTTTCTCCCATTCTGAGGGTTGTCTTTTGGTCTTGTTTATGGTTTCCTTTGCTGTGCAAAAGCTTTGAAGTTTCATTAGGTCCCATTTGTTTATTTTTGTTTTTATTTCCATTTCTCTAGGAGGTGGGTCAGAAAGGAGCTTGCTGTGATTTATGTCATAGAGTGTTCTGCCTATGTTTTCCTCTAAGAGTTTGATTGTTTCTGGCCTTACATTTAGGTCTTTAATCCATTTTGAGCTTATTTTTGTGTATGGTGTTAGGGAGTGATCTAATCTCATGCTTTCACATGTACCTGTCCAGTTTTCCCAGCACCAATTATTGAAGAGGCTGTCCTTTCTCCACTGTACACTCCTGCCTCCTTTATCAAAGATAAGGTGACCATATGTGCGTGGGTTTACCTCTGGGCTTTCTATCCTGTTCCATTGATCTATATTTCTGTTTTTGTGCCAGTACCATACTGTCTTGGTTACTGTAGCTTTGTAGTATAGTCGGAAGTCAGAGAGCCTAATTCCTCCAGCTCCGTTTTTCATTCTCAAGATTGCTCTGGCTATTTGGGGTCTTTTGTGTTTCCATACAAATGGTGAAGTTGTTTGTTCTAGTTCTGTGAAAAATGCCAGTGGTAGTTTGATAGGGATTGCATTGAATCTGTAGATTGCTTTGGGTAGTAGAGTCATTTTCACAATGTTGATTCTTCCAATCCAAGAACATGGTATATCTCTCCATCTATTTGTATCATCTTTAATTTCTTTCATCAGTGTCTTATAATTTTCTGCATATAGGTCTTTTGTCTCCTTAGGTAGGTTTATGCCTAGATATTTTATTCTTTTTGTTGCAATGGTAAATGGGAGTGTTTTCTTGATTTCACTTTCAGATTTTTCATCATTAGTGTATAGCAATGCAAGAGATTTCTGTGCATTAATTTTGTATCTTGCTACTTTACCAAATTCATTGATTAGCTCTAGTAGTTTTCTGGTGGCATCTTTAGGATTCTCTATGTATAGTATCATGCCATCTGCAAACAGTGACAGCTTTACTTATTCTTTTCCGATTTGGATTCCTTTTATTTCCTTTTCTTCTCTGATTGCTGTGGGTAAAACTTCTAAAACTATGTTGAATAAGAGTGGTGAGAGTGGGCAACCTTGTCTTGTTCCTGATCTTAGTGGAAATGCTTTCAGTTTTTCACCATTGAGGACGATGTTGGCTGTGGGTTTGTCATATATGGCCTTTATTATGTTGAGGAAAGTTCCCTCTATGCCTACTTTCTGTAGGGTTTTTAATCTTAAACGGGTGTTGAATTTTGTTGAAAGCTTTTTCTGCATCTATTGAGATGATCATATGGTTTTTCTCCTTCAATTTGTTAATATGGTGTATCATGTTGACTGATTTGCATATATTGAAGAATCCTTGCATTCCTGGAATAAACCCCACTTATCATGGTGTATGATCCTTTTAATGTGTTGTTGGATTCTGTTTGCTAGTGTTTTGTTGAGGATTTTTGCATCTGTGTTCATCAGTGATATTGGCCTGTAGTTTTCATTCTTTGTGACATCCTTGTCTGGTTTTGGTATCAAGGTGATGGTGGCCTCGTAGAATGAGTTTGGGAATGTTCCTCCCTCTGCTATATTTTGGAAGAGTTTGAGAAGGATAGGTGTTAGCTCTTCTCTAAATGTTTGATAGAATTCACCTGTGAACCCATCTGGTCCTGGGCTTTTGTTTGTTGGAAGATTTTTAATCACAGTTTCAATTTCAGTGCTTGTGATTGGTCTCTTCACATTTTCTATTTCTTCCTGATTCAGTCTTGGCAGGTTGTGCATTTCTAAGAATTTGTCCATTTCTTCCAGGTTGTCCATTTTATTGGCATAGAGTTGCTTGTAATAATCTCTCATGATCTTTTGTATTTCTGCCATGTCAGTTGTTACTTCTCCTTTTTCATTTCTAATTCTATTGATTTGAGTCTTCTCCTTTTTTTTCTTGATGAGTCTGGCTAATGGTTTATCAATTTTGTTTATCTTCTCAAAGAACCAGCTTTTAGTTTTATTGATCTTTGCTATCGTTTCCTTCATTTCTTTTTCATTTATTTCTGATCTGATTTTTATGATTTCTTTCTTTCTGCTAACTTTGGGATTTTTTTCTTCTTCTTTCTCTCATTGCTTTAGGTGCAAGGTTAGGTTGTTTATTTGAGATGTTTCCTGTTTCTTAAGGTAGGATTGTATTGCTATAAACTTCCCTCTCAGAACTGCTTTTGCTGCATTCCGTAGGTTTTGGGTTGTCGTGTCTCCATTGTCATTTGTTTCTAGGTATTTTTTGATTTCCTCTTTGATTTCTTCAGTGATCACTTCGTTATTAAGTAGTGTACTATTTAGCCTCCATGTGTTTGTATTTTTTACAGATCTTTTCCTGTAATTGATACGTAGTCTCATAGCGTTGTGGTCGGAAAAGATACTTGAAACAATTTCAATTTTCTTAAATTTACCAAGGCTTGACTTGTGATCCAAGATATGATCTATCCTGGAGAATGTTCCATGAGCACTTGAGAAAAATGTGTATTCTGTTGTTTTTGGATGGAATGTCCTATAAATATCAATTAAGTCCATCTTGTTTAATGTATCATTTAAAGCTTGTGTTTCCTTATTTATTTTCATTTTGGATGATCTGTCCATTGGTGAAAGTGGGGTGTTAAAGTCCCTTACTATGAATGTGTTACTGTCGATTTCCCCTTTTATGGCTGTTAGTATTTGCCTTATGTATTGAGGTGCTCCTATGTAGGGTGCATAAATATTTACAATTGTTATATCTTCTTCTTGGATCGATCCCTTGATCATTATGTAGTGTCCTTCTTTGTCTCTTCTAATAGTCTTTATTTTAAAGTCTATTTTGTCTGGTATGAGAATTGCTACTCCAGCTTTCTTTTGGTTTCCATTTGCATGGAATATCTTTTTCCATCCCCTTACTTTCAGTCTGTATGTGTCTCTAGGTCTGAAGTGGGTCTCCTGTAGACAGCACATATATGGGTCTTGTTTTTGTATCCATTCAGCCAATCTGTGTCTTTTGGTGGGAGGATTTAGTCCATTAACATTTAAGGTAATTATTGATATGTATGTTCCTATTCCCAGTTTCTTAATTGTTTTGGGTTCGTTATTATAGGTCTTTTCCTTGTGTTTCTTGCCTAGAGAAGTTCCTTTAGCAGTTGTTGTAAAGCTGGTTTGGTGGTGCTGAACTCTCTCAGCTTCTGCTTGTCTGTAAAGGTTTTAATTTCTCCATCGAATCTGAATGAGATCCTTGCTGGGTAGAGTAATCTTGGTTGCAGGTTTTTCTCCTTCATCACTTTAAATATGTCCTGCCAGTCCCTTCTGGCTTGCAGAGTTTCTGCTGAAAGATCAGCTGTTAACCTTATGGGGATTCCCTTGTGTGTTATTTGTTGTTTTTCCTTTGCTGCTTTTAATGTTTTCTTTGTATTTAATTTTTGACAGTTTGATTAACATGTGTCTTGGCGTATTTCTCCTTGGATTTATCCTGTATGGGACTCTCTGTGCTTCCTGGACTTGATTAACTATTTCTTTTCCCATATTAGGGAAGTTTTCAACTATAATCTCTTCAAATATTTTCTGAATCCCTTTCTTTTTCTCTTCTTCTTCTGGAACCCCTATAATTCGAATGTTGGTGCGTTTAATGTTGTCCCAGAGATCTCTGAGACTGTCCTCAGTTCTTTTCATTCTTTTTTCTTTATTCTGCTCTGCAGTAGTTATTTCCACTATTTTATCTTCCAGGTCACTTATCCGTTCTTCTGCCTCAGTTATTCTGCTATTGATCCCATCTAGACTATTTTTAGTTTCATTTATTGTGTTGTTCATCATTGCTTGTTTCCTCTTTAGTTCTTCTAGGTCCTTGTTAAATGTTTCTTGCATTTTCTCTATTTCCAAGCTTTTGGATCATCTTTACTATCATTATTCTGAATTCTTTTTCAGGTAGACTGCCTATTTCCTCTTCATTTGTTAGGCCTGGTGGGTTTTTATCTTGCTCCTTCATCTGCTGTGTGTTTTCCTGTCTTCTCATTTTGCTTATCTTACTGTGTTTGGGGTCTCCTTTTTGCAGGCTGCAGGTTTGTAGTTCCCGTTGTTTTTGGTGTCTGTCCCCAGTGGTTAAGGTTGGTTCAGTGGGTTGTGTAGGCTTCCTGGTGGAGGGGACTAGTGCCTGTGTTCTGGTGGATGAGGCTGGATCTTGTCTTTCTGGTGGGCAGGTCCACATCTGGTGGTGTGTTTTGGGGCGTCTGTGGACTTATTATGATTTTAGGCAGCCTCTCTGCTAATGGGTGGGGGTGTGTTCCTGTCTTGCTAGTTGTTTGGCATAGGATGTCCAGCACTGTAGCTTTGGTCATTGAGTGAAGCTGGGTGCTAGTGTTGAGATGGAGATCTCTGGGAGATTTTTGCCGTTTGAAATTATGTGGAGCTGGGAGGTCTCTTGTGGACCAGTGTCCTGAAGTTGGCTCTCCCACCTCAGAGGCACAGCACTGACTCCTGGCTCCAGCACCAAGAGCCTTTCATCCACATGGCTCAGAATAAAAGGGAGAAAAAGTAGGAAGAAAGAATTAGTAGAAGTAGAAAGAAAAAAAGGAGGAAGGAAGGAAGGAGGGAAGTAAGGAAAAAAAGAAAAAGATAATGTAAAATAAAATAAAGTAAGATAAAATATAATAAAGTCATTAAAATAAAAAAATAAGGAAAAAAATGGACGGATAGAACCCTAGGACAAATGGTGGGAGCAAAGCTATACAGACAAAATCTCACACAAGAAACATACACATACACACAAAAAGAGGAAAAGGGGAAAAAATCATAAATCTTGCTCTCAAAGTCCACCTCCTCAGTTTGGGATGATTCACTGTCTATTCATGTATTCCACAGATGCAGGGTACATCAAGTTGATTGTGGAGCTTCAATCCGCTGCTTCTGAGGCTGCTGGGAGAGATTTCCCTTTCTCTTCTTTGTTCTCACAGCTCTCAGGGGCTTAGCTTTGGATTTGGCCCCGCCTCTGCGTGTAGGTCGCCGGAGGGCGTCTGTTCTTCGCTCAGACAGGACGGGGTTAAAGGAGCCGCTGCTTCGGGGACTCTGGCTCACTCAGGCCGGGGGCGACGGAGGGGCGCAGAGTGCGGGGCGAGCCTGCGCCGGCGGCAGAGGCCGGCGTGATGTTGCACCAGCCTGAGGCGCGCCGTGCGTTCTCCCGGGGGACTTGTCCCTGGATCCCGGGACCCTGGCAGTGGCGGGCTGCACAGCCTCCCCGGAAGCGGGGTGTGGTTAGTGACCTGTGCTCACACACAGGCTTCTTGGTGGCGGCAGCAGCAGCCTTAGCGTCTTATGCCCGTCTCTGGGGTCCGCGCTTTTAGCCGCGGCTCACGCCCGTCTCTGGAGCTCCTTTAAGCAGCACTCTTAATTCCCTCTCCTTGCGCACCAGGAAACTAAGCGGGAAGAAAAAGTCTCTTGCCTCTTCGGCAGGTCCAGACTTTTCCCTGAACTCCCTCCCGGCTAGCCGTGGCGCACAAGCCCCCTGCAGGCCGTGTTCACGCTGCCAACCCCAGTCCTCTCCCGGCGCTCCAACCGAAGCTGGAGCCTCAGCTCCCAGCCCCGCCCGCCCCGGTGGGTGAGCAGACAAGCCTCTTGAGCTGGTGAGTGCCTGTCGGCCCTGATCCTCTGTGCGGAAATCTCTCTGCTTTGCCCTCCGCACCCCTGTTGCTGCGCTCTCCTCCGCGGCTTCGAAGCTTCACCCCTGCGCCACCCGCAGTCTCCGCCCGCGAAGGGGCTTCCTAGTGTGTGGAAACCTTTCCTCCTTCTTGGCTCCCTCCCACTGGTGCAGGACCCGTCCCTATCCTTTTGTCTCTGTTTAATCTTTTTTCTTTTGCCCTACCCAGGTACGTGGGGACTTTCTTGCCTTTTGGGAGGTCTGAGGTCTTCTGCCAGCGTTCAGTAGGTGTTCTGCAGGAGTTGTTCCACGTGTAGCTGTATTTCTGGTGTATCTGTGGGGAGGAAGCTGATTTCCGCGTCTTACCCTGCCGCCATCTTCCCGGAAGCGCCCCTCTTCTGAATAACTAGGCTTTAAAATGCTTAGGCCCTGGATTCTACCTCAGCAAGTTTCTGCCTAAAACTGAATCTGTGTGTCTGTTTTTATGGCAAACCATAGTGCTTTTATTTATACCCATTTTTTTAGATAAGGAATTTGAGGCTTATGAGATTAAACAGAGTGACTAGAAACCTGGTCGGTGAGCTGGGACTCACCCTCCTAAGCTACTTCTGCTCGTATATCGATTCTAGTAGACTGGTAAAAGGTTTAGAATTATTCTTGTATTATAGTTATTCTTGTATTATAGTTAAATCTTACATTATTGTAAGAAGCAGTACAGTACTGTAGGACAAGAGAGTATGTAGGTAAATCAGATACCCAAAAAGTGGATGTTAAGATGGCATGCAATCAAGAGACACATAGTAAGAATGATACATCCTTTAAATATATTCACAAAGAAAGGCAGAAATACAAAATGAATGCATTAAGTAATAGAAGGGATGGTGCTGCCTGAAGTATTATCTGAGGATGAGGAAACTAAGAAGTTAAATAAACGTGGTCTGAACTCACTTGATTAATTAGCACAGATCTAAGATTCAAACCCAAATCTGACTATTACAGCTACTTCCAAAATTAAAACATGCTATCCACACTTTTTAAATAGTAACCTCACTGAAGTCACAATTGCTGACATAGTAAAATCACAGGAAATATACCAGAGTACTACTGACATTTGGACCAAAAAATTGGGGACACTCCTTTGCACCGTAGGATGTTTAGCAGCAGCTAAGCCTCTATCCCCACCCCGAGTGATGACAATCAAAACTTCTCCAGACGTTGCCCCATAAGATGAAGGCTGAGAATTAACCACTGGTTTTAGACCATAAGTGACCTTGATAATAGCGCATTCAGTGGCAAGGCACGGGTGAAAGACTGCAGTGGGCTTAAGAAAGAGGGGAAGAGAATACTCTGAAATAACAAGTGTAGGTAATTCTTCCAAGATGTTTGGGAAGGGGAGCAGAAAAATGGGGGTGGTAGATGGAAAGAAATATGAGGTGAAGAGCCTTTTTAAAAAACTGTGGTAAAATAAATTTACTATCTTGATCATTTTTAAGTTTACAGTTCAGTGCTATTAAATACATTCATGCTGTGCAACATCACTGCCATCTTATTCCCATAACTTCTTTCACCCTGTAAAATGGAAACTCTTTACCTATTAAACAGTCACTCCCTGTTCTCCCCTCCCCCAGCCCCTGGTAACTACCATTCTACATTGTATCTGTGACTGCGACTACTGCTGGCACCTCTTATAAGTGGATCACACAGTCTTTTTAGGACTGGCTGATTTAACTTAGCATAATGGCACCGAGTTTCATCCATGTTGCAGTATACTGCAGAAGTTTCTCCCCTTTTAAGGCTGAATAGTACTCCAGTGCATGTATATACCACGTTTTTGCTTATCCATTTACCCACTGATGGTCACTTGGGTTACTTTCATGGTTTAGCTATTGTGAATAATGCTTCTATAAACATGAGTGTACAAATATCTCTTTGAGATCCTGCTTTCAGTTCTTCTGGGCATATACCCAGAGTGGAATTGCATGGTTATATGGTAATTACGTTTTAAATTTTTTGAGGAACCACATGCTGTTTTCCACAGCAGTTGTACCATTTTACATTCCCACATGACAGTGCACCAGGGTTCCAATTTCTCTACATCCCCACCAACTCTTGTTTTATTTTGATAGTACTCATACAAATAGGTGTGAGGTGGTGTTTCACTGTAGTTTTGATTTGCATTTCCCTAATGACTGGTGATGTTGAGCATCTTTTCATGTGATTATTGGCATTCCTGTATCCTTGATAAATGTCTATTCAAGTCCTTTGCCCATTTTTTGAGTTGAGTCTTAGGAGTTCTCCATATATTCTGGATATTAATCCCTTTTCAGATACATGATTTGCAAATATTTTCTCCCATTCTGTGGGTTGCTTTTTTATTCCATGAATAATTTTCATAAAGTGCCATTTGTCTATTTTTTTCTTTGTTAACTGTGCCTTTGGTGTCATATCCAAAAATTCATTGCCAAATCCAGCGTCATGAAGTTTTTGTCCTTTGTTTTCTTCTAAGAGATTTATTGTCTTAGATCTTACAATAAGATCTTAGAATTATGTCCTTGACCCATTTGGAGTTAATTTTTGTATATGGTGTTAGGTAAGGGTCCAACTTCATTCTTTTGTATGTGGATATCCAGATTTTCCAGCATCCTTCGTTGAAAAGACTATCTGTTCCCCATTAAACGGTCTTGGCACCCTCATCAAAAAACAGTTGACCATATATATGTTTATTTCTGTGCTCTCTATTCTGTTCCATTGGTCAGTATGTCTGTCTTTACGCCAGTACTTCACAGGTTGGATTAATGTAGATTTGTAGTAAGTATTGAAATTAGGATGTATAATTCCTCCAGATTTGTTTTATTTTTTCAAGATTGTTTTGGCTATTTGGGGTCCCTTGAGGTTCCATATGAAAATGTGGGTGGGTTTTTCAATTTCTACTAAAAATGTCACTGGGATTTTGATAGGGATTGCATTGAATCTTCAGATCACTTTCAGTAGTATTGACATTTTAACAATATTAAGTCTTCTAATCCATGAACGTGGCATGTGTTTCCATTTATTTATGTTGTCTTTAATTTCTTTTAATTCTCATTGTATAAGTCTTTCATCTCCTTGGTTAAGTTAATTCATAAGTATTTTGGTTTTTTTAGGCTGTTTTAAATAGAATTGTTTTCATAATTTGCTCTTGAGATTGTTCATTGTTTGTGTATAGAAATGCAGTTGATTTTAGTGTATTGACTTTGTATCCTGCTCCTTTGCCAAATTCCTCTTTTAGTTCTAGCAACTTCGTTCTGGAGTCTTCAGGGTTTCTACGTATAAGATCATATCATATGCAAAGATAATTTTACTTCTTCCTTTACAATTAGCATGCCTTTGATTTCTTGTTTGCCTAAGTGCTCTGGCTAGGACTTCTAGTACTATATTGAATAGAAGTGGTGAAAGTGGGCATCTTTGCGTTGTTCCTGATCTTTGAGTATGATGTTTGCTGTGTGTTTTTCATATGTGGCTTTTATTATGTGGAGGTAGGTAGTTTCCTTCTGTTCCTGTTTGTTGAGTGTTTTTATCATGAATGCGTGCTGAATTTTGTCAGATGTTTTTTCTTCACTTACTGAGATGACCATGTGGTTTTTCCTTCATTATGTTGATGTGGCATATTACACTGATTGATTCTTATATGTCGCATCATATCCTTGGTGTATAATTCTTTTAATATGCTGCCGAATTCCATTTGCTCGTATTTTGTTGAGGATTTTATCTCAGTGGTCATAAGGCATGTGGATCTGTAGTTTTCTTTTCTTGTAGTGTCTTTGGCTTGGTATCAGGGTTATTCTGGACTCACAGAGTGAGTTAGGAAATATTCCCTCCTCTTCCATCTTTGGGAAGAGTATGAGAAGGTTTGACAGCTCTTTAAATGTTTGGTAGAATTTACTAGAGAAGCTATCAGGTCCAGGGCTTTATTTATTGGGAGATTTTTGATTAATAGGTCAATCTGCTTATTAGTTATGGGTCTATTCAGATATTTTCAAGATTAGTCTTGGTAGGTTTGGGGTTTGTAGGAATTTGTCCATCTCATCTAGGTTATCCAGTTTGTTGTGTATAATTGTTAGTAGTGCATTGTTACAATCCTTTTTATTTTTGTAGAATCAGTAGTAAGGTCCCCACTTTTATTTTTCATTTAGTAACTTGAGTCCTCTCTTTTCTTCTTGGTCCATCTAGCTAAAGGTTTATCAATTTTGTTTATCTTTTCGAAGAACCAACTTTTGGTTTCGTTGATTTTTCTTTATTATTTTACTCTTCTGTATTTTGTTGACCTCTGTGCTAATTTTTTTTTTTTTCTTCCTCCTGCTAACTTTTGCTTTAGCTTGCTTTTTTTTACCAATTCCTTAAGGTGGACTTTTTGGCTACTGATCTGTTTCTTCAGGTAGATATTACAGCTATAAATTTCCCTCTGAGCACTGCCTCACTGCATAACCTAAATTTTTCTTTGATCCATTGGTTGTTTAAAAGTGTTTTTTTAAGTTTCCACAACTTTGAATTTTCCAGTTTTACTTTTGTTTTTGCTTTCTTATTTTATCCCATTGTGGTCAAAAAAGATACTTAGTATGATATCTACCTTTTAAAATATGTTGAGACTTAATTTGTAAAGTGTCCCTCATGCACTTGAAGAATGTGTGCTCTTGTTGTTGGGTAGAGTGCTCTGTGTATATCTGTTAGATCTAGTTGGTTTATTGTGTTACGCCCTCCCTTTCCTTACCTATGTCTGGTGGTTCTATCCCTTAGTGTGAGTGGGATGTTGAAGTCTCTATTGTAGAACTGTCTGTTTTTGCTTCTTATGTTTTAGTGGTCATTACATGTGTAAATATTTATAATTATTATGTCTTCTTGCTGTATTGAACCTTTTATTAATATATAGTGTCCTTCTTTGTCTGTTGTAACCTTTTTTTGATTTAAAGTCTATTTTGTGTGAAATTAGTATAGCTACCTTGCTCTCTTTTGGTTCCAATTTGCATGGAATATCTTTTTCCATCCTTTCACTTTCAGCCCATTTGTGTCTTTAGGTCTTAAGTGAGTCTCTTATAGACATTATATTATAGACGTGTTTTTATCCATTCTGCCAATCTGTGTCTTTTGATTGGAGAGTTTAATCTGTGTAAATTTAAAGCCCCATAACTTTTTTGACCCTCATTTCCTGCATTCTTGTTTTTGTGTTTAGTTGATTTTTTGTAGGGAAATGTTTAAGTTCTTTTCCTTCTGTTTATATGCTATAGCAGTTTTCTTTGTGGTTACCACGGGAATTACATTTAACAGCCTAAAGTTATGAGACTCTAATGTGAATTTATAGCAGTTTTAGTTTAATAACATATATTAAAATCTGTTCCTTTACAGCTGCATCTCAACCCTTTGATTGCTGATGTTATAAGATCACATTGTCATACATTGTGTGCCCAAAAACATAAATTAAAAATTCTTTTAAATGTATTAGTCTCCTAAATTATGTAGAAAAAAGATTTGGGGTTACAAAGTAATTTACAGTAATACTAGCTTTTATACTGATAACTTTTTTCTTTAAATCTTGGTTTCTTAAATCGTAGAAGAGAAAAAGTACAGTTACAAGCCATTGTAAGCCATAGTACTGGCTCTTATAATTGCCCATGTGTTTACCACAGTTGAGATCTTCTGTTTCTCCACATGGCTCCAGGTCACTGTCTAGTGTCCTTTCATTTCAACTGCAGGACCCCCTGAGTACTTCTTGCAGGTACAAAGGAGAGTTTTGCTGCATACAGGATTCTCCACTGACAGGTTTTTTTCCTTCTTTTAGCGCTTTGACTATATCAGGTCTTCTGGCCTCCAGAATTTCTGATGGGAAATCTGCTGATAACATATTGATGATCCTTTGTGTGCGACAGCTCCCCTCTTTCTCGCTGCTCTCAGGAGTTTCAAAAGTTTGGTTACAACATGTTTCAGTGTGGCTCTCTGAGTTCACCTGACTTGGAGTTACTGAATATTTATATTCATATCTTTCATCAGATTGAAGGAATACTGACTAAAAACTTCCCCAGTATTCTCTCTGCTCATTTCTCTCTCCCCTCCTTCTGGGACTCCCATGATGCATATCTTGGTCCATTGGCTGATGTACCACAGGTCTTTTTAGGCTCTGTTTGCTTGCTCTCCAGTCTTTTCACCTCTCTTGTTAATTTCCATTGTCCTGTCTTCTCTCTGCTCTGCTCAAATCTGCCTTTGAATCCCTGAAGTCAGTTTTTCACTTCAGTTAATGACTTCTTAGCTCCACGTTTTCTTTTTGGTTTCTATCTTTTTATTGATGTTTCCAGTTCATACATCATTTTCTTGACTTTCTCCATATTTTCCTTTAGTTCTTTGACCTTCTTTAATAGTTGTGTTAAAGTCTTTGTCTAATATATCTGCCAGTAGGTCTTTTTCATGGCCAGTTTCTGTTGACTTGGCTTTTTTTTCCTTTGAAATAATCATACTTTCCTGCTTCTTTGTATGCCTTGTGGTTTTTTGTTGAACACTAGACATTTGAATCTAGTAATATGGTAACTGGAACTCAGTTTCTCCTCCTTCTCATAGGTTGCTGTTTTTGTTTCTTTGATGGTTGTAGGCTGTCTATTTCTGTGCCAAAGATCAGATTGAGGTGTAAACTAAATGCCTTCTTAGGTCTTTTCTGAGCCTCTCCTTGGGTATGCACATTCACTTTCTAATTTCTGCTGTATATGCAGTTGATTTTGAATATCTGGCTTGCAAAAGGGGGAATAAAAGGGCAGTGGCCCTTTAACTCTTCTGAAAGTCACTTCAGCTGGAGGAGTTGTGACAGCGGGGGCAGGGGGTGGAACAGCAATGGCTGCCCATTTCTGTGACCAGAAGCGCATCTTTTTTGCCCACCCTGGCTCCCACAAGGTGCTCCATTCACAGCTGCTTGGGTGGAGAATAGGGATGATGTAGCTATTACCGTGCTAAGAGCCGAAATTGACCAAAATTAACCATAACTTACTGTTCAAGCCTTCAGTAGACTTCAGAGTTCCAAAATAGTTACTTCAGACAGATTCTATAGTACAGCTGTTGTCCAGGTGGGAAGGTAGATCCTGGTGCTTCTGCTCTGTCATCTTTCCAGAATCTCAGGCCCTTTAAGAAAATAGAAATTACTTACGCTTGTGTGCTGACGGGAATTACCTAGTGGAGATGGAAAAGTTGATGCTGTGCCCGAGTAAGCTTGAGTTTGCTGACAAAGGACTGCGTGCTGAGCCTCGGTCGTCCATCCCATTGTTTCCTGCCATCCTGCTCAGGACAGAAAACATGTTCTTGGTGATACTAGTTTAAGCTTGAGCCAGAAAGAGCTTTAAAAGCACAGTTTCAAAAGTCTGTCAATCACTGTACCCAGCTTCCTATGCATTTCATCCCACGTTTAACTGCTGGTTATGGTTTCTTGCCTGCAGTGCTACAACTGTGAGGAGGAGGCCATGTACCACTGCTGCTGGAACACATCCTACTGCTCAATCAAGTGTCAGCAGGAGCACTGGCATGCGGAACACAAGCGCACCTGTCGCCGGAAAAGATGAAGGCTGGTTCTTTCTGGAGAATCACTGACGATTATTCTTCTCAGACACAGCGGTTTTTGTTTCCAAGAAGCCAAAATTGTTTAGAATTTGCTTCCCATTTTGCACCAGCCTTTAAACACTTTTCGTGAAGAAATTTTGCACAGTAGTTAAATCTTTTGTTAATGCTCCTCTGGAGTTTTTCAGGGGGTAAAAGTAACATCAGTGGAGGGTATTATTTTAAATAAATTTTAATTGAGAGTTTGTTGCATTTTCAGCAAATTTTAAAACATTTTTAGGTTTTACAGAGATTTTAACCTTTAAACAACAGATCTTTAAAAAAACAGCAGGTGAATACAAGTGAGTTTAACAAAGAAACATTTAAAATAGATCTGAATGTAAGAACTACAGAACTGTTTCAGAAATAAAGCATACTACCTTGATGTGAAATTTATTTCTTAACCTTGTTGAGCTGGTTTTGTTCAGCTTAATTTACTGTTTAAAGGCATTATCTATTGGTTATGCCAGTGGGTATATGATTGATTGAATTTAGGGAACAGGGTTGACACAGCAGGTGCTAGTCCTGCATATTTTTTCTTAAATATTTCCCAATTGTGTTTTTCATTATTTCTTTTCAATATATAACTTTTATAACAAATTATTAGCTTTGATCTTGTAGTTTAAAATTGCAGGGAACTGGGGTAATCTTTACTGAGCTGGATCTTAGAGAAAATGAATATTTAAATTTTAAAGTTTGCACATTTCATCTTTGTCCTAACATGAGTGCTTGTAACAAAATAAAAATAAAAAGCCAAAAACTACCTTTATCCATACACGAAATTATAGATGAGGCATACAAATTTCTCTAATGCTTCCCTTCCCTCCCCAAATATCATCTGATTGATTGATTGCCTATTATCTGGTGTCACCTCTTACATTGTAAGTTAATACTGAAAGGAAAGAAAGCACTTAAGTTTCACAGAAGCCGTTATGTTTGTAGTAGTGGGTCATTGCCTACTAATGAACTCCACCACTGTACACAGAATGAAGAATAATGCATGTTAATTTTCTTGTATTAAAGATGCCGTGATTTGTAAAAAGTCTGTATTTTGCGGAATGTCTGGATTAAGAAGCATTACCAATAGGAATGGATCGATAGTTGAATAATGATTTTTTTTATACATAGACATATAAAATACAGCCAGGAAAACTTAAATTACTTTTTACAAAAAAAAAAAACCTCACAATTTATGTTTTTTCAAAGACTGATCTTAGACCAAGTCAAAATAAATTCCCATTTATCATTTATTTTTAAGGTTAGAGAAATAATTTGTAAATATTTATTTAGACCTTTGATATTTATTAAAGCAATTACACACCATGTAAGTGAGAGAATCAGGAGAAAAACCTTTTTAAAAGTTTTCTCCAGGTTTGTCAGGGTCACTCTAAAGAGCCTTCTGTGAACTAATCATCCATCCAGTCCTGATGCTGTTACAGACGGTGGTGACACAAGTTAATCGACAAGCTACTGCCCAGTGGCGCCCAATGGCTTGTAGGACCTGCCCAGTAGCCCCATTTCAGCACTGTACCTGGATTACGCAGGGACTCGGCACTCTCGGTCCCTCCTCGTTGCTGTGTGATTTGTCCGTGTTGCCACGGTGCCGTGGTCTGAGCGAGACGACGTAACCATGAACACTTAACCTTCTCTGATTGATTGTTTTGATTTCAAGTTTTAAAACTTCGATCCACCCCTATGAGAGCAAGTTATTGTGGAACTATTTTTGGTGTAAAATCATTCCAGAGTGTGTACTATTTACCGATAGCTGCATGAAAGTAAGATTCGTGTTACTTTGGCTTTTTTGTCTCCGTTGACACGGTTGCACATTTCCAAGTTACTACAGCGTGAAAACTGTGTGTTAAAAAAAAAAAAACAAAATTAAAAAAAGAGATTGTGGCCTGGTTTTGTAAAAGTTTTAGGTAAAATTACAATTGATTGTTTTAGGAATCATTATTAAAAATTTTCTGCAATCATAAAGCTATATCAAGGTGTTGAGCTTAGCCACTATGCACATTGTAATTATTCATCGTGGCTGTCCAGTTCTATGATGCATTCTGGCATTTTGTAAGCTGCTCTGACTAGCAATATATAGGTTCATTTAATGTGTTAACATTGGTTAATAAATGTATTTAAAAAAACTGCCTTTAATAAATTGTTGATTTAGTCCATTCCCCTAAACCAAAACAAACACAACTGTATCACATGGTAATCATATACTGTGGGCTATCCACTGGTGACTGTTTAACTTTATATAAAATCAGTGTGTTAAAAATAATTTACTTAAACATTTGTTTAAGTTGAACTTACTTTTACCAGTTGTCAAGTTCAGGTTTGTTTGACTACAAAGCCCCCTTTCTGGGTAAACTTATGCTAGGCTGAACATAAAGATAGATAGAAAATTATTCAGTGAACATTTGAAATTAGTCAATATCATCAATTTCAACGCATCTAGAATCACATCCATCATCTCACCTTGCATCACTGCACTCCTCCAACCAATTCACATGATGCCAATCTCAATTCAAGCCAGCGTCACCCTCCTGACCAGACTGTAATGTAGTAAGTGGCTCGACCCTCTTCTTTGCCTTCCTCTCTAATTCAGTGGTTCTCAAACTTTTGACATCAGGATCACAAGAGGACTTGTTCAAACACTGCTGGTCCCCACCCCCAGCATTTTCATTGCCGACAAGTTCCCAAGTGTTGCTGACGAGGGCATCCTTTCATAATCACTGCTTTACTGATGATGAAAATAAAAACAGACCCTTTCATGAACAATATACATAAAGTTTCAGTATTTTACAGAGTCCTAGGGCCCATCTGTAGACTTCCCACCCCCATAAGGATCCAGGTCCCTCATGTTAAGAATCCCGGATCCAGTGAGATTAGAGAAGCAAAAATAGGAGAGGTAGCAAGAATCCTGTTACTGTGATCTAGATCAGAGCCTCTCAAATGTTCCTGTGCACACAAATCGCCTGGGGCTCTAGTTAAAATGCAGACTCTGACTTAGATGGTCTGGGGTGGGTGGAGCTGGTGACTCTGCCCTTTCTCATAAGCTTCCAAGTGATAACTGCTTGTACTGGCCAGGGATTACACCTGAGAGGCTAGGTCTTAAAGGATATGTAAGTGCTCAGAAGTGTAACTACTACTACCACACTAAATTATAAACTACAAAACAATGCTGTCAAGTGAAATTATGTAACGTGAGGTACCTAAGAAATTTAAAATTTTCTAGTAACCATACTAAATATTAAACCATTAAATAACCATATTAAATATTTAACCGTATTAAGAAGGAACAGGTTAATTTTAATAATATATCCTACTTAACCTAATATATCCAAAATATTTCAATATTTAATTAATATAACAATGAGACCTTTTATATCCTTGTTTTATACTAAGTCTTCAAAACCCAGTGTGTGTTGCATGCTCTCAGCACATCTCCGTTCGGACTAGCCACAGTTTATGCACGTGTGGCTGATGACTACCCATGTTGGACAGAGCAACCTAAAAGCAAGAGCCTTGTCTTACCAAATAAGGGCCCCCATCAGCACCCGACCTGTAGTCAACATGCATTTAGCAAATGTTTAGTAGAGGTCCTCCTTGAAACCTAGGAGCTGACAAGAAAAAAATTAATCAGTTTTCAACAGAATTTGACCTCTCTGGGGGTAGGCTTAGTCTTTCAGAGTCTGAGATTTGAGAGCTTAAAAATCTTCCAACAACCTCTAAACTGACATTGCAAGTAGGCAGCCCTGGAAAGTTACCTAAGGATCCTTATGGCTCTACAGGGCAGTTTGAAAACCTTTATCTACTCCAACTCCTTAACCTCATACTGGAGAGAAAGCCGAGACCCAGAGCTGCTCAAAGTCAGGAACCAGGTTCCTGACATCATACCTTCTGTTCTACAGCCCCATGAAGACAGTCTGTGGCTTAATAAAGTCATGCAGTGATGAATAATCCCTACCTCCAGGAACAGGAAAGAGTATAACTGGGGGTAGAGACTGCTAAGGAAATTTAGAAGACAGTGTAAATATTACTCATTCATTTAATAAATACTTGAGCCCCTACAGCATTTGTGTTAGATGCTAAGTGTATGATAATGAGCAGAACAGACACATTTCCTGTCTCTATGTAGCTTATATTCTAGTGAGGGCATCAATCAAATAAGTACAACTCTAATTATAACCCAGAGTTGGGTGCAATGAAGAAAAAATATGGGACTATAGGATACGGAGAAAGCACAACAGGAGGGGAAAGAATTAGGGAAGGCTTAAAAAAACCTGTACGGAAGCTCGAACTTGAAAGGTGAGCAGGAGCTAGCTGGAGAAGAAAGGCATTCCAGAGCATCCCACATGGATTTCGGATGATTCATTTTTTTCCTTCATATTTCTACTATGAACATAACTTTTAAAACCAGGAAAAAAAGTTACAGAAGAAACAAAATTCTTGGCTAGAGCGGTCTGCAGGGTTAAAGGTTACAGGAGAGTAATTCTTTTCAAGCAATGAGAGAGATTTGACATGGTTAAGGAAGCCATCAGACAGGAAGCAGGAATGAGGGTGATGCCACGAGAGAATAACTAGAGGGTAACCTCACAGTGACTGCGGAAGATGAGATGGTGCAAAACGACAGATGATAAAGTGAAGATGAGAGAAGCCTACTCTTGAAAACTGCTCGTGAATGGGAGGGAAATTATGTTTAGGACAAGAAGAGGCTATAAACAAGTGATATCAGCATCACGGTGGTGCAGGGTGTTCCTCCTTTTGTCCTTTTTCAACAAAGAATTAGGGCATCTTTCATGAACACAAGGACCTCTGTGGTTGCTGTGGGAACCAGCACCATATGCCAGGGGACCTGTAAGGGGTCTTGCCCACCTCTGCATCTGGTAATAGGGTTAGGGTTAGACCTTGATATGGGCTGTGGAGCCCATGGGGCAATAAACTTGCCTGACCCTTCTGGCTGCAGTTGGGAAAAAACCTGGAGTGTTGACCTGGGCAGACACCCACAGAAGATAGAGAAGTTGCAGAAATCCAGCCTTTCCTAGGGGAGATTCCAGCATGTCATTGGAGAGGGAGAAAGTTTGGATGCAGTGGATCTAGAAGAACTTTCTCAGCACTGCACCCCACCCCCACCCCACCCCCCAAGGAATCACTGCATACAGAGGGTCTATCTGACAGTGGTGACCTCTTTCACAAGATACAAGGAGAGCAATGAGTGAGTACCTAGCTAGCTAGTGGTGTGGGAAGCAGCTGGAGAACCTGTTTCTCTCCAGCAGCACCCAGAGTACTGACGCAGGACTTCCATGACTGCCAAGAGGGAGGAGATCAGGAAAGAAGCAGATAAAAATATCGAAGGTCTTTAAAGGGATGCAGTTCCTGCTAACTGAACTCAGCAAGAAGTTCATCCATGAGCCTCTGGGAGTGCCACTCCTGGGGATCCCCTTACCAGGTCCATGGGCATCCCCAGTGCCCTAAAAGCTAAGCTCACACTCTCCCCCACTCTGCAGCCAGCATCTTGTGCATGGCTCCTGAGTGCAGCAGCAAAAGCAAGCTCCGGTAGACAGAGCGTGTGATCAGAGAACTGGCCAGGGTCTGTGGGCAAAGGAGAAGCCAGAAACTTGGGCTGTAGCATCACCTTCTTGAAAACAAAGAAGCCAGTGGCCAGTCTGGTGAGTTGTAAGAACGAAAAAAGATACAAAAGCTTTAAAAGTTTGCCACAAAAGGGAACAAGCAGAGTGAAACAAGGGTACCCAGAAAAAGGCAGAATTAATGACAATACCAACAAACAGAATGCCCCATTTGAAGACAACTAGCAAAGATTTGAGGAGGTGTCTGCTACTTCAAATGCAACAGCAACAACACAAAACTACAAGGAACATGAAAAATCAAGGAACCATGTCATCGTTGAAAGATAATAATTCTCCAATAACCAAGCTTAATGTCATGGAATTTTGTGATCTAGTTGATAAAGAATTCAAAATAGCTGTTTTGAAGAAACTCAACAAGCTATAAGAAAGCTCAGAACGACAATTCAATGAAATCATGAAAAGAAAAATACTGGTTCAAAATGATATTTACCAAAGAAATAGAAATTATAAAAAAGAACCGAGGAGAAATTCTGGAGCTGAATAACTCAATGAATGAAATGAAAAATGCAGCAGAGAGCATCTGCAGTGGAGTCCAGCAAAGGGGAGACAGAATAAGTGCGTTAGGTGACGGGAATTTGAAATAATTCAGTTAGAGGAGAACAAAGAAAAAGAGAAAGAATGAAAAAGAGTGAAGAAAACCTACATGACCTATAGGATTCCATCAAAAGAACAAATAGAATAATTGGAGTTTCAGAAGAAGAGGGAGAAGGGGGCAGAAAGTTTATTTAAAGAAATAATAGTTGAGAACTTCCCAAACCTGGGGAGGGAATGAACTGGAAGTCTAAATTCAAAGTTAATAGATCACCCTATTTTCTCAGCGCAAAAAAGACCTTCTTCAAGACACATTATAACAAAACTATCAAAAATCAAAGATAAAGAATTCTAAAAGCAGCCAAAGGAAAAAAAGACTGTAATCTACAAAGGAATCCTCATTAGGCTATCAGCGGATTTCTCAGCAGAAACCTTATTGGTCAGGAGAGAGTGGAATAACATATTCAGAGTTTTGGGGAAAAAAAACAACGCTGCCAGCCAAAAAATGCTCTCTCAGGCCAAGTTACCCCTCAGATATGAAGGAAAATAAAGATCTTTGTAGACAAACAAAAGCAGAGGGAGTTCATCATCCTAGATATGCATTTCAAGAAATGCTGAAAGGAGTTCCTCCAGCTGAAATGAAAAGATGCTAATCAGTGACATGAAAACGTAAGAAAATATACAACATACTGGTTAAGGCAAATATATAGTCAGACTTAGAAAACTCTAATTCTGTAACAGGATGGTATGTTAATCGTTTAACTGTAGTGTAAAGATCAAAGGAAAGGTATTAAAATAATTATAGGTACTACAATTTGTTACTGCATACACAATATAAAAGAGTTAAATAATGACATACAAAATTTTAAAAGGGGGAGTCAATAAGTGAAGATTTTATGGCTGATCAAAGTTAAGTTGCTATCAACTTAAAATGGACTGTTTTATCTATGAGAGTTCTTATGTAAACCTCACGGGAATCACAAAGCAAAAACCTATAGTAGATTAAAAAGGGGGAAACAGAGAGAACCACCACAAAAAACCCACGAATTTATGAAGGTGGGCAGAAACAGAGGGAAAGGAAACATTGGAAATGCAAAACAACCAGAAAATAATTAGTAGGATGACATTAGTAAGTCCTTGATGCTAAATGTAAATGGGTTGAATTCACCAATCAAAAGCTAGAGTGGCTAGATGGATTGAAAAAAAAAAGAAGCCACACAAGACCCAACAATATGCTGCCCATAAAAGACCCACTTCAGGTTTAAAGACACATAAGCTCAAAGTGAAGGGATAGAAAAAGATACTGCATGCAAGTGGAAAGCAAAAAAAAAGAGCAGGGATAGCTATACTTATATCAGACAAAATAGACTTTAAGCCAAAAACAGTAATAAGAAAGTCAATATTTAATGATAAAGGGGTCAATTCATCAGGAAGATAAAAACAACTATAAAGTATAAAATATATATGCATCCAACATCACAGCACCTAAATATATTAAGCAATAGTAACGGAGCTGAAGGGAAAAATGGAAAAAAATACAATAGTTGGGGGATCCAATACCCCACATTCAGCAATTGTTAGATTATCTGGACAGAAAATACCAGGAAATGTTGAGTTTGAACCATACATTAGACTGAACTGAACTAATGGGCATTTATAGACATTCCATCCAACAGAAGGAGAATACACATTCTTCTCAAGTGCATACAGAACATTCTCCAGGATAGGTCATATGATATGAGACAAAAAATGTCTCAGCAAATTTAAAAGATTGAAATCATAGCAAGTATCTTTTCTAACCACAATAATATGAAACTAGATATCAATAACAGAGGAATGATGAAAAATCTACAAATATGTGGAAATTAACACACTCCAGAATCACCAATGGGTCAGAGAAGAAATCAAAAGAGAAATGAGAAAATACAGCAAAACAAATGAAAATGGAAACAAAACATACCAAAACCTATGGGATGCTGCAAATGCAGTTCTGAGAGGGAATTTTATACCAATAAATGCATATATTAAGAAAATGGGAAGATCTCAAATAAACAACATAACTTTACACCTCAAGGAACTAGAAAAAGAAGGAAAAATGAACCCCAAATTTAGTGAAAGGAAATAAAGATAAGAGCTGTAATAAATGAAATAGAGACAAGAAAAACAATAGAAAAAAAATCAATGAAACTAAGAGCTGTTTTTTTGAAAAGATAAAATCTACAACTCTTTATTGAGACTAACAAGAAAAACAGAATGAATACATAAATAAATAAAATCAAAAATGAAAGGGAAGAGGTTACTGGTACTACAGAAATACAAAGGATCATGAAACTATCATAAACAATTATACACCAGTAAATCAGATAACTCAGAAGAAGTGGATAAATTCCTAGAAACATACAACCTGTCAAGACTGAATCATGAATAAATAGAGAATCTGAACAGACTAGTAACAAGTAAGGAGATTGAATCAATAGCCAACACTGAAGCAGACTCACAGATATAGAGAACAAACTGGTGGTTACCAGTAGGGAGAGCGAAGGGGGAAAAAAGGGTTATTATGGGATACATGAAATCATGTGTATAAAACTTTTGAAAACTGTAAAGCATTATAGAATTTAAAGAATCTTTCATTCAACAAGAAAAAAGAAAGAAAAAGAAAAAACAATTCTAAAATTTGTCTGGAACCACAAAGACCCTTAATAGCCAAATCAATCGTAAGAAAGAATAACAAAGACAGAGGTATCACACTTCCTGATTTCAATCTATATTACAAAGTTAGAGTAAATTTGTAATTTATGGTCAACCAATTTACGGTCAACCAATATTTGACTAGAGAGCCAAGAACACTCAATGGGAAAAGGACAGTCTCTTCCACAAATGGAGCTGGGAAAGCTTGAATAACCACCCAAAGAGTAATGAAATTGGACCCCTATCTTACACCACTTACATAAATTAACTTGAAGTGGATTAAAGACGTAAGCATGAGACCTGATGATAAAACTCCTAGAAGAAAACATAGGAAAGAAACTCCTTAACATTAATCTTGGCAATGATTTTCTAGATAAGACACCAAATGCACAAGCAACAAAAGCAAAATTCAACAAGTGGGACTACATCAAACTAAAAAGCTTCTGCACAGCAAAAGAGCCAGTAAAAAATGAAAAGGCAAACTATGAAATAGGGAAAAATATTTGCAAAACACATATTGGATAAGGATTTAATATCCAAAATATAAACAACTCATACAACTCAATAACATAAAAGCAAACAATCTGATTTAAAAATGAGCAGAGGAACCAAATAAAATTTTTTTTCAAAGACATGCAGGTGGCTGGCTAACAGGTACATGAAAACATGCTCAACATCATCAGTCACCAGGAAATGCAAATCAAAACCACAATGAAATGTCACCTCACACCGTTAGAATGGCCATCATCAAAAAGACACAGAAAATAAGTGTTGACCAGGATGTGGAGAAAGGGAACACTTATGTACTGTTGTTGGAAATGTAAATTGGTTTAGCTACTATGGAAAACAGTAGGGAGGTTCCCCCAAAACTAAAAATAGAACTACCATCCGATCCAGCAATTCCACTCCTGGTATATAGCCAAAGGAAGTGAAAACAGGATATCAAAGAGATATATGCATTCCCATGTTTACTGCAGTATTCACAACAGCCAAGATATGGAAACTACCTAGGTGTCTGTCAGTGGATGGATGGATGGATAAAGAAGTTGTGGTACTTATATACAATGCAATATTATTTAGCCATGAGAAAGAAGGAAATGCTGACATTTGTGACAACATGGATGGACCTTGCGGTCACTATGCTAAGTGAGATAAGTCAGACAGAGAAAGACAAATACTGCATGATCTCATTTAAATGTGGAATCTAAAAGAGCCAAACTCATAAAAACAGGCAGTAGAATGGTGGTCACCAGGGACTGAGGGGTGGGGGAATTGGGAAGAAACTTGCAACCAATAGGCAAATAAGTTTTGGAAAACTAGTACGCAACATAGTGATTACAGACAACAATACTATATTATAAACTTCTGCTAAGAGACTAGGTCTTGATTTCCACCACAATTATGTGATATGATAGAGGTGTTAGCTAACACTACAATGGTACTCATATTGCAATATATAGATGTACTAAATCAACATGTTGCACACCTTAAACTTATACCATGTTATATCTCAATAAAAATAAATTTTAAAAAAGAATACATTTATAATTTAACAAGGAAAGCTGATTGAGAGAGAGCAAAGGTGCGAGTCTTCTACAATGTAGAATTTTTTAAAATTATCTTTTGTTTAGCTCTTTTTGGTGGTTCAAAAATAATTATTGAATACCAATTATGATAATAGTACAACATCTGACTATAGACTGTGGTCCGAATTCTATTATTTATGGAATATAACTTCATAAGAGTTTCTGTATATTCACCACATAGCTCTTTTTTTCTTTATTCTTTTAGCCAAAGAACTTTTATTCCACTGAACCAACTATCTTAAAAAATGCTTTTTTTGCATTTAAAAATATTTTTAGAACAGTTTTAGTTTTACAACAAAATTGAGAAGCAGGGACCAAGATTTCCCATATGTCCCCTTCCACCACACATACACAGCCTCACCCATTATAGACATCACTCACCAGAAGTTTTTTAAATTTTTTACCAAGGATGAGCCTACATGAACACATTAATCACCTAAAGTTCGTAGTTGACATCAGAGTTCACTCTTGGTGTTGTACATTCTAAGGGTTTGCACAAATGTGTAATGACATATATCCATCATAGTATCATATAGAATGTTTTCATTATCCTAAAAATCCTCTGTGTCTGTCTAGTCATCTCTCCCCACCACCATCCCTGGTAACCACTAATCTTTAAATTGTCTCCATAGATTTGTCTTTTCCTGAATGTCATATTGGTGGAATCATACAGTATTTAGCTTTTTCTGATTGGCTTCTTTACTTCGTAATTTATCATTTAAGGTTCTTCCATGTCTTCTCGTTATCTGAGAGCTTATTTCTTTAGCACTGAATAATATTCCACTGTCTGGATATACTTCAGTTTATTTATCCGCTCACCTACTGAAGGCAACTATGAAGCAAGCTGCTATAAACATCTGTGTGGAGGTGTTTGTATGGACATAAGTTTTCCTTTGGGTAAACACCAAGGAATGTGATTGTTGGATTGTATGGTAAGAGTACGTTTCACTTCGTAAGAAACTACCAAATTGTCTTCCAAAGGTTGCATCATTTTGCATTCCCACCAGCAACGTAGAGAGTTTTTGTTGCTTCCCATCCTCGCTGGCATTTGGTGTTATCAGTGCTTTGGTTTTTGATCATTCTAAGTAAGTTGTGTAGTGTTATCCCATTGCTGTTTTAATTTTCATTTTCCTGATGAAATATGATGTGGAACATCTTTTCATATGCTTAATTGCCATCTGTATATCTACTTTGGTGGCATATCTAATCAGGCCACTGGCCCTCTTTTTATTTGGGTTGTCCATTTTCTTATTGTTGATTTTTAATAATTCTTTGTATATTTTAGATGAGAGTCCTTTATCAGATGTGTCTTTTGCAAATATTTTCTCCCAGTCTGTGGCTTGTCATTTCATTCTCTTAACACCGTCTTTCACAGAGGAGTTTTTAATTTTAATGAAGTCCAGTTTATCAATTTTTTTCATGGACCATGCCTTTAATATTATATCTAAAAAGGTATCACCATACTGAAGATCATCTATGTCTTCCCCTATGTTACCTTTTAGGAGTTTTACAGTTTTGTGTTTTACACTTTGGTGTAAGATCATTTTGAGTTAATTTTAGTGAAGGGTGTTAAGGTCTGTGTCTAGATTCATATTTTTGCATGTGGATGTCTAGTCATTTCAGCACCATTTGTTGAAGATACTATCTTTGCTCCATTGTATTGCTTTTGTTCCTTTGTAAAAGATCAGTTGGCTATATTTATGAGGACCTATTTCTTGCCTCTCTACTCTGTCCCACTGATCTATTATCTATCCTTTCTCCAATACCACACTGTCTTGATTACCAAGCCTTTGTAGTAAGTCTTAAAGTCAAGGTGCATAAGTCCTCCAAATTTGCTCTTCTCCTTCAATATTGTGTTGGCTATTCTGGGTCTTATGACTCTCCATATAAATTTTAGAATCAGTTTGTCAATATCTACAAAATAATTTGCTGGGATCTTATTGGGATTGCATTGAGTCAAGGTAGGAGGAATTGACATCTTGATAATATTAAGTCTTCCTACCCATGAATAAGGAATAGCTCTCCATTTATTCTTTGATTTTGTTCATTGGAGTTGTGTAGTTCTCATGTAGTTTTTATATGTATTTTAGATTTATACCTAAGTATTTCATTTTGGGAGTGCTAAAGTAAAGGGCATTGTGCTTTTAATTTCAAATTCCACTTGCTCATTACTGGTATATAGGAAAATGATTGGCTTTTTTTTTTTTTGCAGTATGCGGGCCTCTTACTGTTATGGCCTCTCCCGTTGCGGAGCACAGGCTCTGGACACGCAGGCTCAGCGTCCATGGCTCACGGGTCCAGCCGCTCCGTGGCACGTGGGATCTTCCTGGACCGGGGCACGAACCCGCGTCCCCTGCATTGGCAGGTGGACTCTCAACCACTGTGCCACCAGGGAAGCCCAAATGATTGGCTTTTGTATGTCAACCTTGTATCCTGCAACCTTGCTGTAGTCACTTATTAGGCCCAGGAGTTGTTTCATTGATTCTTTTGGATTTTCTCCATAGACAATCATGTCATCTACAAACAAAGCAGTTTTATGTATTCCTTCCTAATCTACGTATCTTTTATTACCTTTTCTTGCGTTGTTGCATTAGCAAGTACTTCCAGTACAATGTTGAAAAGGAGTGGTGAGAGGGGAATGTCTCTGCATTGTGCCTAATCTTAGTGGGGAAGCTTTGAGTTTCTCACCATGAAGTATGATTTCAGCTGTAGGTTTTTTGTAGATGTTCTTTATCAAGTTGAAGAAATTATCCTCTGCTCCTAGTTTACTAACAACAAGAGCATCAACAAAGTAGCAATATTGTCTTCAAATCTATGAACATAGGATGCATTTTCTTTTACTTATATCTTCTTTAATTTCTTTCAGCAATGCTTTATAGTTTTCATTATACCCAAAGTGATCTACAGATCCAAAGTAATACCTATCCAAATTCCAAAGATGTTTTTGCACAAAAAGAAAACCCCATCCTAAAATTCATATGAAATCTTAAAGGACTTCAAATATCCAAAACAACCTTGAAAAAGAAAATTAAAGTGGAAGGATTTGCACTTCCTGATTTTAAAACCTACTACAAAGCTACAGTAATCAAAATGACATGTTACTGACATAATACTGACATAGGAATCACATAGAGAGCCCAGTAATAAACCTTAGCATATAGTTTCAAATAGTTTTTGACAATGGTGTCAAGAGCATTCAATGCAGATAGGACAGGTTTTTCAACAAATGGTGCTAGAAAATGATATCCACATGCAAAAGAATGAAGTTGGAGCCTTGCCAACACCATATACAAAAAATACCTCAAAATGGATCAAAGACCTCAACATAAGCCCTAACTCTATAAAACTCTTAGAAGAAAACATAGGGCCAAAAATTCCCATATTAGATTTGACAATGACTTCTTAAATACGACACCAAAGGCACAGGCAACCAAAAAAACAAGTAGAAAAACTTGGCTTCATGAAAATTTTAAAATTTTGTGCATCGAAAGACACTATCTACAGAAGGCAACCCACAGAATGGGAGAATATATCTGCAAACCATGTATCTGATAAGGGATTTATATCCAGAGTACACAGAGAACTCCTAAAACTCAAAACAAACCAACAATTCAAAAGTGGGCAAAGGACTTGAACAGACATATCTCCAATGAAGAGCTACAGACTGTCAATAATCCCATGAAAAGATGTTCAGCATCACTAGTTACTGGGGAAATGCAAATCAAACCTATGAGATACAACCTTACATCTATTAGAATGGCTACTATCAAAACAAAACAAAACAGAAAATAAGTGTTGGTAAGGATGTGAAGAAATCAGAACTCTTGTGCACTGTTGGTGGGAATGTAAAATGGTGCAGCCACTGTGGAAAACAGTATGGTGGTTCCCCCTAAAAATTAAAAACAGAATTTTCATATGACCCAGCAATTCCTCTCTGGGTATAAACCCAAAAGAACTGAAAGCAGTGTCTTGAAGAGATATTTGTACACCTATGTTCATAGCAGCATTATTCAACAATAGCTAAAACATGTAAGCAACACAAATGTCCATCAATAACCGAATGAGTAACAAAAGGCAGTCAGACGTCAGAGACATCCGAGTAGTGTCAGTCATGGTAGATAGGGAGCAATGCCCCAGTAACAGACCCTGAGTTCCTGAAGCTCAAAATTTCAACTCTGAAGGCCAAGGGGACATCCAGAAACCAGGCAGCAAGGCATGTCATTGAGAGATCAGAAGACAAAGGTCACTGCATGGATCCAAAGACCCCTCACCTTTATCCACCTGCAGAAGACACACTTCTCCCCCTACTCTAAAAACTCTTGAGGGGAAGAGCAGGAGACGGGAAGTTAGCTCAGAGACCCAGTGTTCTTGTCCACGAGAGACTGCACATGACCTGAGAGGACCAATTCTATCATCAGTTTAGACCAAGCTTTCCTTTGAACCAGGTCTGTTCAGTGAGTGAGGTCTCAGGTAGTAGGCAAGATTAGGTTTAAACAAAACAAATTATTACACATTCTTTGTTTAAAAAAAAAAAAGGAATGACAATCTACTCTTTTCTAATTCATTTTAAAGAGGATCATAAAGATTAAGAAAGATCAAGCTATAATTCTTACAACCTTTTAGTAATTCCAGCCACCGAGTACCTGCTGCTGGAGAGTGAAGACATGCCATGGAGCACACCTTCTCCATTTGTGTGTCTCCAGTTTAAATCCTGCGACTTGTGTTCAGTTTCTTTCCGCTGTTGCTCTTTAGGCCAGCGAGTGGGAGCTCTTCTTGTAAATAAATCACTTCCAAGCATTTTATTCTGGATTTTACAAGAGTTTGCAGTAAGTTTTTCAGAAGCATAAGGAATGGTCTTAGGCACTGCCCGAGAATCCCAGAGGGCCTCCCCAGACCCAGGCACCTTCTTGGAGACTGGCTGTGACATGTCCCCCACACTGGCGGGGGACTCCTCACCTGGGCCTGCGTGGGGTGCTCCTCACCCGGCCTTTGGGCCGAGAGCTGCATCTGCTCTGCTCTTGGTCCTTATCCTGGCTGCCCTGAGCCTGGGTCTGAACAGAGAAAATACATAATTAAGAAGGGCTCAGAAAAAAGGATGAGGGAAGAGTGGAAAGGCGGGAGGGGAAGTTTACCTGGCAGAAGGTCCACGTACAAGTTACGTCTCACCGCCTTTTGTGCTAACCGCGCCCCTTGGGAGAGCAGCTGTCGGTGAGACCTGCCGTTTCAGGTCCCTTATCCGTGTGGAAGCTACCTTTCCCCCCAAGTCTGTCTTTGCATCCTTTACCTCTGTCTCTAAAACCCTTCCTGCAGCTCTGGGAGTACCAGATGGCTCCAAGCGCCTACCTGTCCACATGCATTTTTTTTTTCTTTTTTTAAGCATCCAGCTCACGCCCCATACCGAACTTTTCTTTGCAAATCAGTCCTTTCCCTCAGGTCTGATGTAGTAATTAGGACTGGTTCCTTTTATCCGCAGAAATGGCATAGTATCTTGATGCTATACACATTCCTCTGGTCTCCCAGAAAGCGGCTGGTTCCTCTGGAATTCTATTTGAGAGCATACAATAAGAGATGAGATTTTTTTTTAAAGTAAATAAGTTTATGCACAATTGGAATGCAAAGCGGAATCTTTTCTGGTCTTGTAATCTTAAGAAGTGCAAGGAAAGTGCCTGATCGGTAGCAACATACACTTATCAGAATGACTATCTCCAGGCCCTCACTCGTCTTAGGCTCCAGAAAGTCTGGAGCCTAAGACGAGTGAGCCTCGTGGAAAAAACCAACTAAGCAGGAGAAGTAACATGGACTGAAAGCGTCATGTGCTCAAGCACAACAAACTCCAAAGCCACACAAGGTGGATAAATTCAACCACAAAAACATAAGAAAGTTCAGTGTGGCCAAAAAAGTGAATTAAAAAAAAGGGACACAAAGAGGGAAAAAAAAACTCAACTCATCACAAAGGGCCAATCTCCCCAACTAACAGAACTCACAGCAATCAAGAGGAAAAAGTGTGTCCAGGACAATGGCAAAGAGGAACAGTCACGACTCCCGTGCCGATATAAACACGTATCAAAGATTTTACAACGGGTTCACAGGAGGATTCCAGGAGCGCCACAGATACAGAAAACAAGGAATTCTGAAGTGAATTTACAAATAGATGCGAAACAGGTCTGTCTACAGGGACACAATCTGCGTTTCTATGGACAAGAATAATCAGTATTATTATCAGTCTTCCACAATTTACAGATTGTAAAGTAGCTCAAGGACAGTAAAAGGCAGAGAACCTGGATAGGTGAGTTAGACAGGACTTCCAATAATTTTTTTTTTTCCTTTTAAAAATTTCACAATATTTCCTGACAAGTTAGTAGTTCAAGGGACATGAACAAACAGTCCACAGAAAGAGAAATACAAGTAGCCTTTAAGATATTTTTAAAACATTCAAACTTACTTATAATGAGATAAATGCTAATTAAATCGATAATTTCTGTCTTGAAGAGTTGCTGGTGAAAGTGAAAAATCAAAGTGAAACCACTATGGGGCTCTCTGGCAACATCCGTCAAAGTTACAGATGCATTTACCCGATGACTCATCAATCCTATGTCCAGAAATCTACCCATCAGATACGCTTGCCTACATGTAAAATCAACTGTTTTTGTCATAACAAAAGTTGATTGGAAAAGGCTAAGTGTCCACTGACAGGAATGGAATTAGGGAAGATGGAACGCTGTGACACTTTTTAGAAAACAGCAGCTCTTGGCGCCAACATTACAGAGCAGAGTGTATGGCAGACTACCTTTGGGTTAGAACCAAGGGATGATAGGATATGTATTCATAACTGACATGTATTCACATAAAGAAACACAGAAATGATACACCAGAAACGAGTATACATGGCCACCTGTCATGGACTGTGTGGAGGGGGGGGTGCCAGGACAAGACTGAACCTCTTCCTGTAGTTTCCATATTTGGACCATGTGACTGGATTACCTATTCAAAATGTTACCTTTTTTTCAAAATGACGATTTGGGTTTTCCTAACAGCCCAGGCTGTAAATGGTGAGGTGGTGATGGCAGGTAACAGTGATATTTTTCTCTTTTTTCCTCTTGTCTAACTGCATTGTGTCTAACTGGAGAGGTCTGGACACCTTCACACACACTGCGCCTGCCCACTCGTGCTTTCTAGTTTCATTTTCCATAACTAGACTGTTGTCCCTGATGATCTCATGCCTCCTGGAACCTCCTCCCTTATCCTCATTAAGTGCTTTAAACATAGTAGGAGCTCCTTACAGCCATTAAACTGACTTATTGTCCTTGTTCCCTGAACCTCAAGGATCCACGGAAGCCCACGGCTGAGTGAATCGAGGATTATGTAGCAGAGATGTCTGGACGAAGGACAGGCTGGAAAAGCGGAGAGGTACCCATGGGGAGAAGGACCTTCCTGCAGCAAATTGTCCTCCACAGACCACCCTCTCGCATGACTAAACAAAACATTTAACATGTGAAAACTTGCATATTTGACTTGAATTTTAAGCAGACCAAATGGAGGCTTTAACTGTTCACATTACAAAGGACCATGGGGTCTCTGTAAACAGCTTCTCAAATGTTTCTCCTTATATCCTGAAACATTTGATAGAGTTAGAAACTAAGAGCAAAGTGTTAGCCTCTGCTGATAGATTATCAATCAGGCACTGAGATATAAAATTCTGAACTTGGCTGTTTAAGAAGAATCCTGACATTTTGGGGACTTCCCTGTTGTTCAGTGCAGGATACCAGGCGCCCTAACTCCTATACCACGAAGGGAGGCGGGAGGGGCCGCTCTGATATTACTTGCCGACAGGGCGTATCGGCACGGATGACGCCCCCAGACACCCTGAGGCACGTGACCAGTTCACCCTGGCTCTACTGTGAGAAACACACGAGTCCCTTCCTCCCTGTGCAGCCCCGGCTGAAGCAGGTTAGTTCCGAGGAGCACCAGCTGCTTGATGGTGAGACGAGGCTTCATCACCGTATTTTGGTTAGAGGATTAGTCTGAAGAACAGCGTGTGTAAGGGAAACAGGATCAAGACCATCTAGTCTCACCCTTCTTTGTAAAGACGGGAAAGCTTATGTGATCCCCTGTGTTGGCAGAGCCAAGACTGACCCTCAGTCTCTGGCTCAGGCCTTGCTGTCCCTGCTGGACACAGACTCGGAGGAGGGTGGGCTCCTCCCCGACTTCAACCCAGCAACAACCCATGGTTGGTGTTCAAATGTTTATTGACTGAATAAGTGAAAGAGACATAAGTTGGAAAATCAAAACATTTAAAGCCCAAACTATCAGACTCAGAAACTTATTGCTTTTGAAAGAAAAACCAGAATCAGAAGTTAATTCTCAAAAGTTTGCCTTATTACTTGTGTGTCTTACAACAGGAATCAGCAAACTACAACCCCAAATCTGGCCAAATCCAGCTACTATCTATTTTTGTAGGGCCCACAAGCTAAAAGTAGCATTTACACTTGGAAAAAATCCACAGAATAATATTTCATGATGGGAGAATGATATGAAGTTTACGTTTCTGTGTTCTTAAATACAGTTCTGTTGGACCAGATCCTTTCCCATAGATCTGAGGGCTGCACCTGGGTCACAACATCAGGACTTGAGTGGTTCAGACAGAAGCCACCTGGCCCTTTACAAACATGTCCGCCACCCCAGCCTTAGCAGGCTGGTGAGGATCCGGTTCAACCCTCACTGGAGCTGTTGCCAAGAGGCAGCATAATCAGTGTGCCATTGCCCGTCCAGGTGTAACTGCCCGCTAACGACCAATGGTTTAACCTTAACCAAAAGCATCCCTAAGACCCGTCAAGACCGGCCAACTCACCTCACAGCCCACTCCTACCTCCAGGAACCCCAGCCGGTGACACCCTGCAGCCATTGTCCAGGTGACGCTGACCTGAAAGCCGTGCTGCCCCCTTGGTGGCTAGGAGCTTTGCTCCGCGAGGAGAGCGTCTGTCTTTGAGGATTCACCCCCTGGCTCTCAGCTTCGGATGCTTTTGATGCTGCCTGACCTGTGGGAAAGCCCGTTGGACAGTGGTCAGGACAGGTGGCCTCTGCCCTCTCACGGGAGGCTGAGGAATGGGATGCACAGCAATGCTGCCCCTTGCCCCCCAGGTTCAGGGAGCATGGACAGGGCTCAGGGACCACCAAGGGTGACTTGACAAGACGCGTGGGTGCATCCAGTCCCTCGGAAAAAGTCCCACCGGAATGCAGGGAGGGGGCAGCTCTGGCCGCACATGGCGCTCACCTCACTGCTCCGTCCCGGGCTCCGCCGAAGTGCGGGTCCCAACGCGGTCCTCGTCCTCCTGACGGTCAGCAGAGCGGGGACGCATCAAGTTAGCAGACCTCTGCCCCTCAGCGGCTCCCCCGCATCTCCTGAATGTCTGCTCGGGCTGGTCTGGCCCGCAGAGAACACATGCCCTGGTCCCCCCAGGGAAACTGGACAGGCCCAGAGATATCTGTCAACACGTGTCAACACCAACACGAGGTAGGGAAACGAAGCAACACGAGGGGAGCTGAGGCCAAGCCTGGATCCTCTGCGCCCGCACTGCCGGGCTTCCCTTCCTCCTTCTCACTTTCCATTTCTGTTCCTTTGCTTTTCCCCTGGTCAGTCTGTCCCCCGAGCCCGACAGCCCCACGTGGGGCCCCGCGCTCTCTTCACAGGTGAGGAGTGAGGAGCCGCGGAGTCGAGCCACCTGCTGGCCTCCTGCCCCGACGACCAGCACGACCGGCCCGGCCGCAGATGCCGTCCATCTGCTAGAGGCCTCTGTGCCAGCCCTGGGTGGGCCTCCAACTCTCCCCCCATGAACGACTGAGTTGGGGGTGACAGTGATGTGCAGGATGGAAGGGGGAGCCGAGGGGTCACCGAGACACGGGGGATCCACCCCAGCCAGAGGAGCTGATGCGTGGACCACCTCGAGGGGTCACCACCGCCAACCACCGCTGAGGCAGCACGGCTGACCCAAGTCTCTCGCTAAGGCATCGTACTGACTTGGTCTTGCCCAGCTATTTTGTTCATGGATTAACCTTAAAAACGGAAAGACAATAAGAGGTGAACTGAGGAGCCCACTGTACTGGAGCCAGAGCGGCCGTGACGGGAAAGATGCCCTCTCGGGACCCAGCGCCCGCCTGCGGGCCGGCAGGAGAGAAAGGGCTGGCCCACCGGTGGGGACGGGGGCTGTGGGTTCTGCTGCGAAGATGTCGTAAGTCGAGACTACAAGTCACAAAAGACGTGGGTGTCAAGGAAACGGAACCTCTCTCCTTGGAAGCAGTGACACCACGTTCCTTGAGGCGGACACACCACCCGACGTGGGACACCGAGACAACGAGGACGGTAAGACCCAGAATGATGATTGACCAGCTGATCAAACTCCTGACTGTGTCCCCAGACCTCAGCATCGTGCTGGAGGACGCAGAACGCGGCACCAGAAGAAACTCTACGCACGCACAGGAACACACACTCTGCACAAAGCACGGCCACACGGGGCGGTTCTGTGTCAGCAACGTTCTGAGTCACCCAGTGCAGGTGGTCTGCACCAGCCACCCACTTTTATACCCCCCATTAGCGCGGGACGGTCCTGGTACAAGTGGAATTCTAACACAAAGGCACTCGGGTGAAGCCTGTCGATCTGTGTGCAGAATCAGTTCTACTGATTTTCACGTGTATTAGACTTAAGCTTTTGTAACCATTAGGCTGGTGGTCAGTTAACCCGCTACTACTTTTTTTTTTTAAACATCTTTATTGGAGTATCCCGCTCTTTCCAAGAGATGAAGCCAAGATCAAAACAAAGATAATCTGGGTTGGAATCGTCAGCGAGACCTATGTCCTGGCAAAGCTTCCTGCCGAGGAGCAGCAGAGAGTATGTGCTCACAGACGCACACTCCTTGTTCCTAAAAGTTACCAATAATCTGTACACTTGGAGCAAAATGTGAACAAATATATTTAGATATATTTAAAAGAATTAAAAAAAACATTTCACAAAACATTTGTTGCCATAGGAAGATTTTTAGCAATAAATGCCCACATCAAAATTTAAACATTGTTCAAAGTATGATTATCTATACTGATAAGTAATGCAACAAATTATGTAAACAGAGTCAGATACATTCCTGGTAGGAGTCACTTCCTTCCTAGGATGGAAGCTGGCCCAGCTTTCCAGGGGACCAATTAAGAAACTGCTATTTTCAGAGCAACAAAAATAAAAGCTTTTATTTGTTCATTTGAATATAAAACAGGCGTTATCACAGATGTACAAAGCTTACTGGTGGTTTAACATACGAGAAGGTTGCCGTCCTTTGCACATAAAAATTTTGTTTGAAACCGTGATTGGTTGAGTACATGAATTTCTCTAACCAGTCACCACACTATGAAATAACGCTGCTAGCATCCAACTGGTAAAAGGGACCGTTTCCCTTGGGTAAAGTGTCAAGCAGGATTAAATAGATATAATAAACAAGCACCATGAGGAAGCCGCCCTGTCGGGTTGGTCTGAGTCTCAGTGATCACTGTGTACCCTCCTGTGTGCAAGGTGATCACACGGTTTTGTCTGACTTCAAAAGCACAAGGTCACAAGACAAACACTGGTTACGTTCTCATGAATGACTCATCCACAGCACAATTCCTAGTACAGAACGATCTTCCTTTATTGCTAAACGGGTGGTACTTAGTGTCTCCTTTCCTTTTTCTTGCACAACAGAACTTGGATCCCAGCCCTGAGCCCTCTGGACCTCGACGCTGACACAGGACAGCAGGACCGACCTCACCCCACCTCGCTGGGTCTCGCGAGCCACCTGCAGTCCTGCTTCCTCATCAGTGTCGGACCCGAAACCTTAAACCCCTCCCCCTACACAAGGTGGGCATGTGTGTCTTTTCTGTGTGTGGTGGGGTTTTTTCCGCCTTAGGAAGCGAAAGACTGTGGGAATGTGTATCTGAAGCATGTAGAGAAATATTCATACACAGCAATGAAGTCAAACAATATTTTAAAAATCAAATAACTTGTGGAGATGGAACAACGCACCCCACATGCAGACAATTTTTTTTTAAATGCCACTTAAAATTTTAACAGCAATTAGCCTTGGATCTCAGAAGTCAAACAAAACTCTCTTGTAGCAAAGGGCTCACTGCCAGCACACAGAGCAAAGGCAGATAAGACAACCTCACAGAAAGGGTCTCAGTCTCGCCAGCAGCAATCTTAGTCATGCAGACCTGACACAGCCCCCGTGGGGCGCACTGGGGCAATTACAAAGTGAATCTTGCTCGGACAGCTGATACTTCTTCCTGGCTGGAGGCAGACGGGCTGATTCAGTCCGGGAGTGTGCGAGGAGCTCTGAAAGTTCCAAGGCGTGTGAGGCGGCAGCAGCAGCAGCAGCAAGAGATGGAAATCAGAAGTGTGTCCTCGCAGGAGGTGCGGTGATGGGGGTGGGGGGTGGGGGTGGGGGTTGGGGGCCTCCTGCCCCAGCCAGTGGCTCTGTTGTCCTGGCAGCGGGGGCGGCTCCCCAGGCACGACCCCCTCCTGGTGAGTCTCTTCCCTTAAAGCCGCTGAGGGAGTCAGCACAACCTGCTGCAAATGACCACAGAATGACATTCCTTTCATACCGAGGACCAAAAAAAGGTGACACAAACAAAAATGATGGGAACATTGTGCAATGACTTCTTGTGGCCGAGAGAGCGCGTGCTGCGGGCCAGCTGCTCCCCAGGCCGTGCAGTGCGGTGGGCACGCGGCACTGACAATCCGTTGAGACCCCGCAGCAGAGGGAAAAGTGCACGTCCAGCTCCGATCCGCCACCTTTGAGGCGACAGCGCCACTTGCTGGTCTCTGGTTCTAGAGGAAAGGTTCCGACTGTGCTGCTGGCTGTCTGGCCGCGCACACCAGCAACGGGCGAGAGTCTATCTACAGTGCAGTGGAGGGGACGCCATGCAAGTGACAGGTTCTGCGTTTTAAACTTTAAAATCTCCTTTGTTCTTAGTGAATTTATATTTCATATATATATATTTGTTGTGATGCTATCCACGCAAGATAATACAACACTTTTTATATTAGCAAACATTACAAGACTTTAATATTCTTGAATGTTTTCTCTGTTATACTTCTAAAGAGATCAAAATAAATTAAACGTTTTGTACATAATTACATAAGAAGTTAACTTATTTTATCATTTTAGTTTAGTACAAAGATATCTGCAAGGTAATTGCCGAAATACACCTTATTTATAATTTCTTCTCATTCCATGCTAAAATTCAAAGGCCGATTATTAGCCTGTTTCTTCAGCACATTTCTGACAAAGAAAGCTGCTAAAATCTAATTGGAAGGTGCTATTTGGAAGGTTTTCTCGTACCTCAACAAACTGTCCTAAAAGGATGAGCTCCAGCAATGGCTTAAGTTAGTAGCAGGTCCATGGCATTAAGATTTCATGACACATTAAAACAGAGAAAACAATTCTTTGTCACACTACATAAATTGTTTAAAAGAACCCATCTGGAGGGCAGAATATTTTTTTTAATTGCTAGTTTGGCTTAACAAAATACCACATTTACGAAGAAAGCACTTATTATCCAATAATTAAAAAAAAAGAAAAAGTTTTTGAAATGGGCTTTTCCAATAAACTGAAGGCAGTAACGCAAAGTCCTTCTGAGCAAACTTCACATTTCTCGTCTCATCCCCGTGCCGATCAGGACGAGTGGAAAGTCTCCTCCCCACCACTTGGCAAAAGCTCCGCTCGGGAACTCGCCCTGGCGTCTGCACACTCGCGACACTGAGCAGATGGCCCGCCTCTGGGAGTGTCTACATGTTGTAGGCCACGTAAATGGGGTCCAGCTGGTCGGCCAGGAAGCCGTCGCGGAGGTGCATGCGCTGCTTCTCCCCCCGGGAGTTGATGGGGATGACGCCGATGTCCACCACCACCACCACCCCCACCACCAGGTAGTGCTCCTCCAGGACCACGTTGGTCACCAGGGGGACCAGGTCCAGGGCTTCCTGCTCGGACCCGTCGAGCTCAACCACAACCACCAGCAAGTTTGTCCAGGTGAACACAGCACTGGAAGAGAGAGAAGCATCACTGTACAGCGGGGCTTGAACTTAACGATCCTGTTTTCTTTTCCAGACGTTCCATTGGGTTCTTTGTGGACCTGCCCGGGCGCTAAGCCTCCTCAGGCCTGTTGGTCCCTGACCGGCTCTCACACTCCCGTCACGCGCACCTCCTACCGACCTGCTCTCGCGGTGGCAGCCCCGCCCCTGCCCTCCCTGGATCCACACACCCCTAAGGGTGGAGTCTGTCCCGCCGGGTGATTGGGTCAGCCTGCAACATGGTCTGTGGGCTTGTTACTGAGGCTAGGACAGCGGGGGCACTGGGGCTGGTCCTGACTTGCCTCTGCCACCAGGGGGATGAAAAACATGTGCAGAAGAGTTGCCAGCCCCTGGCCCGCCTGACCCGTGGGCTCCAGCCACACTGGGGTCCGATTCCTCAGCGGTCGACTGCAGACCCAGGGCACATTAACTGATTCCTGTTTGAAGTACTGAGTTTAGGATGAGGGCAATGCAGTGAGACCTGACTCATGTGGGGTAATTCCTGGAGAACTCCAGAGATGTACCCAGAAGTGTCTTATTTTGGATCTTTCAACAGGAGCGCCACCCAGAGTATTCTGTCTGCCCAATTTGTAGACGCCTAAGAACAGTGTTTTACACGTTAAGCCACTTTAACATCACATAGTTGGGCTTTTAAAACGTGGTTGTTTAAGAACCTTAACACACACTGCCCTTGGCCACCAGAGCCGCGTGGAGGCCAGTCCAGGCTCTGGCGCCCTGCAGTGGGCTGCGGGGATCTTTCTCTTGCCAGACACAGAGAAGGTTCTATCTCAGTTGTGAGGCAGGAAGTATCTGGGAACATTCACTATTGCTTCCGGAAAGCACAGAGTATGCCTATTAGGAAAAAATGAATATTTTGTTCAGTACGGCCAATGAATACATGAAAATGAAAGGGAAACACTGGAGAATGTGTTCAGCAGACCCCTCCTTCTGGAGTTTGCTTTGTGACGAACGTGTACACCTAAGGGAACAACCTTGTGGGGAGCTGTTCCTGAGAAGAAGGGCCAGCGCCGAGTCCCAGGGCACAACTCCCAGGCACCGGGCACCGCTCCACAAGGGCCGCGCCTTGAGCCCATGAATCACATGTGGCTACTCTGATGTGCGCTGGGGACAATCTTATCCTGGCATTTGAAATCGATGGCGCAGCATCAGGACCAGCTCAGACTCCACAGTTAACTGGGGAGGGGGTTTGCCAGGAGGCCGCGGGCTGCTGCGGGCTACTCTCCTTCCGCCGGAGCTCTCCTGGGGGCCGCGGTGGCTGAGAGGGCCGGGGGGCTGGACTGTACTCAGTGAGGCAGTCACAGATGTGACCTGGCATCACATCCTTCTTTCTCTGCATGAAAGTGACGGATGGGGGCACCCTGTGGGGGGGCCACAGGCAAGGGAGAGGGAAATAACAGAACAGTTGTGCTGCACAGACTCCAACAGAGAGAAACCCTTCGGAATAAAATGCAGCTTTATTCCACGTCACGGCATCTAAGCAATGCTCAGAACAGAAAAGAGAAACCTACGAGGGGCACTCCTGCCACACATTTTTAAGTGGAAACGGCACCTTTTCAACTACATAGAAAATACTCGAGGGAGGCAATACAAGCCAGTCAAAATTATTTTCTTAAAAATACAAAAATTGAAGGCTGTGATTGGTATTTATAGCTATTCAGATGGAAACTGAGGTGGGCCCCTGCCAATGTCTGGGCTGATACCTTTCTGGGGTTTCTGCCCTGCCCTCCTCGACACACGAGTGGACAGGCAGCTTTGGCAGGCGGAGGACTTGTGCTCCAGACGGGCTCCGTCACTGCTCGCCCTGAAACGCGGCACCAAGTGGGGACGAGGCGCTCCCGTCCACCCGACTCTTCTGTCTGCCAAGTCCTCTGTGCAGTGCAGTGCGTGGCCAAGAACACCAGCCTGCGTCAGCTAACAAGAGGCAGCCGACAATCTCAGACCAACCCACCTGCCGAGAAAACTGCTCCCGAGGGGTTTTGGAACAAGCCTCCCCTGGGGCTCCTGCCCTGAGCTTCCAGACCGGCTCCATCAGGCCTCTGCCAGTTCAGGGACTAAGGGAATGAGCACACCTGCAGCCAATGGTGCTGAAGCCACTTTTCACTCTCAAATGCCACGTAAAGGCCCCCGAGGAGGTCGTCAGCGCTGCAGCCCCCAGGCCAGGCGGTGATCTGGGCACACTCACACATCACAGCCAACCAAACAGCCAGGGAGAAGCGTGGCCTGCAAGGCTCCTCACCCCCAAGGACGGCTGGGGTGGGTGACTTGTCACTGACAACCCAGTGATGCTGGCAAACGCGGCCCCTCCTGGAGCCTAAGGTCTTCCCACAGGCAGGCTGCGTTTAGGCTCCCGCGGATAGTCTATTTCCCCTACATCACGCCTTCCTTAACAAAAAACCAAATAAACGGCTCCCTGGAAACACTGCCCAGCCGTCTGTATGTCACTCTCGGGAAAAGCAACAACTCTGCACTAGGAGTGCTCTTCGGAGGTTCAGATTCACCCTGGAAAGCTGACTCCGCCCAGGACCCAGTGCCCTCGGGCTGCCGCCCCCTCCTCACCATTCCGTGACGCTTTTGTGGGCTCTGATGACGGAGGTCTCGATGTCTATCGGGTGATACCTCATGCCGCGCAGCTCCATGGCCTCATCTAGGGCCCCCACCACGTAGAGGGCGTCGTGGCGCTCTGTACGGGGAATGGAAACCGTGTGAGCTTCACCGCAATGCCGCTCAAACCGCTTAAAAAATAAAAAAAGACTACCCCTGAATGCGAAAGAGATGCAAAGAAAAGATCACTGAGCAAGGGATGCTGTCTCCCTTTTACCAGGGAAACTCTGCAGCCCGAGGCTTTCAGGGAGAAGGTGCAGGCGGAAGTGCTGCCTGGCTCAGCGCTGGCCGCACGCCTGCACGTCCCTCCCCTCATCCCACAGGAGTAGCCTCCACACGCCGTCAAGTGCGTTATCACACAGCCCTCAGCAGCATCAGCACCGCCGGGACACGGGCCAGCAGACCTGCTCCTGGAGTCACATGGTGAGGACCCAGCACAGCCCAAGTTATGCCCAGTTCCCTCTGGTGCCAGCACATGAGCTCTTAACTCTCTTATTACTGCACGTCTGGGCGGGAAGAGGAAGCATAGTTTATGAGAATGTTCATGAACAAAAATTTCCTTAGCTCAATTGTTCAATTTATTCTCATCAGCTGTGCAAACCTTGGGATAATGACAACATGCAGTCTGTCCATCTTTCCTTAAAAACAAGGAGACATCTTTAATCTTTAGACTAGTAAATCTATCACGGTGAGCTTGAGAGAAGTGACTGACATAAAACACTAGAAAATAAAGCTTTTCCAGTTTAAGTCAGATGAGGTGGAGGCAGTTACTTGCTGGCTTCTAACCACAGCTGCCGTGGGGTATCCCACTGTTCCAGCCCCCGGGCTCCGCAGGACGGGACCTGCCCTGCCTCCTGGGAGGTCTGGGTGTTGCTAAGCTTAGTTCTTCAAGGAACCCCAGATAGCATCCTCAAGTAAAACAGTCTATGATTTTCCCAAATTGAAAATGCAACACCAAAGTATCCTGCACTTTTCCCCTAAATTCATGCTGGTTCAGCCAGGTTGGCACAGCCCCCATCAGACAGGTGGGTCAGGAAGGCTCAGGCCCCATCTCTATGTAATACCCAAGTCCTGTCTCTGTTTTTAGTGAAATAAAGAGCGGAGAAAGGATTCCAGGATCAGCAAAGACCTGAAGAGCAGGCAGGCTCTTAATGTGTTAGTTCTGCGTAACACCCACGCCCAGCGCCAGCCCCTCAGAGCTGCTGCTCCCCTCAGGCACCTTGCGGCACCAGGCCTGCTGGACAGGTGCAGAAATGCAGAGCGCCCGAGGCCAGCGCCTCCTGCCCTGGAAGAGAGTAGCAGGGCTTCAGGAGGGCCTGGGCTGGGCTGGTGGCTCCAGGACTGGCGACAAGTCTGTGAGCTGCACTTACAGGCACTTGTTGTGGACAACACGGCACCTGGCTCTTGCCTCTGGTTTTAAATGTGTTCCTGGCTCACATGGGAGCACAGAGCACGCGACATGCAGCTTCCACTGCTGGATGCACGTGCCCTGAGCTGGCGCTCTCTCACCCTCGGCTGTTTTCAGGCTGGCTTGCAGCAAGCATGCACGCATGCACGTTCTCCCGGGATTGGGATCCCAAACCCCAGATGGGTTTCCGGGGTCTGAGGACCTTCGTGCCGCCTGTTGGGACTCTCACCTCCGTTTGCATCAGTGAGTTCAGTTCTCCGCAGGAACCCCAAATAGCCTGTTCGTGCCCAGATGGTCTGTGTGTCTCCAAAACTTAATCTTGAGTTGAAGTGATCTGACTGGAGGGATTCATCTCCGTAAATAGTGAAATAACCACTGGCATTGTGGGCACTGTGAACCCAGATCTGTTAAGGAAGCAGAATATAACTGGATAAGTTAACTTGAGATGATCTCCAGGGCAGAAGCTGCTTTTACAACTCAATAGATTATATTCCGTGCTATTGAAACTGTCCTTGCCCTCCAAAAACAAGACGATTCCAGTTTCTGGGGAGACACAGATGCCACAAAGTTTATTGAAATGAAGGCATGACAGCAAGCTCATGGCTGAGCAAACAACCAAGCCATCATCTGTTGAGAATTCTATTAAAGCAGATGGATTGAGGGCTTTTGAAATAAACATCAAATGAACGAGGTTGTATGAGTTTCCTTGTATTTATTCAAATGTACCGACTGTTTCTAAAAAGCAAGCTGGAAAAATGTTAAAAAGCTTTGTGATTTATTTTCCCTTTCACTTGGTTTGCATACTTTTGGGAATATTACATTGTAATAAAACAACACAACACAAAACAAACTCTAGCAGGGAAAGGCATTGTAACATCAAAAAATGGGGGACAAAAGTGCCTGAGTGTGGAAATGGGAACCTGCTGACACGGTGCCGACCACGTGGGCTGAGCAGAGCCAGGGACAAGGCAGAGGAGCCCATCAAGTCCGCACAGATAAGGCCCGCAGGAGCCGAGGTCTAGCCAGCGGCCCTCAGTCGTGCCTGCTAAGCAACGAGGAAGCAGACCAGAGACGGAGGGCACCCCGTCGAGCGAGGGGAAGGAAAACCATCTCTGTTAAGACACGTTCCCAGTAGAACATCAGGGTGCAGTGGTTCCTGCCCCTCCGCCCAGCGCACGCGCTCAGCTCCAAGCAAGGCCACCCGCTGTGAGGACAGCACCCGCCGGGAGCATCTCCAGGTGCCCGAGATGGCGGGTGCTACATCCCAATTTCATTCCTAGACATGTATTTAAAGGAAATCCCTAAAATATAGTGAAGCTCACAGACTAGTTCTGATCTTCACATAGAGAGAGACGAGTGAGGGGCCAAAAAACCGTCCAAGAAGAAAAAGGGTTTGGGGAGTGAGCAGTGGTTAGGACTCACGCCTCATCACTATTCACCCCTTTACGAGGTACACACATGTGCCCAGGGCACCACTCCAGGAGAGTGGCGGGGCTGGTGTGCTGGTTGGGTGCCAGCTGTGGCAGCCTTTTGTGTGTGGCCAGAACGGGTCAGAGGAAGGGGGGGAAGCTGACCGAACAGTGGGCGGCACCTGCAAGAGGGTCCTAGAGGGCAGGACAGGGTCACTGTGGGCTTGGCCTTGGAGAGGAAAACGGGGGTGGGGTGGGGAGGGGAGGCAGACATGTCAGAAGAAACAAGTCCATCAGGGAGAGAGAAGGACAGTGTAAGGCAGAGGCGGGCACACCTGGCCGGCCGAGCAGGGCAAGCTGCGGGGATGACGGCCCAGGAAGGGTCTCCTGCAGCCACACGCAGCCAACAGCGCGCAGGATGAGGGGGCAGGCGGGGAGTCACTGGCCAGGTTCATGGTCAACACAAGGGAGCGGAAGTGACTTTCTGACCCAGATAAACACCTGTCGTGTCCCCAGCCTGCCTGCCACGGTTGTTGGTGCTGTTACGATTCTGGGGTTCGCAAGAGTCCCTCTGCACGTTCTCCACCGTGTTCCTGATGAAGGACTTCCCTGCTGTGAAAGCAGCAGGCACGTGGAAGACAAACCAAGGGCTGGGAAACAAGGAAACTCAGTCCACTCACATGAAGTTTCCTCTTTTCTAAACTTTTGAAGAGAATCTATGATACTCCCTTAAGGAAATCCTACTTTGTAATCCTGAACTTTCATGGACACCCTGTACCTCACCTCACCCAGGTGTGAGTCCCCAGAACTCACCTCACCCAGGTGTGAGTCTCCCAACGGTCCTTTTGTTTCTGGATTGGCAATTATGATCCGAACCCCTGGAAGTATCTATGTTGGAAAGAAGAGTCTCATCAGCGGACAGACAGGTAGATACTGCACAATCAACCTTGACCTTGCTTTCATGCCATGTGCCTATTTTCCTGATTAAAATGGTTTAGAAAGTGAATGGCTTTAAATCAAAATTATATACCACAGCATCATATAATTACAGCAAAACAATTACATTTCATTGTAATTATTACAGAGACAGAGCCTGTGTTAAAGTGATCCTAAAATCAAGAATTTGAACAAAAACATGATACATGATATAACTTAACAGGCTCAATGCTTGCAAAATAGGATTTAGTAGAGCTGCTCTGTGGTGTCCAGAAGAGACGGCCGTCACCACCCACGCGTCTGCCGAGCCACGAGGACACCGCGCCTGCGGCTCTGCCCCTCTCCTCCACCACACCGCCCACTTTTCCTGCTGGTAAACATCTTCTAGTACAATGTCAATAGGAAGCACCTCCTTCTTAATGGACGTTTAGCTCAGAAATGCTCCACATTCCACTGAAACCACGTAATGAAGCAAAACCTGATTCTGGAAATTTAGAACAGAACCCGTCTCAGTTCAGCTAATTAACACTGTGCGGTTGAGATAAGGCAACACATCTGTGGTGAACGCTCCTCGAACACGTCTGACAAACGGCCCGCCAGACCGACTTGGGTGGGTGGGTAGCGCCGTGTCCCACCTTAGAGCCAACTTAGTACCAAGAATTCTAATGGGCAATCATGTAGACACAGACTGTAAAAGGTCCAAAAACAATATGCTTTTAGAATTATGTTAAATGGAGAAGAGATCTGACGATTGGAGCCAAAAAAGAAAAAAAAATCTTCAATTACGTCTAAATACGTTTCTTGCATTTAGTTCTATAAACAAGATAACCACCGTTGCAGGAACGACTAGCTGTCCCCTGATAACCATTCTTTGTCCAGCTCCGCAGTAAACAAGCCCCGATTGTTAGCCAGGCCCGTAGACATTCAAAACCAATGTAGTGCTGCCAACCTGCCTTTCAGCTGTGGGTGACAATGCCCAGGGATACTGAAGTGTGAGTGAGGCAGCTGAGGAGCTGTCCTTACAGTCTGCACCTTTGGCCTCCTCCTTTTTCTGCTTCTCCTCCTCTGGCTGGAATGTGCAAAGGAAGGCTGGAGCTGGAAAAACCACTCTAGACCCTGAGGCACCCTTGGGAGGGGAGGCCAAGACATAAGATGCCATGGTCCCTGGTGGTTTCCTCTACATGAGAAAAAAACCTAACTCATTTAAAACACTGTCATTTTGAGTTTCTGTGCTCATGGCCAAAACCAGTCCTGATATACTACATTCAAGAAAACTTTTTTGAAAAAAAAAAAAAATCTACCATCTATTTCTTGAATTTTCAAAGCCCATAAACTGAGACTCGTGTTTATATGGACATGCATACGCCTTCCTTCAATACTTACTTTTCCTGATTCCATTAGGGGCAAACTATGAGGAGATCCTCTTTCTACTAAACGGACTCTACAAAGAGAAACAGAAGGTGTTACTGTGTTTTCTGTACCAGCGGTTCCCTTCCCCCACATCCAGCACTTGGTCAATGCCTGGCAGTCTGATGGGGAACATTAACTCTGCTGATGAGCATTACCCAACGCAAAGATAGTCTAGAAGTCAAAGAAAAAGCAGTCGATAGTAGAGAGGAAACGGCGAGGGCCACCACACAGGCCACGGAGAACGGAGATGCAGTCCCACCTACCAACCCGAAAAATGACTGGGAGCGATTCTGCATTTAAAGTAACCGGGGGTCGACGTAGCACTTGCAGAAAAGGGAAAGTATAAGGATTAAACTGCATTCCTCAATGAGCTGCCACCCCTGTGACAGCGATGCCTGGTCCTGAAACACTCACGGCCCTGCCCCTGCAGACCACAGGCAGGGCCTCAGACACAGCTGCACAGAACCCACCTCCTCAAACAGGCACAGGAGAGAGGACCGGCCAGTTCAGACAGCAAAAGCTCCTTTTAGAAAAGAAGCTCTTTTCCATTTAAAAACTATTCACTGGTGATTTAATCTTAAAACTGTGGAGGACCTTGGTGCCAGTCACAACCTGAGCTCGCTAAGTCCTTCCCAGCTGTGTTAAAATTTTAACTATTCTGTGACTGGGTTTACATCTCTCCATGTTACTGTGAGACTGTGACGCTGACCATCCACCTACAGGCAACTTTTATTTAAGGAAAACGGAGAGAAGGGGAACCTGCTGGGATGCCTGACTGCAGAACAAGGGGGCGTCAGCAGGAGGATGGGGCCAGGGAACGCGGGATTGTCAGATTCACCAGCACGACCCATTCTTTGTACCAGCACAGATCTGCCCCCATAACTGATAAGTGTGGCTGAAGGGGGATGGGCAATGAAGGAAGGACCCTGCGAGGCACAGCTTGGTGGGGCTCCTTCGCAGGCTCTGCTCCGGTCGCCCAGAGTGAGGGTCCAGGGCGTGGATGACAACATGAGCAGGAGGAGGGCAGACAGACAAGGTCCCGACAGAGAGGGGTGTGGGTAGGGCTCCCGTGCCGGCAGGCATCCTGGGGCTGCAGGCCTCTGAAAAGCAGCTGAAAAGCTCTTACTTTCAGGCAAAGGATGCCTTCCAGCCAGCCTTTGGTGTGGTGTCTAGTGTGGCTGCAGACAAAAGGAGCAGAGGAGACCCTGGGAGGGCTGGAGGTACCTGAGTAGCTGCAGCAACAATGTAATGAGTGGAAGAAGTCACTGCAGCAATTCTGGATCACTTGATACCCACCACATGCTTCGGCATTTGTCTCTAGGAAGACCCTGATGCTGACAGCAAGAGATGAGGGCTATCAAAGAAAAACCACCTAGATCTTATACTACTTAAGCCTTCCAGAATGTGGGCACACCTCCTTTTATTGCACTTTGTTTGCTTTACTGCACCTCGCAGATACTGTGTTCTTTTTTTTTTTTTTTTTTTTTTTAACAAATTGAAGGTTTGTGGCAACCCTGCATCAAGCAAGTCTATCGGTGCCATTTTTCCAACAGCGTTTGCTCACTTCATGTCTCTGTCACATTATGGTAGTAATTCTTGTAATATTTCAAACTTTTTCATTATTACTATTGCATTTATTATGGTGATCTGTGATCTTTGATGTTACTATTGTAATTGTTTTGGGGTGCCACGAATTTGCCCTTATAAGATGGTGAACTTAATAAATGCTGTGTGTTCTGATTGCTCCACTGACTGGCCATTCCCCGTCTTTCTCCCCCTCCTCATTCCCTGAGACACAATGATACTGAGATTAGGCCAATTAATAACCCTGCAATGGCCTCAGTGTTCAAGTGACATTCTTCTCAAGGAAACGTCACGCATTTCTCACTTTAAATGAAACGGTAGAAGTGATTAAGCTTGGTGAGGAAGGCAGGTCTAAAGCTAAGATGGGCTGGAAGCGAGGCCTCCTGCACCACCAGATAGTTAGCCAAGTTGTATATGCCAAGGCAAAGTTCTTGAAGGAAATTAAAAGTGAACGTATGAAGCAGCCTTATTGCTGATATGGAGGAAGTTTTAGTGGTCTGGATAGAAGATCAAAATAGCCACAACATTTCCTTAAGCCAGAGCCCAACCCAAAGCAAGGCCCTAACTCTCTCGAACTCTATGAAGGCTAAGAGAGGTGAGGAAGCTGCAGAGGAAAGTTAGAAGCTAGCAGAGGTTGGGTCATGAGGTTTATGGAAAGCAGCCTTTTCCATTACAGAAAAGTAAAGGGTGAAGCAGCAAGTGCTGATGAAGAAGCTGCAGCAAGTTATCCAGAAGATCTACAGCTGAGATCATTCATGAAGGAGACTCCACCGAAAAAACGATTTTCAATGTAGATTGAACAGCCTTCTATTGGAAGAAGATGCCATCTGGGACTTTCACAGCAAGAGAGGAGAGGACAATGCCTGGCTTCAAAGCTTCAAAGGACAGGATGACTCTTGTTAGGGGCTACAACACCTGGTGACTTGAAGTTGAGCCAGTGGTCATCTACCATTCTGAAGATCCTAAGGCCTGTAAGAATGATGCTAAATCTACTCTGCCTGTGCCTGTGCTCTGTAAATGGAAAAACAAAGCCTGGATGACAGCACATCTGGTTACAACATGGTTTACTGAATATTTTAACCCCACTGTCGAGGTGTGCTCAGGAAAAAAAAACTCCTTTCAAAACACTACTGCTCATTGACAATGCTTCTGGTCACCCAAGGGCTCTGATGGAAATGGACAATGAGATACAGGATGCTTTCATGTCTGCTAACACGATATCCATTCTACAGTCCCTGGATCAAGTACTAATTTTGACTTTTAATTCTTATTATTTAAGAAATACATTTTATAAGGCTATATGGCTGCCACAGATAGTGATTTCCCCGATGGATCTGGGCAAAGGTAATTGAAAACCTTCCGGAAAGGATGTACTATTCTAGATGCCATTAAGAATATTCATGATTCACGGGAAGAGGTCAAAATATCAACATTAACAGGAGTTCAGAAGAAGTTGATTTCAACCCTCCTGGACGACTTTGAGGGGTTCAAGACTTCAGCGGAAGAAGTAACTGCAGATGTGGTAGAAACAGCAAAAGAACTAGAATTAGAAGTGGAGCCTGAGATGTGACTGAATTTCTGCAATCTCATGAGAAAACTTGGACAGATGAAGAGCTACTTTATGGATGAGCAAAGAAAGTGGTTTCTTGAGATGGAATCTATCCTGGTGAAGGTTCTGTGAAGATTGTTGGAATGACAACAAAGGATTTAGAATATGGCATAAACTTAGTAGATAAAACAGGGGCAGGGTTGGAGAAGACTGATCCAAGTTTTGAAAGAAGTTCCGCTGTGGGTAAAATGCTGTCATCAGCATTGCGTGTTACAGAGAAATCCTTCCTGAAGAGTCAGTGGCGAACTTCCTGGCTGTTCTATTTTAAGAAACTGCCACAGCCTCCCCAACCTTCAGTAAGGACCACCCTGTTCAGTCAGCAGCCGGCCACACTGAGGGGAGACCCTCCACCAGCAAAAAGATTATAACCCTCTGAAGGCTCAGATGACGGTGAGCGTTTTTTAGCAACAAAATATTTTAAAATTAAGGTATGTATACTTTGTTTTTTTCAGACATAATGCTATTGCACGCTTAATCGACTACAGTATAGTGTAAACATAACTTTTATGTGCATTGGGAAACCAAAAAAGTCGTGTGACTTCCTTTATTGTGATATTCCCTTTACTGAGGGGGTCTGGAATCAAATCCACAGAATCTCTGAGGTCTGCCTTATGCCAACAGGCTTAACGATGCCATCCTTCAAAAATAAACTACTGGCTGCATTAAGACAATTAAAAGGGACTAAAACTCTTCTAGGACCCAGGTAGCATTATGCTAATTTAGGGTGGGTTATAATTAAAAATTACCATTAGAGCACGAAGAATCCATGGAACTTCACCTGTAGCAGCTTTCAGACAGATGCGATGCTTGCAGGAAATATCAATGCTGGGAATGATAACTTTTTATAGCCTGCTGGGTCAGGAGGCTGCAGCCCGTTACACTGACTAAATTAGGCCAATTTAAGTAGTTAGGTTAAGTGAAGAAGCCTGTGTCCAAGTGCTGGCTGGCCGACTGTGGAGTGTGGGTATTGGCAACTGGCTACGGATGGAGAAAGCAATAAAGAAAGAGGCCCAATTGGCCGGGAAGATTATGAGTGGGCAGAAGCAGGGGTGAGGAAAGAGGGAAAGAATGAAAGAGAAAGGGGCCGAGGTAGCTGCTGGCTCAGCCCACCTAGTGTGGCTGCTGCTACGGGCAGGGCAGCTGGCCAGCGAGTAGGCTGGGTGTCCTACAAAGGCCAGACCGTCAGGCAAGGGAAGGGAGCAAAACCTTTGCCAAAAATGAGGGCTGTCCTGGATAAGCTACGCTCTGCTCTTTGTCCACTCACAGCCACCACTCAGGTAGCTCTGGCCGTGGCACTATGACAGGGATGACTTCTGAGCGGGGCACCTGGTGTCATGAATGGAACCAGGCCACTTGAGCCAAGAGTGGGAGCAAGTGCCCTGGCCTGCGACTCGAGCCCAGACATTGTGCTTCTCCTCCTCTCAGACCCCAAGGTTCCCGCCAACATGGGGAGTGGAGTCCATGGCCCGGTCCTCCTTCAGCAGTGGGACTGCTGGCCACACACACTGGCCGGCCTCTGCCTCTCTGGCCAGCAGGCCTCCCCTGCTCTCGGAGTTTAGGAGTTTATCTTGTCTCCTGACCCTCCCTGCTGAGCTGAAGCCTCTGAGGAAGGCAGGCAAATGGGATGTCACCTGAGGATGTCACCTGAAATGTGGGAAACCCTACCGCTAAGAACTTCCTTGCGGCCTCCTGGCTGGGCTGCTGAGTGGTGGCAGGGACCTGGGCAAGCACGGAGGGCAAACCTAAGGACAGAACAAAGAATTTCTTCCCTGGTCAGTATGAAAGGGTGCTCTCTGTCAGCAATTCACAGGCAAGCAGGAAGGGGACGCTGGAATCACTCAGGGGTGGTCCTGTCCTGCCAGCAAATGCCACACGGGTGGCCGTTCCTTCACTTGAAAATATCCACAGAGCAAAGAGAAAACCACCCCTTACAGGAGGAGACAGAGATGTATCTTTTGAAAGAGCTGGGAGCTACACACACAGGCAGCACACACGGGAGGGCGAGTGACTCACAGAAATACAGGAAACTCAGTAGGAGCCCTTCCCAGGCTGGCACTACGGGGAGGGGAGGCTCTCTCCTCCGGGGACCGCGCCTGCCCACACACCGTAACCCAGTGGCTCTGGAGATGCGCCACAATCAGGAAACCACAGCACCTTCCCCACAGGAGGGCTGGCAGCGCCACAGCTGCTGTCAGGAGCCGGTCACTTTAGAACCACGGACAAGAGCCCAGCGTGGGCACATCCTGACGGAGCAGGTGGACGGGGGTGCTAGACTGCCCAGCGGCCAGCCCAGACACACAGGAAGAGGAGCTGACAGGGCCCAGCGGCGTGCACTGGGCGGCCAGGACGAAGCGTGCACGGCGTTCCTGCGTCCGGGGTGGCCCTGGGCCGAGTCTCCCATGTCCCTGGGCAGCAGGGGGAGGACAGTGCCTTCCAGGAAGGGACACGGTAATTACTCCTTAACGTAAGACACCTATTTGGGTTTCTGCCCCCTTCAGAAGGGGCCCATCAGGAGAGAGCGGCGATGAGCCCGGGCGTGCGGCAGGGCCTCAGCCTGGAGGAGCTGCGTGCGTGCGGCAGCACCAAGCCAGCCCAGGGAGAAGGCTCCCTGCTGTGACTGCGCGAGGGTGCCTCCAGGGACAGAAACCAGCAGAACACCACGCTCAAGGGCAGGACTTTGCTTTGGTTTCTTAAGTCAAACCCTGACGAAGACGAGGAAGGGACAAGTCCAGTGCACGTGTTTCTGGTGTCTGACAGCCTCTCAGCTCCCAGCCATGCCTGTCCTCTGACGCAGGACAGAGCTGAGAATGTGAAATGCGAGCCTGGAGAGTGCTCCAGGGGCAGAGGCGGGGACGACTCTGAGGCTTTCTCACCAGGCCTGGACAGGGCGGGGGTGGGATCCCTCTGACACTGAGCAATGCTACCCTTAATTGTAAAGGTCGATGTGTGTCACTAACGTATGTCAGTGTCACTAACGATGTGTGTCACTAACGTGTCAGTGTCACTAACGTATGACTGCACTGCAATTTCCAGTTCACAAAGCACTTTTACTTCTGTTTTGAATGACCAAGTCAGGAAATGTATCTATAAGAGATTACTTTACAGATTAGAACAGAAGTGTCACTTAAAAGGATACAGACTTCCCAAGGGCAAAAGATTAGGAAAAGAAACTCCTACTATGACTCAGGTCTCCTGGCTCTTTCCAGAACAGTGAAATCAATCTGATACTGGACTTTTATTACTTTACCATGATACATCGTACAGGTTCCAATTTCACTTTTCCTAAATCACAACTTTTCTCAATAGGAAGATCTGCCACACTGAAGATAGTTAAGAAGGTAGGTCACAAAGCTGTCAGAAAGGAGTTTCTAGATTTCTTTCCTTTTCCAGGAAAGAAAACTCCCTGAACCCCACTCCCAACCATCCCTGGTACTCCAGGAGATTTGTAACACACAATGGGACCAACTGTCCTTTCCTGATTACTATTCTTGTGAGTAAGTCCGTCTGAGACTGTAACCTACCCTCTCAGGCCCCGAAGATCAGCAGTTTTTATCTAAATGGTCTTACAAATTTGATCTTCATGTGTTTTGAGGGCCAGGTCACAGACAGAACTACATAAATATTACTCAAACGGCGATTCTTTGATGAGCTGTTTTTCAGCTTCTGAAGTTATAAAGTTTTTTTCAAATGATTTTTATAGGGAGTAAAGTAGATTTCTTTTTAAAGCCCAGAAGTTGTACTTGGAACTTATGCCCCTGAAACACTGTTACTTAATCTCTTCAGAGCTAAGTGTCTGCATTTTGAAAATGTTCTGGATGGAGCTCTGCTCTAGTGGGCCGGTATGCTCTGGTGGGCCAGTGGTTCTCTCTGCCACCAGATGGGCTGTAGCCTGTGATTCCCTGTGAATAGCAGGGTCTAAAATGAGGGCTACAAGGGCCGGGAAGCACCTCTAAGTGTGATGTGTTTAGGTGGATGCAGCGTTTCTTAGTCTCGGCACTGCTGCCATACTGGTCATTTGCTGTGCGGCAGGAGTCTGTCTTGAGCACTATAGGATGTCTGGCTGCATCCCTGGCCTCTGCCCCCCCACATACCAGCAGTAACACTCCCCAGATTATGCTAATAAGACATGGCAACTCGTCCACTGGGGGTACAAGCACCCGGCTGGGAACCCCTGGTGTGAGTGGGGGCTGGCATTCCCCAGGATACCTGAGCCCGCATGGCACACCTGGCCCCTTCTCAGCCCCTGCAGCTCTGCCCCTGACACACTCACTCACACACAGGACTCAGTATCCTGGAAGAACACGCTCAGCCAGGCCAGGCTGGGGGCTCCTGCTCTCCCAGGTGTTGTGAGCACAGTGCACACGTCAGTAGGCACCACGTGAGGACACGCAGATAGCAGCACAGTATCCGGCCCTCACAACGCGTCCACAAGCACCTCTAGTAATTTACAAAAGGACACCTTCTACTAGAGTTCACGCTGACTATTAACACGTCATAGAAGCATCAGTAAATGGGCATCTCCACAACTACCCCAAAGAAATGACCTAATCAATGGGGAAGTCTATAGGAAAATGATAGCATTCTCTCTTCCCCCTCACGCATGTCAGGAGGGACCCCTTTGGGAGCAGAAGTTCTGCTGAAGATTCCTCATCTTGTCTCCACCTTCCCTCCCTCAAGGTGAACTCGCAAGCACTCACCAGCAACACCCCCTTTCGTTCTTGCTCAAGGCTGCTTAGGAAGCTGCACAGAAAGGTCACCTGGCTTATACTTCAGTTTTTCATGGAAATGCCTTGACACAAATTTTCAATTCATGTAAAGAAATGTGGGCAGTGTTGATATTTTATCAGGTGCACAATGGTGCCTGACTAGAGTGTTCAAGTAAAGGACCAAGTCTTCTGGGCAGACTGTGAGAAACAGCAACTCTGGTTGCAACGGCTCTGGGCCAACCGTTGTCATTTGTGTCTGAAAACAAGAATTTGGTTGCTCACTGGGTACCTCACGCAGTAAATGTGGAGAGCTGTGAAAGCTCGCTCAATGAACCACCTTGTTTGGAGCAGATGATTCTGTACTCCTTCTAGAAGGAACCCTGCACGCCAGGCACCAAGAAGACAAAAATCACAATACCTGTCGTGTCTCAGAGCTCTCATGTCCACGTAGACGGTGGTCGGATCGGGCCCCGAGGTCCCCTGCAAGCAAGGACACAGTGAGGTTAACACGAGTTTGCTTTGGAGGAGCTGGGTCTGTGCTTCCTACTGGCTAGGGAGCATTTCTATGGTAAAGTCTCAACAAAACCCAAAAGCACTAAAGCCACACCTCTCAACTGATAACCCAACTCCGAAAGGAACATCTTATTAAGATAATACTGGACTTTCACACAGCTTGACTGTCAATCACATTTATGAAAATTAGAAAGAAAAGGGGCATCTTGCCAAATAAAAGAAGGCTGAAACTACAGAGGCAGCATTTTGGCAAAAGCAGGTCGCTGAGGATGTGAAGCATCATTTGCTGAGAGATTTTCACCACGTGCATCCCAAAAGGTGTATTTTTAGGGCTCAAGATATTGAAGCAGAACACGTGACATGAGCTGACAGATGAAGGAAGAAGAGATAAAAGATAATGACCTTGTTCCTTCTAGTTCTAATTGTGCCTTGGTTTTCCTCCAATGCGGGAGGCCATTTCTGCCCAAGACATAAGTCAGGGAGGTTGTGTGTTTACCACTGGTCATCTGGGCAGCACCCTGTGTTCTGAACTATTCATTTACCACAGGGTCCAGAAACCTTATCTTGGCATCATAAATCTCTTCAAAATATATGCTGAGTTGACTTCTGAACAGTGATCTCTGCTCATGTAAGAGCAATGGCATTAAAGCTGCATTACAAACCAAAATTCTACATACAGTTCTTGGGAAAGTAATGCAATACCTTGGGTAGAAAAAGACAGAACCTAAGAAAAATCTGCCAAAAAATAAGGGAGCCTCTCAGAATTTATTTGAAGAACTACACTAAAATTCCTCATGAGAGAATCTTAATCTTATACCAAAGGCACGTTTAAATATAAGAAAAAGGTAAAAATAAAGACACCTTTGTTGTACCATACTGGCCCCCCCGATAATCCTCCCCACAGAGAAAGCACATGCAATCAGCCTGGAGGAGGAGCTGCACTGCCGTGTGGCCACGGCGCCCTCGCTGATCTGTGACTGCTTGGGGGAGCTGTGTTACAGACCAGCGCTGAGTGGAGAAGCGGTTTGTGGTCTGAGTAATGCAAAGCACATAACCATAAGAGGCCAATTAAAAACAAACAAATCAGAAAACAGGTCACTAGAAGTGGAAAACGAAATAAAACGGAGATGACCCCAAACTGATGGTATAAATGGAGGCACAGCGTTTGTCACAAATGCGAGACGTCTGACAAGATCTGAGAAGTGACACCGCGCTGGCCGTCAGCCCTCCTGACCACGGGTCTAGAAGCCCAGCCCATCTCTGCACTCAACTCCTAGTCTGCCCACTGCTGGGAGCTGACGAGACGGTGGTGGTTAGCAGGCACTGGTGTGGATGAGCGGGAAATCCCTACCTTCTCAGCCAGCTTCCACAGCCGGTGGGGCTACAGCAGCAGGAGGTGGGAGCAGAGGAGAGGACACCAGACCAACAGACACCGAAAATCCAGGATACACACAGACACATAAACAAACAACCCAACAATAAAAGTGGGATGAAGAAGAGAGAGGGGTGGGGAGGAAAATGCAAAAAGCAGGGAACAAAGTAAAAAGAAGATCAAAAACAATGTCAAATATGGAAGTCGTTAAAATCAATCACTGTACCATTAAAGGTTAAAAAAAATCTAAAAAGATGTCCACATATCCACAGAGCAACAGAGGAGAGTAACAGATGACTAGCCACGGGAGGGTGGACCTGAGTAATTGCTTTTAATACATATGGTCAGTGGGTTTTGATTTTATGGTACCTTTCTCTAGTTTCTTTTCTTTTCTGAGAAAGTGGGGAGTATGAATTTTATTGGCCAAATCTGTCAAGTGTTCCTCATTGAAATAGTTTCAAGTTTCTTACTACAACAATGAAGGGGAGCCTGGAAGTCTGTGGATCTAAAATCAGGGTGTCTAGCCCTACTCACCTACAAGATTAGGACAAGAAAAGAGGTCAGAGTACGAGTGAAGCGTGAATCAAACCTTGGGCTCCTAGGTGGTCTAGCTCAGCAGTGCGGGGAGGGACCCCCCCAGTGAGCACCCTGCTTCACCCTCAGCTCTGTCCTCAGAGACGCTGCCTTCATTTCTCTCTTGTCTTCCACGGTTTTGGTGCCCACCTCTACCCCTGTTAAAGCATCTATACCCACGGGGGAAAGACTCCAGAAAGCAACGTGGGCAAACTTCTCTGATGTTGTGTATTCCCTGGCTGACCCGATGTCTTTCCCAAACACTCCTAGAAAACTAGAACAGGGCCAAGTTCTCCCTTGGGTGTGGTCCTGACCCCGTCATCACAGTCACTAGGTGGGCTCCAGAGACAACAGCAGCAGCAACAAAGAAGGAGCTCTTTACTAGGTTTCCTGAGGCTGCAATTTGTGAATAAACAAGGCCAGACTGAAAAACTATCATCACGCAACTTGGAGGCAAGTCTATTTAAAAAAAAAAAAAAAAAAAGCAATGGTTCCAGATTTAAAAATTACGATTCCATCCTTCTCTCTGAGACTTCCTTCACTGTGGTAACCATAGCTACTGCTTTCTCTCAGCATCTCTATTTTTAGAAAACTGAGGCAGGACTCCAGGAAAGAGAAGAGGGCCAGGAAAGGTGTGTGCACCTGGAAGGCACACACGACTTTCACTGGGTCTCTTCAAGCTGAATGCAATAATTTAAATAATTTCTCTCATGATTCTTTGAATCCCAAACATTAATTGGAACAAAACTAAGTCCATGTTCTCTCTCTAAATTATTCTAATTCACAATTTTTAAAAATAATGACTCAAAGTAGTATCTCAGAAGAAAAATACACATGACTGGGAACAAGTTTTCTATCTTGTAAATGCGTGGAGGAGATAACATCTGGAGCAAAATCGGTCTACTGACTAATGAGGGAGACGTGAACAAAGAGTTAATGTACAGGTGTTTCCAAGTTTCAAAAACCCTAAGGTAGAAAACTCTGAGATTTCAAGATAAATAGTAGGGAGTGCATATTTAACAAAATCTTTACTTTGCCAAAGAATGCAAGCTGGAGTTCCTCTAACTAAGGAGTATGCTCCTAAGTATTTAAAGATAACGGAATACTTCCAGAAGGGACCAGCAAGAAAGCAAAGCTATCTATTCCAACCAAAGTTTATCAGAAATGAAGTCGAAACGTGTTTGAAATTGCAAGTTATATTAATCAGAAAAGAGGATTAACTTTAATGTTCAGTTGTATAATAAAAAGTGACATATGGACATACAGTAAAAATCATTTTTTCTTATTGTCATAAAAGTGTACCAGTTAGGTATTAAGCACTTATTGAACAAATGAGTTATATTTAAATCTCAGCTGTAGATATATAGACTCACATCCCAAACACAGCACAGCCAATTCAACCCAGTACTTATCTGAACACCTCGGCTGAGCGATACTTTTCTATTCAGCAACTCACATACTATAGCATCAGTACAATCTAGTATTAGCACATAACTCCTTAAGCTTAAGTAGCAAATTCTAAGCGGAAACGTGATATACAGACACAGTTCCAGAGTACTGATACTGGGCATATCTACTGTGCTGGTGTTTGAGGAGTTGAGGGAGTTTCCCATAACTGGGGGCACAGGAGGCAGCTCTGCAGGACTGGATTCCAGCAGGGTATGGGCACAGCAAAGTGGCTCATCAGTGGGCTCTTCCCCCCTGAACTTTAAGCAGTGTTTCTGCCTGCATGACCCCAAGGCACATTCTTTGGTCCTCCTAGCAGATCTGTGTATTAATAATGAAGTTTTCACTATTGTAACTGAGATTTCAGCTTTCTTTTGATAAGCACTAGTATGGTGCAACTTTTCCATGCTTATACCTTTAATCTATTTGTGTCTTTATTTTTAAACCATGTTTGTTTTAGGCTATATATAACTGGGTCTTGCTTTTTAAAACTCCAATCTCATGATCTCTGCATCTTAAATGAAGTGGTAGAGGATTTATATTTATTACTGATGTGATTATGTTTAAATCTATTTTTTGTTGTTTATAATTCATCCCATCTATCCCCCCACCTTTTCTCTGCCTTCTTTTACAGATCCACTCTCTCTCCTCTGTTGGCTTATTAGCTACAACTCTTTGTTTTTCTAATTCTAGTGGTTACTTTATGGCTTATAGCATACATCTTTAATTTTCCAGTCTACCTTCAAGCGATATTACACCAATTCACATGTTGGAAGAACCTTATGATAGTATACTTCCATTTTTCCCTCCCAAACTCTGGGCAGTTGCTGTCATCAGTTGACTTTTATAGATGATATAAACCCTACAGTATATTACAAGTTTTGTAAAGGCAGTCAATTACCTTCTAAAGAGACTCAATAAGAAAAACATCTTATATGTTTACCTATGCACTTGCCATTTCCAGCATTATTCATTCTTTTGTATAAACCCAGATTTCAAACTGGTATCATTTCCCTTCTGCCTAAAGGATTTCCTTTAATATTTCTTGCTCTGTGGGCCTGCTAGTAGTTGATTCTCAGCTTTTGTATGGCTAAGAAGTTTTTATTTCAAGTTTGCTCTTGAAAGATATTTCCATTGACTACTATGAAAGTCTAGGTTGACAGTACTTTTCTTTTAGTATTTAAAAGCTGTTTTCCACTGTCTCTTTGCTTACATTTCTGATGAGAAGTCTGATGTCATTCTCATCACTGTTCCTCTGTAACTTGATTTTTTTCATCTGCTTTTCCCTGTATCATTGGTTTTGGGCAATTTAGTTAAGCAGTTTCCTTCACGTTACATTAGAGCAGTGGGATTTGTGGGTTTATAGTTCCATCAGATTCGATATATTTCTTCATGTATTTTTTTCTAGACTGTACTCTTCTTTTTCCTCTTTCATGGGAACTCCTATTATATGTATACTAAGTCCCTTGAAGTTTCCCCCGATTTCACTGATGCACTTTCCATTAAAAAATACTTTTTTCACGTTTCATTTTGGAAAGTTTCTATCTGTTCAAGTTCACTAATCTTTTCTTCTGCCATTGATTCCATCCAGTGTATTTCTCATCTCACATGTTATAGTTTACATTTCTAGAAGTTCAATTTGAGTATTTTTTTAAACTTTCCATGTCTTTTCTTAACTTTCTGAATATGTGGAATACAGTTAAAATAACTTTTAGTGTCCTTGTCTATAAATTCAACATCTGTGTCAGTATGGTTCAGTTTTGATTGACTAATATTTCTCCTCATTGTGGATCTGTACCTGCTTCTTGGTATGCCTGGTAATATATATTTTGGTTGCACTGTGTGGCACATGGGATATTAGTTCACTGACCAGGGATCGAACCCATGCCCCCTGCTGTGGAAGTGCAGAGTCTTAACCACTGAACCGCCAGGGAAGTCCCTGCCTGGTAATTTTTTATAGGATGTCAAACACTGTAAATTTGACCTCGCCGGTCACTCATCCCACTGTGTTCCGGCTTCCCCTGTATCTGATGAGAGTTCAGCATCATTTTTATTATTGTCCCCCTTACATAATACATCTTTATTTTGCAGCTGCTTTAAGAATGTCTCTGCTGTTGGCTTTCAGCACTTTGGTGACGATGTGTGTAGGTGTGTTTTTTTAAGCTACTGTGCTTGGCGTTCACTGAGATTCTTGAATCTGTGTGTTGATATCTCTCATCAGTTTTGGCCGCTGGGTCTTTAAATTGTTCTTCTGTCCCATTTTCTCTCACCCCCTCCTTCTGGGACTCCTATTACATGCATGTTAGACAACCTGCTATTCCACAGATCTCAGAGGCTATCCCATTTTATTTTCATTCCTGTTCCTCTTGCGTTTCAGTCTGGATAATTTCTATTGACTGGATTTCAAGATCACTCACTGACCCTTTCCCTGCTGCATTCAGTCTGCTATTAAACCATGAGGAATTTTTAAGACTGTAGTTTTCATTTCTAGCATTTCCATTTGGCTCTGTTTTGTGGTTTCTATCTTTCTGTGATATTCCTCATCTCTCCATGCAAGGTGTATACCTTTCCAACTAGATTCTTTAACATATTTATCATAGCTATTTTAAAGTCTCTGATAAATCCAACATGTCTATTCTACTGACTCTACTGACTGTGTCCTTTCATGGCCATGTATCCTATTTTCTTTCTTCGTTGCACGTCTTTTTGATTTTGATTGTAAAGCAAACATTGTGTTTAAAAGCACAGTGGAGACTGAAGTAAAAACATTTACCCCCAGAAAAGGGCACACTCTCTCCTGTCAGCCCACTAGTTTGTGTGTCTGAGTGAGCTTGGTCTGGGATTTGTGGCAACGTTAGATTTCATTCATGCTGGCTTCCCATACCTGTGAGCATAATCAGGACTTTGGATCTGAGCACTAGTAAGATTCTGGATACCTCTTTATGCTTTATAGCTTAGAGACTTGCTTTCCAAACTGTGGGAGATCTCTTTCTGCTTCATAGCTTGGCTGCCAGCTTTTTGCACGACTGGCTGCTTCTCTTTCCTCTCCATTCTGCTGCCCAACCCCTAGCCTTTGGAAGGCAAGATCTGCACTTGGGGAAGGCCCTGAGGGCCTGAGAGAGATGTGCTTGGCCTCCCTATCCCACCGCTGTCTTTGGAGTGCAAGGGTGGTACACCAGATGATCTGAGGCTCTCCAGAGAGGGGCTCTCAGCTTTTCTGCTCTCCTTCCAGCCCTCAGGACCTCTGCTTTCCACTCACTGAGGAAATTTTTTCACTTCCAGGGCCCCTCCTCAGACTTCAGAGACCTGTTGCTTTAACTCACCAGAGGCCCACAGAACTGCAGCTGGATTCTCTCAGCTCCTGCTCTGTTCTTGGCTTTTGCATACTGCCCTCTGGAGTAGGTGAGGTCTGTGGGGAGTTGGTGGGGGGTATGTAGAATGACTGGGCTGGGGGTCCCTGGGATTCTCATCCTCTTGCCAAGCTATTTACTGCTGTTAACATTCTCAAAAAAGTTTGGCTGGTTCCTGCTCCCCTGTAAGGGGTGAAAACAATTGTAGGTCTCTTCTCTCTGAAAGATTTAGTTCATTTAGATTTCTCTGAATCTTGGCTCTCTGCTGAATTTTAAAAGCTATGATTTTGTGTATTAACCAGATGGTTTCAATAGTTAGGGCTAGAACAACCGTCTCTTGTGACTTATACATCCTAATCAAAAATGGAAGTCCAGCAGGGAACTACAGATATATTCAGTATCTAAGGGAAAAAAAGGGAAGTCCAGAATCCTTTTTAATGAATGTATTTTTTGCTAAAATTGTGGTTAGTATTAACCACATTGATTGATTTATAAACTGGTATCAGGAGTGGTTGTCAGGGAAACAGGGATCTGAAACTGATTAGTTGGTTTGGTAAAAGCCAAAGGGCAGAGAAAATCCAGCTCATCTGCCAGGCTAGACTCTGCAGATGTCCGTGCCATACCTTGGCAAAATGGTAATTAAACCTCTTTCACAGGGGTCAGCAAACCCCTGTTTTTGCAAAGTCTTCCAGGAACACAGCCTCACCCATTCATTTAAACAGTATCTGTTTCTGCCTTGAGCTACAGAGCTGAAGGTCCCTGAGAAGAGACCACAGACTGCAGGCCCAGCTCTTCACTCTCTGGCAAGAAAAAGTGCCCCAAAGGCTTGTCTTGGGGACCGTTGATCCACAGACCAACGTGAAAACATAGTGAGACAACCCAAACCAGAGGGAACATCTGATTGAGAAGCTTGTGGGTTCAACATCACAGTCTACTAGGACCCTGAACTCCTCATGTGGTTATTTCTGAAGCCCCTGAATGTTCAGATGGAGAGACGTGCTTGGCTACGGCAGTTCCAGCACTGATTCTCTGTTCCATGCGGTGCCCCCGTGCCCAGCACACATCAGACATCTGATGGTGGTGGTGAACTTGACAATCGAGTCTATGGCTTACAGAGAATCAGTGACGGAAGGGCCACCAGCTGGAAACCCTGGACCTGGCCACAGTTGTCTCTTCGGGACAGAGGAAGGGTATGGTATTGGTTGCAAGAGTGAAAACTGCATTGTGGTGGGGTTTTGTGGGGGAGGGGTGATGGGTAAGAACGGGATGAACGTAGCCTTTGGTTGCTCCATTTTTGGTCATCAGGCATCAGAACTGTTTCTGTATTTGGGCAAGTCCTCCACTTTTGGAACCTGGTTGGATACAAAGCCTCTGTCCCTCTGTAGTAACTAAAAACATCTGCCACTCTCCTGCTCAGCTTTCCTGGAAGCCAGCCTGCCAGGTAGCTGCACCTATTCACAGCAAGAGGAAGCACAAATGTTCTTGCCCTTGGCGGCGGACACGTCTGCGACACCACCCAGCGACATTTTAATAAGTTCCTTTTAAGTTACCAAAGGTTTCTGCTGCCCACAAATTAGAACCCTGACTGATATACGGGTAATTGAGAATACAGGTCCCATGACCTCAAATGTTAATTTTCATTGTCTGGGACAACATACATCAGCAGGAGAGGATGTGGAAGTTCTGTGGATGTGACAAATTCCCTGGAGCATGGGAAAACCCCAGAGGCACCTCACTTATGTTCACTTCCCTCGTCTAAAAGCTGTGTTGGGAGAAAATGAATTGGGGGCTCAAATGAATGAGTCTTATTATAACTATTAATTTTATCTTGAGAATTACTTAAGATCTATGTCACCCTGAGCCTTCCACTTTTTTTTTCTTTTAACAATCAATGACTCTACTTCTCATCATCAGGGTGGCTGTATTTCCCTTTCATTGTGTGAGTTTCAAGATTTAAGGTTTAAGACCTTAAGGTTTCAAGATTTAAGACCATAACTGTAAATACTGAGTTAATTCCACACAGCTATTTATAATAAAGCTTTCCTCAGATAAATTAATCGTTATTTTTCTATATAATAAAGATCAAAGTTTCTGTTTAAAGTGGCTTAAAAGTTTTTTCCTAATAAAACAAAAATTGAGATTTCTTTTGGAAAGCAGAAGACCTCATTTCCCCTCCCTTCTTCAGCTGGTGAGGAGGATGCTAATTTTTGTTACCAAGAACTAAATTTCTAAATCTAATACATCCAAAGACCTTTCAGCTTATACTTTTGAAAAGAGTAATTGTGGATGAAGCACAACATCTCTTTTGATGCAGGTTAATAAGCCAGTGGCACTTCCTAACAGAACTAAGGAAATTTATGTTAAAGCCAATCTCACAAGTCATAATTTGATCTTTCTAATGCCTACTTTTGTCATAAGTTCAATAAATCAAAAGTGCTTTAAAGTCATTTTTACAGCTAAAGATTCTGGGACATGTCATTCCAAAGTATAACAAATGGTTCATACTTCTAAATTTCTTTCTTCTGCAGAGTCTAAAATACTCTGCAGAAATCAGAGTCATGTAAAACCAGAGTCATCCACACTGAATTTTATGAGTCCATTCTTTTGCCATTGAACTATGTCAAAAGGACAATTTCAAAATAATTAATGTGTCAATTCCTGCCTTAAAATGATACATGGGTAAACAAGTCACTCCGTTTCTAAGATACAGAAGCCGAAACAACAGCATCACAGAAATTATGACTGTCTCAGTTTTCTGTTATTCTACTTTTGCGATTGCCTCATATGTAAAATTTTTTAATTGCTCATTTGCATACTTGACAATGATGTATTTGTCAATTTTCATGATTCTCTCTATTACAAGAAACTAGGGTTTCATGTCACAGCCCATGAAAGCAGGCATTGCGGAGTCCCTTTGTGGTGGCCCTGACTCTGTTCCTAGTACACGCCGCCCCCCGCCTCCCCACCCCCTGGTGACAACAGACTGAAGAACAGCAACTAGCACACAGATGCACGTCTTCTGAGCTGTTTGATTTAGGTCACACGGAAATAGGGGGTCTGATTTAAAATGTTCCAGGAAAACAGTCAAAAACCGAAGGCAGGATATCCTGCCTGTATACAGTTCAGTTTTGTAAACAGTTTACAAGGCTGTTATTTCACTTGCATAATAAACCACAACATGGAATTGGCACCTGACAAAACTGCAAAATGTGAGATTTCTTTAACATGTTGCTCTGTTTAGATGACACAGTCAGTAGCAATGCCAGTTCTGTTTCCGGCAGCTGTTTTTATTTCCCTGCTTTGTCAGGAAAGCTCACTTAACTTCTCTGAGCCTCAGTTTCTCTCCTCTTAAAACGAAATGACCGAGCTTGCTCTCTGTGAGTTGTAGGAAGCTCTAGCCAGATGCTGCCTGGAATTGAGTGGTGTGACACATTTGTGAGAGAATTTTTTGTTTTCTTTTTTGGGCATGAAGTCTTTTTTCTGAAGGTGCAGGCCCTGGAGCTACTGTTTGAGATGAAAATGCTGCTAGAAGCCTGAAGAGCAGCAAACTTTTGAGTTTCATTTCATTTCATTTCACTTCATTTCATGATAACTTACAAATCATGCTGTGAGTTTTTACCTGATGAAGATTCACATGAGTTCATTACAGAGAAATTTCAGGACTGCTATGTACTTACTTCCCTCAGGAGGCTTGAGGTTAATAAAAAACACGCTGAATTTCTCAAATGTGAAGCATATTTGCAGTCAGAGGAGTCGACACCCAGTACTTTCACAAAATTCAGTCTCAGGAAGTGACTGTGTGACTATGTGAGTTGTGTACTGGGTTCTCTAAGACAGTTTTTCACAGAGCAGGGGGACAGAAGTTGTTTATGTACATAATTGTGAACTATGGCAGACAACATTAAGTGGGAGGGATGACCTGCCATGGGAATTCAGAGGAAGGAAAGTATTTCTAGCTGGAGGAATCAAAACATGACACCTGGAAAGAGAAGCAGGCTTTTGCCACATGAAGAAGGTGGAAGCCCATTTCAGGCAGAGAACAGCCTGAGTTGTGGCATCAGGAAGTAAAAGCATGAAAGACTCTACGGTAGAGAATGCCATTTAGCGTAAAATTGTACAAAGGGGAGAGAGATGCTCAGGCTGGATTGGTCGGCGTGCCATTGATGAAGTAAACACAAGCCCTGATTTATCTCACGTAAGTTCAGAACCTCAGGCATGAGATGCGTCTCATTCTGCAGTCACAGCACCCTGCCTGCTGCACAGCCCAGCCTCCCCAAGGCCAGGGGGCACTTCTGGAAGGGGACCCACAGACACTAAAATTGTGGTCCCCAGCAAGAGCAGCTTGTAAACCCCACATGGCTCGGATGAGGCTCCATTCCTCGTCTGGACAGCGTCCTTCGCGTCCCTACCCACGTACCTCGTGGAGATGGAGACCTGCCCTCCTCCTGCAGGGCTGCCCTCTACCTGAGCACTCAGGGTCCAGTCAAGGGCCCTGAGGAAGGACGACAGGCGATCCAGGTGAGAAAACATGTCCTCAAACAACAACAAATCAACTGAAAACAAATATGCCCACTAACTGATTTCACATATATTGGTAATCCTGGTGTTCCACAAGGAAAATGGTGTAAACTTCTCAGTGTCTCTAAACATTTAGGACGGGTTTGGAATTTAGGAACTATCTTACCATTTTTTAAATTTTTTTTACATCAAGGGAGTAATGGTGATTATCTCTGGGTATGACTTATGAATGTTATTTATTTATTGGCTAGTCTGTATTTTCTGATTTTGTTTCCTAAAATAAATATTCTTTTGTAAAAATACTTAATCTATAAAAAAAATTCATAACTTTTCAGGTTGTTTTCCTCATTTCTTTGTCTAAACATTCTTAAAAATTCAGTTTTAGTATATTTAACATCTTTATTAGGCATTTATTATGTGTCAGGCCCTGTAGAAACACAATGGGAACAAGAGACATGGGATTTCTGCCCTCAGACCTCAAGCTATGCCTGCTCTGTTTGCTTGGGACCATAATCACATATTTTTTAATTTCTGCAAAAATTAATAGAAAACAAACATTTCCACTGACCAGCCCCGCCTCAAGGCTTCTGCACTTGATGCTGCCTTTGCCCAAATTTTTGTATGTTCACCTCAGAGGGCACTTGGCTGAAATGTCACCTCATAGAGAGGCCTTTCTTGGCTACCCTTCCTAAAATTGCCTCATGTGTCTCCTTTTCCTTCTTATTTTATCTTTACTAAGAATATTTTACTCACTTACTGAAAAAAATCATCTGTGTTTACTGTCCATCTGGTTCCATGAGGGCCAGAACCGTGTCTTTCACTTATCTGAGTAAACTCTGACTTAGGCTGACACGAGCTACTCACAGGATGGAGCGTCACCGAGAGACACCATGTGTGCGGTTACGGGGTTCTGCTCGCAGCCTGCTGGCTCCTGCCTCCCCAATGCCAGAGAACTCCGTAATCCCGACGCACACCTGGCCCCGGGGTTGGCAAGGACAGAGAGTCTGCATTCCTTAGTATGATACACTTAATTTATTTGATTTATCTCTACTATCAGACTGATATTTTCAGCTATTTTCTAATACTGACCATTCAGAAAAAGAAAAACTGGCTGAAAATTAGTTGAGAGTAAAGCACCCAAGTAGAAAAACTTAAAATGGACAAAAACACTTAAAGGTGCTGTCAACATTCCAGAACAGCACCCTGACCCGTGACTGGGGATGTCAGCTCTGATGTGGGGGTCATACTGACGGAACTGTTTTCTAGAAAAAGAATATTTATTCTTTTTATTAGGAGTACAGAACTTAATTTATCCAACATTCTTACAACACATATTTATTAAATATTTACAAAGCACCAGGTACGGTTCTAGGTGCTAAGGACACAGGAATGATGGAGCTCATGTTTTAGGCCACAGAGGTGGCAAACACCTGTGTGCCAACTTCATTCTCGGCTTCTTACCCTTATTTTCTGTCACCTCTATCTTTTCAATTATTTTTAGTGTATTTTACTTTCCCTACTTAATCTACTGCTTCCCTATAAAACTTCTTAAAACATTTTGGATCAAGCAGACGGAAATAAATGAAAAATAGAAAGGTAAATAACCATAAGTGCTCTATTTCTAGTATCTACAAAGTTTTAATTCTGTATAATAAAGTGTAGTAGAACTTGCTTTGTTGCCTGTATGAAGTGGACAAGTGCTAAGTGATACTATGTTAATATGGGATCTATTCTATGCCCTTCTCCCCTTCATCTGCCAACATTCTGAGAGAGAGAGAAAGAAGAAGAAATATTGTGGCCAAGAGCCTGTCTCTCATGGATCCCTGATCTTTTTTCCCCACTACTTGCAGGAGAAGGGAAGCATTACATTATCCTATGGCTGAATTTATTTAAGAAGTGGATTTCTGTATTTCTCATTTCTCCTCATGGAACAGATGGCTAGAAACATTTAAGCAGAACACATCAAGGTGAATAGGAAAAGAAAACTTCAATATTTAAAGAACTAGTTTGGCAAGATAAATCCAATTCTTCAGATTACCTCTTAGAAAAGGGAATTAATTTCAATCATAGAACAAGGTTCAACTGACTCTTGAGAGGACCCTGGTAGTTATAAATTTTTAGAAATGGAGCTAATTCAAAGAGAAGGAAGACAGAAGCAAAGGAACACCAATGAAAATCAGAACACCTTCCTGTAGCTAATTTTTCTGAAGCGAGCTCAGCAGACTGGTCACATGGGGAGAGTCCTTCCTCTCCAAAGTCCACGCTGAGTCCAGATACTGAGAGCACTGGCCGGGAGAGAGCTGACCAGGAGCTTCCCGAGGTCTCCCAAGGGGAACTGTAAGCAGCATCCCTGGGTCGTAAATGGGAGAGACAGTGGGTGGGCAGGGAGGCGAGATCAGGAGCCAGCTTGTGTCCACTGTCCTGCACTCCAGCATCTGCTGTGAGCAAAGTTCTTGTCCTCTTAATATGTTCCAGGAACAAAGCCTGCAGCTGAGCCCTGGGCTGGCTTGTTTTGGATGAGGCTGCCCAAAGGGCACTGGGAACAGATCCCCATAGGACTTTCCCTTCCTTCATGGACTAGATCTCATGTTAAGAGTTCAGAGACGGAAAGGAATAGTGAAGATGGTCTGAAGTGGGCTAATGAAGAGAAAGAAAGAAAATAAGCATTTTTTTTTTTTTTGCCACATATAATGCAAGGCTATCTTACAAGGGCAGCCTCACTTACAGCTCTGCCTTAGAAATGCAGCAAAAAGTATATACCTCAACGTCACCCCAGCCGCAAATTCATGAATCTGCTTAATGTCCTGGAATTCTTCCTACAGAAGTTACTGTCTGCATACAAGAGACTAAGTACTTCAAGAGACAGGATTTCTTGCCACAATGAAACATTTGTTTAGTATCTCATCTTTAAAGAGCCTGCCTTCACAGGTCTTGACAAACTGCTACTCGTGTTACAAAACTTAAAATGCCCCAGGACAGAGTAAGCCTGTGAATGCTAGTTATGAATAATGGTTACTGACAAATGCAGAGTATAATTAAAAACAAAACAAAACAAAACAAACAAACAAAAAGTGTATACCAACCACATGCATTTACTGAAAGATACCTTCTAAATGTGGGTAAGCATCAGCAGGGGAAACTATGTTGAGCAGTGTGGCGCTGTATGCCTGTCTTTAAAAGTCACTCTCTGACTCACGCACTTACGGGCATCAAGGAAACTCACCTGTAAGCAAATCGCCAGGTTCACTCTACAGCCAAACGAGGTGCTAACGGCCCGTGGATGGAGGCCCAGGTCTTTAAACAGTTTTGAGAATGACTGGGTGAGTGCTATTCGGGGCCGTTCTTCTGCCACCACTACACAGGTCCGTACGCGGGACAAGTCCAGTCCTCGTGCCTAGAAATAATGACAGCAGTAGGAGGTCAGCCTTGCCAGTGTTAGGGGTGTGACCTGCAGGCTCCTTACCCAGATCTGTACAACAACAGAAACTCCACACAGATATTCATTCCCAGAGCTCTCTGTGTCTGCACCATTAACCAAAATGCTGTAGAACATGTGTAAATAAAAAAACGCCCATATCGGTAATCAAGGATGCCATTACAAACATATCTTAAATAACTCAAGACGCATAATGAGGAGAAAAGTTGAAGAAAAACAAGGTGTGGATAAAATAATTAAAGGACAGGGTTTGGGGAAGAACAGAAGCACTTGTATACACTCCTGCCAGCATGGATACACAGGAACATCCGTCGGAGAGAAATGAGAAACCTGCTTTTAATGTAAGAATGGAAAATGAAAACATCTGGGCAGCTTCTTAAACACAGCTCTCCTTTCATGTCCTGAGACGTAAAAGGTCCCAGATAAACTGACAAGGAAGCACAGCTCAGTTCTGCCCAAATTCCATCTAGTGAACGAAATGGCAACACCCGGGACAGGCAATGAAGTGCCTTAAAAGCACAACACTCCCAAGTGGAGCTGAGGAAGAGCAAAACGCGCAACGGGAGTGGCAATGAAACAGGAGGCGAGGGAGCGACAGGGTCTCCATCCCTACACAGGACAGTCACCAGGAGCCATCAGCGTCCTGGAGAGCTGACAAGGGCACCTGAGCTGAGGAGGGACACGAGTCAAGATAACGACAATCTTCCATATGTGCAGTTACACAGGGAAAATTAAGTCCAGGTAACACGAATGACCCTCGACACATGCGTGTTTTGGGAGGCAATGCACCCTGGGCTTTGAGATGGTGCCCCTGGAGCCACAGATTCAAAATTTGGCTTCAAACTTTACTAAATGTAAGAATTTGGAGAAGGTGCTTAATTTCTCTGTAACCTAAGTTTCCTTATCTTTAAAATGGAAACAATAATGGACCTATTTCAGAGAACTATTGTAAAGGTTAAATTAATCAATTATGTAAAGTGCTTAGAAATCACTTATTATTTCATTTGGTTATTTATAAATGCACCTGTAGGTAAAGTTCATGAAACGTACTCAATCATTTTATAGCATAATATAGGTGGACATGAATAATAATATTTTATAAATTTCCTTTGCTGTATAAACACATAACTTCAAGTAATATTTATTTATGTAGCTTAATGTCAAAGTTATCTTGCATTTTGCTTTCTTGTTCAAGCTTAATGCACTAGGTCTGAAGAGGAAAACAAAATTCAGAAGAGAGAAATATATTGCTTTACTAATGGCAAGTGTATAGATAATTTGTATGTGTGCATATATACACACAAATATAATCTGTGTATATATCTATACATACACACCCACACATATCTGAGCATATAAACAGTGAATAGTTGGAATATTAACCAAAATAGGTCATATAATTATTCTCTCCTAGTTACCTGAATAAGGACTACATAATTTACTATGAAAATATGTCTATCAGAAAGTCCTTGGGGCTTCCCTGGTGGCGCAGTGGTTGGGAGTCGGCCTGCCGATGCAGGGGACACGGGTTCGTGCCCCAGTCCGGGAGGATCCCACGTGCCGCGGAGTGGCTGGGCCCGTGAGCCATGGCCGCTGAGCCTGCGCGTCCGGAGCCTGTGCTCCGCAGCGGGAGAGGCCATAGCAGTGAGAGGCCTGCGTACCGCAAAAAAAAAAAAAAAAAAAAAAAAAAAAAGTCCTTGGCTTAAATGAAGGGAAATGTTGTTATTGTCACATAATGGTAATTGAATATTAAAAAATAAAACCAAGCCACTGTTCACTGGATTGTAAAAATGAATTTTGGTTAGGACCCAGATCTACCAATCAGGGTCCTCAAGGAAAACGAAATGAGTGGCTAAATTTAGACGTATGACTCGAACCCCAGCGTTGGGATAAAACTAACTGCACTCAAGAACTGAATTCACCAACAAATCAAAAGGCAATTCAGGACTCTCCAAGTAGCCCTAACAGAATTAAAGACATCAATAACATACACTCTGACCTCTAACTCTGGCAGTGGGAAAATATCCATGTTATAAAACAAGGTTTTCACGTGAAAACAACTTCGTCAACCTCAGGTGACAGGGGACCTTATGTCGGCTTTTCTGAAGGATCATTTAGCCTCACCACATCTACTCCACACCCTCTGACACTGGTGCTTTCCCAGGATGCTGGCAAGTGTCCCCCAGGCACTCTGAGGGCTGCTTACCTTGAGGGATTCTGTCTGCGAGCCCAGCCCCTTGGTACACAGTTCCATCACTGAGTAGGAGCAAAATGTATCCCGGACTTTGTATTGACTCACGGCAAGCAGCCACAAGGCAGGGTTGGTCTCCAGCTCTGCAGGTGGGATGAGGATGGACTGGTGCCCGGAATACACGCTGCACAGAGAGATGGGAGGGCTCAGTGAAGATGGAGAATGGGGGACCAGCCAGCCTCTGAGAAACACCTACTATCCATTTGCAAGAGGGGACAGTCACACCAACTCTACTCTCCGGTATTTGTAAATATAAAACAAAAGCGTGTTTACAAAAACATTCTGAAAAATACAAAAGAACTATGGGATTATGATCCGCAGTTACTGCCATTTTGAGCACTCATTGAAAGATCTCAAAGCTCTGATGCTGTTAGGTTTCTCTCAAAGCTGCTATATTCACAGAATGGACTCTCACAGTGGGAAACACAGGACTGAATTTTGGTAAAAGGTCTGGAAGTTCAGAACAGGAGTTAGCAAACTAGATGCTGCCTGGTTTTGTAAATAAAGTTTTATTGGGACACGGCCCTCAGTCCTTGCAGTACCATCTGCAGTGGCTTTCACACCAACGGGCAGAGCTGAGGGTTGCGACAGAGACCATGGAGACTGAATATTTACTAAACAGCCACTTGAGGAAAAGCGTGCCCAACCCTGGTTCAGAAAACTGACATCCAGAGTAAATAAAAGGAAACTAAGACAATTAGAAGAATTAGGATTATAATTTTACTTCCGAATGATCCAATTGGATTACCAAACAGAACTAAGGAAAATACAATCATTCTCTAATTTTACCTTTACATTAGAGAGCACGGGGAGAGAGACAAGAGGCTATTTTGTTTCACCATTAATTAATGGGGCAACTGTGATTTTAAAATAATGAAGTATTTGCCAAACTACATTTTCAATGGTATTAATTTTGTTTGGTTTATGGCTACAAATCAACATTAATAGATATATGCTATAACAGAACATCCTAGATAAACTACCTTCTAAGATTTAAGTAAAAGAGATTTTATTTTTAAAATTGAAGTATAGTTGATTTACAATGTTGTGTTAGCTTCAGGTGCACAGCACAGTGATTCAGTTATACACGTGTATATACGTATATATATATATATTCTTTTTCAGATTATTTTCCCTCATAGGTTATTACAAAATATTGAGTATAGCTCCCTGTGCTACACAGTAGGTCCTTCCTTGTTGGCTATCTATTTTATATATAGTAGTGTGTATATGTTAATCCCTCTCCCCACTACTTTCCCCTTTGGTAACCATAAGTTTGTTTTCTATGTCTGTGGGTCTATTTCTGTTTTGTAAATAAGTTCATTTGTTTGTTTGTTTTTTTTTTTTAGATTCCACATATAAGTGATACCATATGGTATTTGTTTCTCCCTGGCTTACTTCACTTAGTATGATAATCTCTAGGTCCATCTATGTTGCTGCAAATGGCATCATTTCATTCTTTTTTATAGCTGAGTAATATTCCATTGTATATATATACCACATCTTCTTTATCCATTCATCTGTTGATGGACATTTAGGTTGCTTCCATGTCTTTGCAAATTTCCAGGCTACTGTAAATAGTGCTGCAATGAACACTGGGGTACATGCATCTTTTCAAATTAAGACTTTTCACCAGATAGATGTCCAGGAGTAGGACTGCAGGATCATGCGATAATTCTATTTTTAGTTTTTTAAGGAACCTCCACACTGTTTTCCATAATGGCTTCACCAATTTACATTCCCATCAACAGTGTAGGAGGGTTCCTTTTTCTCCACACCCTCTCCAGCATTTATTATTTGTAGACTTTTTGATGATGGCCATTTTGACTGGTATGAAGCGATACCTCATTGCAATTTTGGTTTGCATTTCTCTAATAATTAGCAAAGTTGAGCATTTTTGCATGTGCTTGTTGGTCATCTGTATGTTTTCTCTGGAGAAATGTCTTCCTAGATCTTCTGCCCATTTTTTGATTGGGTTGTTTGTTTTTCTGATATTGAGCTGCATGCACTGTTTGTGTATTTTGGAGATTAGTCCTTTGTTGGCTGCATCATTTGCAAATATTTTCTCCCAGTCTGTAGGTTGTCTTTTTGTTTTGTTTATGATTTCCTTTGCTGTGCCAAAGCTTAAGTTTAATTAAGTCCCATTCATTTATTTTTGTTTTTACTTCCATTACTCTAGGAGATGGATCCAAAAAGATATTGCTGAGATTTATGTCAGTGTTCTGCCTATGTTTTCCTCTAGGAGTTTTATAGTAACCAGTCTTACATTTAGGTCTTTAATCCACTTTGAGTTTATTTTTGTGTATGGTGTTAAAGAATGTTCTAATTTCATTCTTTTACATGTAGCTGTCCAGTTTTCCCAGCACCACTTATTATTTTTAAAATTTATTTATTTTATTTTTGGCTGCGTTGGGACTTCGTTGCTGCGCGCAGGCTTTCTCTAGTTGTGGTGAGCGGGGGCTACTCTTTGTTGTGGTGCGCGGGCTTCTCATTGCGGTGGCTTCTCTTGTTGCAGAGCATGGGCTCTAGGCACACGGGCTTCGGTAGTTGTGGTGTGCAGCTTCAGTAGTTGTGGCTTGTGGGATCTACAGTGCAGGCTCAGTAGTTGGGGTGCACGGGCTTAGTTGCTCCGCACCATGTGGGATCTTCCCAGACCAAGGCTCGAACCCGTGTCGCCTGCATTGGCAGGCAGATTCTTAACCACTGCACCACCAGGGAAGCCCAGAAGACCCCCAGCACCACTTATTGAAGAGACTGTCTTTTCTGCATCGTATTATTCTTGCCTCCTTTGCTGTAGATTAATTAACCATAGGTGCATGGGTTTATCGCTGGACTTTCTATCCTGTTCCACTGATCTATATTTCTGTTTTTGTGCCAGAACCATACAGTTTTGATGACTGTAGCTTTGTAGTATAGTCTGAGGTCAGGAGGCCTGATTCCTCTGGCTCCATTCTACTTTCTCAAGATTGCTTTGGCTATTCGGGGTCTTTTGTGTTTCCATACAAATTAAAAAAATTTTTGTTCTAGTTCTGTGAAAAATGCCATTGGTAATTTGATAGGCATTGCACTGAATCTGTAGATTGTCTTGGGTAGTACAGTCATTTTAACAATATTGATTCTTCCAATCCAAGAACATGGTATATATTTATATATATATTTATATATATCTTTCCATCTATTTGTGTCCTCTTCAATTTCTTTCATCAGCACCTTACAGTTTTCAGAGTACAGGTCTTCTGCCTCCTTAGGTAGGTTTATTCCTAAGTATCTTATTCTTTTTGATGTGGTGGTAAATGGGGTTGTTTCCTTAATTTCTCTTTCTGCTCTTCTGTTGTTAATGTATAGAAATGCAACAAATTTCTCTATTAATTTTGTATCCTGTCAATTTACTGAATTAATTGACGCGCTCTAGTAGTAGCAAACCGAATCCAACAACACATTACAAGGATCATACACCACGATCAAGTGAAATTTATCCCAGGGATGCAAGGATTTTTCAATATTTGCAAATCAGTGTGGTATACCACATTAACAAATTGAAGAATAGAAACCATATGATCATCTCAATAGATTCCAAAAAAGCTTTTTATAAAATTCAACATCTATTTATGAGAAAAACTCTCCAGAAAGTGGGCATGGAAGAAACATACCTCAATATAATAAAGGCCATATATGACAAACCCACAGCTAACATACTCAACAGTGAAGAGCTGAAAGCATTTCCTCTAAGATCAGGAATAAGGCAAGGATGCCCACTCTCACCACTTTTATTCAACACAGTTTTGGAAATCCTAGTCACAGCAATCAGAAAAGAAAAAGAAATAAAAGGAATCTAAATTGGAGAAGAAGTAAAACTGTCACTGTTTGCAGATGACATGATACTATACAGAAAAATTCCTAAAGATGCTAGCAAATGGTTTTTTTTGGTCTTAGTTTTAAAAGTCTTATTGTGGTAAAATATGTATAAGATTTACCATTCAGCCATTTTAAAATGACACTCCAGTGGCATTAATTACGTTTACAATGTTGTGCAACCACTACTGCTATTTATGTCCAAAATTTTTCACCATCCCAAACAGAAGCTCTGTACCTAACCCATCACCACCTTCCACCTCCCAGGGCCTGGTAACCTCTAACCTACTTTCTGTTTCTGAATTGCCTATCCCAGATATTTCATTTAAGTGAAATCACACAACATTTGTCCTCTTCTGCCTGGATTATTTCACTTAGCATATTGCCTTCAACATTCTTCCATGTTGTAGCATGTGTCTTCAAGGCTGAATACCATCCCACTGTATGCACAGACCACATTTTATTTGTTCATTCATCCATCAATGGATGCTTGGGTGGTTTCTACCTTTTGGCTACTGTGAATAATGCTGCTATAAATAGCACGTGCAAGTATCTGTTTAAGTCCCTGTTTTCAATTCTTTTGGGTATGTACCCCAAAGTGGAATTGCTAGACCACATGGTAACTCTATGTTTAATTTGCCGAGGAACTGCCAAACTGTTTCCCAAAGGCTGCACAATTTTACATTCCTACCAGCAAGGTACGAAGATTCCAGTTTCTCCAAATTTTCCCCGGGACTTGTTATTTTCCATTTCTTTTAGTACAGCCATCCCGGTGGGTGTGAAGTGGTACCTCATGGTGGTTTTGACTTGCCTTTCCCTAATGACTCATGATTGAGCACCTTTTCATGTGCTTATTGGCCACTTGTATGTTTTCTTTGGAGGAATGTCTAATCAAGTCCTTTGCCCATTTAAAAAATGTAATTGGCTTTTATTATATCACTGATTGAGGAATCTTAAGCCCCTCTGCCTGTTGAAAACAAAGATTCAAAAGTGTGAAAGTTACCCAATAGTGGGTAGTTCATCATTAGAGCTGTATTCACACACACACACACACACACTGTTTTACGATACAGCATTGTAATGCTGCACTGGTTTTTCTTTTGTGTTATTACTTGAAGTTAATGTATAAGCCAGGAATGTTAATTAATCTGATCTCCTCTGAAGGAATATCAGAATAAGTAAAAGAAGACATTGCCACTTTATTTCAACAATGCTATGCCAGTTAGGATTCATTGCACAGGCTGTATTAAATCTACTCAAGCATCTCAGAGCACACTCATATGCCACAGTTATTGTAGAACAACAGAAGTTTCATTTAAACCAATGTCTCCTTTTAAAGGACACTGCTTCTTCAAGGGAGGAGTAAATAATGAGTTGAGAGTTAGGGCTCAGAGGAAACACCCCCGTGAGCTGAAGGCCCTCTGAGGTTCCACCCACCTTCCCTAGACCACCCTGGGGATCCTAGCTGAGCAAGTGAAAATCGTAAGCAAGAACTTTAAAAAGAAGGTTCTTAGACTAAGTCTGTCATGTACAAATAACTGACATGCTCTTTGGATGTATTAGAATAAGCACCATTTAAAGAACCTGTTTTTGCTTCATATAAAAGCCTTAGCCTGATGAGGTGGGCTGGGTGTGCCCCTCGGATGTCCCTTCAAAAAGGAACAATCCTGTGATATGCTGCGGGACAGGGGGCGGGGGTGGAGCTCAGGAAGCTCCCGGTGGTGCCGGTTGCCCTGTCCAGTTCTCTGGCCGCCGTTTTACTTGGACAGGTATGACCCCCACAAAAAGCTCTCCTACTCCCAACTCCAGCTCATGACGGCTTTCAGAGGACCTTTCCTGTTTGTAGTGGAAACACTGGCTCCCAGGGATCACACACTCCCAATGTGGAGCACTAGGAAGAACGGTCTTTTTAAGGAATGAAAGTGATTTGTTGGCAGATGTGTTCTAACTTGGCTTCTAAAGATGGATTCCACAAAACTGAAATCCAAGACACACGGTTAAAAACTTCCCATTTTTAATATTAAAAGGAGAAAGTGGGATATGGAACCACATACAAACTACGATTATAGCTGTGAAGAAGGGCAAGAGCACAGGAACAAACACAGCAGGATACTAATGGGGGCTAGGGTAGGGCAGAGGGACCCCGGGCATTTCTCTGCCCATTTGTCAGTTCTCAGGGCACTCGTTCATTTCCATAGAATATGACCCATAAACACATTCAAAAAAACACACATTTCTATCCTGGAATACCTCTATCACACATTTCTTATCAGGATAACAAAATGCTACAAGTTGGTGATCGCTTTAGATTGTCCTATTGGAGCTTAATGCATCAAAACATCAGACAACCAACAACCAATGTGTGGGGATAAGATGTAGGTGTTATTCTAGGAAGGATATTTGATTATCAGGTGGGAATTTTTCCAGTGGTGGCTTTTGGATTTTTTGAATTTTACTTAATCTTTCTGAGCAAGGAAATCTGATAATGAACCGAGCCCTCTGTATTTAAAGAATTAAATGAAACTCAGAATAGAATAAGAACTTGTTCCAAGTTGAGTTTAGATGAACTTTAAAGAGCTCTGAGGATGTGCTGACTGCTCTCAGTAACCAGGAGAAAGGATTATTATGCCCAAAACTTTCCTTTGAAAGTTTTCAAATATTTCCTTTGAATTCCTGCTGATGTGAAAGTTTTGTTACGCACAAAACATGCAAAACTACACATTCCAGTGGAGTCCTGTGGAAAAGTATAAAAATTATTTCTATAGTCAATATACAAAAATCAGTAAGATACCATTCCAATAATTATAACTCTCAACATGCTGTCAATTTTTCTTTAAGATTTGTCCTTGGGAAATTGATTTAGGCCTTTAAAGACCACTTTACAGTGCGGCTATTTAAGAGATCAAACAGCACGACAATATATCTGCATTACAATACTGACACCTTGGTCAAACAACTACTTACTGCAAGCAGCATCTATCCAGTAACACTTCTGTACAAATTTAGCTGAGCCCTTGCAGTTTGTGAAAACACGCTTTCATCTGGAAGTCCTTGTAGCCAACACTGTGGTGCTTTAAAAATCAGAGTTTCCATCTGGTTGAGAATCCGGCATGTTTTGTTTTCTCACTTCTGAACCAACAACCACCAAGAATACGCACTGGGGGTCTGAAGCCGAGCCAAACACCTCCTCGGCTCCCGCAGCGCATCAGGGCTGCTCCCCTCACACCCGGAGGTCCTGCGGGCTGTTCCTGAGCCCTTGTCTTCTTTCCAGGGGCCATGAGAGCTAAGGGAGACCCCTGCCCCTGAGGCCACCGACACAAGAGGCGGCCACCTGCGAGGACGACTTGTTGGACACCGGTGTTTTGTGCCACAGGCACCGTTGCACCCTCTGCCCTTTGCAACGCAGCACTCAAGGATCAGCCCCCACACCACGCCTGGCATGACCTTGAATTAGAGCTTTCTTTGTAGCTCATGAACCAACTCCAATGAGAAGCCTCAAGGCAACATTAAGCAGGAAGAAATAAAAATAACGGAAAATTTACCTCTGCTGAATGGATATTAAAAGGACAATCTTGGCCAAAAATGGGATCATACACCAGGTAACAGCCCAAGATCTAACACCCTCGCACATCACGCACCATGTAAATCGTTGATTATCCACTAGGAAACATGTCTTTTCCCTCTTTGAAAAGTGATGGTGCACAGTTTTCTGTTAGCACCAAATGTTATTCAACCCATTCGTGAATCGGGGTTAACGAGACCACCTTAATTAGATTCCCCTGCATGACTTTTATTCCAGCTCAAATTTACACCACTTCTCTGACACTGAGGACTTTTACATTTTCTGGCAGGTACCGAACACAGTTAATGACACTGGAGCCCCATGTCTTAGGGAATCAAAATGCAGGTAAGAACCTTATGATGATCTGCTTAATTATGACAATCTACCCATATTGTTCCCAGCATTTTCCTTTTACATGCTATCATAAGGAGAGCAGAAATGAAGAAAAGGAAATACAAATCACCCACTGCTAGCTTTCTCAAGAATATACACCAGGATAAATGACTTGCTTGATCAGACTGTTAGCACATGAAAGGGTAGGGTCCAGTGTGGAGTTCAAGGCTAGAGAATATAAGCATACTTGTGAAAACTAAACATAGTTTCACCTCTGTCCTCATTCCTATAAACAGAAGACAACATTAAGAAAAGGTTATCAAATCCTAGTAGAGGACAAACAGAAAACCTGATTCACCAATTTTCTACCTGCCTTGTTTTTGCTCAATCCAACGAAAGTTGATTTGTTGCTTCATTTATTAACCAACACTGATTTCTTGGCACTGGCTATAAATACTTCCCTACTTAATAGCAGTTGCTTATAGGGAAGAAGATTATTTCCTGTGAATTTCTGGAATCTGAACTATTCTAGTTTAGATCTTAACTTCAAAAAGAACAAAACAATTTAAAAAACATTTTGGGAATATTTTCTCTCAGCCTCTGGCCTGCTCCCATTCTCGTGACAGTATCTTTTGCAGAGCAGAGATGATTAATTTTAATAAAGTCAGCCTATCAATTATTTCTTTCATGCATCATGCCTTTGGTGGTGTATCTAAAAGTCATCAACAAACCCAAGATCATCTAGATATTCTCCTAAGTTTTCTTCTAGGAGTTTTATAGTTTTACGTTTCACATTTAGGTCTATGATCTATTTTGAGCTAACTTTTGTGAAGGCTGTTAACACCTGTGTCTAGATTCTTTTTTTTTTTTTTTGGCCTGTGGATGTCCAGTTATTCCAGCACCATTAGTTGAAAAGACCACCTTTGTTCCACTGTATCATTGTATTGCCTTTGCACTTTTGTCAAAGATCGACGGACTATACTTATGTGGGCCTATTTCTGGGCTCTCTACAATACCAAGAGCGAACCCTGATGTAAATTATAGACTCTGGGATGATAATGTGTCAAAGGTAGGTTCCTAGTTTGTAAAAAATGTACTACTCTGGTGGGAGACGCTGATAACAGGGGAAGCTGTGCGTGTGGGGGTGGGGTGTGCATGGGAAATCTTTGTACCTTCCACTCAATTTTGCTGTGAACCTAACAATACTCTGAAAAATAAAATCTAGATAAAAAAACAAAAATAAAAAATGTCTGAACAGAAGAGAGAGAGAGAAAAAAAGACATTTTGGTAACTAATATAAATTTGTACATTTGTAATTCAATGATTTCAGATTATTAACTTGATAAAACATACAAAGAATTGATAACTCTCACAATTTGGGCACCCTGAGCAAGGCAGCCACACAACTCACGACAACACATGTCACCCTGTGGTGTCACGTGGGTGAGCCTACTGAACTGGGAGGGTAGGGTCTGTACCACGCACTTCAGTTACTCCAAGGAAAGTTGTTTTCCTTTTTAAAACTTTTACTTAGGTATAATTTGCATATCATAAATCTATCCATTTGCAGTACAGAATTAAAAGAACTTTGACAGTTTTGCAGAGTGTATAATTATCACCACAATGCACTTCCATCACCCTAAAGGCATGCCTTGTATTCATTTGTAGTCAATCCTGTTTTCAGCTCTAGCCCCAGTTAATCATTATTCTACTTTCTGTCTCTATAGATTTGCCCTTTCTGAACATTTCCAACAAATGGTATCACATGATACAATCATATAATAACTGGTCTTTTGAGTCTGGCTTCTTTCAGACTTGGCATATGTTTTTGAAGTTTATCCAGTCTGGGGAGCATTTTCATCTTAACAATAATGAATTTCCTAATCCATGAATACCAACTGTCTGACGTGCTTTTTAAAACAGGTCCAGTTTTTTAAGCAAGTCCATTGTGATCTGTTTCTATAATGGATTTCAGAACGAAGAAGTTTACAGCTGTTATGTATTTATTTTTAGTGCTGCAGGGGTCATAGCTGATTTTGTGACTTCTGAATGAATTTGCAGGTAAGACATTAAGCAAAGGGTCACTGCCACCCTCTCTGTACAATTCCTCTAGAGAGTCCCATTGCTGCTGGTGACATGCAGCAGGACTCACTCCAACCAGCACCTTCTCTGTGGATTTCACGGGGCTTGGCTGGGTGAGCCTGCAGAACCAGAAGGCACTTTTGCCAAGTAACAAGAGACAGTTGCCTATAAAGCTGTAGTTCAGAATAGGTTTCCTTCTCAGCTGGCCAGATATGTCTAAAGTCACTTTGGTCCTACTGTTGGAATGGTATATTCTGAACTATTTTCCAAGAAAAAATTACCCACAATGCTATTGCATTCTGAACTGAGGCAAAAATCATTAAAATATTTCAACTGTTCAATTATATTTGCTTTCTCAAAAAGTTTAATTGTGGTGATTAGAATGATAGTGTTTTTAAAAAATATGTAATTGGATTTAGTCCAATTTAACCCAATTGAATATTATAAATGCATTAAAATAATTGTTTTAGGAGAATGTTTAAAGATGAGAAAATGTCTACTATTATGAAAAAAGGCAATTATAAGCAATTTCACTGTAGCATCTCAGTTTTATAAATATATTAATGTACATTTACAAAATTGTATGTGTACTTAAAGGTTTATGGGTGAAACCGTATGTTTTTTGGTGTTTGCTTTAAAATGCCCATATGGAAAAGGGACAGAAATAATCAGAAGGCTGGATGAAACCAAACTGGCAAAATAAGATCCACGTGAAGCTGGTTGTTGGGCCCTGGTGTTTGTTACAGTGTTCTTTATACACTTAAACATATACACTTGTATATGTTTGAAAATGTCAATAATAAAAAATAGTACTACATTAGAAATACTACATTAGAAAATAAACTCTGTAAGACTATATGCCAAAATGCTACTAGTGAGAATTTACTGTTATCTCTGGGTAGTATACTTATGGATGGCTTAATTTTCTTCTTTATATTATTTTGTATTTTCTAAAGTTTCTACAATGAATATCTATGTACAATTAGAGAAAAATGACAATAAACATTCATCCTCTCCATTAATACTTGTTGGCAGCTACCAGGAGCTGGGCCTGGGGGCTGCCAGCTGTGGAGTGGGGGCCACGCAGGGGAGTGGGGGTAGGGGAGCCTGTGGAGCTTCCTTCCGGCCTCCCGCAGCTGAAGTCAGGGAGAAGCCTGAGGAGGAAAGAGCCTGGATGCCCCCAGTGAACACAATTCCAGGCCTGGGACACCTGAGAAGATTTAGAGGCATGAGAAGCAAGCCCACGGCCTGGGAGTTGCTTGGAAAACAGATTCCCAACAGACAGCTTCTGAGAATGGCCCCAGATTCTGTCTCTGTTGGTTTCAGCAAACTTTACGGAGACTAATTTTTCAGATGCTGGAGAGAGTGGCTACCAGGGCAGGTGTCCCTGTGGCACCCGGAGCTGGGCTGAGGAGGAGCCGCACCCTGCAGGCGGCCCCCTCCCGTTAGCAGTTCTCGCAAGTGGTCTGAAAACACGTGTGTGATTTACTTACTTATGTCGTAAAGGTGCAAAGACGAAACTCACCTACAGAGGCACCACAGGACAAACCCAAGTCCACAGTAAGGGTCCAGGCAGATGGCCACTTCTCTAGAGGGGTAGAGCTCACACTGCAGCTTAATAGAACGGCAGAAGGCACTGGTGGCTGCGTGAGACATCTGCAAGACAGCAAGGTCGCGTTAAGTGCACGGAGCCTGAGCCCATCCTAAGGACTCCTGTAACAGAACAAGGCCACATGAGATGCACAGGACCTGATATCCGATGCCTAAGGGTGGCTTTATAACAGAGAACAACTGTACCCAAGCTTTGGTTTTGTTAGGAGAGAGCAGCCTGCTGATGTTCTCATTAGTCTTCCCATTTTCAAGAGTAAACCACAAGCAAAACTTCCTGGTCCCCCAGGACTTAGTAACCCTGGCCCATGAAGTCAGGACATCTTGCATCTGAATGGCGGGTTTGACTGCGATCCCCACTGCAGCCCTGTACAGTAGGTGGGGACTTGTGACTCCTCACATCCCCTCTCCAGGCAGGGATGACACCTGACTTGTGATTCATCTCCAGGGCCAACACCACACCTATCGTGCAACAGGGGGACCAGCAGAGCACACCGGACGCACGACTCCTGTCTCAATGATCAGGAAATGTGGCTCAGAAAGGCCACACACATTTGTGCAGTAAGACATGCTCGTCATTTGACGGCAGCCCAAATCCAATCTCAGTGCAGCTAAAGTAAAGAGCTTCTCCAAAGTCAGCAACCAGTCCCACGACAGTCAGTATGGAATGTGAATTCTTTTAAAGTACTGGAAATTATATCTAGTGACATCAATTTTCTCACAGAAGCTTTCTAGCCAAAGAAATCTAAGAGGAAAAGGAAAGTAAAAGCAGCCCAGAAAACTTTACCAAGTTCGTGGTCTTAAACATGTCTCAAGTTACCGTGGAGCGCACGTCACCCAGAGCTGAACTGTAAAAGGGACCAGTGCAGAGCACCGTAATGTTCAGGGAAGTCCAGTCAAATGCCTGGGAAAAGCATTCATTAGCCACTCCAGGGAAGAGAGGAGAGAAACCAGGAGAGGGGGTTTCCATCCTACCACAGAGGATCCCTGTCAGAAGTTCTGCACAGAAGATTTCATTGTGGATGTTTTACTGAATTCATACAAAGCAATGTAGAATCACTCTAGGATCTAACACACAAGCAGTTCTTCGCAGTTTGTTTTTAAAACCACAACATTTGTTTAAAGAGGAAATGAAGCTGGATTTATGAAACATGCCTTCAACCCCCTGCCTGCTGCATCAGGAGTTAGTAAGACCACAGCTACCAAAATCATCCACATTCTCAGATTAGCAACTAAAACAGACCTTCACAGAACCCCCGCTCTGTGCAGGTGTCGTATACAGCTTGAGAACCGAGCTCTCAGCTCAGCTCGGCAGATGCTAATTTGTTAACAGAGGACTTGTGCTTGGGATATAAAAAAGAACACACAGCCTCTGCCCTCAGGAGCTGGCCACGTAGTGGGAAGTTCAGAAACTTGGTAACTGCAGGGGCTGCAAGCACTTTGACAAAGTGTGTATACAGCTTGGAGAAAGCAGATGATGATTCTCACACCCCTCTGTGGGCTCAGAGGGTGAGTTAACAGAGTTCAACACAGCGACCAGGAAGCTAACAGGTTAAGAAAACATAACTAGGAATGGGGACTGTCTATCCCTAAGCTCATTCCAATCTTGGACCCTGCCAACATCACAAACCCAGAGCCCATGCTCGAATGCTTTACCAGAACCTTTTAGTAAGAAAAACTCCTGCAAACTTGTACTTGAATAAAGAATTAGTTTTCTCAAAGCCCCAACATCAAACTCTAATGCTCTACTCTAAAAGGGACATCGAGAGCAGATACTTCAACGTGGAGGAACTGGGGATAAGGCCAAGGGTATTTATTTTAAGGCTGTATCTTATGACATCTTCAGCAAGTTTACCTTCCAGTGAAGTTTTGCTTTGGCTCACGTTAGAATAAGTGTCCATTCCTGGGGCACACATCAGCTCACGCATCAACTGCAGTGAGCAGGAGAGTGCTCCAGAAGCAAACTGGTGTCAGCGCTAAAACACCCTGCAGGGAAGCCCACCTAAAGCACATGCAGGTGCTGGGCAGGCGCTCCACAGGACGGCTGTGGAGTGGGGCGAATGCAGACCTAGGATCTATCTATTAGGAACCTTCAGAGTTCAAATCACACTTCTAAACAGGGAGCATGAACAACTTAAATTGAACACCTGAACTTGTACATTTTATACTAAATCGGACATTCTGTAATGCCCTTTATAGGGAAAACACTTTACTGGAAAGGCTTTTCTCTGTCAACTTTTGGTGTGTATTGGACGCTCAATGATATTTTTGTTCAAAACCTGAATCAAAATTTATTTCTGAGAAAAATGGTGACCTGAGCAACCACAGAGGTGGGAGTTTCCATTTGGAGCAGACTGTTAAGGCAGATAATTTCAACTCTATTTATGCCTCTCAGTATTTGAAGCATGTGGGTTTTTCACTAAACAACATCACAATACACTTCATTTCAGGTACTCATCAAACAAATTAAACAGTGAAAGGTTTAAGAAAAACATGAATTTGAGAGAAAGTCTAGTTATTCATCTCTCTGGGATTTCCAGAGTCTATACTTACATTAAGAGGAATCATTAGGAAGTAAGAACATAGATCACTTTGGCTCTGTTTCAAGTAGTAAAATCTTTATAGAATCAAGATTTAATATTACAGCTCCCACTTCTGTAGATCATGAAAATGGTACGATCAAAAGTGTGTGCTTCTCTTGTGGCTGTGACAGTAGGAGGCCAACCCAATTTTCATACTTAGTAAATAATTCATCTTGGTCTGAAAATATATCTTTATTTTTAAAAGCTTTTCAAAAATTATTTTATTTTATAATGTACTTTATTGGTGTACCACCTCAAATTCTATAAAAAGCAGAGGAGAGGGTTCAGGGACGATGGCAGAACAGGAATCCCTGTCCTACTTGGACAGTATCCGCACAGGCAGAATCTGATGTAACTACAGTGGAGTTCTGGAGTCAGTTGATGGCTTGCAACTTCCTGGGGGGCAGGGGAAAGCTTGGACAGTGAACTGCAATTAATTTTGGAGAAATTAAGACATTCCCAGGTTTAAAAAAAAGTTAAGGGAGTTCATTACATTTAGACCTGCTGTAAAGGAAATGCTCAAGGGAATCCTGCAGGTTGCAATAGAAGAACATTGTAACTCGATGTCATTTGAAGAAGTAAAGGTCTCAGTAAAGGTAAACACAAGACAATTATAAAAGCCAGTATAATTGAACAATTGCTTAAAAACTCTACTTTTTGTTTTCTACATGATTTAAGAGACTAACATACTAAAACAAAACGGTTATTGGCCTAAAAACTAGTGTTACTGTAACTTTGGATTTCAATTCCACACTTTTCCTACATAAATTAAGAGACCAATGCATTTAAACGTTTATTACTGGGACTTCCCTGGTGGCACAGTGGTTAAGAATCTGCCTGCCAATATAGGGGACACGGGTTCGAGCCCTGGTCCGGGAAGGTCCCATATGTCGCGGAGCAACTAAGCCCATGCGCCACAACTACTTAGCCTGCACTCTAGAGCCCGGGAGCCACAACTATTGAAGCCCGTGTGCTTAGAGCCCATGCTCCACAACAAAAGAAGCCACCATAGTAAGAAGCCCGTGCACCACAACGAAGAATAGCCCCCGCTTGCTGCAATTAGAAAAAGCCCATGCACAGCAACAAAGACCCAATGCAGCCAAAAATAAATAAATGTATTAAAAAATGTTTATTACTATATGTTTTGGGTCATACAATGTATAAAGATATAATTTTGGACATCAACAACTGAAAAAATGGTGGGACAGAGCTGCACAGAAGCAGTTTTGTATATTACTGAAATTAGGCTGGCATACAAACTAGAGCATAATAACTTTAAGATATCAAATGGAATCCCATGGTAACCACAAAGAAAATAGCTATAGAATATATACAAAAGGAAATGAGATAGGAATTTTAAAGTATCACTACAAAAAATCAACTGAGCACAAAATAAGACAGTAAAGCAGGAAATGAGTAACAAAAAAGCTATCAGACATATGGAGAATAAGAGAGATGAGAAACGTTCCTTCTTATCAGTAATTACTTCAAATACAAATGGATTAACTCTCCAATCAATGACAGAAATAGGCAGAATGGGTGAAAGAAATGATCCAACTACTGCTGTCCACAGGAGATTCATTTTAGATCAAAAGACACAAATAGTTTGAACATGAAAAGATGGATAAAGATATTCCACACGAACAGTCACCAAAAGAGAGCAGAGGTGGCTATATTAATATCAGACACATAAAATTTAAATCAAAATGGATATAAGAAACAAAGAAGGGCATTATATATTAATAAAAGGTTCATTACGGCAAGAGATATAACAATTATAAACATCTACAAACCTAAAAGCAAACCATCAAGATATATGAAACAAAAACAGACAGCTCTACAACAATAAGAGGAGACTTTGATATTACCTTTTCAATAATGGGCAAAACAACCAGACAGAAGACAACCATGGAAAGAGAGGACTTAACACAATAAACCAAAGAGCTCTAAGAAACATACAGAGGAATATACAACCACAACAGAATACACACTCTTCTCAAGAGCACTTGGGTCATGTTCCAGGGCAGACCATATTTTAGGCCACAAATTAAGTCTCAATAGATTTAAAAAGATAGATAACATACAAAGTATCTTCTCCAAGCACAACAGAATGAATAGAAGAAAAACTGGAAAACCTATAAATCTGTGGAATTTAAACAGTGCCCTCTTAACCAACAGATCAAAGAAGAAACTACAAGGAAAATCAGAGAATATTTAGACACAAATGAAAATGAAGACAATATAACCAAACCTAAGCGGATACTGCCGAAGCAGTGTTAAGGCAGAAATTTATAGCTATAAATTGTTATATTAAAAAACAAGAAAGGTCTCATGCCAACAACCTAATTTGACAACTTAAGGAATGAGAAGACAAAGGACAGACTAAACCCAAAGGTAGCAGAAGGAAATATTAAAGATTAGAGCAGAGATAAATAAGTAGAGAATAGAAAAATAGCAGAGATAAACAATGAAACCAGACGTTGATTCTTTGAAAAGACCAACAAAATTGACAAACCTCTGGCTAGATGGCCTAAGAAAAAAGAGGGAAGTATCAGATTACTAAAATCAGAAATGGAAGTGGGGACATTTACTACTGATTCTACGGAAATTAAAAAAAAAATTATAAGAGAGTACTATGAACAACTATACAACAACAAACTGCACAACCGACAAGAAATGGAAAAATTCTATTTCATGGAATTTGAAACACAAGCTATCAAGAAGGAACATGAACTCTATGAAGACTAAATCACAAAAAATAGAAAATCTGAATAAACCTGTAACTGGCAAGAAAGACAAATCAGTTAAAAAAAAAATCAAGAAGATGTTAAAAAAAAAAAAATCCCAACCAAAAAAGGCCCTGGAACTGATGGCTTCACTGCTGAATTCTATCAAACGTTTAAAGACGAAATAATACCAATCTTTCTCAAACTTCTCCAAAAACTGAAGAGGAGGGAACACTTTCTAATTCATTCTTGGAGGTCACCAAAACCTTGATACCAAAGCCAGACAAGGATACTGTAAGAACAAAAAACTACAGACCAATATCTCTTTTGAACACTGGTGCAAAAATACTCAACAAAATACTAGCAAACCAAATTCAGTAGCATATTGAAAGGCTTATGCATCATGACCAAGTTGGATTTATTCCTGGAATGCAAGGATGGCTCTACATATGAAAATCAAGCAATATAAAACATCACATTAAGAGAACGAAGAGAAAAACCCCAGATGATCATCTTGGTCGATGCAGAAAAAGCATCTGACAAAATTCAACATCCTTTCATGATACAAACAATCAATAGACTAGAAATAGAAGAAAAGTTCTCAACACAGTAAAAGCAATATACAAAAACCCACAGTGGGGAAGTAGCCACATAGCACAGGGTGATCAGCTCGGTGCTTTGTGACCGCCTGGAGGGGTGGGATAGGGAGGGTGGGAGGGAGGGAGACGCAAGAGGGAAGAGATACGGGAACATATGTATATGTATAATTGATTCACTTTGTTATAAAGCAGAAACTAACACACCATTGTAAAGTAATTATACCCCAATAAAGATGTTAAAAAAAAAAAACCCACAGTGAACATCATACACAACTGTGATAGACTAAAAGCTTTTTCTCTAAGATCAGGAACAAGACAAGGATGCCTACTTTCACTACTTCTATTCAACACAGTGCTGGAAGTTCTAGCCAGAGCAATTAGGCATGAAAAAGATATAAAAGGCATCCAAATTGGAAAGGAAGAAGTAAAATTATCTCTGTTCACAGATGATGTGATCGTATATGTAGAAAACCCTAACAATTCCACAAAAAACTGTTAATAAATCATAAATGAATTCAGCAAAGTAGCAGGATAAAAAGTCAACATGCAAAAAGTAAGTTGCATTTCTATACACTAAAAGAAAAATCTGAAAAGGAAATTAAAGCAATTCCATTTACAATAGCATCAAAAAGAATAAAAAACTTAGGAATTAACTAAGGATGTAAGAAACTTGTACAATGAAAACTATAAAACACTGCTGAAAGAAATTAAAGAAGAAATAAATGGAAACACATCCCTTATTCACAGATGTCAATACTACCCAAGACTATCCTGATTCAATGCAATCTATATCAAAATCTCAATGATACTTTTTGCAGAAATAGAAAAGCCTATTGTAACATTCATACGAAATCTCAAAGAAACCTGAGCAGCCAAAACAGTCTTGGAAAAAGAACAACAAAGTCAGAGGACTCACACTTCCTGATTTAAAAACTTAGTACAAAGCTACAGTAATCAAAACAGTGTAGTACTGGCATAAAGACAGACATAGAGAAAAACAGAACAGAATATAGAGCCTAGAAATAAACCCTCACATATATGGTCAAATGATTTTTTAAAAAAATTTTTCACTAATTTATTTATTTTTACCTAGACTTCACATGCAATTGATTTGATTGACTGACTCATTGAGGTATAATTGACATACATTATATTAGTTTCAGGTATACAATATAACATACATATGTGTATGTATTGCAAAATGACTACCACAATAAGTCTAGTGAAGACAGCTGCTAAGATTTACTCTTTTAGCAACTTCCAAATACGCAGTACGGTATATCATTATCTATAGTTTCCATGCTGTACATTACATACGCAGGTCTTATTTATAATTGGAAGTCTGTACCTTTTCATTCCCTTCACCCATTTTGCCCATCACCAATCTGTTCTCTGTATCTATGAGCTTGGTTTTCTTTTTTTAAGATTCCACATATAAGTAAAATCATACAGTATTTGTCTTTCTCTGCCTTATTTCACTTAGCATAATGTCCTTCAGGTTCATTCACGTTGTCTGAAATGGCAGGATTTCCTTCTACTTTATGGCTGAATTATATTCCATTGTGTGTGTATGGGGGAGGGTGTGGGTAGGTGGGTGGGCATATTACATTTTACTTATCCATTCATCTGCCAATGGACACTGATGTTGTTTCCATATCTTGGCTATTGTAAACAATGCTGCTATGAACACGGGGGTGCAGATATCTTTTCGAGTTAGTATTTTTATTTTCTTCAGAGCAATACCAAGAAGTGGAATTGCTTGATAATATGGTAGTTTTATTTTTAATTTTTTGAGGAACCCCCATACTGTTTTCCATAGTGGCTGCACCACTTTACATTCCCACCAGCAGTGCACAAGGGTTCCCTTTTCTCCACCCTCTCATGGACACATGTTATCTCTTGTCTTTTTGATGATGGTCATCCTGACAGGTGTGAAGTGATAGCTTACTGTGGTTTTGATTTGCATTTCTCTGGTGATTAGTGATGTTGAGCATATTTTCATGTATCTGCTGTCCATCTGTATGTCTCTTTCAGAAAAATGTCTATTCAGATCCTCTGCCCATTTTTAAGAAATAATTGTTTGTTTTTCTGCTATTAAGTTGTATGAGTTCTTCATATATTTTGGATATTAACCCATTATCAGATATATGATTTGTAAATATTTTCTCCCATTCAGTAGGTTGCCTTTTCATTTGTTAACGGTTTCCTTTGCTGTGCAGAAGCTTTTAGGCTTGATGTAATCCCACTTGCTTAACTTTTGTTGCCTTTGCTTTTGATGTCAAACTCAAAAAATTGACAAGACCGATGTCTAGGAGTTTACCCCTATGTTTTCTTCTAGGACTTCTTTGGTTTCAGGTCTTACATTCAAGTCTTTAGTTCACTTTGAGTTCATTTTTATGTGTGGTGTAGAAAATTGGTCCAGTTTCATTCTTTTGCATGTGGCTGTCCAGTGTTCCAAGCACCATTTATTTAAAGACTGTCCTTGCCCCACCATATATTCTTGGCTCCTCTGTCATAAATTAGTTGACATATATGCATGGGTTAATTTTGGGGCTATTCTGTTTCATTGATCTACGTGTCTGCTTTTGTGCCAGTATAATAATACTGCTTGCATTACTGTAGCTTTGTAATGTCAGGGAGCATGATGTCTCCAGCTTTGATCTTTTTCAAGATGGCTTTGGCTATTGGGGGTCTTTTGTGGTTCCATACGTATTTTAGAATTGTTTGTTCTATTTCTGTGAAAAATGCCATTAGAATTTTGATAAGGATTGCAATGAATCTGTAGGTTGCTTTGGGTAGTATGGCTACTTTAACAATATTAATTATTCTAACCAAGAGTATGGAATATCCATTTATTTGTGTCTTCTTCAATTTATGTCATCAATATTTTATAGTTTTCAGTGTACAGGTCTTTCACCTCCTTGGTTAAATTTATTCCTAGGTATTTTATTCTTTTGATGCAGTTATAAATAAGATTGTTTCCTTAATTTCTCTTTCTGATATTTCATTATTAGTATACAGAAACACAACAGATTTCTCTGTATTAATTTTGTTATCCTGCACTTTACTGAATCATTTATTCTAACAGTTTTTGGTGGAGTTTTTAGTGTTTTCTATACATAGCATCATGTCATTTGCAAATAGTGACAATTTTACTTCTTCCTTTCCAGTTTGGATGCCTTTTATTTCTTTTTCTTGCCTAATTTCTCTGGTTAGGACTTCCAGTACTATATTAAATAAGAGTGGTGCAAGTGAGCATCCTTACCTTGTTCCTGATCTTAGAGAAAAGCTTCAGCTTTTCACTGTTGAGTATGATGTTAACTGTGGGTGATCAAATGATTTTTGATATGGGTGCCAAGACCATTCAACGGGGAAAGGACAGTCTTTTCAACAAATGGTGCTTGGAAAACTGGATATCCACATGCAAAAGAATTATGTTGGACTCTTACCTAATACCATAAACAAAATTAACACAAAATGGAGCAAAGATATAAATATAAGATCTAAAAAATAAAACTTTTAGATGAAAATATGGGACAAAAGTTCACAACATTGGATTTGGAAATGTTTTCTTGGATATGACACTGAAGGCAAAGGCAAAAAAAATTAGACTTCACAGAAATCTTAAAATTTTGTACATCAAAAGACACTATCCATAGAGTAAAAAGGCAACCCAAAGAAAGGGAGAAAATATTTGCAAATCATATATCTGATAAGGGATTAATATTCATAATATACAGAGAACATCTAGAACTCAACAAGAAAACAATCAATTCAAAAACAGCAAAGGACTTGAATAAACATTTCTTCAAAGAATATATACAAATGACCAATAATTCCATGAAAAGATGCTCAACATCATTAATCTTTAGGGAAATGCAAATCAAAATTACAATGTGATATCACCTCACATCCATTAGGAAGGCTACTATTAAAAACAAACAAACAAACCAACAGGGAGTTCCCTGGTGGCCTAATGGTTAGGATTCCAGGCTTTCACTGCAGTGGCCTGGGTTCAATCCCTGGTCAGGGAACCAAGAGCCCACAAGCCCTGCGGCGCGGCTCTTCCCCTGCCAAAAAAAGAGGACATTCAAAAGAAAAAAAAAAAAAAAAAACCAATGGAAAATAAAATACAAGTGCTGGTAAGGATGTGGAGATATTGGAAACTTTGTGCACTGCTGGTGAGAAGGTAAAATGGAACAGCTACTGTGGAAAACAGTACAGCAATTCCCCAGAAAATTAAAAATATAATTACCACATGACCCAACAATTCAACTTCTGGATATACACTTAAAATTGCTGAAGGCAATGTCTCGAAGAGATATTTATACACCCATGTTCACTGCAGCATTATTCACAATAGCTAAAATGTGAAAGCAACTCAAGTGTCCATTGATAAACGAATGGATAAGCAAAATGTGGTAAATACATACAATGAAATATTAACTCAGCCTTAAAAAGGAATTCTGATATATACTTCAACATGGATGAACCCTGAAGACACTATGCTAAGTGAAAATAAGCCAAACACAAGAAGACATATACTGTATGATTCCACATAAACATGGTACCTAGAATAGTCAAAATCATAAAGACAGAAAGTAGAGTGGGAGTTGCTGCAGGCAGGGGTGGTTTCAGTTTTGTGAGATGAAATGACTTACAAAGATGAGTGGTGGTGAGAGCAGCACAGAATTCTGAACGTGTTTAACACCACTGAGTTGTACACTTGAACTGGGTAAATGGTAAATTTGTGGTATATGTATTTTACCACAATTAAAAATTGGAAAAAAAAAAGTAAATGGAGTAAGAGAACTAAATGAAAATTATGCAAACCCAGCAGTCAGGTGGATAATAGGTGAAGGGCTTCCTGAGGCCAGAGAACTTAACCGTGTCTTTTTTTTTTTTTTTAACATCTTTATTGGAGTATAATTGCTTTACAATGGTGTATTACTGTCTGCTTTATAACAAAGTGCATCAGCTATACATACACATATATCCCCATATCTCCTCCCTTTTGCATCTCCCTTCCACCCTCCCTATCCCCTCTAGGTGGTCACAAAGCACCGAGCTTATCTCCCGGTGCTATGTAGCTGCTTCTCACTAGCCATCTATTTTACACTGGTAGTGTATATATGTCCATGCCACTCGTCCCAGCTTACCCTTCCCCCTCCCCGTGTCCTCAAGTCCATTCTTTACATCTGTGTCTTTATTCCTGTCCTGCCCCTAGGTTCTTCAGAGCCTTTTTTTTTTTAGTTTCCATATATATGTGTTAGCGTATGGTATTTGTTTTTTTCTTTCTGACTTACTTCACTCTGTATGACAGACTCTAGGTCCACCCACCTCACTACAAATAACTCAATTTCATTTCTTTTCATGGCTGAGTAATATTCCATTGTATATGTGAACCACATCTTATTTATCCATTCATCTGTCGATGGACACTTAGGTTGCTTCCATGTCCTGGCTATTGCAAACAGAGTTTCAATGAACATTGTGGTACATGACTCTTTTTGAATTATGGTTTTCTCAGGCTTAACGGTATCTTGACAAGGACATTGCCTGAGCTGTGAGGGTCCTAATTCTGGTGACACACATAGTAGTTCCATCATTCTTTGATAGGAAAAAGCATCATTTCAGAGGCAATGAGCAGCGTGCTGGCAAGTTATAATGAGACCCATGTTAAACAAGTGAGAAACTCCAGTGCACAGAGTTTTATAATAGAATACTGGGATTTGAGAACCAGCAAGAAAAACATAGGCAGTTTTTAAATTAGAGGTTAGGGAAGCTCTGTTTACATAAAAAAATAGCTGGAACATCTGGAAATAATCAGTCAGCCTAGCTAACTATTGAAATGGTCACGCATTTTAGAGCTTGAACAAAATGCACATATATCGCTCTCTCTCTCCGTGTTTTGCTGCTAGGCCCCACTAGAGCCCTATACCCATAAGAATGAAAACTGACCATTGCTTTGTGGCTTGCTAACTACTATTACGCAGACTGTGTTTCTCACCTTCACTCCAGCTAGCATCCCAGTCGTGGACACACTAAAATCAAGATAGGCTAGTGTGTCTGGGTTGGAAGGTTTGTAGATCTGGGCAGGCCGCTTCTTTGGCAAATCATCTAGAGAGCAAAACAAAGCTGTTAGCATCTCTGACTTAATGGAAAAGCAGATAAGCAAACAAACATATCAGCGAGTTGGAGGACGAACCTGTGTCCAGTATCGGGGGCCAGGCCCTGACGTCTACAGCTGCAGCTGCCTCCCTGGACCGTAACAATTTACAGATCAGTTGTGTTGTCATCAAACAGGCGGAGCGGCTCACCTGAGGGTCAGAGAACAAGGAATGGAGAGGAGGAGGGTAAAGGACGGGGATGGATGCATGCTCACGTGCCAGCTGTGCACCACGTGGAGGCCATGAAGCTCGCAGCACAGGCTGGGCACCAGGAGCACAGCTGCCTCACAAGGGGCTGTGCTGGCCAATGGAGTCCCACATGACCAGGAATCTGACCACGGAGCACACAAGCAGACCTTGTGGGGACTGAGGTCCCTGGCAGTATCCCCAGTGTGATGGTCACACTCGGAAAGCAGCATCCAAACTACCTGCTCTCACTGTTAGCTCCGTCCCCCAGAAATGCACACATTTACACACACAGTACCATCTACCAGAGTGACAACCTTGAGGGTCCTCCAACACAACTACAGAGAAGTATTCATTTGTGATGTCCCTCATGGTTCCTCCTCCAAGGGAAAAACATATCCTAATCCTTTTAAACTTCCCCAGGCAAAAAAAAATTAAATCAAATCTATACTTTCAAAAAGGAACAGGATGCTTCTCAATCTTGAGAAAAGAACCTTTAAAAATGTATGACTTTCCCACTTGTTTTGGTCTGCTCCTTGGGCTTGGTAGGGAAGCTCCCAGTGTCCAGAGGGATGCCCTCTCTGGGCATCAATTCCCACGCATTGTGGCAAAGCTGCTCTCTAGCCCCTAATTCTACGCACAAGCTGCTATCTTCCTTCCAGAACGAGATGGCCAACTCCTAGAGGGAAGAGGCTGAGTCCCACTCCACCGCTGGGACCGCCGACTCCCATGCAATCCCATGCCTGCACCCAGCCCTTCCCCGGGAGCCCAGGCTCTGTGATCTGCAAGCCCAACACTCAGGCGCAGACACCCGCAGGCAGCGTTACCTCCACGATCATCTTCACGGTTGGCAGCGTGGTTGCGATGTTCTGTGGGTGTGGAGGACGGACGGTTATTGGCACACAGCCTGCATACAGGCAACCATAAAATGCTGCGATAAGGTCTATTCCTACATGGGGAGAAAAGCAAAAGTTCTCACTTGAAACAAAACAAGCTGTTTAATGGCCATCATCCCTGTCAGCAGAATCACCAGCTGGAAACAGTCAGACGGGTACAGCAGTAACTGAGACCTTGAATAGACCTGTCCTCCTCCCTGTGGGTCTGTTAAACTTCAGGGGTAACTCCCACCTGGCCTGTTCTTTTAGGCACAGGAAGCCAAAGCAGCCCAGAAGCTTGATTGCTCTCATTTCTCTAAGGAATTACTCAACTTTCTGATTATCAATTCAGTAGTCAAGGATTTAACTACTATTGATTAAATGAACTACCTCAGATAGCTAATAAAACAAATTTAGATACAAAAGTCGTTGTGAACTACCGCTTTATCTGCGTCCCTACTATTAGTGGTATAGCACGTAGCACAGTCCGCACAAGTGAGGCAGGAGAGACAGTGTCCATTTTTGGTGGTAACACACAAGGTCATCGAGCACCAACATGTGCAGTGAAGGGTCACTCGGGCAAGGGCTGGTCTTGCATGGCCCTGCTTCTTACCTGGTGGGTAGACCAGAGCGACGTGGTCCCCATCCTGCAGGTGCCCTCTCTCCATCAGCATCACGGCTATCTTCTCAGCCCGCTTGTGCAGCTGGACACACGTCAGCGAGTTTGCTATTGTGCCCTGAGTAGCACAGGAACAAGCAGGTAAGATTTTTTTTTAATATGACAGCTTTGAGGTGCAGTTCATATACCATACAACTCACTTATTTAAAATGTGCAGTTAAATGGATGTATCTGCAGAGTTGGGCAACCACCACCACAGTCAGCTTCAGAATGTTTCTGTCACCTCCTCAGAAGACACCCCCCCCCACTGTTAGCATTCACTCTCCTTTCCTCCCCACTGACTAAGAAGTACAACACCGAAGAGGCATCTAGATACGTTTGTATTAAAAAGAAATATTTAAAAAACAATGACTTGACTTGAAAAAACAGCTAAAATCACAAAAAAAATCAATCTAGTAATTCTGGGACTTAAGTGTAATTGTCATGGGCAATAAGAATTAGTCGTAAATCTGCAGGACTCACACTATGAAAAGTAAGACTAATTGAAACTGCTTTTAAGAAAGACCACATCGAAAGTCAGGGAGGTCAGAAAACAAACAAACCCCCAGAAAAGCAACAGTCAAAAAACCCCCAAAAAACACAAAAGAAAAAAAGGGAATTGTCAAATTCATTTAATGTAGATTTTTAAATATGCAGGAGCAAATGTAAAACACACTTGGATTGAAAAGTACCATAAAAAAGCTTTGTAGGCGAAAATCAGTAGCAAAGTAGGTACTAAGAGATATCAAAATACATGATGTTTACTCTTTAAAGAAAAGCAAGAATGAACTGCAAATTATAAACATACAACTATCCAAAAAAAGTTTCTCTTGAGAATGCACTTTTCATTTGCACATATTCCCAGGTGAGAAGAGATCACTGTCTACAGCTATTTAAAAACTGCTTCTTTATTATCAATTCCTACTTTAAAGGGATGAACAGGGTGAGGGACCTTTCCTTAAGCAACAGGCAAACTGGCCAGGAGTGTCAGGTGAGGAAGACCCTGCAGCTGAAGAAACGATGGTGGACAATTGGGCCAGATGCTTTTATTTAGGTGGGGAGCTTCCAAGGAGGGTAAATGAGCTGGTGGGTGACACGGAAAAGACTGTCGCCTGAGCAGAAAGAAGTCAACAGGAAGGTGGTGTGAGCAGTTGGCTGTGTGGGAGGAGAAACGTGGACAGGAGAGACCAGAACCTTTGGGGCCGTTAAAGGACACTGGTGACCTGGTGACTTGAGGTGTGGGAAGAGACATTAGAATTCCCACCCAACTGGAACACGTGCACAAGGTGGGCGGGAACCGATGGGAGTGAAAACCATTTAAAAGGCATCAGGAGGTATATACCAGCAGCCGGTGTTTGCCTAAAACACTCACGAGATCACTGACGGCCATATCTACCCTGGGAAGCAGCAGGCTCTCTCCATAACCGGGGCCCAGGGCCGCAGAAGCCCGGCAAAGGGAGGCTGCCCAGGCAGCTGCCAGCCAGGTTCTGGCCCCTTCCTGCTGAGCTGGCACTGGCCTCTCCCACAGTGGACAGGATTAGCTTACATTTCTCTGATTTGAACTTTCTCATCGTATATATTTTCCTTAATTACCTTCCTTCTAAGAAAGGTTAAAAAATAATAGAAAAAGATATATGAAATGGAAGAGCCAGAGAGCAGAATGTGGCAAAGCTGGGTAAACACAGAAAGATCCTCGAGACTGGCGTCTAGAAACCCAGCCCAAACCTGAGAACCTGGTGCCTTCTCCACTGGACTGTTCCTCTGAGCAGTTACTCCTGGGGAACACACCTGTCGCATGAACCAAAACACACACTCAAAAGGACCCAAAAGTCCTGTGAGCTCTTCTAAGTGAAGATGGGGCACCAGCCCCCAGCACAGCTAAGGTGAGGCCCATGCCAGGCCTCCTGACATGCGCACACCAGCTGTCCTGGAGGGAAACCAGCACTGTGCTCCTGGTTGTTGCTGGGGACCAGCTGTGCTGCTGGTGGGGTGGCAGTGTGCCACAGGGGAGTCCCACCACCACCCTGCTGTCCGCTGGTCGTTAGCCAGTCTTATCTTAAGCAGTAAGCATTCTCTGACTGAGCTGTTCAACTTCTGGGACTGATCTTCTCCCCATTATCCAGAGAGCAGACACTGATCCCCTATCATAACCAGCTTTGTTGTCACACAACAAAGCCTATGAGATTTGAGAGGCACCAGTGACTCACAACCAGCAGCCATATGTTTTGACTCTGTTTATGAAATTTCCACCTACGGGTACTTTAAAATGGTGACATTTAATTGGCATTATGTCCTTTAGGAATCTCCGCGAATGTTTCACAATACCCTTTGCCACCCTACGGGCTTTACCCCAGACGGGAGGAGGGCCCCTCTGGGCAGTCGGTTGCCAGCGAGCCCAGCCCAGCCTCTTTCCTCCACCCCAGCCTGCAGGCTCCACTGGCTTCACTGTGGCTCCCGGCAGGCTCCACGTTGAGGGAGCCAAATGGGATACAGGCCTCATCCAGCCCCGGACTGTGCATCACCACTGGTTATGGGGAGTCTCAATACCGCCTTTCACCTCGGGAGAAACACCACTGATTTTCAATCACACATTTCATTTTCCAAAGTGCTTGCTGTCATAAAAACATGAAATGCTGTTTATCCTCAGGTCAATGGTTACCTGGCATCCTCATCAACATTCATGGGAAAAGTTGGGTTTACACTGCCTAAGAAGAATGTTCTAGGAAAAAGCACCTCACAGGAAATTAAGGCTAACTTTTCCTAAAAGAAGCCTCGGCCGGTATCATGACAGAATGGCAATGCAGGGTAACCCACCACCCAATCCCTATTCTAAAGACCACAGATTTCAGTATCAATGACTGCAAATGTAGCACCATTTTAAAGTTTTACATTAAATTAAATAATGACAGGTAAAAAACATACTGAGGAATGAAGAACAAGCCAAACAGGATTCACATTTTTAAATTCTCAAAAAGTAAAAAAAAAAAAAAATGTTGGAAGAGTTGGCTGGTGTTTCTCTTAAAAAATATAACAGGGCTTCCCTGGTGGCGCAGTGGTTGAGAGTCCGCCTGCCGATGCAGGGGACATGGGTTCGTGCCCCGGTCCGGGAAGATCCCACATGCCGCGCAGCGGCTGGGCCCGTGAGCCATGGCCGCTGAACCTGCGCGTCCGGAGCCTGTGCTCCGCAACGGGAGACGCCGCAACGGTGAGAGGCCCGTGTACCGGAAAAACATAAAAAATAACAGATGCTCTTCTGTATGTAAGTAAGTTCTAAGAATGTAAGTCTTCCATGATTTGCAGTGAATCACATCCTCACTTCCTACTATAAACCTCTCATAACAACTCTGATCCTATCGACTGCATTGCCGTGGAGGAGGGCATATGAGTGAATACTGTGAAAAGACAGGAAGCCAACGGGTAACCGTTTTAAGGGAGACACGACCAAGTTGGGGAATTCACAACCAACGGAAGGGGCTGTCCAGGACAGAGGAAGCCTGGAAGCGCATTGGGGCCCTATGCTGGAAGGACAGTGTTTGGGTATATTGAGTAAAACACATTATTAGAATGAATTTCACCTGTTTCTTTATACTTTTTTTAAATATTGCTTTTAGAAAACATTAAATTGTGTGTGTGGCTTGCGCTGTATTTCTATTGGACAGTGCTGAACTAGAAGGTTGAGTGAGTGGAAATGACACTGTAACCACCATGGAAATGATGCTCTTGACCTTTGGTTCAGGTTGAACACTTGTCATAAGTGTGCACATGGGGTTGGAGAGGCTGGGAATGAACACAGATGCCTGGCTCTGATATGACCCTTCCAGCTGTTTGGATGTAGCTGCCTTCACATCAGCAGAGCCTCAGGAGATAAGGTCATGTCTGAAGGGAGGCTGTTGTAGACCACGCTGTCCCTGCGCTGACCTGAAGTAAACTTTCTCATGGCCTTGACCTCCACAGCTCACCCCATCAGACCTTCTGTTGCTGCTGACGAAGCCCTTCTAGAATACAAGTCATTTCTGGTGAACACATTTCTCCTAATGATCCAATGTCTAGCCACAGAAAAGGACAGTGAACTCAGGGTCTGGAAATGGGGTTGATCTGCCCTGCACATTGCCAGTTCCCAAGCGAGATGCAGTTAGCATGGCTGTTTTCCTCCCACTGACAGGACTATAGTCTATGAACATGCCTGAATCATTTTTGAATCTTTGTGTTTGGGACAGCTAAGAAATTTCCTCTTACCCAGAGCTCTGGAGGGGTCAAGCTGCAGGGTAGGGAAAAGGGATGCCGACCCAACTCTCGCCCCCTTGCTGCCCACAGTTCACGGGGGATGGCAGGCCTATCCTGGGGACGTCCTGTCCTACCTCGTCACGTCAGCACCACGGCCCCACTCAGGGAGCTGAGTGAAGGGGCTCTGAGTAGGAGTCCTTCCCAGGGGCTGGGGGACAGGCTGCAGTGTGGCTCCAGCTCCAGCTGCCCCTCTGAAGGTGCTGTTGGAAACCTCTAGAGGCCACGAGAGACTCTGGAGAAAGAAGGGGAAGTCCCCAACAGTCTCCAGGAGACACGCCACGTGCACAGGACGAAGAAAGTCAGAAGAAGCAATTAGAGAGACAGGACAGCACCAACCGGCGACGGTGCCAGGAAAAGAGAGTCTTATCTGTGTTTACAGGCTGAGGAGGAGCCAGAGGAAAGAGACGGACGAGGGCAGCAGGGCAGGCACGTTTCAGATGCGACGCACGGCCTCCTGGTAACCACACGACCGTCGGGCTTGCCCTGCGTCTCACCACCATGCACCTGTGCACAAGAGCATTTATCCTGGGAAGAGGGTCCACTAGGCCCAAGCGTAGGCGCCAAAAGGCAAGGGTAGCAAGCGTTCCTCACAGAGGCTGGGGTGCGGGAGTGCTTTCTAAGACTCTTCCTGGGGTGGTCTTGAACAGACACAGTGAACAAGAAACTGCTGAGGTCAACTCAGCACGCAAGGCAATTCAAGACAAGCTGTGTCAGAGGAGGACCAGAGGTTACTTCTACCAACTAAATCACCGAAAACTTGTCTGTAGCTGGATATCCAAATTATAGGTTCAGGGAGTAACTTATATTGTTGGCATTTCTTTTCACTTGTCCTTAATCTACTGCTTTAAATGACAAGAGGTGCCTTCGCGCACTAAGATTTTGCCATTTTGCAACTCTGAAGAACTTCTTAAAGTTGCAAGTACCCATGCTTGTCAAGACGACCTACGTTAAATCTATTTTTCAGGCCTTATTTCCAAAGCAAACACAAAGTTAACAAACGTATTAAAGACTTCTGCATTTAACGTTTATTGTTAGTACTATTTCTTGCCTTACTCTTAAGTACTATTAGGGAACACTATCTGAGGAGTTTGCTTTTCTAATACGAGATGTAAATATGAACTTTAATTATAAAATAGAAATTATTTTCATTCCTAAGAATGAAAGCCTATAACTAAAACATGACTTCTTATAAAAAAAAAAGGAGTTGAGTAATAAAGACATAAATACCTCATAGATCTGCAATTGTTCTGTTGTAGACATTCATCACTCATTTTGAGGAGAAGGGAAATATTGCAAAACAATATTGCTAAAATACACACAAAAATATATGTGTACACACACACACACACACACGCTCAAACCCTTATATTTCAAAGCAACCTTTCTTAGGTGAAAAGGTCTCAGTCAAAATAGCAACAAACAAACAAACAAACAAAAGGATTCAGGTAAGACTGAGGAGAAAGGTTTGAGTGGAGAAAATGATACAGAAGCATGAAATTGTGGACCACACAGGGAACGACCAGGGCACATGGGCGGGGCCTCACCCTACAGTTGAGCAGCGTGTACAGCACGTGATCAGGGGTGGTCTGCGCCCTCCACTGCAGGACCTCCGAGAGGAACAGGAACTGGAACAGAGCACAGCCATTAGGTCTAGACTGTCCTGGGGGGTTGGGCTGGCCTCAACATCCAAAAGTTTAGTCTATCTGGGTGCTTTTAAGGTGGCTTAAGACAGCGAGAGGATAATCCCATATAAATATAATTGACAGAATAAGCAGGTGCTCACAGTGCTTTCCTGACAGTGATTTGGAACTCACTGTGCTTGATTCAGACCCAGGAGTCAGAGGGCTGGTGCCATGCCACCATGAGGGAAGTTTTCTGAAACCTGCCCAAGGATGGGAAGACTCTATTCCCCTTATAGACAGAGTAGCCGACACAGAAAAATCCTGTCTCCTGGGGCTTCCAGAAGATGCAGCAGTGATTTCTGGGGGTTGCAATGACAGAATCAGAGCTACCCTGTTTCAAAAACGGGCTGTCTTAAATTTGTTGTGTTTACAATGGCCATCCCTGAAGTCATTCAATAGCTCTGCAGGTCACACAGGTGACACACACCCACTGACTCAGTCTCTAGTAACAAGGATGGCCCTGTTTAATGTCAGGACACAGCACTAGTGTCAGGATACAGGAAACACCCACATCTTCACCTTAATCCATTTTATGATGGAAATGTACTGTGAGGTGGGGAACATGGTGATCAAGTGCTTTCAGTGAACGTGTTACTACATGTTACCAAATTGGCAACATCTTAAATGGTTGATTTTGTCACATTTCCTGGGAGCCCATTTAGAGTGGGACCACCTTCTGGTGACTCATGAGCTTTCTCAAGGCTGAATGTTCTAATGGGGACTTGTAGCTACGCGTGACAAACTGTGTGTCTGATGTTTAAGTGGAGTGGGGCCCAAGGATTCCTCCTACAGCTCCCAAGGCTGCTTTAAGAATGTCTGGCTCCCAAACCTGGGTTTTGCATTGACGTTTTCTTGAATTCCAACAATCAAAGGACTGAAGCCTCACTGTAAGGTGGCTGTGAGGCAGTGTGAGTGTCAAATCAGGGCTGGAGGGAGAATCAGGAACAAGTGCTTAGGGGATGCTAGGACACGACAGGGATTGCAGACACTGGCCTCAGGTCTGCTAGTCATGGGACTGCATCACCTACCCATGCAGTCCTACAACACTGCACCCTCAGCAAACACGTTTTCCTTATAAAATTACACAGACATCTCTTGCAGGACCAAGAGGGCAGGTAGGAAGAAATGTCATCAATGGTAGATACTGGGCTGCCAGAGAGGGCAAGTGGGAGTTGGTGACGCCTGTGATACAGCATCTGGGCAGGAGTGGAGAAGAGCCCAGGCGGATGTCTGACCCTCAGCTCTCACCTTCCGGGCCTGGTCATTGTCTTCTATCTGGCCCAGGTCTCTGCCGCTGGCCTGTGCGATCCTCTTCCCAGACACCAGGTTTCCCACCATCACAGAGGCAGGGCCGATCTCTGCAAAGAAGCAGCGGCACACACGTGAGGAAAACACGAGTGAAGTTCCTGAGAACATGACTTCTCACTTTGGGAAGAAGCTTACTCTGGGGAAATCCTTTCAAAGACATAGCTTTGAAAAATCTAATTAGAACAGGATTTCAAGTAAGTCACTACCATGAAAATGACAGCAAATATGAACAAGCCTCAAGTAAGGGTACAGAGAAATAATGCTTTCACCAAATTCCCATAAGTGTTCTTCCAGGCCGCTGCCTTTGTTCTCCAGTTAGGGAGATGCTGACATCTATTCATTTAGTATTTGTTAAAAAACAAACAAACAACAAACAGTTTTTTGAAGACAAAGTTATATAACCTCCAATATTTAACAAGAATAGATGAGATAACCAGGTACCATTAGAGAATCCTTTCCTTACAATTGCCAATCACACGAAGCTGCATTTTCTGTGCTGCCTGTAAGAGCGGTGTGGATCCTGGTACCTGCCATGTGCGCCCTGAGGAGGAAGGCGCCCAACCTGGCTCTCAGAGCCTGTTCACTGGGCCACGCGTCCCTGTCATGGGTTCCTAGATGTCTGACAGGTGTCTGAGCGCTGCAGCCCTGCAACGGTCATGCATCTGCCAACGATCCCTCATCATAAATGTCTGTCCTGAATTCTGCTGTCACAAACTGCGTCTCCAACACCTGGGCCCACTGGCCACCGGGTCGAGGCATCTGATGATGGACCAAGGTTAAAGGTGGGAGAAGGAGGTTGGGACAGTGAGTGAGGACACCCCGGGGAGCCGAGACACTCCTGTCGATTCCGTAAGAACACGGCGAGAGCCACGCTGTGGCAATCCCGGTGCTGCTGCTTGCACAGAGGGGCAAAGTCGGCGAGCCTGGTACCTGCTTTCCTCCTGCAGTATCAGCGTCCTCACCTGAATCTGGAGAGACCGCTCACCCCCATCTCATCAAGCTCACTTCTGGGGGTGGCCTGGGGATGGGCTGGTTCCTGTATCTACCGCCAACTGTGCTGTGCCCAGTACCCACCAGCCACCTCTAGCTGTCTCGCCAGGAACTCTGCCCATGCTGCCACTCTTCATCGGTGGAGTGAAGAGTTGTCAGGGCTGGGCCTGTCTCTCCTACACCCTGGACCCACAGCCTTAGGCAGTTCCTGAACCCCTCTGTGGTACGATTTCCTCATTTCCTTGCAAAATGGAGATAAGAGGACGAAATCCATGAGGATGAAATGAGTTAATACATGTAACGTGTGGACAAGCAGCCTGCCTGTGCCAGGCACTGTTGGTTGTCGTCCTAATACCCCAGCCCGAGCTCATCCTGGCTGCCTCCGAGGTCTGTCTGCACATCAAGCCTGGAGGCCTGGGGACCCTCCATCACTACACTGGCAGAAGAGTTGATTCCTCACCACCATATTCTTGCAATGAATTCGTTTTCCTGTGTGCAGCCTTAAAGACTATGATCAATTAGCTGCTAGGAGGATCAAGTCAGATGGTAGATAATTACGTGTTCCCCAAATTGCAAAGCAGCACACAAATGTTTACCACCATGACAACATCACGAGTAGATCTGTACGATTCCTCACAGGCTTCCAGTTGCTGTGACTCATGAAACAGGTATGGAAGCCTTATTCTAATTTGTTCAACAGGAAGCCGTGACCCTGAGAGGTTCTCTGCCAAAGGCCACCCAGGAGGTCTGACAACAGCCAAGAAGGCTAGGCTCAGGCACCGCCAACCCCTCTCCAGCCAAGTGGTCTACAGCCCCTGCTGTCTGGACTCTGCTGCATTCTATCCCATGCTTGGTAGAAAGACATCGCTTAGCGGGAAGCTGACTTGCCTGGGAGTGTGTGATGGGAGACGGGAGGGGAGGGAGGCTGAGAACCGTGGTCAGCGTGGCCCCCACCCAGCTCCAGGGCCATCCCGGGCCTGCACGGCCCTCCAGATGTACCTGGTTGCTTCTGCCGAGGCTTGGGCAGGTTTGTGACGCACGTGTGGGGGCACATCAGGACATTGCAGGGGTGAAGTGAGCCCTCCAGGAAAAGCTGCTTCGTTTCTGACAAATGGATGCCACCGAGTGGGGTTTTGGGGAGGGTGTTTGCTGGAACCAATGCCAGACAATAAACCCCAACCTGATGTATACTGTCGATTGCCTGGAAGGTCGTGAGAGAGGGAACCGTGTTAAAATAGGTATCATGAACAGGCATGGAGCAAATACTCAGACTGTGCAAATCACAAAACACAGAAGCAGGTGCAGCACCCGTGATGCTCCTGGCATGGAGACGCTGAGGTCAGAGGAGGGCAGGCTCGCCAAACTGAGCAGAATACAGTTTTCATAGCACTTGTGGGACACCACACACACAAGAGTTCGCACACTGGGAGAAAAGAAAGCACGCTCTCAAGGCCATAACCAAAAGGTCCTGCTGTGACCTCCACGAGCGAGTGGGAGGCCAGTTCTGCAAACCTCTGAACCCTAAGCCTGGTCTGTTTAGCACCTTCCCTAGAAGGCAACTGTAAGTTTCATGGCTGATGCAATCTCTGGTCAAAAGGAGGGATGATCCAAGAGCACAATGGTGCAAGGAAGCTCACGTGAGCCCAGGAGAGGGGCTCGGGGCAGGAGCGAGCTACCTGCAGCACCCTGCTCATCCACTGGAAGCTGTCCTCCTCCGTGGAGTCCGGCCTCTGCTCAGCCACGATCACGATCCTCTCGTCGTGCAGGACGGTCACCGAAAACACGGCTATTCTGTGGGGACAGACAGAAAATCGCGGTGATCACATGCTGGAGAGGCTCACGAAGGGATTGGCCCTGCCATAAAGCGCTTCGCAGCTGTTACGACTGCAGAGCTCAGGGGTTCCCAGTGCCAACTACCACCTTGACGGGAAATTGCAGCTTCCAACTCCCAGGTGCTCACCCAAGGAAGTGCGGCTTTGGGGGAGAAGCCTGGCAAAGCCGGAGGGCAGAACCACCACACTTCCTGTGGAGGTAGCCCGTGGCTTTGGGTGACGGGCCTCATGCCTCGGGACAGAGGAGTCAAGTGCAGGTATCAGAACTGCTGAAATTTACTGAGCCGTGCGACTTGCATCTTGTACCTGCGAAGCAATAGTCTCCCAATCAGCAGAAATTTGCCATTTGGGAGCTAATGGTTTTCTGCTAGCTGCGTCTGCCTCTCATGGGAAGCACAAAATGTGGCGAATGGCCCTCCAGGGTGCCCTGTGCACGAAGGTGGCTCGGCTACCCCCAACCCCAAGCTCTGCTTCCTCCTGCTCCCACTAGCTGGGCAACTCAGGGTGAGATCCAAAGCAGCTGACTTCCTCCAAATCGGCAAAACCTCAGAAGCCGTGGTCAGCGATCCAGTGTCGGTTGTGTGCCAAGCTGGGGTTGGGGGCACCGCCGGGAAGAAACCCATGGGAGTCAATTTCCAGGCAGTTTGTGGCTCAACTGTTACCTCTGGGTGAATGAGCTGCAGCAAGATAAATGCTTGGCTCTTTTCTCTGTGTAGTTACTTATTAAAAATAAGATTTTCAAATGGACATTCTTATTTAACGTGGAAGAGAATTTAGTGAAAGTATATTTTTGGTGCTCAGAAAAGTTTCATAAAATTGGACATTCAGAACTGCATGGAATCTCAGAAGTAATAGAGTCCAGTGGCTTCATTTTACAGAGGAGGACACCAAGTCCCGTTAGTTTAAGCAATTTTTTGCAGTTTTACACAGAAAGTGTAGTCTGCGGAGAACTGTGCCAACCACAGAGGGCGCTCACCTTCCCCTGTACACGAACTTCATGGGCTCCACGGCCAGTGCTGTGGCCACGATGTCATCGGCGTTGTGTCTGCGCCCACTGACCACCATAAGCCCGTCCATCTTGCCCACCACGAACACGAGGCCCCCAGGGCCGACGAAGCCCAGCAGGCCCGTCCTCACGAAGGGGTACTCGCTGACCGGGGCCCCCGAGCTCGTCACCGGGAACACCTGGGGACAAAGAGCTCTGAGTGCCCAGCAGGGCCCGGCCTCCACCCTCCTCCTTGGAGCCCACTGGTCCTGCTTCCCCCCAGCTGGGTCTCCTCACCTGACCCTGGCTGGAGAAGCCCAGGTCCGCATAGCTGCTGTGAGCGCCAGCCTGCGGGCACCTCCCCTCCCTCCCCAGCTCTCACAGCTCGTCCCACCGGCCCATGCGCAGGGGCCTCTGAAGAGGCCTGCCACAGTCTAACAAACACTAATTCATTCTTCTGCTTATAAAACCACAGCATAAAAATGGTTAAGTGGAGAAGCAAGGTGCATTTTAAATAACATCTGTCAGTTGTAAAGTAATCCCTGTTCATTAAAATGCTATTTTTCCTTATTGGAAATACACTCAAAAGAAAAATATAGAGGAAGCAGGCCCCACCACGGGTTCAAACTCGATCCCTAGTTTCCTCAACCCACCCGACAGATAAGTCGCAAAGAAAAGGAGATAAGTTTTCTTCAGACTGTGTTTGGCTCAGTTTCAGGGGCACTTAGAAACCTGAATCTACATTCAACAAAGCTGCCTGTACAAGGCACCACACCACATGTGTTCACATCTGAAGTTCTACATGTTAATAAATTTATCCCCAAACAACTCATGTTTGCTGACATACAACTTAGTCAAAGTGAGTTCCTTCTAAGGTCAGGCACACTTGGTGAAATGATACGAACTCTGAGAATGCTGGGTTTACTGGGCAGTGTGTGCATGTGTGTGCTAACTGCATGCCACACCCGTGTGCACACGGCACGGACACACACTCGTGTGGTAGAGGTAGATGTGCAGTGTGCATGTCTGGCCGAGGCTGACAGGCCCCAAGGGGGCCGCTGCTCCCTCCCCCAGCACGGCCGTGCACACTCTCCAGCCCCCACCTGTCAGCTGCTGCTCTTCCTAAACAGGTGAGAATGGCAATGAACAAAAAGGCCCCTTTTAAAAAAACTGTACTTGCTCTTTCTCAACTCTGGTTATGAGGTGAAAACAACGCTGCTGAGCCAAATGTATTGAAAACTATAAAAATAACGGCAGGAGAAAGTGCAACCATTTTCATTACTATGAATACGTTTTATTGAGAAATTACCATCTTCCCTTTCACGTCTATTCCACGCACCTGGCAATGGCTGTCTGACGGGGCTCACCTCCCACCTACCTCGAAGGTGTTCTTGGTCATACCCGAGAGGCCGTAGTAGGACGTGCCCGTGGCAACTGCGCACATGCAGAGCTCCCCGACTTCGTCCGTCCTGCACAGCTGGGGAACCCCGTCCGGCTTCACCGAACACATGATGGCTGAACGCAAAACGAAGCACAGTGACGTTAGAGAGGGAGGGAGGGAGGGAGGGAGGGAGTCAGAGAGAAGAAATGAATGAATATGAAAAAGAATCCAAACAAGCAGAAGCAGCATCTGCAGCAAAACCACAGGTGAAAGCCAGCAGGTCCTCACAGTCCCTGAGGCAAGTGAGTTTCCATGTTGCAGCAAAACCTCACATTTTATAGTTGTGACATCAGTAAATAATTCCAATTGCTTTAATTTTAGTGTGTAAATGGCATGTAAAGGGAGTAACCGTTTCTGCCATCCAGACAGGAGGACGACACTTAGAACACGCCTGAGCGTCACTGCCGCATGCTGAGCGTCAGCAGCCAGCCCCCACAGCCTCCCAGATGCAGCCTGAGCCCTGAAACCAACGAGCAGGAGACACTTGCTCAACAGCCTCTCAGGCTTTTCCAAACAGAACGCCTCCCCCGTCCCACGGGAATCTCAGTCTTTGACCTCAGATTCCCCGTCAAGGTGTGCCCTTCAGGGAAGGCTGGCGGATGCTAATTTTCCTGTTTGCAGAGCGCCAGCGATCAGGGCTGAAGCTGGTGTTTCAGGGAGGTGGTGGGTGCACCGAGTGACAGCTGAGCTGGGCAGAAAGAGTCATAAGGCTGCCCCTCATCCCCAGGTTGGTGTTAGGTGACAGGAAGTGCTGTGTCTAAAAAGAGACCCACTCAAAACACGGGAAGATTTCAGCTCACTCATGGTAAGAAAAGTTCAAATTAAAATGACACCAAAGTATTCTTTACCCCTCAAACTGGTAAAAATCAGAAAGTCTGAAAATACACTAGGCATGAGGGAGTGGAGAAAGAGGGGCGTCCCCCGCTAGCAGCAGGAATATCAATCCTTATGATCCTTCTGAAGGACAGCCTCATCAGAGTCACTTGGGTGTGTGCCCTTCACACTGCACGTTTCTAGAACTCTCCCTGTTAGCTCCTCCTCACACCTCTGCAGGCTGGAGCACAGATGAGTTACTGCATCAACCACACTGCAGGGGCAAAAAGTGGAAAATCGCCCAATGGAAAGGGTTTGGATAAACTATTATGTGTTCAAACACCATAATGCTCCTCAGCCTGGAAGGGAATGTGTGAGCTCTTCACGTGCTGCTAACAAACGAGCTTCAAGATTCAAGATATGAGCAGGCACGAAGGGCTCTATTGTTACGTGAAATTTTAAAAAAACAGGAAAAAGAATATGCCAGTGTGTGTGTGTGTGTGTGTGTGTGCGTGTGCGTGTGTGCGTGTGTGTGTGTGTACATGTTGCCTGCATGTCTCCACTGTGGTTGCCTCCAGTGGCTGGAAAGGAGGCTTTTCACTGTACAGTTTTCTCATCTTTTGAGGTTGGAACCATGGGGAACTTCTTTATTTGAAAAAGCAAGAAAGGAATGGAGCCAGGAGGCCTGGCTGAAGCTGCAGCTGAGCTGAGCATGTGCCTGGCTTTGGGGTTAGGTTGTATGTGGATGCGACTGCCCCCTGATGAGGCGAGACAACACCCATGTGCGTGGAGGCTCATCAGTAGAAGGTCCAGACTCTGGAGGAACTGCCCCAGGAAAGGGGCCCACTCCCCGGGGACGCCATGCGACGAGTGAGGAGAGGCAGGGCCAGGGAGGGAGCCCTACAAATCAGACCGGGGCTCCCTCCTGCCAGCAGAGTTGTTCCAGCTGCACTCCCTGGGGCCCCCGCGAGGCCTCAGGAGGTGTCCCAGCACAGGGCAGGGGTGGAAAGGCAAGAGGGCTTCATCAAGGCAGGTCCTTCTGCCGGGAGCTTGTCTGTATGCAACGCGGAAATGATTTCTGTGACTTAAACAAGGGCTCTTGTGCTGCAGGCAAGCTTCCATAAGGGTTTGGCCCCCAGTGCACCAGGACGACCAGCAAGAAGCTGACCTTTGCATGGGGAGAAGTTGCCCAGGTGACTCTGGGGGTGCAGAGCAGCCCCGGGTGCCTCCTGGGGTCCCAGGGTGCATGTGACATAGAGGCCTTTCCTCAGCCTCATGAACATTTTGGGTTTTATCAGGAGGGGCCATGTTACCGCACCTCCTGGGCTGAAGCTTGGTGAACATGGGACCAGACTGGAGGTCAGGCCGAGGTGGGCACGCTCACAGCCGGGGATAGGGATGCCAGCCAGGGCAGCACTGGCAGCTGGTCCCCGGCTGGGCTCTGACTCTGCGCCTGTACCCGCGCTCACCTCCAGGCATCACGAGGCCGACGTCCTGCACGGTGAGGACAGACAGCTTTTCCTCCGAGTCCACCCGGATGACCCCATAGGTCAGCCCGTGCATGGAGAGGACGCCGCGGCCTGGGGGCTGGTTGCTGTCATCGGTGGGCCTGTAACGGCAGTTTGCGTCTGGTTAGAAGCACGTCAGCTGTCTGAACACAGATATGCATGTAAATATGCTGCATGCACACCAAGGTTGCACCTTTGGGCCCTGAAGGCCTCTGAAGGCAGGTGTGGCTGCCATACGTCCCTGTGCTCTTCTCAGCACCTGTTTTCTCTGTTCAAGAGACACCAATGTCTGCTCCTTCTACTTCTGGGCTCCTGAGAAGTGTAGAGACGCCGAGGGACTCCCTTGTCCCCCTGCCCTCCCCTTACATGTGTCCACCAGAGAACGACCAACTCCTTTTCGCACCCACTCCTTTCTCTGCAAGGTTGGATTTCCCAGGTTTGAAAACGGCTAAGAAGGGAGAGTCACGTCTCCAAGAAGGACGATGACAGGAGTGAGCAGAAATGCTAGACCGCCTGTGTGGCCTCCAGGCCAGACGTGCACTGTGTGGGCACAGGCTCAGTACTTGTAAAAATCGGCAATTATTTGGATGAGAGACCACATATAAAGTGCTTGATGGCTGGGGGAAAGTACAGCTTCACCACATCCATGGTCTGCCTTCGCCACCGTCCATGGGCTCCGAGGCTGCCCCGGCCTCACCTCTGCTCTTGTTCTCCCTGCTTCCACGCAGCATCCAGCCCTGCTCTCCCTCCAAACCCCAGCCCACTCCCTCCGGGGCCCTGGCCTCCTTCTTGCCTCTGGCAGACGGCCTCGTGGCCCTCTCCCTCACTGTCCTCCAGGGTGGGCCTGTCTCCATAGCAGGAACCATCTAACTATCTGTCCACGTCTCCTCCAGGAGGGCAGGAGGGTTTTCTTCTGGTCACTGCAGAGCCCCCACCCCTGGACTAGTGTACAGCAATAAATGTCTGCTGACTAGATCAGGGAACAAATAAATTAAAACATTTCTAAGGTCATGGATTTTATCCCTGCAAGCTAAAGATTCTTCAACGTAAGCAAAGTGAGAGAGTGCAGTTTAGGTAAATATCACATTTGTTTCTCTAATTTTCCATATACAAATGCTTAAGGTAGTTTAAGGATCTAAAATATGGACTATAAATAGAAGTTTGGGGCTTCCCTGGTGGTGCAGTGGTTGAGAGTCTGCCTGCCGATGCAGGGGACACGGGTTCGTGCCCCGATCCGGGAAGATCCCACATGCCGCGGAGCAGCTAGGTCCATGAGCCATGGCCACTGAGTCTGTGCGTCCGGAGCCTGTGCTCCACAACGGGAGAGGCCACAACAGTGAGAGGCCCGCGAACCACAAAATAAAATAAAATAAAATAAAAAAAATAGAAGTTTGCTATATGGCTTTAAAGTATCATCAAAGTTTATAATGAAACTAAAACCATGAATGGGAAAACACAGAAGTTAAAATTTGCAAAAAGAGATCTAATTTGAATGAAGTAACTGGTGTATTAAAAAAAGAAGCATATGTTATATGTCAATTATATCTCAATTTAGATAAGTAAAGAAGTATAAGAGTCTGAAAATCTAACTATTCCATCTGTAACAATCAAAAAGAGTAGTGCTAAAAGGATATAAAATGAAAGTCGCCCAAATAATAAGACCCACATGAAACCACCTGGAAATGAGCCCCAAACACTGGAACTGATATTGATCTCCTGGCTTTTTTCTTTTCCAAAGATCCCAACAAATCAACACTTTGAAATGAAAGACAGAGGAGTCCTGCAGGAACCCTCTGCGGCCAGGGCTCCCTCACCCTCGTCCTCGGTCAAGACCCCACATGAGAGTCAGAAATCATAAGCCTAAGTGACTGCTGTAGGCTGAACTGTGTCCCCACAAAAGACACGTCCCCGTCTTAACTCTCTGAACCTTGAATGTGACCTTACTGGGAAACAGCATCTTTGCAGAAGAAGTTAGTTAGGAAGAGATTATGGGTCTGCAAGCCAAGGGTTGCTGGTACCACCAGAAGCCAGAGGGAGGCCCGGAACAGATTCCCCATCAGAGCCCCCAGAAGGAACCAACCCTCCTGACACCCTAATTTCAGACTTCCAAACTCCACAACTGTGAGAATAAATTTCTATTGTTTACAGCCACCCAGTTTGAGGTACTTTGTTATAACAGCCCTAGCAAATGAATTCTCCAGCTAAGTAATATAATTTAAAAGTGCACCTGTTTTAGGACTTCCCTGGTGGTGCAGTGGTTAAGAATCCACCTGCCAATGCAGGGGACATGGGTTCGAGCCCTGGTCCGGGAAGATCCCACATGCCACGAGGCAACTAAGCCTGTGAGCCACAATGACTGAGCCTGTGCTCTAGAGTCCATGAGCCACAACTACCGAAGCCCGTGCGCCTAGAGCCCATGCGCTGCAACAAGAGAAGCCACCACAATTAGAAGCCCACACACCACAATGAAGAGTAGCCTGTGCTCGCCACAACTAGAGAAAGCCCGTGTGCAGCAACGAAGATCCAACACAGCCAAAAAAATAAATAAATAAATTTAAAAGTGCACCTGCTACATCTCAAATAAACAACCTAACCTTACACCTAAAACAATTAGAGAAAGAAGAACAAAAAAACCCCCAAAGTTAGCAGAAGGAAAGAAATCATAAAGATCAGATCAGAAATAAATGAAAAAGAAATGAAGGAAACGATAGCAAAGATCAATAAAACTAAAAGCTGGTTGTTTGAGAAGATAAACAAAATTGATAAACCATTAGCCAGACTCATCAAGAAAAAAAGGGAGAAGACTCAAATCAATAGAATTAGAAATGAAAAAGGAGAAGTAACAACTGACACTGCAGAAATGCAAAGGATCATGAAAGATTACTATAAGCAACTATATGCCTATAAAATGGACAACCTGGAAGAAATGGACAAATTCTTAGAAAAGTACAACCTTACGAGACTGAACCAGGAAGAAATAGAAAATATAAACAGACCAATCACAAGCACTGAAATAGAGAGTATGATTAAAAATCTTCCAACAAACAAAAGCCCAGGACCAGATGGCTTCACAGGCAAATTCTATCAAACATTTAGAGAAGAGCTAACACCTATCCTTCTCAAACTCTTCCAAAATATAGCAGAGGGAGGAACACTCCCAAACTCATTCTACGAGGCCACCCTCACCCTGATACCAAAACCAAAGATGTCACAAAAAAAGAAAACTACAGGCCAGTATCACTGAACATAGATGCAAAAATCTGCAACAAAATACTAGCAAACAGAATCCAACAGCACATTAAAAGGATCATACACCATGATCAAGTGGGGTTTATCCCAGGAATGCAAGGATTCTTCAATATAAGCAAATCAATCAATGTCACAAACCATATTAACAAACTGAAGGAGGAAAACCATATGATCATCTCAATAGATGCAGAAGAAGTTTTCAACAAAATTCAACACCCGTTTATGATAAAAACCTTCCAGAAAGTAGGCACAGAGGGAACTTACCTCAACATAATAAAGGCCATATATGACAAACCCACAGCCAACATCGTTCTCAATGGTGAAAAACTGAAACCATTTCCTCTGAGATCAGGAACAAAACAAGGTTGTCTACTCTCACCACTATTACTTAATTTTGGAAGTTTTAGCCACAGCAATCAGAGAAGAAAAGGAAATAAAAGGAAGCCAAATTGGAAAAGAAGAAGTAAAGCTGTCACTGTTTGCAGATGACATGATACTATACATAGAGAATCCCAAGATGCTACCAGAAAACTACTAGAGCTAATCAATGAATTTGGTAAAGTAGCAGGATACAAAATTAATGCACAGAAATCTCTTGCATTCTTATACACTAATGATGAAAAATCTGAAAGAGAAATTAAGGAAACACTCCCATTTACCACTGCAACAAAGAGAATAAAATACCTAGGAATAAACCTACCTAAGGAGACAAAAGACCTGTATGCAGAAAACTACAAGACACTGATGAAAGAAATTAAAGATGACACAAACAGATGGACAGAGACACCATGTTCTTGGATTGGAAGAATAAACACTGTGAAAATGACTATACTACCCAAAGCAATCTACAGATTTAATGCAATCCCTATCAAACTACCAATGGCATTTTTCACAGAACTAGAACAAAAAATTTCAAAATTTGTATGGAAACACAAAAGACCCTGAATAGCCAAAGCAATCGTGAGAAAGAAAAACGGAGCTGGAGGAATCAGGCTCCCTGACTTCAGACTATACTACAAAGCTACAGTAATCAAGACAGTATGGTACTGGCACAGAAACAGAAATATAGATTAATGGAACAGAATAGAAAGCCCAGAGATAAACCCATGCACATAGGGTCACCTTATCTTTGATAAAGGAGGCAAGAATATACAATGGAGAAAAGACAGCCTCTTCAATAAGTGGTGCTGGGAAAACTGGACAGCTACATGTAAAAGAATGAAATTAGAACACTCCTAACACCATACACAAAAGTAAACTCAATATGGATTAAAGATCTAAATGTAAGGCCAGACACTGTAAAACTCTTAGAAGAAAACACAGGCAGAACACTCTATGACATAAATCACAGCAAGATCCTTTCTGACCCACCTCCTAGAGAAATGGAATAAAACCAAAAATAAACAAATGGGACCTAATGAAACTTCAAAGCTTTTGCACAGCAAAGGAAACATAAACAAGATGAAAAGACAACCCTCAGAATGGGAGAAAATATTTGCAAATGAAGCAACTGACAAAGGATTCATCTCCAAAATTTACAAGCAGCTCATGCAGCTCAATATCAAAATAACAAACAACCCAATCCAAAAATGGGCAGAAGACCTAAATAGACAGTTCTCCAAAGAAGATATACAGATTGCCAACAAACACATGAAAGAATGCTCAACTTCATTAATCATTAGAGAAATGCAAATCAAAACTACAATGAGATCATCTTACACCAGTCAGAATGGCCAACATCAAAAAATCTACAAACAATAAATGCTGGAAAGGGTGTGGAGAAAAGAGAACCCTCATACACTGCTGGTGGGAATGTAAATTGATACAGCCACTATGGAGAACAGTATGGAGGTTCCTTAAATAACTAGAAGTAAAACTACCATACGACCCAGCAATCCCACTACTGGGCATATACCCTGAGAAAACCATAATTCAAAAAGAGTCATGTACCACAATGTTCACTGCAGCTCTATTTACAATAGCCAGGACATGGAAGCAACCTAAGGGTCCATCCACAGCTGAATGGATAAAGAAGATGTGGCACATATATACAATGGAATATTACTCAGCCTTAAAAAGAAACGAAATTGAGTTATTTGTAGTGAGGTGGGTGGACCTAGAGTCTGTCATACAGAGTGAAGCAAGTCAGAAAGAGAAAAACAAATACTGTATGCTAACACATATACATGGAATCTAAAAAAAAAAAAAATGTTCTGAAGAACCTAGGAGAAGGACAGGAATAAAGGTGCAGACGTAGAGAATGGACTTGAGGACATGGGGAGGGGGAAGGGTAAGCTGGGACGAAGTGAGAGAGCGATGTGGACATATATACACTACCAAATGTAAAATAGCTTTTGGGAAGCAGCAGCATAGCACAGGGAGATCAGCTCGGTGCTTTGTGACCACCTAGAGGGGTCTGATAGGGAGGGTGGTTGGGAGACGCAAGAGGGAGGAGGTATGGGGATATATGTATATGTATAGCTGATTCAGTTTGCTATACAGCAGAAACTATCACACCCTTGTAAAGCAATTATACTCCAATAAAGATGTTAAAAAAAAAAAAGTGTGCCTGTTTTCATTTTAAAAAGCCACATGAAAGCAAAATGCTGGATCAGCCCAGACATATCCCAAGTATGGGAAGACTGAAGAACTGATCTGTGGTGACCAGCAAGTACCGCACACGAGAAGCTGGAGGGAGAAGTTCCTTTACGACCCAAGAGTGTACAGTTTGTCTTAGTTACGAGATCCACTTTCCTACGTTTAATAACAGTAAGAATCAATATTTAAATACCTTAAAATCATGAACTCCATTTGCTACCGGAAATTTTCAATTGCGTCTGTAAAATGGTAGTTACGGAAGACTGAGTTTACTCACCTAAAATGTAAACCGATGGCACTAATCTGGCACTACCGTAACCTACGCTGTGTATTTATATTTATTAGAGTCCCCTGCTAGTCAGAGACACTCACACACCTAGGTTCTCCCTTGGCAGATTTGCAAAACACATGCAAGAAGGCAGAACAGAAGCACCTGAATTCCTAGGCACAGTACTCGGCCTCGCTGCCCCGCTCACTCAGACAACTGCATTCCCGGTTCTGTCCCCCAACCTCTCTTCAGGACCTGCTTGCCGACAGCCCCTCCCTCCTGATGGGGGAGCTGTGCTCAGTTGGTGTTTCATGTGCCGGAACAGTCCTGAGCCCTTTACACACCGACTTACTCACTATCACGAACCTGCACAGGCACTACTATTCTCCCATTTCACAGATTAGAAAACCAAGGCACAGAAATGCTAACTTAGCTGTCTGTGTGAGTGGTGGGGCTTGGGGGGATTCAGACCCACAGCAGAGCCCCTGCCCAACCATCCTGTCTCCTTTCCCAAAACTTACCCTGCCTCTGGCCTAGGAGACCAAGCACTTTTTAGTTCACTGCAAGTTTTCTTTTCGGGAACTTTTAAAACAGTGATATGAGTAACACGTGAGCATACCCTTCGGATGGACACAGCAAGCACTGCACAAGAACATACAGCAAAAGGCGAAAGACCCTGCTTATCCTCCAGCCCCTTCAGACCCATTCCCTCCCCTAGGCAGCCACTACCCACACTAAATACGAAGTTCCTGCCTCTTTAATACCCATTTACCTATAAAATACGTGCATACACAAATGTATTTACATCCGCAGAGAAGCAGAACCGCAACATGCACATTCTTCTGCAACTTGCTTTTGTCACCGAATACCTTGCAGATCTTCCCACAGGACTGTGTGCATGTGAACATATATGGTATGCGTACTGGACACATCAGTGAATTGACTTGTTTTAATTATTAGATGGTGTTCAGTAATATGAATATATGTTTATTTTATTTCATTTAATCTGTATGCATTTAGAAATATTTCTGTAAGATACATATCTAGAAAGGGGATGGAGGAATTAAAGAGCATATACATTAAAATTTTAATAAAGCCTAAGTACCTTCCCAAAAGACTAGGTCATTTTGCAATCCCATTAAAAGTGGACGAGTATCATTACTTTTTCACTCACTAGACATGTCTATTGCACCGTGGACGTTTACGAGTGTTACGAGTGTTAACTAATCTCTTTACAGCGACCCTGTGGGACAGACACAACTGTCCCCCACTCACAGGCAGGAAGGGCATCGCCAAGGCAACAGCGGTGGGGCTGGCCAGGCAGCATGCTCAGGATGGCTTCAGAACACCCGTGCCTTCCACCTTGGTGCTAAGCTGCCCTCAGCCTTACCCGTTTCCACACACTCGTGCCGACACTGATCACCAACCTTATAACTGTTCCCAATATGGTGAGTAAAATGCATTCCTCATTGTTGTTTCAATTTGTATTTCCAGGATTATTAACCAAGTCAGATGATCTTTTTCTCCATTAACACCTTCCTAGGAAATAAAAAGTCCGAGGAGATAAACTAGGTGAGGGAGGAAAAACCAATCCCAACAAGCAAAATTCCTAGGAATTTCAGAACATCCACTTTCATGATCAAAAACAGTAGATTAAATAATGGCAAAGAGAGCCACAGACCCATGTGTCAACTTTCAGGTTCAATTCCAAGGTGAACGGTGTGCTTGTGTCTCACAGAGAATACCAATTACAGGAGGAATCGTCCCGGCAATCTCAGGACTACGCAGAACTGGTCTTTACACTCTGAGAAAGCACACAGCTAGGAACGGCCGACACTGCCGTGGCGGCGAAAGGGGAAAAGACCGAGCTGCAGCTAAGGAAGAGGGGAGTCAGCTCAGTGCTCGACCCCACCAAGAACGAGCTGCCGGGGATGGCCTTCAATCAGGCAGCTTATACCCACTGTCCACTTGTCATGCCACTTCCAGCCTCTGTAACACGCTCAATGCGACTTGAGTTGATCATGCTTCTGCCAATGCCTGAAGAAAGAGCTCCTATACACGCAATGAACACATCAGCAGTTTGCAAACAGCTGGCCAGACTCAAATGTGCATCGATGCCAAGTCAGCAACAAGGGTTACGAGTATTTCCGCTGCCAGGATTCAACAGGGTAACTACACCTCTTTAGTGCCACCGCCATCCTCCAGGCCCTCGGACAGGCAGGACAACAAAGATACAAGGTTGAAACACAGTACTCCCCAAGTTATAAGTTATTTTAATGTAATGTTCTCCCTTTTCTCTGATGAAAGCATGAAAAAAAAAATCAACCCATTTTAAGAGCTATATAACACAGAAAGGAACGTTTTTCCCTATATCACATCCTCACCTACCCAGTAAGTATGCAGTTATCAGATTATCTTCCTGCTAAATATATTATTTAGAGGCTTAATTTTCTCCCAGCCAGAAAAGGGATCACACCATACAGATTGTTTACAAGCTGTGTTTTCCATTTGTCCTGGCTACTTTTCCACGTCAGAGGGCAATCAGTCAGAACCAGCAAGCCTGCAAGTCCGGGAGGCTACTTCCCAGAGTCCACTCTCCGTGCATCTCAGTCTCCACCAAAGCAAACTTCTGTGCGCAATTTAGTCCAACACCAAACACAGCAGAACAGACTCAAACACACGTGGTCAGGACAAGATAACACTGTTACTCTGCTCTTTACTGCTACTTCATTAAGTCATTTTAATTTAGATGGTTATCATCTCCAAACTATTTTGTTAGAGAAGTTTTAAAATTTTATCTAAATTTTTAGATAAAATGACAAACAACATATTTTTATCTTCTTGTGTTTTAAAAATAAGATTATGGATCTCTAACTCTGACTTTTTTGGGCAGTCAAAAACATTCTTGAAAACCCCACTTCAATTCATAGGCTGTGTTAACTGTTTTGTCACTCTGGATCACTGGTTGGTTTGCCCCTGTCAGAAACCGTCAAATTTCAGTGTCAGATGGGTGCTATATGCTGAGTACAGTGCCATGTTTGGTGTCTTTGCCCGTGGTTTTTGCCCAGCTTTCTAACTTCTGGGTTAGCTGTTTTCAAAGTGGAAGATATTTATGGTGGCAAGGGGGTATCTTCACCATTCTTTGGAATTACTGTTTTAATTACTGTGTTATATAATTATTACCTTTTTATCACCAAAGTGTCAAGGTACTGAAATAATACCTTGCAGTTGAAAGGGCTACATAAAGTTTTTTTTTAGTTCAATCAGTATTATCACAATGTAGATTTAAAAAAATGGACTCTATCATCTATATTCTAGGAGACAGAGACATAATCAGACAGTGACCAAGGAGAAACCCCCCAGTTTTGTAATTCTACTGATGAGTTTAGGCATCACGAATCCATATTTCTCCAATAGTTTTTATTCTACAACTAATCTTCAGAGAAAAAGAAAATACAAAACATTTACCTGGACGATGACAATTTTAAAAAGATGGAAGCAGGTTAAATACCTGGGTAAAAATAAGCCTCCCACAGGAAGCCAGAACAGACTTCAGAGAGCAGCATGGCTTCTTGTCATCACCCGGTGGACACGTGTGCAGGTGGACACTTTAGATACATGTGAACAAGGGCACACAGGAAGACAAACACACGTAAATTCAGGCACACAAGAAGACATATGCATGAAGACAGATACATGTGCACTCAGACATGCGTGGCAACGGACACTCACCAAGACGGACACATGTGAAGACAGGCACGTCTCCTGTCCTTGTTCCATCAAGTTCTCTGACTCAAACATCCTGCATAAACCCCACTCATTTCCTGGGCTAACCTTTGTTTCCTCCTGGGGAGCATCCCTCCTGAGGGGAATGCTGATGGGGCAAGTCTTGGAGTCAGACACAGCCTGGGCAGCACACCTGGGGGCCCAGACCTCGGCCAGGCTCCTGTTGTCAGCTCTCTAGGGCGCCTGCACATCCTGCCCATTTTCAAGCAGGAGGTCTAAGATGACCATGATTCTCTGTGCACCCCAGAGCCTTCCACATTCCCTTTCATGTAGGTGAGAGGTGTTCCGTTGTCTTCAAGAGTGACATCAAGATACTCAATGGCCATGGCCACGGGCACCAACCCACCAGGACCGGCGTCTACTCTGGCAGGACCAGCTCAGACCAGCTCGAGAAGGCTGGCCCTGCACACGGCACTGCGGGCTTCCACCCAAACCCACCGACTGCCTATGCAGCTCTCTTGTAACAACTCAGCTTGCAGATTTACAAACACTATAACAGAAGAGAATCACAGAGTGATACGTGTGATACGTGTTCAGAAGGGCCAAGGCCCTGTAAATCTGAGCAGTGGAGATGCATCTGCAATTGTTCTTCACTGAGGACCACAGGCAACAACTGAGTGTCATTTTCTACTTAAGTGGATAAAAGCCAAGCAGGCAATCATCTGCTCCCAGCTCCTTACCGCAAGTTCAATCTCTTCTTCAACGCAGGGCAGAACAAGCTGTCCTGGGAAGGTTATTCAAGCACAGGACACAAACGCTCAGACGACAGTGCAAAGGAAAGCATCAGCCCCCAATCCCACTTGAGTGAAGGGATGAGCCACAAAATAGGGTGACGTGGCAGCCAACCACTCATTTTTTGTTTTCTTTCCTTTTTCCTTTAAAGATCATCCTTTGAGTAGTAGACAAAGTGAGGACTGCAATGCTTCCCATGATGACGTTATAACATTTAAGAAAGCATCCATTTTGTCCTCACATCAAAATCCACAGGAGCAATGACTAGGCCTCCTGGACCCCCAGTCAAAATGGCTTGAATAGAATGGATCAAAGCTATCTTTACTTAATAACCTGGCCTCTGACTTCTTGTGTGTGGAAAGTTCACTTCAAGTTTTAGGAAGAAAATAAGCACAAAGTATTACAAAATAGGTGTAAACACACAGGCTCATTTTCCAAAAGCAAGACTTTTTCCAACCTTTCTGTGGACACAGTCGTGTATATGAACACCAGGAATGGGGAATTTGTCCTCTATTCACAGGTCACAGAGAACAGCCCGCAGAGGAGGACATTCACAAAAACGTAAGTGTGAGTGTTTTCATCAAGTTTGCTTGAAAATGATGTAAGCACGTAAGAAACAAGGACAATGAAAGAAACAGGTTCTAAACAGGAGTCTAGCATGTGTTTCTCTCCTAAAGATATTCACCCCTGAAACAGAGCCCCTGTCACTGGCTTCACCTCCACGCAGAGCCTGAGAGCGACAGCCGGGTGCAGAGGCCATGCTCTGCACAACCAGTACTCAGTAGCTCCAACATGCAGCACGTGCATAATAACGAGATAAAAAGACAACCATCTCGGTGAGATTGAGAAATATGATCAAGGCGAGGGAACGGAACATGAAATAAGAAGCGACCAGGGGGCTATTTAAATTTTGATCACACCATTATTCCTATTTCTACCTAGAAGACTAAAATTGTACCTTTTTTCATCTTTTCACCCCTGTCCCTCCGTTTACTCAGGAACCTGAGAGACGCCAATCTCAAAACTGGTGGTCTGAGAAGACACCCCAGCCAACCAGGGCGGGCGGCTCTGGGGAGGGGCTGTGGAAGCCAGATGACTGGAGCCTGAGAGCTGTGCACGCGGGCCGGGGGCGATTTTACCGTATGTGCTCAGTGCAGACAGTGAGGTGGCAGGACCCATGTCCTCCTATGTGTTTTTATGCCTGTGTTCTACTCAGCTCCTGACTCTCCACGGCTGCGCATGCAGCACACAGAGCCCACACATGGCTCCGGGGAGCCCGGGCAGAAGCAAGTTTCCTGCACAAACTCTGGGGTCCAGAGCTTGCTCCTGTGGAATGGATGAAGCCCCCTCTCTCCCTGCCATTATAACATCACCCTGACAGCCTCAGACTGCTGCCCCAGACCCCACCTGCGTCCACGCCTTCTCCCCATCTCTCTCCCTCCTCCTCTCCCCTCCACTTCCTCCCTTTCTCCCACTCCTTTCCCCCCCTCCCCCCCTTCCTCCCTCGTCTCAGCCTTTCTCATGACCAGCCTCATGGGGGCCGTGGAGGGTAAGGACACAGCTTTCTGCTGGTGCTGTTTTCTCAGGAGACCAGATTATGATACCAGAACTCTAGGCTGTTAGCTGCACCTAGATCATCAAGTAAAATGAGAGCAAACAAAACCCCACATGACTACTCTCAGGTAAAACTGCAAGGGAGTTGCTTAGGTGGGCATGCACATCCTGTACACAGACACGCGGGAAAAGGCTCAACTCTTCACAGCATTTGCTGCTGGTACATTACGAAGGGTCATCGTAAGTGTCTGGCAAGGGACTTTTACTTCTCACTTTACATATTTTTAATTTTTCTTTCATTCATCTATTAACAAAATATATACTAAGCACCAACTATTAACCAGACAGAGACAGAGAATAAACAATAATACACCAGTAAATCACACAGCGCATGAGAAAGTGGCAAATGCTGAGAGGGCATCACAATGAGTCACACAAGCGTGGGAGGGGCGAGTTCACTCTGTGGGGGGTGGTCAGGGCAGGCCTCGCCGAAGTGAGCAAAGACAGAGCTCTGGCCGTGCTACCCTGGTGGCACACCAGGTAGAGTGGGCAGCAGAGACCAGGAGGTCTGGTTGCAGGGAGGGAGGATGGGGCAGTGGGAGAAGGGGCCAAGAGGGGGTGTGGCCAGACTGCATGGCCTTGTGGGTCCTGCAGGCTCTGGTCAGGAAGGAGAGCAGGCAGAAGGCTGGGAACCCCGGTGAGGAGGCAGGAGAAACAGCTGGGCTTGGATGTTCCCTGGTGAATCGGATGGGATGTGAGAACAAGAAGGCTGGAGGCTGGCGGGAGGTGTGGGGTATGTTTACACATGGCTTCACTGAATAGTAAGTAAGAGAGGATGATCACGGGGGTGGAGGCTTAAACTAAAAATCGTGACCACTCTGTCCCCCACTCTCCTTCCCACGTGAAAGGAGAACTGAGTCCACAAACAGTGGCCAAGATCTAAGAGATGAAGACCAGCCCTCGGTCTTTGCATGCCCCTGGGTCTAACCTGAACTTCTCATGGACAGTGAACAGATGTGATGCCTTGCGGGGGCGGGTGGTGGGAGCAGCAAGAGGGACAGTGGTTACACACAGCCTGGAGCAGACATAGGTGTGGGCACCAGGGCCTGGTGTGTCAGACACAGGTAGGAGGCACAGATATCCACGGCCTTGTTTACATGCGAAGAAACTGAGTGTCTCAGAGGCTAACTGGTCCATTAGAAAGTAAGTCTACAATCTGCCTTTTCTATCATATTAGGTGGTTGTGAAAATCAAGATGAGAAGACTGAAAAGCACTCTTTCGAATGTACACAGTTCTGGACAAACTCAAGGTAAACACCACCACGGCGAACACTTGGCAAGCACTTGCCGGTCTTGAAATGCACCCTGAACTCTGCTCCTAGGACCTCTCTCCTATTGGATATGGTGAGCATGAAGTCTGTCATTTCAAGTCACATCAAAAACCAAAATGGGTTGGTGGGTAGCACAATGGAGTATTAGCCACCGTGAGAATCTCTGCATGTGGGAATTCGCCGGCTGCTTTGGGCCAGTCATCAGTGATGCTCTGTTCATTTTACTGCAACGAAGTGAAGTACCACTTCCTGAGGCACTCCAGGCAGATGTGTGCCGCCTGCAGGCGCCGGGTCTCCAGAACCACAGGGCACCTCTAGGACACGACATCACCTGGCCAAAGCCACAAAAGAACAAGACAAAACCTCAGAAAAAGAACTACATGAAGCAGAGATAAGCAATTTACCAGACAGAGCTCAAACTAGTGGTCATGAAGATGCACACTGAACGCAGGAGAAGAATGGAGGAACTCAGTGGGAATTTCGATAAGGACACAGAAAATATAAAAAGAACCAAACAGAACTGAAAAATAACAGAAATCAAAACAACACTAGAGGGACCCAAAAGCAGATCACAGGATGCGGAATGGATCAGTCATCTGGAAAACTGGGTAGTAGAAATCATCCGATAGGAACAGCAAAAGAAAAAAGAAAGAAAAAACATGAAGATGGTTTAAGGGGCCTCTGGGACAACATCAAGTGCGTGAACATTCACACTATGGGGTCCCAGAAGGAGAAGAGACAGAAAACCTATAGCTGAAGAAATAATGGATGAGAACGTCCCTAATCTGGGAAAGGAAACAGACATCCTAGTCCAGGAAGCACAGAGGGTGTCAAGATGAATTCAAAGAGACCCACACCAAGACACATTATAATTAAAATGGTAAAGGTTAAAGATAAGGAGAGAATCTTAAAATCAGAAAGAGAAAAGCAACTATTTACATGCAGAGAACCGACAGAGACTATCAGCTGACTTGTCAGCAGAAACTCTGCAGCCCAGGGGTCTGGCAAGATATATTCGGAGTGCTAAAAGGAAACACTCAGAAGACTGTACCCACAAAGCTCTTATTCAGACTTGGAGAGAGAAGAATTTTACAGACAAGCAAAGTTACAGGAGTTCATCACCACTAAACTATTCTTACAAGAAATGGTTTATGGTTTCTAGGCCATAACTAGAAACAAAAAATTATGAAAGGAAAAATCTCATTGGTAAAGGCAAACATATAGTAAAGGTAATGGATCAACCACCTGTGAAGCTAGTAGGAAGATTCAAAGACAAAAGTAGTAAAATCATCTATATCCACAATAAATAGTTAAGCCACAGAAAATTAAAAAAATGTAAAATATGACATCAAAAACAAAATGGGGGGGAGTAAAAATGGAGTGGTTTTAAAATGTGCTCAAACTTAAGTGACCATCAACTTAAAACAGACGCATATATACACAGGTTGAAATATATGAACCTCATGGCAACCACAAACCAAAAACCTGTCACAGACAGGAGAATAAGGAGAAAGGAATGAAACATACCACACTGAAACAATTCTTTTTCTTTTGCTAATACCTTCTTACCCTGCCCACCTCCTGCCTACAAAAACCTTCCATTTTGTACAACCCCTAGGAGCGTCTTTCTACTTGCTAGATGGGATGCAGCCCAATTCATGAATTGCTTAATAAAGCCAACTGGACCTTCAAATTAAAAAGAAACAAAGTTGGAAAGCATGCCGGTATGTCTCCCCAAAAGGAATAATCCTTTTTATGAAGTGAGTGATCACAACTCAATGTCTCTGCTTTAGAAATCTGGATTTTTTTGTTTTTATTGAAATATAGTTGATTTACAATATTGTGTTAGTTTCCGGTGTACAGCAAAGTGATTCAGAGATATAAATACACACACACACACACACACACACACAGATACCCCTGTGCTACAAGATACTGAAGTATCTTGTTATTACAAGATACTGAATATAGTTCCCTGTGCTATACAGTAGGTTTTGCTGTTTATTTTACGTATAGTAGTGTGTATCTGTTAATCCCCAAATCCTGATTTATCCCTCCCCCACCCCCTTCCCCTTTGGTAACAGCAAGTTTGTTTTCTATGTCTGTGAGTCTGTTTCTGTTTTGTAAATAAGTTCATTTTCATCATTTTTTAAGATTCCACATATAAGTAATATCATATGATATTTGTCTTTCTCTGACTTACTTCACTTAGTATGATAATCTCTAGGTCCATCCGTGTTGCTGAAAATGGCATTACTTCGTTCTTTTTTTATGGCCGAGTAGTATTTCACTGTGTATATGTACCACATCTTCTTTATCCATTTGTCTGTCAATGGACACTTAGGTTGCTTTCATGTCTTGGTTATGATAAATAGTGCTGCAATGAACATTGGAGTGCATGAATCTTTTCAAGTTAGAGTTTTTGTCTTTTCCAGATATATGTCCAGGAGTGGGATTAATTCTATTTTTAGTTTCTTAAGGAACCTCCATACTGTTCTCCAGAGTGGCTACACCAATTTACATTCCCACCAACAGTGTAGGAGGGTTCCCTTTTCTCCACACCCTCTCCAGCATTTATTATTTGTAGACTTTTTGATGATGGCCATTCTGACCAGTATGAGGTGATACTTCATTGTAGTTTTGGTTTGCATTTCTCTGATAATTAGCGATGTTGAGCATCTTTTCACATGCCTGTTGGCCATCTGTATGCCTTCTTTGGAGAAGTGTCTATTTAGGTCTTCTGCCCAGTTTTTGATCGGGTTGTTCATTTTTTTGATATTGAGCTGTATGAGCTGTTTGTTTATTTTGGAAATTAATCCCTTGTCGGTTGCATCATTTGCAAATATTTTCTCCCAGTCAGTAGGTTGTCTTTTTGTCTTGTTTATGGCTTCCTTTGCTGTGCCAAAGCCTTAAGTTTCATTAGGTCCCATTTGCTTATTTTTGTTTCTATTTCCACTACTCTAGGAGATGGATCCAAAAAGATATTGCTGCGATTTATATCAAAGACTGTTCTGCCCATGTTTTCCTCTAGGAGTTTTATAGTATCTGTCTTACATTTAGGTCTTTAATCCATTTTGAGTTTATTTTTGTATATGGTGTTAGAGAATGTTCTAATTTCATTCTTTTACATGTAGCTGTCCAGTTTTCCCAGCACCACTTATTGAAGAGACCGTCTTTTCTCCACTGTATATTCTTGCCTCCTTTGTCATAGATTAACTGACCAAAGGTGCATGGGTTTACTTCCTGGCTAATTTGCCTAGTTTTGTTAATAAACTTTTAATCTTTTTAAAGAAAGATTTTATAAAAGATTTTAAAACATGTTTAGAGAAACAATTAAAAATCCTTTGCTTCTTCCTGCCTGCTGATCCACATAGCAGAGGCGCACGTGCTGGTCTGAGAACAGGCTGAAGCCCTCAGGTTTACCTTGCTTTCTGGAGTGCTTTCTACTGAAACCTGTCAATACCCTGCTTATATAAACCACAGATTGCCAAAGCCCTGAATCTTCTATTGTCTATATTTTGTCTGTTTGGAACTATTTATTAGACTAGAAAAGCACCTCTTTTTCTTCATGTATAAAATGAAACCAGATGAACATCCTTCTAGCACTAAAGCTCTAGGTTGACTACATGTAAGTGCAGTATATGCGTCTTACTTTTTCTCTGAAAACAAGAGCTTTACCACCAGACAATAAAAATTCCATTCATTACTTTGGCCCACAGATGAAGTCCTCTTAAAGAAGAAAATTTATTTGAAGAAAATAAGACCTGATGTTGGGTCTCACTCAATTCATGCACATCATTTATTACTGAAGGGCAGGGATAACATTCCATAAACTAATGGAGATCTCACACTATTTATTAGCTTATTTGATGCTAATGAGCTGACAGTATTGGCTTCTTGATAATGGCACGTAACCTGACAGACTGAATAACAGCAGCCACAACTGGAAGATCATGAAGAAGGTCTAGAAGATCTTTTTTTTCCTGTAAGAACAATAATTCACTTGTCCACCGTTTGAAACTAAGAAGCCTACTTTTTCTTCACTTGTCCTCCCTATGACTATCCTTGTCCCTAAAAAATAACTTGAAGTTTTTTAAAGGTTAAAAAACTTATTAGGAAAATATAACTGATACAATGTTATAAATGGTTACTCCCATATGAAGATAGTTTTTACAAGTTTGAAAGCTTTTTGCACAGACTGTTAACAGCGTGGATTGCACTTATATCAGCTAGATATGAGTCAGATATGAGGCAGCACCTATAAACATCATTTTTTCTTTTTTTGTTTAAAGCTGTAAGAAATGCCAATTCTCAAGTCCTACTTTTTAACTTAAATAAGCGGCATTTCATTCATATGACATTCTCAGACGTCAGTCAGGAGGCTGTGTTAAAATGAGGTCTTGCCAGCATTTCTAAATTGCCTTGGCTGGGAACTACAGCTCTATGGAGTAGCAGGTTATGGTCAGCTCTATTGAGTATGTTCTTATGTACCTTATAAGAATGTAAATCAAACAACAAAAATCTGAATTTGAACAAATTAAATATCATTATTTTTCATGTCATCTTCAAAAAAAACCTCCTTTGCTCATCCCTTCCCCCTCTGCCAATCAACTCTGGCATAATCTATACAACATACCTTAAAGGCACAGAGAAAACACTTTTAGGAAAAGCAAATGAGCAAATCATTTGATCATAACAAGTCTACATGAATGAATCATTCATTCTGTGAATCATCTCTGGCAATGGTACTACTTCACAGAACTGTGGAATCTTAAAAATTTACAGGTAGAAGGAAATTGAGAGATTACTGAGTCCAAGCCCCTTGTTTCTTGGTGAAGGAAACCGAGGCCCTGGAGAGAAGGAATGTGCCCAGGATCGTGGGGCCAGCCACCAGCGGGCGGGGCTCAAACTGGGACTCCTGGCCCCAACATGCTTCCGGAGGCTGAGTCCCCTTAGAGTCAAATTAGACACATACTTGAATACTGATTTCTGCAGGACAACGTGATGGCAAATCTGCTATTGCAATCCTGATGTGTTTTGTACTCCAAGGTCGGACATAAATCTCAGAAGATTATTTGTTGCAAACCTTCTCTTTTGGGGACGACAATGCCATCCTTTAAAAAATGAAGACTGGATTCTGGTTAATGGTGCCATATTTCCTCATCAATTTAAATTACGTTATAGACTTTTAATTTCTGGTTCACTCAAAATTAAAAGTGGCTTCTGGGGACTTCCCTGGTGGCACAGTGGTTAAGAATCCACCTGCCAACGCAGGGGACACAGGTTTGGGCCCCGGTCCAGGAAGATCCACATGCCGTGGAGCAGCTAAGTCTGTGCACCACAACTACTGAGCCTGTGCTCTAGAGCCCGCGAGCCACAATTACTGAGCCTGCGTGCCACAACTACCAAGCCCACGTGCCACAACTACCGAAGCCCTCGCGCCTAGAGCCCATGCTTCGCAACAAAAGAAGCCACCGCAATGAGAAGCCTGCGCACTGCACCGAAGAGTAGCCCCTGCTTGCCGCAACTAGAGAAAGTCTGCGCACAACAACGAAGACCCAACACAGCCAAAAATAAATAAATAAATAAATTTATTTATTTTAAAAAAGTTGCTTCTGATACTTTAAAGGTTTTCAATTTCTCAACCTGTTAGGCGGCCTGGTTAATTTCACATTAACAAACTCCTAAAAGCATCAGAAGGTGTCTCTTTAAGGGCAACCTTTACATGAATATTTTTGCGAATCCCAACCTTTCAGTAAAAAGAGCAGAACTCATGCACTTTGTGCACCGAAAGCTCTGTCATCCACTGCTACAACAGAGCACACTGGTGTGACACGAAATAAAACATACTTAGAGACAGAACCCAAAGACGCTGGCGAATTAGTCATGTATAGGCTGCAAACGTCTGGGTGATGCAAACCCTCCTTTCTCAGGTTAGTGTGGATTACTGGGAGCTGCTGACGGTCAGACAGGCCGCTCTAGCCCTTCTCACCCTGGGCAGGGTGAGCTCTTATGAGCCGTACCACGGCCTGTCCCTGACAGGCCCCAGTGGCTCTGAAGCAGGCAGTGATGCAGGAGTGACCTAGGACCAAGGGCACTCACTGTGCTTGCTGGCCTTAGCAAGAGCCCCAGAAGCCCAGCCCCACACAGCAGGAGATTCCAGGCCCCAGAACCCTCTGATGTGCTGCTGAGCTGCTCAAAAGCTCAGAAAACCAGTTTTTAAAGTGCAGTATGTGCAGTATTGCAGAAAATGAAGATGACATAAAACCTGCATGTCCAAGGGCACAGGGGTGGCCACAAAAATTTCGTTTCATCCAACATTTACTCTGTTCTATCCTCAAGTTAAACCTGAGCCTAATACAAGCAAATGAAAATGTGCATAACCTGCCAGGACAAGGTTCACTGCTCAGCGTGCCTGTGGACAGACTTCCACTCTCTCGGGAATTACAGCGAACCTCCAGAGTGAAAAGTGAGTTTCTAACTAACGAATCTAGACTATTTAAGAGAATCCATTCTAGAATACACTAGAATAAAAACTCGTCTGGAAAATCTGGGTCCTGTTTTTATTCTCACACTAAGATGAACTGCGATGGCTCCGGGTCTCTGTTAGCTGCTGAATGAGACCCCTCCCCAGGCTGCCCACTTGAGTTAACACAGCAGTACCTCCTGATGGCCACGGTGAGAGCCTCTGGTGAGCTGGCGCATGGACAGATGACCTCCTGGCGTAGACCTTTACTTTGGAAGACGTTGAGAAACGCGTCACAGGAAGAAATAGACCCTAGAGGGAAAGGGGGGATGATAATCAGACAGGCGAAGCAATGTGGACAATTAAAAGTATCCCATAATATAAAATGCTTTTGAAGTTAGGATCTAGGCACATGGGGAGTTAGGCAGCATGGAAAAATACTTTATTTAATATATAACTTATCACTCGTGTTACAATGAAAGATAATATTATTCTCAAACACAGAACTCAAGAATTTAAAAAATGCAACTTCTATACTTAAAACCTTTTTGCTGACTGAAGAACTTAACTTTAATAACTTTTCTGAGACATGTTCTACCATTTTCAACATGAATGTTCCAAGAAATAAGTAAATCTAAACCCAACTAAATGAAGAAAACATTTCTCTATATTAATAAGAGTGATGAGATCAAGGTATAATTATTAGGAACCTATCAGCTAAACTAGCTCCTAATACAAGTTTACCTTGCTTCCTGTAAGACATATTACTCTGAAGAGTTATGGGCAAAATCAATCGTGTACTAAACAGCCCACAATTTATGGAGTTATTTTGTAAATGGAAGAATCACTTATAAAACTAATACAAAATCACCTGTTTGCAAGTCCACTTTTGCATATCAGATGTTCTTTAAGAAAGTATATACTGCTTTAATTTACAAATATATATGCTGCAGAGTTTACAAATGTGGTCAGAAACATACATTGTTCATTCAATTCACTTCATTCACTTTGCTTCTCGCTTATATACTCTTCTCATAAAAAACAAGCTAGCTGGGTTTTTGTTTCAACTGACTGAAATATTTCTCAAGGTATATTAACAGTATTCTGTGGAACTGCTAATTTATTTTACCTAGGTAATTTCTGCTACAGGATTTGATAATAAAATTCCATTAAAAATGACAAATCAAATTTCCTGATCAATAAAACTACTATGGACCATAAAATAATAATAGTTAATATTTCTTGAGCACTTATTATATCCCAAGGAACTGTACACAGGGATTGCTTCATTTAATCCTCATAAAATCTGATGACTGGGTACCATCTTGCAGCTAACAAAAGGAGAAGAATTTTAACAAGTAAGATATGTTCTCTTCAGAATCAGGAAGTGGAAGGGCTAGGACTCAACCCTAGGGCTGTGTCTGGACCTTCAGGCCCTGGTGCCCGTAGGCTACGCTGAGTAATACTGTTTGGCTATTATCTTAAGGCCACTTCTTCACTAAGGTAAAGACTAGAAAAGGGAAAAATCAAACCCCAGAGAATGAAACCTGGAGAATGAGGCCCCCTCCTGACTGCCTGGGGCCGTCACTTACAGGGATTTGCGCCGTCGGCCACTATCAGCATCCGGAGAGAGGAGAGGTTGATGTCTCTCTGATCCCTGTGTGCCACCAATGCCCAGTGCATGTCCCTGGATTTGACACAGGCCACTTTTGCTGAAGGAGAAGCAGGGGGGAAGTGAGTCACCGCCTGTGCCGCAGGATGGCGTGACATTAAAGGGGCAGCCTCCGCAACGCACCTTTGTACTGGCAGACCTTCTGAATCCAGGACAGCGGGTTCACCTTCATCAGCGAGTACGGGATGCTGATCACGTGCATCATGTTCATGACGCTCTGAAAGCAGGACACTGGGCAGTGAGTGGGGGAGGGCTCCATGTGGGACTCACCCTGCTGCCAGGGGCTCCCTGGTGGGAGGGTGGGGACCACACGGGCATCTCACTGGGGATGATCCTTTAAGAGGCTGTGGGAGTGGAGGCGACTTCTCAAAGCTTGTCTAGTCCTCCCGACTCCTGCTTCTACTGATACAACTCAAGAATCTAAGTCCAATGGAAGCAACCTAAGTGTCCATCGACAGATGAATAGATAAAGAAGGTGTGGCACATATATACAATGGAATATTACTCAGCCATAAAAAGAAACGAAATTGAGCTATTTGTAATGAGGTGGATAGACCTAGAGCCTGTCATACAGAGTGAAGTCAGAAAGAGAAAGACAAATACCGTATGCTAACACATATATATGGAATTTAAGAAAAAAAAAAAGTCATGAAGAACCTAGGGGTAAGACAGGAATAAAGACACAGACCTACTAGAGAACGGACTTGAGGACACAGGGAGGAAAGGGGAAGCTGGGACGAAGTGAGAGAGTGGCATGGGCATATATACACTACCAAATGTAAAATAGCCAGCTAGTGGGAAGCAGCCGCATGGCACAGGGAGATCAGCTCGGTGCTTTGTGACCACCCAGAGGAGTGGGATAGGGAGGGTGGGAGGGAGACGCAAGAGGGAGGAGATATGGGGATGTATGTATATGTACAGCTGATTCACTCTGTTACACAGCAGAAACTAACACACCATTGTAAAGCAATTATACTCCAATAAAGATATATAAAAAAATCTAAATCCAAATCCTTTTCTTATAAAAACTTAAGCTGAATGATCACTTTTTTATTGGCCTTTCAGTCTTGAAGGTTAATTCTCTCTGGTGTATTCTACTCATTTTTATTCACAAAATTAATTTCCTTTATTAAATGTTACACTGAAATCCAAGGAGCGGTGGAAAGTTGTCTTAACACCCTCACTCTTCCATCTAGCCTGGCTCATGTAGACCAGGACCCGTAAAAGGTTTCTTTCTTTAAAATGGATGACAAAAACTAACTTTTTAAGTAAATGGTCAGTCCTCACACATTGCAGCTGGGACTCACACATCTGAGTGGCTGCACGCACAGACCTGGCAGGAAGGGACCACAACACGGGGAGCACTGGACAAGATCCCCCCTGGTCGGCTCTGCCCCCGCTGTGGGTGGAGGGGGAGAGAGAGGGCACGGACACTCTGCAGAGCGCTGGTCTAGCTCAGAAGCTCTGCAGGAAGATGACCACGTGCACCCTCCCCCACACGGGTGAGCCTGCTCACCGCTAGCATTCACCTCCCTCACCTCGCACTTGCTCCCCATTCCATACTGGGGGTGGGAGCATCTTCCACCATAAAGAAGATAAGATGCTTTGGAAGAATGCGTGCTGCCTAGCCAGAGACCTGTCTTGCTCTAGAAGGTGGCAGCCAGAGACAGACTCAGAAACCACCAATTCCGGAGGCAGTAATCCACAGCATCAGGGAGCAGGCGGGTGACCACGTCAACAAGATCTATCACACAGCTCTTGAAAGCAAGACTGTCACGAGAGAACTCTGATGGCAACGGTCATCAAGCAAGTAGATGGGCCAGGCACTCACTGAACGTTAAACCACGTGGTTCTCACACAGTCAACATTCCCATTGGACACATAAGGAAAACAGGTGCAGAGTGACTCAGGCAACAGACGATTCTTGGGCACAGGAGCAGGGGACGTGCCCAGAGTCACAAGCTACAGAAGGAAGGACCAACATCTAACCTGGGTTCTCTGAGGCTGTGCTCTTCCCATGACACCAGCAGCCCACGGGTAATGCATGTGTGGGGCTGTGTTTCTGTCTCACCGACTAGTGTCCAGGCGGTAAAAGAAGGAAGCTGGCTGGGCCGGGGCCCCAAACCTTTGTCTATATGATGTCTGCATAAATTCTGGTTTATCAAGAAACAACAAATCCCTCTTTTTATAGTTATGTTCCTATCACTCATGTAAAACTACTAGAGTTTTTTGCTTCTAAAAAGATATACGGTTTCAGCATAAGAAACTTAAAAAGAAAAACAGGTGAGTGGAAATCATCACATATGAAACAGACACAGGGAGATTCGAAGCAGTGATGCTACATATATTTCTTAAGTGCTAAGCATATCTTAATAATAAGGTTATCCCTCTATTAAAAGTGCCTACAGCTTTGAATGGCCATCACTTCTCAAGTGGCACTAACAAAAATGAGACATACATTCTCTGCAATTCGTGTTGAATTTTTGGCCAAGGGGAAATCTCAAAGTACTTTTCCCCCTGCAGCATAATTCCCGAAACAGTCATTAAACGATGATTCACAGAAAGATAAAAAGAATTTTGTAGCCAAATCATATGTATGGGCAAAGTGACCCAAATGCAAGACATCAACGTTTCTGCACAATCTGAAATGCCAACCGTGGGAAGAAAGATCCTGAACTTCCCTGAGCCTAAAAAGGCCGCTCTCTCTCACAGCCGCAGCCTCAGAGCGTGGGCCCACGATGCAGGCAAGCAGCCACTGACCCGCTGGTCTACTGAGCTCCTGGAAGTTACATTAACTTAAGACTTCTAAAAATGGTAACTTTTCTTTATAAAGTGGGAGGAAGGGGCTTACCCAAGCCGCTGTGTACACAGATCATCATTCTAATCCCAACACTGAGCACATTCAAAGTTAAACAGGACACTGCAGAGCAAGGGGCGTCTCACTTACTGTTAGGATTCCGTGCCAAAGCCCAACGTCTTTCTTGAAATCCAACACATTCACAATAGTTTCAGCTATAAAATAAAGAGTCAAAGATTTTAACAAAAGACGGTCACAGACCAAAGGACAAAAAAAATCCAATACCACATCAGTGGGAAGTAATGGGTCTTAGAAAAACATCATTTCACTGTCTTTACAGAAATGCTGCAGCCTCCAATCAGACCCATTTAAAATGCTGGCCTGCCTGGGAAGTGTTTCTAGATGAGTATTCTGATACACAACTTAACAGCAATAGCTCTTCACAGCATCACTTAAAACGCCTTATTCCTTCTCCTTTTATATATTGGGTTGGCCAAAAAGTTCGTTTGGGTTTTAATGAACTATTTGGCCAACCCAATATTTGTTTTCCCTCTCCCTGCCTTTTCTTTCTTAAAAGATTCTTTTCATTTCCATCACATGTTCTCCCAAGAGAGGGAAATGCTGTGTACTTGCAGGAGGAGGCAATTTTCAGCAAACCTGCCACTAGAATGCTCGCCAAAGCTTCAGTACCGAGTGCCTCACCCCCTTTCAAAAAGGGACATTCAAAATACGCAGCCTGTATTCTATCTTACGCAAGATTTTTAAAAGTGGAGAATCAGGAAGCAAGTATGTATCTATCTTCCCCAATCCCTGCAAGAGTGATGGCCCTGGACCTTTAGGAAATTAGGGCAAGGAATACAGGTCATGAGGTTGTGAGAAAAACTAGAAAACTGAAAACAGTGACAAACAGGGTGGTGATCATTAGAGGCAGTGTGTCTCCACGTGTGACAATGTCTGGGAAACTTGTCCAGGGACCAAACATCAGTGGAACATCTCCACGAGACAAGTGAACTGGTCTTAAAAAGGGAGACTGCCAGAAGGATGGGGAGAGAGAGAAAGCAAATGAGAACAGCAAAAAGAGAAAAGTGTCTCATCCATGGCTCGTGACAGACGCTTGGGTACTGGGAAGAGACTCCAGTGTGGCGGGTGCCTGCGACGTGGCTAGTGCGGGGACCTGATGGCAGACACTCCAGCGGAGGGAGCTGTGGGTACGTGGGGTCTGATCCTTCCTACCATGAGCCCGTCAGCGCTGTCAACATGGTTACCTCCAGTGACCCTAACTCTGTGCCTCCAGGACAACCCCAAACAGGGCAAAGAAAGCACATCATGGAAACCAACCCTTTGACTGTGAAATGCAGCCCCAGAATCCAAGCCAGTTGCGGGGAGGGGGGTGCACTGTAGCATGCGCACTTTTTTAAAGCTCCCAAAGAGGTTCCACTGTGCAGCCAGGAACGAATATACATCAGTGGTGGCAACTATCTGTTATGGCCTAGACTGTTTTCTCCCAAATTCCTATGTTGAAGCCCTAACGCCAAGTATAAATGTGCCTGGAGATGGGGCTCTAAGGAGATAATTAAAGTTAGGTAAAGTCATAGGGTGGGGCCTGATCCAATAAGAATGGTGTCCTTATAAGAAGAGGAAGACACACCAGAGCTCCCTCTGCACAGAGAGGTGAGGCCGTATGAAGACACAGCCAGAAGGTGCCGTCCGCGGGCCTGGAAGGGGGTCTCCCAGGAACCAACCCTCTGGCACTGGATTTCAGACTTCAGCCTCCAGACTGTGAGACATCAACATCTGTTGTTTAAGCCCCAGTCTGTGGCATCTGTTTTGGCTGCCAGAGCAGACTGAGACGCCAACTAAACAATCCAACACACAGACCTTCGGTGGAGCCGCAGGACTCTCTGAGCGACTAGTGGGAACAACACTCATCTCCATGGGGCTGGGGGCTGGGGTCAGGGTCCCCCGGGAATGGTCTGCCCATACCTTCTGTGTAGCCACACGCCTGTGTGAGGGCCTGGCAGTGGGTCAGAAGCGCGATCCTCGTCACGGTCACCCCGAGCACGCTCCCATCCTTGCACGTCTTGTACTGCAATGAGAAGGTGCTGAGAGGGTAGAGCTCCGGGCCCACATCCACCTCTGACCCTGAGTTGTGTAAGGGTTGCAGTGCGTGTCACTCAGTTCCCCAACCTCGTCCAGACCCAGCAACTCACCTCGATATACGCAGTGTCATTATTTGCGTCCTTAATGTGCGGGAACCAATCTCGAGGAGGTTTAGAGAGATGTTTTGACTCTGTGACAAACCATAATAGCTTTGGCCAACCTTGGAAATAAAGGACAAATTCCTTTCAGGCAAGCATCCCCCAGAAGACAGGTGTGACACCATCTTCCCGTTGGTGGCATGCTTCACAACAGCACAAGCCAGACCAAACCTCTGGTGTTTCCACCAAGTCTAAGGCCACGGCTAAGGTGCTGTAAGCCTCCTGCAGTTACAGCACATCACGTGCAGGCTGAGAGCATGTGGGGTGTGATCTGAAACCTCGTGTGTGGACGGTGTGTTGGCAAGATGCCTCGGAGCACATCCTCCCCGCCCGGCACTGAGGCTCACCTTTGAACTGTGGGATCTCCCCCGTCGGGCTCTTCGGCAGCCCTTTGTGGCAAGCGTCACTCGTCAAGGCTACAGTCACTCCACAGCTTCCAAGCAAGAACCCGATCTGCTGGCTTCCTGCGTCCTGGGAGACGGCAGCAAGGAGAGAAGGGTCACGAGCAGAGGTGATGGCCACTCTCCTAAAAAAACACGGTCTCGCCCTTGGGCCCTGGGATGGCACCAACCTTCCTGAGGAGAGGTTCAACCAGAGTGCCAGGGCACGGGCTGGTGTCTACACAGCTGGGGTCAGATCTCAGGCTGCCGCTTGCCAGCTGCCTGACCTTGAACAGGCCACTAGCTTGGCCTCAGTCTCGTCACCTGCGCCGTGTCCTTGGCTGGCTGTAAGGGATGCACACGGGGAGCACAGAGCGTGCTGCGCTCAGGGGGTCTCATTCTGTTACCCTCTGGTTGTACAGGACCGTGACCTCAGGACACAGAGCGGGTCCAAGAACACATCTCTGCACTCAGGACACTAACCCCAAGCGGTCTTTGATCACATCCGGCGTGATGGACTGGACACCCATGCCGACCACAGAGTCAGGGCGTGTGCGTGGCGGGGCGCCGCCCCACGGACTGACTGCCAGGACTTGGGAGCAGATGCTGCGGGAGGGGCAGCCCCGGGCGCCACCACCCTGAGTGTCCAGCCACCCTGCCAGTCAGTTCAATTCGCTTTCCTTACTCCCACAAGCTATGATTCAGAAAATAAAGCCGTGAAGCAGCCGGCATTCCTAGAAGGGAAACGTCAGGACTGTGGTGAGGCTGTCACCTCCTTCCTTCCCACGTGAGACAACATTCTCACCCCAGTAAAATCGGCAACATCGACATCTCAAAACTACGTCTTCCAAGTGCCTAGTTCCTACTCCTCACTGCAGATTTAAAAGCCGCATCTCTTTACACAGCATCACGCACAGCCAGCCTCCCAACACCCTTGCAGCCCCGACAACGGGGAGGAGGCCTGGTGCTCCGCAGATGGAGACCTTCCCATTTCGGGGACCCTGTGGGATTGTTCCTTCAAGCAGTGCTTTTTCAAGAATTATAATCAGTCACTTCAATGTGAATTTGGGTATCACATGGCCAAAAGCTGTGACCGGGTAAAGGGGTGGGGAGATGGGTTCTGAAGCCAGGTTTAGGAGCAGAAGGGCGTTTCTTTAGGAGCGTGAACTTGCTGGGACCGCCTACAGACAGGCTCAGAATGGCTCAGGAGAGGGAGCACCAGGGCCAACTGCAAGACCTGTCAGGGTCCACTGTGGAGGTCCGCTGTCCCCTGGGCCCTGTCTTCCTAGTATCTGCTCCTAAAGACCCTAAAATACAGAGGAAGGGTTGAGAGTAACCGTAAACAGAATCCATGGTTACCATGAAATTCAGCTTCCATGCCTGCTCCTCCTCCATCTTCTTGGTCTGGAAATTCCTACTCAGAGGTCCAGCCAAAAGCCAGCTTCGCAGAAACAGCCCCACCCAAGAACCCCACTGGGCTGAGATGAGACCCCTCCACCTACTCTCAAGAGCGCTCTGTCTCCTTCATGCACCGGGATCCCTGAAATTAAGCCCAGCTTGACCCCAGAGCCTCTGGCAGAGCCCACAGAGCCATCTGTGGCCTCCATGGGCCATCTCTCCTGGACCTGGGGACAGGGCCCTGAGCCCCGATACCTGGGAGCCCCCCGACACCCCACACCACTGTCCAGAAAGGCTCCACAGGAAGCTACTGAGGAGGCACGTGAACCACTGCCCTGACGGCCAGAGCACTCAGGCCCTGACACCGCCTCCCGTGTTTCCTGAGCGCTTTTCCCTGGAATGGCTGTTTCTGGCCTGCGGCTGGGCTCAGGGGCCCTTCCTCTGTAGAGTTGAGCTGTCCAGGACCACAAAATCTCACAAATGACTCTCTTTTGCTGTGCAAGAAAAGCTGACCCACACCTGAGTTCAAACCTTTCCCTCACTTTCAATCTTTCTCCAACATAGAGAGTTGACGAAGCATGTCCCTTCCCCGGCAGTCTCTCCACACCCACGGTCTCTGACAAGTCACTTCTCAAGCAGTAAATGCGCCCTCGACCAGCCCCACCCCGTCCCGTCTCAGTCTCCAGGTCAGAAAGCATCAGCCGTACCCATGAGAAGGACTCTCTCTCCAGTAAGTGTGAGGTGAGTTCACAGAAAGCGTCTCTCATGAACTCGTTCCGGATTTGTGGACCTGCAACGACCAGCTGGTGCTTTTCCAATTCTGATGCTTGCCTACCCAAACCACTGGCTTCTCAGCTGCCTCAGGAGGAGAGACAACAATGCAGGTGAAACTGAGTGAGGGGCTCTCGGTGCACTACTCTGCAGAGTCAACACAAGACAGGCTGCAGACCCATTAGTTTACAGATTATTATGGTCATACAACCAGGGGATCCAAGAAACCTGACCAAGAAATTTTCCTTATCAATACTAAGAGAAACATGTCATTAATGTATTGCTGTTTTGCCAGTTAATTTTTAACTTTTTATTTATACTGGAAATTTCCAAGCAGACACAAAGATACAAAGAAAAGGAGAAAGAAATCCTACGTTCCTGTCATCCAGCACCAACGATTATCAACGTTGGCAAATGTGTTCTCATCTCTTACCTCAAACACATGCACATGTGCAGATTTGTTATTTTAAAACACATCCCAGACGTGGGGCATAACCTTCTACCCACAAACACTTCCGTTTGGGTGGGTGTCACCCTCGGGCTGCCCCATTTCCCTCCCTCCCCACCCCAACTCCCTCTGATTTCTTCCAGCAAAATGCACTCCCAAGGGAAGGATCATGTGATGGTTCACGTGAGACTGTAAGTATGTGACAAGACGTCTATGTTTTTCCTTCCAGAGATGTTTCATTTTAACAGGACATCTGAAACCTTGGTTAAAGCAAACAAGTGGGGCATGTGCTAGATTCTAAGGAAAGAACAGTTTGCATCATGCAGGACAGTGAGCCCCCCGAGCCCAGAGGCAAGTGCTGATGGGCCAGGCCCTGCCTGGCTGGACTCCTGTGGCCTCCGGGGCCCACTTGGTCTCTGGCCCTATGGCACTTAGGATATGCAGAATTCCACCCCCGCTACAGCCTGGCTACTTCCCACGCTGGCAGAAGGGAAATGCAGCTTAGTGGTCTCCGCTAGTCCACAGGCCCACTTTGCTGGCATTTGGCCTTCACAGACCAGCTCAGCCACCTCAAGAGGGCGAGGAGGACAGCCACTGTCCAGACCTGCCCATCGCGGCACAGACTCCTGGAGGCTCCTCTCTTGCCCCTGCCTACTCCGTGGCCAAACCATTGGAGGGACACCCATTTCTCCCACTATGAACTCTTCAAGTGAAAAATGAGCCTTCTCCCCACACCCCAAGAACTAGAACAGAGAATAAATAAATACACATGGGACTAAATCATTCAGTGAGGCTAATCAACATTGATGATTCTGAAAATCTGGTTCTCATTAGGCCCTTTAAGACAAGACTAGCGTGCATAGGACTGGTGGATAGAGGATTCACAAACTTCATCCCCTACACCCCTGTGCACATCTTACCCTGTGCTGAATGGCAACCGAGCCAGTGGATTCTTTTATTTAAAATTAAGTAAAGTTGGGCTTCCCTGGTGGCACAGTGGTTGAGAGTCCGCCTGCCGATGCAGGGGACATGGGTTCGTGCCCTGGTCTGGGAAGATCTCACATGCCGCGGAGCGGCTGGGGCCGTGAGCCATGGCCGCTAAGTCTGTGTGTCTGGAGCCTGTGCTCCGCAATGGGAGAGGTCACAACAATGAGAGGCCCGCGTACCGCAAAAAAAAAAAAAGTAAAGTTTTCTAAGAATGAACATTACATTCTGAAACCACAGACTGAGGCCCAACGCACAGCTTCTGGTTTAACAATAACCTGTAAGTCATCTGCTGGTTCTGTTCCCCTCAGAAATGTTCCGAGGGAGAGAGGGCCAAGAAGAAACCTCAGCTTTTTCTTCTGAGAGAGGGTTCCTGGTCCTGAGGTACATGGTACAATATGAGAGTCTGAATGCGTCTGAGAGGTGAGTGAGACACAGCCACCTGGCAGGTCACAGCCTGCAACGCCTGAGACGGCTGGCAAGCACGTGTCAGGAGACCCAGAGGAGTTGCAGGTGAGACACCCTGGCCCCGCTCGACAATGCCTGGTCAGGAAGTGGCAGAGACAGGTGCCTCTTCATTCAAATGATTTTCCTCTGCAAAGGAGAACTGGTCTGGAAGACACTAGGCTATAGATGTAGAGTAGACAAATCTAAATTCGATATGTGATGAGTAAACAATAACTGCTACTCATAACAACAATAACAAATGTTCTGGAGTCTGCTTGGTGCAGTGCTGACAGAGAATCAGTCTCTTCACTCATTAGGTTATGAATTTCTCCAAATTAGCATCCTGATGCCATTGACTAGAGAATCCAGAGGGTTTTCTTTTCTATTTCTAGAGGACCTCAACCCACTGAATTAGATATCAATTAAAGAGGAGCATCACACATCCCTTGAGAGGCTTTCCAGGTTAGTCACAGCACCAAAGAATCACATAGGAGAACGTGGCTACCTGCTCAGTAAATCCCCAAACCCTTCTGCATTTCTCCTCAGTTGTGAAGGTCACAGGGCTCAGGAAGATGAGGAAGCACTTTATGGGGTGTGTATTGTACACCAGGAATGCTAGAGGCAAACCCTCGCAGAAATCAGCCTTCTCCTCAGGCCACTGGTGGGGGCTCTGATGTCAGTGGCTGCAGGGCTCACCCCCCTTCCAGGGCCACCTGCCACCCCGCCTGACACTTGCAGGTGCCTAAGAGGCCCAGGAGGGAACTTGCAGATTTTGTACCCAGGAAAACGGAAACAGTAACCATTCCCCAACCTTTTTCTAAAGGATGCCCACGTTCTCTCCTTCCGACCCAAGGAGCAGCGTTTCAAAGGTACCCACACACCGTAAACAGACCTTGAGGCACTTCCCCATTTTCATAATGAGTAGCCACAAAGACAGCTGGAAGATTCTCTGGAAACTCTGAGCCTGGGCACATGAAAACCTTAGCATTTTGGAGCTGGAAGAGTCACCCCACACACTCTGCTCATGATGATGTGCTAAGTGACGGCCCGGTGAATCCAGGGTGGAGCCCAAGGGCACGACACACAACACAACCAGTGGCAGGGCACCTACCCCACAGCCGTCGGCCCCGTCTCCTTCGACAGCATCAGAGCACCTCTCGGGGGACCATCAGGGTCAACCCCAGCACAGCCTCCTCCCTCTGCCTTCCCTTCCAAAGTTACCACAGGTCTGTGGTGCAAGAAGCCAATCATTTACGCGGACAAAGACACACACACTGCTGTGCAGGGTTCCGACACTGGACTACACTACAACTGTAACAGCAAGATAGTTATTTATTCTAATCATAGAATAAGATCCAACAAATCGTAGGTGAACCTGGAACTTGTTAATGTCCAAACACCTGCACAAATGCAACAACGGCCACCCCTGAAATAAAAATAAGTGAAAAATCTATCATTTACCCAGATTTCTAGTGCAGTGACACTGAGGAATGAGATACTGGAACACCTGCTTTGCTGGTAGATCACCCTGCTCAACGCACAGAAGGTGCCACCTCAGGGCAGCAGCTCAATCCGGCCACTGAGTGGAGCTGCAGCGTCAGTGCTGCTCCCTTGTCTGGGACAACCAACGACAACCTGCGCAGAGCCTCAGAGAGAAGGCAAACAGCCCTGTGCTTCCTGATCCACATCCTGCTGAGATGAAAGCTCTTGAAGATGGCCGTCTGCACATTCTGACCCCATGACAGAACCTTCCAGGGCAGCAGAGTCAACCTTCCCGGCCAACAGGTTTGAACAGAAAGATACGTTATTTACCTTTCTCGTGAGGGGCACCTCGATGGGCACAGGCACAACTTCGGCCAGCAGGCAGCCGTAGAAAGCCACCATGGAGGCAGCAGGGTCATTGTTGGGGAACACCAGTGCCACCTGGACCAACACAGAGAGAGAGGCATTAACCACTAACACGATGCCACTGGAAAAAATTTAGATGCCCTGCTTGAAAAATGCATATTAGTAAGATGCATCTTAATAAGTTATCAGATGCTTTTCCTTGATCTCACATGGAAGGCAAACAGATTATCCGGGTCATCTCTGACACCGCACCAGAATGCAACTACCCTTGCTGTTTACACTCCCCCATCGGCACATATTTTTACACAGGTGAAACCACAGTGCATACACTATCTGTCTCTCACTATTCTCACTGGGCTCTGAAGTGCGTCCTCGTACGTCCACAGAGTCTTCACCATCGTAACTGAACGCTGTGCACTTCCTCCCTAAGGTGCTGGGCTCACAGCTGACTCTACTCTGATCCCAGCTCAGATTTAGCTCCCCAAGCCTTGACTTACCTGAAAATTGAGAATATTAGTGTCCTAGCGTTGTAGTAAAGGTCAAATGAGAAAATGTATGCAAGAGCTCACACCGTGCCTGACACACAGCAGGTAGCCATGAACCACAACTGCCCACGAGGCCCCGGCCCTGGGAGCCGGCACTCGGTCAGCCCGCACCTGCGGCATCTGGCTTTCTGCCCTCCCAGGGAACGTTTCCGTGAACACCTGGCCACACATCTCCAGCCGCCCATTGCCTCTCCAGCTCAGCCTCTGAAGAACCAGGAGTACAATAATCATGGAGTTCTAAAAGGTAAATTTAAATTACTACCCTAATAATCCAATAATGGACAGTATGATTTTTCAAATGTTTTCTGATAGTCCTGAAGGGAATCTTAATGAAGAACAATTTTCCATCAGATGGCTTATAATTATTCGTCCTTGTATGAACTGTGTTTCATTTCCTTTGTTTATTTATCTGCTGGTGTTTTGACATTTCCCATAAAATCTTTAAATATACTTCATAGTATTAACTCTTACATTTGATGCAGACTTCTCGATACAATATTCTGTTTTATTTTTATTAGTGTATTTAATGTTGCATGCAAACTTGTCAAGTTTCTCCTTTATGTTGTCAGCTTCATCCCATTTACATCCACCTGGCGCTCAGGTTAGCATCTTGCTGTGGAGCTACCGCAATGTCGATCCGCTTGCTCTCCTGTTGCCCGATGCTCCTTCTGGAGTGGCCCTTCCTACTCTAGCTCTAGAAGCTGCCTTCAGGATACAACAGGCAGTCCTATTTCTGGATCCCCACTGAGCTCTGCAGGACTCTGCTTCCACTTTAACACAAGCTTCTCCCAAGTGTTGCTCCAGCATCGGCACTGCTCTTCCTTGTTGATGATTAAGCACATAAATCCCATGATTCAGCAGATGTATATGATTTTTGTATTACCTCATTCAGGAATTTAACACATTTTTTTCTTTAAAAATGCCCTAACTAGAAGTTATTAACTTTGTCATGAACAGTTGGATAAGACATCCTAATTACCTCAATATCTAAGTAAGCAGGTTGGCATAAAGGACTCAGATGACAGCTGAGGATGGAGCACGTTGCATCTTAAATTTGGCTCTGTTAGCAACACAGGATAGTTGATGGAAATAAAATTAAGTTTGGAATTATGTGAAGATTGCCTTTCTATATGGTATTCCTGCAGTTTACTAAAATCAGCCAAACAGAGACAAATGAAACCGTTAAGGCCAATAAAAGCCATTCTGCACTACTGAAGAATTTTAAGAAACCCTGTGAAATAACTGTTGATTAGATATTAATCCTTATTTTGTCCCAAAAGCACCCAGACAGATGCCAGACTACTATCAGTAGGATTTCAAAGGAGGAATAAAAGGATTTATTTGCATGTCTCTGTATATGAACCACAAACAATTATTTTAAAAATGATCTGAGGTTTGCACTGGCCTCAGGTGTCTGCCTTCAACTGGTGGTCAGAGAGTTGACAGCATCTATTTTTAGTTCTGGATCTGGCAAAGCAACACCATTCAATCAAATGTTTGCAAAGCTTCCAAGGCACCACTGCTGCAAGACTGCTCTCCTTGAACCAAAACAGAGGATGTTAATAAAATGCAGAAGATGTTGAAGTTCCACCCAAAACTAATGGCTGCACCCACTCATAGAGGACTAGTTAAATTTGGACTTGTTAGTCCTCCTAGGACTAAACTATTCCACACGCAGGAGTCTTCAAGAGCATAGAACCGAGAGAAAGAAGGTGCTGCTTCCAGAGCCAGACTGTGGATCAACATATTTCCAAAGAGGAGCTTCTGGTCTGGCTCCTATCCCAGCTCTGTTTCAAGGGAGGGCAACCTGATCCAGGATTTAAAATTCCCACTGCTCGATCACTAAAGTTCATGCTGATAATGCCATATTATATAACCTTGCAGAGTTGGGTTAAAACAGGATGAAATGTTATATTAATGTAAAGTGGATAAAAGCAGAATATAAAATTGTGCATTATATGCTCTCAAAAATATAAAAGTAACAAATAGAAAATGGTCAAATAGCTAAAGGCTCATTTAGAATCAAAACTGAATTTTTAAAAAATTTGTTTTAAGGAAGGGAAGACTGTATTTGTATCATTCTCACCAAACTTTCCTTCTGTATCTCAATCAGTCACAAGTCCTGCTTTTTGGTGACTACACAGTGATTCCAGTGCAATACTGTACAAATATACAGATGCTTCATTTTCATAAACCCACATCGTTTCTTTTCATTCAATTCCCTATGTATTCTCTGATATTTCATCACACTTAACTATGCACAGAGCGTCAACAGACCACCTCCTTCCTCCACTCTCCTCCGCTGGTCTTCCTGTAACAGCCTTGCTGTTCCAGTGCCCGGCTTGTTCTGTCCACATACCACACAATCCCCCCTCAGCTCCTTTCCACACTCTGTCCTACAACCTGACCAAGAGCCACGGGCTTGCTTTTTCTCCTCAAGAAGTCTTCTCAGATGCCAGAAGCTCCCAAAATGAGAATATTCTCTGTCCTTCCCAAAGAGTTCAGCTGTATCTCTCACCACCTATTTTGGGGACCTGTATCATTTTCCAATTTACAGATAGCCAATTATCAATGTCTTTATTTTTTTTTTTTTAACTCTGCAAGCTCCCTGAAGGCAGGCTTCACATATGATGCATCTTTGTTTGTTCCACAGCTCCCACTATAATATCCTGAAAACCTATTCAGCTTAGGCACATAAATGCCTTTTCAAAGCCCAAGCAGGACTCCCCAAAGTGCATTAATAGGGTCACCCACATGAAAAGCGTCTATAATTTTTATGCTAAGGACAGAATGTTCATTATCCTCGGAAAATTATATTTAATTAAAAATGATTTTCAAAGAGGTAAAGAATCCTGTTTATTGTGACAGAAGGCTATTATCAATTGAATACTACAGTTCCATATGCTTATTTAATAAGTATTTATACGCACATGCCAGGTGCCAGCCATATGAAAACTTTTTAAAGGAATAATTTAGAAAAGTAGTCCCACCTCATACAATTCAAACCACTCCCTGCTAAAGAAAATCTTTTTACATATTTTGTTCTATCAAAACTTGCCCCCCACATTCCTACTGACTTCTTAGCAGAACAGAGATGGTTTATTTTGTAATTGCTATTGTAAAGGAACTTCAAGAGTCTGAAGGCCAAAGACTTTTTTAAAAAAACTACTAAGACTATTAACCAAATTATAGATAAGGGAGATATATTACAACTGACTTTTTTTTATCGTGATAAAATAAATGTAACAAAGTTCACCATCTTGACCATTTTCAAGTATACAGTTCAGTGGCATTAAGTACATTTACACTGTTGTAAAACCATCATCAACCATCCATTTCCAGAACATTTTCATTTTCCTAAACTGTAACTCTGTCCCTATTAAACAATAACTGAAGCCGCTTCCCACAGCCCCTGGTAACGATCGTTCTTCTGTCTCTAGGAATTTAAGTACTCTAAGTACCTCATATAAATGGAACCATACAGTATTTATCGTTTGTGACTGGCTTATTTTACTGAGCATAATGTCCTCAAGGTACATCCATGTTGTAGAATGTGTCAGAATTTCCCTCCTTTTTAAGGCTGAATAGTATTACACCATACGAACATACCACCTTCTGTTTATTCATTCACCGACCATGGATGCTTGAGTTGCTTCCTCCTTTTGGTTTTCGTGAATAGTGCTGCTATGAACATTGGTGTAGATATATCTGTTCAAGTCCTTGCTTTCAATTCTTTTGAAACTGAACTGGAATTATCAGATCAGATGTTTAATTTTTTAAGGAACCACCACAGTACTGTTTTCCACAGTGGCTACACCACTGTATATTCCTACCAGCAATGCACAAGGGTTCCAATTTCTTCACATTCTTGTCATCACCTACTATTTTCTGTTTTGATAGCAGCCATCCTAATGAGTGTGAAGTGGTAGCTCATGTGGTTTTGACGTATATTTCCCTAATGATTAGTGATTCATGGGCTTATTTGGCTATTTGTAAATCTTCCCTGGAAAAAGGTCTATTCAAGTCCTTTGCCTGATTTTTAAACTTTTATTTTTGGTTGTTGTTGTTGAGTTGTAGAACTTCTTTATATATTCTGGATACTAATCTTTTATCAGATATATGATTTGTAAACATTTTCTCCCATTCTGTATGTTTCTTTTTCACTCTCAAAAGTGTCCTTTGGTACACAGAAGTTTTTAATTTTATACATTTATTTTATTTATTTTTGGCTGCGTTGGGTCTTCGTTGCTGTGCGTGGGTTTTAGTTGCAGCAAGCGGGGGCTACTCTGTTGTGGTGCATGAGCTTCTCATTGCGGTGGCTTCTCTTGTTGCAGAGCACGGGCTCTAGGCTCACGGGCTTCAGTAGTTGTGGCACACGGGCTTAGTTGCTCTGTGGCATGTGAGATCTTCCCAGACCAGGGCTTGAACCCGTGGTCCCCTGCATTGGCAGGCGGATTCTTAACCACTGCGCCACCAGGGAAGCCCAGAATTTTTTAATTTTGATGAAGTGCAATTTATCAACTTTTTTGTTCCCTGTGCTTTTGGTGCCATATCCAAGAAATCATTGCCAAATCCAAACTCATGAAACATTTCCCCTATGTTTTATTCTAAGAGTTTAGGTCTTTAATCCATTTTGAGTTAATTTTTTAATATATGGTATAAAGGTTCAATTTTGGGTTTTTGCTTATGGATATCCAATTTTCCAAGCACCATTTGTTGAGTAGACTATCCTTTCCCCCATTTAATGTCTTAGCATCCTTCTTGAAAGTCCCTTGACCCTACATGTAAGGATTTATTTCTGGGTTTTCTATTCTATTCCTTTGGTCTATATCTGTCTTTGCGTTAATACCACACAGCTTTGATTGCTGTAGCTTTACGGTAAGTTTTATAATGAGGAAGTGTGAGACCTATAATTGACTTTTAAAAGCTAAATATCAAACTTGTTCATTAAACTGGAAAGAATCATAGCCTACCACAGAATCCTGGGGCTGCAGCAGTCTTATTAAAAATTCCCCATAATGGGCCCATGTTTTTATAATGTCTCTTATGTAAATCATAGCTTATATTCTTGTTGGTTTATGGTGCTCTAAAATGATATTTTTATAAAATTAATTTGGAGTCCTTTGGGTGCAGGTGGGTAACCCAGTCTTGGGGCATTCTGAGGTAAATAGCACCATATGGGAAAAGAATCACTCCATTTAAGGCAAGAAAACTAGGTTCTACTCTCAGCCCCACATCTTAATTGGGGTGTAAAGCTTGGGCAAGATTATTAACTGCTCTGGGTGTAACATTAAAAAGGAAATACTAATATCTGTTTTCAGTAACTTAGCAGATTGTAGTAAGAATAAAATTGTGCTTTTCAATGAAAGACAGTAGCCTATATCAAGAAATTTAACACTAGGAAAGGAACATACCAGCAGTTTGCTGCCAGGATTTTCAATATCACTGACTAATATAAAAAAGTTCTAAACACAATTGTCCTGCCTACTCAGGGAGACAGTGCAAGTACATTCCAAACTAGGAGACCACATATGTCAGGGGTTAGGAACACAGGTTTTGTGGTTGGACAGAAATGGATACGCGCACTGGCTATACCACTTTCTAGCTATGTGCCTTCAGCTGATATGATTCTTACCTTCTCAAGTCCTAATATCCTCATGGATAAAATGTGAGAACTACTATAGTTAAACTCGCTGAGTTACTGTGAAGATTAATCCTGCTGAATAACTGCTTCTGGTTCACAGTAAATGTTAAGAAAGCCTGATTTAGCAGTATGGAGGCACTGAACTTTGCAACTTTAAAACAGTGGGTGTCTTCTCCACCTCAGACCACGTGTCTTGCAGATGTGATAATTTAAATTGCACTTACCCTATCTCCAGGTCGCACCATAGGTTCTTGTTTTGTACCTAATTTATGCAGAATGTTGTAAGCAACCTTCATACTTCTTGTCCACAGTTTGCCTATCAATACAAATTATAAAGACACAATTAATTGTACACATGCATTTTCTGTTGTGTACATGTGTGCACATTAACCTATATAGAGAGTATTACTTTTTCACTTTAAGCCTTTCAAGTTATTCCGAGCCCCTGGAATCAAGATGGGAAACAAAAGCCAGCAAATCTGACTTAAAAATCTGAGAAGCCTGAACACTGGAATAAGGTATTAAATACAAATACACCTAGGATGCTAAGAACCTAGAGGAAAGCCACACAGAATTTAATTACCATCACAGAAGTGGGGAGGATTTCTAGGGAGTAAAATAGGGCAGGGGCCAAGGCATTAGTGAGTTAATGCTAATTTATGTTGTGCAAAATGACACCTATTTCCTCTATTAATGAGTCCTGTCTTGTGTGATTGCAATGAATGTAAAGGGCACTTAAGACAGGCTTTGTAGGGCCTGATCCCTCTCCTTCCCCACATCCTAAGTTTCTCAACTTCAACTTTTCCTAACTTTTAGGATTTTGAAATCCTAATCCCTGAATTTAGATAAAAATTATGGTAAAATTTTTGAATTATTTTAAAGTTTTGAACTCTAGAAAAAATCACCACAAAGCAGGATTAAAAAGATTAAAAAAACATGAGAAAAATAACCAGTTTTGAAGAACTTGCAGATTCAAATCCCTGCCTTCATTCCAGTGCCAGACATTTCCTCAGCATACCCAGGTGATAGCAAACAGTCTGAGATCAAACCAAAATGACTTTAAAATCTAACATGAATTCTTGGACACATAAAGGCCTTTTACAACTTTAGCTTCTATAAGCTTTCAGAAGCAGTCAAGGTGTTAGAAATTATATTAATGCAATAATAGTATAATAAAGATAACAATAATTTGAACTGTTTCCTATAAATGCAATCACTGCTCTAATCTTTTTCTTATTTTAAATGTAAAAGCTAAATTAATATACACTTTAATTATGAAATTAAATTATGAAATTATGAAATGAAAAAAATCTGAATTTGATTTTTTTCATATTGGATTTTGCAGCAATCCAAACTAGGGTTCTTACTGTTTTCCTATCAATGGATTTATCAATTTGTCTCTTCCTTAATGATTGGGGGACAAGGAGGATTTTTCCATTATCTCTGATTCCTCTAATTCCTAGGACATTCCTCGCTCATAGTATGTGCTCAACAAATGTTTCTTTGTTTTATTAACATCACAATAAAGCAAGCTATAAAAAACAAAATTGCAGTCTACATTTTAGCCTACTTCTTGATCACTGAGAGTAGCTACTAGGTGTGATGTTTTATTCATGCCCCTCTTCCACCTTCCTTAACTCCACCTCCTCAAGACTGGCTACTTTACAATTATTTGATGATTATATTTTTGCCCCAAATAGTCACTAGCCATTAGAAATAATGCAAGGAGTTATTTTTTTTCTAAAGAAATCACAAATATTTTGTGCCTTCAGATTTATTTAATGTGAACAATGTTAGGAAATTATTATAGTTAAATAAACAATTACAATCAACCTGTTGTAAGTGAAAAAATCAATGATTGTAAACAAACAAATCAATTACAATCAAACAATTAGCACCATTATATTTTGTTAAAGTTTCAACTTCATTCTCAGTTTGGAATATTAAAGTCGAGATCATCATAAATTCATACAAAAGCCAATTTACAACAGAGAGTTTGAAAAAGGAAACAACAAACTTTTGGCAAGTTCTAGAAATATTTTCAAATAGAAAAAAATAAAGAGTAAATTGATGATTTAAATTAAAGAAGATAAAACAGTTCTTGACTGATTTAGAAAGGAGAAAGAAAAAAAAAATTCCAACCAAGAATACTCTCCTGGCCAAAATTATCATTCAGAATTGAAGGACAGGGTTTCCCTGGTGGCGCAGTGGTTGAGAGTCTGCCTGCCGATGCAGGGGACATGGGTTCGTGCCCCGGTCCGGGAAGATCCCACATGCCCCGGAGAGGCTGGGTCCGTGAGCCATGGCCCCTGAGCCTGCGTGTCCGGAGCCTGTGCTCCGCAACGGGAGAGGCCACAACAGTGAGAGGCCCGCATACCACAAAAAAAAAAAAAAAGAGAGAAGAATTGAAGGACAGATAAAGTTCTCCAGACAAGCAAAAAGCTAAAGGAGTTCATCACCACGAAAGCAGCCTTACAAAAAAAGTGTTAAAGGAACTTATTTAAGCTGAAAAGAAAGGGCACTAATTTGTAACAAGAAAATATGTGTCTCACTGGTAAAGGTAAATATTTAGTAAAGGTAGTAGATTAATCACTTATAAACCTAGTATTAGGTTGAAAGACAAAAGTAGTAAAAATAACTACAACAGTTAGTTCAGGAATACACAAGATAAAAAGATGTAAAATGTGACATCAAAAACATAAAACAGGGGAAGACTAAAAATGCAGGGCTTGAGAATGTACTCACACTTAAGTTTTTAATCAACTTAAAACAGACTATTATAAATGTTATATGTAAGCCTCATGGTAACCATCTAGCAAAAACCTATAGTAGATACACAAAAAATAATGTGAAAGGAATCTAAGCACACCACTAAAGAAAGTCATCAAACCACAAAGGAAGAGAGTAAGAGAAGACTAAAGGAACAGAGGAACTACAAAAGAGCCAGAAAGAAATTTAAAAAATGGCAATAAGGTCATACCTATCAATAACTACTTTAAATGTAAACAGACTAAATTCTCCAATCCAAAGACACAGCGGGTGAATGAATTAAAAAAAACCCAACAACACAAGACTCATCCACATACTTCTACGATAGACCCACTTCAAGTATAAAGACACACACAAAATGAAAGTGAACAGATGGAAAAAGATATTCCATGTAAATGGAAACTAAAAGAAAGCTGGGGTAGCTATACTTATAACAGATAAAATCAACTTTAAAACAAAGAATGTAATGAGACAAAGGACATTATGTAATGATAAAGGGTAAATCCAACAAGCAAATATAACATTTGGATATATTTACGCACCCAATATAGAAGCACCTAAATATATAAAGCAAACATTAACAGGCATAAAGAGGGAAACAACAGCAATATAATAAGAGTAGGGGATTTTAATACCCCATTTACATCAATGAACAGACCAGCCAGACAGAAAATCAATAAGGAAACATCAGCCTTAAATTACACATTACACCAGATAGATTTAATAGCTATATAAAGAACACTCTATAGAAAAGCAGCAGAATAAACATTCTTCTCAAGCTCACACGGAACATTCTCCAGGATAGATCATATCTTAGGCCACAAAACGAGTCTTAAATTTAAGAAGACTGAAATCATATTGAGCATCTTTTCTGACCACAATGTTATCTAACTAGAAATCGATTATGAGAACTGATAAATTTACATGTATGTGGAGATTAAAAAACATGTTATCCAACAACCAACGAAACAAAGAAATCAAAAGAGAAAGTAAAAAACACCTTGAGACAAATGAAAATGAAAATATAACATACTAAAACTTATGGGATACAGCAAAAGCAATTCTAAGAGGGAAGTTCACAGATAAACGTCTATCTCGAGAAACAAGAAAAATCTCAACCTAACTTTACATCTCAAGTAACCAGAAAGAGAAGAACAAATGAGGCCCAAAGTTAGTAGAAGGAAGAACATGACAAAGATCAGAGCGGAAATAAATGAAATAGAGATTAAAAAGACAATAGAAAAGATCAATGAAATCAAGAGCTGGTTCTTTAAAAAGATAAACAAAATTAACGAACCTTTGGCTAGACTCACCCAGGGAAAAAAGACGACGCATAAATAAAATCAGAAATGAGAGACATTACAATTGGTATTAAAGAAATACAAATGATCATAAGAGATTACTATGAACAATTACATACCAACAAACTGGACAACCTCAAAGAAATAAATTCCTAGAAACATACAACCTTCCAAGACTGAACGATGAAAAACAGAAAATCTAAACAGACCGTTTACTAGTAAGGAGATTGAATCAGTAACCAAAACCCTCTCCACAAACAAAAGTCCAGGACTAAATAGCTTCACTGGTGTATTCTACCAAACATTCAAAGAAGAATTAATACCAATCCTTCTCAAGTTCTTCCAAAAAACAGAAGTTGAGAAAACACTTCCAAACTCATTTTACAAGGCCTGCATTACCCTGATATCAAAACAAGACAAGGACCCCATGAGAAAAGAAAATTACAGGCCTGAAGAACACAGATGCACAAATCTTCAACAAAACATTAGCAAACCAAATTTAATAATATGTTAAAATGCTCATACACCATGATCAAGTGGGATTTATTCCAGAGATGCAAGGATGGTTCAACATCCGCAAATCAATGAATGTGACACAGCACATTAATTAACATAATAAAGGATAAAAATCATATGATCATCTCAGCAGATGCAGAAAAAACATTTGACAAAATTCAACATCCATTTATGATAAAAATTCTCAACAAAATAAAAGTCATATGTTTACAAACAAAATAAAAGTCATATGTTTACAAGCTCAGAGCTAACAGCATACTCAACAGTAAAAAGCTGGAAGCTTTTCCTCTAAGATTCAGGAACAAGACACTTTTGCCGTGCTTATTCAACATAGTATTGTAAGTCCTAGTCAGAATAATAAGGCAAGAAAAAGAAATAAAAAAGCATCCAAACTGGAAAGGAAGAAGAAAAACTGTCACTACTTGCAGATAACATGACATTATATATAGACAAACTTAAAGACTATACAGAAAAACAGAGTAATAAATGAATTCAGTAAAGTAGCAGATACAAAATCAATACACAGAAAACTGTTCTGTCTATACACTAATAAAAATCTATCAGAAAAAGAAATCAAGAAAACAATCCCATTTACAACTGCATCAAAAGGAATAAAATACCTAGGAATGAATTTAATCAAGGCGGTAAAAGACCTGTACGTTAAAAATTATGACTTTAATGAAAGAAATTAAAGATGACACAAATAAATAGAAAGATATTCTCTGCTCATGGATCAGAAGAATGAATATTGTTACAATGTCTGTACTACTCAAAGCAATCTATAGATTCAACGCAATCCTTATCAAAATTCCAATGGCATTTTTCACAGAAATAGAACAAACAATTCTAAAATTTGTATGAAACCATGAAGGACCCCAAATAGCCAAAGCCATCTTGAGAAAGAAAAACAAAGCTAGAAACGTCATACTCCTTGACATTACAAAACTACCAGTAATGAAAAACTGTATGATACTGGCACAAAAACAGACACAAAGATCAATGAAACAGAATAGCCCCAAAATAAACCCACGCATGTATGTCAACTAATTTATGACAAAGGAGCCAAGAAAGGGGAAAGGACAGTCTTTCAATAAATGATGCTTGGAAAACAGTACACAATCAGCTCCATGGCTGAATCTGGCAAGAGATGAAGGTCAGACAGGAAAGTCCTCTGTCTTTTTGACTGACTAAAATCTATTTCCAAGAGTATAACTTTTAAAAACATGAATCTTATGCCTCATGATGGGTGAAATACCCTCTCTCCACTCCACTCAGAATTTCCCAACAAAACGAGAAAAAAAAAAAATGAGACTGTGAAAACATATGCTCCTAAATCCCATTTCCTTCCATGAGATGCACAGGATAATGACTGAGGCACAGTGGGTGCCTCACAGGCCCCACACCCACTAAAAGGCTGGGCTATAATACTTAACACCTGGCTCTTGACCTCCATTGCTAATGGAGAAAACACTTCCTCTCCTACCTGCAATTAGAAGAGCATTATCATCATAAAAACAAAACTGAAAGTTAAAAAAAGGTAATCTAACCTCACACATGCAGACATAACATAAGCCATTTTGGTGTTTTTGTTATGAAGCTTGTTTCTTTGCAAAACTGTAACAGAGAGTGTGAAAATGACCTGAAAATTTGCTTTCTCCGCCTCTTATCCGTGGTGCAAAGAGAAAGGAATCTCTCTGGTACAGTTAACTATTTCCAAGTTTATGGACTGCATTAATGGTACTGAATAAAGAATTAAAGAAAAGTTTGTTTTCTCTTGCTTTCTGAAAAAGCACTTTGGAAACATTCTGTTTCTTGTAAGTGAGTGACGCATGTCAAAGAGTTCTGATATACATTCTTTAACTACCAATCCTTCTTGAATGCATTAATTTAATTAATATACATTCCAAGAGGTAAAATCTAACATCTTATTAGAGTTATAATCACTAATTTTTTATATCACTTTCTGGTTTTTACTCAAAAACATTTAACAAATAGTAACTTTTCATATTCAAACCAAATAATTTTCCTATAATATTCCTTTCAGGTTCCATTTATTTCTGTATAAGAAACATAAGGCAACACAAATATGAATCGGCCACCCTGAAAGTGACAGTTGTGTGCAGGCACAAACAAACAAAAGGTGGATAAGTCTCACAGGATTACCGTAAGTGAGGATGTACAGAGGTTTCCCATTCGTGTCCATCGTGGTCAAGCATGGGGCCTTTGGTGAGATGGTCCCCCATCGCTGTAACGCTGCTTCTAAAGACGGGGGCCAATTTGTAACCACACCCAGCTGTTCCCCACGCATCGCCAACATTTGGGCTCCCTCTGGCTTTGGCTGGTTTGGATCTGGTTGTTGAACTAAATACATTTGAACACAAAAGGTTTTCAAGAAAAACACATCCATATTAGCACAATCACTTTTTTATTCCTTTTAAGGAAGCTAGAAGATTTACACTGGAGTTAGACATTTATTAGAGGACAGGAAACGTGCACAGGTGTTTTTCTAGAATTAGAGCTATGACCGACACATGAGCCTCATGGATGTAACAAAAGCACTTAATTCTTACAATTTCCAAGGCAAAGTCAGGGTGTGGAACTTAGGGAGACCTGAATGCATTTATAAACTGACAAGTAAAACTATGCATTTTAACATGCCTAGAGTCTAGGACTGCCATGTTTAAAACATCGGTTATCGACATACACTAGTAATTATAGACTCCAAAGAGCTCAAATCTTGCTGAATTATATTTTTCCCTTAAATACTGAGATGTAAATTTGAATTTGCTACAGCTACTATGAATAACTAGCACAGCACATATTTTCTTACGTATAACAAAAATAAACACCCCATAATAAAAACAATTTGCCCAACTCTTTAGATAGGTAAGAATCTGAGAGATTATTCTCACTTCTGGGAAAGGTTTCTCTATAGCTGATGATTCACAATTTCCACCTGCTGGCTAGAAAATCAGCTATGTCTTACTTGTGGTATAAAGAGCAAGAAAATAAGCAGTTTGGGTTTGACACAACAAGCAGTACTTTGTTTCAATTTTAAGTTGTTTGTGTTAAAAGGCTCAGGACTGTTCAGGGGTTAAGAACACCAGCTCCTGAAGCTGTCACGAGAGTCAGGAAGGTGAGATCTGCCACGGCTCATTCTGCATTCCTCTAAAGCCTATTCAGAGAGAACGCCTGCTGCAAGCTCAGGTTGCCTATGATTTATCAACACCAGCATTCCTGTAGCCTCAAGGAGTCCTCAGAAAGAGGCCTGGCTCACGGGACAAAATCGCATTCTGCTGAGAGTGACACACAAATGGTATCAACCCAACTGTGCTGGGACTGGCGTATCTTTAAAGGGACCTTGGAGAATAGTACCTACAGTTTCTAGGCAGGATCCCTGTCTTCCCAGGAACACCAAGATTACTGTTCTTAAAAAGTCTAACAGCCTTGGTAGAAAAACACTATACTCTATAGGGTCACAGAAACACTGGACGAGCGGGTAGGAACGGGCTCTTTCACCTTCCAGCAGTTCTTCAAAGTCATCGACGAAGAATTCCCGCAATGGTGGTCGTTTGGGTCGTTTGAGGGTGTTGACAAGCTGCTGGATTTTTGCTGATACCCGGCTACTTACAGGCACTCCTGAAAAACAGAACCATGGGGCAGGTGGACTGACTGTGAGCATGGAACAGCGTAAACAAGCAGCTACACTAAAAACAGCCATGACAGCACACCCTGCCCCATCTCAGGGCTGGGAGCCCCTCAGTGTCACCTAAGATGACTGCTGCTCAACGAGAACATTCCAAGGTGGACGGTCTTAGCATGTGACCTTGCTAGGAAGCCTTGAGAGAGCATAAAGATGTAGCAGAAATGATTCCCTTTTACACTGTGAACTGTCCTGCTCTGGTGACCTTGGGAAAAACTCCAGACAATAGACTGGGCTCGGTCCCGCCTCTATTCCTAAAACAGGGTCTGTCATCTCCTAATTAATACCGTCTCAGGGTCCCCTGTGTCCTTGGGGGTCAGAGAGCTGATTAAGCAGTGAGACCCTCCCCAAGTCCCAATCTCCCCTGAGACCACCTGTGCTCAGCCTCCAGCTGCCGCCCCTGAAAGTAAGGGGACTCAGGTTCTACAAGTGCTGCTGGCAGGCCTTGTCCTCTTGCAGGTAATGGCCAGGTCCCTCCTATATGTCTTTCAGACCCACTCTCCTGAGTGAACATTTAGGCAATGCATTCTAGAAGCACAGCAATTAAAAGTCTCTAAATTCAGTTTCTGATATAATACAGAACTTACATATATTTATCCATGTGTACTGAGAAAAACAGACCCAACCTTATAATACATTTCTCATGACAATAAATGTGACATCGTTTTCAAAACTGAATAAGTGAAATGATCAATGAAAAAGGCATGAAATTTAAAAAAATTTTACATAACCCAAATAAATGAAAAAAATGGAGCACCAAGAGGCTGAATCCATAACTGGATCACTTGTACTCTCTGCAGGCAGATTTCATTCCTGCTGAACAGTGCTTGGAAACCTGAACCTGGTAAATACGAAGGCCTGGAACCTTCACGGTTCTCAGACAGAAGAACCACAACCAGAGAGGGTCTTTCCCATACTGACCGAGGCAAAGCCCTTCCTCCACGGCACAGTGTCACAAGAACAGAACTCAGCTTTTGGAACGAGTATGACAGAATTCAAAGAAATTTTTCTATCCAATAAAAACCATTTTAACAGATAGTCTCAAATTACTCTATGGGCACTTTCAGAATTGAGACATTAAATATTTTACAATCTTGAAAATACATAAAAATATACAACCCAGAATTCTCAATATCTAAACACAAAATTTCCCCATTAAAGAGTCCCAGTTAATCTGGTTTGGATGAATCAGAGATCATTTCACAAGGCCACTGGTGCTCCAGCTTAATTTAGAACACACACAAATCATCCTAGGACCCAGCCCAGGGCTTCTGATGTGTTAGGTCTGGGGTGTGGCCCAGAATCTGTTTTCCAACAAGTGCCCCATGTGGTTCTGGTACGAGACACCATCACAGCACTGAACCGGACAATAGATGAATTTACCTGGGGGAGCAGGTGAAGATGATGAACTTCAAAGACAACAAAGTTACTAAAATGGTGATGAAAAGAATAACAGTAATGACCAATTCAATAAACAATGAACTTAGTAGAGGACTAAAGCAAACCTTGATACTGAGAAGCATTCCAGGGAAACCAATCATACTGGAAACTGGAGTGACTTCAAATATACTAACAGAACTCAGAACCTAGCGACCTTGGGCTCTGACCACAGTGAAGAGGCATCTGCCTGTTAGAGGCTGGGTCCAGGCCTCCTCATCACCCCCGAGTCACCGTGTCATGGACACAAGCATAGTGGGATGGATGGCACACAGAGGCTATTTTGGCCATCTTCCAAGAAAATAACACTTTATATCATCATCAGGTTCCAGTCTAACTTTCATGACTCTGGAAGGTCAAGGAAAGCAGAATAAAGCATGAAATTCATGTTCGAGTCTGTCACTTTAGGATGGGTAACAGGAATATGTCAGAGCATACCAAGATGAAAGATTCAAGGAATAAGAGAGAACCCGAATGGCTGTATTTATCAAATCACCAATACTTTTTCCAACATGGAGGAAAAAGGACCATCTTCCTTCCAAAGTCTAAAGCACCATTCTGCCCATCTCTGTGCATTATTTTGGTTGTGTTTAGCTCCATCTTGCCCTTCCAAGTAACCATTCACAGTCTTAACACCTGCACTAATTTTCTAATTGTGGAATCAACATTATTCATTAGCAAAAACATCAGAATTTTATCAAATCTTTTTATTCTCATGACAAAATTCCTACAACGTTGACATTTTTCCTACAAGGAATAACTCTTGGCCCCCTTGGAGATAGCTTGCACTTCCTTTAACTATGCCACCTTCTAGGAAGGCTCATAAAGAACGTGATGAGTCAATGAGCCGACTGTGTCACTAGAAGAAACACATCCAGTCAGGGCACAGAAAGCACGTCAGCAGAACTTAGAATTTACAAAGGAGGAAAAACTTGCTGGAAGACATACCGTCGCCAGTCTCCATGAGCTCGGCATTGCCATACTTTGGGGCTGTTCTTGACGTCGTAGAGCCCTGCGGCCTTTCTACTTGTATTGAGTGTTCTGAGGTGTAAGTGGTTACGTCGGGAGGTGCAGAGTGATTTTCTGTAAAGAAGCAAATTGTAAGTTTTCTGGTTATCATGACACAGTTATTCTGAAGCCTACGTAAGCAATAAGGTTTCAAAAATGCCACATCCTAAGAAGAGAAAAAGATTCTGAATCAAAAACTACTACAAAAATCTCAGCATAAAGATGATCTTTACAATAATAACATCACTACAGGTGCCACATCAATGAATCACTGTTGCACTTTAATTAAAATAATGTCTTCAACTGGCCAAAGGAAAAAGACACTGTAAGTTATGTGTTCATAAAGGAGTAATTTTCTTGTCAGTCATAGTAGAGGCAGTTAAGAGCTCAAGCTTTAGATACAGAGAGCCTGGGGTTTGAATCCCAGTTCTGCAAATTCTTGAGACCTTGGAAGCATCCTGATCTCTATACCTTGGTTTCTTCATCCATCAAATGGGAATAATGGCAACTACCTCCTTGTTGGGTAGATTAAATGAGTTAACATATGTAAAGTACTTAGAACATTTCTTGATAGAAGGTGAACATTTAGGAAATAGTAGCTATTTTATTATTTGTTTTAGCATGAATAATACTGAACAGTCCAGTCATTCAAAAAATATCTGTTTACATCTAATGTGAATGGTGTGCCGTGTTCTGCACAATGAAACGTACAGCAGGCCTTCCCCATAACATTATTTGATGATAAAGTTAAGTACTTAAATGGGGAAAGCATGATTTTGTATTTATTACATAAGACATTAAGGAGAGCATGTCAAGTGAGAATGTCCATGTCATTTTATACGTACTAAGTTCTAATAATGAGTATTATACTATTAATTTTGATTTGTTAATCCTTACTAGACAAAAACTTGTCGAGATTCTATAGTTCCACGTGACAGAAGCACAACATTTTATGCTGTTAAAAGGGGAGCAGGTACTGGAAGGCCTTTCTCCGCTGTACACTGCCCACCTTGGCATTACACGTGAGGGCCAGTTTAAACTGTGAAATCACTAACATAAAGCACAAGAATGAGGAAAAACAGAGCACCGAAGAGATCACATAAAGGACGCTGTTTACAGACTGCGCTAAACTAGAAGCTGGGGCATGGCCTGTCGACTCCGCTGGGAACATACACATCGGGGACTCAAATTTTAGCCGTTCTGCAAATGTCTAGACCTCGAGAAGCCCACGGGTACTCATTTGAGGGTGCAGGTAATTTTAACAAGTAGGCAGATTGGCAAGTACCCAATCCGCCAGAAGTGAAGACTGACTTCTGTGTCAGTGAGCCTGTGTATGTTAAGGGACATTACACTGAGTGAGACTTGAGGCCAAGGAATATTAATCTGAATTCCTAAGCAAGCTTCAAACATAGCAACCAGCGTGACCAATGCCGGTGCTTGGACTTTGGAGACCCTAAGTCCCAGGCACACTGACCAGTAAGTGTGTGGAAATGTGCACGGGGGCTGAGGGCTGGGCCGCCAGCAGTTGCCCAAGTGGTCCTCAGGTCCACGTCTCAGAGCTGATCACCTGGGACCGGTTACTGACCTTCCTATGCCTCGGTTCCCCATCCTGTAAAAGGGGGTGACAATGACAATGCCTACCTCTGAGTTACAGTGGGGATTAACGTAGATAAACAGATACAAGCACTGGCGTCACCAGGCACACAGAAAGACATGCCAGGAGAGGAACACATGGGCAGTTCTCTGCACCAACAACTACTCTTCCAGGGTCTGAGCCTGGAGACCTCTGTGAAGATAACAATCGGCATCAGCCCCTAAACACAGGCCATCAGCAGAGAGTCCAGCTCCCCATTTCCCATCTCCCTGTTCCAGGAGTGTCCAACCTGTTCTGGACTGAACTGTGTCTCCTCAAAATTCACATGTTGGAGTCCTAATCTCCAGGACCTCAGAAGGTGACTGTGTTTGGAGATGGAGGTCTTTAAAGAGATGATTAAGGCAAAACAAAGCCACTAGGATGGGCCCTAATTCAATCTGACTGGTGCCTTATAAGAAGAGATGAGGACGGAGATGCCCAGAGAAGACGGCTGTCTACACGCCCGGAAGAGAGGCATCAGGAGGAGAAAGTGCCAACACCGTGAGCTCAGATTTACAGCCTCCAGGATTGTGAGCCACTGAATGTCTCTTGTTTAAGCCATGTTTAAGGTGCTTTGTTATGGCCGCCTGAGCCAACTGACACATACCCTTAAGGGCAATTTCTTAGATCTTAGCCCAGAAAAAGAGTACCTGTGAGAGGGAGGAGGGTGCGGCTGGAATGCTTTATCAGATCCCTGAGGGGAAGAGCAAGAGGGAGAGAAGAGGACCATTCAAATGACCTCTTTAATATTTCAAACACTGCATTCATTCTTCTCATCTCCTCTACCTGTGCTTTTGCCAAATAGACTTCATTTCATGTTTCAAAATGATCTAATTCTCCATGGCTGAGCAGTTAACTCCCTGGGACCCCATATTTCAAACAAAAATATAACAGATGCCAATGTATGATGAGCAACATTTCAAATTAGCCACGTAAGACAAAAGCAGCTAAAATGTAAGTTCACTGCATTCCATGTTACTCAGGTTTACTTGTGTTTACGTTATGCTGTAGCTGCATCATTGGTGGCAGCCACGGAGTCTTTGTGTTGGGCAGCAGACGTACTCACTTCCACTTTGAAGCTGGGAAAAATAACGATTCCAATACATCTGGTGATTAAAAAATAGGAACAGTGACAGCTGCATGACTTCAAAGTGCTTTCCAAATTTATGTTAGCTCCTCTCCCCCTCCCTTTCAAACTCCCCACATATGCTGTCACTGTAGGATTATAAGCCCAGCAGCGGGCTTCTGTTAGGAAGCCAGAGAACATTCTTCCATTGCAGTGATACATGGTGCCCTATTTTATTTTAATAAACATCAGGGCTCCAAGTATTTAACTCTGTTACCTATCTTTTGTGAGTATTGAAAAGACCTTTGTATGTAACAGATGCTCAAGAAACATTTGCTGATGGGTCAGAAAAAGTAGGGTCTGGTTGAAGGTGCAGGGTCAAAGGTCTAAAGTGCTTATCAGCCCCAGGCATGATGCCAATCAGGTCCATATGCAACAGGAGCATTTCAAAGATTAAGAACTCTCATCAGAGCGGGTTCGTATCTTCTGAGCCAGATGACCCACTGTTCCTTAGATCAATTTCCCAATACTTTCAAAATCAACAGAAAAATGGCGGCCAACCTTCCAGCCACCTATCAGGTGTCACCTCCACTGTGACTGCCCCAGAGCTACTGTGACACCTTTGCATCTGCTCCCTGACAGGTGGGTCCTGTCTCATTCACCCCTCTATGGCTTTTGCTCCCAGCAGCCGACATGGGTTCCTTAAGAATCTGGAATCAAGGCACAAGGGGCAGGTGGGAGGGAAGTGTAATTCACCCATCTTCCATGATAGTATCTGCTGTTTTGGAGCCATGAGCACCAGGGGTCCCATCTCACTGCATCCCCCTCCCACTCCAGATTTTAGTCTGTTACTCTTGCCAACTATCCACCCGTTTTGGACAGCTGTTTTGGCCATGACCGTTTCAGGTTACTAGCTGGTCTTCCTGCTCAGCTCTGCGTTGGAAATTCCCTGCTTCCTTGAACTAACTCGTTTCTCATCTCCTGCTCTTGCAGGCATCCAGCTCAGTCCAGCTCCTGTGTCCTACTCAGATGCTGAAGTTGTACAACACCCGGCTCAATGTCGTTTGCACTCAGCAAATGTTGGAGTGAAAGTTCAAAGAATGAATGAACATAAGAATGAATACACAGGAACACTTGACGACTAGAGATAACATGCTTCTGGTTCTCACACCGCTGAAAAGCAGCTTTCTTTAATTCTAACTATATGACTGGGAACCTCAGGGATCAGTGGTCAGAGATCCTACCTCCCAGCCTGTTATTTTTCAGTCCCCAAATAACTTCTAAATTAAGAGAAGAAAAAGAGGAAATCTGGTTTTCACATGTAGAAAGCAACGTGCTCGTGGTCCACTAACTGATGATAGATAAGGAGAGACGAGTTCAGAGGGACCCAGCCTTCCATCTATCAACAAGGCCCCTCCCGTGTCTCTTACGGTCCATCCAACCTCCACAGTCACTGAGCAGAAAGCGATACAGGCCCTCAGACCACCCGTCCACCCAGCTGTCCTGGCTCCCTAAGATGACACGGCTGTGCCCTCCACATGGCAGCAGAAAACCAGGTTCCTCAATGAAAATATGGAGGTGACAGGTGGTGAAAGGCATCTGCAACGATGCTGAGGGAAGGAGCTGGCCTCACGGCAGAGCATCCAGCCTGGCTGCTGGAGACGATGCTCAGCTGCCCACTGCCCCGACCCATCTTCCAAGCACAGCTCATGAGAAGAGCAGGACTTCCTCCTTGGTTTCCCCAGCAATGTCCAACCTCCCTGGCTCTGACAGAAGCCCCCAACAGGAGAGCTCTACTGGTGTCTCACCCATGTGTCATATTGACGCATGACAATGTAAGTGAGGATTTATCTCCTTAATCCTTTAATAATCACTCAGGGACAGAACAGTATACTCTGGTTACCTGTGAGAGTGTGTGTGATACTGCTAATGGCGATTCACAGCTGCTTTTCAAATGTGCAGACTAAACCTGGAGATAGTTAGAAAGGGCTCAGTGGTTCTATATTCAAACATTTCTCTCAGCCAAGGCTCCCAGAGGTTGACTTTAGAAGCATTACACAGGTTCTCAGAACTGGAACAGCCTCCCTCCCACATTTATGCCACAAAAATCCATAAAGATGGGATAGTTACTGTTAGACAAATCTCGGGATGTTCTAATATCAGAACAGAAATCTTTAACTTCAGACAATAGCTTCTTGACTTTTATATCTGCAAATTCAAATTCATGCTGAAGGGCTCCAATCATCACAAGCCTGTACAGACCACAGACCCAGCAGGATTGTGATGGGGATGCTGGAACTTTTACTGTTTATGCAAAGTTTAATTGCATTTCTGTCTGCAAAGAGCTCTTGTTCTGTTTTTAACAAGCAGGGCCAAGCTGGAACACAGACACTGAGGAGGAAGCGGGACTGGAGTGTCACGAGCAGGTGCTCCTACACCCGACAGATAGGAGTCTGGTTCCTGCTGACCACTCACTAGCTGGGCGCCCTTGGCATCACATCCACCTTCCTAAGCCTGGGTCTTCTCACCTGGGGAACAAGAGTGCTGCTACTTGCTCCTCACCAAGTCTGAGGGCACAAGCGACACTACACCGTGACATTCTGCAGTGACGGTGACACTGCCATCCTCGCTCTCAGGCCCAAGGGCTCCCGCTCTGCCATTTCTCCTCTTGCGTGGGAATCCTTTCCTCTCACGAGTTCCAAGAAAGAATCTGTGAAACTCATGGCATTAAGTGTAGATGACTGCATTTGAACACTGGGAGAAAGAGAAGAACTGAATAGACATCTTTCTATTTGGTTGGCTGTGTGCACCAACGTGTGAGCGGCAGGCTCCGAGGTACTCCTGCAGCGTGGAGTAGGCACTGGATGAAGGGTTAGGATACTTGTGGGTCAAAAATCATTACTTTGATTCTAAGTATAAAATCCAAATAAACAAAATCAGTTTCGAGTGGCAAAAATCCCAAAGCGTTTTTGGAGACAAGAAACCGGAGCAGATCTGTGCCCTAACAGCATCAACAGGGCAACAAGGACAATATGAACAGGACAGATATGAGGCTGGAAGGGGCTGCAGCACTGAGATGGGAGGTGAGGTGTCTGGATGCAGGGTCCTGGGAGCAGTAACGGAGAGGAAGGAGGCCTGCAAGACACAGGGTAGCCAAACGCTACCCAACAGGGACTGTGCTGGTCTGTGGAAGGAGGAGCCAAGGACGGCGAGGTCTGGAGCCTGCTCCTGGGAGTGCAGGACCTTGTCAGACGAAGCGACCTGGGGACACAGCGTAGGGCTGAGGTGCAGGGTCAAGAGGCACTCTGAAATGTGGACGGGTGAAGCAGGTACAGATCTGAAGGTCGTGAAAGAGCAGATGGCCTCGAAAACTGTGGGAGTGGATGAAATGGGCAAGAACACAGAGAGACAGGGTGGGGAGAGGAGCCACCAGAGGAGAGGAAAGGACAGAGCAGGAAGGAGAACCAGGGTGTGGTGCAGGCCGGGAGAGGAGGGAATGAGTGATCATCACAGCCAAAGCTCCGGTTCACCAATGGGGGAAGCTAAGATACAAAAGAGAAAAGAGCTGAGCTAGCAGATTTGGGAGGAGCCAGAATCCAGAATGAGGATGAAAAGATGAGTCCCCAGAAAAGGAAACATAGCAAAAAATGAATGGAGAAAGACATGGAAACATCTCAGCTGGAAAAGGATCAGTGGTTAAAGATGTTCGACAAGAAAACAGAAAAAGATCCATGGTGACATTCACTCAATTTCAGTATCTGTGCAGATCTCAGCTTTATTATGAACTGAGCAAGACAATGCAGGATTAGAAGCTAGACCTAGGACCTAACTAAAAATTCCCACAGTCACGTCAGCCAGTGAGAGAGCCCTCTCTCTTTTAGTACTGTATCATCCAAAGAGCCACGAGAAACACGCAGTAATTGATGGAAGAGTCTCATCGGCCTTGTGTTACCTAATGCAAATTTTCTTTTCTTGCTTACTTTTTCAATAGCGTGGCTTAAAACTCTCTAAAACAGGAGTTGGCAAACTATGGCTCACAGGGTGGTCTGTCAGCTGCGTTTATAAATGAAGTTTTGTGGGGGCATAGCCATGCCTATGGTTCACGCACTGTCTTCTGCTCTTGAGCCAGCGGAATTCAGCAGCGGCCACAGGGACTGCATGGCCCACAAAGCTTAATATCCACTCTCTGGTCCTTTCCTGGAAAAATTCACTGACCCTGCCTTTGAATCATGAAGCTCTAGATGCAGGGATGCCCCAGCCAGGAGGGGAGGTGAGGGTACAGCAGGGAGACCCCAGCTCCAAGTGTGCAGGCTTTGCTAATATCACCATCCTCGGTGTGTAGTTAATATTTTAAGACTGTAAATGTCTGAAAAGTATGGATGAAGAGATTATAAAAGAATTCTTTGATACTGTGGATGATTATGCATAAATAAATTAGGGTAACTTATCACAACGGTGGCTACGCAGCCCTCTGAACAAATTCCCTAGAACACCAGAATCTAGGCCCAGACAACAGCTGCCAGGCTCCAGGCTAACTATATGTATCAAGCACATGGGGGCACATCTATCTGCTTACCAGGATCAGAGGCAAGAAACCTGATGAGAATTTCCTTGCTGATACAAACCGCACACACCAAAAGCAGCATTCGTGCTGACAAATTCTAAGACAGTCCGGAAATGGCAATAACTTCTATGAATATCTGGCTAATGACAACACACCCCCAACACATGCAGATGAAACCCGAATGTGACAACACCTCAGATGTGTCAGTTACAAAGGGTGACACAGACCTTACCTATACATCTGGAGGTACAAAATAAGAGAACAGCTCATGTAGAAGTCTCTTTAATTTCCTGAATATACAAATTTTGATTCTGAATATACAACCATGTTATCTATTATGCTTTGTTCTTATTTCTTAATCTAGAAATGTATTAACAGTTCCTCTTCAGTTTCTCCATTTCTATGTAGCTTACTAATTCCTATGTTACTCTAGTACCTTTTACAAATATGCCTCTTGAAGTTTCAAAGTGTTGCTTTAATTCTCCTGGTTACTCTAAATAATGCTCCTTGACTTTTGATAATGATAAAATATTTTAGAGGTGTTGATCCTTTCCTTTCCAACTGTCTTAAGAACATGACATGCACAGAGGTTCTGAATAAACACCTTCTGGTTCTCTATCATTGTGGAGAGAGAGCCCTTAATGATGTGCAGGCCCTGTTCTGTCTGAGCTGCAGGGAGCCGTCGCATGGCACGTCCATCTTCTTGTGTCACAAATGTGCACATCTCAGGCCTTAGCATCTCAGGATGGGGAACGTCTTGAGCCCTCATTGTCAGTGTTTTAAGTGTGAATAACAACAAGCAGAGCCATAGGAGGAAAAACCACCTGGACGGGGACCGCATGGTATGCTAAGCCAGCCTGATGGGAGATGCACGTGCAGTGTCCCTGTCATGTTGTCAGGATGGACCCACAAGGACACAGGATTTCATTCCAACAACCACAAAGCAGAAGTACCATCCACTTGTTACAGCCTCTTCATGGTCTTTAAACGCTTGTCTTTCCTCTACCGTTTGGGCAAAAGAGGTTTCTACAGACTCTATCCAAGTACTTCACCTTGAGGGACCAGAGGTACTACAAGTTGGTGGTTTATTTGACCCTAAATTCCTTAAAACACAGACATACACAGAATACTTTCTTATTTGTAGGCTTCTGATGGCCTCAACAAAAGGTTGAACACTGCCAATTCTGACTTTTTACTTCTTTTGCTTTTGCCACAGGAGTAAAAAAAATTTTTTTTTTTTTTTTTTTTGGCGGTACGCGGGCCTCTCACCATTGTGGCCTCTCTCGTTGTGGAGCACAGGCTCCGGACACGCAGGCTCAGCAGCCACGGCTCATGGGCCCAGCCGCTCCGCGACATGTGGGATCTTCCCGGACCGGGGCACGAACCCGTGTCCCCTGCATCGGGCAGGCGGACTCTCAACTACTGCGCCACCAGGGAAGCCCTGGAGTAAAATATCTTAATTCTCTTTTTCTTATTTTATTATTTTGCCACTGCTTTCTTTCAAAAACTTTTTTTCATATTTACAGAAAATTCCTGGATACTCTAGGAACTTATCTATGTGCCAAATTAGAAATTACTGAAATGTCACACACTGAGAAGCTATATTTAGGTTACACTGAGTCTTAACGTACCTGAGTAACGCAACCTTTTATAGTTCGGATAAATTTAATTCTCCATGCTATAATTTCCTCCAATATTCCACATGTAACTACATAAAGGGAGAAACAAATGCAGGGAGTAATCTGTTCAAAATTATGGGTTTCTCTTGGTAAGATTCCTGATATTTCCTTAGAAGTGTACTCAGTCAGAAAACACACATTCCTAAGGTAAGAGCGAGGGGCAGAGGTGGAGGGAGTTCCACGTCTACCCCGTCCAGGTGGCTACCAGACAAAGCACACGGACTGAGCCTCAGGGCTATCTCAGGTTCCAAAACACAGAGGAAGAAATTTTAGCATCTGAAACTCTTTAACGATCATATACATTTCTGCTTAATTTTTATCTATGATTTCAAATAGAGGTTCTCAGTACACATTAACCAGTGTATGTTCCCGAAAACATTTTAAACTGAAATTTAATACTACTACTTTGCATGTGAGTGTTACTTTAAAAACTGGAGAATTTTCCTATTTTCTCCTTTTTACTCGCAATGGGTACAAAGAAAAGACATTATCATTCCTCTTCTTCCCACTAAAAAACTAGAGCAGGGAATACTGACTTCTGAAGAAGCCGGCAGCTGTTAACGTGAGAACTGGGACCAGACCCAGCCCTCCCAACCGGCTGCCTGTGTCCTGCTGGTAGACAACCAGTCTCACTGCTGATTCTGAAAAGGCTGTTGCTTTTAACCTCAACTTCATGCTGAGCAAGTGCCACTGGGGCCAAGTCCTGAGAAGTCAGTTTGGAATTCCTCTGACTCTTGTCAAGTAGCCAATAATCTAGAAATACTTTTTGAGTCTGAGAAGCTGGCAGAGTATTTCATTCATTCATTTCACTTACCTACTTTCTAAACATGGAGTTTTCGGATAAGAGGATAGATGTGGGAGGATGCCGTGCACCTGCCCTGTGCTCGATGATCAACCACTGCACAGGGAGGTGCAGCTTCCACGTCCCTGGATGCGGCTGACCCTGGTCCACCCCATTTGAATGGAGAACATACTGAACCATCTTGGCACCACATTCAAAGCAAGTAATTTACTTTGTGAAAAATTTTTTATTGAAATGTTTAAAAATCTCAATCCACAGCTGAAAATGGATCAGACAGATCTGGACCTCATGCTGTGCCTTCCACACCAGATGAATGTGGCGCAGTGAGTGGGGGGCTAGGGTGCAGGCAGAGAAACAGGACCCTTACTCACCCCCTCCACGCAGCCCCCTGCTCATCCAATATGCTCCTTTCCTCTAATAATTCTCACTTCATCTCCTGTTTTACACTATTTCCAAACATCTTACCAATGCTTCCTAACTCTGTGCTTTTTTAAATACAGAGGATCCCATGTATCATGGAACCTACACACAAAGTAACGTGAACCACCCCAGAAAGCTGAATGCCTATGGCAGAAAACCATATAAGCAGTAGTGATGAAAGCCTCCCCTTCCTAAGTAACTTCCAAAGTAAGGGCAAACTCACTCTGAAGTCCCCAGCCTTGTTTATTAGCATAATTAAAATTTCATTTAGGAGCATACTTTAGCATGAGGAGAAGAAAGCACGTAACCAGATACGGCTGCAAGTTTCTCTAACGAACAAGAAAGCATTCTTCTACAAGCAGAGGAGACGTCTGGGATGTAAAGAATAGTAAAACCAAGGGTTTCACAAAACAGTAAAACCAACGCAACAAAGCAGCCCAGAAGCGGGAGTGGGGCTCTGTTCTGTCCCTCGGATGGATTCCATGGCCGAGATGCGCAAATAGAGAAATTTCAAAATAAAAAGGGCAGGGTTACTCAGCAGCCACTCAGACGTAAGGACAACGAGAATAAGACAGACGACTGCCCAGCAGGGCACTCACCTAGGTGCGTCTGAGCCATGACGTCAGCCAGTCTGTGGGCGGCGCCACTCCCCCCACTCTGGGTGGAAGAGGAGGAGGTGGTGGAGGTGGTGGAGCCGTGGATGGCCTGGCTGATCCAGTGCTCCATGTTGATGCTGCCCTGGCTGGAGGTGGGGGTCCCCTGGGAGTCGCCCTGCACCGAGCCTTCGTCTTCTGAGCCAGAGGAGGTATCTGTGGGAGGCAGGTGATCAGCCGTGTATATCACAGCAAAGAAGCACCCCCCAGGATTAGTCCCTCTCCAAACACTGCGAACACAGACCTACCTCCCACACTAACTGATCGACGACCTTTGAACACTCTTGAAAAATTACACACTTTTCAGATGACAAATTATTTTTCACTGCAGTGAAGTCTTCATCCAAAACACCTTACATATATATGCTACAGAAAGTTGTGACATTACAATCTCAGACAAAGACATACTCACCAATTTCCTCCACTCAAGAGTTTGAGGGAGAAACCAAATGTTTTCTGTGTACTCAGACACAAAGGGAGAAGGTCAAGGTGGCGTTTTCTAAAAGACACTGAACTTGCACGTGTTTTGAAGTGTGATGCTCTGTAGCCCTTCTTTATACCGAGGTGTTTCTCTGAGTCATGTGCTATTTTAAGTTCCATGTGAGTGTGGCAGGTCTCATCCTCCTGCCTCTCCCAATCTGGACTTCTCTACCAACCTACATCTAAGGACTCTGCCTCCTCCTTTCAGGAGGACAATAAATCACCATACTACATTCTGTGATCAAACTAAATGCATTTACTTTTACATTTGTTCCTTATAAAAGTTTTTCATTATTTACTTGATTTATTTTGCTATCTATGAAAACTGTGTATCTTGGATTGAGCAAAAACGTGTCACTTTTTGCATTAAAATTAATGGAAATAGTATTCATTTAATAACTTTTCACCTAGAAGCAAGGTTTTCAAGCACGAATCGTTGTATACTTGTTATTTAAACTTCAATATAAGAATGACATTTAGGATCATACATATAGGTGAGTTATGTGAGATGCCAGGAGGGAAAAAGGATGAGAGTAGCTCTAGAACATTTACTGAGAATAAGTGAAAGGGTAATTTGTCTTAAATCAAGAAATAGGACTTTTTCTTTTTTTAATGTTAATTTTGCTGTTTATTCACTCATTCATTCATCAATACTTATTAAGCACTTACTAATGTATTAGTTACTGTTCTTTTTTTTAAATTAATTTTTATTGGAGTATGGTTGATTTACAAGGACTTTTTCTTTAACACAGCAATATTTGTGAAGGATATTTACATTGCATTTTATTATCATTGTGACGTGACCTAGGCTGTCTAGAAATTTTTTAGAAGTTTATCTATTAGAAATTTGTTACAGAAGCAACAATAATATTAGAAGGCCAACAGATTCTCTTCCCTTGTCCTTCCTTTTAAAATAACTTAGAATTATAATTTACATAAAAATAAAATTTATATTTTTGGAATTCAGACCTAAGAATTTTTTCAATTTTTTTTGAAATTGTGGTAAAATACACATAACATAAATTTTACCATTTTAACCATTTTTACGTGTACAGTTCAGTGATATTAAATACATTCATAATGTTGGACAACCCTCCCCATAACTCATTTCACCACCATCCATCCACATAACTCATTTCACCTTGTAAAACTGAAACTCTGTCCCCATTAAACAGTAACTCTCCATTGCCCCTTCCCCCCACATCCCCTGACAACCACCACTCTACTTTCTCTCTGTGTAATTCTGACTACTCTAAGTACCTCATGTTAAGTGGAATCGCACTTTTGTCTTTCTGTGACTGGCTTATTTCACTTGGCATAATGTCTTCAAGGTTCATCCACTTTGCAGCATGTGTCAGAACTTCTTTCCTTCTTAAGGCTGAATAACATTCCATGATATGTACAGACCACATGTTGTTATCCGTTCATCTGCTGTGGACACTTGGGTTGCTTCCATGTTTTTGCTGTTGTGAATAATGCTGCTGTGAACATAGGTATATAAATATCTCTTTGAGAGTCTCCTTTAAATTCTTTTGGGTATGTACTCTGAAGTGGAATTACTGGATCATATAGTAAATTCTATTTTTAATTTTTTGAGGAACTGCCATTCTGTTCTCCATAGAGGCTGCACCTCTATGCACCTCATTTCCACCAAGAGTGCACAAGGGTTTCAATTTCTTCATATCCTTACCAACACTTGTTATTTTCTGTTCCTTTTTTTTTTTGATAGTAACCATCCTCATGGGTGTGAAGTTGTATCTCTTTGTAATTTTGATTTGCATTTCCCTAATGATCAGTGATGTTGAGTATCTTTAAATGTAATTATTGGCCATTTGTATATCTTCTTTGGAAAAATATCTATTCAAGTCTTCAGACTTAAGACTTCTGAGAATGTATACACCCCTATATCCACACAGAACATTACCACCTCCCCAAAAGTTTTCTCATGCCCCTTTACAAATCAATCTTTCATTTCCCACCCCATCTTTTCATAAGAAAACTACAGAACAATATCATTCATGATATAGACACTAAAATCCTCAAAAATATTAGCAAACATTATCAAGCAACATATAAAATGACCAAGTGGTAACCAGGATTACACATATGAACATGAATTAAGGTTAATTTGACATTCAAAAATGAATTAATGTTATATATCATATTAGTAGAATAAAGAGAAAAAAAAAGTATGTTAACCTTAAAAGTCAGAAAAAGTATTTTACAAAACCTAACACCCACTCATGATAAAGCCTCTCAACAATGCAGGAATGGAAGGAAACTTCCTCAACCTGATGAAAGGCATTCATGAAAACCCATAGCTAACACTGTATATACTGGTAAAAGACTGAATACATTTCCCCTAAGATAAGAACAAGGCAAGAATGTCCCCTCTTGCCACTTCTATTCAACATTATCCAGCAGGTTCTGGCCAGTGAACTACAGGGAAAAGTAAAAATTAAAGACATCCATCCAGATTAGAAAGGAAGTTGTAAAACGGTCTTTATTCACAGATGACATGATCTTATATGTAGGAAATTCTAAGGAACACATGGAAAAATTCTTGAATTAATAAATGAGTTAGCCCCTTCTGCCATGTAAGGACACAGTGAGAACATGGACGACTATGAGGAAGAAGGCTCTCACCAGACAATGAATCTACCAGCACCCGGATATTCTCAGCATCCAGAACTACCTCTGCATTGACAAAGTCATCAATGTGCCCAGCTAATTTTCCAGTTATCCTTGAAGTGGGGGTTGGGGGGGGGACTTAATCAAAATTTGTTGAGTGGAGCCTCCAAGAAAGTTCTTTAATGGGGAATGCCTCTGTTGAGAGGACTAAAAGACAATGGGACAAGATGAATTTCTGCAGTGGGACAAGCACATACAGAGTGAGAGAACCAAGATATCTCTTATCAAAGCAGATAGGCATCAATGCTCCCCCACACCCTTTTCTGGCTGGACAGACTGCAAATTATTCCCACCTCCCAGGGAACAAGCACACGTTGATCTAGTAGTCAGAAGTCAAAATCCAGCCATCCAATCAGTTAGCATGCGTTGTCACTGTGGCAGGTGAAAAGAGTTGCATAGTTATACATCTGACTTCTTAAATTCACAGGACCACCAAACAAAGATATGAAATATCTTTATAAGACACTAGCACTGAACAATAAGAGAATGAAATTAACAAAAAAATTCCATCATGACAGCATCAAAAAGGATAAAACACTTAGCAATATATCTAACAAAAAATTAAGACAATACCTAGTAAAATCCCAGAAGGCTTTTTTTTAAGAAATTGAAAGCTTATTTTAAAATTTATTTGGAAATGCAAAGGCCTGAGAATAGCCAAAATAATTTTGAGGAAGATGGAGGACTTCATTACCTGATACTAAAACTTACTATGAAGTTAAAGTAATCAAGATAGTGATATTAGCACAAGAATAGGCATATATTTCAATGGAACAGAACTGAACCCAGAAATATAGTCTTACATTTATGATCATGGTCAATTTATTTTTGACGAAGATTCCCAAGATAATTCAATGAGGAAAAGATCATCTTTTCAACAAATGGGCTGGGCAACTGAATATTCACGTATCAAAAAACCAAACCAAAATAAAAAACATAGATCCTTACCTCATACCATAAATAAAAATTAATTCAAAATGGATCACAGGCCTGAATGAAAGAACTAAAACTATAAAATTTCTGAAACTTCCCAAAGCACGATCCATAAAATAACTGATGAACTGAACTTCATCAAAATGGAAAACTCTTAAGCTATGGGTAACATAACAAGTCACCACTAATTCAGTGGCTTACAACACTGCACATACTTATTATCTTAACAGTTCTGGAGGTCAGAAGTCTAAGATCAAAGTGTTGGCAGGGTTTTATTCCTTCTGGAGGCTTCAAGGGAGAATCCACTCCTTTACCTTTTCTACCTTCTTAGAGCCCACCTGTGTCACCAGCACATGGCCCCTTCATCGATCTTTAAAGTGTATCCCTCCAACCTCTGGTTCATTATCTTTTTTTTTTTTTTACTTTGATACTTTTCCCTAAGGACATTTTTTCCTCCAGTTTTATTGAAATATCATTGATATATATCACTGTATAAGTTTAAAGTGTACAGCATAATCGTTTGACTTACATATATTAGGAAATAATTACCATAGTAACTTTAGTTAGCATCCATCATCTCATATAAAATAGAGAAAAAAACTTTCTTCCTTGTGATGAGAACTCTTAAATTTTACTCTCTTAACAACTTTCACATAGATCATACAGCAGCGTTAACTATAGTTATATTGTACATCACATCCCTAGTACTTATAACAAGAAGTTTTTGCCTTTTGACCACCTTCCTCCAATTCCCTCTCCCACCACTCCCTGCCTCTGGTAACCACAAATCTGATCTCTTTTTCTGTGAGTTTTTTTTTTTAAGATTCCACATGTGACTGAGATTACACAGTATTGTATTTCTCATTCTCTGCCTGAATAGAGACTTCTTTGATTACAGTGGGCCCACCTGGTTAATCCAGGATAACTGCCCTATCTCAAGGTGCTTGACTTAATCATGACTGCAAAGTCTTTTTTTTACAATGTAAGGTAATATATTCACAAGTTCTAGAAATTAGGACATGGATATCTTTGGAGGGGGCCATAATTCTCTCCACCACAGACAACATTAAGAAAAGACAAACTACAGTTTGCAAATTGTATACCTGATAAAGAACTTGTATTCAGATTACATAGAGAACTCTTAATCAGTGAGAAGACAGACAACTCATTTTAAAAATGGGCAAAAGGGCTTCCCCGGTGGCACAGTGGTTGAGAATCCGCCTGCCAATGCAGGGGACATGGGTTCGATCCCTGGCCTGGGAGATCCCACATGCCGCAGAGCAACTAAGCTCATGTGCCACAACTACTGAGCCTGTGCTCTAGAGCCCGTGAGCCACAACTACTGAGCCCGCGTGCTGCAACTACTGAAGCCCGCATGCCTAGAGCCCGTGCTCCACAATGAGGGAAGCCACTGCAATGAGAAGCCCGCGCTCCGCAACGAAGAGTAGCCCCTGCTCGCCGCAACTAGAGAAAGCTCACGTGCAGCAACGAAGACCCAACGCAGCCAAAAATAAATAAATAAAATTTAAAAAATAATAAAAAATAAATAAAAATGGGCAAAAAATCGGGACATTTCACCAGTGAATATATACAAATGGCTAACAAGCACACAAAAAGATCCTTAGCATCATTAGTCATTAGGGAAATGAAAATTAAAACCATAATGAAATACTATTTCATATCCACTAGAATGACTATTAAAAAAATAAGGACAATACCAAGTGTTGGTGAGGATGCTGAGAAACTGGAATCTTTATATGTTGCTGGTCGGAATATAACATGGTATAGCCATTATGGAAACAATGTGACAGTTTCTTAAAAGTCAAACATAAACTTACCATAAGACTCATTAATTCCACTCCTAGGAATCTACCCAAGATAAATGAAATTATATATATATACACAAATATATGCACATAAATGTTGATAGCAGCATTATTCATAATAGCTGAAAAGCGGACACAAGCTAAATATCCATCAACTAGTGACTGGATAAACAAAATGTGGCATATCTATCTAATAGAATACAATTCTGCAATAAGAATGAATGAACTACTGATGCTACAAAATGGATGCTCAAAAACATGCTAAAGAAGATACAGAAGGATATATTTTATTAATTCATTTACAAAATGTCTAGAATATTCTTAGAGGTATATAAATCAGATCAAATGTTCCCTAGGCCTGGGTGTGAGAATGGGAATTAACTGCAAATGGGCACAAGGAAACTTTCCGGGGAGAAGGAAATGCTTTAAAACTGGACTGCACCAATAGCTTCACAATCTATATATTTACTACAAGTCATTAAATTATACACTTACAATGTGCTAATTTTATGGGATGTAAATTATACCCCAAGAATGGTATTAAAAAGGAATGTGTTTTCCGCAATAGTTGGGCATAATATTCTGTAAGTATCAACTACATCAAGTTGGTTGATAGTGTTGTTTTGACAACTTTCTTATGATTATTTAAGAAGAATATTTTAAGAATCTCCAATTATTATTTTTGTTTTTTCTATTTTTCCCTTCATTATGCCAGTTTCTGCCTTATAAATTACAATGCTCTGTTTTTAGGTATATAAATATTCATTGTTATAACTTCCTGGTGAATTGCTCATTTTCCAATATGCAATGTTCATCTTTATATCTGGTACTACTTTGTCCTGCTGTCTACTTTGTCTGATATTAATATAGACTTTTCACCTTCCTATGCTTTATGTTTGCATTGTATATTTTTTCATCATTTTATTTTTAACTATCCTTGTTTTTATATTCAAATGTGTCTCTTATAGACAACATATAGATGTATCTTCGTTTTTTATTCAGTCTGACAATCTCTATCTTTTAAGTGGGCGTTTGGTCCATTTACATTTATTGTAATAATTTATACGAGTGAGTTTACATCTAACATTTTGCTATTTGTTTTCCATTCATTCCTCCTATTTTAATCTCTGTTGTTGATTTTTCCCACCTTTGTTTCTATTAACCAAATTTTTTTTTTTTTTTTTTTGCAGTACGCGGGCCTCTCACTGTTGTGGCCTCTCCCGTTGCGGAGCACAGGCTCCGGATGCGCAGGCTCAGTGGCCATGGCTCACGGGCTTAGCCGCTCTGCGGCATGTGGGATCTTCCTGGACCAGGGCACAAACCCATGTCTCCTGCATCGGCAGGCGGACTCTCAACCACTGCGCCACCAGGGAAGCCCCCCAAATATTTTTTAAGAGTTTCATTTTATGTTCTCTATTAAATTCTTACCTATACCTCTCATTTTTTTTAGTGGTTACTTTAGGGCTAAGAATATGAATCCTCAATGGGTCCATACGGGGTCAATACTGTAACTGTTTGCTCTTCAAATCTGACACTACAAACTTTCTCTCCCATCTCACATCACACCTGACACTATTCATTTCATTCTTTCCATTTTCTGCTTCCTACTTCATAACCATACAACAGTATAATTCCATTCACCTGGCCTTGTCTTTTGTGCAATTGTTGTTTTAAAGAAAATTACAAGAAAAAGCATAGAATTTTACGTTTACCCAGGTATTTACTGTTTCCAGTGTTCTTCTTTCCTTTTCATAGATGTAAATTTTTATCTGGGATCATCTCCCATCAGCTAAATGACATCTGTTAGTGCGTTTGCAGTTCTGCTGGCACCATATTCTCTGAGCTTTCATGTGTCTCATTATGCCTTTTTTTCACCCTCGTTTATGAAGTATATTTTCACTGAGTATGAATTGACAGTTTCAGTCTTTTCCTTTTGGTACTTTATAAAAATGTCTTCTCATTGTCTTCTGGCCTTTACTGCATCTTCACATAAGTATTCATAATTCATATGACCGTTCTTCTGTATGCAATATATCTGTTTTCCTTTGATGACTTTCAAGATTTCCTCTTAATCTTTGGATTTCAGCACTTGGACTATTATTAATTTAGGGATGATTCTTTTCATACTTAATCTGCGTGGCATTCACTGAACTTCTGGGATCTGTGAGGTGGTGTTTTACATCAATCTGAGAAGTTTGTGACCCTTATTTCCTTAAGTAGTTTTTCTTCCCTTTTCTCACTCTCTTTTCCTTCTTGGATTCCAATTATAAGTATGTTAACATTGTATCACAGATGCTTGAGGTTCTGTTAATTTTTCTTTTATCTTTTGACTTCTCATTCTTCAGTTTGGTTAATTTCTCTTTATCTAAGTTCACAGACTCTTTTATCCTACTTCTCCAATCTGATGCTAAGCTGATCTAGTAAAATATCATTTCTGTATTATATTTTTCATTTCTAGAGTTTCTATTAATTTTTAAAATATTTTTTCCTTTCCCTGATCAGCTCAAGTATTAAGATAATATTTTCATTTAGTTCTTTGACATATTTTCATTTGATTCCCTGAATGAGGTCCACTGCCTAAAAGCAGTCATCTTATTTGTTTTGTGCAGCTTTATAGTTGTTTATGGTGTATGGGTTAGTCTGGTAAGTTATTTCATTATGGCTGGAAGCAAAAGTACTGACAAATTCTTCTTATATTTTTGTACGTGAAAAATAAAGCAAAGTTTCATCTATAGAAGACTGGCATTGCAACGATCCTAATCATATCTTTTCTAGAAACTATGATACTAGTCAGCAACCAGTCACTTTATGCAGAGAATATAAACTTCAGGAATATTCTCTGAAGAAAACTGGACACAAAATTAGTTCTAACAAATGCTATCAGCAACCAAGGAAAACAGAGTGAGAGAAAATGAAGCTGAGCCACGATTTTCTTCAAGCAAGTACAGTTACAAATATGTAGACTCCTAATAAGCACAAAATAGGTTATGAATGAAAATTTTTATGATGATGGTGTTGGCATTTATGATTGTACAAAACTATCCCATGTGATACTGTTACTAGGACTCCTGAATGACAGTTTACAAAATGTATTATATGGTGTACGTGAAAATGCTAACCAAACAATTAAATGCAAATGTTGCACCAATAATGACACTCATTTCCAATAACATTCTTTTATATTTTGCAAAGACCTTTGTACAAGGTTCGTTCTCCTGAAAGTTTTCTTTCATCACGCATGACACAACAACACTCATGAGGATGAATTCAACATGTGAAAAAGCACATACACAAATAATCACATTGCACCTTGTACTTTAGACTCAACATTTCCCATAAAAAGTGGCTCAGAAAAATGTCCATCTCCCTGAATACTGTCTAGTTCCAAAGAGTTGGCTAAAATATATTTTAAGTGGGGTTTGTTATTCTTATAAGTCCATTCTGTTTGTTGTATAAACACATACAAAATAATTTTTCACCACTTATAAATTTTGGCAAATTATAACCATAAACTAAATAGGATTAAGTATATTAATTATGCTGATTTAAAAAGAGTCCAAAATACATGCTGTGGCTCAACAAAAAGGAAGGAAATTGGCAAAAAGGACACCCTTTCCTATTAGAATGTTATATTCTTGAGATAAAGAACACTTGTGGTATTATCTGTTAAGACAAAACAACACAACTAAGTTTTATATTATTTAAGTTTTGTCTTACAAAGCTCAGGACGTTCACTTTTAGAGGCATGTAAAGCTGAAGACTTAAGAGTTGTTTGAAGCAGTATTGGATATACTTGACCACATCTGTGAGTTGAAGTGTGTGCTTCTATTACCCTCACTGTTTGCAAACACTCATGACTAACTTCAAAAGACTCCAAAAAATGCTATGTATGTTCAACTATTCTTACTGCACCCTAAATTTCTCTTATGAACAAAGGGGTGTGCCAGGTAACTTAGATCTGCAGAAAAGACAGAGTGGCAACAACGACATGAATAATGTTGGAACCAGAAACACACACACACACAAATCAAGTAAATTAGGTTCAATCATTCATGTTTCTAATAGATACCTGGACGTTTAACTTCATATTTCACTTCAGTTTTGAAGATCACAAGATACAGATTATAATTATTTGGGTAGAGTAGAGATCTTAGGTAGTTATATAAAATTCAAGATTAAACAAAAGCAGAAATACAATGGGATATTACCTTCAACCATTTAGATCAGGGGTTGGCAGGCCTGTGGACCAAACCCTCTGCCTGTTTTTGTGACTAAAGTTTTATTGACACATAGCCATGCCTTTCACTGACATGTTGCCCATGGCTGCTTCAGCACCACAATAGCAGAGCAAGCAGCTGTGATACCCCAAAATACTACCTGCACTTCACAGGAAAAACTGATGACACCAGATTTAAGTAACTGCCTAAATTTTTCAATTCATTCAATTTCTTAACAGAACATTACAACCTACTGACATTTTAAAGACTTGAGAATATGCATACACCAGTCTAAGCAGAAGAGAAATCCAGCTTCGGTTAGAAGGATGGATGTACAAACTCTTCTCTTGCTTTGTAAAGAATTAAATAAAATTTTATAGGATTTAAAAAAAAAGTCTGTATCATATTTGAGTCTAAATGAAAAGTTTAAAAACATTTATTTATATAGACATATATATAATCATGCCAATTTTCCTTCCAAGTTTTATTTAGAGCGTATTTACTATTTCTGGACTTCTGGTTCTCAAAATCTGAATGACAGCACCATGATTTTGAAAGTTAGAAAGATCGCAGTTGCTGGCACTGACTTCATGAAGCAGACGGGACCTGCTGCTCACCTGGGGGTGTGTAGGCGTCCATCGAGGTCTGCACAACCAAGGACCTGCGTTTGGAAGGCATAGGCACTGCCATCTTCCTTTCTTTGTGTTTAGCGAGCGCAGCCTGGACAGCTTCTGTATGGACGTCTGAAACAAAGCGAGAGCTAAATCACTCCATTGTTCAGGGACAGCCGGAAGGCCCCAAGCTTTTCTGCTTTCTTTCTGGTCCTGTGAAAGAGTTTATCATCCTACAGAAACTGTCACAAATGGATGAGTGGGGAAGGAAGGAAAATAAGTGTAAACCTGCTAGTTTGAAAGCTCCAGGAAAAAGGCATTCAAATTCATTCATAGACTTTTAACTGTTCATTTTATTACCCTAGATCTGTATAAATAATCAGATACGGGATGTAAATCGCTGTGATTTTTCTTTTCTTAGAGTGAAAGGACATGGATCTTCAGATATTTCTTCACAGGTCACATTTCAAGCTTCTTAATTCGTTTCAATGTTCTGTTAAGGTAAGTATGTACACCTTACAGGCTGTACGGTAATGATCTTGGCTAACACTTTCCAAATATCAGTTATGGGGCAGTCACTATGTTAGGTATTTTGTGTGTATGAACCCATTATGTTAACTCCACAAATGATATTTTACTGCAGATTTTGTAAGGTAGTGTCCTCAGGGCTTGGCGTGGAGAATCAGGTGGACAAGGTATTGTGTCTCATGCAGCTCACTTTCTAAAGGGTTAAAGACAGACAACAGACAATCAAAGGGGGTAAGAATGAAAATAAGATAAAAAGATTGAGTACCTACTTAACTGTGAAGCCAGGGAAGAGCTCTCTTACTGTGAAATCTGAATAGTAAGATGAGAATCTCCAAGACAGAGGGAAAAGCCAGCTCAAAGGCCCTGCACTGTGAATGAGGATGGTGCTGGCACAATGCACACAACACCAGCAGAGGGACTCACCAGGATGAAGGGCTTTACAGGAGTGGTACAGAGCTTGGCTACCATTCTAACTTTGACAGGGAAGCATGGGGGAAGAAGGGTGAGCATGGATGACATGATCTGATTCCATTTTGGAGGGCTCATTCTGGATGTTGTGAAGGACACTGCAGGAGAATCAGAGTAGGAGCCAGGAAACCAGTTAGAAGTCTGCAGTCAGGATACTACTACACCCACAATCCTGGACTTCTTGGACATTTGCATATCATCTCTTGTGAAGTATATGTCCAAGTTTTTGAGCTGCCTTTTTATTACTGATTTATACTAGTTCTTTATATATTATGGATACAAGCTTTTTTTTTTAAGATATATGTTTTGAAAATACTCATCCCAAGTCTATGGCTCAACTTTCAAACCCTTAATAGTGTGCTTGATGAGGAGAAATTTTTCATTTTCATGAGATTCATTTTGTTATCTTTTCCTCTCTAGCTAGTGCTTTTTGAATCCTGCCTATAAATTTCTACCTACCCCAAGGTTCAAAAAATACACTCCTTTGTTTTCTTTGGGAAGCTTTATACTTTTACCTTTTACTTTTAGGTCTAGGTAACATCTCAAGTTAATTTTTCTAAGTAGTGGAAGTGGAGGTTGGTGTTCACATTTTCCCACATGCTTACCTGATTTTTCAAGTACCATTTGTTGTAAAGATTTTCCTTTCCTTATTAAATTGCCCTAGCTCCTTTGTCAAGTGTCACCTGACCATGTGTGTACGGGTTTAATTTTGAACTCTCCATCTGGTACAGTAAATCCATTTGTCTATCCTTCTGCTAGTTCTATACTATGTTGATTAATTATATATTTTTTTCAGTTAGAGTATTTACAAAACATATAAGATTCACCCTCCCAGCAATTTTCAGGTGGTCAGCACAATACTGTCCACCACATGTACGTTATTGTGCCACAGACCCCAGAAGTCCCCATCCATCCTGCATGACTGAAGCTCTACACCCACCTAACAGCAACTCACCACCTGCCTGCCCCCAATCCTGAGCAACCACCATTCTACTTTCTGTTTCTATGAGTTTACTATTTTAGATCCCTCATATAAGTGGAATCACACAGTATTTGTCTTTCTGTGACTGGCTTATTTCTCACAGCAAAATGTCCTCAAGAATATGCTGTAGAATATGTCGTAATTTCCTTTCCTTTTAAGGCTCAGCAGTATTCCACTATATATACACACCATATTTTCTTTATCCATTCATCCACCGATGGATTTAAGTTGCTCTGACCTCCTGGCTAATGTGAATAATGCTGCTATGACTATTGGTGTGGCAATATCTGCTCGCATCCCTGCTTTAATATTTTGGATATATATCCAAATAGAATTCATAAATCATATGGTGGTTCTATTTTTTATTTTTTGAGGAAGCTCCATACTGTTTTCCATAGCTGCTGCACCATTTTACATTCCTACCAACAGTGCACAAGGGTTCCAATCTATCTACATACTCACCAACATTTGTTTTCTGTTTAAGAAAAATTTTTATAATAGCCATCCTAATGGGTGTGAGTGGTATCCCACTGTGGTTCTGAGTTGCATTTTCCTGATAATTAGTAATGTTGAACATCTTTTAATGGACTTATAGGCCATTTGTGCATCTTCCTTGGAGAAATGTCTATTAAAGTTTTTTGCCGATTATTAAATTCGGTTATTTAATGTTACTGAGTTGTAGGAGTTATTTATATATTCTGGATATTAACCCATGATCAGATGTATACAAGAGGATATGTTCTTCAATTTCATAGGTTGCCTTTTCCCTCTATTGTTTCTTTACTGCAAAGAAGTTTTAAGTATGATGTAGTCTCATTTGTCTAATTTTGCTTTTGCTGCCTGTGCTTTTGGTGTCATATTCAATAAATCACTGCCAAATCCAATGTCATGAAGCTTTCCCCCTTTGTTTTCTTCTAAGAATTCTACAGTGTCAGGTCTTACATTTTTTTTTTTTTTTTTTTTCAGTATGCAGGCCTCTCACTGTTGTGGCCTCTCCCGTTGCGGAGAACAGGCTCCGGATGTGCAGGCTTAGTGGCCATAGGCTCACAGGCCCAGCCGCTCTGCGGCATGTGGGATCTTCCCGGACCGGGGCACGAACCTGCGTCCCCTGCATCGGCAGGCGGACTCTCAACCACTGCGCCACCAGGGAAGCCCAGGTCTTACATTTAGGTCTATAATCTATTTTGAGTTAATTTTTGTATATGGTGTAAGATAATGGTCCAACCTCTTTCTTTTGCAAAACAAAAGCCAATTTTCCCAACACTGTTAGTTGAAGAGACTATCGTTCCCCACTGTGCAGCTCTGGCAGCCTTGTCCAAGATCATCTGACCATATACACAGAGTGTATTTCTGGGCTTTCTATTCTTTTCCATTATTCTACATGCCTGCCTTTATGCCTGTACCACAGGGTTTTGATTACTGTACCTTTGTAATTTATATTGAAATCAGGAATTGTGAGGCCTCCATTTTGTGGTTCTTTCTCAAGATCGTTTTGCTTATCTGAGGTCCTTTGAGATTCCATATGAATTTTAGAATTTTTTCATTTCTGCAAAAAGTGTCATTGGGGTATTGATAAGGAAGATTATTGTAGTTTTATCATAAATTTTGATATTAGGTAGTGCAAGTCCTCCGACTTTGTTCTTTTCAAGTTTGTTCTGGCTATCCAGATTTGATCGCATTTTCATGGAAATTTTAGAAACACTCTGTCAATTTCTACAAAAACTCTGTTGGGATTTTGATTAGATTCATGTTAAATCTATAAATCAATGTAGAGAGACTATCTTAATATTGAGTCTTCCAATCCATGAACACACGGTGGATCTCTCCATTTTTTTCCTCCTTTAATTTCTACCAACAATGTTCTGTAACTTTCACTGAGGAAGTCTTCCTAAATGCTGGATGTTACTGATGTTATTATAAAAAGCATTGTTTTTTTATTTCACTTACAATTTTTGTTGCTAGTGTATACAAATACAATTAGTTTTTAGATACCGAATTTCTCCCTTCCGCCCTTGCAAAATTCACATTATTTCTACTAGTTTTGTAAATTTCTTAAAATGTTCAAAATAAACCATCATGGTGTCTGTAAATATAGTTTTACCCCTTCCTTTTCAGTTCAGTGAACTACACAAAAATACTGAGTAGTCATGTAAGGGTGACAAAATTACAATGTATTGTTTTTTGTCCATTCTTTTAGATATATGCAAGGTTTTTTGCCTTGAGCATAAATTACTTTTGCAATCAGATAAAAGTTATATTTTTGACATAAAACAATCATTTTAGAAAATATGAATAGATTAGAAAGGTACATTTTAAAGAAGTGTGGATTTTTTCCCACATTTAAAAAAATTGCTAAAACCAAACACAAGTGTGCTAAATTTTTTTCACAAAATTGAAAGAAAATAGTAAAACAAGAATATTTTCAATCACAAAGACACTCACATGCCCAAACTAGGAGCCACTCCTGGCCTATGCCCCAGAAGGTAAAGAGTTTACCCACAGTTGGCCATGAGTCAGAAATAGGTGCTTGTTGCTGTTAAGTCACTAAGATGTTGGATAGCTTACTGTACAGCAAAATTGAACAATACATAAACTGATGAAGTAACTAATTCTTTTCAAAAGCCAACTCTGTGTCTTATTTTAACTGCAAAACAATGGCATAAGAAACATTTAAAACATCTATAAATAGCACCCTGAAGGGTCCATAACACAACATGATGAATAACGATGGTAGGTGGAATACCAGGATGACCCTCCCCAAACAGCAGTGCTGGCGTGATCACTGAAGACCCCTAGAGACCATGCTCACCCAGTCAAAACAAGGCAAAGATACGGAAAGAGGTGTGTGGCCCTGAAGTTGAAGAGCTGCCTCTGGGGTGCACAGTGTAATTAGGGCAAAAAGCATTCACGGCAATGTTGAATGAAATGTTAGGATCAGAATTACCTCCACATGGTAAGCTTTTCAGGGCTTAATACTCCCCACTCCCAACCCAAATATCCAAACCAAAAAAGGACCACTAACATCTCAGGAGAGTGACTAGATGGAGAGACCTTTTTGGAAAGATGTTTCGAAATATGATGATTAGTCGGGGGAGAAAACCAACCCATGTCACCGTGCGACTCTCCTGGTTGTTCTAACTTGGCTTCTCCCTTCCATCCTCAACAAGGCTGGGAGCTCTCCTAGTTCCCCCTGTTGCCAGTTGTACGTGTCTAACAGCTGCAGGACGAGAGGAGAGAGTAAGACTGGACCACACGGCAAAGGGGACACAATGAAGTCTATCTTCTGTGAGAACCAACATGTGTCATCGGGTGCCATGGGGAGGCCCCTTGGCAGTTCCAAGCGCCCTGGATTCCAGGAAGGGGCATCTGGATCAACAGTTAAGAAGACTGGAAAAGGGGTATTAGCTGAGAATACGTTCATAGCTCTTAGCCTAAAACCCAGATCAATCCTACAAGACCTCACGAAACTAAAAACTTTTAGGAAAACGTGGATAAGCAGGTTGCTACACAGCAAATCTTCCCTTGAAAGCTCAGCATCATTGCACGGGATGCATCCACGAGTGACATCAGTAGCTCTGATGCAGGAACCACGAAGGCATTTGATTAAGTGTCACAGAACCTTAATTACAAGCGTCTTGGATGCAATTCTTACACAGCCATGTGAATTAGGAACTAGATGAAAGCTGAGGAAGGGAAATAATAAGAAGTGGAGTCTCCCACTCATTTGAGGTGCTGGGCAGGGAGACAGAACAGTCGAGCTCCCGGCCACACAACGCGTCAACAAGAGCTGCTGATCATTATGAGCCCTGAGTTCCAGGGAAGGTCTGAAGCACAAATGGACTGAAAAAGATTAAACTAAATACCAGGAGGAAACAATATGGCTCAAGAGCTGTACATTTAGTTTTACAGGAAAGGGAACTGCTATTTTCTAGTATTTCTAATGTCAATGGAGACAAGTACCAAAAAGCGGTCAAAGACATCCCACACTTCCCACGAAGGGGCTGGGAAGTGGCAGACTGCAAGTCCAGGGACACAGAACATGATTTTAGTTTGGGATTCCACGGTGGCATTGATGTTACCAAAGCACAGAGGAAAGAAGCCAGTCTGATCAAGAAGCACTGAATTAGGCAGGGCAAACATGGCAAGGGTGTAGGAAAAAGGGCAGAGATTTGAAAGCTTTCATAGCATAATGAAAGGCACCGTGCTACCCGGAAACCAAACGTGACCTCCGCCCTCCAGGGCAGGGGTGTCTCACAGAGCTATCCCTACAGAGCTGTACAGGGCACGCTGGGTGAACTGCTGGCTGGTGCACAGTGCAGGGGCCGCAGAAGCCAGCAACACGCAAGAACCAAGAACCACTCCTGCTGAAAGGCCTCCACCTCCTCTGCTAACAGCTGCACATCAAGTCAGCTGACAAAGACAATGCAAGGGCCTAGATCCATTCTTTCCTTAGAAGGCAATGAAGGTGGATGCAGGTCTGAGAGGCGATAAATTGATTATGCCACATTTGAAAATAGGAAGCAAAACTAAGTAAAATCCTCTCATCCGCCCTTCCTTCCTCTGTGGCAGCATTCACAGCTTATTCAGCCTAGGTCTTTCATTCAAACATTCTCAAAGTATCCATCTGTTCAGAGAAAGGAGATATTTAAGGTCAGCTTCACGTGGCATGGAATAAACAGATCACTCTGGCTAGTAAAGAATTTTTTGGGTACTTACATTTATAGTGTTAGACAAATTGACATGCTAATAAGATGTACTTCTTCAGCAGAGTTTCAAAAATAGTGAAAATGGTAATATAAAATACGCCCATAGTTCTAGGCAAACGCAAGAATACTGAAGTGAGAGTCCAGGCTTTGGAATCAGAATGCTGGTTCTGCCACTTACTAACTGTAAAATACTGAATAAAATTTTAAATCCTTCTAGGCCTCACTTTGATCATCTGTAAAATGGAAACAAAAATAATAGAGTTGCTGTGAGAATTACGTAAGTTAAAATATACAAAGCAAGCCACTAGGTACCTGTCACCTAGCAGCACTCATTAATGACAGCTGTTTTTATTAATATTTTGAAGCAATGGTTTGGTACAGTGGGTTTGATCAACTGAAAAGGCCCAAGGAATCAGCATTGATAGTCTGTCTTGGAGTGACACCACCACAACGATGGTGTTCTTGCCAGGCACACATCACAGACCATGGGGTAAACCTACGAATTATACTCAGCACAAAAGGAAGGAAGACAGGCACTAAATGCTGATGCCTCTGAGCATGGGCTCCCATTGCTGCAGCCTCGGGTCTGCAGCTCAGAGGTCAACCCCAGAGGGCATGCACTCGGTCGAAGGTTCTTACTCTTCACAAGACTTCCATATTTTTGACCCCTGCATCAACAGTCTCAACAAGGTCTTCGAACAGATACAAGTTTCTTAATATCCTGAACAGAAGCTCTATTTTCCTTTTGGTTTCTTCAAAACAGACTGTACTTTCATTTGCTCAGTAAGAAACTACTATCCTGCAACACAGTAAGCAGTGGGATATTTGAAGAATAAATTATAAATAACTAGACACCTTTACCCCCCTCAGAGGAAGGGCGTATCTCTGTGTATCTATGGGTTTAAATCTTATTTATTTATTTATTTAACATCTTTATTGGAGTATAATTGCTTTACAGTGGTGTGTTAGTTTCTGCTTTATAACAAAGTGAATTAGCTATACATATACATATATCCCCATATCTCCTCCCTCTTGCGTCTCCCTCCCACCCTCCCTATCCCACCCCTCTAGGGGTCACAAAGCACCGAGCTGATCTCCCTGTGCTATGCGGCGGCTTCCCACTAGCTATATATTTCACATTTGGTAGTATATATATGTGCATGCCACTCTCTCACTTTGTCCCAGCTTACCCTTCCCCCTCCCCGTGTCCTTAAGTCCATTCTTTACACCTGCGTCTTTATTCCTGTCCTGCCCCTAGGTTCTTCAGAACCATTCTTTTTTCTTTTTTTAGATTCCATATATATGTGTTAGCATATGGTATTTTTCTCGTTCTGACTTACTTCACTCTGTATGACAGACTCTAGGTCCATTCCTCTCACTACAACTAGCTCAATTTCGTTTCTTTTTATGGCTGAGTAATATTCCATTGTATATATGTGCCACACCTTCTTTATCCATTCATCTGTCGATGGACACTTAGGTTGCTTCCATGTCCTGGCTATTGTAAATAGAGCTGCAGTGAACATTGTGGTACATGACTCTTTTTGAATTATGGTTTTCTCAGGGTATATGCCCAGTAGTGGGACTGCTGGGTCATATGGTAGTTCTATTTTTAGTTTTTTAAGGAACCTCCATACTGTTCTCCATAGTGGCTGTACCAATTCACATTCCCACCAGCAGTGCAAGAGGGCTCCCTTTTCTCCACACTCTCTCCAGCATTTATTGTTTGTAGATTTTTTGATGATGGCCATGCTGACTGGTGTGAGGTGATACCTAATTGTAGTTTTGACTTGCATTTCTCTAATGATTAGTGATGTTGAGCATCCTTTCATGTGTTTGTTGGCAATCTGTATATCTTCTTTGGAGAAATGTCTATTTAGGTCTTCTGTCCATTTTGGGATTGGGTTGTTTTTTTGATATTGAGCTGCATGAGTTACTTGTATGTTTTGGAGATTAATCCTTTGTCAGTTGCTTCATTTGCAAATATTTTCTCTCATTTCTAAGGGTTGTCTTTTCGTCTTGTTTATGGTTTCCTTTGCTGTGCCAAAGGTTTTAAGTTTCATTAGGTCCCATTTGTTTATTTTTGTTTTTATTTCCATTTCTCTAGGAGGTGGGTCAAAAAGGATCTTGTTGTGATGTATGTCACAGAGTGTTTGTTCTGCCTATGTTTTCCTCTAAGAGTTTTATAGTGTCTGGCCTTACATTTAGGTCTTCAATCCATTTTGAGTTTATTTTTGTGTATGGTGTTAGGGAGTGTTCTGATTTCATTCTTTTTTTTTTTTTTTTCATTCTTTTACATGTAGCTGTCCAGTTCTCCCAGCACCACTTATTGAAGAGGCTGTCTTTTCTCCATATGGGTTTAAATCTTAAGAAAAACTGATGCTTGCCTGCCTCACTTCTCCCTCCTGAAGTCAAAAGCCATGACCCATTTTGCTCGTGCTGCTCTCAGAGCCCACATTATATCGATACAATTAACAGTAGGTATGTAGACAGAGAGGGGGATGCCCCTCCCACCCCGAAGGAAGGCAACAGCGAATCAACAGAAGAGAATGTTTTCTGTAAGGAAGCTTATTTGTTTCCAATAGTGTAACAACTGAGACCGAGATGCAAGCCAGACTGCTTGGGTTCACATCCCAGTCCCTCTGCAAGACTTCTGACACATTACTTAACCTATATGTGCCTCAATTTTCTCATGTGCAAAAAAATGAAGCAAGAAGAGTGCCTGCCCACTGGGGTGGCTACAAGGACTATGTGAGTCAGTTCATTACAAGACTCAGGGCAGAGTCTGGCTCGTGGTACTGAGAACACTATACTGTAGTCAGATCGTAACATGATGTGTCCAGTATTAATGTCTCCAGACTCTAAGCTGGAGAGAGAAGACAGGGAAGAAACAAGTGTGGGAGAAACTGAGCTTCTTGGATTCTGACTACTGCCACTCCCCAGCCCCACCACCAACCAGGGCCTGTCCAGGCTCAATTCCACCAGAGTTTCTTCTGTGGTCGTACTGTTTTTGTGCTTTGAGTAAAATATGCACATAGAAGTACAGTTGTGCTATCAAATTACCAATGGCATTGTTTACAGAACTAGAACAAAAAAATCTTAAAATCTGTATGGAGACAAAAAAGACCCCGAATAGCCAAAGCAATCTTGAGGGAAAAAAAGAGCTGGAGGAATCAGACTTCCTGACTTCAGACTATAATACAAATCTACAGTAATCAAGACAATATGGTACTGGCACAAAAACAGAAATACAGATCAATGGAACAGGATAGAAAGCCCAGAGATAAACCCACGCACCTATGGCCAACTAATCTATGACAAAGGAGGCAAGGATATACTATGGAGAAAAGACAGTCTCTTCAATAAGTGGTGCTGGGAAAACTGGACAGATACATGTAAAAGAATGAAATTAAAACACTCCCTAACACCATACACAAAAATAAACTCAAAATGGATAAAAGACCTACATATAAGACTGGACACTATAAAACTCTTAAAGGAAAACATAGGAAGAACACTCTTTGATGTAAATCGCAGCAAGATCTTTTTTGACCCACCTCCTAAAGTAATGGAAATAAAAACAAAAATAAACAAGCGGGACCTAATGAAACTTAAAAGGCTTTTGCACAGCAAAAGAAACTATAAACAAGACGAAAAGACAACCCTCAGACTGGGAGAAAATATTTGCAAACAAATCTGTGGACAAAGGATTAATCTCCAAAATATATAAACAGCTCATGCAGCTCAGTATTAAAAAAAACAAACAACCCAATCCAAAAATGGGCAGAAGACCTAAATAGACATTTCTCCAAAGAAGACATACAGATGGCCAAGAGGCACATGAAAAGCTGCTCAACATCACTAATTATGAGAGAAATCAAAACTACAATGAGGTATCACCTCAAACTGGTTAGAATGGGTATCATCAGAAAATCTACAAACAAATGCTGGAGAGGGTGTGGAGGAAAGGGAACCCTCTTGCACTGTTGGTAGGAATGTAAATTGATAGAGCCACTATGGAGGACAGTATGGTAGTTCCTTAAAAAACTAAAAATAGAATTACCATATAACCCAGCAATCCTACCACTGGGAATATACCCAGAGTAAACCATAATTCAAAAAGACACAAGCCCATTGTTCACTGCAGCACTATTTACAATAGCCGGGGCATGGAAGCAACCTAAATGCCCATCGACAGACGAATGGATAAACAAGATGTGGTACATATATACAATGGAATATTACTCAGCCATAAAAAGGAACAAAACTGGGTCCTTTGTAGAGACTTGGATGGACCTAGAGACTGTCATACAGAGTAAAGTAAGTCAGAAAGAGAAAAACAAATATCGTATATTAATGCATATATGTGGACTCTAGAAAAATGGTACAGGTGAACCGGTTTGCAAGGCAGCAATAGAGACACAGATGTAGAGAACAAACGTATGGACACCAAGGGTGGAAAGTGGTGGGGGGGGGGGTGGTGGCGGGATGAATTGGGAGATTGGGATTGACATGTATACACTAATAAGTATAAAACAGATAATAAGAAAAAATAATTGACTATCATGTACTTGACAATAAAAGCCAAGATTCTGAGAACAAAAAAGTTAAAGAGAACCTATATAAAATAGGTAAAGGATTAACTGATGCAGTCTTTTGGGAAAACACTATTTTCAGTAATAATTTGTTACTGTTTATAACAAAAGTGCAACTACTGATTAAAAAAAAAAGTACAGGGGCAGGGAGTGTGTAAAAATGGTGAGAAGAGCGGAGGCGACAAGAAAAGGAATGGTAGTTAAGAAAGCGTGTTTCCAGCGAGCACTGTCTTTGGTCAGAAGTGGAGCCAGGGCCACCATTTGGTTCCACCTACTTGCTGCTTCAGTTCCATTCCCTCCATTTCTCAGTCCTCAGGAAAAACATGTAGGTACATGACTGTACAGAGGGGCATGTACTGACCACTGCACTCATGCGTTCAATTATTCATTGAGCACCTACTGTGTACCTAGTCTCTGCTCTCAAAGAAGGCTGTTTGGGGATGGAGACCAGTACACCAACCAGACAGGAGGATGGGATGGATACGACATATGAAGAGTGTGGGACCTAAGAATGCAGAAGATGGGCATCTGGCCCAGGCTGCCAGGAGAGGCCTGGGCAGGAAGTGACATGCAGAGAGGACCTAGAAGAACAGTGGGTACTCTAGCCTGTCCAATCAACAAGGACGTGTGACAGAGATTCATCTGCACAGCAACTGACCTTGCTTGTTCCTTAAACCCTTTCACTGGTTCCTGGCCCTCCTGAGTCACGTCAGATGCAGAGGCTCTCTCAGGACACGTACACAGGTCCCATGCACTTCCTCAACCAGTGCTCTTCCTCTCTCTCTCTTTACATTGAGGCTATACAGACACTCCACCTCTTGCACTCCACTCCACCTGCTGGGTCTTTGGCCTTCAGAACTGTTTCCAATGAAGAATGAAGAATGTCGCTCTTTGACAACTGAGTGAATGCGGATTGGTGCCTTTGCTGTGCCAGGCTCTGCTCTAGGTATAAATTATCTTCATTTTTTTTTCATCATAAACTCAGCCTATTTTTAACCACCACCTTTAACTAATGCTTTTGTCCTTAATGGACAATAAGGGGGATAAAATTTTATAACAGCTACAAACTAAGTACACAGGAAGCACACCAAAATTTAATTAGAAAAACAAAGGCAATGACTCTTCACCATGAAACAAGCTAGTGAGACACTCTTGAAACATGTGATAGAGAAATTACATGAGTTAAACAAAAAGCGTTTAGAGCAGTGTCTGGTTCAAAGGAAGTGCTGGATAAATGCTGACTGCTGCTAGGATCACGGCTGTTGAGGTTTCATTATGCGTCTTGGAGGAGGCCACAGTTAAGTACCAGCGTGCTAGCTATTGCTACTATTATGCATTTTCTAGAACTTCATACAAATGTATTGTAACATCAGTCTCTTATGCCAGGCTTCCTTCTATCGGTACGATGCTTTGAGATTCACCCATGGCACCTCTGCAGTTCTTTATTGCATCTTGCCTGTTCTTAGCTCTTGCTCTTCCACATAAATCCTACAATCAGTTTAAGTCCCACAGAGGACCCTGTGGGGACTTTTATTAGAATTAAATATAAATTAAGAGAGCTGATATCTCTGCAGGATCCATTATCACAGGGTATCTATTCATTTTGGCATTAATGTCTTCCATATAAAGTTTCACAATTTTTACCATGGAAGTCTGGCCCATATTTTGTTTGATTTTTCATCAGGTTCCTCATAAAGTTTATTGCTACTGTACATAAAAACTTAAATTACATATTTACATGTTGCCAGTGTATAGAAATATTATTAATTTTTGTCTGTTCATATTATATCCAGACATTATGCTAAATCCTTATTATTACTAGCAATTAATCTATAGATTAGTTGGGGGTTTCTCTGTAGATAAAGTCCTGCAGTTTTCCTTTCTCATCACTGTCCTTTTCCGTTACTGACACAGGCCTCTGTCCTAGAATGAACATGAACACAGAAGGCTTTTTTCTCTTTCCATTCTCTGAAATTGTTTGTTTAGAATCAAACTGGTTCATTTCTTGAACACTGGGTGTAACGTAATATAAAAACCTTCGGAGCCTGGTATATTTTTTGTGAGAAGATTTTTAGCTACTGTTTCCATTTATTTATTGGTCATAGGATTACTTAAGGTTTCCATTTTTTCTTAAGTTTTTAAACTAGGAATTTATCCATTTAATTAAGTTTTCAAATTTATCGTCACATGGTTATTCACAGTATTCCAATTATCTTTTTTCTTCTTGTGTATCTGTAGTAATGTCCCATTTTAAATTCCTTATATCATTTATTTCTGTCTTCTCTCTGCTTTATCATTCTCACTGGAGGTTTTTCAATGTTATTTGTATATTCTAAGAATCATCTTTGTTGAACTTCTAAATTTTATCATTGTCCTTTATTTCTTTTTTTAATTAACAGGCTTTATTTATTTATTTTTTTGCGGTACGTGGGCCTCTCACTGTTGTGGCCTCTCCCGTTGCGGAGCACAGGCTAAGGACGCGCAGGCTCAGCGGCCATGGCTCACGGGCCTAGCTGCTCCGCGGCATGTGGGATCTTCCTGGACCGGGGCACGAACCCGCGTCCCCTGCATCGGCAGGCGGACTCTCAACCACTGCGCCACCAAGGAAGCCCTAACAGACTTTATTTTTCGCAGTTATGAACAAAGCTGCTATAAACATTTGCATGCAGGTTTTTGTACGGATATATTTTCAACTTATTTGGGTAAATACCAAAGAGTGTAACTGCTGGATCATATTGTAAGAGTATGTTTAGCTTTAAGAAACCACCAAGCTGTCTTCCTGAGTGGCTGCACCATTTTGCATTCTTGCTAACAATGAATAAGAGTTCCTGTTGCTCCACATCCTTGGCAGCATTTGGTTTTGCCAGCACTCTGGATTTTGGCCACTCTAACAGTAGTATCTTATTGTTTTAATTTGTGATTTCCTGATGATGTATGTTGAGTATATTTTCCTATGCTTACTTTTCATCTGTGTACCTTCTTTGGTGTGGTATCTACTTAGACCTTTTGCCCACTTCTTAACTGGGTTGCTTGTTTTCTTACTCTTGACTTTAAGAGTTCTTTGTATATTTTGGATACCAGTCCTTTATCAGATATGTGTTTTGCAAAGCTTTTTCTCCTAATCTGTGGTTTGTTTCTCATTCTCTTAACTATGTCTTTTTTAGAGCAGAAGTTTCTAATTTTAATGAAGTTCAACTTACCAATATTTCTTCCATGGACTGCGCTTTTGATGTTGTATCAGAAAGTCATCACCAAACCCAAGGTAACCTATATTATCTTCCAGGAATTTTATAGCTTTTTGTTTTACATTTATGTCTATAATCCATTTTGAGTTAATTTTTGTGAAAGCTGTAAGATCTGTATCTAGGTTCATTTTTAACATGTCAAAGTCCAGTTGTTCCAGTGCTATGTGTTGAAAAGATTGTCACATATTGGTTAACTGTATTTATGTTGGTCTATTTCTGGGCTGTCTAAAATATGATTCATTGACCTACATGTCTTTTCTTTCACCAATACCTCACAGTCTTGACTATTACTAGTTTATAGCAGGTCTTGAAGTCAAGTGGTATCAGTCCTCTGACTTTGTTCTTCTATAACATGTTGGCTATTTTGGGTCTTTTACCTTTTCATATCAACTTTAAAATCAGTTTGTTGATATTCACAATATAATTTGCTGGGATTTTGGCGGGGATTGTCCTGAATTTATAGATCAAATTGGGAAGACCTGACATCTTGACAATATTGAGTCTTCCTATCCATTTATTTAGATCTTATGATTTATTTAATCACTTTTATAGTTTCCTTCATATAGGCTTTGCACATTTTTTAGAGCTCTACCTAAGTATTTCATGTTTTTGGTGCTAATGTAAACAACATTGTTTTGGTTTTTTGTTTGTTTTTTTATTGAAGCATAGCTGATTTATAATATTGCATTAGTTTCCAGTATACAGCAAAGTGATTCAGATATATGTATGTGTGTATTCTTTTTCACATTCTTTTCCATTATGGTTTATTACAGAATATTGAATATAGTTCCTTGTGCTATACAGTAGGACCTTGTTGTTTATCCATTCTCTATATAATACTTTGCATCTGCTGATCTCAAATTCCCAATCCATCCCCCCCACCCCACCTCCCCCTGGGCAACCACAAATCTGCTCTCTATGTCTATTTCATAGGTAAGTTCATTTGTGTCCTATTTTAGATTCCACATATAAGCGATACCATATGGTATATGTCTTTCTCTTTATGACTCTGCTTAGTATGATCATCTCTAGGTCCATCCATGTAGCTGCAAATGACATTATTTCTTTTTTTATGGCTGAGTAGTATTCCATTGTGTATATACACCACATCTTCTTTATCCATTCATCTGCTGACGGACATTTAGGTTGTTTCCATGTCTTGGCTATTGTAAATAGTGCTGCTATGAACATAGGGGTGGTGCATGTATTCTTTTGAATTATAGTTTAATGACCTTGTGTTTTTAATTTCAAATTTCAATTGTTTATTGCTGATATATAAGGAAGTGGCTTTTAAAAAAATAAATTTATTTATTTTTGGCAGCACTGGGTCTTCGTTGCTGCGTGCCGGCTTTCTCTAGTTGCGGTGAGCAGGGGCTACCCTTCGTTGTGCATGGGCTTCTCATTGCATGGCTTCTCTTGTTGCAGAGCACAGCATCCAGGTGCGCAGGCTTCAGTAGTTATGGCTCGCAGGCTCTAGAGCGCAGGCTCAGTAGTTGTGGCACACGGGTTTATTTGCTCCGTGGCATGTGGGATCTTCCTGGACCAGGGATCAAACCCATGTCTCCTGCATTGGCAGGCGGTTTCTTAACCACTGCGCCACCAAAGAAGTCCCTAGAAAGTGGCTTTTTTAATATTAACCTTATATTCCACAACCTTGCTATAATCACTTATTAGTTCCAGATTTTTTCTTGATTCTTTGGGATTTTCTACATAGACAATCACATCACCCCCAGTATGTATACTTTTAATTTCCTTTACTTGTCCTATTGCATTAGCCAAGACTTTCAGTATAATGTTGAAAAGTAATGATGAGAGGGGACATCTTTGCCATGTTCTTGATCTTAGTGGGAAATCTCACCACTAAATATTATGTTAACTGTAGGTTTTTTTCATAGATGTTCTTTATCAAATTGAGGATATTCTCCCCTACTCCTAGTTCGCTGAGAATTTTTGTCAAAAATGGGTATTGGAGTTTGTGAAATGCTTTTTCTGCATCTATTGACAGGGTCATGTGGTTTTTTTTTCTTTAGCCTGTTGATACGATAGATTACATTAACTGATTTTCAAATGTTAAACCAGCCTTGCATACCTGGAATAAATCCCACTTGGATGTGTTGCATAATTATTTCCATCCATTACTGTATTTGACTTGCTAATATTTTGTTGAGGATTTTACATCTATGTTCATGAGAGGTACTAGTCTGTAGATTTTCTTTCTTGTAATGTCTTTGTTTAGTTTTGGTATTAGATTAATGCTTGCCACATAGAACAAATTAGGAAGTATTCCCTCTACTTTTATCTGCAGAAAGAGGATATAGAAAATAGGTATAATTTCTTCCATATATGTTTGGTAGGTTCACCAGTGAAACCATCTGGCCTGGTGTTTTGGAAGGTTAGAATTGTTTCAGTGTTTTTAATAGACACAGGCCTATTCAGATCACCTATTTCTTCTTGGGTAAGTTTTGGCCGATTGTGTCTTTCAAGGAATGGGTCATTTTCATCTAGGTTTTCAAATCTGTAGGCACAGAGTTGTTTGTAATACTCCCTTATTATCCTTTTATTGTCTATGGGATAAATAGTGATGGTCACTTTTTCATTTCTGATACTAGTAATTTGTGTGTTCTCTATTTTTTTCTTAAACTGGCTAGAAGATTATCAATTTTATTGATCTTTGCAAAGAACCAGATTTAGGCTTGATTTTTTCTATTGATTTCTCATTTTCAATTTCATTATTTCTCCTTTTATTTCCTTCTTCTTTGGATTAACTTTGCTCCTTTTCTTAGTTTCCTAAGGTTGAAGCTTAGATTACTGTTTTTAGATCCTTCTTTTCTACTATACACATTCAAGGCTATACATATGCCTCTAAGCACTGCTTTTGCTACATCCCACAAATTGTGATCCCTGTATTTTCATTTTTTCAGTTCAAAATATTTTTTAAATTTTGCTTAGATTTCTTCTTTGACCCATGTGTTTTTTAGAAGTGTGCTATTTAATCTCCAAGTATGTGCGGGTTTTCCAGCTACTTTTCTGTTACTGATTTCTAGTTTAATTCCACTGTGGTCTGAGAGCACACTTTGTTTGATTCCTACTGCTTTCACTGTTACAAGGTGTTTTATGGCCCCGAATGTGTTCTATCTTGGTGTATTTAGCTTGAGAGTGTGTATTCTGCTCTTGTTGGATGCAGTAATCTATAACTGTCAGTTAAATACAGTTGACTGATGTCCTTGCTGGATTTGTCAATTACTGACAGAGATATTAAAGTCTCCCACTGTAACAGTGGATTTGTGCATTTATTCTTGCTGTTTTACTGGCTCTTGTCCCACGTGTTTCGATGTTTTGTTGTTGGGCAGGACATGTACACATTAAGGGTTGTTGTATCTTCTTAAAGAACTGACCCCTTTTTCATTACATAATGTTTCTCTTTATCTCTGATAACTTTCCTTGTTCTGAAGTTGGCACCACATGAAATTAATATAGCTACTCATGGTTTCAGATTAGTGTTAGTACTGTGTATCTGTCTCCATCCATGTCTTTATATTTAAAGGGGGTTTCCTGTAGACAACATATAGTGGGCTATGCTTTCGACCCACTGACAGCCTCCATCTTTTCATTGGTGCACTTAGACCACTTACATTCAAAGTGATTACTGATATATTTGGATTACTATTTACCCATGTTTGTTACTGTTTTCTGTTTGTTGCATTTGTTCTTTGTTTCTTTGTCTTCCACTCTTTTTCTGTCTTTTCTAGTTTTAATTGAGCATTTTATACAATCCCATTTTTTCTTCTCTCTTGGCATATCAATTATACTTGATTTTTAAACTGTTCTTAGTGGTTGTCCTTAAGTTCACAATATACATTCACAATTAATCCAAGTCCACTTCCAAATAACACTATACCACCTCAAGGGTAGTATGAATACCGTCTAACAGAGTATTCCAAATTCCTCCCTCCTGTAACACTGCTGTCATTCATTCACTAATCCACAGGCTATAAACACCCAATACATTGTTTCTATTATTACTTTGAACAAATGTTTATCTGTAAGATCAATTAAGAATACGAAAACCAAAAGATTTTATTTTATCACCTATTCCTTCTCCAACATTCTTCCTTTCTTTATGTAGATCTGAGTTTCTTACCTATCTACCTTCAGTCTATCAATCAGTTCATTCTTCATTTCAGCTACAGTGTTTTTGATTTCTAGCACTGTCTTTAGCCTTTCTCTCAGAGTTTCCATTATCCATCCCCAATTCTGGGGCAGCAGTTTGCCCAGTGACCTCAGTTCTTTTCTTTTTTTTTTTTTTTCCGGTAAGCGGGCCTCTCACTGTTGTGGCCTCTCCCGTTGCAGAGCACAGGCTCCGGACGTGCAGGATCAGTGGCCATGGCTCACGGGCCCAGCTGCTCCGCGGCATGTGGGATCCTCTTGGACCGGGGCACGAACCCATGTCCCTTGCATCAGCAGGCGGACTCTCAACCACTGCACCACCAGGGAAGCCCGACCTCAGTTCTTTGATGGTTCAAAGAAGGGTTGCTGATTTTCCATTTGTAAAGCTTTTTCTGGTGAGGATGTGTATGATGACTTCTGTGCTTCTACTACAGGCCAGGGTGGAAACCAAGTTTATATCCTCTATTCCACTTTATTCTCTTCATTGTTTTCTCATTTCTTCTTTTTGGGAACTCATTCAATTTTCCTTTTCTAACTTCTAAAGTTAAATCCTATTTCTTCAATTTCTAGGATCTCTTCTTACCTAATGTAAGCAGTTTTAATTTTGTAATTATTCTATCAATTTCTTTCTAAGTACTATTTTGGTACATCCCACAAATTGATTCACATTTTTTACCTGAAATACAACATCCTCTTAACATGTCCCTCTTCAACCAGGAACCCATCCCAACCCAACTAACTATACATTCCTGCTACACTGATATTTCTAAAATGCAAATCTGACTGTGTCATTTTCTGTTTAAATTACTAGGCACAGCTATCAAGTTTGATTAGTTTTGGACAAGCAGGCCTTTAAGAACTGTCTTCAGCTGCTATACTACAAAGCTACAGTAATCAAGACAGTATGGTACTGGCACAAAAACAGAAATATAGATCAATGCAACAGGATAGAAAGTCCAGAGATAAAACCATGCACCTATGGTCACCTTATCTTTGGTAAAGGAGGCAAGAATATACAATGGAGAAAAGACAGCCTCTTCAATAAGTGGTGCTGGGAAAACTGGACAGCTACATGTAAAAGAATGAAATTAGAACATTCCCTAACACCATACACAAAAATAAACTCAAAATGGATTAAAGACCTAAATGTAAGGCCAGACACTATAAAACTCTTAGAGGAAAACATAGGCAGAACAAACACTCTCTGACATATATCACAACAAGATCCTCTTTGACCCACCTCCTAGAGAAATGGAAATAAAAACAAAAATAAACAAATTTTAAGTTTAATGAAACTTAAAACCTTTGGCACAGCAAAGGAAACCATAAACCAGACAAAAAGACAGGCTTCAGAATGGGAGAAAATATTTGCAAACGAAGCAACTGACAAAGGATTAATCTCCAAAATTTACAAGCAGCTCATGCAGCTCAATATCAAAAAACAAACAACCCAAACCAAAAATTGGCAGAAGACCTAAATAGACATTTCTCCAAAGAAGATATACAGATTGCCAACAAACACATGAAAGGATGCTCAACATCACTAATCATTAGAGAAATGCAAATCAAAACTACAATTAGGTATCACCTCATACTGGTCAAAATGGCCATCATCAAAAAATCTACAAACAACAAATGCTGGAGAGGGTGTGGAGAAAAGGGAACCCTCTGGCACTGTTGGTGGGAATGTAAATTGATACAGCCACTATGGAGAACAGTATGGAGGTTCCTTAAAAAACTAAAAATAGAACTACCATATGACCCAGCAATCCCACTACTGGGCACATACCCTGAGAAAACCATAATTCAAAAAGAGTCATGTACCCCAATGTTCACTGCAGCTCTATTTACAACAGCCAGGACACGGAAGCAACCTAAGTGTCCATCGACAGATGAATGGATAAAGAAGGTGTGGCACATATATACAATGGAATATTACTCAGCCATAAAAAGAAATGAAATTGAGTTAGTTGTAGTGAGGGGGATGGACCTAGAGTCTGTCATACAGAGTGAAGTCAGACAGAAAGAGAAAAACAAATACCGTACGCTAACACATATATATGGAATCTAAAAAAAAATAAAAATGGTTCTGAAGAACCTAGGGGCAGGACAGGAATAAAGACACAGATGTAGAGAATGGACTTGAGGACACGGGGCAGGGGGGAAGGGTAAGCTGGGACGAAGCGAGAGAGTGGCATGGACATATATACACAACCAAATGTAAAACAGATAGCTAGTGGGAAGCCGCCGCATAGCACAGGGAGATCAGCTCAGTGCTTTGTGACCACCTAGAGGGGTGGGATAGGGAGGGTGGGAGGGAGACGCAGGAGGGAGGAGATATGGGGATATATGTATATGATAGCTAATTCACTTTGTTATAAAGCAGAAACCAACACACCATTGTAAAGCAATTATTTTCCAATAAAGATGTTAAAAAAAAAAAAGAACAAAAAAAAGAACTCTCTTCAGCTGCATCTTCTGCCTTCTCCATTCTTGCACAACCTTGGGCCTAGTACAGCATTACGAAAGAGAACCTTCTGCTGTGGTGATGATTTTCCATATCTGCACTGCGCAGTATAGTAGCCACATGCCTTAAAATGTGGCTGGTAAAGCACAAAAACAGAATTTTAAATTTTATTTAATTTTATTAATTTAAATTTAAAAGGTCCCTTGTGGATACTGACCACCATGCTGGGTGGTATAGCTCTGCACAGATGGAGCCTGTCCTTCACTGGGAATATTTAGTTTAGTATGCAGTCTGATTTAAGTCTTCTCTTTTACTCTAAGTAAGAAAATGTTATTTCCTGATTTTTACTAAAATAAATTAACTAATGAAACATTTAGTTGTTCAGAGAGAACACAAGTCATCACAGAACTAGGAACCACATTAAAATGAGTAAATCTTGTCAAGTTTACTAGAGAAAGAGAAAACTTCTCAATCTAGAAAATTAACTTCAGCGTCAAGGAAGAACTCACTATAGGGTAAATAAACTCTGGAAGCAAACATGTTTTCTGTATTTTTGCCTCACGTGTAGTCCAGAGCGGAATGCTCAGTACACAAACCTACTTGCATGTTTGTGAATGAATGAATACTAGGATAAAGTCCTTAGTCCCGGAAACTGATCATTGCTATGAATCAGACTTCATCATCAGCACAAAATCAGTCTCAAGGATGGGTTCAGAAGTAGAAGTTTCTAGTTCACACTATCTCTCAATTTTCTATTAAAAAAATTCCATTTTTATAAGTCTCATAGCAATGGTTCTCAAACTCTTTGACCCAAAGAACACTTTAAACTCAAAAACTGCTGAAAACCTTTAAAAGTTTTATTTATGGGATTAATACTTTGATATGTACTGTATTAGAAAGGAAACGGAAAAACTTTTTAAAACACAAGACTTCACAATCACAGATTCCACTGGCGGTCAGAATGATGATATCACCACATGTCAGGCAGCCTCTGGAAAAACCCATTGTACATTCATGAAAAAAGTGAGAATGAAAAAGGCAAGTAATGTGTTAGTGTTATTCTGAAAAGGGTTTGACCTCACAGACATCCCTGAAAGGGTCTTGAATCCCCCACGGGTCCCTGGATTCTGTTTTAGCTCCTCGTCCTAGAGGAAGACAGGGCTCCGTGACATTCTACCAGGAATGAGCACAGGGTGGATCAGGACACCTCAGCACTGAGAAGGCAGCTGCTCTTGTCCATGTCTGCACACAAATTATGAGATGTAGTTTTTTCCAACTGTTCCTAAGCCCATAAATAGACAAAACAATCATTTAAAACATATTAGGAAATCATATGTTATATTTTAGTTTTAATATATTCTTCCTTGTCATAATCAGTCTTGGTTGGAATACAAACAACTCAAGTCTCAAGGTTTTCTTTTCCACGGTTTTTGGTTGAGGGAAAAAGGTGTTTAAAAAAAAACAGCTAGAATCTTTTAAAGCTCAAGTTAGACTTTATCAAGTGAAAGTAATAAAGTGCCCAATATAGAGTTTGACATTTTCTAGGTATTCAGTAAATGCCTATTCATTCACTTTCCAAATCAAATTTTAGTTCCCAAAGAAAATTATTTAAAAAGAAGAGAGGTGCACACTATTCTAAAGAATTCTAGTAGGAGTTCATTACCATGTAAGGCCATGGGTCTAGAAATGAAATGAAAAGGTATAGCCAAGAGAGATTAAATCTGTGACTATATGGTTGACTAGATCGACTGTTAATTAGGTCAATTGTCTAAAAGATAATAGAATTACTTCTTGGCTGATATATTTGGTCACTGAAGCAACCAAAGTAACTCCACTGCAAATTAAGTGGTCAAAGAATTTTAGAAAGCAAAATCTCCTTAAAGTCACAAAACTTTTTCTCTTAAATGTCTTAAATCTTCTGTGCTGGCTCAGGAGAAAATAAACCAGAAAATCCTGAAACATGGACACTGGTAACAGACCAAAACAAGCTTTTAAGATTTCATAACCACAGTTTAAAAAATATATGAGCATAAACTCCAAGAAGTACATCAGTGAAATGTCTAAATTAAGAAAACTGACTAGAGTATTTAAAAACAGGAAATAGCAGATAACAACGTAGTGAATGAGACTACCAAATGAGCCCTGGGAATGACCCAAAGGCCCTCCTTAGCTTTCCTCTAGGGCGGATGACATCCTATACAAGGGGTGGTGCTCCATGTCGGTTATAGAAAACGAGAACCCAACTGAGCTTTCAAAAGCATATGGAAAGATCCTCTGGGTATGTTTGCTCTTTATGTAAATTAAGCAGTCATTATTTATTCAAAATTGAAAGGAGTGTAAACTAAAAAAAAATTAAAACAGTATATACGGCCTATTTTTCACATCTTACATGACACTTCAAGGAATGTCTACACAATTTTTCATGTATTCTCTACTTAGTAAGTGAATAGCTGAGGCGAATTCCACCATCTTTAACCTATGAATGAAAAACTTAATTCTCTAAAGGCAGACCCAGAGACCATCATCTATACAACTGTACAACCCAGACATCTTGGGGTCACCCCCAATCCCCTCTCTCACACACTCCTGCCTTAACTCAGCCTTCACGTCCTCAAGCTACTATCTTCTAAAGACATCTCAAGTCTCACTGGCACTGACTGATCTAAACAAATATCTCAGGTATTCAGGGTCTTTCCAAATACTCCACTTCTAATCCATATCTCCACAATGCCACCAAAGTACTCTTCAAACCCCACAACTACTCCAAACGTGACTTTGCCTAAAATCTTCAAATGGTACCCTAGCACCTTCAGGATAAAGTCCAAATGCTTGAGCACATATACAAAATACCTTAAAATCTGGCCCCTCCTACCTAATTTCTTGCTTTTCCCAAATGTGCTCTTCTCCCTTCATCACCCTTCTTTTCTTCAAAAACCATTAACTAGGCACTATTTTAGGTGCCTGGCATACACAAATGAACAAAGCAAAGATCCTTGCCCTGGTGGACCTTACATTCTTATGGTAGGTAGAGAGCTGACTGACAGATGGAGAGAGATGTGGGTAGACGGATGACAGATTGTAGGTAGATAAATAGATGGTGTATATAGATAGATTATTGGTAGACGATAGATAGCTAATAGATGGTTGACTGATAGACAACTTGGTAGACAGATGATCAACAGACAGCTAACTAGATAGACAGATGATTGATATTGGCAGGTAGGTAGGCAGATGATAGATTACTGATACAGATAGATAGTGAGATGATTGACAGATGGGTAGATGGACAGACAGATGACTGAGAGCATGCCAGGGGTAACAGATGCAGTGGATGCAAACAAATCAGGCTGGAAAGGGAAGGGACTGTGTATGAGATGGCATGGTGCTTTACCATTTTAATTGGGTGGTCAGAGAATGCCTCACAAAAACAGGGAACACTCAGGGAACCAGTGTGGCTGCAGAGGAGGGCGACGTGCAAGACGAGAGTGTGGAGTGACAGGAGGCCAGACCATGCACATGGTGGGTCACTGTTGCCACACGACTCTTACTCTGAGAGCAACAGGAGCTGCTGGAATTCTTAAGCAGAGGAGTGTCGCCAGCTAACGTGCGTTTAGAATTCAGGGCGCCGTTATGTTGAGGGCGCCGTTATGTTGAGCCTCTGAGGGCAACCGAGTGAAGGGAACCAGAAAGAAGCAGACGAAGTGGGACGAGGGTGCCTGGAGAGACGCCCACAGGAAACGAAGTTGCAGGGACAGGAGCTGCTGGAATTCTCTGCAGCTTCTTCCAAAGTGGGGAGAGTTCCGAGTCTGGAGTTCTAATTGGGAAGGACTAACGCAAACCGGAGCTTCCCCTGCCTCACGATGATGCTCACGAGAACTAAGTGATTTAAAGTAGGGCCTGAGGTAGGGGCTGGACAGGATGGGGTCTGGTTTCCTCTGCAGAGGGCTGTGCTGGCCATGTCCCTATGGACTGGTGACAATCAATCCCCTGACGTCGCCCTCCATTCTTCTCCTCAGCACCACCCCTCCATCGAGTCTTCCCCTCCGCCCACAAAGAGGGGTGGTAGTGTGCACAGGTGAGCGGAGACGCACCTGAGGCCCAGAGATCACCACCTCCTATTGTACTGTGTTCACCTCTCTCAGACTTTTACTTGAAAAGAAAAACAGTGACACCACCGCCACCTGTCCTACTGATTTCCCAAAATAACTAGGAGGATTTGAACAAGACAATATACCTTATCAAAGGCCATATAAAGTTTTTACGGTATATCATCCTCCACCCTCATCGTTAGGAAAGACATATAATGTAGGACATAGATTGTACTATGATTTAATTTCCATCTAAACTGAAAAAATTAACACAAAAAATACAGGTTAGAAATGGACAGGAGATATAATCTTCTATCTGGTAAGAAGTCAGATTACAGGGTCAGACAAAGCTAGATTTGCATCCTAATTTGGTGAGTTAGTTATCATTAACAATCACTGAACTTCAATTTTCTCATCTATAAAATGGAAATAAGAACTTGACCAGTTTCTCTGAGAACTAAAGATATGGATGATAGTAAACATGTGTCTACCTGTGTGTCTAAGTGCATGTCTACCTATATATCTATGTGTATGTCTACATGTGGCTATCTACCTGTATATCTCCTGTATGTGTTACTATGTATGTGTATCTACCTGTGTGTGTCTATGTGTGATATATAAAATGAACAACACACTCAAGACAAAGGAAAAAATGGAAACATTCCACAGCAAGTCGACAGCACATATGTGTGTGCTACCCTCCTAATTATTGGAAAGGGGCCTTTGAGATGCCCGAATGAGTACAGTGTGCTCTTGGTATGTGCTAGGAGTTAAAATACCTGTGAAAAAAAAGAAGGTGTATTTGGGAACAAACTCCTGCCCTCACTCCACCCCCACATACTGTCCCAGGCACCAGGCCTGAGGGGGCCAAGAAGGCAGGAGCAGCAGTGAAGCTGCACTGGGCTTCTTCCTAGTTTCTCAAGACCATTCTTCTTGCTTCCGCAGATGAAGATTTCTGATGCCATAAAATCTGTCTTACCCCTTCTTCCCTTCCAGAAAGGAGAGCAGGGCCAGGCAGGCAGGCACACAGCTCCTTAGCGGGAAGGGTGGTGGTTTATCTTGCAAGCCCCCATTAATGGAAGAATTCACAACGCTGAGAGGCTCACAGGGTTGACCCACCCACCTTGGTATGAACTGGCTGAGCTACTTCTCCTCTTGCAGTCTCAGCTTCCTCTTCTGCAACATGAAACAGTCATAAGTACTTCACCTTTCTGTTATAAAAACCAAGTGAGATAATGCCTTTGCAAGTACTTTGCAAAATATAAAGTGATATATAAATGTTATAATTTGGGTTGTCATCATGAGCAATCCACATGTGCCCTGAACTGGTGTCCCAGCAACAACCCTTACTGATAATTTTCTTTTAAAAAATTAGGGAAGCAGGTAAAAGCAACTTTAATCCAGATGTTGGGGGGAAAAAACTTTTTTCAAAAAGTAAAACATTAATCACAATACAAGTTTCCTGATGCTCAATTAATGAAAGAAATTTAAGCCAGTCAAGCCCAGGTGATGACTGCAATAAAACGAAACTATGAAGATAGCATTCTTATACACAACATCATAAAACACAAAGGAAATAATAAACGGAGAACATATAACTTATTAAGAATCTTATTACTTTTTTGAAAATTGTACTTGAAAACAGAAATCACTGAGGTTAAAAGAGAAGGAAAAAATACTAGCAACCAAGATTATGAAAAGTAAAACCAAACTTTTAAACAGTAACACCTAAAAGAAATAAGCAAAATTTGGCTTATGAGAGGTTACTTTTTAAGTTCTTGTGAAATTCTAAATAATGGAAACTATCTTAAAAATATAAAAAGAGTTATTATTTACTGAATTTTAATGTGTACCCTAGAGGGTATATTTGTGTCTGAGATAAGATGGCATCTGTGGGCCACATGACCAGCCACAGGGACATCCAAACTCACTGCCTCATACTCACACAGCTTCTGCAGACATGTGCCCACTCGTTCATTTCACCATCACCCACATTACAGACCCCACACCTGGTGCCTTACCCGACCGATAGCGCTCATCTCGTGACCCTGAGGACCTTCGGCGGTGATAGCGAGAGGCGGAGGAAGGAGTAACTGGAGCCCGGCGCTCTGGAGGCAACGCTTGATCCACTCCTGGGTTAATGAGGAAAACAGCAAAGTAAGGAGAGGGTTTACTGGCAGCTGGAGTTAACTTATTTTGCAAAACAAATCATTTGGTAGAATAAATCTCTGACTCTCTGCTTTCCCACAGCCAAGCTGAAGCACACAGGGGAGTGGGCATGGAGGGCTGGGACATCCTGGACAATGAACAGGAAAGGAAGAAGTATCCGGGGTAGGGCACGACTCAGGGCCCCGACACTACAGCCTTCAGAAACACCGGTCCAGGCTCCTTCACGTCACAAATGCCTGTTATGTCATGTGCCGTGATGCAGAGTAAGCTACAAGCAATAATTCTTTAAATTACATTTATCATTAAATTAAAAGCAACTGCAAATAAGTCTTAAAGGATATTTTAATAATATAATCCAGGTAACCAGGATGGAGCATAAACTTTCATCTTTGTTCATTCAAAATTTCAAACTCTCTGCAATCTGACTCCATTTGATGCTAAACAACTGAACAAGTTGTATTTCAATATGGCTTTGAAGAATTACCAAAACTGTTTACATGGTCAGATAAAAATGATTCAATGATACTGGCCAAAAGCTGACCTAACTCTAACAATCTTGATACCTATTCAGAACTAGAGTAGTCAGAGGCACAATTTAGATAAAACTAGGTACTACGGGAAAGATGTAATCACTACAGTTCAGAAATAAAGTAATTCTGAGCCCTGAGTATTAAAGATTAATGGTTGCTTCTTCAGAAAAGGGTTAGTAATGCTCAGGAGAAAGTAAACCAGAAAGAGCAATTTTAGCAAAAAACTGTCTGGTCCCTGGTTTTCTGTGATGGCTCCATGAGAGTTAGCTATTCGTCCCTGAGATTTGATATCCCTCCTATGCTGGTGATTTCTGAACCTCACTTTTTAATGGAATGTTTGTGGGCCCTACATATTACGTTTGCTATGTTAGAACTGCACAAAAGACACCTGCACTGCAGGCCTGGGTTAGGTTCCATGGTTTTTCATCTAGCAAGCGTATTAACACTGCTAATTAACAGTCCTTGTCACTGAACTGTTCACAGCTCCAAGTCTCCTCCAGCTATTGTCTCAAATCTTTTAAAAAATTACTTGGTATTTTTGTCAAACAGATGCACAGAATTTATGAAATCAAAGACTATTAGGTCTCATAATGAAAACAGTAGTTACCTGGTATTTACGTTCATATTGAACCTTAGAATTCTAAACAAAATTATTTGTAAATTTAAAAATTTTTAATTTATTTGTATAAATATATTTATTTGAAAATTATTTATATTCATTGCCTTTCCTGTCAATTATTGTCAAGAAGTTAAATTATTAAATGTCATTCTGATACTATAATCTTTATGTAAAATCTTTATTTTTTTCTTTTCTCCTGTGTCAACTTTTATAACTTTTCCTTTAATCCCACTGAAGGAGATGCAAGCAAGCGTTTCTTCTTATGGCAGGGGCGTCACAGATCTACTTCCAGTAGGTCTTTTACCTGGGCTGTTCCGTTTACCCAAAGAAGAGACGTCCGGTCTCCTGTATTGTGACTAAACACAGTGTTCACAGTGTTTAGCTGGAGCTATTCTCACTCTCCAGCACATGCGCTCTGATTCAGGGCCTCTGGGGGCAGTACTGCCAGGTGTCCCCAACTCCAGAGGCTCTTAGTTCCCTTTCTCCAGAGAGCAAACATCTCTGGGGGAATGGGGAGGATGTGGATCGCCTGTTCCCTAGATGCCATGCCTACCCCCACCCCCTGCCGTGGTTTCATCAGCACCTTCATCTGCTGCCTTCCTCCCCTTGGCTAAATAAGGAGCCTCTAATTATCTACCTTATATAGCTTAAAAACACATCACTATTTCTCCCATTCTCTTGTCCTGGGAATTTATACTTTATCCATTTACTGACATCGTAGTGCAGCTCTGGGAAGAAGCAGAGCTAAATGTACACCTTTGAGCTGCTGAGGTTAAACAGTGCCTGATACACACACACACACATCTAGCTTTCAACCTCGGTAGTTACCCATCTAGTTCTTTCAAATACGCTTTTTGGAATTAATTTCAACCTTGACCCCTTCCAGGTCCCTAGGTTGTCATATACTTCCTCTGGGAAGTGTAGTCATAGCACTTACAGACCAGCTATACAGAGTTGTAGGTTAGTTCTCACCTGCTGCAGTCCCTACACATCTGTCTTCAGAAAGCTAAGTCTGCATACAAGCACTGTGAACATTTACTCTCATAGGCTGAAAAATAGAGCTTACAACCCAAGTTTTAAAAAGAAATGAATAAATTAGACAAAAGGAGAATAGCTTCAACAGGTCACCAGCAACAGGACATTAAAAGAGACTAAAATATAAGTGTGCATATTTCAATCATTAGTTTTTATCTGACCTCACTGTAAATGAAATCTGAGGTAGCTTAAAGGTACCTCAGTCACATATGCAACTCCAAATTAGAATGACCTGGTACCACAAGAGAAGCCAGGGTAGTATAACCCATGGCCCATGACCCACAGTAAGAGGAGCTGACCACATGCTGCTGCTGGGATGGGTTCCCTCCTGGTAAGGCTAATCACGAATAATTAGTAAAACACATAATTACAACACAGTACTCAGCACTGCCGAGGTCTCACATTCAGGCATGGGTGAAAACTAGCTCAAAGGAAAGCCACAAGATGACCAGTGTGTCTACGACACAAGGTGAGGCGTCCCAAGGAAGGTGGGTGGCGTAACTGTCCAGAAACACGCAACGCAAGGGGGATAAAAATTCTCCTCAGGCAAAAATGAGACAGAGATCAAGACTGGATCTCTTCGCCGACAAACATCTATTAAGCACCACTAGCTTTTCAGATCCCACACAAATTGAGGGGAAATGCACTGGGGACACTGCCATGCTCTGGAGCTGGAGCCCCATCTGCTGCCATCACAATCTGACCCTGAGCCTCAGTATCCCATATTTAGGCAGGACTGATAGGAACAGCCAACGCTTTACAGCAGTGCAAGCACTTTATATTTACTAATTTATTAACATAGGCATATGACATAAGTTTCTGCCATTTCACTGAGAGAAAATGCAGGCCCAGAACTGGGTCTTGAACTCAAGCAGTCTGTGCCACTCTCACTAGTGCCCTTCCATTTGTGATGGGCATCCTTTCCTGGTGCTCCTGGGCACCTGCTGTCACTCAGAGCCCAAGCAGAGGCCAGGCCCTTGAAGCGGAGGCTACGTGCTGTTCAGTGCTGCACTCCAGGTGCAATGATCACTGGTTACATGGACCAAGTCCAGCTGGTACTTTGAATCCATGGAGAGGTATTTTTGTGATCTCACCACAAAACTACTGTTCAAGAGCATTCTTATAAAGAGAGATGGAAACTGCTACAATTCCAGACTGCTGCCCAGGAACAAACTCAGAGCAGGTGAAAACTGCTGAGGTTGTGTGACATGAAGGTGTGCACACATCGATCCTTGCTTGGGACAGGGGCAGGTTAAGAGCCCAGAGAAGGCAATGACTGACTCGCTGTCTGCCTCTGGCCAAGTGCTGCCCCTGGCTCACAGGAGGGTCTCAGGAAGCACTGCTGAACCAGTAAGTGAAATTTTCAAGGCTCGTGCAGAGTGCTGCAACTCATCAATTCATATACTACAATCTCAGAGAGCTTTTGTTTCCTCTAGAATTGCCACGGGACTGTAAATAAAACTCCTCATCAGAGGAAGAAGACCAGAGGTGCATAAGAGGAAAAGAGGAAACAAAAGGACAGCACAGGAGAGAGCAAAACACACCTCGTCCCGCTGCTGAGCGTGCGCCTTCCTGGGCCCTCACACTTCTGCACATGGCACCCCACCTCTCCACTCCCTCAAACACCTCCATCCCCTGGGACTCCTCTCTTCCCCACCCTACACTTTATCCTCAAGGTTAGAAAGGTCACCAGGCTTAGCGCCCAGCCCTGCCCGGGCGCCTTCACAGTCACACGCCACCTGCAGCTCCCAGCACCCTCTCTGCCACCAGGGCCACTAGAGCCCGGAATGTCAGTCTCCCTCTTCAATCCAAGCAGGGCTCTGACTGGTTCATGTCTCTACACCCTGTGGACCACAGAACCGAGCTCTAAGCTCCTTCCCTGACTGCCAACCTCCCTCCACCACACCCTCCTCGCCAGCCACCTCCCACTCGTGCCTCCAGGTTCCTGTCACACACAAACACTCTTCCCAAGTTTTTGCCCTGTCCTATCGCTATTCACTCCTCCAAATGCTTTTTTTCCCATCCATATGTAAAAACTTTGTTTAAGCCCAAGGGAGAGAAAGCAGAGAAATAAGCCATTTTTATTAGAACTTCAATTACTTCTAACACATGTTTAAGAAAGGTTCCCCCAAACTAACATAATATTGTAAATCAACTTTACTTCAATAAAAAAAGAAAGGTTCCCCAAAGAAAATCCTAACAATATAGTTCTGGCACCTAAACAACCCACCAATTTCAGATTATTAAATAAATGCAGATATTTCATTAACGCTATGGTAAAGTAGATAATAGAAATCACAATAATCCTCCTATTAACCTAAGAATAAGGCCCACAGGGGCTGGTCCATTCACCCAGACACAATGGTGCACTACAGGCCAGAAGACCTGCAGTATAGACACCTGCCAGAAAAAGTATTTCTAAATTCAGACAGTAAGGGAAATACACTGAAAAACCTTGGTTTTCAACATATTTTTAAAAGAAATCATGAAGGATGTGTACGAGATAACCTGCATAAAAAAGTATATAAGATTTAAAACAAACATCTTGATTCAAATTCTGGTCTTATTTTTACTAATTGCGTAATGGGACAAATCGCGCAGCCTCTGAACCTCGGTTCCCACATGTGTTGGGGTGCAGCCATGGACACATTAATACAGGAGTGACTGCTACTCCCAGGACCCTCACCGTGACCCAAGGCTCTCTGCTCCCTGCACACAGCATTCGTGGATCTCAGGGTCCCTCGACCTCACCGGGCACCCAAAGGGCTCTCACTTAAGTGAAAACATGCTTTAGGCAGTTGGTAAAACTGACAAGGATTTTTCCATATTTCAAGTTTGTACAAAAACAATTTTTGAATTGTCCCATTCTCTTCTAGCACCTAATTATACTTTCCTTCACACAACAGCACTTATTTCTAACGTAAGTACCATCAAGGAGTTTGCCAGAAAATAAACAGGACAACTGTAGTACAGGTGAGAAATTTACTACATTCACTTCATACTGACGCAAATGAGAACAGCACAAAAGAGACAGAAATCTCACCATCAGCACTGTAACATCTCCCTGACCATGCTGACCATGCTGGCCTGATTCTTACATTACTGTCCCTCTTGTGTCTACCTTACCCTCCATTCGCATGAAGCCTTGCAATAAATCAGTATAAATTTGCTAACCATTTTCCTATTCATGTTTGAATTTTCGTAGGGACTCATGCCTGGAAAAGTACAGATGACCTGGAGTTCAGGGTTTCACAAGAGCCCCTACCATCATGCATCTGTGTCTCATCCCCACATCCCAGCACTTGGCTTTGCTCAGCAGGGAAGTTCGGAGGCAATGAGAGTATATGGTCAGGATCAGGGCTTCGGATTTCTGCGTTTTCCTTATAGATTGTCCACAAAAACCCATATGAGCCAGACCCAAAGTAGACACCACTCTCCCTGCTCCATGCCCAGCTCCACCTTCCGTAGAGTCTCAGCTGTTCCCTGTTAACTACTGGTGTCTGGGGGAGGAACCTGATTGGTTCATGCCACCAAAAAGAAGAAGAAACCCATCAATAATCACCAACTGTGTGTGATAAAATAAGAATACTACTTAGACAACTGAGAGTAGCAAGCTGTGTATCAAGATCATGACCAGGGCTTACCTAGGATACAGGTCATTTACCTTTAGGTGATGAAAGTTCATTTCCTGTAGCAACTCAGTCTGTAAAGAATTCATGCTAAGTCGCAGGCCACCCTGATTTAACTACTCATATTTCTCTTTTTCTGGCATTTAACTTTGCAGGCTACACCCCATCCATCATGAACAGATGGCATGGCCGAAGAAGTCCCCTAGGACCAGCTCTGTGTCCCTACAACCCAGGTCAGACAGGCAACACACTGCTGTGCCCAGGGAAGTGAGGGCTGCATTTTGGGAGACAAACTCTGTGGCAGGATGAAAATATAGACCAAACTGTGCACCTGGCACCAGAGAAGCAGAGCAGTTGTTAATGTGAAGAAGCAGAACCGATCAACCACAGCAGTGCCAGTAAGCTTCATTTTCTGGAGAATATAAAACACAACGGCCTGTCCTAACCCCAGGGATCAGGCAAGAAATCCTTGTCGAAGTGACACTGCACTGAGCTTTAAAAGATGCACAGGTACAGGCAGAGGGCACAAGCACGTACAGAATGCCTCACATGCAGTGTGACATCGGATGTAGGCTGGAGGAGGTGAAGAGAGGTCAGGCTGCTATCCGTGAAGCCCTTCTGATGCAGACGAGTCTGCACTCCGGGTGGGGCCGTCTGCCTTCTCCAAAAGAGCAAAAGTGGACAATAAACTCGCCCTAACCAAGAGAGGCTCCTCTCTGAGTAGGCTGTTCACGTGGATCCCACAGCCGATCCCCAGCGAGCAGGAAGGAAACAGACAGACTTGCCCTCTGGTCACGGTAGCCGAATTCACCAAGATTTTCACAACTACACAGTCACAGTAAGTCCTTGTAACTGAGCACAAGACGCTTGCTGTTGGAGGAGAGGCGAGATGGGCCTGGAGAAGACTGGATCTATATAAATCACTCACCACTCAGAAACATTTGATGCCAATCACGTGGAAAGTAATATTTAGCCAATACATGCATCATGAGAATAGAGGGACTATTTGGTCAAGGAAAGTTTCACTATTTATGGTAATGTTGGAATGTTACTACCTCACATCACCATGGCCTTGTCATGAAAGCAGTGAAGACTCATATAGAAGCTAACACCACGTGATTAAGATACCCCTGGAGAGAGTGGTAGAGAGTGGACTTTATCTTCTATTTTCATAAATTTTATCAGGTTCAGAGACTAATGAAAAATATATAGTTTCAAAGACTAATGAAAAACTGCAAGACAACTAGAACCAAGTAAGTTCTCCTGAATAATATTTTCTCTTTGATAATGATTTTCAATATATTCTGACCCCTTACTTCATTAAATACATAATTTTCTTTTTTCTTTCTAGCTCTGGCACACTTTCCCTCATCCAGCTTTAGGTGAGCATTCAACACTGTGCTCCCTGAAAACAGCGTATCTTTGACTGGGTTCCCCAGTCACTCACTTCTGTGCAGAGAAGAAAATCAGGAAAAAGCCTGCTTCCCCAGCACTTTGCCTCAGATGGGGTAATGCTTGGGAGCTCAGACTAGGGTGCTCAGCTGTTGCTGAAGGCTGTGGAAGCCATCCTAATTCATAATCGTGTGTCCCAAACAAATCTCCAAAGTATATTTGAAATATCTTTGGAATACTTTCTAGAGAAGTCTTTAAACAATTTTTTTTTAATATATAAATTTATTTATTTATTTATGGCTGCATTGGGTCTTCGTTGCTGTGCGCAGGCTTTCTCTAGCTGTGTTGAATGGGGGTTACTCTTCGTTGCGGTGCGCAGGCTTCTCATTGCCGTGGCTTCTCTTGTTGTGGAGCGTGGGCTCTAGAGCACAGGCTCAGTAGTTGTGCTGCACGGGCTTAGTTGCTCTGTGGCATGTGGGATCTTCCTGGGCCAGAGCTCGAACCCATGTCCCCTGCATTGGCAGGTGGATTCTTAACCACTGCGCCACCATGGAAGTCCCTCTAGAGAAGTCTTAACTTTTTCTCTGATAAATAAAAATAATGTTAAAAAAAAAAAGAAGTAAAGTTCATCAAAACACAAACTACTTTTAGAAAAGTGTATGGCAGGATAAGGGTAACTAAAAAGGAAAACAAGGTATTTCTCATAAAGATCCTACACCAGGGCTTCCCTGGTGGCGCAGTGGTTGAGAGTCTGCCTGCCGATGCAAGGGACATGGGTTCGTGCCCCGGTCCGGGAAGATCCCACATGCCGCGGAGCGGCTAGGCCCGTGAGCCATGGCCGCTGAGCCTGCGCATCCGGAGCCTGTGCTCCGCAACAGGAGAGGCCACAACAGTGAGAGGCCTGCGTACCGCAAAAAAAAAAAAAAAAGATCCTACACCAAAAGAATCATGTCTAAGACTGACCTAGTCAAGAAAGAATTCTCTGATTTAGATCCACGTGCTCTCCTTACTGCTTCCCAGAGACAGTCTTATACGTGTGACCATTCATCCAGGGCAACTTCTCAGAAATACAGATCAGCAATAAGAACTGCAAAACTACCTGGGCATCTGGTCGCCCAATCCCAGCATCATGGGTGAACCTGCCTTCTCCTTCCCAGTGGGAATGGCGTGGTCACAAGGGCCAGGGAGCAGTGTTCCCAAGCAGCTCTCACAGCCTCACACATCCGCAGGTGCAGCAGTGAAGCATACAGAAATTGCGACGGGGCCCCTGCAGCTAATGCCCAACTCCACCGCCCGCCTACCACCGCTCCGCTCTTCCCCACACAGACAGGCATCACGCCCGTCAGCAGGCTGGCATGGAGAGGAGGGCAGAGCCACAGCGGAGAGACCCGGCTGGGTTCCCTCCTCTAAGATCCTGGGGGTCAACTGTGACATAACAGCTTAGTGTCTGTACCTGATTCTCAAACAATGCCTTTTATTTGAGGTAAAACCCTGAAGCTTATAAATGCTTATTCCTTATTGTACTAAAAGGCGCACTGAACTCATCTTTTTGGGCTTCTTATATTCAAAATATTGCTCACTAAAATAATTTTGACCTCTGAATAGGATCACGACCTCTAAGAATACACTCTATGATTAACTGGTTCAATTTTTCAATTTCAAAACTCCATAACTGCCCTCTGGAGATAGGAATACCACGGAGCTACAGACCTTACTCCCTGAAGCAGATCTCAGAGGCCAGGATTCATTAGAGTTCATCCTTCACCCAGGTCTCTGGCTATGAGACAAAGTTTAGCGGAATATCAACAATTTTAGGAAGAACTGTATGATCTGTCATGCATTCTTCTTTCTTAAGTGTTTTGTAAGTGGTGCTCCAAATGCAAAACTATGGTTGTAAAAACCGAGTATTATATTTTAATAGAAAACACTCAAAAACTGGGCCCTGAGTCAGCAGGATGATCATGGTCCGGGGTCTGTGACAAGCTCTTTGCCCAAGGAGCACTGTGGCCTCGATAAGTCGCACAAGTTCAAATGGAGAACAGGGGCTCAGAAACAGGACCTCCTATGTTCCCCCAAGGCTGAGCCCTCACTTCTGTTTAGAAAGGCATCAGGTGGACAGTCCATTGCAAACGTGCCCTGCCGTGGGGTGTGTGTGTGTGTGTGTGTGTGTGTGTCTCTCTCTCTCTCTCTCTCTCTCAGTTAAGTGCGCTCACCGAAACGAAAGTAAAACAGTGGCCGGTTTCCTGCGGTGCTGGCCGCCCGCTCTCTGACCGCGGCGTCTCGGATGTCACACACCCCGATGTTGCCAGCCTGCAGCATTCTTCTCGGGGCTCCTTCACTGTGCTGCAGTCTACACCGGACCACGGCAGCTCCATTCGCTGCTGTAACAAGTTGAAAAAAAACTAATTAATTCAAACTTTAGTTTTTTTTAAATTTGTTACAGCACCGAGCAGAGCGGCCGACCCCATGCAGAACAGCATAAAGAACATCAAAGGGACCACGCCACACAGGGCCACCCTCAGCGCTCAGCAACACGGGTCAGCCACGTTCCTGGCACTGTCACAGCTCCAGAGCCATCTTCTGGGAAGGTGCAGAACTGCTTCTGTTTCACTTTTGTTTGGTAAGGCACGGACAATAAAATCTAGCAACCCAAAGGGCCTACAGTCTCCCCGCCAGCCTTCCTCCAAGACCAGGAGGGGCCAAGTGCAGACAGGAATTCATCACAACAGCTCTGCTGGAGCACGAGAGGAGGAAAGCGGGGAGACCACATCTAGTCGTTTGCCCACGTGTGCTCTGAAGTCTCTCACACATGGGGTCAGCTAGACAACACACTTATGTTCCATCCACTCAGACAGCGCAGAGCTTCTTCCTTTTACAGACTAGACAGCAGGAAAACCCAGGCCGTCAGCTAAGGCAGGCCCACGCAGCCGGTCCATCTTTATGTTAACTCTCTTAAGTACCGAGAAAAGAAAGAAATCACACACAACCAAACAAAGCTAAAAAAGCAGCAGAAACTCAACACACAAGTTAAGTGTCCTGGAATGTGAGCCACAGGTGGGGACACTCCTTCTGCGCCCACAGCACTGGAGGCTGTGTCACAGTCCGGAGAGCCGGTGGGCCTGCGCTGGGCCTGCACATGCAGACTTGAACCTCTTCTAGCAGAAGCGGCTCAGCAGAGCTTCACATTTGTTCCAACACTGAACACTGGAGAGTCTATTTCTGTTGCTGTCCTTCCTCCTGGAGGACTTGTGTTAGCTTTAAGCCATTCCTAATGCCCAGAAAATTCTCAAGGTTGCCCTTGGGCTGAACTGAGCTTACATCAGAACGGAGTGTTACAACTGCAGCCCAGTATCATCTTCCTTTCCCTGAAATGTACAGAACCCAGCTTGAGGACAGAAATTCTACACACTTGCACACGTGCAAACGCTGGAATTAAACAGGATTTGTACTTGGGGAAGAATCCATTACGTTGACAATCACGTTTCAAGAAACAACCAACCTTTACAATTTTATAATACCAGGCAGGATGTTACACCATTTTTCTAGATTTCTAGATTGGCCCTCCACCCCGCACCAATGACGTCAACGAAAACCTTGGATTAATTTAAACCATTATCAATAAATTTAACTTACTAAGACAAAAGTCATGTTTAAACCATAAATGCTCTCATATTTTTTATGACTGTAGCCATTTTAAAGTAATCAAACATATTACTGCAGCTCTATGAATAAAATACCTATTAAATTTATTAGGCACATTTATAGAAAAGTCGTATGTATCTTCTAAATTCACAAAATATCCTGCAATCACACAAAGGAGTAGGATGTGCCTAGTGCCACCTCAATGGCGTGATCTGCATGCAGACTGGGGACTGAGGGAGGACTTGTGCTCAGCTGTTCTCTCGCGTGTTACAGTTAACTCTTAAAATGGGATGCTTTATGCTACTCATCAAGGTTTACGTACTCGGAGGCTGGGGCAGGTAGGCTCCAATCAATTTCGATCTCTTCTTTTCATATCCTTTTTGTGTGATGTCACCTGTAAGAGAAGGAAAGGGAAGTTCAGAATGCTTTCACAGGTAGTGCTGAACACTCAACTGTGAAGACACAGTCACATCTGTGTGTGTCTTCTATTTCCTTATAATTATAATTTAAGAAGAAAGCACTTCATATCATTCACCTTGACATTTCCTCTGCTCACAAATAAATACTCATTTAAGTTATATAAAATCCTTCACTACGCGCACACATGCTTGTCCCTGGCCCCTTCTCACAAGGTTTTGGGTCTGATGGGGTCCAGAATTAGATTCTTGCAATCTTATTCACATCTGTGGGGCAGGAAACCTCCCCGATCTACACGGCTCTCACTAACTCAATCAACAATGGATTCTGCAGGTGTCTACCCCAGTGAGAGCTGGCCAAAACCACCGCTGATTAGCATCTTCCTCCATTAATGAGACTTTTTTTCTTATCAGGCGTGTCGGTCCCAAGGACTATACTTACTGCTAGCGTATTTTTGAAAATAAGTGTCTAAGATGAAATTAAACAGTAGATAAAACAAAGCAAGAGAACATAGGACCTATGGAATCCAAAATATATGAGAAAGAAGCTTATCAATAAAACAGGAATTAAATTGCTGATGCCAGAGATTCAAGAGCCATTGCTAGGCTGGCATTTTCCCCAAGTGCCAAGTACCTGGGACAAATAACCTTTATGACGTGCAACAGCCTTTCCCAATTACAAGCTCGAATGTACCCAAAATGCTGATTTGTGCCCTTGAATTTTTCTGAAACTGTTAATTTTTTTCCTAATATTCTGACCAAGCCATCATTCCTAAAAGAGCTAAACACTAAAGTTTCAATAAAAATACAGCAAACAAATGAAAAGTTATAATGAGTCACACACAAGTTGCTAAGTCCGCTTTTCCTGGTGGTGGTGCTCGCTACATTTGATCAAACCAGAGGGCACCCTGACCCAACCAGCTCACAGCTCACTGCAGTCTTGTCCAGCCCACGAAACACATGACTAGTTTATGCACATGGAGCTGTAAACAACATAAATAAATGAAAACACAGCCCGCTATTGACTATTGAGCATTTTTGGTGCTAAAACACACTGACCGCTCTTTGAAGACAATAAAACTACGAGAAAGCTATTTTTTGTGCTAATTGTGCTGCTGCTCAGCATTTTATAAACCCAAAACTAGTTTGCTCCCTGAGGGGTTGCCTAGAGGAAAACAGAAGCACCAGACAGGGAAAGGAGCACGTGTGTGGGGGGTGTGTTGGTGGGAAAAGCACATACTGGCCTGTTGGGAGGCCACCTGAGCACAGGGTAGACACCTACTGTTTACCGGGTGTTTCCCTCCAGTGCTCTCCCTTTCCCAGCCAACCCCACAGCTGCTCTGCACAGTCCTGCCATCAAATCCTAGCCTGATGAACGAGCCCCGTCCAGCTTGTTCTTCACCCAAAGTTCAGCTTAAGTTTTGAGGAGGAGATCAAGATGGCAGAGCAGGAAGATGTGGAGCTCACCTCCCCCCATGAACAAATCTAAACTACATCTACATGTGGAACAATTCTCACTGAAAACTAACTGGAGACTGGCAGAAAGACTCCTGTACAACTGGGGCTATAAGAAAGAGCCACATGGAATAGGGTAGGAAGAGAAGTGATCTGGTCAGGAGCTGTGCCCCACGGAGGGGACTCAGAGGAAGAGGGAGATCACAGGAGCAGAGATCTGCCCTGGGGAGTGAGCGGTTTGGCCACAGATCAGGCTCCCTGGTCCTGGGGTCTGACACAGTGAAGATGAGTGCCCTTGGCTGGTTGGAGGGCCCATGGACTAACGGGAGGGCTGTGGGAAGCCTGGGCTCCACGGTGAGGAGTGTGCACGCCGGCTTGCTCCCATGCAGGGTGGAGCGAGGGCTGCTCCAGCAGCTGCTGGTTTCCCATAGCCTCAGCCAAGCGACCGCTCCAGTCCCGCTTGCTTCATGATGGGGAGAGGGCCCAGCTGTAAGACTCAGAGCAGCTCAGACCCAAAGCAGCGACTGAGTGGGGTGGCGGCAACCACTAGCAGTGCTTACACAGGTGGCGAGTCAGAAGCAGCCCTGACCTCTGTCAGTGGCCAAACCCCCCAACCCCGCTGAGAGCCCACACAGGCACCTCTTGCTTCAGCACTGCTGGGGCGACGCGACTGGTGCGGGGAGCGTGGAAAACATACACTTAAAGGGAATGGAGCCGGCTTGGAACTGACCCTCAGGGCTTCTGCTCCAGCAACTTGGGACCTGGCCCGGCCCCAACAGGATGTTGATGCCATCGAGCAGAGGGGAAGCCCAGCTCACACCTGGCTGCAGCCCTCACCCCTCCATCTTCAGCCCCTCCTCCTAAAAGTTGAGAGCTGCCAGCACACCCTGGGGGTAAGACATGACTTGTGCTCACAACAGATAATGAAGCAAAAATAAACAAGTTACCAGATAAAGAATTCAAAGCATTAGTAATAAGGATGCTAACTAAACTTGGGAAAGGAATAGATGAACATGGTGAGAATTTTAGTAAGAAACTAGAAAATATTTTTTTAAAAAAGAACCAGTCAGAATTGAAGAATACAATAAGTGAAATGAAAAACACACTAGAAGGAAAGAAAAGCAGATTAGGTGATAGTGAAGAACACATAAGTCATCTGGAAGATAGAATAATGGAAATCACACAAGAAGAACAGTAAAAAGAAAAGCAAATTTAAAAATGAGAACAGTTTAAACAATCTCTGGGACAACATCAAGCACACTAACAACCACATTATGAGGTTCCAGAAGGAGAGATAGAGAAGAGGGTAAAAATGTATTTGATGAAGTTATGGCTGAAAACTTTACAAACCTAAAGAAGGAAACAGATATCCAGGTACAGGAAGCACTGAGAGTCCCATCCCAAACAAGATGAACTCAAAGAGACCCACATCAAGGCATATCATAATTAAAATGGCAAAAGTTACAGATAGAGGATTCTAATGGCAGCAAGAGAGAAACAAAGAGTCTCATTCAAGGGAACCCCCATAAGGCTATCAGCTGATTTTTCAGCAGAAATATTGCAGGCTAGAAGGGAGTGGCATGATACATTTAAAGTGCTGAAAGGTAAAAACCTGCAACCTAGGATACTCTACCCAGCAAGGTTACCATTCAGAATTGAAGAAGAGATAAAGAACTTCTCAGACAAGCAAAAACTAGAAGACTTCATCAATACTGAAGCTACCCTAAAAGGAATGTTACAGGGTCTTCTCTAAGTGGAAAAGAAAAGGCTACAACAAGAAGAATCTATAGGAAAAGAAAAACCCCACTAGTAAAGGCAGACATACAGTAAAGGCTGAGGATCAACCATTTAAGCTAGTCGAAATATTAAAAGACAAAGTTCAGCTCAAGTTTTAAAAATTTCTCAGATGAACATTTAAGTATTGTGGGGGGGGGGGGGTCCTTCCCTTGAAGCCAACCTCAAAGGACACTCACTATTCACTCTCATTTTAAATGTGGTCTTACTTTGGAAAGCTCCAGCTGTTAAGATCCTGGCCTAAAGGAACACAGGTGCTTTCCGCGTGAAGCCACAGCTCCTCTTTAAAGGGGAGATGTTAATGTCGGCTTCACAGGGGCGTCCACTCAGGCTCCTGACCCCACAGACTCAGAAAGGCTGGGTGGGAGGCGGAGTCAGTACCTCCACGCAGGTGTTCTATTTCAGCTCCACTACTAAATCATGCCACTAAGCAGTCAGCTCGGAGAACCTCCAGATATGACTCAGAAATCCCAGGCTGCTATCATCTTTCGAAACCTAGAAGAGGGAAAGGGAGACGCTATTTATTGAATAACTTCCACACCCCACGAATTTTATCTAAATCACAGGTTGGAAAACTACAAATCCAGCCTGTGGGCTGTTTCTGGAAATAAAGTTTTACCAGCACACAGCCATACTCCCTGGCAAGCACCACAACACACAGCGTGCAGCCTGCATAGCCAGAAGTATTAACTACACGGCCCTGTCCTACGCGTCCTAAATAATCTCTTTTAATCCTTATAACAACTGATGTTACAGGTAAGAAATCGAGGTGCAAATAATGGTTATGTTTCTTGCCCAGGCCCCCAGATCTATGAAGAAAACCACCTCTGTCCAAGTCCAGAACTTTTCCCATGAAAGCCACACCTAGAGTCTCCACTCGAGCCTCCACTCTGTGACCACTGGTCAGCATTCTTGCCACCGGATGTCCTGTCCAGCTCTCCGCCTGATCCGGACGCCCTCCTCAGGGACAACCTCTCACCCCACTGCCTGTTTCCATGCCCCCAGCCCCTGCCCTGTCTCAGTGACATCCCAGCCTTGAGCTCTGGCCACACAGATTCCTGCACAAGTCTCATGAGGCCTCAGATGGCTGCTTACAGTTTGTTTTTGTAACACATACGAGTGGCTTATCTTCAAAGCCGGGCTGTGACACCTTCACGGGTCAGTGTCCTACAGAACCGAGTATGACCCCTCTGTTTTACAGACCAGGACTATGTATTGATGGAGTTAATCACAAATGAGCAGCAGACACCAACATACAGAACGACTTCAAATAAGCGACTGGACAGATGCTGCATTCATAATCAGGGAAAGTGCCTGGTGATTATTTAACTGTTTAGTGGCCATGTGGGGAAAGGACAGAGGGAAATCGATGATTATTCCATTATTAAAGTGTGTGAAACACCAGCCTGGCTCATGTGTTACGTAAAGGATCCAGCGTCTGCGGCAGGAGCAGGTTCCTCAGGCGTCCCAAGCATCAGGGCTAAAATGTCCTCGCTGCGTTTCCTTTTCCACGCAGAAAGTCCAGTTATTTTTAACTCTGGAGCTACTTTAGCATCTGGTAGACTGAGGTCCAAAAGACTATCTATGTCAAACTCACTGCAAATTTATATAAGTAGGGCGATCTTGTGTTCTGAAGCAACCAATGAGGATAATATAGTAAGACAGATAAGAGAGGTAGATGAATGGAGATAGAAAGAATAAATTGAAAGGATAGATAGACGACTGATAGAAGGAAGGAAGATAGATGAAAGATGGGTAGGAAAGACAGAAGCTGGCTAGCTTTACACACAACTCCATCCACCCAGAGCCCCTCCTTCGTTTCTGCCTGAGGTTGACCTACAATCAGTGCCATGGTATCGCCATGGAAACACAGTGTTTCTCTTCACTTTACATCCATTCAGGCTAAAGCTGGATGCTTTAGCATCCAACTTTGGCTGCTCCTCCCCTCTGCTCCTCACTTTGGATCTGTAATGAGCACACAGTCTTCAGGATGAAACTCTGTAAACTCAATGCAGAAAGGCTATGAGAGAGAGGAACCCTACTCCACATCACATTTCTAAGCAAGACTTTATTAAAACCTATCAATCTATAAAGACTATTCCATGGTTTACAGCAGGTTAATTAGTATTCTTTCAACCTGTAAGCTAAAAGAACACTATCAAGGAAACACGTAGATCACTTCGCCCATGCTGCATCTACATTTTGCTCCTTGAAAAGGCGCAAACAGTTGCTGATGTTAAAGGACATGGACCACAGGATCCCTTGCTTGAGAATTTCCCATACAAAATTCCAAAGAGTGTATTTTCCATGCTTTGATACTCAAGACACCCATCTAACTCTCCTTTCATTTTAGGAATAAGAATGTATGACAGAAAAGTAAACACATAAATCGTTTGTAACTTCAGTGAAGAGAAAATAAAAGTGATTTTTTGAGACACTTTCTACTTTATCAAAAACGTTATTTATATTATTATTCTTGGACAAAGAAGCTCCATAAGACCAAGAATTACAACAGTAGAAATTAAAGTTCTCATGTGTTCTGTAACAAAGGAAAGAGAGATTTACAGCCAAGTCATAAATTTGAACTGAAAATGCAAGTCAAGTAAAGCCCCCAATGTACGGTTGAATCTCACTAAGACAGAGACCATTCTCCCCCCCGCCCTGCCCCCACCCTGGGAAGAATTCTTTTTCTTACTCATATTGTAGTCCAGAGTTTCCAGGCAAACCCTGAGTCTTAGAAAAGCGAAGGAAAAAACAGCCTAGGAAATGCAAGAAGGGAGGTCATACTGCAGCTCCTCTCTTTTTCCATCCTGGCCTCATTCTGGCAAACTTGGACCCCACAGGAATTTGCAGAGCCCTGTGGGTGTTGGGTCAGAATAGGACAACCCGTAGAGCCAGGAATACCCCCAAGAGGGGAGTGTGTGCCCCAGAGCCACCTCCACAGCTGGGTAAGCGCCGAGTAAACAGACCAGCCTAACAGGGATGGTTTCCATTCTTGGTGTCAGGAGTTTATTATTTAATGCTGGAACGAATGCTTTATATAACAAAGCAATCATTTCCATGTTTGGAATTTTATGGCTGTCAGGAACCTTCAGAACGCCTCTCTCCTAAGCCGCTGGCTTTATAAGGCTTAGGGAGCACCCTTGACGGCCTTCTCCCTCCCACCCAGCTGCTGGAGGCACATTTGTCATCTCTGTGGGAAGCTTTTCTTTTCTGCAGAGAGACTGTGCTGTCCTGGCAAGAACCCACCTGTCCAGGGGAGTAGAAGCAGGCAGACCGGGAACCTCTCCTCGCCCTGAACACAAACCATACATCAGCTAACTTCTCTGGTCTCATCTTTCTCAGTGATAAAATATTGGTAATAACACCTATCACCTTCCACCGTAGTTGAAAAGATCAAATACACAGAACGTGAAACGTCTCAGAAAGCATGAAATAGGGAAGAAAACATAGTTTAAAAACCCAGCAAGTACTCATGTGGTACCTACTACACGTGCAAACTTGTGAAGGACACTACCAGGCTCCCAGGCACGGCACCTGCTCCGAGTTGGGCGGGAAGAATTCCATGCTGGGCGAGCCAGCCAGCAGTACATGCGAAGAGCAGGATGGCTCCAGGGGACGGAGGCCGAAGGCAGCAGATGACAGAGTATCAGAAACCCCGAGGAAACTTGAAATCCCAACCTCTTAGGCATCCACGCGCTTCTCTTTTATCCCCGCCACAGTAACTGGACCTGGGGTGCCATCAGCTCTCCCTGTGTCGACCACACAGCGGCTCGCAGCTCTGGATCTCAGTCCCCAGCGCCCGCCCGCTCCCCACCCACTGACCTACCACTAGGAGGGTGGTGAGACCATGGGGCCTCGTCCTCGGAGCCTGGCGCAGGCTGCTCCGGGACTGCGCGCAAACCCATCAGCAGCACCTTCACGTCCTGCCAGAGCCTGGGCCCACATCTCGAGATGTCACATCACTTCCCAATTACTGTGTTTTCCTTTGTTACTATCTTACGACTGGATTTATCGCTCTTTCATTTTTCTCAGGTTTATGCCATATTTCCAATGTAAAATTTAGAAATTTGAGTTCTATAAGGATATTTTAAGTAAGGTAATCAGGATAAATATAAACTCTCCTCTAGGATTATAAAATCACCAACGCTTATTCAAATGCTCAGGATGATGGAAAAAAACTCTCAACATGATTGGGATTTGTACGTTTATGGGAATAACCATAAAGTTCCTCAAAACATTTAGTTAATGGCATGACCAGAAAGAAAAATATATATTTTAAATATGGACTATGTTGAAATCTTAACTCTAGCCAGTAAGGTCCGGATGTTACCACTTAACTTTGACACTTGTCAGAGTCAGGAAGGGTGAGTGCAGGTCTACAAACACAGGGGCACTCCCAGTTCCAGCATCTTTTCATCCTCTTACAGTCTTCCACAGAACAGAAGTTTTCATCTTGATGAAGTCCAATTTATCCATTTTTCATCTTAGGGACTGTGCTTTTAGTTTCAATCTAAGAACTCTTTGCCTCATCCTCAGATTTGAAGACTTCTCTATTTTGCTAGATGTTTTGTAGTTTTACATTTTACACTGAGATCTATGATCCTTAATTTTTGTATAAGGTGTGGGATTCAGGTCTAGTTTTTTTTTTTTTGGCCTATGGATGTCCAATTCCTCCAATATGATTTATGGAACAGGTCATCCCTCCGCCATTGAATTCGTTTTGCTCCTTGGTCAAAAATTAATTGGGCATTTTGTGTAGGTCTGAGTTCCCCACCCCATTCCACTGCTCTGTGGGTCTAACCCACACTCTTGACAACTGTGGCTACACAGGAAGCCTTAGCATGGGGAAGAATGATTTCTCCTACTTTATTCTTATCAAAGCTGTTTTGGCTATTCGAGGGCCTTTCCCTTTCCACATAAATTTTAGGAAAAGTTTGTTATGTCTACCACAAAGCTGAGAACTTGATAGGCGTTCTCTTAAATCTACAGATCAATTTAGGAAGAATTGACATCTTTACACATTGCATCATCTGATCCATGAACAAGGTATTTAACTCTGATTTCTTTCACCAGCATTTTGTGATTTTCATCATTCTGATCCTTTGATAACGCACATTTCCATATGGAACCTCTATCCTTAGGTTCCCAAAGAAAACAGTCCAACTCCAGGTCAATTCTAGAGTGTATGTGCCTGGCTCATCCCCTTTTGACCATTTCGGACGACATCCTCTGAGCCATCAGCCGGGATGAACGAAGAAGGGAGGGCCCAGCCCTGACCACATGTGACCTGACAGTAAGAAAAACCACAGCACAAGCAGCCATAACCCTGTGTGTGGAGAAGGCACAGACCTGGATTCGGGAAGTGGGGACTGGCTCCCAGAGGGTCACTTACCCAGCTGTAAGTCGGCTAGGAGCACAACCTCCCCAGCCCTCAGTTTTCCCATCTGTACAATGAGGAGCCAGACTCGGATCTACAAAGCCTCAAGAGCCCTGCAGTGAAAGCAGGGGTGCAGAGCAGACCCAGAGGGCTCCCCTCTTAGAGGTGAGACTACGGAGAGGCAGAGAGATGTAAGGGAGGACAGGAATGCGCACGCGAGAAGGGACAGAGGGGAGCAGGGGTTTGGTTCTGTGGAGACTGGGCAAAGCGCAACATGACAAGTAGCTGCAGCATGCGCGCGAGAAAACGTGCAAGAACCCAGAAGTTCAACGTGAAATACAGCAGGGGATTCACCACAGGATCCTAAGACAAGAAAACAGGGCTTATGAGAATCAGATAATTTTAATTAAGCCTAAAAACACAGTTTAGGAGCGAAGCATGGTTTAAAATTTCTCTTTGAATGTGAAGCGGTAGGTTGGTAACTAGGGCATCCAGTCCACGCTGAAGGGTGCTCGTGTTCTCCCGACATTTGGGGAGGGGCTGCTGTTCTCACCCAGCATCCCAGGCAGACCCTCAACCCAGAGCACCAAGTCCTCCACTTACTCAGAAGCCCACTCTCCTCCTTGTGCCCACCCGTGGGGTCTCACTGCCCCCACTGGGAGCCCCGCAGTCCCAGGATGCCACGTCACACCAGGTGAGCGCATCACAGGTAAACAAGGTCTAGGTTCTGTGCACTAGCTTCCTGGCTTCAGGCAACCACGTTCCCCATTCACACTGTAAACTCCTCATCAGTAAGAACATCCTCCATCCCATCATCACTGGATAGGGCACAAAGCGAATACATCCACCACTTGGAGCCTCAAGCCGTGAGGACCACCCCGCTGGAGATTCCATGTGTAGGGGGCAGAGGAAGGGCCCCTTTCAAAAATCGGACAGCTCTTTTGTTTAGAGGCAGAACCAAGGCAAAAACTGCTTTTTTTGAGCAGGAACAAGGCCCTTTTAACACAAGATTTACAGAGCATTTATGTAAATTACATGTCACAGGAACATGCATGGACCAAACGCAGGAAAACATCAACCCATCGCATCAGCTGGATGAACCCCAATGAGCCCCTTCTCTTGTGAAGAAATATTTAAGTACACACACACTCATATTTTCTCCACAGTTAAATTTAAAAAACCATTTCTGGCACAATGAGCTTAAGTGCTTAAGTAGAAGTAAATGAAAAAAAAAACAGAAAAGCCCAACCCTGTGATTCCTTCCCCATCCCCACAAACTGTTAATAGATTTTGAATATTGGTCTGTGTGGGAAGACTTCTGTTTTTTCAAGTAAAAGAATCACTGAAGAAAAATATAAAAGATGCTAAAGTGTATCTTGCGGATTTAAAAAAAAATTACCGGGCAAGGAGAAAGTACACACGCTTTATCTCCTCCAGCAGTTTCTGGTTGTTCCACCGTAGCAGCTACTTTTCTTTTTACCAACTTCAGAATGAATCCTCACCGATGGTAAGGAGGAAGGGAAGAACCTTCACCTCAACTTGTAACACCCTTTTGGTGCTGCAATTAGCTGACTACTCTGTCTTCTGCCAAAAGCTTATCCTCTACAAACGTACATGTGATCCAGTGAAGATCAATCCCACGATGCACGTCAGTTACATAGATCTAGACAAACCTGATTTGTGGAAGCCGGATGCTCAACTGTCTAAAGAGCACAATGGTAAGACAGACGCTTCACTGTGACAGTCCCCCAGGACACGGGCTACAGAATACAGGGAACATGGAGGGAGGCAGAAGTGAAATTTCTTGAGGCAACTATCATACATTGGGAGGTGGAATCTCAAAACGTAAGTGCCACAAAATTAGTTATTTTGGAATAGGCTGGGATAGGGAAGATATCTGTGAAGAGTTTTAAAAACACTTCAGTTTTTGCAACATTCCGCTATGCAGTTGACCTATTTCCTAGCAATCTTCTCTGTGGCAACAACAATCTTGTCCCCATTACTCTTCTGGCCTGTGATCACTTCTTGCTTCACTAAGGGCAAAGAAAGGAATAAGACATCTACAAAGTGTTGAGTCCAAGAAAGCATTCTTGGTCTGAACATAAGATAACCAACTGAAGGAAAATGCTTGGAGCATTTCCCCTGAACCTTGCTGGCTGTGCGCAGGCGACTCTGGGGGAACATGATGTCTCTTGACAGCCAGCCACCTGGGCTACACAAGCCTCGTGTGTTTCTCTCTCCCAGTCCACCAGGACTCAGGATGGGGCCGGGCTCAGCATCTGCCGCAGATGAGCAGTCCAGACACTGTCATCCTTGCTTCTGCTGGTCCCCAGGCAGCTTTTTAGTGGGCTTGTTAGGAATGCACTTTCTGTCCATCAGTGACTGTTTGACTTACATTTTATTTACCTGAAATTCAATTTCTACCCATTTCTTCTCAGCTAAATAAAATTCTTCAAGGAGGAAATCTGCTCACCTTCCCCTGTATCTTCCCTTGACTATTTAATCTTCCATCAGCATACACAGCACCTCAGTGCCAACTCACACTCTACCCCAGGGACAGTCGAGGCCCAAAAAAACTTCCACTGTGCCACTGAGTTAAGGAACCTATGAGAATATGTTGAATCCTACTGGCTAATAATTAATAAAAAATTTCAAAACTCTGTAAATGCTTACGTATAAGTTTCTCTGTACTGTATGATTTATTTGCAAACTGACATTTCTTACCAACGTTACTCTAGTTTACAAAGAACTGTTGACCGTATGAAGAATGACTTCCTGTTTTTGTGGAAGGAACCAATTTTGAAAAACTTAGTCTAGATAATTTTCTCCCCTAAGCAGGCAGACCCTCCTCAACATTCTTGATTACTTTGAATGGACTGAGAATAGCTTGTTCAGTGGAAACGACACCACCTGATCCCCTCGATGGCAAGACTGGTGGATGTGCACCTGCAGACTGGTTGCCAGCACTGGCCCCAGGAACCAAGGCAGTCACATCTATCATCTGTGTCCCTTTTTGAACTGTTGGGCTTTTCCAAAGGACACCTGGAACTTCTAGTCGTCATTCATCAAACTGTTCATGTTACCCTACAGAATCGACACACTAATCCCTGGAACTTCATAATGACCCAAGTGCTAGCTTAGGGATCCAACACCACCATGGTTGGAGGGGGGTGGATGGACCCCAACTCTAAGCTGGTCAGCTCCTGCTCAGAAAGGTTCCTGGGCCACCTCAGAGGGTAAGTTTAGACACAGAAAATAAAACTGGCGACCCCCTCAGCAAGCCCAGACCACCTATAAATGTTTACAGGGATTTGGGCCAGGTCAGGTCCTCTGCGCAAATCCATACACTAGGAGCACCCTGGTAGACGTACTCACTTCCCTCAAAAACCACCCCTGCCCCGGGTCAGCCAGCGGTCAGGGTCAGAGGTAGGCTCACACGCTGCTCCCTGCAGCTGTCCTGCCTTTCCCACCAGCAGGGCCCCGAGCAACTTCAGGAAGCCCAAGATGCTGGCCAGGAGGCCGCCTGTCACAGGCACGGTGATGTAAGCCTCGTTTTCCTCTCTGAAATGAGGGGCCACCACAGCCCTCTGTTTCTTCTCTCAGATGGGAAAGAACACAGTATCAAAGGGGCACTCTGACCTTCTGGAAATCCAAGATCTGAAGAGCACACTGCTACTGTCCAAGACTGAATCACCTCTGAAATGGTACAAAATACAGCTTTCACTTGGCTCTTATTAAATAAGCTTCATACTCATTCCTACTCAAAATTCCCAAACACCATGGAAGTGACCCTGACTTTTATTTTCCCATTCATTCATCCAAGAGATCCTACTATGTGCCAGAAACAGACACAACCCCATCACTAAACAACTGCTGAATGAAAGATTAAATAACAGTTACATTCTCACTTTTAAACCATGTTTAACGATATACATAAAGTGGTGCCTAAATTAATGAGTCCAGTGACTTTCTTAAACAAATTGCCCCATCTGGGCAAGTAATGGTAATAAAATGGAGACAAAGATTTTATTAGAAAGATAAAAATGACTGAATATTATCTCCCTCTTATAGTTTTGCAAGATGCAGAATATTCTAGGATTTTTATATCATTTTATCTTCAAATTATACATATATAAATATATATAACATATATAAATATTATATAATTATATGTATAAATATATATATTTAAATATTTATACATATAAACTTAAAAATCCTGCTTTCTAAAATAATGGCTCTGTCCTGAAAAGGCCTGCAGTTAAAGGATTTGGGGGGGTGGGGGGAGGAGGGCAAAAAACACACTAGAAGACGTGTAGTAGGCTAGTTATTTTGAGTAAGTTTGTATAATGGTTACTTCTTTTTGTGAGACCAATGAGCTACAGGAATTCTCCCAGCAAACACTGAGGCTTCCTGTGAACAAAATCACTTTCAAGGTCAAAATTACCCTGAACTACTGGGAATAAAACATCTGGACAATCTTGGCATATAATGTGTGTGATAAAGTTTTGATGAGTCCACTACCTAATATTAAATAAGAATAACCATGACAGTACAAACTCCTAACTTATGGAAACATTATGCTTTCTAAACATTTTGCCCAACTTTGATCACGTGGCAATTATTAATAATACATCTATTCAAAAGGTAAATAATGAAGCATAATGTATACAATCCTCTACCCACTGATGTGTCATTAGAAGTGGAAGGCGCTGTAAACAAAGATCTCTGCTTTAGTTTTGGAACCCACAATCTCTGCTGGATTTTCGAGTACGTGTGTATTTACAGGTAATCTTTACAAAGTATGCATATTCCAAAATACGCTCCATACAATCACAGGATAAGAAAAAAAAACCCCTTCCATTTGAAATAAGAAAAAATAATGAGTAATCAAAGCTTAAATCAATATGCAAAGACAATGTGAAAATGTGCTCATGTTGCAAACTAACTTGGATAGCAAATCAATTCAGACAAGCCAAGGACCAGGGTAGAAAAGCACAGGTGAAAATGAAATGACACTTAACTCAGTGTGCAAGCCCAGTGGTTAAGGATGTACAACACTGTTCACTCATCTGCAGTAACTCTTCCATGCCTACACTGTTTGGAGTCCTTGGCACTTAAACTCAAATTTCCACCCACTTTGAGACTGTTGTCTGTCCTGCCTACCTGGTAAGGAGCAGGGACATTCCTGACCATTATTCCTGGGCTTCCCATAGGCCCTGCAGTCAGGGTACAGTCAGCCACTTAACACATCCACTGAAGTGTTGGACACATCAGGGTAACCCAGTGACTGCTTTTTTACCCCAGTGCTTTCTCACCAACTGCCCTTAATGGGTCCTTTTACATTTTCTGTTCGTAAATGTTTACCTTCCTAAGGCGTGTGGTATTGAAAATTTTTAAATGCAGCCCACAAATATATGTGGTTTTGGTTTGTTTGTTTTTGTTTTTGTCCTAGAGGCATATTATTAAGGTAAACCAAATTCACAAAGATTATAAGGGTTTCCTGAAAACTGACTTCTAATTTTGAGGGAAAAAATGGCTCTCTACTATTAATACTGATATAGAAGAGTGTTGATGTCTTCTTTGTTTATGGAAAGGGAGAAAAACACTGAATATTTATACATACATGAGCATACATATATGCAGTTGTATCCAAACAACTTAAGATATGTGTTCTTACAAATGTAGGTCAAAACTAGTAAACAAAGTGTATGTCGAAAGCACGTGACTTTTAAGAGTCCTACACTTTCTAAATACATGTATCCAATATTGGGTATTTTCCTTCAGGGGCACTATACTTAATTTAACATTCCTTTTTTTTTTTTTTTTTTTTGCGGTACGTGGGCCTCTTACTGTTGTGGCCTCTCCCAGTGTGGAGCACAGGCTCCGGATGTGCAGGCTCAGCGGCCATGGCTCATGGGCTCAGCCGCTCCGCAGCATGTGGGATCTTCCCGGACCGGGACACGAACCCGTGTCCCCTGCATCAGCAGGCGGACTCTCAACCACTGCGCCACCAGGGAAGCCCTAACATTCCATTTTTAGTCACTGGTTTTAGAATCCGTGATTAGTTTCAGGCAAAAGAAATATATTTAACTTATACTACTGAATTAATGACTTCTAGAAAAAAAGCCACCGAATTAATAATGCCTTCTAGGAGAAAATGGTTAAACTTTGCAAGCTAAATTTGCTGGACCTCACATAAACTAAAAGGTTTGTTTTTTAAAGTTATTTCTGTTGTGTGTTTGTGTATGTTTCCCTTGAGAATGGAAATCGCCACTTAATTTTACTCAAAAGCAACAGACACCTGTGCAGGGTTTGAACCAAAGGTTACTCTTCAGTGTGGCCCGTAATCCTCACCCTTCACTGTGCCTGACACACCTTCCAAGTGGAAGTCATTAACTATAACCAAGAGGGAATGAGCAGAAAGATGACACCATCCCCAGTGTTCAGCATTCATGCAAGTATTTACACTAGTAAAACATTCACCACAGGAAAACAAACAAAACCCACCCACGTTCACTCATGGTGGCTGGCAGATTCATTTTCATGACAGTTTTAAGTATTTCATTAAGTAAAAGGATCTAACTGGAACCTTCAAGAAAAACAAACTTTTATGCAGAGAGACAGGCATTTGCAAACACTAATGGTGAAGACAGGACTTCACACCCCGGCTACCCATTGTGGAGGCTACAGGATGCAGACGATCCCTGCTCATACAGTTGAGTGTCTGAAAAGCTTCCAAACTCAACGATGTAAAGACTCTGATGCCAGCTGAACTTAAACCATGAATTTCCAATCAGAAAACAGGAAAATGAACCAGCTCCCAGTGACACTTCCTCTTCTCTGCATATGGGCAGGAACAGCATGAATGTCAGCCACCTCAGAGTGAGAAAAGGTCCCGCTTATCTCACTGGCTCTGAGGGATGTATTCGATCCCACCACGGACACCTGCTCACACTGACGAACTACACCGTTTCCTTACGCTTTATTCTACTCAGACGTTCCGACCAGGAGGGAGTGTCCCCTTCACCACTGCTGCGCACGAAATCTGAGTTTCCACTGATGTGCTCGGAGTGTTTAAGCAGCAGACCTGCAGCTCAGTTCAGGAAGCCGAGCTGGTCAAGTGTTTTCCACTTGCTGGCACCCAACGGTCGTGAGAGCATCAACCCTGTTCTCAGCATCTTTCCATCTCTGTCCACTGAATCTTCACAGCCTGCCTCCGGGGCAGCTGTTGCCAAGAGAGTTCTCAAGCTGGGAGGGCTGAGCTCAGACCACCCGGAGCAGCTATCCTGGTCCTTCCAGACCATGGCTTCTTCCAGGGATAGGCCCCAGGGATTAGCCCAGACGTGTCTGCTTCCCCCTCATTCTTAAGGGTCCCAGACTCCAACCCTCAAGGGCACTGCTGCTGCTTTCTCGCCAGCATTTTCTTTCCTTGTCTTCATTGCTCCCAGCCACGCACATTCCAGGCCCTGGTGGCCCAGTGGCTCCCACTCCAGCAGCCTGTGTGTGGTTAGGCCTCCCACATATCAAATGCCAACGCTCACGTATATTATCATCTATTCCCCTGGATCTGATAATCAGGAGTCTGAGTATTGGAATTAGGAGACTATGTTTGCTTAGTATTGTGGAAGTAAAAGATAAGATTCTAAGTGCCTACAACGACCTCATTTCTGTACCTAAGCAAACACAGTGGTGGCAAAAGACAAAAGGGGTTTTTAATGTCTTCTTTCTATACAAAATGAATGCAATTTAATTTCTTCATGTCCGCATTTTCAACATTTCTCACCTGGCAAGCATGCAAATACTAATTTCCAAAGAAATAAGCTGTTCTGTAATTTTAACATTTAGCATTATCACTATTAAGAATTATCCCAAAAGAGACAAGATAATCTTGTTCTCACATTCACAAATTGATAGTTACATAGCTCAATAACAATTTAATGGAAAGGAAACATTTCATTTTAGGTTTCTGATCTAAAAAAAAATGAACAGAATTCTGGCGAAGAGATAAACATTAATTACGTAACTATGCAAAATGCCTCAGGAAAAGTTAACAAATAATGTAAAACAATTATTTAAAATGTTATAAATGTAGCTGAGTTTTAATAGTAATTTGTCCATAGTTAAAAGTGTCACAAAAACCTTTTAAAATTTTGATATTGAAAGAATAACTCTTCCAGCTTGCATTTTGTATCCATTCATGGTTAACACTTCGAGTAATTTTTAGCTGATATTTTTAACATATGCATAGTTATTACTCAGTTGAAGCATATCCCTTTCTACTCCAAGACTGATTTTCATACTTATGCTGATTTTTAGTAAGTGAAGGCAGCTTTAAAAGATGTCAAGATATCTAAAAATAAGAATTTAGCCCTCAAAAAAAGCTGTAAGCACCCCTGCAGGGATCGCACAGCAATCGTGTCTCATCTGATTTCAGTATATACATAAAGGTTCACTCCCTTCTTTACACACGATGGTAAACATTCACCATCAACACAAGACGCTCCTGGATCTGCTAATGGTAGACTAAGACAAAACTAATGGCCCCACAGTAGGGTTCAGCTGTAAAAGCTACGACATTAAGAACCTGTTTATGCTCAAAACTAGTTCCTTTGATTTGGGTTGGGGGGATACATTGTAGGGAATCCCTCACCCAGTGGAATAGCTTGTACTCAGAAGGTCCACAGGAAACTGGGTGTTTACCCTAAATGCTGGTGGAGCTTCCCACCCACCCCACGCCCTACTCCCCACTGTTACGGAACAACAGTGTGAGAAGGTACGTGAGGGGGACGGTGAGGGGGACGTTCCCCAGCCCCACTGGTGATGTCAGGATTCGACCACAAACATAGGAGGGGTTAGAGAAAGTCTTCCAAGTTTAATAACCTTCCTACAGACCCTCTTTCTTTGGAAATCAGTGAATACACGTTATTTTGCCCATTTTAGCGACAACCACACAAGGAGGAATTTCTGAACATCGGACTATTTCCTGTGTGTGAAAGTACCAGCTGAATCACTCAGTAGCTGTCCCTTGTCCCTACTTAGAATCGGCACACATTACTAGCCATGCTTCGGCTCAAAGTCCTCCCTCTTCAAGGAGCACAGAGTATCAGGTGGCGAGCAGGCTGTCACCCTCACCCCACATCTGTAGATTGGGAAAAGCCAACCCAAGAAATAGGACGCGAATTCTTGGTCACTCTGCTTGTCACATCCTGCCAGATACATCAGCACACGCTGGCTTTCCAGTTAAACAGCAACACAAGCTTATCGATGTACCTGTTCTTTAAAAATCAGAGGCAAATTCAGATTTGAAGTTAATATGAATGATACTATACTAACTCAGTATCTCAAGATAAGAGAAACAGAAGCAGCAGAAGCGAGAGACACACCAGAGAAGGGTAGTTCCTCCAAGAGGCGGCAACTATGGCTTTAGGGGTTTTCTTGGCAACTTATACAAAAAAAGGTACCCTGGGCCACTGACTACTTGCTGTCGATGGGAAAGGACATCCACTGGTGCATGGAAACAACCTTTCCTGGAATGACCCCCAGCAGCGAGCACCATGGGTCCTTGCGTAAGCAGGTGTACGTGTCGTCACCCTATGCATAATACAGAACCACACTTAACCCCCACATTTCAGAAGTTTGAGGATGACATGGAGTCAGCCTAGACTCACACAAGACCCCCTGAGGGTACTGCAGGGTGACGTGGCATCAAGCCTTTCCTGACAAGCTTGCTTTGCAGGTGATCTGCACTGAGCCCAGAATCCTTCATCCGTCCCGCTCTGCCTGGTGCCCACGCAGGGACACAAGGCTCAACAGGCACCCAACTCCCAGGTCCAAGGCCATCACCAACCTGAAAGAGCTGTCTAGACTCTTTCCAGACATGGCTGTTGGATGTAACAACTCACTCGCGCCAGAGCTTTTTCCTTACCTTGTGGGTTTTAAGAAAGGAATGCAGAAATTCAGGTCTGGTGGGACGAACACCTGTGGATGCCTGACTCCATGGAAACATTCTAATGCTGGACTCCGCCGCCCCACCCAGTCCACGCGGCCTCCACGCTGCAGCTTGGCACTAAAGCCCCTTCCCACCCCCATCCCTACGGCTCTTTATTCCACGCACAAGTCCCTACCTTGCCAAGCCCATTCTCTTTCCCTGAAACACCTCCCCATCCCTCTCTGAGTACTTACTGTGTTCATCAAATCTAATCCAAGGCAAATTACATTACCTACCACCAAGGTAAAAATACGCTAATTAAACTAGGCTGCTCCCTTGATTGTAAAGTGCATCCCCATTTCAGAGACGGTAAATGAAAAACAAACAAAAAGAAGAGGGGTTGAGAGGAGTCACAGGATCTGTGGATTTTTTCTCCCCTGAAGCTTCCTCCCACCACACGAACCTGCCCACACTTGTCACACCTGGTCTGAGAGCTCCCTGAGGACAGGGCACTGGCACCTGTTCTCACCACAGTGCCCAAGGACTTGCACAATACAAGTTTCTTGCTGGTGATGATGACAAAAGGAATTCCTCATTATCCTCAGATCATGAGAGGAAAAAAACAAGCAGTCCTGGATGATGTTCCAGGACTGCTATTATGCGGTGGCCACAGGGAGCACACTGTGGATAAGGCCGTGCGTGGGAGGCCAACTGGAGCAAGAGCCCAGGCTGGATCGAAGCCAGTAAACAGGCAAAGCATAAGCCTGTCCCACTTCTGAACTTTCCAGGCTCACAAACCCACTCACTCAGTCACCGATTCGTCCAGCGGGGCCTCCATTCCCACCACAGGTCCCAGAGGAGGTGCCATTTGGGCAGGACGGTGGCACAGCTTCGCTCAGGGCCCAATCCGTCACCTTCATCATCAAAACTGGGCTGAAATCTAACCCTCCCACCAACATGACTCTGAGCTGAGTACAGGGAGGACAGACACGGTCTCTTGCTGTCTGTAATACTCCTTCCCCGCGTGCTTCCAGTTACAAACGCACCACGTGGTTAGAAGTCACGCTCCTGCTTCTGACGCTGCAGAGGGAAGGGGTCGATGCTGACACCAGGGAAACCGACATACAGATGTGCAAATGCTGAGGGTGACAAGGTACTTTAAACAGCTGCTTCTTCCACAAAAACCTTGATCTAGTCTTGGCGATAACAGAGAAAACATGAAGCTTAACTCAGAGAAAAACGATGCTTTTCCCCACAATACAAGCTCATGAATAACCAAAGACATGCTCACTGCTTCCTGGTACAGTTCACTTTACTTACACCCTGAAAAATATCTGAATTAATGAATAGTACTAAAACAAAAAAGTCATGCAACAAAATTTAGAAGGCTGTGTCAAATTTCAGTAGATCCAAAGATTTTGAACCAAGATTGCTAATTAATAAGCTAAGATAGTGGACAGTTTTTATATAGATCAGGGAGCATCACTAACTGGGGTGATGCTGGAAATTCCACTGTGAAATTTAAAACATGGACATACTGAAAAAATGATCAGAAGTAAAAGTGAAACATCCAATGTAATTTTTAAGTAATGGTAATACAGAGCTTAAACCAGCCACACTGTGCATTATATACTTTAAAGACGTGTATGTATATGCAGAGACTTATTAGAGATTAATTTAGGATGGGGAAGAAAAAAGAAAGTCAGAAATGCATTTAAATGACTTCGGCATTACACAAAAAATGTATTTCCATATCCACAGCGGCTTTCTGAGTAAGAACGCTTACATAAAGATGCATATCCCAACTATAAACAATTTGGTTATCTATGGGAAGAGACAGTGTCTCTCTCCGGGAAATACATGAATTCTTTCAACCTGACTGGACTCTGAGGCCCATGAGTCTTCCTGACGTCCATCACATCATTTTCTCTGCTCTCCACCACTTGGCCCTGCACATTTCCTGGCGCCCTCCCTCTATGCTCAAAGCCTGGGGCTATCAACACCCCAAAACTCTGTTATCTTTCTGTTCTGCTGCCATCAACTATTAGCCACAGAACTTTCACTTCTGCGCAAATAAGTAGAAAACTGGAAAATTACAAAACCTTTTAGCTTTTTAATATTTTGCCTTTTCAGATAATACAGATGATCTGAAAACATAACAGATCTTAAGCACTGACTGTACTTCCAAGGTTTGTTAATATACTGCCTACATCTGTGTATTAAAGTGAGTGCTCACTTCGGCAGCGTATATACTAAAATTGGAACGATACAGAGAAGATTAGCATGGCCTCTCAAGGATGACACTCAAATTCGTGAAGCGTTCCATATTTTTAAAGACAAACACCATATAATGTCACTTACATGTGGAATCTAAATATGGCACAAATGAACCTATGTACAAAATAGAAACAGACTCACAGACATAGAGAACAGACTTGTGGTTGCTAAGGGTGAGGGGGAGAGGGATGGACTGGGAGTTTGAGGTTGGTAGATGCAAACTATTACATCTAGAATGAATAAACAACAAGGTCCTACTGTATAGCACAGGAAACTATCTTCAGCATCCTGTGATAAGCCACAATGGAAAAGAATATAAAAAAAGAATGTGGGGCTTCCCTGGTGGCACAGTGGGTGGGAGTCTGCCTGCCGGTGCGGGGGACGCAGGTTCGTGCCCCGGTCCGGGAGGATCCCACGTGCCGCCGAGTGGCTGGGCCCGTGAGCCATGGCCGCTGAGCCTGCGCGTCCGGAGCCTGTGCTCCACAACGTGAGAGGCCACAACAGTGAGAGGCCCGCGTACCGCAAAAAAAAAAAAAACACCCTGTGGCGGGCCCCTCACTGTGAGGATGCCCAAACTCTTGAGTGTGTAACTTTCACTTCTGCACTGAATAAACTGCTTCTTTAAAAAAAAAAAAAAAAAAAAAGAATGTGTATAACTGAGTCACTTTGCTGTACAGCAGAGATTGGCACAGCATTGTAAATCAACTATACATCGATAAAATAAATAAATAAAACTAAAAACAAAGTGTGTTGTCTGATATATGTCATTTAATCAATAAATATCCACAGGGCATAAACTGTTGGCTACATTTAGTTGTGATAACGTTTTAAGTGAAAAGCTTTAAATTCAGTGAATTTAGATATCCCTCAAAATTTAATCCTTCTGACACCTGTTAATTGAGAATGCTACACCTGAATATTACAAAATCAAGAAAAGTGTTTAAATCGTGGAGCTCTAAATATATCCACACATGCACTGTGATATACTAATACATAAACGTTCGAACTTTAGCATTTTCACCAATTTTTGAGCCCAAATTCCTTGATTTTCACAACTACAGGTGAATAAACATCTACGTAAGTGTAAAGTTCAAGCACTGGCTCTTTAAAGCCACTGAGTCTGACTCCAGGCAGCGCAAAATGAGGTTTACTTACCTACAGACAAACCTAATTAGTGTACCAGTGGTGACACTGCACTCATGAGTCCCACAATCTCACATTTAAGCAAAGACGCTGAACATGAGGATTCTTTATCGTGATTCTGCTTTCGGGGGAAGACTACATAACAGCCTTTGGTTTCTGACTCTCTATGTCAAAGACAGCTCTATGAAGCAGCTGTGCTGCTTCTGGTGCCAAAGAATGGATCAGCTCATTAAACTAAAGAAAAACAGGTTAAAAACATAACCCTGCAAACCCTGAGCAAAACCATCCCAGGTCTAATTCCATCTGTGCCACTCTGACTGCATTCCTGGTCACAATGCTGGAGTCACTACCCGTAAGATGAGAAGTCAGAGCAAGGTGATCTCTGCATCCTGCCAGTTCTGGAGTTAATCACTGATTCTGTGATTAACTTCTCAGTGAATTAGCTAATGTCACAGTTACGTTTTGAGTAATTTGGCTATATGTATATTAACAGGGAAATCCTGGACACACACCACCACAGGCCACTTCCCTCACACAGCCTTTACTATTATCTTTTTTCTTTTAAATTAGTTTTATTTTTAGAGAGTTTTAGGTTCACAGGAAAATTGAGAGGAAGGGACAGAGATTCCCCATGTATCCCCTGCCCCCATACATGCACAGCCTGCCCCACCATCAACATCCTCCACTATCAAGATCCCCCACCAGATGGGACATTTGTTAGAACTGGTGAACTTACAGGGACACATCATCATCACCCAGAGTCCACAGCTGACATTAGGGTTCACTCTTGGTCTTGGACATTCTGTGCATCTAGGGTTCCTCCATGTCTCTTCATGGCTTGATAGCTCTTTTTTTGGCTGAATAATATTCTACTGTCTGGATGGACCACAGTTTATTCACCTACTGAAGGACAAAACTTCCAAGTTTTGAAAGTTATGAATAAAGCTGCTGTGAGCATCCGTGTGCAAGGTTCTTTTGTGGACTTAAGTTTTCAACTCCTTTGGGTAAATACCAAGGAACGTGATTGCTGGATCACATGGTAAGAGTACGTTTAGTTTTGTAAGAAACCACCAAACTGTCTTCCAAACTGGCTGTACCATGTTGCATTCCTACCAGCGGTGACTGAGAGTTCTGGTTGCTCCACACCCTTACCAGCATTTGGTGTTGTCAGTGTTCCAGATTTTGGCCATGCTAATAGGTGTGTAGTGATATCTCATTGATTTAATTTGCATTTTCCTGTTGACACACGATGTGGAGCATCTTTTCATAAGCATATTTGCCATCTGTATCTTCTTTGGTGAGGTGTCTTTTCAGATCTCCTGTCCATTTTTTGTTTGGATTGTTTGTTTTCTTATTGAGTTTAAAGAGTTCATTGTGTATTGTGGGTAACAGTCCTTTATCAGACGTCTTTTGCAAATATTCTCTCCCATCTGTAGTTTGCCGTCTCCTTCCCTTGATGCTATGTATTTAATTACACAGAATATGGACTTCCCAGTTCATCTCCGTTTTCACCACTTCCTACTGTTGTTGACCTCACTCCCTCCCCAGGCCTCTTCTGACCTTGCTTCTTTAGTTTTCTTGATTTTCAACATGCAACAACCTTCTACTGAAGGGAACAAAAGGCAGAAGGGCTTGCAGCCTCAAGGTAGGAGGCACACATCACAATGGGAAACCCCTCAAATCACACGCCAAGCAAAGTACCTCCCAAAGCCTGAGCAAGGAGCAAGAGCCCATGTCCCAGGCTGGGAGCTCCCTGCTGTATCAGCCAAGCAAGTAACCTGAAACTCAAAACCCCACCAAATGGGGCAAAACCTTTCACTGCCAAAGGCTTTTAATGAATAAACTAAAGGTCGGGCTTCCCTGGTTGCGCAGTGGTTAAGAATCCACCTGCCAATGCAGGGGACATGGGTTCGAGCCCTGGTCCGGGAAGATCCCACACGCCGCGGAGCAACTAAGCCCATGAGCCTCAACTACTGAGCCTGCGCTCCAGATCCCGCGAGCCACAACTCCTGAAGCCCATGTGCCTAGAGCCCGTGCTCTGCAACAAGAGAAGCCACCACAGTGAGAAGCCCACGCACCGCAACGAAGAGTAGCCCCCGTTCACCACAACTAGAGAAAGCCCGCGCCCAGCAACAAAGACCCAATGCAGCCATAAATAAATAAATAAATATATAAATAAAATACGCTTTTAAAAAAAGAAACTAAAGGGCAATGCCTTGAGTGAGAAAACAGTAATGGCTTCAGATTGTTTGCATGGTTGCAGTGTTTTTTTGTACCTTATGTAAGGAACCTGAGAGCACACACCACGACTTCTGAGTCTGGACCTAAAAATTCCAGCTCAAGAGAGCCTAACAATTTCAGGAATCTGAGGAGTAGGGCCAACGGGATCCTGCAGGAGCTGAGGACAAGCGCTGACCATGTGGTCAGTGTCAGTCAGCTAGGGTGTGGCCTGGGGCTGGCCACGTCTCCTCTCCTCTGCTCTCCTGGGTCTCAGCCAGCAGTCCAACATCCCCACCCCCAGCCCCAGGACCCAATTTCCATGCTGAGACTCCTGAAGGAGGAGCCTTTACTACCCCAGGGAGGCTGGAGCACAGATCCTCCTGGGACCCATTTGGTGCTATACTGAGCAACCAAGTGTTTCCAGAAGTGGCTGTAGACAAACTTCAGTTTCCAAAAACTGAAATGTGCTGTGTAAAACCAAGAATGTGGAAGGAGATAATTCAAGACAGTCCCTGCTCAAATTTTAAAGCATAGTTGAAAAGTCAAGTATGAGGAGATAGGAAACTCTTTTAATTACCCTCATGGTCATAACTAAAATCACTGTAATAGACATATCTCTAATCAGAAGTATAAATTTTTAAAAATCCATAACATAGGAAATAAACCATAAACAAGTAAGCTTTCAAATCTGACAGTCACACTAATCTCACTGACAAAAGAGGTTTCTGAAGCAGATTATTAATTATCCTCCAATTCTATATGGATATTAAAATTATTAAGTCCTGGCAATCAAGGTTCTCTGAACTGTCAGCATTTATTTTTAAAATAAAGGACACACTGTCACTCTGAATTTCTATTTTAAATGATCACTTTTACTTAGAAACTGTACAACTTGCTAACCTGACATCCAACATTACTAGAAGCTAATTAATTCAAGCACTAGTGAGTTTATTTATTTTAATGGAAACGTTGATTAGGAAAAAACTGCTTTAGGGACCGTCAACGTTTTAAAGCATAGTATTGTCTCTCTCCCTCTACTCAGGAGTAAGGAGGTTGTGTACAGATGTGTTCAAAGCAATCTGGATGGTGTACACATAGAGCTTAAGACAGAGTCGCACTTCCAAAGTCAGAAAGTCAAGGGTGAATCCAGGATATTGTGAATAAGGTCACTCTGCACTAATGTATATTGAAAATATTTCATATATCTGTAATTTGGATGGAATATCCTCATGAAAGACAACCAAGTCTAAACTACAGAAAAGCATTTTTAATGAGCCACGGTCCTTAAAACCAGAGTAATATTTCAGTGACAAATCATTTCATATCAAATTTAAAACACCCATTTGAACGAGTTTTGTCATATTTTCCTATTACATTTCAGAATTTCTAAAGCTCCTAAAGTCTCAGATTGAAGTAGAGTCTGACTTCGACAATCTCCACATCACAAACGTGTATCAAAAGCGATTGAGAATGCACTTTTTGATGGAAACCTTTACAAAAGGAGACAAAATACCTTGAGGAATACAAAGGCTGATTCAACCTACAACAGAATGAAGACAAGCGCGTTCTGGTGGACTATGGTTGAGCTACTAATCACTGAACAAACAGGAAGAGGAATACAAACAGGGAGAAGTCTTTCCAAATAAAAGAAGATGAGGGCTTCCCTGGTGGCGCAGTGGTTGAGAGTCCGCCTGCCGATGCAGGGGACGTGGGTTCGTGTCCCGGTCCGGGAAGATCCCACATGCCCCGGAGCGGCTAGGCCCGTGAGCCATGGCCACTGAGCCTGCGCGTCCGGAGCGTGTGCTCCGCAACGGGAGAGGCCACAACAGTGAGAGGCCCGTGTACCGCAAAAAAAAAAAAAAAAAAAAAAAAAAGAAGATGAGCTGAGCTGACAGAAGGAGACTGACCATTGTGAAGGGGACCATGGCTGCTTATGAGCCTTCAGAATCGTCTTCACCTGTAAATGAGAATGGACACCTATCCTGCCTACCTACAAGCGGTAAATAACAGCAGGATAGACAGTGATAATGCTTTGTAAGTAAAAAAAAAAAAAAAGGAACGTTTAGCATCTACTACAAGCTGAGCTGTTTACATATTTAATCCGCACAACTACCTGATGTCAGACATTTAGATGAGGGATCCAGGCTCAAGGTTGACATGACTTGTCTGGATAAACCCACACCCTGACCCGTCAGGGCTGGGTCCAGGAATGTGCATTTCCAAGAAGCTGCGGGTGAGCTGCTGTCAGGGCACAGCTGCACTCACGTCACCTGCTGTGGCCAGGGGGAGAACACCCCTGCTCCACACCCTCGTTTCTGAGGCCTGGGCTCTGATTCTCCTCACCTGCCACCACCAACTGTCTTCACTGAACTTACAAACAGAAGGAAAGGAGAAGGACAGAGAGCGGACTGCAGAGCGTATAAAAGTCTGCAAGAGAAAGACTTCACCTGAACTAGAATCAAATGGGGTTTGAGTCATCGAGTACAGAGAAAACACAGGAGAACACACTGTGCACCAGTCTTCTTTTAGGAAAGGAGGTGAACCAGCAGCCCCGAGCCGTCGCATCAACCCTAAGCAGTCTCGTTTCTACTTGGAAAGCAGGTTGCAGGGATGCAGGCACCGTGCAACTGTTTTTATGCTACATACGTAATCCTGGTGTTTATACTCACACCGCCGTGAAGTGACTGTGTTTCCTTCCTTCAACTGTGCCTCCGTGCAATGCCCAGGACCAACACGTGACAGCTGGAGTCTAATATCCGTACTCGTCCATCATAGTCCCACCCTACCCCCTAAAAAATTAAAAAGCCATGGGGTTTAATTCAAAATCAATTTTAATAAAATTAGGTTTACAACACTTTTAGAGATGAAAATATCTGTAGTTATGGCATAAGGACAGAGTAGAAATCCTGGTTTCCAGGGGTCAGAGGGAAGGAGGAATGGGGAGTCAGTGTTTAATGGACAGAGTTTCAGTTTTACAAGATGAAATGAGTTAAGGGGATGGATAGTAGTGTTAGTTGCACAACAATGTGAATGTTTCTAATACCAGTGAACTCGACACTTAAAAATCGTTAAGACAGTAAATTTTAGGTTATATATGTTTCACCACAATAAAAGGGGGGGAATCCATTGTTCACATTAATTTTCTTTCACACACAATCCACTGTGGATTATACTGGGGGTTCAGGTGACACTCGGCTTTTTGCTGGGGATACACACTGTGCATTTACTGCACACCATCTGAGCTGGGAGGTGGATACTGGTAATGCGTCACGGGGCCCCCTGCGGGGTGCAGGCTAGCTCTCTGCCAGTCCCCGTTCCACGTACCCAGCTTACACCCAGCCTCAGCCCCGTAGAGTCCCCTCCTGTCCATGAGCACATGCATCGACCCCGCTCCCAGCTCACAGACCCAGAGAGGTAAGGTGACGTGGACACCTCAGGAGCTTGGTAAGCCCCACTATACTGACACTGTCCCACTCAGGGCAGCTGGGAAACGACTTCACTGCTGGTTTGGATCCCCTCACACACAGGCTGTGCTCAGCTGGCTGCACACCCTCCTGTTCAAATGAACAGAAAACCTACTTAAAACTCTGGAAACAGGAGTGAAAACACCGCGACAGCTCCCGGGGTGCAAACTTTCATACGCGTCACACACACCTTCGCAAAGACTGGGAGGGAATGAGATGCATGGCCCTCAAATCTGCCAGTCAGACTGGGTCCTAAGCTCCATGGGAGCCAGACCCACCAATTCAACCCACAAATGTGTATTTCTACAGGCCAGGAGCTCTTCTCCACTCATGCCGCTGCCTGTTCACAGGCGGCCTGACTCCCCGCTCTCAACGGCACACCCCGGGTCTGCTGAGCATTCACGGAGCAGGTGTCTACACGTAATGCTGCTTCATTAAAACTCCTCATCTGTTTACTTTTGGTTCCAATTACAGCACCTGAGAAAGTTTTTATCCTAGGAGATGGGGGAGTCATTAGGGGAGAAGATGAAGCCCCGCTAGAACCTAGTACCTCCACAAGTCGAGTCACTGCGAAGAGATCAGCATCCTTGTCCTTCGTGTGGCTCCTGCTTTATTTTTGTTGTTTGTCTTTAAAAGACACAAAAGCTGTTTCTCAACACCAAAGGCCTATTTTATTGTATTTTACACTCATGCTTAGGTATAAAGTAGCCAACTACCTACTCCAGAAGGGAGATTCCAGGAAAAGAGACAGGAGGAAGACAAGCACTGATGAAAAGGGGACATGTGGACGGTGGGAGGAGCACCAGAGGCCACAACTGGATGCTTCAGTTATTTCTTCATTAACTAGTCATGAAGCCTCAGGCAGGGCACTTTACCTCTTAAGTTATATCCTTCAGGGGTTTTATGGCTATTATTTTAAGTGGATAAGTTCTCCTTGCTGGGGAGCGAAAAATCAGCTACAGTTTTGTGCTAACCAAAAACGTCTTCATTACCAGTGCAAGGCCGGCAGGTTGGGCTGCACTAACCAGTTAGTCTTCCAAGACAAGAGTTACACTTTAGAAGTGCCACACTCTACAAACACTGCCACTTGACAGGTTCTCACCTTGAGGAGCCCCTGTGGCCAAGGCCAGGCCAAGCAATGCCTGACGTGCTAACGTGGATGGCATTTTATGCCACGGTGAAACTGCTCCCGCAATTAGAAAGGAAGTGTCACAGAGGCCTAAAAGGTGTTAGATATCAAGTGTAGCGTGAGGAGGACTGATTACATTCCTCAGTTATTTGTTGCTCAATTCAAAACAGCTTTCTGGGGGACCTTCAAGATGGCGGAGAAGTATGACGTCGAGATCACCTTCCTCCCCACAAATACATAAAAAATACATCTACATGTGGAACAACTCCTACAGAACACCTACTGAACGCCAGCAGAAGACCTCAGACCTCCCAAAAGGCAAGAAACTCCCCACGTACCTGGGTAGAGCAAAAGAAAAAACAGAGACAAAAGAATAGGGACAGGACCTGCAACAGTGGGAGGGAGCTATGAAGGAGGAAAGGTTTCCACATACTAGGAAGCCCCTTCATGGGCGGAGACTGTGGGTGGCGGAGGTGGGGAGCTTCTGAGACACGGAGGAGAGCGCAGCCATAGGGGTGCAGAGGGCAAAGCGGAGAGATGCCCGCACAGAGGAGCAGTGCCAACCAGCACTCACCAGCCCAAGAGGCTTGTCTGCTCAGCCGCCAGGGCGGGTGGGGGCTGGGAGCTGAGGCTCCGGCTTCGGAGGTCAGACCCCAGGGAGAGGACTGGGGTTGGCTGCATGAACACAGCCTGAAGGGACTAGTGCACCACAGCTAGCAGGGAAGGAGTCCAGGAAAAAGTCTGGACCTGTCTAAGAGGCAAGACACCATTGTTTCGGGGTGTGCGAGGAGAGGAGATTCCTTCCTCATCTGCCCACAGAAAGCAGAGCACCACCTAAACGAGCTTCAGAGACGGGCGCAAGCCAAGGCTATCAGCTCGGACATCAGAGACGAGAATGAAACGCTAACGCTGCTGCTGCAGCCACCAAGAATCTGAAGTGCAAACAAAGGTCACTATCCACACTCCCCCTGAGGAGCCTGTGCAGTCCACCACTGCCAGGGTCCCGTGATCCAGGGATGACTACCCCAGGAGAACACACGGCGCGCCTCAGGCTGTTGCAATGCCATGCTGGCCTCTGCCGCCGCAGGCTCCCCCCGCATTCCAATTATAACTAACATACCCTTCCCTCCCCCTGGCCTGAGTAAGCCAGAGCCCCCAGTCAGCCGCTGCTTTAACCCCCTCCTGCCTGGGTGGGAACAGATGCCTGAGGTCGACCTACACACAGAGGTGGGGTCAAAACCAAAGCTGAACCCCAGGAGCTGTGCGAACAAAGAAGAGAAATGGAAATCTCTCGCAGCAGCCTCAGGAGCAGCGGATTAAACTCCCACAATCAACTTGATGTACCCTGCTTCTGTGAAATACCTGAAGAGACAACGAATCACCCCAAAATTGAGGTGGTGGACTTTGGGAGCAACTGTAGACTTGGGGTTTGCTGTCTGCAACTGATTTGTTTCTGATTTTTATGTTTACCTTAGATGAGTTTTTAGCGCCTGTTATCATTCATGGATTTGTTTATTGGTTTGGTTGTTCTCTTTATTATTATTTTTTATTTTAATAATTAAAAAAAAGTTTTTAATTTATTATTTTCTTTCTTTTTCTCCTCCTTTTTCTTCTGAGCTCTGTGGCTGACAGGGTCTTGGTGCTCTGGCCTGGTGCCAGGGCTGAGCCTCTGAGGTGGGAGAGCCGAGTTCAGGACACTGGACCACCAGAGACCTCCCGGCCCCACATAATATCAATTGGTGAGAGCTCTCCCAGAGATCTCCATCTCAACGCTAAGACCTAGCTCCACCCAACGGCCAGCAAGCTCCAATGCTGGACATCCCATGCCAAACAACTAGCCAGACAGGAACACAACCCCATCCATTAGCGGAGAGGCTGCCTAAAATCATACTAAGTTCACAGATACCCCAAAACAAACCACCGAACACGGCCCTGCCCACCAGAAAGACAAGATCCAGCCCCACCCACGAGAACACAGGCACCAGTCCCCTCCACCAGGAAGCCTACACAAGCCACCGAACCAACCTCACCCACTGGGGGCAGACACCAAAAACAACGGAACTATGAACGTGCAGCCTACAAAAAGGATGCCCCAAACATAGTAAGTCAAACAAAATGAAAAGACAGAGAAATATGAAGCAGACGAAGAAGGAAGGTAAAAACCCACCAGACCAAACAAATGAAGAGGAAATAGGCAGTCTACTTGAAAACGGAATCAAAGTAATGATCATAAAGATGATCCAAAATCTTGGAAATAAAATGGAGAAAATACAAGAAATGTTTAACAAAGAACTAGAAGAACTAAAGAGCACAGAAACAGTGATGAACACCACCACAAATGAAATTAAAAATTCTCTAGAAGGAATCAATAGCAGAATAACTGAGGCAGAAGAACGGATAAGTGACCTGGAAGATAAAATAGTGGAAATAACTACAGCAGAGCAGAATAAAGAAAAAAGAATGAAAAGAATTGAAGACAAGTTCAGAGACCTCTGTGACAACATTAAACACACCAACAATCAAATTATAGGAGTCCCAGAAGAAGAAGAGAAAGGGACTGAGAAAATATTTGAAGAGATTACAGTTGAAAACTTCCCTAACATGGTAAAGGAAATAGTGATGAAAGGGAAAAACCTACAACCAAGATTACTCTACCCAGCAAGGATCTCATTCAGATTTGACACAGAAATTAAAACCTTTACAGACAAGCAAAAGTTAGGAGAATTCAGCACCACCAAACCAGCTTTACAACAAATGCTACAGGAACTTCTCTAGGCAGGAAACACAAGAGAAGGAAAAGACCTACAAAAACAAGCCCAAAACAATTTAAAAAAAGGTAATAGGAACATACATATCGATAATTACCTAAAATGTAAATGGATTAAATGCTCCAACCAAAAGACATAGACTGGCTGAATGGATACAAAAACAAGACCCATATATATGCTGTCTACAAGAGACACACTTCAGACCTAGGGGCACATACAGACTGAAGGTGAGGGGATGGAAAAAGATATTCCATGCAAATGGAAATCAAAAGAAAGCTGGAGTAGCAATTCTCATATCAGACAAAATAGACTTTAAAATAAGGACTATCACAAGAGACAAAGAGGGACACTACATAATGATCAAGGGATCAATCCAAGAGGAAGATATAACAATTGTAAATATTATGCACCCAAAGTAGGAGCACCGCAATACATAAGGCAAATAAATGCTAACAGTCATAAAAGGGGAAATCGACAGTACCACAATCAGAGTAGGGGATTTAACACCCCATTTTCACACATGGAGAGATCATCCAAAATGAGAATAAATAAGGAAACACAAGCTTTAAATGACATATTAAACAAGATGGACTTAATTGAGATTTATAGGACATTCCATCCAAAATCAACAGAATAAACTTTCTACTCAAGTGCTCACGGAACATTCCCCAGGACAGATCACATCTTCGGTCACAAATCAAGCCTTGGTAAATTTAAGAAAACTGAAATTGTATCAAGTATCTTTTCCGACCACAACACTATGAGACTAGGTATCAATTACAGGAAAAAAACTGTAAAAAAATACAAACACATGGAGGCTAAACAATACACTACTAAATAACCAAGAGATCACTGAAGAAATCAAAGAGGAAATCAAAACATACCTAGAAGCAAATGACAATGAAAATACGACGACCCAAAACCTATGGGATGCAGCAAAAGCAGTTCTAAGAGGGAAGTTTTATAGCAATACAATCCTACCTCAAGAAACAAGAAACATCTCAAATAAACAACCTAACCTTACAACTAAAGCAATTAGAGAAAGGAGAACAAAAAAACCCCAAAGTTAGCAGAAGGAAAGAAATCATAAACATAGATCAGAAATAAATGAAAAAGAAATGAAGTAAACAATAGCAAAGATCAATAAAACTAAAAGCTGGCTCTTTGAGAAGATAAACAAAATTGATAAACCATTAGCCAGACTCATCAAGAAAAAAAGGGAGAAGACTCAAATCAACAGAAATAGAAATGGAAAAAGAGAAGTAACAACTGACACTGCAGAAATACAAAGGATCATGAGAGATCACTACAAGCAACTATATGCCAATAAAATGGACAACCTAGAAGAAATGGACAACTTCTTAGAAAAGTACAAACTTCTGAGACTGAACCTGGAAGAAATAGAAAATATAAACAGACCAGTCACAAGCACTGAAATTGAAACTGTGATTAAAAATCTTCCAACAAACAAAAGCCCAGGACCAGATGGCTTCAAAGGTGAATTCTATCAAACATTTAAAGAAGAGCTAACACCTATCCTTCTCAAACTCTTCTAAAATGCAGCAGAGGAAGAAACACTCCCAAACTCATTCTACGAACCCACCCTCACCCTGATACCAAACCCAGACAAAGATGTCACAAAGAAAGAAAACTACAGGCCAATGTCACTGATGAACATAGATGCAAAAATCCTCAACGAATACTAGCAAACAGAATCCAACAGCACATTAAAAGGATCATACACCATGATCAAGTGGGGTTTATCCCAGGAATGCAAGGATTCTTCAATATATGCAAATCAATCAATGTGATACACCACATTAACAAACTGAAGGATAAATCACAATAGATGCAGAAAAAGCTTTTGACAAAATTCAACATCCATTTATGATGAAAACTCTCCAGAAAGTAGGCATAGAGAGAACCTACTTCAACATAATGAAGGCCATATATGAAAACCCACAGCCACCATCATTCTCAGTGGTGAAAAATTGAAACCATTTCCTCTAAGATCAGGAACAAGAAAAGGCTGCCCACTCTCACTACTATTATTCAACATAGTTTTGGAAGATTTAGCCACAGCATTCAGAGGAGAAAAATAAATAAAAGGAATCCAAATCAGAAAAGGAGAAGTAAAGCTGTCACTGTTTGCAGATAACATGATACTGTACATAGAGAATCCTAAAGATGCTACCAGAAAACTACTAGAGCTAATCAGTGAATTTGGTAAAGTAGCAGGATACAAAATTAATGCACAGAAATCTCTTGCACTGCTATACACTAATGATGAGAAATCTGAAAGAGAAATTAAGGAAACACTCCCATTTACCATTGCAACAAAAAGAATAAAATACCTAGGAAAAAACCTACCTGAGGAGACAAAAGATCCGTATGCAGAAAACTATAAGACACTGATGAAAGAAATTAAAGATGATACAAACAGATGGAGACATATACCATGTTCTTGAATTGGAAGAATCAACATTGTGAAAATGACTATACTATAGTATACTATACTATAAAGCAATCTACAGATTCAATGCAATCCCTATCAAACTACCCATGGCATTTTTCACATAACTAGAACAAAAAAATTTCACAATTTGTATAGAAACACAAAAGACCCCACATAGCCAAAGCAATCTTGAGAAAGAAAACAGCCTGAGATAGAAAAGAGCTTGAGAAAGAAAAGAGCCTGGAGGAATCTGGCTCCCTGACTTCAGACTATACTAAAAAGCTACAGCAATCAGGACAGTATGGTACTGGCACAAAAACAGAAATACAGATCAATGGAACAAAACAGAAAGCCAAGAGATAAACCCATGCAGATATGGTCACCTTATCTTGATAAAGGAGGCAAGAATATACAATGGAGAAAAGACAGCCTCTTCAATAAGTGGTGCTGGGAAAACTGGACAGCTACATGTAAAAGAATGAAATTAGAACACTCCCTAACACCATCCACAAAAATAATCTCCAAATGGATTAAAGACCTAAATGTAAGGCCAGACACTATAAAACTCTTAGAGGAAAACATAGGCAGAACACTCTATGACATAAATCACAGCAAGATCCTTTTTGACCCACCTCCTAGAGAAATGGAAATAAAAACAAAAATAAACAAATGGGACCCAATGAAACTTAAAAGCTTTTGCACAGCAAAGGAAATCATAAACAAGACAAAAAGACAACCCTCAGAATGGGAGAAAATATTTGCAAATGAAGCAACTGACAAAGGATTCATCTCCAAAACATACAAGCAACTCATGCAGCTCAATATCAAAATAAAAAATAACCCAATCCAAAAATGGGCAGAAGAACTAAATAGACATTTCTCCAAAGAAGATACACAGATGGCCAACAAACACATGAAAGGATGCTCAACATCACTAATCATTAGAGAAATCCAAATCAAAACTACAATGAGATATCACCTCACACTGGTCAGAATGGCCATCATCAAAGAAACCACTAACAATGAATGCTGGAGAGGATGTAGAGAAAAGGGAACCCTCTTGCACTGTTGGTGGGAATGTAAATTGATACAGCCACTATGGAGAACAGTATGGAGGCTCCTTCAAAAACTAAAAATAGAACTACTGTACAACCCAGAAATCCCACTACTGGGCACATACCCTGAGAAAACCATAATTCAAAAGGAGTCATGTACCCCGCTGTTCATTGCAGCACTATTTACAATAGCCAGGGCATGGAAGCAACCTAAGTGTCCATCGACAGATGAATGGATAAAGAAGATGTGGCACATATATACAATGGAGTATTACTCAGCCATAAAAAGAAATGAAATTGAGTTATTTGTTGTGAGGTGGATGGACCTAGAGTCTGTCATACAGAGTGAACTAAGTCAGAAAGAGAAAAACAAATACCGTATGCTAACACATATATGGAATCTAAAAAAAAAAAAAAAATGGTTCTCACGAACCTAGGGTCAGGACAGGAATAAAGATGCAGATGCAGCGAATGGACTTGAGGACATGGGGAAGGGAGACAAAGTGTAAGCTGGGACGAAATGAGAGAGTGGCATTGACATATATACTAAATGTAAACTAGACAGCCAGTGGGAAGTAGCTGCATAGGACAGGGAGATCATCTCAGTGCTTTGTGACCACCTAGAGGGAGGGTGGGAGGGAGATGCAAGAGGGAGGGGATATGGGGATATATGTATACTTATAGCTGATTCACTTTTTTATACAGCAGAAACTAACACAACATTGTAAAGCAATTATACTCCAATAAAGATGTTAAAAAAAATAGCTTTCTGAACCCAAGGTTACCTCCAACTGGTAAGGTTCTGCTTTCTTTACAGAAGAGTCACCAAATGCCCATTTCACAACTGCTATTCTCATCAGAACTTGAGGCCAAAGAAAAGGGGAAAGTAGCAGGGGGCAGGGAGTGACTCCGAATTTGTAGGAGGTTGACCAGCTGCTTGAGCAGGTGGAGAGGCAGGGCGTCCCTCCCCGTGAGTTAAAAGTCATGCCAGGACTAAAATGTTAATAAATAAGTAGATTAGTTAATAATAAAATGGATGCTTTTACGAGTGCACAGAGGCAGAGCGCTGCACATGCTGGAAGCCAGGTAACAGCTGCTTGCAGAGCAACCAGTCCAAAGGTTGCTGATCTTGTTGAACTGAGGTCGGGGGAGCCTGAGAACACCAGCCGACGCAGAGAGGCCGGGCGGGTCTGGACCAAAGGAAACCTGCCAGTGTGTCCGAGGAATTCTGGGTCTGACAAGTGGCTCTGGGGAAATCACTGCATCATCTGCGAGGACACGTCTGGAAAACTTTAGAGGCACAGAAGGCTCGTGAGACAAATGGCTGCAAAGGTCCCAAGGGCAAAGCCTGCTGTGCTCCGGTCAGGAAAATGGACTTTTGGTAGGAAGCAGCCAGTCACAGGACGATGCTGACAGCAGCCTAAGGGTATGGGCTCCCCACTACACTCAAGCACAAGTGCCAAACTCCGTGACGGAATCTGAAGATCAGGCTGTAACTGGTGATAATTCCGTAACTTATTTTATAGACAAACTGGGTGAACACAGGGATCCCCTGGACACCAAAAGGATCAGCCCAGGACCTCAGTCTAAAATGCAGACGGCCGCTCTGAGCATTGCTAGGCACTCTCAGCACTGTAAGTAATTCTTGACCTAAATAAGCAAATGCACTTTTTAAAGCAGAAGGAAACATGAGCCTTCCTGTTGCACCTTCTGAAACATTCTCGTCCAAGGGCCAGTCCACCTACTCTGGCAGGGAGCTCTAGTATCAAGAGCGCTGACTTGGATGTGGGACAAATGCAAATCCGAGAAAGTGGTAGCACTGTGTCCTGGAGCCGGCACCCCCCTCCCCTTGCCCCTCCCCTGAGCCCTGTGTCCTTCACCGCTCCTCCGCAACACAAGGTCCCTCTCAAAGTGGGAAACCCAGGACAACCTTCCTCCATGGAAGGCCCAAGCAGAAAAACTGTTTAATCCAGAATCTCCATCCAACTAGGGGAAACTGCACGGCATTTCTCATCAGCAAACAAGTCAAAACTGTCACCTTACGTCAGGCAACCAAAACAGTTTTTTTATTACTTAAAAGATCTTGCTGTCTTTGTCCATTTAGAACTGATATTTCTTAAACTAAAATGATTGAACTGGATCATATGAACTTCACTGTGTAGACTGTAGTCCAGTCTTAGGGGTTATAGAGATTTTTCTGGTTTTTTATTCTGTCTGTTGAAGTTCAATATCTAAAAATGGGTCAGAATTGACCACCCCTCCTCTAGTAAATTCTAATGGTAAACACAGTAAAATCCCATGAAGGTTGAGGAGAGACAGGTTTAAAGGGTAGTGAAATTAAAAATGTCATGAAATTCTGATGCTCAAATCATAATCAGTATTTTTAAGAGGCACCTTACTTTCCTAAGCATCTAGCTTGCACATTAACTGCAAGCATTACCAGATTCCACAAGGTCACGCCTCTTCCCCTTGAGGAGATTCTCAGAGGGACACAGATTTCTAAAGGCATCAGGATGAGTAGATACCGCAATTGGATACACACAACACAACCTAAAATAAACCAAAGAAGTGCTCCATTCCTTCAAAACAGTCTCTTCTTTTCAAGGTTAGACAGCCTCCTAAAATACTGTTTATGGTGCCAACATGTTTATCAAATGTTTCCTTCTACTCGGGAACAGAGATGGTACCACATGGAATTACAAAATGGCATATTAATGACATCCAAAGAAATGGAGGGTTCAACATACTAAAAACATTTTTAAAGTCCTTTCTAATAGGTACTCCACCATGATGCCCAAACTCACGTCTTCAGTGATCAATAATACAATATTGACAGACTGCAGAGAAGACTGCTGGCTACCCCTCCCCAGTGTCCATTCTCTTCTTCCTGGAGTAACAAACCTCAAACTTCAGCTGGGCACATGCCTCCCACACAAAGATGATGTTCACCAGCCTCTCCTCCAATCGAGTGAGACCTCGTGATCAGGAATTAACCATGGGGTGTGAACTGGTCAGGCACAACTCGAACGGGGAAGGCACGGTCCACCCCCTTCCTTCCTCTCCTTCCTGCTGGCTGGAATGAGAGAGGGGAGCCTGGTCCCTGGCAGACCCCAGACAGCGACCACCAACCCACCCCACACCTGCTGACCTTTACCTTACAGAGAAAGACCCCGACCTAGGGTCTCTATTACAAAACACGTTTGCTTCCATTCCTTTTGAAAAACTCAGAAACAAGAAATGGGTGTTTTGCTGAATGACAGCATCTTAATTATTTAGGGGTTTGGATCAAACAAAGCCATAACAGAAAAAAACAGAACCCTGTTTTAGGAGACCAAATTCTAGCCCGGTGTACCACTAATGGGCCACATGGCCTCAGATACTTAGTTATTTCATCTCACAGTATTTCTTATCTGCTGGATGATCAGTGACTTTAAATTACAATTGTTCTCAAAAGCCAAATCTAAGAACAAGTAAGCAACTAGTTTCTGGTTGTGGGGAGAAGAGAGCCATGCCCGCTATTCTATTCCATGCCCATTTCCCCAGACAATCTGAAGCCGTCTCAGAATGCAGGGGTCCACAGAGCAGGTCCACAGAGCACCTTTCAAGCCTCAGCACAGGCAGTCCACCCTTCAACTGTGCATGTTCACGAGGAAAAGGCAGCATGGCTCAAACAGACCTTCTGCCTGAGGGCAGCCCTTGTCACAAGCCACCTGGCCCCGCAGTAAACGCAGTAAAGCTTTCTGCCCCCAGAACCGTCCCCCCAGATAAGAGACCGGCCTAGAGAGAAGGGAAACATAAGCCGGTTAAGAGAAAGGAGCTGAGAAAATCACTGACCCTGACACGAACCATTATCTACTCCAATGTGCCTGCCAAACCCAAATTTCTAACTGGTCATTTGACCTAAACTCCTCGAGGGTATTTAAGTTAAACACTAAATCATCAACACCCAGGATTCTCTGTAGCGCACACTCTTCACAAAAAGGCCAGCACTTGGTGACACGTGTGTCCCTGCAGGTCTCCATGGGTTTTCCCTTACATATTTCACCCTGAGCTACAAATGGCCACCATGCTAATGTTCTGTGATGCGTGCTGAGAGTCGGCGTGACCCGACCACAGAACTCACAGCAGACCCCAATCTTAATTATCTTACTTATTTTACTGCTCGAGATAAAACGGTTAAGTCTGATAACACAAACACTGGTGCTTACATGGACAGCGGTCCCCAAGTCACAAACCCTCAACTCAAACCTTCCACCTAAATGGCCGCCGAGAGCATGTGGATTCACTCAAGCAGTTACTGCATTAATCCGGGAGGTGTGACACCGTGTATGTCTGTGCACATGCATATGTACACGTACATACATATTTGTGCCGTATTTTCAACATCTATCTCCCATTCCCGTGTAAACTTTCGTCCTGGGCACTGATGGTGTGCAAATAACAGTCAGATGGATGCTACCTTAGTTTCCTAGGTTTGCCATGACAATTACCACAAACTGCATGGTTTAAACGACAGACGTCTATTCCCCCAGTTCTGGAGGCCCGCAGTCCAAACTCTGGAGGCCCTGTGGGCAGGGCTGCTCCCTCGGGAAGCTCTATCAGAGGAGCCTTCTTGACTCTCCAGGTTTCTGGGTCCCCTGGCATTCCTGGGATTGTGGCTGCATCACTCCAGTCTCTGCCTTGTCTTCACGTGGCCTTTTTGTCTGTGTTTCTGTGTCTCAGACCTCCCTCTCCTTTTGTACAAAGATACCACTCATCACATGGAGGGCCCACTCTATGACCAGGATAATCTCATTTGGGATCCTTATCTGTTTCCCAATAAGGTAACATTCACAGGTACTGGAACTTGAACCTATCTTTTGGGAAGACACAGTTTAACACAGGACAGATGCTGAAACAGCCAAAGGAATTACAAATTTTGCAATCCTAATCCCAGCGAGCTGTGGAGGCAGAAGCCACTGTGGGAGGGCGCGAAGACAGAGCAGCTTTGAGTTACCTTTAAAAGTCTCATCAGTTTTTACTGATTAAACCTTCCTGCCAGCATGTAGTTTCTACGTGGACAGAAAAGAAAGAGTGTGAAATTCGAAGGGAGAAGGTTAAGATCTGAAACCGCGTTCTTTTTCTTGAGTTACCATGGTCCCATTTTCAATTCTGAAGTATTTCAAAGCCCCATTTAAAAATCATTAGCTAACACATACTAGTTTTTCATTCTTTTTTCCCCTCAGAATGCATTACACATGCCACTATGATACCACTTGTTTTGTCATAACAGGAGATAAACTAAAATTTTTCAGTATCTAGGTATCAGCACTGTGTCCTCTTCAGCCTTTCATCCTCAGCATGGAGCATAACGGGCGCAGTCAGTCTTCATTAAATGCTCACCACGTGGCCTGGAGGAATTTGCCCTGCTGAGGGGCTCCTTTGTTGAAGTTTGATTTACCCCATGGGGTGGGGGAAGCCTGCAGAGTGAGTTGATAATCAAAATCACACTAAACATAAGGCCACACGTAGGACGTAAGAGGAAGTCAGAGACTCCTGTGGCTGCTCTGGAAAATTTATGTCAGATTCTTACAGGTATACACGCTCCACTGAGAACAACCTGTAAAACCTCTCTAAAAACTCCCATTGTTAACAAACAGGAATTATGGCCCTGGCATAGACTTCTGGTCCTTTCAGGCCTAGCACGTTCCCTCCTAACGCCCAGGAAGCCAGAGGAATGACAAGTCTGCGGGCCTGGCTCAGGGGTGGCGGGCAGCCTGTTAAAGCTTGCACGGTGCTCCTGAAGCCCACCAGCACAGGCGTTATCCCCACCCAACCAAGCTCCTTGTTTCACCCTCAAATATGACTCTCCAAGACACAGAGTAAGAAACATGACAGGCCCAGCAGAGCCCGTTCCCCCCATCCCAGTCCCCCTTAACGAGCAGGCAGGGCTCCCGTCCGCGAAGTAGTTTCAAGTTCTAAGCTCTCTCTGTCCCGCTTCTGAGGGTCCTCTGGGGTTCAGATGAGGCCACAATCACAGGGTCCCTTCCAGTGAGTAGAAGGGGATGATTGCTGGGAGGTCGAAGCTAAGAAACCTCAGAGTGGGGACGATGAGGATGGCTATCCAGTGCGCTCAGATCTAAGCTGCCATCAGCCAGCCTGTTTTATTCCGGTTCTCAAGTCTAACTTAAGGACCTCAAGTAAAAGTCTAAGAACCTCAGAATATCCAGGAAAGGATATAAACATTGTATGGTTCTGATTTATAATTTTTTTTTTTTAACAAAAAAAACCCCTGTACCTATTCATACTTCTACCAACAACTGTATCAATGCAAGCACTGGGTAATGTGATTTTGAAAAACTGCTAATTAGAAATGGAAAAAGTAGCATGTCGTTAATTTGTACCTGTGTGAAACTAATAAGACAAAACTTCTTTCCAAGTGTTTGTTAATCTTCTATATTACCTCAGTTGTGAAGTGTTTGCTCATTCATCTTTGCACATCTACCTTTTAGTTTTAAGGCATTTCTTACCAACTGGAATAAGCCTTTCATATAGTAATCATATTAGCCCTTTAATCCCTGTTTTTTTTAATTTAATTTGTACAGATTTGGAAATACAGAGGTTTTTAAAAGTTTCTATGTAACAAATCTTGCTAATCTTGTGTTAAGAAGTCACTTATACTATTTTGAAGTCCTTCCTGGTCCAGACACTTGATATGTGTTCTGTGTTTTTTTAAAAAAAAATAACATAGAAAATTTAATTTTGTCCAATTACTGAACTAATCATCCCAGTCAATTTACTGAATACGCATCCATTTTTAAACTTCTAAATTCTTACAGAAATCACATTCATATTTTAAGAGAGATGTTTTGGTTTTTAAAGTAAAGTAACCAAGATTTTTGAAAAGCAGCAATATTATACTTCACAGGATAAGGCAGACCCTTAATATGCAAACATACGTAATTTCAAAGCTAACCACAATGTAAAACACATTAAAAAAACATGAATACTGAAATATGTGACCCACAGACACCCCAGAAACAACCGCAGACTGGAGAGAGCCCTTGCCTGTCACTACGTCCCTTGACTCCTCACGGTCTCAGCAATAAACCATGGATCAAACACAGGTAGCCCCACAAGAACGTTAACAACACAAACTGAGGAGGCCACAACACACGGCATACTTATGAGGACAGGTAGAGAGTTATAAAAGTGATGCGTGTGCCTTAGAATCAACAATGAACATTCAGACTCTCAAGTCTCCCTGAAACATTAGATGTTAGTCATCAAACCTCATGCACAGAGAGCAAGTTCAGAATTCTTACGATGACGGCGTCATCCCTCCATGATTATCTTGGACCTGGGTTTGAGGACATATGCCTGGTTCACAGCACGAAAACAAACCTTGCAGCCCCAGGGATTTACCACCACATGACCACTGCTTTCCTCCATCTCCCATGGAAACAGGAGAAGATGACCTAAAAATACATCTTAAAACCTAAAGACAGTCTTTCCTGCATCCTCTCCCTGCTGCCCCTCTCTTACTGAAAAGCTTATTGATGAGTAATCTATGATGGGGACCAGGGTCTGGGGTGGGCATGTGGAGTTAGGGTTTAACAAAGACAGAGCTCCAGATTGGGAAGATGAGAAAGTTCTGTAAATGATGTTGTTGGTGGCAGCCCAATATTGTGAATTCAGGTAATGCCAATAAACTGTACATTTTAAAATGGTGAAAATGGTAAATTTTAAGTAATGTAAATTTTACCACAATAAAAAAAATTTTTAAGAATAAAAAGTAACCTATAACTACTGTCTCCAACTTCTTGCATCCTGTAACGTCCAATTTGCTTTTGAAAATATTCATCTCTATTATGGAAATGAATATGCTGTGGTTTGTAAAACAGGTAGAATCTTTTAAGTTCAAAATACAGCTGGAAGACGTGTGTTAGAAGTCACAGGACAAATCCGTGTTAAGACGATGACGACAGCTATACGCGGACAGCAAGGACCAGGAGATGCTAATGCCCCAAGGCACTTGTATATGAAATATTAAGGATGAATTCCTAACACCATCACTGAATATTCATGATGACTCACTCAGCTGCCACCACTGACAGCCATCCTGGCCCCATGTGCTCTCTGCCTGAGAAGCACCAATAAACCCATGGCCGTTCATTAGGCTAATTGGCAAACACAGCTGTGGCCAGGCATGTGGGCCCTGCTGGAACCTCAGCTGCTCAGAGACAGTCCTAAAAACAACACAACCTGGGATCCAAGCAGAGCGGCCCCGCTGCCTGGTTATGCCCTAACCTAGTAGGTGTACGAATTATCCCACCTCTTTCCCTTGCTTTCTCGATGTGCATCCTAAATAGATTTAATAAACTGTGTGATGGGAGCAAGAGTCCAGTCTGCGAGCCTTCTGGCTCCATGACCTCAGGGGCAGCTGGCCTGGAAGACTGCTTAGAGACCTCCAGTGCAGTGCGCTAACTTCCCACAAGACGCATGCCTTCTACATCTGTGTGAGCTGGTGCCGGCCCTACTGCTCCAGCGAAACGGCCCTAAAGAAGAGGAAAGTCTTAGGCAAATCCCCCGTGGGCACCTACAGCCCTTACCACACCTGCCAGGCCCGGTCTCCCCTGGTCCCTCCGCTCCCTGAGGACCTCCTCATCCTCTGAAATTCCTGTGAAAACACATTGCAGGTTTTGCCTATACCCTCTTCCTCCTCACTCCATGCCATCTCCACTCTGTCAAGTCCACATTTCCAGTCCAACCTTGCTTATAAGTTCTAGAGCCACAATTAGCACTGGATTCAAATTCCACTTCTTATCTATGTGACAACAGGCAAATTACGTAACTCCCAACTTTTACCAGATTACAATGATTTCGACATTGAGGCGTATTTTCAGAATTGTATCACACAATGCAGTGCCTAGAGCGCTGCACTCCTCAACAAACATCTCCTCTCCCCTTCTCCTAAAGGAACAGTGTAGAAAGAAGGCTGATTCCTCAGGGTTCCTACTTCTAAAACAGGGAAAAACAAACTTCAGAATGAACAGCATGGCCAATCACCTTAGCATTTCAGAAATCATACACCCAACATCCCCAAACTACCCACTGCTGACAACCCAGGCTCAGGAAACGCAAAGTAATTTTAATATTTTAATTAAAAGTAATTAATAAGTAGTAAAAATGCTCCAAAGTCAAGTAAATGACATTTTTAAACAATCTGACTAGGGGTGGGTGTTCTAATTCTGTCCCTCTCAATAGCACAGATAATAAAATACTTTGAAAAATAAAATGCATTTTAAAAATCAGCATTTTTCTGCAAGCCAGTTTTAAAATGTTGTGAGTCTCACGGTTAAATATACTGCAATCATTAGGCTGTGCCCTTATTTCCAAAAAGGAAAAAATAATTCTTCAGTGCCACAAGATCCTCAGAAAGAAAACCTATGCCAACATTGAAAGGGTTTACAGGAAGAGGCTATTCTTTAAGCAATGCTTCACCAAGAATCTGCCTAATGAAACTACAGCAAACGATATCATTCACTAACATGCTAATTTACGTGAACGCTGCAGGTGACAGATTAAAGGGATGTGCCTGTAGGAGGAGTAAGTCAAGAAATAAGCTCATACCAATTTGTGCACTTTCAAAAGCAACCTCATGTCCTCACCTGCAGAACAGATATTTCCAGATGACAGGAAGGAAACTCAGGGAACACCCGTCTCCTGAAAAATCATCTTCCTCCAGCTGCTGGGTCCACCTAATCTGGGTTTTCCCAACAACCTGCCCAACATGGTGTTTGCTTTAGAAGATAGATCAGTGAGTGCGTTGGCCCTCTCGGGTTACAGCAGGAAGAACTGGAGGGCATTCTGTGAAATGCACAGGTGTCCTAGAAATTAAGATCCTGGGGAGTGCCATAAATATGGCTTCTTGACAGCCCCTCAGCTGGTTCTGATTGCAGCCAGGTTTGGAAACCTCTAGAAGGGGCTCCAGCTCCATGACGACAACACGCCCCCCTTCCTCCATATCACCCCCAGGCTCAAGTGGGTGGACAGGCCTCAGGGGGTGTTCAGGTGTGCATTCCTACCAGGAGTAGTGTGCCCTGCACAAGCCGAGCTCTGCTCCAGTGGAGTGCTCAGAAGGCCTGCCCTGGCCAGTGTGCAAAAGGCCGGAGGAACCAGGCATGAGAAATCTCCTCACCCCTGAAAATCAGATGCTGCTGCCCTGCCAGCTCAGTCAGCAGGGGCCCCGGTCAAGCACAGGGCAGGGACCTGAGCTCAGAACGTGCCAGGTGCCAATCCTGGCAGGGACATTCACGGGCATCCTCGAGGAGCGATGGTGGCTAAACGCTCAGATACGAGGAACACCTGTGGAGGATTGTGACCATTCTGCCCACAGCTCAAGCTGTTACAGACAAAAAAGAACGAAATAATTCCATTTGCGGCAATATGGATGGACCCAGAGTTTGTCATACTGAGGGAAGTAAATCAGACAGAGAAGGACAAATATCACATGATATCGCTTATACGTGGAATCTTAAAAAGTGGTACAAATGAACTTATTTACAAAACAGAAATAGAGTTAAAGATGTAGAAAACAATCTTATGGTTATGGGGGGGAAGGGTGGAGGGATAAATGGGAGACTGGGATCGACATATACACACTACTGTACATAAAATAGATAACTAATAAGGACCTACTGTATAGCACAGGGAACGCTACTCAATACTCTGTAATGACCTAATGGGAAAAGAATCTTAAAAAAGAGTGGATATATGAATATATATAACTGATTCACTCTCCTGTACAGCAGGAAGTAACACAACATTGTAAATCAACTATACTCCAATAAAAATTAAAAAAAAAGACGACTGAATATCCACTTATGGGGGAAAAAAAAAATCTCCTCTAGGAGTCTCTCTGGAGTCACGACTCCCACATGGCTGTCCTGTCAGCCTTCGCCAGATCAATGCACCTTTCTAGGTGAGCAACTGTGCAGGTCCTGCTACCTATTTCCGTGGGGAGGGTACACACAACACATGGAGATGGGTAGCCCTGACAGTAACTTTGCAGCAAAGACCTAAATGATTAAATGTGCCAAATTTTTGTTGCCATGGAGATGAAACTAATGTACTATGATTGCATTTCTTGCCGCTCTACCAAAGGCCTTTCGGGCAAAAGAAATTTTCTTTTGCATAGCACTCAGCTCACACACACCTACATGTCCACTCCTTCTCTGTATGAAGAACAGCAGTTAGGTTGCTATGTAATATAGGAATTAAGAATACAGGTTATGACACAGCACTGTGTCTATTACACTCGGATATGCAATTTAAGATCCTATGAAGATGAAGCAAGGCAGATAACTCTTAGGATGAAAGTTACATGGTAACACACACTAGGTGCAGTACCCTCCACATTCTAAGATAGCCATACCAGGTATCAATACCAGCAAAGAAGTACTTAGTTTCTTTTTAAATTGAAGTTCAATCTACAAACCACAAAATCTCTTCAGCGTACGGTACAGCGGTTCTTAGTATACTCGAGTTCAAGGTGCTACAACCATCACCGTATTCATTCCAGAATGTTTTCACCACCCCAAAAAGAAACCCCATAACCCCTAACCATCACTTCTCATTCCTCCCTACCCCAGCCCCTGGCAACACTCATCTGCTTTCTGTTTCCAAAGATTTACCAATTGTGGATATTTCATTTAAATGGGATCACACAGTATGTGACCTTTCCTGTCTGGCTTCTTTCACCTAGCATGCTTCCATGGTTCATCCATGTTGTAGCATGTATTCCTTCGTTCCTTTTCCAGGCTGAATACTATTTCACTGTATGGATATAGCACATTTAGTTCATCCGTCAGCTGGTAGACATCTGGGTTGTTTCTACACTTTTCCACTACTATGAATAATGGTGCTATGAAACTTCTTGCAAAAGTTTTTGTGTGGACATATGTTTTTAATTTTCTTGGGCTTATATGCCTCGGAGTAGAATTGCTGGGTCATATGGTAATTCTCTGTTTAACTTTCTGAGAAACTGCCAAACGTTTCCAAGGCTGCCGCACCATTTTACATCCCACAGCAATGTATGAGGACTCCAATTTCTCGACAGCCCTTCCGACATTTGTCACTGTCCAGTACTCTGATTATAGCCATCCTAGTGGGTATGAAGTAGTATCTCATAGTAGTTTTGAATTTCATTTCTATAATGACAAGTTATGCTAGACTTTTCATGTGCTTTTCTAACGTCTTTATTAGAGTATAATTGCTTTACAATGTTGTGTTAGTTTCTGCTGTATAAAAAAGTGAATCAGGCTTCCCTGGTGGCGCAGTGGTTGGGAGTCCGCCTGCCGATGCAGGGGACGGGGGTTCGTGCCCCGGTCCGGGAAGATCCCACATGCCGCGGAGCAGCTGGGCCCGTGAGCGCGTCCGGAGCCTGTGCTCCGCAGCAGGAGAGGCCACAACAGTGAGAGGCCCACGTACCGCAAAAAAAAAAAAGTGAATCAGCTATACGTATACATATATCCCCATATCCCCTCTCTCGTCTCCTCCTCCCACTCTCCCTATCCCACCCCTCTAGGTGGTCACAAAGCACAGAGCTGATCTCCCTGTGCTATGCGGCTGCTTCCCACTAGCTATCTATTTTACGTTTAGTAGTGTATATATGTCCATGCCACTCTCTCATTTCGTCCCAGCTTACCCTTCCCCCTCCCCGTGTCCTCAAGTCCATTCTCTACGTCTGTGTCTTTATTCCTGTCCTGCCCCTAGGTTCTTCAGAACCTTTTTCCTTCTACTTTCCATATATATGTGTTAGCATACGGTATTTGTTTTTCTTTCCGACTTACTTCACTCTGTATGACAGACTCTAGGTCTGTCCACCTCACTACAAATAACTCAATTTCATTTCTTTTTATGGCTGAGTAATATTCCATCGTATATATGTGCCACACCTTCTTTATCCATTCATCTGTCGATGGACACTTAGGTTGCTTCCATGCCCTGGCTATTGTAAATAGTGCTGCAATGAACAGTGGGGTACATGACTCTTTTTGAATTATGGTTTTCTCAGGGTATATGCCCAGTAGTGGGATTTCTGGGTCATATGGTAGTTCTATTTTTAGTTTCTTAAGGAGCCTCCATACTGTTCTCCATAGTGGCTATATCAACTTACATTCCCACCAACAGTGCAAGAGGGTTCCCTTTTCTCTACACCCTCTCCAGCATTTATTGTTAGTGGTTTCTTTGATGATGGCCATTCTGACCAGTGTGAGGTGATATCTCATTGTAGTTTTGATTTGGATTTCTCTAATGATTAGTAATGTTGAGCATCCTTTCATGTGTTTGTTGGCCATCTGTGTATCTTCTTTGGAGAAATGTCTATTTAGTTCTTCTGCCCATTTTTGGATTGGGTTGTTTTTTGATATTAAGCTGCACGAGTTGCTTGTATGTTTTGGAGATGAATCCTTTGTCCGTTGCTTCATTTGCAAATATTTTCTCCCATTCTGAGGGTTGTCTTTTGGTCTTTTTTATGGTTTCCTTTGCTGTGCAAAAGCTTTTAAGTTTCATTAGGTCCCATTTGTTTATTTTTGTTTTTATTTCCATTTCTCTGGGAGTTGGGTCAAAAAGGATCTTGCTGTGATTTATGTCATAGAGTGTTCTGCCTATGTTTTCCTCTAAGAGTTTTATAGTGTCTGGCCTTACATTTAGGTCTTTAATCCATATTGAGTTTATTTTTGTGGATGGTGTTAGGGAGTGTTCTAATTTCATTCTTTTTTTTTTTTAATTTTTTATTTATTTTATTTTTGGCTGTGTTGGGTCTTTGTTGCTGCGCGCGGGCTTTCCTCTGGTTGCGGCGAGTGGGGGCTACTCTTCGTTGCGGTGCGTGGGCTTCTCATTGCAGTGGCTTCTCTTGTTGTGAAGCATGGGCTCTAGGTGCACGGGCTTCAGTAGTTGTGGCACACGCGCTTCAGTAGTTGTGGTGCACGGGCTTCAGTAGTTGTGGCTCACGGGCTCTAGAGTGCAGGCTCAGTAGTTGTGGCGCACGGGCTTAGTTGCTCCGTGGCATGTGGGATCTTCCGGCCCAGGGCTCGAACCTGTGTCCCCTGACTTGGCAGGTGGATTCTTAACCACTGCGCCACCAAGGAAGCCCACTAATTTCATTCTTTTACATGTAGCTGTCCAGTTTTCCCAGCACCACTTATTGAAGAGGCTGTTTTTTCTCCATTGTATATTCTTGCCTCCTTTATCAAAGATTCATGTGCTTTTTAAACCAACTGTGTACCTTCTCTGGAGAATGTCTATTCAAATCCTTTGCCTATTTCTAAATTGGGTTAGTTTTCTTTTTATTGTTCAGTTGTAAGAGCTCTGTACATATTCTGAATATCAGACCCTTATCAGATATATCATTTGCAAACAATTTCATTTTGTGGGTTGTCTTTTCACTTTCTTGATGGTGTCATTTGAAACACAGACATTTTAAATTCTGATAAAGTCCAATTTATCTTTTCTTTGGTCTCTTGTGTTTTAGGTGTCATATCTGAGAAACCATTGCCTAACTTAAGGTCAAAGATTTTCACCTATGTTCCATTCTAAGGGTGTTAATGGGCTGAGATGTGTCCCCCCAAAATTCATATGTGGAAATTTTAACCCCTAGTACCTCAGAATGTGACTGTATTTGGAGATGGGGTCTTTAAAAAAGTAAGATTAAATGATGTCATGTGGGTGGATCCTAATCCAATCTAACTGGTGTCCTTATAAAAAGAACATTTGGACACACAAAGACACTGGGGACCATGTGAGGAAACAGGGAGAAGACAGCCATCTACAATCCAAGGAGAGAGGCCTCAAGAGAAACCAGCCCTGCAGGTGTCTTGATCTTGGACATCCAGCCTCCAGACTGTGAGAAAATGAATGCCTACTGTTTAAAGCTCATGTCTGTGGTACTTTGTTATGGCGGTCTGAGCAAACTAATACAAAGGGTTTTTAGAGTTTCTGCTCTTACACTTGATCCATTTTTTGTCATTTTTTGTGTACAGTGTGAGAGATAGGGTCCAACTTCATTCTGTGCATGTGGATATCCAGCTCTGCCAGCACCATTTCTTAAAAAAACATTCTATCCCCACTGAATGGTCTTGGCACCCTTGTCAAAAGCCTGCTGACCACAGATGCATGGGTTTATTTCTGGAGTCTCAGTTCTATTGTATTGGTATATGTCTGTCCTTATGCCAGCACCGTACTGTCTAGACTACCACAGCTTTGTAGTAAGTTCTGAAACTGGAAAGTGTGAATCCTTCAGTTTTGTTCTTCTTTTTCAAGACGGGTTGGCTTTTTACTTCATTTTTATCCCATGGGGAATTTAAAAGATGGCAGTAAAGGATTAATCTTGCCCAATGGAAGGTTGGCCCTTACCTAGGCTCCTGGGAGGTAACTTCCAGCTTCTTGTAAAGTCCTACCTGATAGAAGTGTCCTGGTTTACCTGGACGTGTGTCACACCAGGTGTGGGTCATGGTGGAGGCCTTGGTTCCTCTTGATCCCTGAAGGGTCTGGAGACAGAGGTCGGGCATGCGGGCCATCAGCCACGTCTACTTGGTCAACCTCTGGCAGAGTAAACACTCCGGACACCAAGGTCCAGAGAGCTCCTCTGGTTGGCCACGCTCCATGCATGCTGCCAGAAGAGGTGAGTGCTATCCGCAGACACCCCGGGGGGGGACTGGAGGCTCCACGCCTGGACCTCTCCCGGACCCTGTCCTGTGTGCTCTGCTCTGATGATTTTAATCTGTTTCCTTTCACTGTAATAAATCATATGTGAATGCAGCATCTTTTCTGAGGTCCTCTAGCAAATTATTGAACCTGAGGGCGGTCTGTGGGACACCTGACTCACACAAATTGAAAAGCAAAGAAAAGTTTTCCAGGTATTGATGAACTTTTATTCAAAAGTTCTATTTTTTGCACCTAAAAAAGCCCCCTTCTGGCTAATTGCTGGGTCCTCCTAACTGTTTTACAGTGTATTCTAGATGCAGGCGAACCTGGACAGGGTTTGGCTGTCAGCCAGTATTTTCCAAACCACATTCAACAGAATACTTCGTCCACAAAGGACCTTTACGAGATTAACACTATTTTTCAAAATGTGTCCGAAATATGAAATGTTCTGAATTGTGAAAGGAAAAAAGCAATCCCTTCAACCATTTCTCCAGCAACAGACTGGAAGATATAAAGAATAGTGGACAACTTGATATCAGTCTACACCAGTGGTTTTCCAAACTTCTGGGACTCAGGAACTCTTTGCACTCTTAAAAGTTGCTCAAGATCACAAACAGCTTTTATGTGGGTTATTTCTATTAATATTTACCAAATGAAAAACTGTAAGAGAAAATTTTACATATTTTGTATTAATTCATTTTAAAATAAACTCAGTATACGTTAATAAACACATTCATAAAGAAAAAGAACATTATCCCCCCCCCCCCCAAAAAAAAAGCGTGGCAATGAGCTACTTCGTTGCAATTTCTAATGTCTGGCTTAACACAAGACAGCAGACTCTCATGTCTGCTTCTGTATCAGTCTGTTGCAAGATGTAGCTCTAAATATGGCCTCACAGTGATAGCTGGAAAAGAAGCATTTAATCAGTTTTTTCATGTAACTTTTGGTCTTCTTTGATGCAGCACCAAATTTAATAACTGGCACTTCTTTACAGGTTGTTTGGAATGTGGAATCTGAAATCTTATTGATGAACTTTCATATTCAATTCCTTGTATGTTCGCTGCCCTCTTGCATTGTGAACAGCTTTTACTCACGTGTGATTTCGTAACCACGCACTAGTCACTTAGAAAACGCACAGCTTTCCAAAGGCTGACACAGTCCTTCACATAACATCAAAATATCACTTCTATTAAAATCACAATTGGCCACATCAGGAACAGTGGTGAATACAACATTTCCAAAAGTTTAATATCTACCCGAAAGCTCAAATTTGATCATTGGGAACAAATGTATTTTCCATGAAGTGAAAGAGTAAATTTGTTCATTTTTGAGAAAACATCTCCAAATACCTAAGTCTGAATACTCATAGTTTGCAAGTCATTCTTTAAAATAAAAAAAAGTTCCCAGGAAAAAGTGGCTGGTTCAGCTCATCATGAGTGCTTTTCCTTGAGAAAACCATCACACTGCAGTATGTGGCAGAAGTACCTTACACACACTTCCCATTTCATCAACTCAGAATGTTAAAGGAAAGTCTACCAAGGGTTAAGATTTAATAAAACTAAAAGTTTTACTGTTTCATCAAGTGTATTCCCAAGTGAAACTGGCCTCCCCCCCCCCCCACCTCCCCATGAGTTTGTGACAGCAAAGAATGTAGTCAAACAGAACAGGCTGGTGATTCACGCCAAGATGGCAGCAGTTCTGCCACCATTGCTTACGTGTCATCACTGTAAACATCCATACAGTGAGGAAGACAAATAGCATCTTAGAATTGTTATAATTTTTTCTGACCTCATGGATTTTCTGAGAGGGTCTGGGCATGCCCACAAACCACATTCTGAGAAGTGCTGTCTAAACCCAAGGAAGCAGCTAGGCCATAATGACATGGGGCCAGGAAAGCAGAAATAGCACAACTACAATTTCTGAATTTCTCAGAGACTGTATTCAGCATCGTACCTCTCTGATCAATGATGTGTGGTGCATGAGAAAGTGTCTACAGAACTGTGAACTTTTTTTTTTTACTTTTGTATTCAGACTTACTCAAAATTATAAACCACCAAGAACTCAGAATTAAACCAGAGAAAAGGCTCAGGGCAGTGTCCTCCAACTATGGCCACTGAGACAAGAACTGAGAATGACTTATCAATAAGAAATAATTTAATCTATAAATAAATTAACATAATCAAGAGCTAAGAGAATTACCTACCTGTAGAGCAGGCTGTTTTTGGACTTAAACACCATGTACACTGAACTAGTCACAAATACATAAAACCTATTCATTCCTGGTTCCTTGTTAAAGCATGTTGCTGAAGATGTCCCTCTGTCACCAACACTCATTAGCTTAACTTGAAAATTTCATTCTCAAAATTATTTTTAACTTTATTAACAAGCTTTCATTAAATCAGACCAGTAATGACTTCAAATTCATGTTACTATGTCATATAACCTGGGTCTGTTAAGACTAGGTTCAAATGATCAGAATAGAAAACCTCGAATTTCCAGTGGCTTAAACAATACTCAAATATATTTCTTGCTCACACAGATAATACTAGGGTATCTCCACCAAGCTGTGGGGCCCAAGTTCCCCCCAGCTCACCATACCCAGATATGACCCTTAGTCTTGTGGTCTCAGACAGCTACTATAGCTCCAGTCAACGAGGGAAAGCAGGTCCCCAACTTAAAAGCCTCTTAGAACTAGCAAACCACACTTCCTTCTCAATAGCCAACTCTTTGTCACTGGCCACAGTACAGCGGGACAGGAAAATGACACTGCTTTGTGGCTGGACAGCAGGTGCCCCACAAACACTCAGGGTTCTTGCTCTTCAGGAGGAGAGGTGGAGTGGGTGTTGGGGGCAGTGAGTCGTCTCAGCCCACAAGTTGACACCAATAGCCCCCTAGCACTTCCACACACAGTTTAATCTGATAACAACTCATGAGATAAAAAGGCATTATTGTTTTTACCATTTTATAAATATGAAAACTGAGATCCAGAGAACTGATGATCAGATGCTCTTCCAACAGGCTCCCAGAAATATTTTTCAAAGATATATATATATATATATATCAACCACATGTGTGTGTATATATATGTACATGACATATATTAAATACCATATATATGACATAAATAAAGTCACATATTTTACACACCCCTCTCTTTCCCCTACTTTCAAGCTCACCTCCATTCCGTGATGAACCCAACACCTCATACCTCCCTGCTTTGCTTCTGTTGCTCCCTCGGCCTGGAACACTCGCTCTCCCTTCAAATGCGCTCTCTGTGAGAAGCCTCCTCTGTGTCAGAGCGTAACTGTGGTTTACAAAGTGCTCTCACACACGCTGCCTCCTGTCATGACACCCAGGGCCCACTTCTCCCCACTCGCATTCCCACACATGCTGTCAACACCTCCGGCATCTCTCCTCTCTGATCCATGTGTGCCAGTCTGTGCCCTCCACAGGGAGCAGGGCGAGAGGGAAGGAGAAAGTTGTGCTCTGCTTCCAAAGAGGCCATGCCCTGAAACACCCAGGCTCTGAGACCCATTCGTGAGCACACCTCAGGATGCTGAGCTTCCAGAACACACTCTGGAAGAGAGAGAACGGGCAGTTGGTAGATGTTTGAGGGGGGTTCTCAGGGAGGGAAAAGGTGGGGTGTCCTCCAAAATCCTCAGACCCTGGACCCGCCACACCTGCACAGCTCAGGGCTGTGAGCTGAGTTGTGCATGAAATTTTAATTGAAATGTTGTACCTGACTTTAAAGAAAAGTAGCAATTTAGGCCACTCTGTACACTTAAAGCATGATACAAATACAGCATACTTCTAAGACCAGAGAAGAGGACACTGGCAGGAAGAAATACAGGGCAGCTCAACTCACCCCAAAACGCAATCCAAAAAGTGATTTAGGATTAGAAACAAAGAGTCCTTACAGTTCATCCGGCCAGTCCCCACCCACATGGGAATGGAAAAAAGGAATGTAAATTCTACTTAGAGTTAGAAACGAAAATTTTACTTTCTACTTGATGGAAAACAAGAAACCCATCAGGAAATACCACAAGCAATGGCTTCAGCAATCCTCCAATTAAAAACTCCATCTTTGTGAGGTTAAGTCAATCATTTAGGGGTGTGTGTGTGTGCGTGTGTACGAAGGTTTTTCATCATTGCCCCTCAATCCCCTATGAGCCTTCTTAGACTTTGTCCTTATCACTCCCACCCCCAGAAAATCTGAACACTAGATAAACTTTATCCATTCACATGCTGAGAGGGGCACCAACTGTTGTTAGATTCAGATTCTCCCCCAAGAGCAAGTCACCCTGTTGGAAAGCACGACATGTACGGATAAAGACCCCACTATTACAAATGAATCGTCTATGCTAGCAGATGGGGAGATGTGGAACACGAAAGGGAAACTAAGACGCTCAGACATCACCCAGCACCACCAAGGAAGAGGCAGGGCAGGTAGCCTGCTACCAAACACCCCAACTCTCCCAGAAGACACTGAGGGGCCTGACCCAGCGCTGGGGCTCTTCACTTCTCACTGTTCCTCCCTCCCGCTCTGCAGGTGCAGATCTTTACCACAAAACTAAGCATCTGTGAGTGAGACAGATCACTAACACAAGCCACAGGTGGGCAGACACAACAGGAGCACATGCCATTCAAGAGAAGAACTCACATACCAAACTTAATACTGTGACCTTATCCACGCACAAGGTTTATCTTCCAGAACCGTGCTGTCCCATGTGGAAACCACTGGTGACAAGCAGCTAAAAGTTCATGGAAATTAAAAGTTCGGTTCCTCACCTGCGCTAACTGCATTTCAGGTGCTCGGTACCATGTGGGGACAGCTCAGAAACACATTTCCATCACTGTAGAAAGTTCTATGAACAGCGTTGTTCTGGACCCTCTCCAGATCTGTATATTGTGGCTAATGATATTCCATTTGCTGTAGGTGTGAAATAATCAGGGCTATTACAACATCGGGTCTGTACTGATGTCTTCTCTGTAACACAAGTATCTACAGGGCATCCCCATTCCACTCCCACGCTTAGCGTTGGCAGAAACCTGAACTTCTGGAAAATCAGAAGGAAATCAGATCCCTAGGCCCCTTCTCCTACAATTTTTTTTTTTAAATCCCTTTTACATTCAGGATAATCACCACAGTTGCAGTAAACAAACATCCACAGGTCATTTGGCAACAGGGAAGGAAGACGACTCAGGTCCTTGACTCAAACCCACCCATGGCTTCCAGCCCCCTCAGCGACAGTCCTGGCTCAGGTGCCGGCTCTTTCCTCCGCCCCCCCTCCCTCCTTTCACCTTCTCAAAGAGCTTCCCTGCCTTTTCTTGACATCGAGACCACCCCCGCCAGCACATCGTGGGGCTCACTGCCCTTCCCTGCCCCAGACCCACGGTTCCCAAATACTGCCCAGGAACACTGTCCACAAGCACTGGCTCGTGCCTCCGGCTGCAACATCACAACATTCTGCAGCCAGGGTCTGGCCTCCTTTCTCGAGCAAGAGTGGCTCTTCGTGAGCAGATTCCAAGTTCCCATATCAACTTCTCTTAAAGGGAAAGCCTTGGTTCATGGTCCCACACCCAGAGCCCCTGCATCCTGGTGGACTGAATCAGGTCAAGTACTGATGGACGTTCACTTCAAGGAAAGCCCCTCATCTCCCGGGGCAAAAACTCTCACAAGAACAGTGTGGACCAACAGAAAGTATGAGCTCAACATCCACACAGTAGCACCTATGAAGGGAATCAGAACTGCTGCTGAGCACCTGCTGCACCACTTTCAAATTTTTCTAAAACATTCCTGGTGTTAAAGTTCAGTCTCAACTGATAAGGAGCATCTTCTGGGAAAATTCATGCATGTCTGTTTTCTGTGGGCTGCAGAGAAAAGTTAGTGTTTATATTCCTTACCTAGCACAATACTCAGCAAAAATATATGAACAGACGCAAGATCCTGGTGACTGTCCAGACATTTGTCCACTCCTCCATCCTATGAAAGGGTCAAGTATAAATGTACAACCACTGATTAACTGTCAGAAGCAGAATTAACCCCAAAGTTCTCTCAATGAGCAGTCTTCTTCAGTCCCAGGTTTGAGGTTCACCACACGAGACCACCTGACTGAAGTGCCCCTTCATCCAGACATAACGACGACACATGGGAAGACCCACCCTATTTGTGCCTCCAGGAAGGGAGGACCCTCCAGATCCCTCACAGATGTGCCACAGCTGCTTCTATCCGAGAACAGCCACACATGGGAATTAGGGGGAAGGTCCCTTCATCTCTTCAGAGAACGAACGACTGCTTCTTCTGCAGCTTTGGGAAGGTGCACTAGTCTCAGTGACCTGGGTTCAGGTGTGCAATCTAATGACAGTTGCTATGGTGACACACATTCTCTGTTGTGGCTGATGGAGGCTGTCAATGGCAGTTCTATAATTTCTGAGATCTCCTCTCCAGACTTTCTATTCAGTATTTAGAAATAAAGTATCATAAAGTTCTAGTAAAAAAAAAAAATTCTACAATCTGTCACATCGAGATAAAATTTAGCTGGAATTTAATAGGGTCTATGCAGAGGAACAGATGGGACTATTTTAGGAACAGTGCTTGCTGGCTTTTTGGAAACATAGTAAAGTCCCTGCCAAGTAAAAGGATGGTTTATGCTTTTGCTTTGGAAACAGTTTGGAAGCCTTTCCTTATTATTCTGATATATTAAGTATGTACATATTCTGTATTCAAAAATAAGTAATTACATTTGTTCTACTTCATTCCTTAAATCCAACTTTGAGAGAGGTGACCCAATGTCCTGAATCAGCCTGGCTCCAGCTGCTCTGTGAGGTGATAAAGGTGACAGGGGCTGTTGTGCAGAAGCCTCCACAGATCTGGCCTTTGTTCTACAGCTGCCATATGTGTTGCTGTCACAGAGCAAGGAAGCCCAAATTTGCTATTTTATGGGTGAGGTTCAGAGGACATTACATTTTGCCTCCAACCCAGAGCTAGGAACCATTTGCAAGAGAGGGCTTCGTGCTATTGAAAGTCCTTTCCACCAAGTTCCTTGTTCCCAATCCCTGGATCCAGGGGTACACGGGCCTGGCCAGGGGTCTCCCTCCACATGATGCCCAGGCTATGAAAGGCCCTCTGAGGGGCAAGCAGTGCCTTTCTTCTCCCTTCCATCCTGCTCCTGGTTCCTTGCGGGAGCCGAGTGGTGCCAGCTGGACACACAGTCAGTTCACATGTGGCCCCCCTCCCCCACGCAGAAGAGTCCACAAAGCAACGCGCTACATGTTCATGACAGGGGCCTGATGTGCATGGATCTGCAGACACTTAACAATGCAGGTGCTCTGTTCATTTAGTGAACCCAAACTACAAACCACTCACTGTAGTTGTTCAATTCTTTACCCACCCTGTGTGAAAGCCAAGTTTACCCAGAGGACTGCAGAAGTTTGAGTTCAAAGTTTCAAGTATGGCATGATGCATTCAGAATTCACATAAAATTTCAAGTCACTACGTGTATTTTTCATTCGTCCGTTCATTCACTGAACAGGTGTCTCGAGTATGTGCACTGAATGCTGTGGAATTGGAGTAAGATTTAGTCCATACCTTCAAGAAATAGATAGCATGCACACAAAATTATATATACACACACACTTGTAACTATAATACAATGCAGAACCAAAGAGAACCTTAAAAGGGTCGCTTACGAAGAGCTCCAGGAAGAAGAGGAAGCGGTCATTTCCATCCATAGCAGATGAGCACTGTTTCTTGGAGTAAGTAACATCTACAGTGAGGCCTGCTTTTTGCTGTTTAAATTTTGGTCTGATCAGATATTGAATTACCTCATTCTAATGTCATCTATATAAAATGCATCATTGTTAGGGAAGACTGTAAGTTATCACTAAATAATGTACATACTTCGTGCCACCTCAACGTGACATGCCAGGGGCTCAGGGGAGCAGGGACGTGCGTTTCCCTCACCATTGCCCTGCGCTCTTGAGAAACAGGAGGGCATGAGCCCCTGTGCGTCCTTCCCCTTCCTGCTCCCCACAGCCAGGCAAGGGAAGAGAGGATGTGTCGTTAGAAATGATGCCAGAGCCAGGGTTCCCAGGGCACAGGCCGGACTCTTTCCACCCCATGAAGGGAACAAAAGCTTTGAGGAAAGACCACCGTGGACTGGCAGTGGGTAGACAGTCTTTCCTGGAAGAGCGTGACAAAAGCAGGAACCGAGAGCAAACCATCTGGTGATTCCTGAAAACTGGGCACAGTGGGATGACATGAGAGCCCCAGAAGAGATGCCACCCTGGAGGGCTGGAGCACCCACGGGAGGTAGCAACTCCATCCCTTCCTAACTGGACAACTACTTCAGGCCTTAAAACCAGGACACAACGTACTGGCAGAGTTGTGTTAGGAAAGTGCTGGCATTGTACCTGGACACCTCACCCCATGACGGTGACTGGGAATGACATCCACACACAGACATTCTCTTGCTGTCACACAGGCATGGCGGCCCTTCTTATGCATTAAAGACGCTTGTTCTGGGCTTCCCACTTAAATGTGGAGATCAAGGTATAGAAATGTCACAAAGAGACTGTAGACAAATACCTCCAGGATCATATTTAATATATTTATCCCGGGAGTTTTTTTTTGCATATTTTTCAAAAATAATGTGAACTGCAATCAACTAATGCAAATCCAACAAAGAAAATAAGGATAAATAAATGTAAAAATGCATGCCTACTAGAAGCAAACCATGGCCTCTTTCCCCACATGATACCCAAATTTCAGTTTAGTTTCCATCAATATTTCACTGCTGCTCCTGCCGCTCTCATTAGCCATGTGACGGGCTGCTCTCTCTTCCCTCCCCTGTGATGCATCCATCTGCTCCTCAAAGCTCCTTTTCTGTGGTCTCTCAGGTGTGAACAGTATCGTTATTTCCCCAGTTATGTTTGTTTCCCTGGGTAAGGACATGTGTGTGTCAAAAATCAAATAACAGAATGAATACTGTTAGAAGTGAGGAGGAGGAGGAAATGCTGGACAGAGAGCTCGTCAGCCACCAGATCCTCTCTGGACATGCCCACAGCAGGTAGCTCTACAACCCCAGTGCTGGAGAAACGATGTCGGCAGGCAGCACTGATCCCATCCAGGAAAAAGAAGGTGTTTCAACAACGAATAACTGATTTAAGTCAGCCTTCAGTTAACAAAAACTTAATCCCACCCCAAGCAAGAGTTACGAAGCAGAATTCACAGCCGCGTAACCTGTAAGAGGAATATCATGAACGAATTTCTTTAAATAACTAAAAAGGCACTTTTAGAAACAGGACAGGCATCTAGACTTGTGGGGTCTGCAGATGGGCGGTACCTACACTGACCCTGGGACTGGGCAGCTCGGCACCCACCGGCCCACAGATCTCAATTCTGGAAGGTCCACCTGTGATGCCTGCTCCCCCACCAAAGGGCCTGCCCTGCCGGCAAACCATCAAAATGCTTGAAGTTTGGGGGGATTTTCTCCCTGTGCTTTCTCCTTGTACAGAAGGACAGTCACTTGATCACAGGACGAAAGTAAATGGATCGGGCCTGATTTCCTTTTCCAAAACTGAGTGTTCACAACTCACTTTCATGTGCCCTAATTGGTGAGTACAAATAGATTGTGAGATTTTACAGTGCTTTCCAGGCCTCAAAGATAACGCGGCTGTACTGTAATTTACCGCAATCGATCCCTTCTCCTGTTTTAAGGATGGCCATTGTGTTTGCCCATTTTTCAAAAAACCATCCTCTGAATTCTCAGTAAAACAGCGTCCACAGAGGGCTACGAGCAGAACTTTCAGGTACGCTAAGATAAATGTTAAGGAACTTGGCTTATCTGAAGACACCCAGCTTTTAAAAAGTGAGATAGTCTCCTACAATTGTGCTTTCGTTTCTGCCTTAGACCTCTGTTCTATCCTAGGATTTCCCCCTGTGCTCCTTGTGCTCTGACCTTAAAAACAGTCCATGAATCTCTGCCCTCTCAGCCGCAGCCCAGCTGGGAGAGACTCTCTCCGTACTTACACTGGCAAATAGAAGAAGCTCAGAGGGATGAGAACGAAGACAGAGTGAGGAGCAATCTTATTTTGTGCTCAACAGCGACTAACCGGAAGGACTCCGGATTTCAACAGTCTCGCAGTGGACTCCCATGTGACAAGTGCCTCACTCCTCCTCATAAAGCCCTGTGAGGTAGGTACCATTAGTGATCCGTTGCACGACAGGACACTGAGGCCCAGAAAGGTAAACGACCGGCCAGACGGCACACAGCATGCAGGGGGCAGAGCTGAGGTCTGCATCCAGGCACTCCTCACTGCTCTCCAATCAGCGCAATGACATGGCTTTCTAACAAAAAAGAAAATGGATTTTGAGCATGAGGTATTTTATATGTTAATTTTTAGTTAACTTGCCTTGCAGGAACTTTGCCTAAAGAAGGACTAAGACAGTAAAGTGTGGGGAATCTGTGTCACGTGCTAAATGGTGAAGAGAGTCTCCATTTGTCTGGCAGAAGGAAGGTCGGAGAGATGTGATGACTGGCTCTGATGATGAAGAGCGTCGAGGGAAGAAAGCACAGAACTGCTCTGAGCTGGTGGAGAAGGCAGAGAGGCTCCAGGGAGTCAGGGTGAGGCGGTGCCCACTGCAGAGCTCTGTGAGAACACGAGTCTCACAAGAAGTGGGAGGAACACTGTCACCCAGCATATCCCTGCTCGGCTGAAGGCTTGCTGTCTCTTCCAACCCCTAGATTCTAACATTCAACTCAGAGGGAGGCCAAGAATGGCAACACCCAGGGGCCTGGAGGCGGTACCTTATTCATCTCTGTAGCCCCAGGATCAGCAGAGTATCTGACACAATATTAGGTCCACAGTAAAAACATGTGTCAGAAAGAAAAAAAAGCACACTGCTGTTACTATAATTGTTTGAAGAGGCTCTTTAATAAAACAGGTCATGTTCTGGACACCTGTGAATCACTGCTGAGGTCAAAACTCTCATTTTTACACACAAGAAATCCAGACCAGGCTATGTGCCTGTGTGCCCAGGTCACAGCCCAGGGAAAGGAACTGGTACCAGCTCCCGCCCGCACCCCAGCCGCTGCCGAGAATCACGTCTTCGGAAATGATCCAGGCAAACAACGACTGAATGGCTGACACTTCCTACCACTCGGGCACTTCCACACGGTTTCACTGTGCAGCGGAGCAGAATGACTCGGAGCAGAGGCTTCTCCTCCAGGACAAGTCCTCCACGACGCTGTGAGGGAGTGGGGGTGCAGCCTGGCCTCCCCACCCCAAGCCGTGGGCACCACGGGGCCGTGTGAATGACGTACTCCACAACTGAGACCAACTCGGCCAAGGACACCACTCAGCCCTCCTGCCCCACGGGCCCTGGCCACTGTCACTGCCCCCACCTGTCCAGGGCGTGGCCTGAGGCAGAATGACAGGGACACACAGGCACGCGTGAGGGTCCTCGAACTGTGAACGTCATCAGCCCTCGGGGAGCTTCCTCAGAAACCCAGCAAAGAGAAGGAGGTGCTCACCCGACTCCAGACTCCAGCTGCCGAGAGCAGAGGGTCAGCTGCCACCCAAGGTTGGCAAGGTAAGAGCCTCCCAGTTTCCTGCACAGAATAAAACTAGGCAAGTCCACCCAGAGAGATGCCAGGAAACAGGACGGCGGCGGACAAGCTGCTCTCCACTCTGTTCCCTCCATTTTCTATCCTTTTATCTCCCAAATCCTCCTCAGGATACTGTCATAGGTCTGACCTGAGAACAATTTTCTTCAAATGCAACATTCTCGTTATTTTCACCATTTCAGTCACCATGCCTTCCCCAGAGCTCATTTCAAAGCATTTTTCTCAATTGGGTACAACAAACATACTTACCGTCCTAATAATGTTTTTCATTAAGATTCTGGAATGTTTTGTGCCTAAAACTAGTAAATTAAGCTACTGCTTACAGCTGATGCCCCCCTAACAAGCTTGGAGGGAGGGCAACGCTGAGAGTACCTCTAGCACTGGAATCAATAACCAAACGTACCTTAGAGTCTTTGGGGTGTAACAGGCCCCTCGGGAGGCCCCTCTCCCTCTAACCTGCTCCTGGAAATCAATCCACATGAGGGGCACCCGGGGCCCGGGGATATCCCTGCACCACAGCCTGGTGGGCGGCTTCAGAAAGAACTCACCACTGAGCACATTCGCCATTGAACCCAAGTGCTTGTTTCTTCTTAAGGCTGGTGTCAGACGCCTCTGCCTCATGCCTACTTCTAGCAAACCCATTTACCATCTTTAACTCCCCTTCTAAAAACGGATTTTTTCATTCTTTTTATGAGCCTGTTCCACATTCTTTCTCATTCTTATTTTTTCTGTTTCACTTGTTTTAATAACCAACCATTTTTATCAGAGATGTAAAGTAATTAAAGAAACATAAAGGTAAGATGCCAACAAGTTGCGGTCACTTTCACGCTCCCCACCCCTCCTCCTAGAAACCGTCAATTGTCAACTCTCCTTGCCACCCTCACACGACTGGAACACACTCAGGAGCAGGGCGACAAGGAAAACGGGAGACTCCGGAAGGAAACAGCACTTCAACTTTCCAGTCAGCACCCCCATGCCCAGCCCGACCCACTCTGTACTCGTGACTAAGTCTCAGGTTCTGTCCCCGTCCCTTCCGCTTCTCTCCCCCAGCTCAAGCCCCATCCATGTCCTCACCCCAGCCCAGACCCTCCCTGAGAAGAAGGTCCCTATAACCAACCAGCCACTGCACATCTCCATGGGAAATCTCCAGGAACTCGCACACTCAGCCTGCCCAAGCTGATGTCAACCTCGTACTCCACAAAACCAGCTCAGAAATGACACCACCATCCAGCTGGTGCCCAAAGCACACCTGGGAGTCTCCCCAACTCCCTGCTGTCCCTCTATCAGGTAAGTGGACAAATCTGCCCAACCCACGGCCCTCCTCTCTCTCTGACCTGCCCGCTCCATGAGCAATCCCATGGCTGCAACTCCCCTTCAAGACATCCTGGCTCTTGCCATGTCACTGGGACAGTTGCTAAACAATCCCCCACTCCCACTTTATTAAAAACCATCTTTTGGGGGGCTTCCCTGGCGGTCCAGTGGTTAAGACTTCACCTTCCAACGCAGGGGTTGCAGGTTCGATCCCTGGTCAGGCAGCTAAGATCCCACATGCCTCAAGGCCAAAAAAACAAAACATAAAACAGAAGCAACACTGTAACAAATTCAATAAAGACTTTAAAAATGGTCCACATCAGGGGGCTTCCCTGGTGGCGCGGTGGTTGGGAGTCTGCCTGCCGATGCAGGCGACGCGGGTTTGTGCCCCGGTCCAGGAGGATCCCACGTGCTGCGGAGCGGCTGGGCCCGTGAGTCATGGCCGCTGAGCCTGCGCGACCGGAACCTGTGCTCCGCAACAGGAGAGGCCACAGCGGTGAGGGGCCCGCGTACCAAAAAAAAAAAAAAAAAAAAAATGGTCCACATCAAAAAAATCTCTAAAAAAAATTAAAAAAATAAAAACCATCTTTTTACTGTAACATCAGACAAAATAAAGAAGACCACCTAAAACAAATGTATGCCTTAATGAATTACTTTAAGGTGAACCTTTTAACCACCACCAAGTCAAGAAACAAAACTCTGTGACCCACCCCAGAAGCTCGCCCACGGCCCGTCCCAGTCCTTCCCTGGGAAGGACAGCACCACCCCTTCCCCACAAGTATCCTGATCTGATTTTTACAATTAGCACCCAAACGCATGTCCACTTTTCCTCTGTCACTCTCCATATTGCAGCCAGATTGTATCAATTGCCTATTTAAAAATCCTTTCGAGGCTCCATTTTTTTTTTTTTTTTTTTTTTTGCGGTACGCAGGCCTCACTGTTGTGGCCTCTCCCGTTGCGGAGGAGCACAGGCTCCGGACGCGCAGGCCCAGCGGCCATGGCTCACGGGCCCAGCCACTCCGCGGCATGTGGGATCTTCCCGGACCGGGGCACGAACCTGTGTCCCCTGCATCAGCAGGCGGACTCTCAACCACTGCGCCACCAGGGAAGCCCGAGGCTCCATTTTAAGATAATGTCCAAAATCCTACATGGCATGGGAGCCAGCTCCAAGAAAGCCTCATGACCCCACCCCCTGGTGCTGACGCTCTTGCACAGTCCCTCGCACACTGTGCCAGGGCTGCTTGGTGTGACCAGTTCTCTCACATCTCAGCTCTGGAGAAGCTGGCTGCCATGCGGTTGGGGAAGGGCCAGGTACGAGGCCCTGAGGCCTCTCACAACAGCCATGTGAGGGCACCATCCTGGAAGCAGAATCTCCAGGCCCAGTCAAGCCTTCAAATGAGTGCAGCCTGGCCATAATCTTGACCACAACGAGAGGACCATAGACAGAACCACCCCGCAAAGCTGACCTGAGCCCATGACCCACAGAAACTGTATAATAATGAATGTTGGTTGCTTGGGGACAATCTGAAACACAGCCACAAGTAACTGATATACACAGGTACCAGGCCCTGTGTGATGGGCCTCTACCCACCTTCCTGGTCTTATCCAGAGTCACCCTTTGGGCTTCCTACAAACTAGCAACACTGTACTCCTCTCACTACCTCAAAGGTTGCCAGGGGTTTTTTTTTTACAGAATATTTTAAAGCATGAGAAAATGTTCACAACATAATGTTATGTGAAAAAAAGTGTGCAAAGTACATCATATGATCCAACATGGGTAGGTACTCACAGGAGCACACGCACGTGTGTGCACGAATTCTCCAAACTCTATTATATTTGGGTGCCCACTCTACCAAGACTGGGTTGGGTCCCCCCTGCACGCCGCACACATGCCAGCCCTCCACCTGCCTCTTGGCACACTGGCTGCTCCCAGAGCAGAGGCTGTGCCTTCTCTCCACATTTCCAGCAACCAGCAGAGACTGGCAATAAATATTTATTAAACCAAAGACTTGCCCATGGACAAATCTGAAGAATTGTTGTTAAACAGGATTCTGCAGTTTTTACCAGAGATCATACTATCGTTTCCTGTGTACATCCTGTGGTACTTCTAAACGTTTCGTAGGAGTGTCGCCAAGAATACCAATGGGCTCAGGCCAAGACACTTGCAACTACTGGAGCTCTGACGGAAAGCTCCAGACTCAGACTATGCAGAGAGTAATTAACAGCGATTTTGTTTTGACACTTGCCTTTTGTACTTAGATTAAAATGAAAAACAAGATGCAAAAGTAGTCCACGTAAAATTCCCTGTATTTCTGTAGTAACTGGGCTCTTTCCCTCTGGTTTCCCAGCCAAGTGTTAAAGAGGGCCAGAGTAGTGGGAAGGAGACTGAGAGAGACAGAGTGATGGAGAGGGAGAGATGGAGAGGGAGAGACAGACGGGGGAGAGAAAGAGAAAGAGAGATGAAGAGAGACAGCGAGGGAGAGAGTCGAGGAGTTGGGGGGGGCGGGGGGGGGGAGACATGAAAATGAAGAGACAGAGGGAGAGAGAAAGAGAGACAGGGGAGAGAGGCAGAAGCCTGAGGCGGGGGAGTGCAAGTGTTGCCTAGTGACACTGAGATGTCTCCACTCCACTGTGGTAATGCAGAGCCGGCATCGTCGCCAGCACAGCTGGATTATATGCCAGGACTGAAGTAATAAAAGTGCTTAAAGAGAGGAGCACTTCAGCCTAGTATTTTTTTTAGATTAAGGTAGTTCCTGGTTTGCTCCTGTCCTAATACAATTTTCTATAAATTGTAAAGATAATGCATGTTGTTGTGAGACACACAGTTACCAAAATATTAAATATAATAAAAACTAGATCACTTGAGAACTTGGTGCCAGATGCTGTGGCTCCCTAACAACAGCCCTTCCAGGTAGGAAAATCTTCCCTCATTTTCTCAATCAAAAAACAGGTTCAAAGAAAATTCCCAGCGTACACAGCCAACACAAAACCCTGCAACTTCCTTATTCTTACCTGAAATGAGAAGACCTGAGTCATTTGCATAAGTAATTTAACCAGTTATACTTCGCAGAATTCTAAATATTCACCCCCAAATCTCAAAGTCTGTACCATTCAGAAATATGTAAAGGAAGATATAATTATGTATTCATAAACTACCATATTACAGTACTGATTTGCATGACTTTGTATTACACTTGGTCTATCTATCTTTAATTTCAAAGAGCTGAACCACCACAGTCTTCCTAGCAATAGAAAATCCAGGGAGGCTTTAGGCCCCTCTACACAGGGCCATATGGCCGTGGGCAGGCTGTGGAGGAGGGTGGGAGACGGGGCAACTGGAGTCCAGATTTGGCCCCTGAAGCAAACGTGTCAGTAGGACATGGGTGACGATGAGATGGATAACGGTAAGCCCACTGCAATCTGTCAACATTTAGGTGGAAGAGCTTCATCAAGTGGTAGCACAGGGGAGCTGCAAAACAGACAAAAGAATCTTCTCTGTTGTGTCTTGAAGCTACACACCTTCGTTACTGACCTCAGCACAGCCAGAACCTTCTCTATTCTGAATGCAAAGAGCACCTCTGTCTGCACCCACTCATGGGGCCCGACCAAGGGCATTTCCCACCCCAACCAGAAAGAGACTCGGTCAGGTACAAAACACTGACCTGAACATGCCTGAAAGTTGGGACTGCTGGCATGTTCTAACCAGCTTAAAGTAAGATTAAAAATTATAATGAATGTCAGCATGTAAATTAAACCATTTGTCTCTGCTCGATGAATGACAATGGGAAATGACAAATGCTACTTTAATGAAATGTGGTTTTCACAGGAATCTCATTCTCCAGCTATTTATAAAATTAGAGTAAACTATTACTGTTTTGTGAAATGACCCTTCATGCAAAGATTCTGCTTGGTACTGCTTTTTATTTACACTTAATTCCAACAAGTTCTCAGTGTTTGGTATGGCTTTTTAAGAAAACATTTGTTTTGAGTGTTTACTCTAGATATCCTTTGCAGAGGGTTTATAAGGCAGTTTTTTTTCCCTATGAAGCAGTTTTGTCCACCTTCCATCATTTACATCATTCCAAAAGTGAGTATTCTTCCTTTTAGATACACTCAAACACGTAACACACACACAGACACACATGTGCATTTAAAAGTCCTCAATCCATAATTTGGTTACCTACAAGCCAGCAGAAATAGGGCAGCCTAAATACAAATAAAGCCTGAGCTCACACAAAGACTTCTGGAAAACAACAATTTTTTCTTTACTTAAAAATGTCTATGTCATTCATTTGCTTGTAAATATTTATCAGATGACCCCACAAATCCAGCACTGTTTATAGGATAGAGGCCAGCTCTCAGGGAGTCACTGTTCTGGTGGAAGAAAGGAGCCAGGAAGGAGGAGGAAGTAGTAAAAAACAATAAAAGAGCAATACTGATTACTGCTAGGGTTAAGGGGGTGGTGCCCTGGAGTTACTACTTCAGATTAAGTCCTCAAGACAACTCTTGAGTTAGTGAAATTTAAAGACAAACGCCCAGAGATTCAGATAAGGGGCAGAGGCAGGAACAAGCCTGGTTGGGCCAAGGGGCCAGGGTATGGCCATCGTCTGTCAGACTGTCATGGTTAAGGAAAAGTCGCTCTTCCTCAATGTGAATCTGATACCTTAAGGTGTGTCCCTGATATGGGTAAGCATAAGTTAACATTTCAGGAATCCACAATTTGTCAGATAGTTATCTGTACGGCATGAAGACTGTTAAGTCTTTCCCAGCTTTGAAACTCTGGGATTATTCCTCTACCAACAAATGGTCACTCTACAGAAAGCATTTCAGCACAAAGAATTCCACTGGAATGCGAAGGTGGGGCCCTAACTTTACCTGTTTCTGGTAAATATTATTTTTCTAAGTTAACTGAGGCAACAATGGAACAAGATAATGACAAATGTCAGTGAGTCCACTTGGCCAGTTTAACAGTTTAGGCACGCTCCCCCGCCAAGGCTGTCTCATTAATGATGTAAAGGGAAGAATCCAGAGGAAGGAGCAGAACCCCAGCTCTGCCAGGAGCCTTCACTGTGACCCTGAAGAAGTCACTTACGTCTTTCTTCAATTTCTTCCCTGGTAAGAAGGAGAGTGAAGTAGTGGCAAAAGACCTGAGATTTCCAACAGAGTCTGAAAGAGACTTTCAAGATTTTGAAAGTTTAATAGGAATTATATATTTGCATCTACGAGATCACACAAACTAATTAAGAGTGAAATTTTTCCTCTTCTCTAGAGTTATAATCAACCGGGTGTGAGAGCACTGGCCATATTTTATGCTGATCAGAAGTTCTGAGGCAATGATGTATCTTAGAGGAATGATTTTAATAATGAAGGAAGAGCCTGGGCACTTGGTCCTGGACCACCAGACGCTGGAAACGATGTGTGACTGGGAAAACAGCCTGGCCTAGAATGTCTGGTCTTTACGGGGGAACTTCAGAGGGAAGAGCCAGAAAAGGGCCACAGTAAACCCAGCTCAAGTACTGTGCTTCTTACATAAAGATAATCAGCCTTGAAGGGCAGCAGAACACACCACCCCAAAACAAGACTGCAGGAGTTCAGGACATGCCACGCCAAAATGTGCCACTTTGGTGTACTGACTATCTCGAGCTGAAGGCACCTGAATGGCAGCAGAGGCAGGGAGAGCTTCCTCTGAACCCCCCCATCTGCCTGAACACAGAGCCTCCACAGGAATTCAGGGGTCACAGGTCCCCTCTCCAGGAGCTTCACCAACAGGAAGACTGACTCTTGTCACAGGAGAGGAGCCTAGAAGTGGACCCCACCCCCAGACAGACCCTGTCACCAACGGCCATCCTCCCATCCGCCCTCTAAGGGCCACTCATCTTCCCTAAAAATCCTTCCCCTCTCCTAAGAGCTACCTTCCACTTCTCCTTCACCTGTTAGGATTGTTTTCATGTCTGAATTCTAAGCCACCTCAGGAATTACTTATTTCCCCTGGGCATCTCCCATGTGCACATGAGATATGTGTGTTAATAAACTTAGGTTTTTCTCTTGTTAATCTGTCTTTTATTATGGGAGCCTCAGTTAAGAACTCAGAAGGGTAGAGGGAAAATTACTTTTTCTCCCCTATAGCATCAGCCACAGACTTTTTTTTTAATTCAGGAAGGAACATATTAGCCCAAAACAAGTGTCACTATCCCACAGCCCCACATCCCCAGAGCCTCTGACACGGCCAGGTTAACTGGCACCCTTCACAGTAACAACAGCAAATCCTATAGTAGGACAGTTCCAGCAGCAGCCCAAAAGCCAAGATTCCTCTTTGTCCTTTGGGGAAAGTTCCGGCATGGGAAAGCCTCTATCCAAGATGAGCTCACGACTCTGCCCACGAAGAGACTCATGGTGGCCCTCCTGCCTCGGTACCTGCACCTTCTAGTCCCCGCATCCTTCTGTCCCCACACCCTCTGGTATGTTAAGCCCAACCTTACGGGATCCCCTCACAACCCGCAGAAGGCAGCAGAGGAGCAGGTGTGGCTACAATCCCTGCAGGAGTTGGGACCTGGGTGTGCCACATGGAAGCCTGGCCACACCAGAGGAAACAGCTACTCATCTGACATTAGTCTGTTAACCAGAGACACAAAAAACCTGAGACTCTTATCTCTGCCCTTGACTAAGTTCCCCTCCCTGTTCTCAGTCCCAGTTCACTCAGTGCCCCTGTCTCTGCTGTGCCTACGGCTTCTGGAATCCAGATAGTTATGATTTTTAGAAGCTGAGAGTTATAAACAAAAAGAGGCACGCGAAGCAAGTGGTTACACACACCTACAGCATGCATGGCACAGGCAGGGCTTCTTTGAGACTAACGTCTGTGGGGAAACAACACACATGCACAAAGGAAGGGTATTCTCTTGGAGGGAATGCCAGGGGACAGAGCAGGAACTCAGGGAAGGGAGTGACAGCTGGAGGACAAAGTTAAGAAGGGTTCAGTGACTGGAACTGGATACAAACAGAAATAAAAAGCCTCGGTGACACGTGATCTTTTCAAGGAGAATACCTACCTCACTGTTAATTAAGAGTCAATCAAGATTTAAGTTCTTGAACCACTTGACATCCCAGCATGCAGGCTTCTCGAATGTCCCACTCCCTGGCAATAAGCCCTCGAATCACTCTTACTGAAGAGGTGCCACTGTTTTCTTGAAACGCTACTGGTTCTCAGGCTGGTTTCACAGTAAACTTTCCCTTTGCTGATAAACTCGATAACTGACACACTTGAACACCCAATGACTGCCAAAATGATCAGCTAATTGAAGAAAATATTAATTACCACACTGGTTACCATCAACAACCACCACCAATCACTTTCTGGTATTTTTTCATATGTGTGTGTCCATTTTCTTGGAGGCAGGAGGGCTCACAGTTGACAGAAGGAGGTAATTATCCTGCTCGACAAAAGTCTCCCCAAACAGGACTGATGATCAGCCTCTGGCCAGGGGGGATTCCAGCTCCCTGAAGAAGACGGGGGACCATGCTTTGGTCTCCACCATCAGCTCTATCTCCTCGATCATGGATCTTGCTGGGCTCCACCTGCTCCCCTTCCCTGCACCACGGCCTGGGAAGCCCCACAGGCAGTAAAGGCACCATCACAGGGCTACCTCACTCGTTTCCCCTCTCAGGTCACAGTCCTTCTTTGGATGCTGATTGTCCATACATTTGGTCTAGTGTTTTCTTTGAGGTGCCAAGGTGAACCTCGTCCCTGTAACTCCACCTTGGTTGGAAGCTGAAGTCCAGGTAACACATTAAGCTACAGCATAGCCTAGAGCCAAGGGTATCAGCTCAGAAGGCAGACAGTTGTGTTAAAACCTGTCACTTCGCTTTGTCATCTTTTGCAAGTGCCCTTTCAGCCTCAGTTTTCTCATCTGTAAAATGGGGGCAATAATAGTATTCGCCTCTTGGGGTTTTTTTTTTTTTTTTTTTTTTTTTTTTGCGCTACACGGGCCTCTCACTGCTGCGGCCTCTCCCGTTGCGGAGCACAGGTTCCGGACACGCAGGCCCAGCGGCCATGGCTCACAGGCCCAGCCTCTCCACAGCATGTGGGATCTTCCCGGACCGGGGCACGAACCCGTGTCCCCTGCATCAGCAGGCGGACTCTCAACCACTGCGCCACCAGGGAAGCCCCCTCTTGGGGTTTTTGTGAGGATGCAGCGGGTCAATACATCTAAGTACTCAGAACAGTGCCTGACATAACAGTATTTGGACCAAACACTGGTGACATCCACCCGTTTTCTTCAGCATTTCACAAGCATATGGGTAAAAACTAGAAAACAACAGATATTTTCCAGCCTGACTTGCTGGAAGACTCAAACAACCAGACAATACAGTCATTCTTTTCCCTTTCTGACCTTCTGCTTTATCATACTCAAGCAAAACCACATCACAGCCCAGCAAGCTCAATATTCTACTGCAAAACCTTGAAAAGCAAAGCCTTTTTAAGGATGAACAGAATAAATAACTTTTTTGGTCCCCTTACCTGCCACAAATTTCCCTTCTTCTATTGAAAGAAGGCACGAAGCTGATGTACCTACAGGTGTAGGACTGTATCATCACTCCCGGGGGGAGCATCAGAGACAGGGAGCCCAAGGACACCCTCACCATGGGCAGCTGAGCCAGCTCAAGCCTGCACTTGTCCCTAGTCAGCGTCAGGGCCCCAAGTGCCCACAGCAGATGGAGTAACGTGTCCTCTGTCAACAGACCAGGTATAAACAGTCATGATCCCATCCTCTGTGCAGAGCAGCACATTCGAGTGTATGCACATCTCCAAGTATGAAAAGAGTGCTGCCCTTCCAAAAGTTTGACCCACTCAAGGAAACAATGTGTCACTTCTAAAATATAAAACAGTACCAATAACACGCAACAAGTCACTATTTGGACTTTCAAATAGTCTACACTTCACTGTGAAGTGAAATTGTCTTCAACTAGAATCAGCCCAGAAGATTTCTTTTCCATCTTAGTTCTAGCTTTTTAAACAATGCATGAAGATTAATCAATTTTTCCAAGTTTAAAAGAAGGCATTTTCCACAGACTACTACCCTGATAACACCTAGAATTTCGAACCTTGGAATTCACACGTGTTAAAGCAATAAGATGTAAAATTGTGCTTTTACCACTTGCTACATGCAAGTTATGTTTCTAACAGCATATCATCAAACGCACTTAAATTTCAAACTCCTGGAGTCATTCCAAATCTAAAAGACAGGAGCACAGTTACACCCGTACTTATATAAACTGACAAGAGCAAAGAGAAGTTAAACACATGAGTTATATACACTGCAACTGGGCACACTGATGTTGAATAGTTTAGGAACAGTAACCGTACTGCTGAATCAGAAAGAAGAAAGAAACCATCCATCAGAAGAATCATTTACAAGAACCGTGTCTCTGACTTCTTGTCATCGTTTTAAATATTTACGTGTTCCTGCATTCTCCTGGGGGGCGGAGGGGCTCTCACTACTGTCCGTGAAGACCTACGTCCTGATGCATTTGGAACTTCTTGATGGAGCAGAGGAGCAGAAATAAAGTCTGTTTCACAACTGGACCACATTTTAAGGGACAAAAAGTTTTTCAATACGTCCTTTTAGGGTGTTTTTGTATTAAAATCCTCAGTCTAAAAAAAATGCAGTAGTTTACATTTTAGCTTAATCTAAAGAGCTTTAACGTAATTTTTGCCAATTTAAAAACTACAGTAATGACTGCCATTTATTAAAAACCTACTCTGTCAGGAATCTTCCAAATACACTTTTCCTTTAATGTATTTACAGTGCAAACGTGTGCATTTTTCTTTAGAAGGCTCACTATTACTTACCTGTTCATTATACACAACTATTATTAGCCAAAAGGAGACACAACCAAACCCTTCACTTCTATGGTTGCCTTTCCCTCCTGTTAAATTCCATTCCAAAATAAAAGGTCCTAACACTCTGGCACTGTTGCTGTTTTCAGAGTTCACTTGGATTTTGAAGCTTACGTGTTCAGAAAGCAAGAGGAAAGCTGGTGTGGAGGGGATGAGACGGCCCATGCCCAGCTGCAGGCATCCATATGAAGGCTCCCAGGCCAGCAGAAGGCAGAGAACGTGAGCCTTTGTGGCAACTCGGATTCAGTGAGGATCTCACCACAAAGTCAACTCCTGAGGGTGACTCAAACAGGAGCGTAGCAGTGGCCTATAACTTTTAATCCTGCATCTGAAGGAACGCCCGTGACACAACAGTTAGTGCTGCCCAAGTCCTTAATGAGAACACGGCTGTCTCTACACCCCTGTGCCCCTTCTCCATCAATGCTCTGTCTCTGAATCAAGACTCAGGTTAGAAAAATCCTATTCCATAAACCATGAAATGACCACCAAGCAAGCTTAGAACTGATGTTCCAGTGGTTGAAATCTCTTTTGATAACTGACCTATTCAGGCAAAGTAACTCTAGGTAAATAGAATTTAACATACACTGGGCTGCACAAAGCCTGAACCTGAGGTTCTTAGCACGGCCTGGGAACATGCACATATTCGCCTATCCCAGACCCACCAAATCAGAAACTCAAACACTGGCCCAAGGACAGTAACCAGGGTTTTAACCAGCCCTCCGGGCAACTGTGATCCTCCCAATAATGCTCACCAAAATAGAGAGACGGTAGATATTACCCGGGTTGCTGTTTTCCTTTGTCAAATGTGCTTCCTATACATCTGAATGTTTCTGGGAAAATTATGTTCAGCTTGGCTACCCCTTGAGCATCAGCATGATACAGAGAAGAGCATTTCTGATCAAGGCTCAGAGCAGGTTCTGGGGCAGCACTGAAGGGTGCCATGGTAATCAGTCACCACCTGAACTTCCAAGTTTACTGAGGACGACATAGTAGTGACAGCACCCTGTAAATAAGTGGAATGACTGTGTGAATGGTCACACCCCAGAGCCACCAGGCAGCCTCTGAGGTGAGGGAAGAGGAAGCATGTGTCTCACAAGCAAAACAGCTCTCTTGCTACCCAGGAGGGGAAGACCACCTGGGGTGGAACAGTCAACAAAGCCGAGGGTCAGGAACCTTTGCACCTTTGGGCAAGGGGGAAGGCAGGGAGAGGAAGGAAAACAACAGAAGACATGTTGAAACTGGTTTCTTTTTGAGGTTTTTTTCCCTAGAACCCGAAACAAAAGTGAGAATTATAATCCACTTGTGAAATCAGAAGTAAAGCTCTAAATTAGGAGGAAAAGTGATTTTTCTACAAGTCTCATAGATTCAAGTGAAAGCAGAAGATAAACCAATTGCACAGGATTAGATTAGAAATTATGTCCCAGTGACATGTGTTTAGGAACAAATAAAGTTTCTTTCTGATCTAGACGACAGTGGTGGATCTACTAGAACGTTTCTGCAGTAAATGTCTCACAGAGCTGTTCTCTAGCGAAGTGACAGAACGAAAACACCCAGGTGCATTCTGTATTTTCTTGGGCCTGTGATGGTGACGGTGTAGCAACAGCATCCACTCCCGAGAGATACCAGCCTTGCAGAAAGGGAAGAGATCTTTAAAAAATTGTGAAGTAAGTTTTAGCATCAAGTTGAGCATTCTTAGCTGAAGTGATGAAGTAATTAAACGGGACTCCCGCTCGTGGTGAAATTAAAGATCAAACTTGTAAGTAAAATTCAGTCAGGAATCTGCAGACAATGGTCCCAGATGGAGACCCAGTGAGCTAAAAGTGATTGCTACATTTTTTTTTTTTTTTTTTTTTTTTTTTTTTTTTAACATCTTTATTGGAGTATAATTGCTTTACAATGGTATGCTAGTTTCAGCTTCACAACAAAATGAATCAGTTATATATATACATATGTTCCCATATCTCTTCCCGCTTGCGTCTCCCTCCCTCCCACCCTCCCTATCCCACCCCTCCAGGCGGTCACAAAGCACCGAGCTGATCTCCCTGTGCTATGCGGCTGCTTCCCACTAGCTATCTACCTTACGTTTGGTAGTGTATATATGTCCATGCCTCTTTATCGCTTTGTCACCGTTTACCCTTCCCCCTCCCCATGGCTCAAGTCCATTCCCTAGTAAGTCTGTGTCTTTATTCCTGTTTCACCCCTAGGTTTTTCATGACATTTTTTTTTTTTTAATTCCATATATATGTGTTAGCATACGGTATTTGTCTCTCTCTTTCTGACTTACTTCACTCTGTATGACAGACTCTAGGTCTATCCACCTCATTACAAATAGCTCAATTTCGTCTCTTTTTATGGCTGAGTAATATTCCATTGTATATGTGCCACATCTTCTTTATCCATTCATCCGATGATGGACACTTAGGTTGTTTCCATCTCTGGGCTATTGTAAATAGAGCTGCAATGAACATTTTGGTACATGACTCTTTTTGAATTATGGTTTTCTCAGGGTATTTGCCCAGTAGTGGGATTGCTGGGTCATATGGTAGTTCTATTTGTAGCTTTTTAAGGAACCTCCATACTGTTCTCCACAGTGGCTGTATCAATTTACATTCCCACCAACAGTGTAAGAGGGTTCCCTTTTCTCCACACCCTCTCCAGCATTTATTGTTTCTAGATTTTTTGATGATGGCCATTCTGACTGGTGTGAGATGATATCTCATTGTAGTGTTGATTTGCATTTCTCTCATGATTAGTGATGTTGAGCATTCTTTCATGTGTTTGTTGGCACTCTGTATATCTTCTTTGGAGAAATGTCTATGTAGGTCTTCTGCCCATTTTTGGATTGGGTTGTTTGTTTTTTTGTTATTAAGCTGCATGAGCTGCTTATAAATTTTGGAGATCAGTCCTTTGTCAGTTGCTTCATTTGCAAATATTTTCTCCCATTCTGAGGGCTGTCTTTTGGTCTTCTTTATGGTTTCCTTTGCTGTGCAAAAGCTTTTAAGTTTCATTAGGTCCCATTTGTTTACTCTTGTTTTTATTTCCATTTCTCTAGGAGGTGGGTCAAAAAGGACCTTGCTGTGATTTATGTCATAGAGTGTTCTGCCTATGTTTTCCTCTAAGAGTTTGATAGTTTCTGGCCTTACATTTAGGTCTTTAATCCATTTTGAGCTTATTTTTGTGTATGGTGTTAGGGAGTGATCTAATTTCATACTTTTACATGTAGCTGTCCAGTTTTCCCAGCACCACTTATTGAATAGGCTGTCCTTTCTCCACTGTACATTTCTGCCTCCTTTGTCAAAGATAAGGTGACCATATGTGCGTGGGTTTATCTCTGGGCTTTCTATCCTGTTCCATTGATCTATCTTTCTGTTTTTGTGCCAGTACCATACCGTCTTGATAAATGTAGCTTTGTAGTATAGTCTGAAGTCTGGGAGCCTGATTCCTCCAGTTCCTTCTTTCGTTCTCAAGATTGCTTTGGCTATTCGGGGTCTTTTGTGTTTCCATACAAATTGCAAAATTTTTTGTTCTAGTTCTGTGAAAAATGCCAGTGGTAGTTTGATAGGGATTGCATTGAATCTATAGATTGCTTTCGGTAGTAGAGTCATTTTCACAATGTTGATTCTTCCAATCCAAGAACATGGTATATCTCTCCATCTATTTGTATCATCTTTAATTTCTTTCATCAGTGTCTTATAATTTTCTGCATACAGATCTTTTGTCTCCTTAGGTAGGTTTATTCCTAGATATTTTATTCTTTTTGTTGCAATGGTAAATGGGAGTGTTTTCTTGATTTCACTTTCAGATTTTTCATCATTAGTATATAGGAATGCCAGAGATTTCTGTGCATTAATTTTGTATCCTGCCACTTTACCAAATTCATTGATTAGCTCTAGTAGTTTTCTGGTAGCATCTTTAGGGTTCTCTATGTATAGGATCATGTCATCTGCAAACAGTGACAGCTTTACTTCTTCTTTTCTGATTTGGATTCCTTTTATTTCCTTTTCTTCTCTGATTGCTGTGGCTAAAACTTCCAAAACTATGTTGAATAAGAGTGGTGAGAGTGGGCAACCTTGTCTTGTTCCTGACCTTAGTGGAAATGCTTTCAGTTTTTCACCATTGAGGATGATGTTTGCTGTGGGCTTGTCATATATGGCCTTTATTATGTTGAGGAAAGTTCCCTCTATGCCTACTTTCTGCAGGGTTTTTATCATAAATGGGTGTTGAATTTTGTCAAAAGCTTTCTCTGCATCTATTGAGATGATCATATGGTTTTTCTCCTTCAGTTTGTTAATATGGTTTATCACATTGATAGATTTGCGTATATTGAAGAATCCTTGCATTCCTGGAATAAACCCCACTTGATCATGGTGTATGATCCTTTTAATGTGCTGTTGGATTCTGTTTGCTAGTATTTTGTTGAGGATTTTTGCATCTATGTTCATCAGTGATATTGGCCTGTAGTTTTCTTTGTGACATCCTTGTCTGGTTTTGGTATCAAGGTGATGGTGGCCTCATAGAATGAGTTTGGGAGTGTTTCTTCCAGTGAAATTTTTTGGAAGAGTTTGAGAAGGATAGGTGTTAGCTCTTCTCTAAATGTTTCATAGAATTCGCCTGTGAAGCCATCTGGTCCTGGGCTTTTCTTTGTTGGAAGATTTTTAATCACAGTTTCAATTTCAGTGCTTGTGATTGGTCTGTTCATATTTTCTATTTCTTCCTGATTCAGTCTTGGCAGGTTGTGCATTTCTAAGAATTTGTCCATTTCTTCCAGATTGTCCATTTTATTGGCATAGAGTTGCTTGTAGTAATCGCTCATGATCTCTTTTATTTCTGCAGTGTCAGTTGTTACCTCTCCTTTTTCATCTCTAATTCTATTGATTTGAGTCTTCTCCCTTTTTTTCTTGATGAGTCTGGCTAGTGGTTTATCAATTTTGTTTATCTTCTCAAAGAACCAGCTTTTAGTTTTATTGATCTTTGCTATTGTTTCCTTCATTTCTTTTTCATTTATTTCTGATCTGATTTTTATGATTTCTTTCCTTCTGCTAGCTTTGGGGTTTTTTTGTTCTTCTTTCTCTAATTGCTTGAGGTGCAAGGTTAGGTTGTTTATTCGAGATGTTTCCTGCTTCTTAAGGTGGGCTTGTATTGCTATAAACTTCCCCCTTAGAACTGCTTTTGCTGCATCCCACAGGTTTTGGGTCATTGTGTCTCCATTGTCATTTGTCTCTAGGTATTTTTTGATTTCCTCTTTGATTTCTTCAGTGATCACTTCATTATTAAGTAGTGTATTGTTTAGCCTCCATGTGTTTGTATTTTTTACAGATCTTTTCCTGTAATTGATATCTAGTCTCATGGCGTTGTGGTCAGAAAAGATACTTGATACAATTTCAATTTTCTTAAATTTACCAAGGCTTGATTTGTGACCCAAGATATGATCTATCCTGGAGAATGTTCCATGAGCACTTGAGAAAAATGTGTATTCTGTTGTTTTTGGATGGAATGTCCTATAAATATCAATTAACTCCATCTCGTTTAATGTATCATTTAAAGCTTGTGTTTCCTTATTTATTTTCATTTTGGATGATCTGTCCATTGGTGAAAGTGGGGTGTTAAAGTCCCCTACTATGAATGTGTTACGATTTCCCCTTTTATGGTTGTCAGTATTTGCCTTATGTATTGAGGTGCACCTATGTTGGCTGCATAAATATTTACAATTGTTATATCTTCCTCTTGGATCGATCCCTTGATCATTATGTAGTGTCCTTCTTTGTCTCTTCTAATAGTCTTTGTTTTAAAGTCTATTTTGTCTGATATGAGAATTGCTACTCCAGCTTTCTTTTGGTTTCCATTTGCATGGAATACCTTTTTCCATCCCCTTACTTTCAGTCTGTATGTGTCTCTAGGTCTGAAGTGGGTCTCTTGTAGACAGCAAATATATGGGTCTTGTTTTTGTATCCATTCAGCCAATCTGTGTCTTTTGGTGGGAGCATTTAGTCCATTTACATTTAAGGTAATTATCGATATGTGTGTTCCTATTCCCATTTTCTTAACTGTTTTGGGTTTGTTATTGTAGGTCCTTTCCTTCTTTTGTGTTTCTTGCCTAGAGAAGTTCCTTTAGCAGTTGTTGTAGAGCTGGTTTGGTGGTGCTGAACTCTCTCAGCTTTTGCTTGTCTGTAAAGGTTTTAATTTCTCCATCAAATCTGAATGAGATCCTTGCTGGGTAGAGTAATCTTGGTTGCAGGTTTTTCTCCTTCAACACTTTCAATATGTCCTGCCACTCCCTTCTGGCTTGCAGAGTTTCTGCTGAAAGATCAGCTGTTAACCTTATGGGGATTCCCTTGTGTGTTATTTGTTGTTTTTCCCTTGCTGCTTTTAATATGTTTTCTTTGTATTTAATTTTTGACAGTTTGATTAATATGTGTCTTGGCGTATTTCTCCTTGGATTTATCCTGTATGGGACTCTCTGTGCTTCCTGGACTTGATTAACTATTTCCTTTCCCATATTAGGGAAGTTTTCAACTATAATCTCTTCAAATATTTTCTCAGTCCCTTTCTTTTTCTCTTCTTCTTCTGGAACCCCTATAATTCGAATGTTGGTGCGTTTAATGTTGTCCCAGAGGTCTCTGAGACTGTCCTCAGTTCTTTTCATTCTTTTTTCTTTATTCTGCTCTGCAGTAGTTATTTCCACTATTTTATCTTCCAGGTCACTTATCCGTTCTTCTGCCTCAGTTATTCTGCTATTGATCCCATCTAGAGTACTTTTAATTTCATTTATTGTGTTGTTCATCATTGCTTGTTTCATCTTTAGTTCTTCTAGGTCCTTGTTAACTGATTCTTGCAATTTGTCCATTCTATTGTCCATTCTATCTCCAAGATTTCGGATCAACCTTACTATCATTATTCTGAATTCTTTTTCAGGTAGACTGCCTATTTCCTCTTCATTTGTTAGGTCTGGTGGGTTTTTATCTTGCTCCTTCATCTGCTGTGTGTTTTTCTGTCTTTTCATTTTGCTTATCTTACTGTGTTTGGGGTCTCCTTTTTTTTTTTTTTTTTTTTTTTTTTTTTTTTTTTTTTTTTGCAGGCTGAAGGTTCGTAGTTCCTGTTGTTTTTTGTGTCTGTCCCCAGTGGCTAAGGTTGGTTCAGTGGGTTGTGTAGGCTTCCTGGTGGAGGGTACTAGTGCCTGTGTTCTGGTGTATGAGGCTGGATCTTGTCTTTCTGGTGGGCAGGTCCACGTCTGGTGGTGTGTTTTGGGGTGTCTGTAGACTTACTATGATTTTGGGCAGCCTCTCTGCTAATGGGTGGGGTTGTGTTCCTGTCTTGCTAGTTGTTTGGCATAGGATGTCCAGCACTGTAGCTTGCTGGTCGTTGAGTGAAGCTGGGTGCTGGCCTTGAGATGGAGATCTCTCGGAGATTTTTGCTGTTTGATATTATGTGCAGCTGGGAGGCCTCTTGTGGACCAGTGTCCTGAAGTTGGCTCTCCCACCTCAGAGGCACAGCACTGAGTCCTGGCTGCAGCACCAAGAGCCTTTCATCCACAGGGCTCCTTAATTTGGGATGATTCGTTGTCTATTCAGGTATTCCACAGATGCAGGGTATATCAAGTTGATTGTGGAGCTTTAATCCGCTGCTTCTGAGGCTGCTGGGAGAGATTTCCCTTTCTCTTCTTTGTTCTCACAGTTCCCAGGGGCTCAGCTTTGGATTTGGCCCCGCCTGTGCGTGTAGGTCGCCGGAGGGCGTCTGTTCTTTGCTCAGACAGGACGGGGTTAAAGGAGCCGCTGATTCGGAGGCTCTGGCTCACCCAGGCCGGGGGGTAGGGAGGGTCACGGAGTGCGGGGTGGGCCTGCAGCGGCAGAGGCCGGCGTGCCGCTGCAGCCTGAGGCGCGCCGTGCGCTCTCCCGGGGGAGCCGTCCCTGGATCCCGGGACCCTGGCAGTGGCGGGCTGCACAGGCTCCCCGGAAGGGCGTGTGGCTAGTGACCTGTGTTCGCACACAGGCCTCCTGGCGGCGGCAGCAGCGGCCTTAGCGTCCCATGTCCGTCTCTGGGCTCCGCACTCTTAGCCGCGGCTCGCGCCCGTCCCTGGAGCTCTCTCAAGCAGCGTTCTTAATCCCCTCTCCTCGTGCACCAGGAAACAAAGAGGGACGTAAAAGTCTCTTGCCTCTTCGGCAGGTCCAGACCCCTCCCCGGACTCTCTCCCGGCCAGCCGCGGCGCACCAACGCCCTGCAGGCTGTGTTCACGCCGCCAACCCCAGTCCTCTCCAGGCGCTCCGACAAAAGCCGGAGCCTCAGCTCCCAGTCCCGCCCGCCCCGGCGGGCGAGCAGACAAGCCTCTCGGCTGGTGAGTGCCGGTCGGCCCGATCCTCTGCGCTGGAATCTGTCCGCTTTGCCCTCCGCACCCCTGTTGCTGTGCTCTCCTCCGCGGCTCCCAAGCTCCCCTACTCCGCCTCCCGAAGTCTCCACCCGCGAAGGGGCTTCCTAGTGTGTGGACACTTTTCCTCCTTCACAGCTCTCTTCCGCTGGTGCAGGACCCGTCCCTATCCTTTTGTCTCTGTTTAGTATTTTCTTTTGCCCTAACCAGGTACGTGGGGGGTTCCTTGCCTTTTGGGAGGTCTGAGGTCTTCTGCCAGCGTTCAGTAGGTGCTCCGTAGGAGTTGTTCCACGCGTAGATGTATTTCTGGTGTATCTGTGGAGAGGAAGGTGATCTCCGCGTCTTACTCTTCCGCCATCTTCCCGGAAGTCCCTCGATTGCTACATTTTTAAAGGATTTAAAAAACAAAGAAGAATTTGCAACAGAGGCTCATGTGGCTGGCAAAGATAAAGCAGAAGGTTGGCCAGCCTAGCTCCAGCTGCAGAGCTCTTCTGTAAAATAGTCACCAATTCTTTAAAACTAAGCGTGGGACATTCAGGGCTGGAGTGGACATCATGTGCTTGAAACAGATCTGATTTTTGTAAAAGCTGAAACAAGGGAGGCAATTCAGCTAGGAAGTAATACAACTAGAGAAACACAATGATTATGATGGTAGAAGAGCTACCTGAGTTCCTGTGTGAAAATAAACTCCAAAGTCAAATTCAGAACACTACCAGCTAAAGCGTAGTCTGGTCTTTCCAAGCAATCAGTTAATCAGCTCATGATAACTAAAAGTATGAGCACTTTATAATCACTGCTCAACTTTATTTGGAGATCACTGCAAAATGAAGTGAAGAGACATGACTAGAGGCTCTAAGAGACTAAGCCATCATCAATGTGAAACTGTGTCTCTGATACCCTCAGGGCCTCCTGAAAGGAGTCCTCCAGAACCTGCACGAGATGAGCCCAGAGGCCTTGCCCTAGAAGACAGGACTTGGGAGGAGACAGAATATCCGGAAGCAGACAAGGTCCCTTATTTTACAAATTTACCACAGTTCCATTCTTCTAGACTGCTGGACATTTTGGAGCAATCTGGGCTTCTTTCGCTTCTTCATTTTCCTTTACCTGTAAGTCAGTAAGTCTTGACAGCCAGAGGTCCTACTGTTTCTGGCATCAGACCTTCTCTGTGTTTCCTCTACCTTAACCTATGTTTTCAAATCCGATCAGCTCATCCCTGAATTATTTCAATAGCCTCTTAGCTCCAAATGACCGTGCACACCACAGGCCAGAGTGTACCAGATGCCACAGTCGGGCTGTGCCTTGGATGAGCAGACCAGGTTACCAGATGACTCCGCGCTGTTTCCTCTGGTTCTGACCAGCTCCACCACTGTTTCAGCCTACTGATGTCACTTATAGCTGCTGTCATTTACTGAGTTTATGTGCCAGGAAAGAGGGAAAAAAAATCCACATTCATCATCTCGCTTAATCTTCACAACCTCCTAAGGTGTGTTTTATTTTGCTCGTTTTGTAGATAAAGGAAACTGAGTTTTAAAGAGGCTAAGTACACAGTCCAGAGTGACACATGGGTAAGGCCAGCAAAGGCCCTTCTGATTCCAAGGCTGGGTGGTGACCTTTGCCCTGAGCCACTCCTCAGTCTTTACATCCATTGCTGTCCAGTATGAGCCCATCCTCCTGCCCAGCTGGATCACCACCTTTCCCAAAGCACAACCTGCATCTCCCATTTCCCTTCTTCCTCTCCCCACAGCCCACAGATCCAAACTTCACCATCTTTCAACACAGGATCAAGCACCACTTCATCCAGAAGGTTCTCTAAAACCTAGAAGTGACGCCTTTCCCCTCTAACTGTATGCAGCACGAGCCTGCACTTTTCTGCTTCCTTCATTTCATGGGTTCTCAGATAATCCCGTGAGGCACCATCCAACTGACTACAGTCTGTTGAGAGTGGGACCTGACTCCATAAATTCATCCCCACCCAGAACACTGCCTTGCATAAGCTAAGCAATTAATTGCTGAATTACTATCAGCAACATATTTCCATTCAAAGAAAAAAGATCAAAAGCGGTTCAGTAATAACGAAAAATTACATTTCATTAGTCATTCAAAATTGTTTATGCATCATAATAAAAAATGTACGGGGCTTCCCTGGTGGTGCAGTGGCTAAGAATCTGCCTGCCAATGCAGGGGACATGGGTTCAAGCTCCAGTCCGGGAAGATCTCACATGCCACAGAGCAACTAAGCCTGTGCGCCACAACTACTGAAGCCCGCGCGCCTAGAGCCCGTGCTCTGCAACAAGAGAAGCCACCGCAATAAGAAGCCTGTGCACCGCAACGAAGAGTAGCCCGCCTGCAGCAACAAAGACCCGACGCAGCCAAAAATAAATAAATAAATTTATTTTTTTTAAAAGTATTCCTTATTTAGCTTTATTTAATAAGAGGCTATTATTTTTCAGTACAAAACTTTCAATCAAAACCCCTATACAACAAAGGCATCATCTATCACCTCAGTTTTGCCACAATAGAACTGCATTAGCCAACAAAACACAGACAAGATTTTCTCCACCAACTCAAGAATCTGAAGCTAGCCAATTGCTCTGAAGAGTAATAGACGTTATTATTCTCTAACATTTCCAGGGAGAAACCCCTCAACTGAACCATGATAAATATCATAAAATAAAAAGAATCCAAAGAGAGGAGTGCTTTTCTTTCCAGTTGGACCTAATAAATAACAACTGTGACAATAATCTCTTTGGTGAAGATTTATACTCATTGAATATCTGTATCAGTGACCCACTGACAAAGGGGAGATGATCGTCGCATGCCTCCCTTCACCTCCCCTGGCAGCCTGTCATTTCAAGCTGGCCTCTGCTGGAAGGGGGGCTCCCACAGACCTGCTATAATCAGCGCTTATCACTGCCCAATAGAAGTAACTCTTTAGTCTCCCTCCCTCCTCTCCCAGTTGTTCTCCCCCTTCCTCTTTTCCTGTCCTCCTCTCTCTGCTCCCCTGTCCCTCACCATTCTCTCTCATCTTCTGTTCTGGGATGGGGTTTCTCAGTCCAAGTTAGCCAACTTATCTTCAGGGCCCATTAGGTTCACTGAGGAATTTTTTCCTTCTGTGTTTTCATTGCAATGATTATTTCTAACATTAATATAACTATGTTCCAGTCCACCTGGATGGCCGCCTTGTAACCATCTCCTGCCCTGTGATTTCCACATCAGGTGTGCACAATTGCACAAGCAGCTTCACCTGCCAAGTCGGGTGGGGAGCGAGGCATAGGGGATATTCAAGGTGTAGGCAGCACATTTTTTCCACAACATGTCATTTAAATTCACAGATTACATAATTTTGTTACTAACTTGTAATTTGCTTTGGATATATAGTTACAGAGGAGCTAAAAGCATTACGGGATACACATTTGGTTCCATGTTCACAGTGTTATCAGCAACATTATAATACACTTCACAGCATATCACGCCCTGCCTCTACACCACAGCTAACTATGCATCCTTTCCTCCACTAAAATTCCCAAACTCCATCAGGGCAAGGGTTCCCATTCCAGCCAGCTTGGGGCTCTGCATGGCAAGGGCACTCAGGAATGACTGTTTCAGAGTAGTGGATCTGCCCTGCTTTTACACTGTCTGGGATCAGCTCTTTCTGGAAGGCATGCCTTCCAGTGATGACCATAATAGCCCATACCACACTAGCTCAGACTGGCAAGAACAAACAATGGCTTTTTCTTAGATAGTCAAATGATTAGACAAGAAAGGTGGCATCATTTTCATGACAGTTTGGCAAGTCAAATTGGGAACACTTTTATAGTATTTCTTCCACACTCTCCTGCCCAAAGTGAGTACTGCCAGATTCTTACCGAGAATTCAATGAAGGAAAAGCTGTTTTTCCATTATTTGCCACTTTTTCGAGTATCACAACAGTGAAGAATATGAGTTTAAATGTATACAGTATCACACTTTGACACAGTGAACACTTTGTAAATCAAATTTTACCATAGTGATTCACAGCTTACCATGGACAAAACTTCCCAATAATCCCCAAGACAGATCATAGATGAGCACTCTTTTTAGTATAACTTCTACTCATCTAATAGGTACAGATATACTTTTTCTTCCATAAAACTCCAAAAGGGCTGTAGGTGAGAGTTAAATGTGTGAATTCAGATTAAAAAAACAAAAACAAAAAAAACGGCTCCCTCAGGCTCCACAGGTAAACATCTGGAGAGCTACCCTCTCAAAGACCAGTGTAGTCAGGAAATTACTCTCCCCAATGTTAGACTAAATAACAGCCGATCACATTAAGACTAAATAAGTAACCAAGAGACTGAGGTCTCTAAGAGCAGAAAAAGCACTGGAGTCCAGATGTCCTATCTCCCTGGATTTTCTACAAATAGGCCATTCTGACCAAATATTGAAAAAGTAGACAGAAATGTTTTCAGAAAATGGTACAATCAACCCATAAATAAAAGGTACCAACTATTATCTTCCTACAACTAAACAGCCAAGAATAAGTTGGGAAGTGCATACTGTTTATTAAAAATAACTATTCTGTTGTTTTATGTACACATAAAATCAAATGAAAAAATTTAGTAGATGATGCTCTGGAAAACAATATTTCAAATAACAGTGAAATAGAAAATAATTCCTTAGGTGACAGCTTCACACAGCATCTGACAATCTAAATTTCTCTGTCTCAAAGCCAAGCTTGTTAACTGAAAAATAGGAAAAAAGCACCGGCCATCTTAACAAGTTGTCATCAGGAAAGTACAGCTGACATTTGTTTCATCTTCTTGATGGGATAAGCAATATATTCTTTTCAAGGAATGCTAATTAAAAAACACAAAATCTGCCCAAATATGAACGTTATTAGGCTCCTATTAACAAACACACACACAAATCTGGCATAACCACCGAGGTTTTTATGCAGGCTCTCAAAAATCATGGAGTGTGTTCTATGTACAATTCTTGAAACACTCAAAAGCCAGGTATCTTGAAGTTGCTCCGATACTGAGGTTTCGTTTCATGCAGACAAAGTGGAAGCGTCACTGCTCAGTGACCTCTCTCAGTATTTGATGCTTTATACATGCAAAGTCTGCTACTAAATCTTATTTGTTTGATATGATTCCATTTGTCACAGAAAAGATTCATTTAATTCAATATGCCAATTCCTTGCTTTCACCATCATGGTGGGAATGGCACCCATATACGGAACAGGGAGGGAAGATTCAGGAGAGTTGGTCTGTTGCTGGTGCTCAGAAACCGACATTATCTGTTTGCCAGGCCTGGCTTAGAGAAAATAGACATGACAATGGAACTAAAGGGACTCACTCCATCTAACACTGTCATGTTCTCAACTTTATCTTGTAAAAAACACCAGAGCATAATGTTGCAAATGCTAATTTGAAACTCAGAATTACTTAGATGGTATCAAGGTTTGAGTGAGTACAATTCATATTATATATAAAACGATTAGCAAGTCTGTGATTGCTTCTATAAAAAGTAAATAAAATTCTCATTTGAGGGTCACATATATTAACTGATGTTTCCAGATACCAGCAATAATTAGCACTAACTCAAACTGTACAAACTTCTTGGCCTGATCAAGACAGACTTTTTTTAAAAAAGGAAGGGAATGGTGAATTTTATGATATGTGTTCTTTACCACAAAAAAAGGAAGGTGGCCATAAGGAAGGGAACTGGGACCAGCAACTACTTGTGCTTAAGACTCTTCTAGGACTCCAGGTCAATCTGTTTGCAAAACAGAGAGAGGACTATGGTGATTTAAACAGTGACCTCTCTTTAACAGACAGCAGCAGGGGTCTCAGAAGGTCAATGCTCTTTCCCATGGGCACATGTGAACCTTGCAATGACACAGGTGTGCATCTTCAGAAAGGAGAGAAGAACATATGCCTTAGAGCCCTGAAATCTGAGAGGAGGAGGACGGTCCCAGAGGGATGATGCACGAAGGGCAATCCATGAGGGTGGGAAAGACCAGCTGTCAGAACATGGAATGAAGGGCACACTTATCCTTTTCTACCCATAAGCACTGCCACGTGGAGGCCACACCCTCTCCAGGCTGAGGGGAGGCTCAGGGGCAAAGGCACTGCAGGGCACATTTCCGTCCAACCTGATGACAGACTCAGAATGTACACCCAGCAGGTTCTTGGTACTGGGAGAACTCAATTGGGGCACAAACGCACCAACTTCTAGCGCCATTTTCAGAAATACACGACAGTACAATACAGTCTTCTCCTACCCATTCCTCGTCTCTACTGCAGTAAAAGCTGAGTTAGCATTTTTATCAGGCACACTTTATCAGACTCTGAACGATTTTGCATTTTTGTCCTTTCAAGCATTCCCCTCCCCTAACACGCATGTTATTTCTGGAAGCAGATGTGCTCATTCCCAACACGGCTCACAAGCCATGTGCCCAGCTGTGACAACTTCAGAATGCACATTTGTCTAATACAAAAGTAATGGAGATTTTTAAAATTTAATTGCCATATACATTTGTTGGTCCAGTCTAACTATGTTATTCTATTCCAAATATGCTAGCACCTAACAGTGTTCAACATTTGTTTTATCCAATAAGTTTGTGAAATGGACTCCATACACTACACTATGAAGGCATTTATTCATAATTACCATCATTAACCATGACAGGGTTGTAAAGCAGATGCTGATTCACCACAGATTAAATCGTGTTTCAGTACTAACTGTATTTAATCATAAATGACTTTGAAGACTGTTTATTCATGTGCTGAAAGGCAATGTTAAGAAGTGGCTGGGACTGTCCACAAATTTCTACTCTCTTTAACCCCAGTTTTCTCATCTCTAGTTTCTTCAATAATAATGCTTCTACCTCATAAGGCCGCCATGAGAATTAAATGAGCTAGCATGTAAATTACCCAACAGAATGTACCAGATAAGTGTTTGTTTCATTTTACTTTCTTTCCAGTTTAGTAAAACCAGATGCTATTATTGAGACTAAATAATAACAAATATGATGGAACAGAGTATCACAAATAGAGATCCACTTCCAGTTAAAGCCTATGTTCCATTTATGTAAGATTTTAAAAACTGTTAAATGGTACTTGATCTATATATAATCTATATATTTTTTCATTGATTGTGATATTGTATATGCTTCTGAAACTGCTCAAAATTTTAAAGTTGAACAAATCACTCCTGTGCCCTGGGTGCACCTATCAGCAAAAGACGAAATGCTTACATTTCATAGATAAGCAAATTTCAGTAAGGATGCACCCAGTAGTATTTAAGAATCCTTTGATGATGTGAAACTGAACCATCTTTTGACATATTACTGGTACCTATCAAGGAGAATGGTCTCCAGTTAAACGAATACATCACTAGATTTAGAACACATACAGAGTTTCTCACCAATTCATCAGGATTAGCAATGATATTTTTAAGGTAAAAAAAACCATCAGGATTATAAGTAGAAATTAATAAACGCAAAAGTAAATTTGAAAAATTTATCACGTCAATTCCATTTTCTATGTGCCCTTAACAGTCTGTACACCTGTTTTTTACACTTTGTCACACCAGTTGCCAATGTGTTCTCCAAATGTGGTGAGAGTTTCACAAATTAAAGAAGCTTGGATTCATCTTTGTTAACACTGTGCTTGGGACAAAACTCTGTGAAAGTCTGTCAAGGAATAAATGGCCACTGAAAGGGTTTACAGCCATTAGCCCTGTAGCTACAAAAAGTATAAAACAAACTCCTGCCTTCCAGGTACTGTTATTGTGTTACTGTCAATTTCTCCTTTTATGTCTGTTAACATGTGACAGTAACACAGTAACAGTAGGAGACTTCAACACCCTACTTATATCAATGCACAGATCATCCAGAGAGAAAAATCAATATGGAAACACAGGCCTTAAATGACACATTAGATCAGATGGACTTATGGATACTCATAGAGCATTCCATCTGAAGGCAGCAGAATACACATTCTTTTCAAGTGCACATGGAACATTCTCCAGGATAGATCACATGCTGGGCCACAAAGCCAGCCTCCATAAATTTAAGAAAACTGAAGTCATATCAAGCATCTTTTCCAACCACAATACTATGATACTAGAAATCAACATAAGAAAAAAACTGCAAAAAATACAAACATGCAGAGGCTAAACATGCTACTAAACAACCAATTGATCACTGAAGAAATCAAAGAGGAAATCAAAAAATACCTAGTGACAAATGAAAACGAAACACAACAATCCAAAACCTATGGGATGCAGTGAAAGCATTTCTAAGAGGGAAGTTTACAGTGATACAAGCTTACCTCAGGAAACAAGAAAAATCTCAAACAAACAACCCAAACTTACACCTGAAGCAACTAGAGAAAGAACAAACAAAACCCAAAGTTAGTAGAAGGAAAGAAGTCATAAAGATCAGAGCAGAAATAAATGAAATAGAGACTAAAAAAATAATAATAATAGAAAAGATCAGTGAAACTAAAGTCTGGTTCTTTGAAAACATAAACGAAAATGATAAACCTTTAGCCAGACTCATCAAAAAAAATAGGGCTGGAAAGGCCCAAATCAATCGATAAAATCAGAAATAAAAATAGAAGTTACAACGGACACCACAGAAATACAAAGGATCATAAGAGAGTACTACAAGGAACTATACACCAGCAAAATGAACAACCTAGAAGAAGTGAACAAATTCTTAGAAAGGTACAATCTCCCAAGACTGAACCAGAAAAAAACAGAAAATATGAACAGACCAATTACTAGTACTGAAATTGAATCAGTAATTTTAAAAACTCCCAACAAACAAAAGTCCAAGACCAGATGGCTTCACAGGTGAATTCTACCAAACATTTAAAGAAGAGTTAACACCTATCCATCCGAAACTATTCCAAAAACACCGCATAGGAAGTAACATTATGAACCCATTCTATGAGGCCACCATCACCCTGACACCAAAACCAGATAAAGCTATCACCAAAAAAAGAAAATGATAGGCCAATATCACTGATGAACATAGATACAAAAATCCTCAATAAAATACTAGCAAACTGACTCCAACAATACATTACAAGAATCATACACCATGATCAAGTGGGATTTATCCCAGGGATGCAAGGATTTTTCAATGTCTGCAAATCAATCAATGTGATACATCACATTAAAAAATTGAAGAATAAAAACCTTATGATCATCTCAACAGATACAGAAAAAGTTTTGATAAAATTCAACATCCATTTATGATTTAAAAAAAACTCTTCGGAAAGTGGGCATAGAAGGAACATACCTCAACATAATAAAGGCCATACATGACAAACTCACAGCTAACATAATTCACGGTGAAAAGCTGAAAGCATTTCCTCTAAAATCAGGAAAAAGACAAGGATGCCCACTCTCACCACTTTCATTCAGCATAGTTTTGGAAGTCCTAGCCACAGCAATCGAAGAAAAAGAAATGTAAGGAATGCAAATTGGAAAAGAAGACATAAAACTGTCACTGTTTACAGATGACATGATGCTATACATAGAAAATCCTAAAAACACTACCAGAAAACTACTAGAGATCATCAATGAATTCGGTAAAGTTGCTGGATACAATATACAGAAATCTGTTGCATTTCTATACACTAACAACAAAATATCAGAAAAAGAAATTAAGGGAAAATTCCATTTACTATTTCATCAAAAAGAATAAAAGATCTAGGAATAAACCTATCTAAGGAGGTAAAAAACCTCTACTCTGAAAACTATAAGACACTGATGAAAGAAATCGATGATGCAAACAGATGGAAAGATATACTGTGTTCTTGATTGGAAGAATTAATACTGTTAAAATGACCATACTAACCAAGGCAATCTATAGATTCAATGCAATCCCCATCAAACTGCCAATGGCATTTTTCACAGAACTAGAACAAAATTTGTTTTTTAATTTGAATGGAAACACAAAAGACCATAAATAGCCAAAACAGTATGGTAGGGCTTCCCTGGTGGTGCAGTGGTTGAGAGTCCGCCTGCCGATGCAGGGGACACAGGTTTGTGCCCTGGTCCGGGAAGATCCCACATGCCGCGGAGCAGCTGGGCCCGTGAGCCATGGCCGCTGAGCCTCCGCGTCCGGAGCCTGTGCTCCGCAACGGGAGAGACCACAACAGTGAGAGGCCCGCGTACCACAAAAAAAAAAACAGTATGGTACTGGCACAAAAACAGATATACAGATCAATGGAACAGGATAGAAAGTCCAGAAATAAATCCACACACTTATAGTCAATTATCTATGAAAAAGGAGGCAAGAATATACAATGGAGAAAAGACAGTCTCTTCAATAAGCGGTACTGGGAAAACTAGATAGCTATGTGTAAAAGAATGAAATTAGAACATTCTCTTAACACCACATACAAAAATACACTCAATATGGATTAAAGACCTAAATGTAAGATTGGATACCATAAAACTCCTACAGGAAAACATGGGCCGAACACCCTTTGACATAAATCACAGCAATATCTTTTTGGATCTGTCTCCTAGAATAATGGAAATAAATACAAAAATAAACAAATGGGACTTAATTAAACATTAAGCTTTTGCAGAGCAAAAGAAACCATAAACAAAACAAAGAGACAACTTAATGACTGGGAGAAAATATTTGCAAATGATGCAACTGACAAGGGATTAATTTCCAAAATATACACACAGCTCATACAGCTTAATATCAAAAAAAAAACCCAATCAAAAAATGGGCAGAAGACCTAAATAGACATTTCTCCAAAGAAGACATACAGATGGCCAACAGACACATGAAAAGATGCTCAACATTGCTAATTATTAGAGAAATGCAAACCAAAACTACAGTGAGGAATCACCTCACACCTCACAGTCAGAATGGCCATCATGAAAAAGTCTACAATAATAAATGCTGGAGAGGGTGTGGAGAAAAAGGAACCTTCCTACACTGTTGGTGGGAATGTAAATTGGTGCAGCCACTATGGAAAACAGTACGAAGGTTCCTTAAAAAACTAAAAATAGAGTTACCATATGATCCTGCAATCTCACTCCCGGGCACATATCTGGAAAAGATGAAAACTCTAATTTAAAAAGATACACATACCCCAAAGTTCACTGCAGCACTATTTACAATAGCCAAGACATGGAAGCAACCTAAATGTCCACTGACAGATGAATGGGTAAAGAGGATAAACACACACACACACACACACACACAATGGAATATTTCTCAGCCATAAAAAAGAATGAAATAATGCCATTTGTAGCAACATGGATGGACCTAGAGATTATATTTAGTCAGACAGAGAAAGACAAATATAACATAACATCACTTATATGTGGAATCTTAAAAAAAATGATACAAATGAACTTATTTACAAAACAGAAATAGACTCACAGACATAGAAAACAAATTTATAGTTACCAAAGGGGATACCGGTGGGCGGGGGGAGATAAATTAGGAGTTTGGGACTAACATATACACACTGCTGTATATAAAATAAACAACAAGGCACTACTGTATAGCACAGGGAACTATATTCAATATCTTGTAATAACCTATAATGGAAAAGAACCTGAAAAAGAATACACGTATGTGTGTGTATACATACACACACACACATACATGAATCGTTACTGTAATCTGAAACAAACACAACATTGCAAATTATCTTTACTTCAATTTTTAAAAATGGTTATTAAAAAAAAGTGTATCACAAACCTACTACTTATTTGCTTCTGAAAAGCCAGGTATGGGCAAAACACACTTCCTCTAGACCCTTTCAGACTTTTTTAGAGGCTGTTTTACACATCCAGCTTCCCCCATGATACAAGGAGCAACAAAGGATTCATTAGGAACCCGTGGAAGGTGAGGAAGTAAATATCTTCCTCTGGGGAGGAATTAAATATCTGTACCAAGAGCCCTGAAAATCTGCATACTTTCCATACCAGTAATTATACTATCATTTTTATCAAAGAAATCATCTGCAATATAGGAAAAAAGCATATTTGATTACAGGTTAATATAAGCAAAAAACTCACTGTAGTATTGAGAAGTACTGTTACTTTTTTAACAGCAGAGAAGTGGAAGAAGAGCCCATGGATATACTTTCATAGTGGGGAGAGGACTGTGCCGAGAAACCATGTCTATGACTCTAGGACGAAGCACTATGTAATCAAAAAACAAACCAAACAAAACAAAAAACAAAACTTCAGAGGAATGAAGGAACTTCAGCTGGAGGTGGCTGCCCGTCATAAGCCAATGACAAGAGCTGGACTCCTCCAGCCTGTCCACCACACTTGGTGGTTCACAAGTAGGAAGCTGGGGGGAAGGTCTTGTCCTGTGCTCTGCTTCTCGGAGGGGTCCCAAACGTGAAAAATGGGAGGAAGGTCAAGAAAGGAGCTGGGGAGGCAAGATGACCCTCCCGGAGCTCAGCATCCACTGACCAGGCCACTGGACGTGTGCTGCTCTTGGGCAGTGAGGAGCCGTCTCAGGAGAACCCATCCAAGTGACCATCCGTGGGGGTGGCTGAACACCGCCGACTGTTCCCCTAACATATGCCACCTCCCTGGAGCCCATTTCTCCAAAGGACACAAACAAGTCTTGTTCCAGGTCTGCAAGGTTCCATAATAACTGCTTCAGGGCCCCGATTCAGGATTTTTTCAGAGTCAAGAATACATCAAGCTGTCAAGAAGCCAGTACAACAGAAGTGGGGCAAATATGAGGTAGAGGCTGAGTTGAGGAAGAAAGCTGCCAACTGGCCACGCAGACACCGAGGCACCAGGGTGCCAGTCAGATAGCCGCCACGGGCAGCACATGTGTGTCTCAGAAAACCATCAGAGGGGTTCCTGCATGCATGTGTGTGCACACCCCACATGTGCACATTCCCTCACTCACCCCAGACACACATCACTTGCACACCTTCAAGTACATGCACACACGCATAACCTAGACACACACCAGCCTAGAAATTGTCAACCTTCAACCACAAGCTTTGCGTTTTTCTCACATCACTTCTCTTGTCGTGTTACATCAACACTGAGAGACATCTAACGTGGTAATGTCTGACACCCAGGGAAGCCTCCATCTCCTAAGCAGAACTGCAGTCCCAAGTTGGTTTCATTTAGATGTTCCTCACAATCTCCTAAATGCCAGTCTTTGCCTCAAGGTGCATCAGTCTACACTGACAAAGTTTCGCAATCCAGTAAAACTAACAGGTCTCAAAGCTGCAGAAGAAAACAGGAGGGCTGCTCAGGACACGTGGAATGTGCGTTTCTCTTATTTCCATAATGCCACCTATCATGAGGTAGAAAGCAGCAGCTGGAAATTTCTGGGAGGCAAAACATCTTGCCATCAGAGGGCAAAGCACTTGAAATCTTACCTTCCGAATGAAATAAAAGAAACCTAACATTGGTGGCCAGAGACAGCTAGCATGGGCACATAGCCGCCTGATTTCCACAACAGCCCAATGAAGTGGATGCTGGCAGCTACGTCCTACAGCTGAAACACCAACTTGAGAGTTCTCCTGCTACAGTAGGAAGAAACAAAGGCATCTCTGGAGATGATTTTAATTGGGACTTACAACACTGCACGATTCTGGCTAGAAGTTTACTGGAGCATGTTTTGCAAGGTGCAATGCACAGAAAAACATTACCAACCTGAGTACAAGCTACTGCTGCTCTGCAACAAGGAAATGACAATAGGAGAAGATCATGAATAGAACACTGCAAATATTCAAAAGGAAGGATACAATGCAACAAAAGAGTCTTCTGTCAGTTACAGTTTATTTAAATTATTAAAAAAGAAATAGATAAAATGACAGCATACATATTTCTGGAGATTTTTCTTCTGAATTCTCTAATATGCCAGTACTCAGAAAAGTAGAGGGAATAATTTATAAGGATAAACTTGATGAGGCAGTATGTTGATGTGATAAGAAAATGGTAACAATTAGTTACTATTTTATTTAAGTACTTCCTAGGAGTTCAAATAAGAATAAATTTGTCCCACTAGCTCTGCACCACTTCAGATGAAAAAAGCAAGGTTATTACCACAGCACAGAAAAAAAGCTGATATAGCTCAAATCAGATCTCACAAAGGGGTCCAACAGGTTATGGTTCCTTCATTATGTTTACTCTAGTTTTTAAAAATAAAATAGTCACACCAACTGCTCTTTTGCAGTTTTCTGGTAGAGACCCAACGAATTATCACTGTGGAAACAAGCCTGCGGTGAGGGCGGGAAACCGGTATGCACAGAGGGTTTTATAAAGAAGTATTTCACCTAAGTTTATTTTTCATTGTGTAATAAAGAGCTTCCAGAAAGACTGCTCCATCTCCACAAAGAATGTGAAGTGGAGTTCATTCTAGTGTTCTATGTAAAGGCACAAGTAGGAAAGAAAACAGAGAATAAGCAAAGTACAAAGCTGATCAGACTAGATGCTAACAGATACGTTTAAATGAAGGGACTCCGAGAGCTGGGGCAGCCTGGCTTCCCACAAACTGAGGCAGTGCTAGCCATGTGGTGTGAGCACCTGTTGCTGTGCTACAATTTAGGAGGAAGCATCCTAAGCACCAGCACCCTTCATATTTTTAAAATCACCTGCTTTGAAACCTGCAGAAACTGATTTCACTCTGCAAGGAAGAGCCCCTGTCATAGTCTCTCCCATTGGTGGTGAGTATAAGCACACCAGGCTCTGTCAGGAAAGAGACAGTGCAGCCAAACGGTGGTAAATGCATTTCTATAAAACTACTTCAACCCATTTTCCAGTGGAGAACAATGGGATCTGCCTCGAGGACTAGGGCTCAGGTACTCACTGCAGACCAGCAAACAGGGACCCCTCACTCCCACAGTCAGGGCTCCCTGAACTGACCCATGTGAATTAACCAGCCAGCCTCTCCAAAACAGAAAAAGTACCACTTCCTTCTCCTCCTCAACCCTTAACTGCCCCAACTCCCAAGGCCCACTGTCCTCAGTGGCTGCCAGCAGAGTCAGCAGTCACATGGCAATGGGGGTTGGAGGCATGCTCCTGCCCACCTGCTGCCGCAGGACAAGCACTGGTTAGCGTCCTTTCCTTCTCCTTCTCTCTGGTCTCTATGGACATCACAGTGAAATCAACCCAGGCGGCTGTCTGCACCAGAGACACAATGACAAATGCTCTTCCGAAACAGTCACCACCCTGAACTCTGCTTCACGATCCTAAAACCCACTCTCTGGGAACGTCCCATTTCCTTAATTCAGGAATACCCACAAGTCATGTAGGCTCCAATACAACCAAAGAAGGAAGTCTGGACACCCGCACAAACTGTACAAAATTTAACTGCAAGTTCCTACCTGTAATTTAAACAAATAGTCATTTCTCAGAAACGTGCCTGTTTAATGAGTTACATTTCAGGCTGAAAAAGCACACACATACACAAACCATCTGAGAAAAACAAACTGTGTTTTTTTCCCTGTGAATAAAAGAAACTTGCTGGATTCATCATCCATCTCCTTCTGATAAGAGAGAAAACACAGAGAAATATTTTCTGTTAAAACACTGATTTGAAGACAGACGACAGTTTTTTCCCCTAGTCCTCCTGGAACTTAATATCTATAATGGCTATTTCAAACCAATGTACACGAATTTAGAAAAATGTTATTTCTTGGCACCTTTATTTTTGGTTTCCATACTGGTAGACACCAGAGCCCTTAAAACAAATATTTTTCATTTGGGGGAAATGTGATTTTTCTGGTCCTAAGTCACAAAATGCTGCATCTACTAGGATGATGACGAGGGTCATGGCTGTGCAGAAACTTAAGTGTTGAGTGTTTATTATCTGACTAAACTGGGCTAAGAACTTCACCTGTGTTATCTCATTTACTCCTCACAACAGGTGAGCATCATCATCATCCTCATTTACATATGAGTAAACTGAGGCTCAGAAGAGAAACTCCCTTGCCTGAGTTCCCTCCACATATGGGCAGAATAGGTCTCTGGACCCTATGCTCCTATTTCATCCCCACCAATTCTGAGCAACAGATTACATCTTAAAGGGTGCTCCGTTCTGCCTTTTCATTATGTTCTATTACAGGGTGAAAAAATAGCTAAAAATCTTACTGTTATATTTATCAACTGACTTCTAGTTCTGGCCCAATTCAGGAAGGGGCATATGACACTGCTTTCTTTCCCTCTCCAAGAGACCCTAACCAATTCCAAACATCAATAGAATTAACAGAACAGGAGCGAGGATTTGTTTTGCCCTGACTTTCAAGAGTCACACAGGGGAACTTTTTAAACTGAAAAGTCTTCCTGCCAGTGTCTTGCTCCACTACAGCCTAGTTAAAAAGCACAAAAATGAAGGAGAGGGTTACCATCTCCTGGAAGTAATAAAGCTATAGAACAATGTTCTTCATTTCCTGTCTGGCATAAACAGGTGTCTCCATAGGCAAAGGATTATCTGTTGGAATGCTCTGAGCACTTTTTGTTTGTTTTGTTTTTGAGCACTTTAAAATGTGTCAGAGACATTGCCATCTAAACCAAAACTTGAGCCACACGTATCTAAGAACCCAACGACGCTGCATGTGACGGGTTGTGCCAGAGCTGACAAGAAGACTTGCAAACCATTCATCACCCCTTCAACCTGGGGGCGAGATCTCAAACATTCAACAGTGGTGATAATTCCTCCTCTACAACTTCACAGTTTTAATGTACTGTTAAAGACAGGAGCACACCTCAAAGATCTGAGAGAAGGAGATTTGTTTGCAGTTCTCAGCTCTATGCAAACTCTTCTCTCTCCTCCACCAAGACCACCCCTGTCTACCACGGCAGGGGGACCTGGTGCCCCTGATGATGATTTTCTAGGGAGAAAGCAAAACACCCACAACACTTAGTGCAAAGTGAGAACAAAGTTTGACCCATTTAATGTTTTCTATACTTAATGCTATTGTTTAAATTCCATTGAAGGCAGTGTGTACACGCATGCGTGTATCAGGATCTAGTCTCCAGGCCCATCAGAGGCAAGACAAGAAAGGTTCCCTGGCTTATTTCCGCTGAATCAGCTCATAACGGACCAGGTCTTGAGGGCCTGCTAGATACTTCCCGCCTCAACACCCCGAGTCTTCGGTCTGCGAACACGAGGTCAGTGACAACCATCCTCGCCACTTAGAACCAGAGGACAGAACCACCGGGCATTAAATGCAGAGGAAGAGGCGTGCAGGATTATGAAAAGCTTACTGACCTGTAACTCCCTCCTGCCCAGCTTCTTGGCTAAGAGGAAGCAGAAACGGCACTAAACATCTACTTTCCCTCCAGGGCTGGGCTCTTTTTCTGCTCAGGAGTCACATACACCTTATGTTCACAGGCACGGCTAATTATTTTAACGACCTATACAAAGTACTTTCAGAATTTACTTTAAATCTTCAGAATGGGGACTACATCTAGCTATCTCCCTCAAAACGCCTCCTGTCTTACTGGGAAAAGAAAAATCAACTGAGAGAGAGATCAAACAAAGGCCATAAAACACACCCCGCAATTTAGACATTAAAATTTAATAACACACTTTAAGACGAATGAAGTTGCGTTCCCAAACCTGAAAAAGGCATGCAGCCTCCGGTGGCAGAGGCGGGTGCAGCACAAAAGGCTATCCTCTGATTACCCAGGTCAAATAACGCTCAAAATTCCTTCCCCCAAAGCTGCCGGCTCCTTTCTCGGCTTGGAATCAGCAGGAGATGCGAGAGCACCTCGTGTGGGCCGCCCAGACGCCAGCGCCGGCGCCCCACACACACACCTGGCGCTGCCCGCGCGCCGGGCCCTCTCACGCGCCCCCCACGGCCCGCACCCACACACACACCGTGCCCCCCAGGAAAGGAGAAGCGGAAGGTGGGACGCAGGGCAGGTGCTCACCTGGCGACGACGCCGACTCTCCACTGGGCTCCCTCACGCCGGAGGACAGACACCTAAGCCCACGTCCAAGGAGGTCCCTACGCAGGGACCTGACGGTGGGTCTCCTCATGGCTCACTGGGTCTGCGGACCTCAGCCGGCCATGTCCCGGGGTGGAGAGGAGCTGGGCGCCAGAAGACTGCTGACGGACGGTGGTCCCAGCAGACGGCTGAGGCCCGCGGACGCCGACCACTCTGAGGAAAGGTTTAGGCGTGGGCCTTGTTCTTTCACCTCCAGGGAGGCCAGAAGGCTCACCACACGTCCTCACAGGGGGTTAACAACCTACTTTCTCTCAGAGTACCGCGCTGCAATGGCGGAGCAAGCAATCCCGCCAGTTCACACAGCAAGGACGCACAACGCAGACTGAAATAAGTGGGCACGTGAGCCCCAGTGCGCATGCTCCGAGAATACAAGGCGCACCTGAGTGGCGGAGGGCATGCCGGGAGAGCCCCAGAGCGCATGCTCGGGGTAATACAAGGCGCACGTGAGAAACAGAGGGCATGCCCCGGAGAGTGGAGGGAGCACCTGAGAAGTGGGTGGTTGGATAGGAAATTCTGCAGGCTTTCAGGTGTATGGGGTCCAGCGCAGATAAGGAAAGGCCTCATGCATTATAGTTGTTGTGGACTGAATGTGCGTCCCCCAAACGCATAGGTTGACCCCTAATTTTTAAGGTATTAGGAGGCGGGACCTTTGGAGATGATGAGGTAATGAGGGTGGAGCCCCATGATGGGACTAGTGCCCTTATAGAACAGACCCCACAGACCTCCCTCCACCTATGAGGGCACAGAAGACGCCGCCTACGAACCAGAAGTGGGTCCTCGTCAGACGGAATCTACCAGTGCCTCGATCTTGGACTTCCAGCCTCTAGAACCCTGAGAAATCAATGTCTGTTGTTTAAGCCCCCAGTCTATGGTGTTCTGTTACAGCAGCCCAAACAGACTGAGAAAATAGAGAGCCTGAGAAGTGGGAGGATGAGAATAAATCTTCTTCTGGCTTCAGACAATAAAAGAACTTGGGAGAAGGCTGACAAGACCATCTTAGAAATTTCCAATCTAAATGTAGAGGGAACTAAATAGCACATATGCAGAAAATGGCAGGTTAACACGTCACCTTAGAAATGTTCCTGAAGAAATGAACATAGATTGTGTTCAGCAAATAGCATTCAAATGTCTCTCAGGCACTGTTATTTTTAATAATACTTGAGTGAATAATTGTATAAAACCAAGAACCACAAACCAGGGCTTCAGCTGAGATGATGCACATCCTAAAACTCTGTTTGCTAAAGTGGAGCCAGCGAAAATCTGGTGTAGTTCACAGGGATACAGGAAAACTGGCTGAACTAGATGCTTCTAAACCAGCAATACCCTAACTTCCCTCTGGGCTTGCAATGCCTTTCAAGGCACACCTGGAAGAATCCCATTCAAAAGTGAAGGATAATTAAAATAACACTAACTGCAAAACTTGTGGCCCTTAAAGAATGAACTTGATCTACACCTGAATACACTAATCACCACACAAAAACGTTGGGGGAGGGAGTTCTTGTTTGCATTAAACATTCCTAACTGCCATATAAAAGGGAAAAGCAATTTGCTCAACCAGGAAACATAGCTCTTTAAGAGACCCAGAAGGCCCCAAAGAGATAACGCCCTCAAAACCGAGAAGGGTAATGAATGCATATATGGTCAACTAATATTTGACAAGGGAGCCAAGAACACTAAATGGGGAAAAGACAGATGGTGCTGGGAAATGTATGCTGGGAACAAATGGTGCTGGGAAAGCTGGATAACCACACACAGAGTAATGAAATTGGCCCCCTATCTTACACCACTCATAAAAATCAACTCCAACGGATTAAAGACTTAAATGTAAGGCTGGAAACTGTAAAACTCTTAGAAGAAAACACAGGGGAAAAGTTTCTTGATGTTGTTCTTGGCAACAAATTTTTGGATAAGACACCAAAAACACAAGCAACAAAAGCAAAAATAAACAAGTAGGAGTATATCAAACTAAAAGTCTTCTGCACAGCAAAAGACACAATCAGCAAAATGAAAAGGTAACCTATGGAATGGGAGAAAATATTTGCAAACCATCTATCTGATAAAGAACTAATATCCAAAATGCGTAAGGAACTCATACAACTCAATAGCAAACTAGCAAATAAGCCAATTAAATGGACAAAGGACCTGAAGAGACATTTTTCAAAGAGAACAAATAGCCAACAGGTACATGAAAAGGTGTTCCACATCACTAATCATGAGGAAAACGCCAATTAAAGCCACAATGAGCTATCACCTCACACCTGTTAGAATGCCTATCATCAAAAAATATATATCTATAGATCTATGTAAAACAAATGTTGGTGAGGATGTGGACAAAAAAGAACTCTTATGCACTGTTGGTGGGAATGTAAGTTGGTGCAGCCACTATGGAAACAGTATGGAGGCTCCTCAAAAAATTAAAAATAGAGCTACCATATGATCCAGCAATTTCACTGCTGGTATTTATCTAAAGAAAATGAAATCACTTTCTCAAAGAAATATCTGCAACCCCATGTTCATTACTGCATTATTTAAAATAGCCAAGACATGGAAATAACCTAAATGTTCACTGACAGCTGAAGATGTGGTATATACACACAATGGAATTTTAGTTATAGCAAAGAAGGAAATCCTGTCTTTTGCAACAACATGGATGGACCTTGAGAGCATTATGCCAAGTGAAACAAGCCAACAGAGGAAGGCAAATACTGTATATTCTCACTTATATATGGAGTCTAAAAAAGCAAAACACATAGAAATAGAGTAGAATGATGATTGCCAGAGGCAACCACTGATCTGCTCTCCATTCCTATGGTTTTCTCTTTTCCAGAACATCATGTAGATGGCATTTTACAGAATGTAATATCCTGAGACTGGCTGCTTTTACTCAGCAAAAGGCCCTGGAGGATCATCCAAGTTGCCGTGTGGATCAACAATTTGCTTATTTTTACTGCTGAGTAGCATTCCACGCTATGGATATACCACAGTTTAACTATTCATCTGTTTGGGGGAACTATGAATAGAGCTGCTATAAACATTCAAGGTCAAGTTTTTGTTGATCTTCAGCTTTTGATTTTCTCGGGTAACTATCCGAGTGGGACTGCTGGGTCAAGTGTTAAGTGTATGTTTATTTTTGTAAGAAACCGCCAAGCTGTTTTCCAGAGTGGAGCATTCCACACCTACCAGCAATGCACGAGAGCTGCAGTCTCCCATCCTCACCAGCACTTGGTGTTGTCAATGTTTTTTATGTTAGCCATTCTATTAGGGCACCTCATCATGGTTGTATAATAATTTGCCTTTCAATAGGATTAGTCACACTGACCATTTCATGTGCTTATTTGCCTTCCTTATATCCTTTGCAATGAAATATCTGTTCAGGTCTTCTGTCCACTTAAATTGTTTGATTTCTTAGTACTGAATTTGAGGAGTCCTTTATATATTCTGGATACAAGTCCTTTGTAGAATACGTGATTTGTAAATATTTTCTCCCAATGTGTAATGTCTCTGCATTTTCCTTAACAGTATCTTTCACAGAGCAGAAGTTTTTCATTTTGATGAATTCCACTTACGTTTTTCTTTTAGGAATCATAGTATTACGTCTAAGAACTCTTTGTCTAACTTCAGGTCAAGAAGAGTTTCTCCTATGTTTAGTTCTAGAAGTTTCAGAGTTTTACATTTAGAGCTTGAATCCACTTAAAGTTACCTTTTGTATAAGGTGTTTTTCATTTATTTTGCATATGGATGCTCAGTGCTTCCAGCACCATCTGTTGAAAAGACTATTATCCATTTTCCATTGGTTTTGCACACCTTGTCAAAAATCAATGGCCATATTTGTGTGGTTCTAGTTGTAGACCCTCTGTTCTGTCTATTGATCCATGTTGTATCCTGAGCATATTATAATTTACTACTTACTTTAGTAAATGTTTCTTTGCGGAAAAAGAAATTTGTCTGGAAGCAAAACAAACTAATAATGCTCTATATGATGTTATTCTTCTTGTAAGGAAGGTATGAGGCAGCACAGCTGTAAACAGATCAATGCTTTAACAGCTTCCAGGCAAATATACATGTAAAACTTGAATACATTTAGGGAGAAAGCAATTCATTTCAAAACAGTTTCCAAAGGCTATCAACATGGCACCAATTTCTCCATAAAAACTCCAACAATTTAACAACAGAATGACATTCATAAAACACTACTGAAAATATTTTAATTAAAAGTATAATATGAATACATCCTCATATTAAGATGGTTGGATCAACACTGACTAGATAATAAGTACCTTCAAGGTGCTGCACAAACAGGTGAAAAACTGGAGGTGGTTTCCAGTAGAGTGGCCCTACACAGCTATCTAACCTGCAGGAAAGACAGACACACTCTCTCTGAATGGCAGGTCCTGAGAACAAGGCCACAACCATACTGAGATGCACTAAACTGGGGACCAGACTGGCAGCCCAGGGCCTGCCCCGTGGAGGCCTCGGACCAGATGGCCTCTCGGGTCCATTAACAAGAGGGCCCGATGTTGGGACAAGAGCAAAGGGTAAGTAATTATTGGAAGAAAGCATAGTTTGTGCATGGTGCAAAATAAGGAGCTAAAATAGTACAGTGCCTCAAGTGGAATACACCGTGACACAAGGTCCTTACCCACGTAAGCTCTGTTATTCAGCCCTGGAAAGGCTGGAATTATTAACTCCCACACTGATCATCTTCTCTTGGTGAGGACCCTCGGGTGACTCAAGGCCCCACAGCTCCTTTTAACCCAAGAGGTTCAGTGAAGAACTTGGATGCTGACCCCTTTGGCAGCACACGCTCCTTTAAATCTGGGACATCATAAACAAGGCACATGACAGCTTTGATTCATTCACATCTAGGTTAAACAAGACAACTCATGCCCTGAGTGGTGAACAGAAGAGTTTACTGCAGTCTTTAAACAGACACAGAGCCAAAAAGAAGCTACTGTCTATTCCTAAATAGGGTTCGGTCCCTGTGAGTTAGACGGTTCTTATTTTCCATTTCTTTGCCTTCAGAGTACTAGAAATCAAATTAAAAATAGAAGGAGAAGGAACCTAGAAACTCTACGAAATAAGAATCAGATGTCTGGCAGATGGTGGGAAATATTCCCACCTTAAGACAGAAATATACACACACATCAACCCACACCAACTAACTGTAGTCTGCTAAACCCTCCTCACCCCACCATCACAAAATAGTGCAGAATGTATGCCGACCATACAGTGCAAAACCCCACGGGATGGTCACGTTTCGGTAACAAACATACCGGAAGGTACATATTCAAAGTGTTGTCCCTTTCAAAAGGGCTCCACAGAAAATTATACATTGATTCCAATGAATTAATGGCACGGCACCAAACAGTTCTGGACTGTTCTTCATGCAACATTTCCTTCTGTCTGAAGTGGTCTAACAAAATTCATAAAATTCTTTGAGCTGGCAAGGACTTCAGAGATCTCCTTATTTAACCATAAATACTCTGCTCAGGTATGAGGTAAAGTAAATGATTCCCAAACCAGTTGTCTTATGACGTGTTGTATCTTGTGTCTAGTAATGGCAATCCTCATTCTATGAAGGATTAAATTTTTGTAAATAGTCCAGAGTGAGAGATAACTATTTCTGGTGAATTAAACACCAGGTATGAATACAAATTAATGTGTTTGGCTCTTCACATATGGTGGATAAACTGAATGAAAGGGATGACAGACAGGAAGAAATTGAGTCCTGTGACACAAGAATCTGACGCCTTTGGGAAACTGGACTTAAAAATGGAGCAAAGGGCTTCCCTGGTGGCGCAGTGGTTGAGAGTCCGCCTGCTGATGCAAGGGACACGGGTTCGTGCCCCGGTCCGGGAAGATCCCACATGCCGCAGAGCGGCTGGGCCCGTGAGCCATGGCCGTTGAGCCTGCACGTCTGGAGCCTGTGCTCCGCAAAGGGAGAGGCCACAGCAGTGAGAGGCCCACATACCGGAAAAAAAAAAAAAAAAAAAAAATGGAGCAAACATTGGGTGTCATGGAAGGGGCTGAGCTCGGCCAGCAGTGCCCATCCTCCTGAGGGCTGGGAGTGCAAACCCGATGCCCGAGGGACAATCTTTGCAGGGAGGGGCTCCTCGTCACCCCTCTGGACCGTGGAAGATGGGAGGTGCTGGGAAACCAATGCCAACCCACCCCTCCTCTTGCTCAGCCTCATTTGGACAGTGCACTCTTCTGGAAACTCCCCTATTCTCGGCAGCAAAGGGGTTGCTTTCAGGGCCCCAGACCTTGTCTGTCCTATTCTGGGGTCTCAAGTGACCAGAATGAGCCCCCTGCTCTCTCCCCTCAAGTCACCCCCACTCTCGAGGTCATCTGCAGGCATGTGAGGAGGGTCAGCGCATACACAGGACCTGAGGAGCCCGAGGGAAACGGCTCTCGATCAGCTGGATCCACCAGGACCTGCAGCCGTTGTCCCCTCTTCACTGCCCGCTAATTACGCCTCAGTCACGGAATCCCTACTCTGTCCTCAAAGGGACCCATGAAAACCATCTACAAGCGGTAAGGCTCAAGCTGAACAAAGTGTCCGTTCTTACCTTTCACTTGTCAAGATCAATGCTGCAACAGGGATTCCGTGCACATCACCACTAGAAGTGAAATAATTGTCTCCATTTACCACAGATGATGCAGGAGCTTTTCCATTCCTGGTATAATTTGTAAGCCGACCTCTCACACCCACTCCCGCATCTTTTAAAACCAGTTTCATGGCTGCGTTTTTCTCAGCAGAACCACCAGACAGTTGCTCATTTGGAGGACAAATAACCACACTTATTTTTTAAAACAAAAAAATACTATCAATCTGCACAGAAGCTTCCAAATACCCAGTTGCTTTGAGCCTTGCAAATAAAGTCATGCTGGTGACCAAATGAAATTTTCCTTTTCATTTATTTACTTTATGAGTTAGACGAAAGCATGAAGTCCATGAAATAGAAATAAGGGAAATATCAGGCAAAAAAAACTTTCAAATAAAAACTTCAGATGTAAACAGAAAGACGCTACAATATCCTACATACCCCCTCCCCACAAACACACACTTAAAGACTTCAAGACAATGAAACAGGGACCTTTGTCAGAAACCCACTCTGTTTAATAATCCCGACGTGTTAAAGGTGAGGTGAATGGTAAGTCATCCAATGACAGTTGAAGCATCTAAGGTAGATCTACAGCAAGTTGGTTATTGGGAATTTATGTTCCACAAATGGGAATATTCTTGTGCAATCAATTTTTACATTTCATTAAACAACTATGTGCCATTCTAAGTGTGGAGACAGAAAACATACATTAAAATATAATTTCACTTTTCAATTGAAGAACACTGGTCATGTAAAAAGAAAAAACATCATGGCCATATATTTGGGATTATTAATCAAAATGCAGTTTATTTCAGTTCTAAATGTATAACTTCACATTCTCAGATTTTTGTATAATTAATACATTTGCTGAATTAGCAGAAATTTTTAATAACAAAATAAACAAACTTAAGATCTGAGGAGCCATTTGGATGACGTTAGACTCCACATTTGTGTGTACTTGAATATAAAATGGTTCTACGTATTATCAATAAACTAGAACTGTCTTTCTGTATGGCTGCAATCAGAGTTCACGCTGGTTAAATGGCACATAACGTTATCACATTATAACATTCTTAGCGTCTACAAGGAAATCCTGAAGTTCTGAAGAGACCCACACACACCAAATAGTCCAAATGCCCATCAACAGGAAAATGGATGAATTATGTTCAAATAATGGAATTTTCTACAGCAGTGAAAGTCAAACAAACTAGAGCTATCATATTAACTGGAATAAAGAAAAACATGTTTTAAGTTCATTAAGGGAAATTACTAGATGGAATGCATCTATCATAAATGTTTGCTTACAAAGAGTATTGCTAACCCTGTGATTTAAAACTTATAGTTTCCAAGTTGTGATAAACCGACTAGCTCTTCTTGCCTCTGTGTGTATCTATAAATCCTGTAAACATCTAAGAGCAACTTTGAATTATGCTGTTTAGCCTTTGAATCCCATAGTTACTGGGGTCTTTAAGGGGTTCTGTCTCCTCTGCCGATTTTCCTTCTTTGCCCATAATGTTCATCCAGGTTTCTATCCCTTGCCCTCCCTCAGTAGACAACTCCACTTCGGTGTCTTACCCTTGTCTTGGCCCAACGCCACCCTAAGGATTCATAAATGTCCATCTTCAGACCCCAAGATGCCCACACCTAGGGTGACAGTAAGAACGTGTCTGCCCAGTGTCCTGATTTATGTTGTGTCCCCAGATGATTTCAATGGCACCCTCTTCCACTCTGGTCACTCTGCCCACATCCCACTGGACATTCCTACTGAGGATGCCCCCCAACTGCAAACACAGCTTCCCCCAAACAAAACTCACTGCCTCCTTCACTACCTAACCCATCCCCATTTCCTCCTATCTTCCTTGTTGGAAAATGATACCTATCATCTAACCAACTGTCCCAAATCGGAAAATTGATTCTCCACCGTTCATTTCTAAGACCCTCAAGTCACCACCGACTGCCATTAATTTCACCTCCTAAGTATCTCTCAGCTCATCCCCTGCCCTCCAAACTAGTGCTTTCATCATCTCTCGCCTAGTTTATTTTAGGAAACTACTATTTGGGACCATCCTGCAAGCAGGATATTAACTCTCATATAACTATTTACTGTTTGCGTTATGAACATCAGTAAGTCTGAAAGCAATCATTTTTGACACCTAAACAAATTAACTGACTATCCTCCCCTGATCAGAAGGGGACCCTGACACATTTGGACCTGTTGTGTTAAAAGGGGCACAAATACAAACTCCAAGAACCGAGGGTCACAGGCCCTACACTGGCTGCCGAATTGCTTGGATGTGCAGTTACGGTCTATTCCTCAGTTTCCCTACCTGTCAAAGGCACGATAATACCTTCCCTACTCCAAAGAGCACGGGGGAGACACAAGCAATAAGCATGATGGAAAACAGAAAGATCTCATAAACAAAATACCCTCATTTTTTAAAAATGAAATTCATTATATTAATGTAAATATTTAATTAGTCCATGATAGTCATGTAATACTTGATATTAAGTTTCCTCCTTATGAGACATATCATTTATTCACCCATTTATTCTGTATATATTTATTCAACTATTTTTAAAAATTATACTTCAGGAGACAAAGACAAGTAAGCCATTTCACCTTGAAGAAAGACGGGAGTCCAGGCGGAAAGGACACACCGGGAACTGAACTAGCATAAGGGATCCCGGCAGAGTTGTCAGCGGGGTGACAGCTACCCTGTCTGAGCTCCTTGGTGACAGCCTCCACCTACAGCCCTGCCAGCTCCTGCTCATGAGCCACCATTACCAGCACTTGATAAAGACACAAAGCAACCACTCAGACAAGTTCACAACCTAAGAGAAGAGATGAGAGTGAAGCAGGTGAACAAACATGCAGAGGGAAAGGAACAGCAAACAACACTTGGAAGCTATTCCATAACCGCAGGTTATTTCCTTGAAGTGACCTGTAGGTTTCCTCCCAGCCCTGAGACCCAACACCCTCTACCCTTCCTGGTCCACAGGCAGAATTTGAGCATACACACCTAGTGACCAGGACACACAGAGACAGAAGGGCCCTAGTTACAAAAATGTGAAACATTTTACCGAGTATCAACCAATAATCAATGTTTGCCACAAAATGAGAACAGTAAATATATATTTTTAAATTTAAAAATATAAATATATTTTTAAATTTAAATGAATTTGTTTCATGATTTGCTCATAATACATGATTCGTGATAAAATGAGGCCTATTGATGATTATGTAAGTCTTTATATGCCCGTGAACTACTTCTGTCCCCTCATATTTTTATACCAAAGAAGCCTAAGGTTAGAGGAGTATAAATAATATTACTGACAACAGCTGGGACGTCACAAGGGCAGAACTTACACCCACAGGTACTGACTGACCCCAATTTCTCTCCTTTCTGTTTATAAACATACAGAAGAAACTATCAGTCAGGACTGAGCTTGCCCCCACCCCACGTCCCCAGGCATCACTGCTGCCTCCCCTGCACACGCCCTACAGGGCAGGTGTGCCCTCCTTTCGGCCCTCACCCCGCAGCAGCGGGGGGCTGGACGTGACCACCTAGGGCCCCAGCAGGCAGCCGCCCTGGACCCCATCAGTGCCGCAGTCAAGTCAACACTGGAAGAAGCTGATGGATAACCAGTCATCCCCAAGGAAAACTCCACGTGTCTTTCCAGACAAGACACCAAGGGTGCCCAGTGAATCGCCACAGGGGTGAAGTCCTTACACAAAAAAGAAAATGTTATTAGAGCAGCATTTACTTGAGGACACTCGTGGGCGGCCTCCCGTCTCATCCCTGCTTTGCAAGGTTCCTAAATCGAGCAGAAATTCAGGCTTTATTATTTTTTTTTTTTAAAAAAAGGACTCAACGGGCTTCCCTGGTGGCGCAGTGGTTGAGAGTCCACCTGCCGATGCAGGGGACACGGGTTCGTGCCCCGGTCCGGGAAGATCCCACATGCTGCGGAGTGGCTGGGCCCGTGAGCCATGGCCGCTGAGCCTGCACGTCCGGAGCCTGTGCAAGGACTCAACCTTTTCTACTGCTAAACTTTACAATTTTAAAAATTAACTTCTATGTGTTTAGCTAAGCACGAAATTTTTAATTTCCCTGAATCACAAGATTTCAACTTATTTCTTCAAATAAAAGATATTCTTGACTTCATAAGCAAAGGTCATTAATTCTAACTAATTTGAAGAAAGCTTAGTCTACATTAGTAAATAGTTTGAAATATATAATATTTGGGACACTATATTGTTATAATTTTTAACGGTAAATAGGATACTATCTGAGGGACTGCCAATTATAAATTTTCATAGTTGAGTTTTATGGGCAAATAGTTTTCTTGAAGTAGAAGAATTCAGCCTATTCTTTTTTTTTAATCTTTATTTTATATTGCAGTATAGTTGATTAACAATGTGTGTTAGTTTCAAGTGTACAGTAGAGTGATTCAGTTATACATATACATGTATCTATTCTTTTTCAAATTCTTTCCCCATTGAGGTTATCACACAGTATTGAGCAGAGTTCCCTGTGTTATATAGTAAATTCTTGCCAGTTATCTATTTTAAATATAGCAGTGATACATGTCAATCCCAAACTCCCAATCTATCCTCCCCCCCCCCCACCCTTCCTCCCCGGTAACCATAAGTTCATTCTCTAAGTCTGTGAGGCTTAGAGACTTAGAGAACTAAGGAGACTAAACAATATGCTACTAAACAACCAATTGATCACTGAAGAAATCAAAGAGGATATAAAAAAACACCTAGAAACAAATGAAAATGAAAGCACAATGATCCAAAACCTATGGGATACAGCAAAAGCAGTTCTAAGAGGGAAGTTTATAGCAATAAAATGTTACCTCAGGAAACAAGAAAAATCTCAAATAAACAACCTAACCTTAGGCTTAAAGCAACTACAGAAAGAACAATCAAAACCCAAGGTTAGTAGAAGGACAGAAATCATAAAGATCAGAGCAGAAATAAATGAAATAGAGACAAAGAAAATAATAGAAAAGATCAATGAAACTCAAAGAGCTGGATCCTTGAAAAGATAAACAAAATTGCTAAACCTTTAGCCAGACTCATCAAGACAAAGAGGGCCCCAATCAATAACATTAGAAATGAAAAAGGAGAAGTTACAAAGGACACCACAGAAATACAAAGGATTGTAAGAGACTGCTATAAGCAACTATACACCAGCAAAATGAACAACCTAGAATAAATGGACAAATTCTTAGAAAGGTACAATCTCCCAAGACTGAACCAAGAAGAAATAGAAAATATGAACAGACCAATCACGAGTACTGAAATTGCAACTGTGATTTAGAAACTCCCAACAAACAAAAGTCCAGGACCAGATGCTTCACAGGTGGATTCTATCAAACATTTAAAGAAGAGTTAACACATATCTTCTGAAATTATTCCAAAAAATGGCAGAGTAAGGAACACTCCCAAACTCAATTCTATGAGGCCACCATCACCCTGATACCAAAACCAGACAAAGATACCACAAAGAGTGAAAATTAGAGGCCAATATCATTGATGAACGTAGATGCAAATGTCCTCAACAAAATACTAGCAAACTGAATCCAACAATACATTAAAAGAATCATACACCATGATCAAGTGGGATTTATCCCAGAGATGCAGGGTTTTCAATATCCGTAAATCAGTGTGATACACCACATCAACAAATTGAAGAATAAAAACCATATCATCACCTCAGTAGATGCAAAAAAAGCTTTTGACAAAATTCAACACTCATTTATGATTAAAAACTCTCCAAAAAGTGGGCAGAGAGGGAACATACCTCAACATAATAAAGGCCATACATGATCATACTCAACAGTGAAAAGCTGAAAGCATTTCCTCTAAAATCAGGAACAAGACATGGATGTCGACTCTCGCCACTTTTATTCAACATAGTTTTGGAAGTCCTAGCCATAGCAATCAGTGAAGAAAAAGAAATAAAGGGAATCCAAATTGGAAAAGAAGAAGTAAAACTGTCACTGTTTGCAGATGACATGATACTATACATAAAAAAATCATAAATTCAGGCTTTAAATCAACAAAGAATCACAATATGGATTTCCTCTCCCTTGATCCAAAAGGTCACCCTCACAAAGCACACATACAATTAGGACATGCATTTCCCATGGGAAACAGTCCAAACCCCACTCGGGCACCATGGGGACACAGTCACCGGAATGCTGGCCCTGGACTCCTCATCCCCTCCTGCCCCCTGGTGTGCCAAAGACTCCACCTGTCCCAAGCACTTGCTCCTCAAATCCAAAGCATGAAGGGCGTGAGGGTTTATTTTCTTAAGCATAAGAATAACAAAGTGAGAACCTTCACTGCTGCCCGAACATGACAGCATGTGAAGCAGAGTGAACTACCTGAAGCCAGGCAGGGAGTGGCTGCAGGCACCCCGGCACCATTGGTGAATTTGCGGTTTATTTTATTTTAAACTGTCACTGGCAAAAGAAAAGCCCATGGATGTTTGTCTTTCTGTCAAAAGCAGGGAAAACTTCACCACAGGCCACCCCCACGGGCACCTTCCCATACCCTGAAAGTTTCTGCCTCAGAGACAAATGTGGACCCTCGTCCTGCTTCACAAACTGAACTGACAAAGGCTCTGTGAAACCGGGACCTCGGAAACAAAGTAAGCGAAGAAAGGACAAGTCAGCCCTAATTGGGCTCCACAGACCACGAGCTCTCCTGGCTGTGAACCGGGTTCGGAGAGCAGAATCTGGACTCCGCTCCGTAGGAGGACAGATGAAGGTCATGTCCCCTCGTTCTGGGGAGACGGCAGCCTCTCCCTTCCTCAGATTCCAGCAGAAGTGAGACTTCCCTGAAAGGGTTAGAAGTAGTCAACCACGCACACGGAACAGGTAAAGACTTAACCAAGACGTCCATTTGAACATAATACCCAGCAAAAACAAAAGTTAAAGGAATTCACAGAAGTGTCAACTTAATCTGAGTGTGATTCCACTCCTACTATCTGTGTGATATTTAGCAACGTATCTGGTGAGGCAGCTCCTGGAATCACAAGGCACTTCCCAAACTGCAGAATGATAAAGACCAGAGAGAAAAGGGAAGGCTCAACAGGTCAGGAACAGACAAAACCACAGCAAGGCACAGTCTGACCACCCGCTTTCCGGTTGAAGGGAGGGCAGTGCAGCTGCCGTCCGCCAGCACGCTGCTCATCCTTGGGTCACCCAGGGCCACCTCGAGGTACTCACCTAAAAAGGGCTGAAGGAACCTCCCAGCTCATCTCATCCAGCCGCCACAGCTGACACTGCAGACCCGTGAAGCTCAGAGCTCAGTGTGAACTGGGGCAAACCGAGCCCTGTAACTCATGTGTCCCAACTGCTCACCACCCCCTCCCATCTGTCCTTTCATATCTCATGGTGTTTACTGAAGAAATATGAAAGTCACGAGTTTCCAAATAAAACATTTAGATTCTGAGCAAAAAATGCGAGCTAAAAACATGAAGGTGAATGGTAGGAAACTTTGGAAATTAACCTCAATACAGTTTACTGAATATACAAACTCGAAACATCTTCCAAAAGGAGATCAGATGAATTTAAGTACTTTTTAAATTTCACTGAGAATCTGGAGTGATCTAGTTCCTTCTTCCCTTTTAATACATGAATAATCCAAGAAAAAGTTATTTCATTTCAGGGAAAAGGCTAAAATCATTCTTAAAGTCCCTCCCATAAAACGCTGATTGTTCATCTCTCTGTTTTATAATAAAAGGGGTATTCAGCTTTAGGCGTGTACAATACGGTTTTTGTTAAACAGCATTTATGTGAACAGACACAAGGACATCATGAAACACTTGGTCTGAGCTCTTAGAACCCGCAGAACACATTGTAACAGCAAGAGGAAAAGATACGGTGGTGTGGATCACCTCAACATTCTTTGTCTTCATCCTGCGAAAAAGCCAAGTAAATGCCCCGCCATGTCCACCAAAAACAAAGAAAAGTGTCCCTCAGATGAGCAGTTATTTTTAACTGCTTCCCTCTTATTGCCGTTGACCAATGAAGCCTGCAAGATCATTTCAACACATTCAGCCTTTGATTCCACTGAAATTAGGCTGAAGAGTTTATAAACTTAGAAATGGTTTGCGTATTTTTAGAATCCAAGTGTGGGCTCTGATAGAAAAAACGCCTTTAATTATTATGAATGAGTTCTCTAAACCTTTCCAGAATTTTCTTTTTTTAATTTAACTTTTTATTATAATGAATAAAAGTTATTATTGAATAACCCCCACCACCTTAGTTGAAATAAAAACTAAGGTGTTCCAGTGAAGGGGCAAGATGCAGTCTATGCTCCACTGCAGGCCGCAGGGGGGCCATGGCGCCATCACCGCCAGAAGATTGTCTGAGGACACAGTCAGCCTCGGTGCAGGTGCAGGACTAGAGGAGGTTCCTGGAACTGAACGGGGAACCATTCGATCACGTGGAGTAAGCCGTGTGTCCGGGGAGCACAGGCCTGGTGTCCCTCTGGTCCTGCAACTACTCAGCGAAGTCTGAAGAATAAAAACTAGTACAGACTCTGACAGCACACAGGAAAGTGGTTCCCCAACTGAGTCAAGACACAACAGGATCCAGGCTTTGAGCTCCTCCTCGTAGCCCTTCCTACAGCCAAGGTGGGGAATGAACCAAGGTTTTCTAAGGCTCATTAAAATCTCTCTCCAATGTGTGACGACGAACAGCATCTCAGTAACCAGCTTTGCCAAAATTCAGGGTGTGTTTCAGATTAACATGTGAAACAGTGCACTCCTGGAAGCCTCTGCACCCTTCCAGTCTGCTCACATGCCTTGAAATAAAGTCACCACTCCATCTACACTCGCTGTATTTCCTCGCGTGGTTACAAAGGAAAGAAAACCAAAAAGATGGCTTCTTTCAGGCAGTCACCTACTTTAAGTTATAACACTTTGACTGCTTCACAGATAATGAGGCAAAAATCAAAAATAAAACCATATTAAGGCTTATAACACTCAACAATAGTTTAAAGACACACCTGTGCTTCGAAAATCACCATTCCTATTTTAGATGCCAAAATGCTTACGAGAGAGGTAGAAACACCCTCAATATTTTAAAAATCTTACATAGAAATGACCACTTTTATTATTTAAAATTTTTTTTCTTTTAAGAAACAACTCCTTTTATAACTACAATAATTCATGGTTCCAGACAGATGCTGAGGATTGGCTTACTCAATTTCAATTCCATCTGAAGCTGGAAAACTAAAAATAGGTTTTCCAGACACAAGGGTTCCCCATGTGCTCAAACACGCCTGGAATGCAGACGGCAGAGGATTCCTTCCCGCCCACTCTAGCCATTCTCTGCTGAAGCCGCATGGCAGGTGAAAAACAAATCTGAACTTGGGGAGGAGAGACTTTATTCAAAGGGATTATTGCAGTGGGAAGAGGAGACTCCTACAACAGGGGGCAGAGCACTGCGACCCCGAGATCCGCCAGCACCTAAAGGGTGAGGCAGGAAGGGTGTTTCCTTTATAGGGAGGAGTTAGCAAGGCCAGGAAAGACGAGTGTGGGGAATGGGATGGAAAGGGCCTGGTCAGACTCAGGTCAGAGAGGGTTTCACTGAGGCCAGCTGCGCTGGGGGACCCTGAGGAGGGGCTCGGGTTCGAGGACCTGGGGACGGAGAGAGCTAACACTTTGCTCTCACTGATCAGTGGTGGGAGCAGCCCAGCTTGTGGTTTAGCAGACAAAGGTGGGATCTGGGACGGTGTGCAAGGGCTTGTTCCAGGCTCACAGTGGCGGGGGGGGGGGGCGGGGGGGGGGGACATTCGAGTCTCATCCAGGTCTCATCGGAAGGGCATTCTTTGCGGTAAGTGAAGGGGCAGGGGGACCTCTCAGCCACCCTGCCTGGCAAGACGCAAGGCTCAGGAGTACTCAGGTGTCAGCCGAGGTCTCCACGGCCTGGAGGACAGCCCAACAGTCCTGGCTCCACTCCTTCCACCGAAGCTCCCAGAGGGTTTCTGCACTAACCCGCGGCCCACATGAGTCCTCACAGCACACGCGAGGCAAAGGGCTCGGTTCTGCACAGACACACGACCACAGCAGCCCGGACGCTGCAGCCCGGGTCAGCACACCACTAATTGCTGCCTCTCCATGGGCCCCAGCGGAAACCCCACACAGAGGCTCGCAGAGCTCCTTGGTGGGTGGGACGGGTAAGCAAAGATGACCCCCACCCAAAACAGGCATTCCCTCACTTCCTAAGTGGGGGCACTGCCCGCCTTCCTAAGCCCCCAGTGACAGCAGTGGCGATACAACCCACCAGACGGGCTGCAGGAGAGCTCACTGTGCTCACACTAAGGATGGTTTGCTCAGGGGCAACTGGCCAAGAACTTGCCCCACACCCCACAAAACAAAACAAACAAACCTGCCCCAGGAATGCCCTACCACACCACTGTGCTTGCGAAAACGTCCCATGTTCACACTGAAGTTCCAACATGTCAATCAGTACATGAAATCTATGTGAACATTATTTATTACAAAGTACACAAAATAGCAGATGAGAATGTTCAGCGAAGTATGCAGTTTCACTGTGTCCCAGTCCTCAAACACGGATTAATGCTGATCCACAACGTTTTTCTACCTCTCATATTACTTTCCTTCCTTATTCTCACAAGCAATGCATAGTAATTCCCCAGTGAGATCTGAACAAGTGTTTCCAACACAATGTTATTAACAAGACCAAACTATGTGATCCTAATGTCATTTTTAAAGGCCTAAATAATAGATTCAGAGAAGATAACTATTTCTGTCCAATTTTCTTTTCCACTGTACTTTAAATACCTATTATCTCCTAGAAACCACCTCTCACTATAATTTAAGGCACATTGAAAGGCTGATTCAACCTGGTCATTTCTAAAACATTCAGAGGCAATGAACAGAAGCGCTGTTTTAATTTCCTACTCCTGCTGTAACAAATTATCACAACTTTAGTGGCTTCTGACACCACAAATTTATCTCCTAAGGTTCTGGAGGTCAGAAGTCTTACCGGGCGAACCTTGAGGTGTGGGCAGGTCTGGCTCCTCCTGAGGCTCCGGGGAGAGTCCGTCCCTCATCCTTTTCCAGCTTCTGGAGGCACCGCATCACCACCCCAACCTCTGACTCCATCATATCGCCTTTTCTGACTCTGACCCTCCTCCCTCCCATAAGGACCCTTGTGATGACACTGGTCCACCCCAATAACCCGGATCATCTCGCCATTTTGAGATCCTTAATTTAGTCACATCTGTAAGGTCCCCTCTGCCATGGAAGGTGACACATTCTCACTAGGGATCAGGATGTGGACATCTTTGGGGAGCCATTATTCTGCCAACCACAAATGCTGACAAGTAAAAATTACTTAGAGAGGGCTTCCCTGGTGGCGCAGTGGTTGAGAGTCCGCCTGCCGATGCAGGGGACATGGGTTCGTGCTCCAGTCCGGGAAGATCCCACATGCCGCGGAGCGGCTGGGCCCGTGAGCCATGGCCGCTGGGCCTGCGCGTCCGGAGCCTGTGCTCCACATCGGGAGAGGCCACAACAGTGAGAGGCCCGCGTACCGCAAAAAAAAAAAAAAAATTACTTAGAGAATGTCTGTGGTTAATTTTCTATTTAACTCTTAAATTTAGGACCCAAGTATTACATCACACAACAACCATATTAATCACTAACCACACAGTCATGGGATGTCAACCAACATGACTTCAAAAAAAATCAGCCAACCAACAAGTACTGAGGGGCCAACATATTTCCAGAGCTGCATGGTGTGATGGAGAATATGTGCATGTTCGCACACACAGACCCACACACACAGACACACACACACAGGAACACACACACAGACACACACACATGCACACAAAAAGACATGCACACAGACACACACATACATGCACACAGACACACACACACACAGAAACCCACAGACCCATGTGCACACCCACAAAAGTTTAAAGTCAAATATAAGGAGCTTTCAACTTTAGTATTCTAACTAAATCTTATTACAATAAAACAGCCTCTTGACTACATAAATTTTTATAGTGTGGGGTTCCATGTTTCTTTTCAAAGTAACTATCCCCCCCCCCGAAAAAAATATATCTCCATAATTACAGAAATGAATTTCCTCCACAAAAAGGTGCACTAAAGAAAAAAGACAAGAACTATTTAGCTCATTAGGGGAGCTGCCTATGCCTTGGCCAAGCATGATTTACTCCTGGCCATTTAGGGAGCAGCAGCACTAAAATTTGGGGGGAGAGAAAAATGTGAATCTTCACTTGGGATCAGGCCATATATTCCAGGTTTTCTCCTCAAAATGTTGGCTTGCTGCTTCTCCTACACATTCTCAATTCTAGCCTCTTACAAAAACTAGAGTTCAAGGAAGCAGAAAAGGCCATCAACATCTGAAAAATCTTCTAACTACAAGGTGAATCAAAGACCATGAACAATGAGATTGTTTAAGATAACTCGGAAGGTTTAAGCTGCACACCTGAGGCTTACAAAAAACAGCGAGGACTGCCTACACCTGGCGTGGGGTGGGGTCTTCACTCTCTCCTTCTGGCCGGGACCCTCCTCGTGATGTTCCCTGGGAATCACAACCTCCGCCACTGGTGCATCAGTCATCAGGGCTTCAGCGTGGAACATTTTAGATTCAAGCCGTGTTTCCTCTTAAGATGGGGAATTGGATTTGGGGCAGCACAACTGGATTTCTACAACTATCTCAACTACTGGCTTTTGGGGGATCTTAGGAAATCATGAGAATCCCAATCTATTAAAATCACAATAGATTCCAGAATTTCCTGAAACATTCTTTCAATTTGTACTCAGGGATCTGATGAGGTCTAAATTTCCTACCAAAAAACATAAACACCACAGAGAACAAGATCAACTGATACACTGGTCTAAATACAGAAAGTGAATTTATACAAGACTGCTCTTCTCAGCAGAAACTAGAAACCATGAAGCTTCATTACCCCCATTTTGGAATGAACGTGCAGGTTGCACTGAACCAGGCCTCACGTTTCTAAAGTAGAACGTGTGTTTCACTTCCCCGTCCACCTGTTTGGGGGTACTGATCCCCCTCAAAACTACGAACAATAGGTCACTGATACTAGCAGGTCATTTCTCCAGCCACAAAATAACAACGGCTATGCACTAAAAATGCCTTCTCGGGAACTACTCTCATGCTGACACAATGGTAACTAAACGAGGAAGCTGAGGACGCTCTAAGAGGCTAGCAAAGGGGAAAGGTCCTCCATCACACCAATCAAAACCCAAGAAAACAGGTGAGTCGCTGGAAGGCGCGGAGCCCACACACAGTCCCTCGCGCCACCCCCCTCCCCAAGAACGCACCATCTACGGGTCTTTCTAGTGGGTCTCCATTTGTGAAACTCCCCCCACCACGAAAAATCAACTCCCCACTTCTGGTCCCCAGGGCACGCTTTGAGGCTGCATCCCGGGACAGGGTTGTCAGGCCCCGAGCTGCCGCAGGGTCTGGGAGGCACGGATGAATGTGGGGTGAAAGTACACGAACAACAACCCCTTCCTTCCCTCTGCTTCACTCTGACTCCTAAGCGTCTCTTCAGAATAAATTCCATTTAAGTAAGGAAGTCAGACCCACTCTATCGCAGCCTCAGCATTAAGGACTCGGCCAATGAACCTCACGCCCAGCATCCTCGGGCTCCACCCCTGTCTGGGGGGAGCGGAGGGGACCCCCCGGCAGCCACCACCCTCCACACTTCTCTTCTGGGATCTGGAGTTCTCCTTAATTAGGACGAGGGTCCCACTGCCTAAGGAGTCCACCCAAAACCCCTCTTAAAGAACAATGTTTCTGCCATCTCAGAAACCAGACCCACCCTAAAGCCTGGGAGAGGCACGAGGCACATTTGTAGGATCCCTGACCTGTCAATCACGTCAAATCCTCACTGTCTGCTCCATTTGGGGGCGTAAAGCTGAAAGGGCTTTATCACAGGGAGTCAGACTAGAGTCCGAAGAGGTGTTTCTAGCAATTATTGGACAGGCAGCCAGAACGCACCAAAAAAAGCCCAAACCACCACCTTCCATATTCAGGGACATGCCAGGGCCACTAACACACACACGCGCGCACACACACACACACACACACACACACACACACGCTGTGCATGGAGAGATGACAGGCCCAGTGTGGAGCCAAGCACGGAGCAGGCCCTACAATGGCCTCTTTACTCTACATGGGCTCTTCCGCCCCAGGGAAGAGGGCCTCAAGCCTAAGACTTAAAGTTCTGGAACTTGGCTCTGCACCAGGAGGCCTTAAAGATATTAGTGTCAGGGCCAACCCACCTCTTGTAGACGGTCAAGCACGTGCAGGACTCACAGACACAGCAAGACTTCACCTCTAACCTGTGTGACCATTTTGCCCCTTGCAAGCAGTTAATAATTCACTGAGCTAGGATAAAAACGTAGATGCGATTACTCCAAGGACACGTTCAAGAGCCGCCGGCCACATCAATCCCCTTCTGGTTCAGCTCAGCTTGAAGGTGACATTTCAGGTCACACACCCTGTGGTACCATTTTACAATAATAGTATGGCTGCTGTCTTCAACAGAGACTCAGGTAACCTCTTCTCAGACAAGAATCGCAATCTACAATCCTCAAAAGGGATAAGATTCTTAGCATTCTACAGGGTCAGACAAAACCAAACCAAAACCAAACTAGGTTTAGTCAGCCACTGGTGCCATTCTCATTAAGACACAGGAATCTATGGTGATGACAGTGACTCTCATGCAATCCCGTGGGGTGAGTGGTCCAAAGGAAAAGGCTGGGCTCACAGACACCCCTGCAGGGCGCAAACCCAAATCCTCAGAGTCTCACTGGAACACACACGAATGCTCATCAGCAGATCTGACAGAGGCCTCCCAGATCTCCCTACCACGGCCTGAAAAAGAACCCGTTACATACAAACACAGATCATCTCAAAACGCTATTAACACTGCCTTCAACTCTGCCCATTCAGGACAGACTTTCTGGAGATAAACCTCTCCTCCAACTGCTGCATATTCTCATGTGACACAACACAAAGGGTTCAACATACAGAAGATTTTGGATCAAAACAGAATCGTTTCATTACGGGAACAATTAATGCACTGGTTTCCCCAATGCGCAGCACAACATTGAAAGTATGACTGACTTGTGCCCCTAAAAATCCTAACACATTCGCAGCAGAAAGCCAACTCCTATGTCACGAGCGTAACTCCTCCATCGTCATTCTTCTGCCGTTAGAGTCACATAAACAAAGGAATACTGTATCACAAAGGGAAAAGGTAAGGACACATCCAGCTGTTCTGACTCACTGCTCTAAATTTAATGTACAACAGCTAAAAATATCAAGAGACAAATAATGATTAGAACATATTTAACAACCTCTCCCTAACTTCAGGTCTCTGTTCGAGCACTTGACCTTTTCTCTCGTTATACGAACTTTCCAAAAGTAAACTCCAGAATTAACAAGATGACAACTTTTTCTGGTGGTGGAGTCAGGAAGAAATTGGTGGAAGGCTGTTTTCTCAGCCGTCAGGAACTTTTCTTTTGCAAACTACCACAGAGGGAGAAGCATCCCGCGCTCTTTATGTTCACTTCCAGTCCAGCAAGCAATGTTGAGTGTAAATACCAGCAGCATATTGTATCAAAGCAGTTTCTTTAAGGAATGAAGCACCATAGGTCTTTTCAAAACTATTTCATACCACCTAATAATTAACTCAATTCAGAAACAACGTAAGTCATCCTTTCATCTTTGAAATAAGAGGATGATTTTTCCCCAAAATAGTTTCCCTTTCTTTCAAATGATTTAGTTTAATCTAAGATTGAGCGTATTTACCAGGATACTCTCAAGTTCCTTGACTTCTTAGAAAATAAAATATCTCCAATACCAAAACCTGAACAGATAATCCCACAGTTTAGCCAGGTCTGAAGGCACTTTAAAGGGAGCAAAAATCTACCTGCATATTTGGGGCTGACATGTAGCTCTGTCTGTGCAGTTTCCCCCTCATCTGCCCCCGGGTCAGATCCAGCCGGCGCCCAAGTGAAAGACAGAAAGCAAAGTGCGTGTCCTGCAGCTCCCCCCCACCACCTCACTTCCCGTGGAACTCGTGTGCGTGGCGCTCTGAGCTCCTGTGGAGAGCCTGAAACTAACCAGACGGGCCGCCATGCAGGAGGAGGTGGCACAAAGGCCCAGGACCATCCAACGAATGTCAGCTCAATACGTTTTGCCTAGTTTTTAAGCCCTCGGCCAGAATTCCTGAGTCCACCCCCCAGTCTTCCTACTGTCCCACCTCAGGCAGTCTGTCCAACTTATTCGTCCACTACAGCTTTTCCCAGAGGCCCCAGGGCCTGGAATGCCGTCCCTCTCACCAACAATTTCTAATATTTCCCTCCACAAAGTCTTTTTGGATTTAGCACTAGAAAAGCTAACTAAGCATGTCCTTTGACTTCACTTATTCTGGATGAGAAAAGATTTTATGCTTTCTATTCAATGAAAAGAAAGAAAGAAAGAAAAAAGCAAGGCCCCTGAGGGCAGGGACCGTTTCTTATTCATGACTAAATCCCCATCTCCTAGAACAGGGCCTGGTCCCTCCTCACTCAACACACAGTAGTTGAATTAATATGACTGGCATTACGTTGAGAGGTTGAAATAGAAGCATCTCTATGACTTCAACCCCGCTGGATCCTCCAGGTGGCCCACTCAACTGGCATTTGTACTGGAACCACTTGAAACTGGCATCCAAATCCCTGTCCAAGTGATTCATTTATTTTCAGCACTTTTCAGACACAGCTGCCTTTTCTGTATTTTATTATTTTTTAGGGGATCTATTACATCAGTTACAACTAAGAATAAACTAATTCACCCAATTAACTTTTGCAAATAAAATGTCAAATATATGTTAAAAGAAGATGAAAAATCATAGGAAAGTTATGATTTAATCCATGGGGCTTCCCTGGTGGTGCAGGGTTAAGAATCCGCCTGCCATTGCAGGGGACACAGGTTCGATCCCTGGTCTGGGAAGATCCCACATGCCGCGGAGCAACTAAGCCCGTGAGCCACAACTACTGAGCCTGTGTGCCACAACTTTTGAGCCCACATGCCACAACTACTGAAGTCCTCATGCCTAGAGCCTGTGTTCTGCAACAAGAGAAGCCACCGCAATGAGAAGCCCGTGTGCCACAACAGAGTTGCCGCTGCTCACCGCAACTAGAGAAAGCCCACGCGCAACAAAGACCCAAATGCAGCCAAAAATAAATAAATAAATAAATTAAAAAAATAAATTAATAAATCCAATACAGCGTGTTTAGCCATATCTTTAAATGAGGATATGAAGATGGAAAGTTCTCCTAGGATGGGGAAACTTCAGTTATTAGATAATCTAAAAACCTCAAGGAGAAAGAATGAAGAAGGATGAGGAAAGACCTCTAGGTAACATTTTTGCTTTGAATTTGATTTCAAAAGGGCAGAGACACCTAAAATGTGAGCTCAGGCAGCACCCTTCTCAGCCTGACTCCTTCACACCAACAGCCCTACGGAGGGACCACGCACGTCCTCCATTGAAAGAACCGTGATTTACACGTCTGTTCACTGCTTTAGCACAGGCGCAGCTTCCAGAAACGAAACGGATGCTGGTGCTCCACGGAGCCAGTGTCCACTCTTCCAAGTCAAAAAGGGCCGTTTTAGTTACCGAAAGACATGCTTACGTTCTGGTTTCATACTTAAATAAACTCAGAAGTTCAAAGGACGGCCCTTCTCAGCAGGCATGCACTTGGCGTTGGTTGCCGTAGGGATAAGGTTCAGCCACATGCTTCCCTCATCTTGCCTAAAACGAAACATCCCACACATGTGAAATGGGGGTCAAAGGACAGGAGCGCCTGTGGCTTCGGAGGGTCGACAGCAGAATTGTGTGCCGACTGTCTCAGATGTGCAAGAACATTGCTCCTGTTTCTAAGGAAATGGCTGCAAAAATTTATAACAAATGAGTTAAGAGTTCACAGGAGATTTCTAATTCCGTTCCATAAGAACTTTACAGAGCAGGTGTGCAGGAAATGAAGTACCCCTGCTCTTGGCAAGTCCCTGAGAGGGTGGGGTGGGGGTGGGGGCCAGAGCCAGGAAAGGCAGGCAGGGCACCAGCGTCTCCGAGCTGGAAACTGGCACACGCTTGAGCCCCACCCAAATCCAGGGACGCAGAACCTTTGGAGCTGGGCCCGGGGCGATCCTCAAACTCATTCAAGTGTAAGACCGACAAGCATCAGGGCCAATGGATCCCCAGAAGCCAATAACGAGAAAACGACGCCTTTTAACACCTCTCGCCACCGCTCTGCTCCAGCTGAGCCCAGAGTGGACACTCAGTTCCAGAAACCCTCTCCCCGGACAGGGCGCATCCCAGCGTGGGACCTACTGGAAAACCAGCAAGAAACCTTAGCTCCCCTGCCAAGCACAGCTCTGGAAGGCCTCCGGTAAAGGCCGCCATCCATCCCCCAGATGGCCCGCGACTGCCCAGTGCCAACATCTCCACACTTCAGAGTGTCAGGAAAGAGCATCCGTGGGAACCCACAGCCTCCTGACTGGACTCTTCTCCTGGCGAGGCCCACACATCAGTGAGCACAGAGGCCGCCAGCTTATCTTGCGTGGGAGAGGGTTCAAGAAGGGACCCCCCGTGACTTGTTCGAGGTCTGTGCACTCTGCTCCCGTGGGAGGTGTTTACCACTCACTCAGAAGAGATTAAAAACAACCAAAGACGTAATTCCCCTCGGCCTCAGTGTCCACACCTATAAAATGCCAGCCCGACTGATAAGATAATGTGGTGTTACTTCCATAAATAATCGCTTGTCCTGGCACTTGAGTTATGTGCCTGCCAGACCTGGAGGGGCCGGCACCAGCGGCCCAGGAACCGACTAGGAGGAGAATTAAGGCACCAAATGGTTCCACGGGTTTACATTCTTGGCAAGGCCGGGCCAGGCAAACACCATGTCAGCATCCACCCTGGATGGCTCTGATTCCAACTCCTTTTAATAATTACTATTGTTTCTAATTCATGATAATTGAAAGGGGAATTTAACAGCAGGTAATTAAAGCCACTGTACCATCTGCTCCTGAATTACCATGCCACACATTTCTAATAAAAGTGGACTTTATACCAGGAACTGTGGCCTGGAAATGGGGTCCAAGAGGCTCTTCCCTGTGGCTCCCGGGTTGCAGCCCCTGGAGGGGAGAGGCCCGGACCACCACTCTGTGATACGTTGATGTCTGACCTTCGCCCATCCAAACCAGTCCCCTGCCCCCCACCTTCCTCCAGCCTAAGAGACTCAGGGATTTTTTTTCTGCATAGATGGCCAGGGAGCCTGGGTTATCCAAACCAGCCACTGCATTCAAACCAGCCCACAGCACTCTGACAGCTGCTGAGGACCAGGAAAGCTAACTCAGCAGCCGTTCCCAGGCTCTCTCGTTTCAGGATGCACGTATGTCTGTATTCACATTAGCAACCACATCTTTTTGCCACACGAATAACACAAACGACGATGTAGCTTCTGCACCTGGCCAGGAATCCATGCTCAGCCCCACCTGTGCCCACAATTTGAGATCACACGACCGGGAACTCTGCTGTTTGCCCTCTGCGTGTATGGTGGGACCTGCCACAGTATTCCCAAGGACTCACTGAGGCGGGGCCTGGCCAGGGAAGCACAGGCACGGCCCATGGCCCCCACCAGATCCCTGTACCAACTAAGAAAGCGGCCCAGGCAGCAGGCAGCTGCCCTGGCCTGCACGAACCTTGAGGTTCATGGACAACAGAGACCTCAGGACCCCACGTGGCCCTCCTGTCCAGGTGCTCCCGCTGGGACGGCCCTGGCCAGCAGAACTTCCATGGAAATGGAAACGTCCCAGATCCGCTCGGTCCAAACAGAAGCCAACGCTCATGTGGGGCTGCTGAACACCTGAGAGGCTGCAAGTGTGACTCAAGGACAGAACTTTCAATTAATAAACTTCTTTTCCAAATGTACTTCTTTAATTCATGTGACTAATAGCTGTGGCTACTGGCTACCAGATTGTATGTCACAGCTTAAGGGAGTCAGCGTGCCCACAAGCTCTTACGGTTCTTCAAAGTAATTCAAGAGGTGATCATAAAGAAAATCTCCTCAGTGACCTGGACAACAGAGGCCATGAGAAGAACTCGGTCTCTGGAGCCAGAGAGACCTGGCTCTGCCCCCCAGCATCTGTCTCCTCTTCTGAAAGTGGTGATCACACCCACCTGCACAGGTAGCAAGACAGGGAAGACGGGATGGCCCAGCCAGCCAGGTGTCACCCTTTGGAAAGAGGGCCCTCCCACAAAGGAGTAATGAGGAGACACTTCCTACGACACATCTCATGCTCCTCAAGGGGACATGAGTGGAAATCCTACCGTGGAGGGTGTTAGGTCTGAGCAGCCACTTCTGCCAACGTTCAAGTGACAAAAATAGAAATCGTGTGTACGCCACTTGCTTTGTCTTTCAGGAGAAGTCATTTGCACAGCCGTTAAGAAGATATCAAATGGTGTATGTGTTCGATCTAACCCCACGGACCACACGGTCCCTTCTGCAGGGCCCAGAAACTTGCAGATATTCTCATTGGGGCCGGGTTGTATATAACAGGGAACAGGTTACTGTGCCTGTTAACAGGGTTTTGTCTCCTCGGATACATTCAGCTCATCGAGATTTCACCACTGAGACCTCAAGGTCATTTATAGTCATTTACCTGCAACTACAGAAGGGAAGTAAGGACACTGCATTACCAAACTTCAGTTCTCTAAGACACACCCCCTATCCAACGTATAAATGTTTATAAAATGTCCACTTTCTTGGGATTCTGGAAGAGACGGCTAATGGCAGTTGTCCTGAGCTCTTTCTTCGCTGGAACTCTTGACTCACCTGAAACGATGTCACTGACAGATTTTACCAATGGAGCAAACATCCACTTGGAAGAGTTCCTGGGCTATGGTGTTGAAAATCTCACATTGGATTACAACAGCCTCCAAACAGTAGGAACTGTGGCTCACATCAGATGATCCAAAAGGGCTCTTGGAATGAAACCCTACCAAATGCCACCACATATCCTACTTCCAAACTAATTGCTTTTTGTCTGCCAGTAGGCTGCACTGACCAACTGAGTCAGATTTTATGAGCACATGAGAGGTTCAGGATCTGAGCGAAGAAACTCCTGGTGGAATTCTTGCACACCGAGCACCCTTTTCTTCCAGAGCCATCCTGAAGACCGCTGAGAAATGGCATAGGGCCCTTCCCCCTCTTCAGTATAACAACTCAGGCTTACGTCCCCCCCACCCCGACTCTGTCTACCCCTCGATTATAGGCTTTTGTGGGAAAAAAAATCAGTTCTTTTTACTTTGGGCTCCAAAACAAGTACATAATTTCTAACAATTCTATCAATTAAATTGTCAAGCAGCAGTTTGTAATCTGGACCACAAGCTGATGCAAAATTCACAAGTAATTTGGGCTGCAATAACAGCTCCTATTTACATTACAGATGAACACAGATGAACACTTCAACTAATCTGTATATATTGTTTGTGGGACCAATTTCATAAACAAACCAGCTATTCAAGCAAAGAGAGTGCCTTCAGTCAAATGCAAATTAATTTGCTTCCCTTATAAAAGATGTTTTTCTTTGCCAGTATGGATTTTTAAACCTATGGTCATAGGAGGAAATGCCATAAATCTGCATTCCTCCTGCCTAGGTCTGAGTCCTTCCTTCTCAGAAGGCGGCACAGTGAGACTCTCCTAAGCCTCCCATTGGTGAGCCCACCCACCAGAGTGAAGCAGCACAGAAAACCACACATGGGACCAAGGGACAGGCCTGGAATCAAGCCTGAGGCACAGAAACCACCTCTCCAAGTTTCCCCACCCATGCGGTGCCCCTCAGGGGATTGATGTGACCATGCACATGAAGGATGCAGTGCTGAGCCGGCCAGAGTGGATACACAGCCAGTGGGATGTCCCTCCTGTGACATGGGGACAGGTCTCGGGAACAGGCGTCCAGGGGCCTGAACAAGGCATCAAATCGATGCCTTCAGGAGCACCAGGTGGGTAAACGGGAAACTGGAATTTGGGTGCCCTTCTTAGGACACAAATACAAAAGTTCTTTTCCCTCCTTTATTGAGATGTAACTGAGGTGTGAGGCCGTGTCAGTTTAGGGTGACCTCACAATCTGATACATTCAAACAGCATAACGCGTGACACCACAGTTGGGCAGCTGAAGACCTCTACCTCCGCACAGTCTCACTTTGTCTTTTTTTGCCATGAGAGCATTTAAGATCTACTCTCTCAGCAACTCTCAAGTACATAATACAGTACTTGAAAGTTGTTGTTAACTGTGGTCACTGCATTCCATCCCCAGAACTTACTCATCTTACGATGGAAGCCTGTGCCCTTTGACTAGCATCTCCCGTTTCTCCTCCCTCAGCCTCTGGCACCACCATTCTACTCTCTGCTTCTATGAGTTTGGCATTTTTAAATTCCACATATAAGAGGGATTATGCAGTATTTGTCTTTTTAAAATTTATTTTCTTCAAGTATAGTTGATTTACAGTGTTAATTTCTGCTGTACAGCAAAGTGACTCAGTTATGCATATATATATTTTTTCATATTCTTTTCCACTATGGTTTATCACAGAATATTGAATATAGTTCCAGGTGCTATAAAGTAGGTCCCTGTTGTTTATCCATCCTATATATAACAGTTCGTACCATGCAGTATTTACCGTTCTCTGACCTATTCCATTTAGCAATATGTCCTTCAAGTTCATCCATGTTGCAAATGGCAGGATTTCCTTCTTTTTATGGTTAAATAAAATATATACCTCACAGTTTCTTTCTCCATTCATCCATTGATTTCACACTTAGCTTGCTTCCATGTCTTGACTATTGCAAATAACGCAGCAATGTACACGGGGGTGCAGATATCTTTGAGATTTTTATTTCATTTCCTTTGGAAAAATACCCAGAAGCGAAATTGCTAGGTCATATGGTAGCCCTATTTTTACTTTTTTGAGGAACCTCCATACTGTTTTCCAACGTGGCTGCACCAGTTTACATTCCCGGCAACAGTGCACAAGGGTTCCCTTTTCTCCACATCCTCAGCAACCTTGTTATCTTTTCTTTTTGATGATGGCCATTCCTGCAGGTGTGAGGTGATAGCCCACTGTGGTTTGATTTGCATTTCCCTGATGATGAGAAATGTTGAGCATATTTTGATGTACCTGATGGCCATTTGTATGTCTTCTTTGGAAAAATGTTTATTCAGATCCTCTGCTCGTTTTTAAAATGGATTGTTTGTGTTTTCTTTTTTCTTTCATTTTTTTTCCTCTTTAGTTGTATGAGTTTCTCATAAAATCCCATGCTGATGAGATAAAACCCAGGACTGACTCTAGGTCTGAAACCCCATGGTTTGCATTTGCCTGCCTGCATCAGTGAGTGAAAGGATGCAATCACTCCATAAAAGGGCAAATCTCTCATAATCCTGGTTGACATCACAGTATTTATCCCAAAACATAAAGGTATTGGTGAAATACCTCCCAAGGAAATAGATCAAAGTTGACACATTCTTCTTTAATTATTAAAGCCTTAAAATCCATTCAAATTATTTTAGTCTAAATTTCTAGCATAGTACCCACAACATAGCAGGCAGTAATTGAATCTTGGTTCATTTGGCTGGTAGACCTGGACCCAAAGCCCATAAGCCCTCTCAGTGGACATCTGGCCCTGTTCAAGCTCATGCATGGTTCCATTTACCGACATCTACCTTTCTGGGTTCACGCCCTATGTTCCCAACTTTCCCAACCACGCAGCTAGCTCTCTGAAACAGTTGGGGGCCACTGTGGCTGCCAGAGCTCCTTACAGCAGGCTTTACAGATATAGCAAGATGTCCAGGAACCTTCTACCTCAAGCTGGTATTCTCAGGTAGGTCTGAACCTGACTGGCCTAATCCTACAGCAGTGGTTCTCAAACTTCATCCTGCACAGAACCCCCAAGAAGACTCAATGAAACACAGATAGGGAGGGTTCCTCCCACCCCAGAGTTTCTGATTCAACAGGGTTAGGGTGGGGTCCAGCATCAGGATTTCTGACAAGTTCCCAGGTGACAGTGACGCTGCTGGTCTCCAAACCACCTTCCTGGGGTATTCCCTCCCTTGGCAGGACATCAAGGAATGAAACTGCGGCTTTAGTTCGGCTACTTCCTGCTCTTTCTCATGCCCTCCTGAGTTTGCACAGGTAGTACCAACTGTGTGATGAGGCTCCCTCACACTTTCCAACAACGAAGTCCCACCTACCTGATCTAACATAGATACCCTCATGATTCGGGTTTGCTACATAGCATGCAGCCATTAAAAGTGACATTTGTTAAGAATGTTTGTTAACATGGAAATTTTTCATGATATGATACTAGTAGAAAAAACAGCAAGTAATAAAGTTTATTATTTAAATTATTATTTCAGAATACAGAAGTATTGGTTTAAATATAGATAGGTGGATGGATGGGTAGTTGGATGGATAAATGGGTGGCTGGATGGATACGTAGTTGGACGGGTAGCTGGATGGGTGAGTGGATGGATGGATGCGTAGTTGGGTGGGTGGGTGAGTGGGTGGATGGGTGGGTGGGTGAGTGGGTGGATGGGTGGGTGAGTGGGTGGATGGGTGGGTGAGTGGGTGGATGGATGGATAGTTGAATGGGTGAGGGGATGGAAGGATGGGTAGTTGGATGGGTGGGTGGGTGAGTGGATGGATGGATGGATGGATGGATGGATGGATGGATGGATGGATGGATGGATGGGTGGGTGGGAGGGTGGGTGGGTGAGAGGGTAGATGGGTAGTTGGATGAGTGAGTGGATGGATGGATGGATGGGTGGGTGGTGGGTGGATGGGTAGATAGGTGGATCCTGAGAAATCCCTGGAAGGAGATACAATATTAAAAGAGGTTATTCCTGGTGGTGAGATTATTTGTGTTTTTTGTCAAATAATTTTCAATTAATACTACTTAGTAACAGGAAAAAATCAGTTGTTTTTGGTTTGTTTGAAAATGTTTTAGGAAATGTATGCTTTCCTAAAGCTTCTTGATCAGATATTTTTTATTGATTATGCTCATTCTCATTTATCCCAGAGTCAGTGTGACACAGTGGGAAAGTGTATCTTTTGAGTCCAAAAACCTAGTCCTGCCTTCACATCTGTAAAATAGAGATAGCATCTCCCCTTTCTACTCCAATGGGCCATTAAGACCATATGAAACCACACATGAGGAGCTTCCCGAGGCCTCAAAGCACTAACGTGACATAAAGACAGAGACAGATTTGGCTCCTCAGCTCCTCTTGGAAGCTCGGAAGCTTCCCCACTTAATGTGTACCTCACCCAAAAGGCACAGAAAATGCTGTATTAAATTTTAATATAGTTGCATTTCCACAGTATATGAATGCAAAAGGAGTACACCCTTGAGTGATTTGGAATCCACTCCAACCAACACCAGGCAGGCATGCGGTTCCTGCCTGCTAGCAAAGAGCAAAGCAACGCAGCTCTGCACCCAGCCTAGTGCAGGACTGCCTTCCAAAGTCAGCCGTAAGCCTTGACAAAGCCCATTTATAAACACTAAATATCCAAGATACATAACTAAGTAACTTACTAATTCAGGAAGGATTTACTGAGCAAACCCTAAGCAAGCGTTCGCCCCAGTGGGCACAAAGAAAATGACAAAATAACGTTAACAGTGCTAAGATGGAGATGCACATGCGTCACCATGACAACACAGAGAGGGAAACAACTGCACTTGAGCCAGAGAGTTGGGTCCCAAGGAGCCCAGAGAACCCTAAGACCCTCCAGCCTCCGATGTTCTCTGGGTGCACTAGGCTGCACCCACCCCCCCGCAGGCCTGGTCAGCAGCCCCCACCTTCACCCACTGAGGTTTCTAACCGCACAACCAACACCACGAGGACTCACTGTCTATCTTAAAGCAGACACCCAGGAAAGATCACCTCAAACTGTACTTTTGCTAGATAATCTCCTGCATTTTAGATCCAGGCTCCAGATGGCAACTCTGAAAACAAAGATACGTCAACCTAATTTACAGGCGTTTTTTCAGCTGGCCATTATTTATACTAATAATTACAAAACAACCTGAACTCCACTGCAGCTGGTGGACAACAAGCCTTCTATGATCCACTGGCCCAGCAGCCTGGTGGACCTGCCCGGCACCCCTCCATCTGCCCGTGCTGGTCAGACTGACATGAAGTCCCATGACGATGACTAACAGACAGTCACACACCAGCTTCAGCCCAGAGGAAACACCATGTAAACAGTTAAATACATCTTTAAAAAAGGCAGCTGGCTGCAGCCAATTCCTGGATTAAATGTGGCTCAGGGGCTTCCCTGGTGGTGCAGTGGTTAAGAATCTGCCTGCCAATGCAGGGGACATGGGTTCGAGCCCTGGTCTGGGAAGATCCCACATGCCACGGAGCTACTAAGCCCGTGCGCCACAACTACTGAGCCTGCACCCTAGAGTCTGCGAGCCACAACTACTGAAGCCCAGGTGCCTAGATCCCATGCTCCGCAACAAGAGAAGCCACCGCAGTGAGAAGCCCGCGCACTGCAACGAAGAGCAGCCCCCGCTCGCCGCAACTAGAGAAAGCCTGTGCGCAGCAACGAAGACCCAACGCAGCCAAAAATAAAATAAATAAAAATAAAATTAAAAAAAAAAATGTGGCTCAGAGCGCTTCCCTGGCCGGCGTGGCTCCGTGGGGAAGGAAACGTAGCTGGGCTCCACCTGGACCTGTAGGCTGAGCCACCAGCAGCCGACAAGACAAAGCTTTCCACAGCTTCCGAGGGCTGGCGAAGGACATGGGAGCTATGAACAGGAAGAGGTGGTTCGGGGGGGAAATAGGAAAAAGCGCTCCTGAATTGACAGAAGATGTGAAGCCGCGCATGGCCTCACACACACCTGCCAGACACCCTGCTGTCTCCATCGGGTCAGGGACATCAGTAGCTCCTAATGTGTCCAAATAAATACAGAGACCACCTTTCCAAATTGCACCGAATTTTTTATTACTTACAAATGGCAAACAGTTGCCTAAAATCCTCTCCCCAGAATTAAAGTTAACCTGAAATTGTATATAATAAAATTTATTTTAAAATGACAACCCTTCAGCTTAAAAGAATTAAATACTGAAGTATACTGCATTAGACAGCAATAGAATAAAACAGTGAAGATGAATTACCATAGAAGCCCCCAGAAAAGGGCCTCTAAGCAACATGCCAAGATTTCCACAAACTGGACTCGAGAAGAGCTGCATCTAATGAAACACATGATGAGCTGCTGGGTTCATCCCAAACTAACAAACTACTCAAATTGTACTCAAAAGTAAAGCAAGTTGATACACTGTGAATAAATGAAAACAAATAAGGAACCAGGATTTTGATGGGATGCTGCTTCCAAATTTCAATTAACCCTCAATCCTGTCACCATAAACATTCATTAAAAACGGCCATGGGGAGTCCCCTGGTGGCCTAGTGGTTAGGATTCCGGGTTTTCACTGCTGGGGCCTGGGGTCAATCCCTGATTGGGGAACTGAGATCCTAAGAGCCGCACGGTGTGGCCAAAAAACAAAAATAACGGCCACACTAGTTGAGAACCTGTGACGTGCGTACCTGTGATCTTCACAGCCACCATATCACTGAGGTAGAACTATGACCCCATTTCACAGATGGGAAAACAGAGGTAAGGACAGGTCACGGAACCTGCCACAGCCACACAGCTGGTAAAGAGCAGCCACAACGGCTGCCAGGACCTGGGCCCATGCATCCCTTTAAACCAACCACCCGCCGCCCCCGACGGAACTCAGTTGTGTCCACTTGCCATCAAGTGCATCCACACAGGGGGCTGGAGTGGGTGCGGGGGACGCCACCTGACCAGCAGCCCCTGGAGGAACAGTCACAGGGCCACCTCCTCTCTCCACCTCACCTCCGCTTCTGGTCTCTTTCTCCTCCCCGCACACTTCACTTTTCCGCTCCTTTGTACCCAGAGCCCCTGAAGTGGCTCCACCGCTTTCAAGAGTCTCAGCGCTGCCCCCAAAGATGCTCTGGCCTATTTGGGACAGGACAGGAGAGAGGGGGGAGTCCCGGCACAGAACAAGAGCCTGAGACCGCCTACTGAGCCCAACTCAGCGGAGAACAGCCAAGGCCACAGACCGTGAGTCGAACTAAAACCTGTTTTTGCTTTTTCGCTAGAACTCCCATTTTAGACCATTCATGAGCCAATCTGTTAATTTTCCCCCAATAACCGTTAGCATTTATTCTTTGGCTACAGACACCATTCTCCTATGAGTTACTGATAAGATCAAAAGCCTTTTTTTTTCAAAAGCCTTCTATATCATACAAAACTCATCTCTCTGTCCTCCTGTCATTAAGGCAGATCTCATCACGTCACTCGCTGAGGCGGGAGTTCTTCTGGCTCAAGAGGAAACCCGGCAGTGGCTCACGTAACAAGGGCCCTCGCCTTGTGGTACGAGGGAGCGGGCCTCGGGGAGCAGCGCACACAACACCCTCACGGGCCATGCTGTCACCCACCTGCCTTCACGTGGCTTTCCTCCTACACCCCAAGAAGCTGCTTTGCCACTGGGCATCATGGGCGTGTCCCGGGCAAGAAGAGAGGGTGAGAGGGCTGGGGGTTGTTTGGTTTTTTATCCCAAAAGGGACACCCTCCCCAGGAACCTTGCCAACTCCTCATTCCCTAGAACCTGTCTCCCAGCCACTGCTCGTTGCAAAAATGAGTTTTAAGCTGAGCCCACAGCTTCCCTGAACAAAACCAGGGATTTGTTCGTAGGAAGAAAGGAAAATGGGCATCTTCTTGGCGGCCAGCAGCCGAGAAGCCCCTGCGAGGAATCTCATCTTCCCCCCAACCGAGGTCACCGGCTGCCTCCTCTTCCACAGCCCCCGAGGAAGGTGGGTTTGCCTCACCTATCAGCCATGGTCTATGGGAAATCCTTAGCCTCCGTTAAGGCCAGGTGAACAGAGAGTAAGGTCACCAACAAAGATGCCTGCAACGCCAGCCTGGTCCACCCCTGCCGGGCACAAACAAGACAGCATCTCTCGGCCACAACCGTTTGCACCTGGCACAGAAGCACCTCCTGGGCAACGCTTGTGTGCACAGATGCACCGCAGGCTGGGCCCACCAGGTCCACCTCACTGCCTCATCCCCACCTGACTGGAGCTTTGTTGCACACACAGTTTTTTCCCATGACTTAGGGGTTTACTCAGATACTAACATGCAGAATCTGAAAGGTTGTTAACATCGTCCTCAACCACATTCCAGGCATAGCTCTGAGTGCCTCACGTGTAATAACTTATTGCTACTTAATCAACAAGGAAACCAAGGCACAAAAAGGTTTGGTAACTGCAGGAAATTACACTACTGCTAAGTAGCAGAACTGGGGTTCAAGACAATGTTAACCACATGCCGACCTCGTTCTCTACGCTGAAATAACATCCAGAATTTACAAGATAAAATATCACTACGTAAACAAAGCAAAGGTGGCCTCTAAGTACAGCCCTGGGTGGCTTATTTCTTTACTGCAGGCTGAGACCCATTAGCTCAAAAGTCTGCCGGCACCAAACTCAAACTTTTCACACATCCAATAATGTTTAAATAGCCCAAACAAGCATATCCTAGCCACTGAGAGCCTGCCGCTCTGCCCAGCAATGGGCTCTGTGCCAGGTGGGGACGGGAGGGAGGTGCAGACGGGGACCACACCCTTCGTCCAGGGCAGGTCCAAACCGGAGGGTCAGACAGGCCACGGCACACAGCCACCCTGCAGGAGCCCTGCAGGGTCGAAAAATGTTACCCAGCAAAAATGGGCGCAGCAGGGACCCTGTCAGAGAAAAGGAAGGGCCTGATTAAAGAGAGGGGAAGGGAGCATCCTGAGTCTCCAAGAACCACCAACAGTTTCCTTCAGCCAAACCTGCAGGGTTCCTCAGCCTCAGGGCTACAGACACCTGGTCACCTGCCATGGGGACGTCCTCCGCAGGGTGTGTAGCAGCTTCCCTCTCTCTCCCCACAGGTGCCAGCGTCACCCCAACCGCAGCCCCAACAATCAAAAATACCTCCAGGGCTTCCCTGGTGGCACAGTGGTTAAGAATACGCCTGCCGATGCAGGGGGCATGGGTTCAAGCCCTGGTCCGGGAAGATCCCACATGCAAAGCAGCAGCTAAGCCCGTGTGCCATAACTACTGAGCATGCTGTAGAGCCCGCAAGCCACAACTACTGAGCCCACGTGCCACAACTACTGAAGCCTGAGCACCTAGAGCCCATGCTCCACAACAAGTGAAGCCACCACAACTAGAAGCCCGCGCACCACAACGAAGAGTAGCCCCCGCTCCCTGCAACTAAAGAAAGCCTGCACGTGGCAACGAAGACCCAATGCAGCCAAAAATAAATTAATTAAATAAATAAATTTTTTAAAAAGATACCTCCAGAAACATCCCATGTCCCCTGCCCTGGGCGCTGAGGCCAGGAACCACTGGGCCCAGCAGGTGGACAAGGCGGATTCGTGGAGCGTGGGCTTGGAGGGCTCTGAGCAGCTTAAGAGGAAATGTGTTTTTTGTTTCTGTGGGTTTTGCTCCCAGGACTGGCATGATCAGCGCTCTCCTTAGGACAGCAGGTGGAAGACATTACAGAAGAGACGACCCATCTGGATCCTCATCGCCTGGATCCACGGAGAAGGAGGCAGAGGCTCGACACATGGTGGCAGTGGGGAGCCACCATGCCTGACCCTCAGGTCTGCGCATGCCAGGGGCCCTCGGTCACCTGGTGTGGGGATTCTTACAGTGACCCTGAGAGGTGGCTGTGACTGTCCCTTTCTCTAGAGGAAGAAATTGGTCCAAAATCAACACAAGGATACGGGTTCATCTCAAAGCCTGGGTCCCTCCTGGGCATCAGGGCCACCCTGGACACAGACCCGCCCCTGGCCCTGCAAGAATGGAGGTGGGGAGCCCAAGATCCAACCCCCCTCCACCTGCCAGAGGCCAGGTCGAGGGTGGCCACCCACACAGACACCGCCAATCAGACACTTCATAGATGGATCTGGGCTTGAAGGACGACGCTAAGGCCTGACTATGTGGAAAATAGGTCCACTGTTCCTGTGCATCAGACTCAATGTCGTTGCTGGGCTGCCACCTGCGGGGTCACCAAACGTGAGTCACAGGAGGTGTCCTCAAGGAGAGGCTGAGACTAGAGCGCTTTATGGAAAGCTAACCACCAGTTCTGTGTTAAGTTCGTTCTAACTAGATCTGCACTAAATTCTTCCCAAGTTTTGGTACTCCGAGCTGAGGGCAAGAGACAGGTTCCACGCTGGGAAGTGGACCCTGGCACGTCCTTCTCCAGGGGTGGCACCTGCTCCCCAAGGGGCTGCTGAAGAGCGTTCGCTTTCTCGTCCATAAAACAGCAAAGCTGGACCCAGCTGTCCTGTCACTGTAAAAATCTGTGCTGTAAAATCAAAGGTGCTCACAGACTCGGCCCACATCTCTATCCCAAGAAACACAACATGAGGTTAATGAAACCACACAATCAGCACCAATCAGAACAGAACTGACTGCTTTGCTTTTCTGGTGTTTCTCTTTGTTTAAATAATCAAAGATACTTGTACACAAGGAAAAACTGCACTATGGAGCTGAACAAAAAAAAAAAACAATTTTCTTTCTAATTAAAGATTTTTAAATTCTCCCATATACTTTCTTTAATAGTTGTAATTATAGCTCTATTTCATGTGAAGCACTTCAACTAAATGAGAGGTTAATTATACAGACTGTGGTAATTATGAAAAGTAAAATAACATATAAAATGTCATAATGAATAATTAATAAGACCTCTTTGATCTGGTTCAGACCAGGGTTGCAGAGCTAACAGGCTCCGTCTGTCTCTTTGGTATGGGGACAATCTCACTACATAAATCAAGTATCTGGTACCAAAAGCAGGAGTTCATAATAAGCATTTAACCTTGCCTTAAAAATAAAGGTAAGAAGTTCTGATTTGTTTCATACTTAAACAGATATCCCAACAGTGAGGCATGGTGACTAACGTACCTTGTGGTACAGAACAAAGACAATATATTTGTGGCAGATGTTCTAGGATTCCCTTCTACATCCTGCTAGACTGTGTTATAGGCTCGTCACATGACATGAAAACCTTCAGGAAATAGACACTGTGGTAAACACGAAAGTAGCAGCAAGGAGGGACCTTGCCCTCAAAGAACATTAAGACTTCTTAGTGGGTAAAATAATTAATTCATGTAACTCAAATCAATAATTAAAATTATTTCATATATTATTAATATAATTAAAGTAACAAATTAATTCAAACAATTCACATTATTAAAATTATTTCAATTATGAATTTAATTTAATTTTAAGTAATTAAAATTAATGCAAATTGTTTCAATTATTTAATTAATGTAGTAAAATAAGTCAATTTTTAAAAGTACCATTTTCTTTGGAACTTTCTATTTGTTGCATTTCACATCTTCTAGGGGAAGCATAGTGAGTATTCTGGAATCTTATTTTCCCAGGCTTTTGTCTGTCCCTTGGGGATTTATAGCTTTGTAGCAATCTCCATTTTAATTTAATCTGCATAAGAATAGATCATCAGCAGGGACTCCATTTTGATTCAAGAACAGTGACACCCATGATCACATTTGAAACACAGTTAACTATCAATGTTAATACTGTTTTAATGTGTCACTTTGTGACAACCAGCAGCCACACCAGGAGCAGAACAGTCCACAGAAGGTCCTTCCTTAAGGAGTGGACCTTTAGAGGGAACACTAAGGAGTTTTTCAAACTAATTTTACATTGAGACAAATCTTTATCAAACGTTCGTTCACTCAATGCTAAACACCCCCTTCTCCAGCCACCCCTTAAGAGGCATCTAAAATTCAGGAAAGGAGTAACCTTTTCAATATATACTTCAGTGATGTATTCCGAGGCAGAGGGCTTTTCACCTCCACATCATTAATATGAAGTTCGGTGAAGGCATTTTAATATTTTTATACAGGTCCAGGATAGAAAACAAAGCATCACTTCCACTCGAATACTCTACTTAAAATGTAATTTTCCAATAAGTAAACCACCAATATTCCATAACCAACATTCCAAAGGACTTCTGAAACCTTTAGAAACTAGTAAGTAGGATCAAATGTTATTTTTAATTTTGGGGTTGGGGAGAATAGAGAGCACATGAGTAAATTAAAATAATGGAATTAATAAAAGAGATGGTGTAATTCTATAAAGCAACATTGAAGCAGGTTTCAGAAAAGGCAGACTGAGGTCATAAAAACACAGAGAGTCCCTTTTCTATTGAGGTCTGAGATGAGATAAACTATTAAGATGAAGAATGTTATATAGAATGTTATAACTCTTATCTCAGAAAGGTAGTGAGGACCAGTCCACTAACTTCGGCACCACCGGGGGCAGGACCACCCGGGGCAGGACCACCCAGGGCAGGACCAGAGCTCAGCTGGGTGGCTTCTGCCTGGGAGCCGCTCAACCTAGTCACCCATCATCACACTGAACTCAAAACTGTTTTTGCAGAAGTGCCTTCAAGGGGACAAGCACCCAGTCCTTCCATTTCGGTGGAGATGTAGCTGGTGATGGCTCTGTTTTTAAGACACTTTTAATAAAATACTTTATCCTAAAATGACTCTACATTCCTTCGCGTTACTTCAATGTTTGGGCACACGTCACATCCCAGTCCTGCGTGCCTTTTCAAGGGAGACCTGGGTCCATGTGTGCTCTGGGATGCAGACACTGGGCAGGAGGAGGGACACCGGGGGACAGCGTCTCTCTCGACACTTGGTAAAATGAAAAGAGTTGATGTTCTGACTGACAACCATGCCTCCATCACCACCAGGACATTTTACTGTGACTTACTCATTGGGAAACCCTACCCAAAGCAGGTGGCTGGCACACGGGGAGGGAGCCACAAAGGGTACCTGTGAATCAATGTGAAGAAACGTGTTCAAATCCCCAAAGAGAGGCACGTACACAGCTCTTCTCCTTAAACCCTTGTCTCTCTCCTGGCTTCGCCCCTTGTAAGGACGATTCTACAGTCCCAGCAGCCCAACCTCCTCCCAGAAGGTCCCCCCAGATAGTCTCCACTATCTCAAACTGTCTCGGGTTAGCCTGGCCTGAGTTCCACTGGTGATGAGGCTTACATTTATAAACCCTAGTAATCAAAGAACATGAAGCCTTCCCATCTGGGCAGTCTTTTTTTAGTAACCAAATTAGCAGCATTTCATTGGCAGAAACACCAACAAAAATATCAGCGTCTACATAATGCCTCCTTCTAGACACTCAGACCTCACACTCACAGCACAGCCGGGGGAATTGCCTTGTCCCCTTCACTTCTAACCTCTCCTGACATCGTATCTCTGAGCTTCACAATGTGTCATTTTCCACCTGCCTGTATGAACCAGCTGCACTAACCAGCCTCTACTCACAGTGGTAGCAGCTCATGAAAATTCAAAGTGACACCAGAGAGTAGGAAGGTCCTAGTTGGAAATGTCCCCCCTCCCTTTCTTCCAGGGATGCCAAGTGAGCCTCTTCAGTGGTTGAGGGTGTTGGCACTGAACTAACCTTCGATCTAGCCCAGGCCACTGCTTAATAATTCATGTAGAAATGATGAACCACCAAAAAACTAAAGTTCCTTAGGAAAAGATGCTCATGAAACTGTCAACATCCTAAACTCTTCTGAAAGTAGCACAGAAGTATTGCGTAAAATGTAAAGCAAGTTTGATCAAAAGTCCGTCCTCAACAATCCACCTACGTAAATCTTTATTTCAAACTGGCCCCAAACTCTTCAAGATTCAAACAGCCTGCGATGATGGTGTCTAGGAGCAATCATAAACACGTAAGATTTAAGCAAACTTTCCAGTTTCACTGAATCTAGCTCAGGCATTCACCTTGAGAAGAGTGGTCCCCTTGACGCACAAAACACACGAAGAGGAGTTTACAAACGGTGGTAGCAGACATCCCCCTTTCCAACCTGAGAGAAACAGGGAGACGGGGAGAATGTCACAGATTTTTATCATCACTAATGCTGAAGAAACTCACAATATAAATTGCTGAGTGTTCCTGATTTAACGTAATAAACAGAGGTTACTCTTCACCCCCCCCCCAAAAAAAAACCATATACACACACCAGGAGTAGGTCTGACAATTTCCTGTCTGTCTATAAACAGGCTGTTGATGTAAAGGAACTACAGCTATGGGACTGATTTTCTACAGGTACAAACCCTGTCCCAAAGGCCCACTTAGGTGGCTAAATGGACTCTGTTCTTCCTGACAGACAGAAAACATCACCAGCGTCGGGGCAGCATGTCTAGGACGGTTGGACCGATGTCCAAGTCGGACACTGAACGAAGACCCAGGGCTCAGGCAGAGGAGAGGGGCCGGTGGTTCATCTCAGACAAAAACAAGCAGCAGCGGAGTGGCAGGGTCACGGTGAATAGGCAAGGAGCACTTGTAGCACTGAGTGAGCTGAGCTGGAACGGAGATGTCTGCCCCGTGCATCTCCTGTTCTTCCAAACAGGGAGGAAATGACCGCAGGACACAGGCCTGCCGCTGTCAGGAAAGGCACAGAGACAGACCAAGCAGGATCACCCTCTGCCTCCCTGGAGTCTGGAGCCAAGGCCACCTTGGGGGCTGCACAAACCAGTGGGTCCTGAGAGTCATGCCCAGGAGGGGTTCCGAGCCCCCAGGGAGAGGGGGTCCTGAGCCTCCTGGGGGAGGAGACAGACAGTTCCTTCGGTCACCCGTCCAGGACACGGTTACAGGGCACCCACTGCAGCCAGTGCTCTAGCTGGGTGACCCCAGCTCTGGCTGACCCTGAGGAAAGCACAGTCCAGTGGGGAGCGAGGCACAGACACCCGCGCCGTGAAGGGCACAGGAAGGGCACACAGAGCGCCACCCTCAGGGGTCGAGCACAGTCGTTTCTCGCCCAGGGTGTAAAGATGACCGTCGACACAGACCAACTCAAACAAGATGTCTGTATCTGAGGGAAACTGTTAATATAGACATTAAAACAGGCAGTGCTTAAATTTTTAGAAATTGTTTCTCTAACCAATTCTCCAATTTTTAAGACAATCCACACTAAATAGATATGTTTAGTATCATTTACACTTTTAACTATGCACAAAATAACTTTATGAGAAAGGAAAACTACGTGGGAAACCCAAAGGGAAGAAATCCTACAATGAATCATGAGAATCACATCACAAATACTTACACAGACATACCCTGTATCTCAATCCGAAAGTGCAGCTTGGTATTTTCTCTTAATTTCCAGATTTCTTATTTTCTCCTACTTTTAAACATACTAAAAAACTGAAACGACGCTACAATGAAAGTACCCAAACTTTCTCCACGTGGATCCAACAACTGTTAATGTTTACTTTGTCATCTACTGACCCACCCACCCACCCGCCATCCAACCAGCATCCCCCTTCCCCCAGGCCCACTGAGGGGTAAGTGGGAGACTTCTAACTGCTCACCCAGACATTTCCTAAGAAGTAGGATACTACACAACCACAAACCAGCATCACACATAAGACAATTAACAATAATTTCATATTATCATTGTCCAGTTTATAATCAAATTAGCTCAATTAACCCAAAAATGTCTCTTACAGCTGTTTCTTCTCCAAACCAATCCAACCCAGGTCACAGCTGCATTTGTTTATTCTCTTTTCACTGGTAACAGTCCCCGCCCCTCCCCGTACCCCACCCCACACTCTCTATTTCCCAAGGTCCTCACTTTTTCACGAGTCCCAGGCAGCTGTCTCGAAGAACGTCACTACTCTAGACGGTCTCTTCCTCAGCAGTCACCACGCTGTTCCTCTCCCCACCCACACCTCCCACTCACGAGAATCCAGGTAAACTCTTCAGAGCAACCTGGCTGACTGGGGTCACGTACTGCCTACCACAGTGCACAATCACGGCCACCCCACCCTGATAAATCACAAATAGCTTTCGAGGGATGCTGGGTGGGTGTCTTGCCTACAAAGTCTGAAAAGCTCAGGCGCGCTTCACGCTGCATCCCACCGGAGACGGGCGCTGCCCTGTCAGGGCACCAGGGCTGCCTGCTCAGTAGTCAGCAGCCTCTTCACCGAGAAGAGCACTTCCCTCTTTTCAGTTAGTTCCCAGCTACCACCCCTATCCACCCCCCCCCCCACACACACACACACTTCCAGCATCCAGGGAAGACCCTCACCAGAATCAGCCACTATGCTGGGCTTAAAGATGCTGACTGACCACTTCCATCACTTCCTCCTGGACCAGCCTCAGTAAATAAGAGATCCTTTCCCAGCTCACCCCTTCCCTTTTGCTTTACATGTGGACTTTTACTTGTTTTTTTCTAACTTGTGAACTTTTATTTCTTCAGTGCCATGTGGTGAGTAATAATCACTGTTTTGACACACAAAATTTGGCGTTAACTTCTGCTCTTGTGTAAGTATTGCTGTGAAAACATAACACGTAATAAGGTGATATTCACATTATTTTTACAAGGCATACTTACAAGGCTTTATGTATCACAAGATGATTTAAGTGATCCTAATCTGCATTTCTCCAGGACTTAGGGCTGTTTTTTCCAGACCCATTTCCTACACCACTAACACGCCAAGGTCCGTGGGGAAGGCATTTATCTGAGTATTTGGTAAACGTTCCCCTCGTGCTATAAAACTCTCCTGAAAAGAGAGCACAGCCAAGGCTGCAGGGCCCCTCACCTGCGTCTGTAGGACACTCAACCACAGATGCTGACATGGAAGAGACACAAGCAGTGTGGGTCTTCATTCTCCACAAGGTTTTCTCCCCCCACAGATATTTGTGAGATTTCCTTCCAACCTTCTCAGTATTCTTCAGTGGCTAAGATCACAGATTTCATCCACATGTTTTTTTCTCCAAATACTTCTATATTCCTCATACAATATTACCTTAATTTTCCTCCATGACAAATTACACGATGCCCATCGGAATAAGTGTCAAGTTTCAAAGACGGGGCAAGAACCAGGTCAGATCATACTGTTACGTCAGATTCTAGACGGTTCCCAAACAGGGAAGGAAGTGGCACAGTCCTCCTGGATGTTTGAGGCAACAAGACGTGAGAGCAAAGGCATCACCTGACGAAAAAGGCCAACCAATTCGCAGAAGACAGTGCTTGTGCTTCTGAGACAGCTCAGGATGACGTGGAAAGAAAGAAGCTTCAGACACGTGAACGCAAGCGTCTTCCCAAAGGGCCAACGACCAATACCCACCACTTCCATCCAAGACTGCCCAGTGTTCCTTGTTCTGGTAGGTGATTGTAAATTCCAAGATCTCCCGTGTTTTCACTGCTCAGAAGGCCAAAATCACCATTAAATTCGTTTTCTCTCTTTTCCAAAGTTTAACAAGGGAGATTTAACTAAAAGAGATAACTAATCTGGTAGGAAATAACCAAATCTCTTGCCCAAGGACTACCTCCAAAACAGAATGTGAATATCTCCTGACCCTTCCTTCATTCTGAGAAACTGCGGGCACACAGCCCTGACTCACGCAAGAACATGTGTGAGCATCGGGCAAGAAGGGCCTGCCATCACCTGTGTGCCGAGTCTGAGAAAACACTTTCTAGTAAAAATAAAACACAACTACTGTGCCAAAGCATCTTGCTTAATCATCTCTAAACCAAATTCTAAGTGCATTCTTATTCCAGAGATAGAAGTAACTGTTTAAAAATATATATGAACAGTGACTAGGGAACTAGGACAGAAGCATCCAATCCATGATTGATGAATAAATGAATTTCAAAAATGTTGAGAAGAGTACATGCTATTTAGGAAAATGCTATATAATTTGACATCCTAACTATACAGCTGCTCCTTCATACTGAGAGCAGGTTTTGCTTCAGTTAACTGAAGAAAAGGTAAATACTTCTAATGAGAAACCAGAAGTCTTTACAAAGAGTAATATCATAGTGCAATCCAATCGTGCATGATAATTTAGCCCAAATATTTAAATTCCCAAAGCACAGTTCTTGCAAAACAAGACATTAACATGAATAAATACATCACCTTTAGCAATACAAGAAAACATAAGCTTCTCCTGGGAGGTGACAGGGCTGTACTGCGAGTTCCAGGCAGAGGCTACCTCCCATCATGGTGATAAACGTTCCAGAGCCAGGCAGCCTCTTGCCCACATCTGGACGCTCTGCTAACAGCAGCCGGGGTCCTGGCGCCCCAGACAGCATGCTTCCTGGTCCTCTGCCCTTTGGAGCAGGCAGTGTGCCCACTGTCGACGAGGCTGAGGCCTGATAAGCTGGAATCCTTGTCCAGGCCACACACAGAAGTAGACTCACTAGATCTCATCCTGACGTGGGCAGGAAGCTTGGCTGCCGGGCCGCCGCCCCCTCCATGCCTGAGCCCCCCATCCCATCCCCCACGAACCCACAGGCTCCGCAGCCAGAGGTCTGCCCTCCCCCACAGGGCCCGACCCTGCCTGACTGTTCCCCAGACGGAGGGCCCAGGCCACGTGCAGAGGGCACCCAGGTGACATGGGTGACCGTGCCCAGACAGGCTGCCTGCCGCCTCCTGCCCAGGCTGCCAGAGGCCTTGCCTGGTCCTCAATTTGCTTCCTGGTCTCCATAGACGGAGAAGTGCATCCACACAGTAGCAAAAAGCAGCCTTTAGAAGTAACGTCCACAGAGACAACACTCCCAGACGCCAGGGTCCCGAGCACTGGTGACAGGACAGCCACAGCTGCAGCTCTGGCCTAGGAGCCTCACCTCGGGAAATCAGCTCGCGGTAAAAAACAACCCTGGCACGCGGCACTGAGAGCCAGGCTGCCCTGAAACGAGCATAGCAGGTGGACCTCAAATTCCATGCTGCCAGGAGGGGCTGGTGGGAAGAGGACAGAGAAACGGCAAGGCCTGCCTCAGACAGCAGCCCCGCCAGCCACAGGCCATGGAGACAGAGATGCCCTGACCCTGAAGGGCCTGTGTCAAGGCAACGGAGAGCACGTGACCAAAAGGGGCCGGGTGCGTGCACATGCATAGCACGTGTGTGAACACGCACTATCGCATGATCATATGGCCGCGTTTCTCTTCTGTGACTTTGTTATATCCCAGTTGGCATACTGAGACTTTCTTAAGATACAGATTCTTCCACCCTTCCTATCAAAAAAGGGGGTGTGGGGAATAGGTCCAAGGTCATTCCCGACAAATTATTGATAGTTGAAGTGAAAAATCTGTTCTAATCTAAAAGGATCTCAAGGTCACACCACATTCCTCTAGGTCAGACCTGAGACACGCCTTCACCTACCCCACGGCCTGTGTGATCTCAGAGGATTCGCTCCTGAGGATGGTTTACAGGGCAAACCCCTGAGGCCCATTTGTGCTCTGAGGTCACCGGAGCTGGGGCGTTGGGACCTACGGGCAGGCCAACCACACAGTAACTCTAACCAAAGCACAGCCGGGCAACTCAGTCTGTCCTGCTCACTGCGTCACCGTACTTGTGGCTTTTGTTCAGTAATCCAGACCCCAGGACCCTCCTGCCAGCTCACAGAAACACCCTTCTCTCCTGCTGGGCTCCCGAGAAAATGTCAGTTGGTCGACACTCGGCGGGCTACGGGTGTAGTCCTGCTAGACCGCTTGTATTCTAACTGACCAGGGTGAATGGTTTCATATCCTGCTCCAATATGCAAAGACAGGAAGTACAGAGCTCACTATAATTCTAAACAGTGCCTACCAATTTGAAATCTTTTCTAAACACGATGAAAGAAATCATTTTTCTTACCATACCCGTTTTAAGAAAACGTTTCTATTTTTCTGCCGCACAATACTGTAACTAGCTGTTTCAGAACCTGGCCTCTTTATGTTGGAAATTCAGCAGAAGCCTGGTTCTCCGCAGCCAGTAAACCAGAGCTTCTGAACCCTGAGCTTCACTGGAATTGCCCAGAGGGCAAAGGGCGTATCAAAGGCGGGAGGGGGCTCCCTCCCCCGAATCTCTGATTCTGAAGATCTGGGAGGGACCAGAGAGTTTGCATTTCTAACAAGAGCCCTGGAACCACGGCAGGTGGGCACGTTTACAGGGCAAATGTCCACAGACCACGTCCACCGGGTGCCAATTTACACCAAAGTAAGAAGCAGGTTTCCCTGAACAGGTTGTGTCCCTAACGACATGTCGGAACCAGCTCCTTCTAGAACAGCTTCTCTCTTTGTCCAAAGTAACAGCCTCAGGCCCGGCACCGTCGCAGGGTGGGGTCTGCAGGGCCTCCCAAGTCTCCATGAGACAGGACAGTCGCTTCTGCCTTTACTCTAAACCACAGCTGGTGTTCCCCAGAGGCTAATTTAGGAAAGGAACATAATACAGACACGTGTGAACTCCACTTTCCCCACACTCTGCACGGACTCCACAGAGGAAAGTAAAAACAGATCTAACCACCCAACACGGGAGCCCATGGAATAAACCGCCCGCCATCCCACACGACATGTCACAGCAGAGCGCTGAGGTCACGGTCTCAGACCTAATTCACCAGACTCATCATTCTGATCACAGACCATTCGAATTGGAAGGGATGTGTCTTCATCGTGACGCTTCCACCAAGTCCATTTTCATCAATAAATACACATTAGACACCGATGATGCACAGGGAATCCCTTCTGGCCACCCAGTGCTACCCATTCCATACTGAATTCTGGCCGCTCTGTGATGTTACACGTATCAATACTTTTTACCATTTATCCCCCCAGTTTTCAAAAGAACTCTCATTTGATGCACTTGCTTTATTAAATCTTACTTCATGCTTTTAAGTCAGGGGAAATATAAGAAGTGAAAGGCTCACTTGAGGGTGGAGCAAGGTCACAGAACTGGAGAGAAACGTGCCAAAGCACATGTGTTACTTGAGAGAAACACAAGGAGGACGGGTAACAGGGAAACAGCTGTACCACTCTCTCCACCTGGATCCAACGACTCCAACTCCACTCACAGTGGAGAAGGACAAGCAATTCACACAGTGCGGAGGCACAAGACAGTGCAGGACGCTGTCTTAAAAGATAAAACAATTTAAAAGACTGTGACTATGTAAGCTGACTTGTTATTTATTTTTTTGTTTTGTTTTTGATTTTTTTTTTTTTTTTTGGCAGTACGCGGGCCTCTCACTGCCGTGGCCCCTCCCACTGCAGAGCATAGGCTCCGGATGCACAGGCTCAGTGGCCATGGCTCACGGGCCCAGCCGCTCCGCGGCATGTGGGATCTTCCAGGACAAGGGCACGTGTCCCCTGCATCGGCAGGCGGACTCTCAACCACTGCGCCACCAGGGAAGCCCTGACTTGTTCTTTAAAATGAGAAAAGACACTGTAGTAAAAAGTCCTCGGCACACCCCAGAGGACAAAGGACGTGCCACCCGCAGGGACAGGACGGGGAAACTTGGTCCAGGGAGAGGAGCAGCAGCAGGGGTGCTGGGAAGGCAGGTATCCAGCAGCTTTTCCCCGACGTTCCTAACAACCAGACACTGACAGCGATTCCGTCTTAATTAAGTTACCTGTGTCCTGGGCTCTAAAAAGAGTGAGACTCACTGGTGAAACCCTACTCCTCCAGACAGCGTTCCAGACATGTTAGTGAAGAACACGATCTGCAGACTCACCTCCAGAGGGTGGACCGGAACCGGCTCCTGCCCGGGCATCAGCCACCCCACCCCCGCAGGGGAACCGCACGCAGGACCCCTCGCTTCTGGGAGTCGGGCGGCTCGGTAGAAACGGCATCCAGGCGGCAGCTTCGCTACAAGCTCCGCTGCTTCTCAAAAGTCCTGATGGAGACAGGGAAGTAAACTAACGCGGCCACCGACGCCTCAGACACAGTCAAGCTGCGAAACCCGGCATCGCAAGACCCAGCGTCCGTGGGACAAGGGCCAAATGCACCTGGAAACGTGAGCGACAGTGAAGTGATGGTAGGGACGGACTGACGGCAGAGATGGAGATGGAAGGGCTTCAGGACTGGTGAGAAACACAATCCAGAAAGACGGAGCCGAATGTCACTGTCATCATGAAGACAAAGGGAGAAAAGACTGAAAACAGTCAGGAGGAAAACACGATACAAGAGTCGAGCCGCCTCATATTTCGCCTCCACGACACTGAGTCCCCAGAGAAGTGGCAGACACAGGCTCTGACGGGCGAGGGCTGGCAAAGCGGCCCCGTGTCACCCGAGCTCCCTTCCTGCCACACTGACCCAAGGACACGCTCTCATCAAAATGGAAATCAAAGCTCAGAAATGACTGTGGGGTATCCTTTCCCCGGGGGGACCCCAAACTCAGGAATTAGCTCAGACAGACTCTGACCCCAGGTCGCTCCCTGGCGTGCCTCCTGTCTGCCCCATCCCCACATCCAAGAAGTGTTTAGGAAATTATTTACTCTTTACAAAAATTTATATTTAAGTATATAAGAAAACCAAAAAAATTATAGGGCATGAATGACTTGGTGGGATTACGAGTAATTTTTAAAAACGTCTCAATTTTCTACGGTAAAACATATACTACTTTTAACAGTAAAAGTGTTTTTTAAGTCATCATGGACAGCAACATATATGCAGTATGATCACCGTACAATAAAAAATAAACAGCAAACACCAGGACATCAACATACTGATGATGTTTCTCTCTCAATGGAGGGAAGGCGGGGGGCTGTTTTCCCCTCTATTTTCTTATATTAACAAGTGTGCTACTTTTGAAATGCAAAGTAAAACAAACTCCAGTTTAGGAAACACTGTCAATCAGCACGTAAGCCCTCCTCCTTCAAAATGCTATCCCACCTGTCACTCTGATTTCATGTTTTAAATCAACTGGACTTTTTTCCTAGAAAGTAGCACATAGTATAATTATTTTTTAAATTAAAGTGAATTAACATTCATGCTCACTCAAATACATTCTGGAAAGGGGATGTGTAAAAGCTGGGGTGACACTCGTTTTGTTCTCAGGAGACACTGGCCCTGTGTGGGCTGGATGCCCATGAGGGAGAGGAGCCCCCGTCTGCACCCTCCCCAGCCCTGACGGGGACCCCGGAACAGAGCAGAACGCCAGCCACCTACAGACACCTGGGAGCCACTCGACCGCTGATAATCGCGAGGAACCCAAATCACCCACACCCACCTCTACACCCGGGAGGGATGAGGACCCCCAGCACCAGAAGGCACCGGAGCCCCGAGGGAAGGGTGGTCTGTCCACTCTCTAAGCACACAAAGACATTCCAAGAAAAGACAACCTCGTTACAAAAGAAATAAGTGCAATTTTATCTTTGCTGTCTAATTTTATAATACTTGATTATAACGCACATTAATTTTTATAGTAATTACTAAAATGATTCATGATGCATTTGCCATATTAAGCCAAGCAACTGAAAAAACCAAAACGCACAAGTAGAATTTTATATGTTTGTAATAGTGTACGTTAGACTATCCAATTATTTTAAATTGGAAATCCAGCTCATTAAATCTGATTCTTGTCTGATTCTCGAGGTGCGCGCACACACAAGGGAGAAGTTTAAGGTATCTTTTTTTTTACTTCCGAACTTCCCACAGACCCTCTTCGTTGAGAATTTCCATTGCTGGAATTACATCCTACTCCTTGGGTTGAAAAACCACTTTATTAATACTTATGAATAATAATATTTGTTTTTCATAAGCAAGCTTGAACATAAGCGATGAGGCCAAAGCTTGAACATAAGCGATGAGGCCAGAGGTGGGGAAGGACAGGAAAAAGGTGAGTAAAAATACTTTTAAATTAAAATACTGGGGCTTCCCTGGTGGCGCAGTGGTTGAGAGTCTGCCTGCCGTTGCAGGGGACACAGGTTCGTGCCCCGGTCCAGGAAGATCCCACATGCCACAGAGCGGCTGGGCCCATGAGCCATGGCCGCTGAGCCTGCGCATCCGGGGCCTGTGCTCCACAACGGGAGAGGCCACAACAGTGAGAGGCCCACGTACCGCAAAAAAAAAAAAAATTTTAAATACTGCACTTCCAAGTGTGTTACCTTTATTTTTATTAATTTTCAGATAAGTTTATATCTGATAAGGAAATAATTCTTCCTACTGGAAAAGGAAAAAATTAAATAAATGTAATATAATGCAACTCACTTAAAGCAAAACACCAGAAAACCAACTTTTTCTTTTCTCACATTATCCAATAATTCTCAGATTTGGAGTTTTGTCATGTTAGAGCAAATGCCATGAATTAGAGGGAAATCAGAAGTCAGAGAACACAGCATGTGAGTGTTATTCAAATTCTCCATGAATAATTAAGTCAAAGATCATGTTCAGAGGGCCATAAGATGAAATTAATTTACGTTTAGTTTAAACCAAAATCCCAAATCACTTGCCAAATGATCCTCTATTTTAAATAAAGAACAGGTTCTTTCCGGCAGAAAATCATTAAACTTTTTATGTGAGGTAAGAGAATGCCCTGCTTACACCGAACATGCTCACGGCCCCGTAGGTGACCATTTGCCACCAACATTCCAGTGTGGCACTGCCCTGTCACACCCCAGTAACACAGCCACATGGGAGGGGGTGGAGATGGCACCTGTGGTCCCGAGCACGGGTCCACCCCAGCCGTCCAGCAGGGCACACGGTTTCCTCACGGGCAGAGCCCTCACTCTCCATCTGGGAGGGGGCGTGCCGCCTCCAGGTCCACCCAGAGGCCCTCCCGCTCGGCACCAGACACTGGGAGCCTTCGCCTCTGCCCCGCCCGGCTCTCGGCCCCAGCCCCCCAAGCACCACCAGCCCCTTTCATCCCAGGCACGCCATCCCCTACTATATCAGGGGCCACATCTGTCTCTCATTTCTATCTCTGGCCCAGCACTCAGCTCAAGGAACTGCACCACAAAACTCTGGAATGACGGAATGATGGACTGAATAAATAAAAATGGTCGGTAAAAAACAGAAGACATGGTAGAATGTATGTGAACATTACAATTATACAATAAGGATCCATATGGAAGGTACTATGGAAAAGAGTTACATTTTTCTTTAACTGTGTTTCTATGCCGTTCCAATAAAATATATTTTAAAAAAATATTTCCCCAAAAAGGTACATCTTTTATACTATAAGAATATATGCCCCTGAAAGCAACGTGGAACATTTATTTAAATGAATTCACATCCTTAAAGTTTTTCCTTATCCAAAATTCTGGGGGGTTTCCAAATACCATCCTTGGCACAGAAAAAAATCTCTCCATTTAAGCATCGTGGGGCGTGTAGCTGCTAGACAAGCAGTACAGCAATCCCCACCCGAGATCTGTCACCACGGTGAAGGGACGAGTGAAAAGTAACTTATGAAGGAAACTACAGAAAGGAAGGAATCTCTAGAACTCAAGGGTACAAAATAAAAGGAAACATTAGGACATTCCTGAGGAACACCATATTAACAGTCCTGAAATACACAATGAACCCTACTTTCCAAGAGCTGGCACCATAATAACATGAACAAGACCCCAGAACTGGAATGGGGTGCATCTCAATGACTGCTGCACATCCCCGGGGGACCCCCCCCAGGGAAAGGCCGCAGCCAACCACCCCACTTCCACCGCCGCCCTGGACTGCTCATCTGCCTCCTCACGCAGGGTGAGCCCTGGTGGGGCCCCGAGAGCTGTGGCCCCTCAGCCCAGAGCAGCGCCTCCCCTCGGAAAGCCACACCTGCTGTGCAGGAGGCACACCAGGAGCCCCGGCCACCTCTGCCCAAGACCTGGGACCCCAACCTCTCGTGACCAAGAAACTGTCATCGGTTGAAGCTGCTCCACGCTCGCATCCACTCGTCACCGCAGCCAGGCCGACCCACCACTCAAATCCCACTTCAATCACTTGCTTTGAAAAATAAAATCACAGAAAAGTAACAGGTAGGCACTCCTTCGCACCCACTCCCAAATCCCCTCCCCACTTCCAAGCATCTTTATGCACATTTTCCCCACTCACATGAACTCAGAAAGATTGCATCTTTTTTTTTTTTTTAACAGAAATGGGATCATGGGAGATGACCCTTTTTGTCCCGTTTCTCTGCTTTCTTGGGCACTTTTCCCAGCCAGCAAACACAGATCCTGCTCCTTCTTTCTTAGCAGCTCCAGTGCGGTGCAGGCTGCACTGTAATTTCCATCCTGCTAAACTGCGGGTATTTCCCTAGACGCCTCAAACCCTTGCCATGTAACAGGAGGTCATGACTCCGGGGGGCCCCCGCCACAAGCCGGGACAGCCAGACCTCTCTCGGCCAAGCGGAGGCAACCTGGAGGTCCCCCAGAGCCCGGCACAGCCCGGACAGTGAGGAACAAAAAGGCACACATTTGACGTTACGGTCACCACTTCCTCGTCCACAGGGTGCCTTCATCTGTCACTGTGCATCCGTGAGTGGCAGGCGGCGTGGAGCCCGAGGGGGCGGTTGACGTGGGGCAGGAGGAGATCTACCAGCCACCCCGCCTTAACCTCAGGTGGTAAAATGGACAATCACACGTGGGAGGGGGGTCTTCCAGCTGTGGTCACAGTCAGTCACTCACACTCCGGAGCCATGCATTTGTCTGCTAGCACAAACGGTTCATCCTACTCTCCTGCACAGGGTGTGAGCGGAATACCCAAAACCCAGGGCCACGAGACTCAGTACACTGCGGCGGCATGTCTCCCGGCGTGTGGGAGGATGGCCCTGGCATCTCCGTTCAATACTAAGTGTTTCCAGATTCGGGGTGTAAGCACGTCACTGAGAACCATCGTTCATGTTTCCTCCTACTGACAACCACTCATTTCTGGTTAGAAGACAACATCTGGATGTCTAGAGACTGAAATTTTCCAAGAAAAATGTTGCTAAGACTCAAAATGCCAACAGTCACGCTGGAGGCTGAGGACCGCGCCCGACCCCATGGTTTTGTGGGGCAGTCCTGTAGGGAACACGGCTGATGCACCACGGTTCCTCAGTTTTATGCCACCAGCTTGGCCAGGCTGTGCGGCCACTGGTGGGGCTGGTTACCAGTGGGGGTGGGGGCAGGGATGAGGGCAGAGTGCTGCCCTGGGGCGGGGTCCCTGTGCACATGCACGTCAGAGACGCTGGTTCCCCTCCACCTCTGACAGGCGTGACACCACCTCCCTGGGCCTGCAGCACATAAAGAAGGAAAAGAGGCAGAGGCTGCCCTCCGTGACCCCATCCCGCTTCCCACTGCCCGCCCAGCTGTCGGGGCTGGAGGTCAGGAGACACCCTCCCTCAGCCACGACGCAGCCCTGAGTCCCCTCCGGCCATGCCCACACCCTCCCCGGGTACCGTTGGAAAGGGGTACATTTCCTGAGAGAAGGAATGTCCTGCAGAGGACTTGGAAGGACAGGGACTCAGGCTGGACAGTGTTTGTGGAGAAAGAGACACACCTGAGTGCATGTGACTGGCCCACTGCCCTCAGCCACAAACACATACATGCTGGCCGGCCTGGGGGCCTCCACCAGCATCCCCACCGAAATCCCCTAAAACACCCTGATGGCTGAGAAATCCTCAGTGCACTTAGCAAATCAACAATCCCCTTAAAGGCTCACTGATAAGCCTCGGGGTCCTTGGACAGCATCCGCCCCGGCCTGGCCACCCTGTGCACAAACACCGCCTCTCCACGGCCTGAGAACTGCTCCTGGGACGACACTCTCTCCAGGGCGCTGCTGCGGTTGAATCCACAATCTTTCCAGGAACAGTTCGAGAGATCAGTCACCAGACCACTGTGAGCAGGAATCTCCCTACCGACTAGTTAGTTAACAGAAGAGCAAGGTAGCGTGTAAAACATGCGAGGGACGCCGTAATCGAGGAGACAGGAGAGAAGCTACATTAAACCACTGTTTTACTGGGGGGACACTAAGACTGGGGTGTCGAGTCGAGCTTCTGACTGAAGTACATCCTTTTAGCCAAAGGCCTCTGAGAAATTCCATGGAGCCCCAGCCACTCCCTCTCCTGGTCCCTCTTCATTCCAGGCCAGGCAGAAGCAACAGGGCTTCCCACAAAGACAGCTGCACGAAATCCTAAAGAAATCCCCAAATCAGCAAACATGCCCCCGGGGTGGACAGTCGCCCTGGGCCCCCGACAGAGGAGATGGGATTTCCACCTCTAGTGGGTCCAGCTCCTGCACCACCATCTAAACTGTGTGAGGACAAAAGTCATCGAAAACTCCAGGACATCCTGTGACCTGGAGCATCTCAGTCAGAGAGGACTTGGCAAGGGAGGTGGGCCTTTGAGGGGCAAGTGGAATTTAAGGCAAAGTATATACACTCCCGGTCCTCTGCTTACGCTCGGGGTTTATACCCGTCGTGTCACAGCTCTGACTCTGGAGCTTGCTAGAGTGATCATCTGTTATGAATTAAAATGAGAGTCAGCATTCTCTCAGAAATGCTAAGAGTCCTCCACTGGGATGGAGACCACAGGTCTCTAATGGTCAACAGCTGGATGGGGTTCCCAGCAAGGCCAGCAACTCCAAAAGGACATTAAACTGTCCTGTGACTAATTCTTAAGCTTGAGAAACCCAAGTTCTCTTTGTGAAGGACTTCCGAAAGGATGAGACCAGAACAGCTCGGCAGAGAAGGTCCTGGCTCCTCCTGGAAGGGCTCCTGCTGGTGTGTCTGGGCTCGCAGACGCCTGCAGACATGTCTCTCTGGACCGGGTACAGCTGCCAGCCACACGTCACACGCTCCTCGGGAAGACCCAGCACTGGCTGTGCCACTCACTCTTCCGCAAGGAGGGGTCCGGCCAGGGTCCCACGAAGGAGGCCCACAGCCGAGGGACAGGCCAGGGACGAGCGCAGCCCCCGCGTGGTGCCCAAAGCAGCCCCAGGGCTGGCGGAGCACAGCACCTCCCCGATGCTGCCTCATCACAGCTGCCTTTCATCACACACTCATTGGTGCTCTCTGACAACTAATGGGTTTCTCTGAAAAGACCGCAGATGGAAGAAGGGAGAAAAGGCATAACAATCAGAAGTCCTTTCCACAGCAGCTGGACACGTAAAACCATCCACAGTACGAAACGTCCAGAGGGCCCTGCATCCTGAGTCCTAGGGGGGTTTTCCCAAGGCATTTCTGCTTTTGTTAAAATGAAACCTCGCTTCATGAAAAGGCTCTGATTTTTCCACATTGTTTGGTATGTATTACACATATGTGTCTCTTTTCGAATGAGGGAAAGTACTTTAGAGACATAACTGGAATATTAACAACAGCTAAAAGCCACCGAGCAGCTGACATGGGCCAGGCATGATGCACCTGTTTACACAAAACATCCATTTCCTACTACACAGAATGCACAGAGCACCACAGATACTACAAAGCAAATAGAGGCCATCAAACAGTCCTGAGGATAAAGGGCCCGAGAAGTAAGAGAAAACCGCCTTTCCACCCTCTCATGGGGCTCAGTCCTGATTCTCGTCGTAACGCAAAGAAGAACCATCAAGGGCCCGCGGTGGGTGCTCCGCCCGGCCTGCTAAACGCGCTGTCCCACCAGACACCGCCCCAGAGAGAAGCCGGTTACACTTCACGGCAGCTCTTCTCCAAGCTCTTCTCGAGTGCAATACTCCAATGTGATTTTATAAACATCGCGTTTTAAAGTAATAATGTGTATCTGTATGTGAACGCACATTTCACTATAACCAGTGCTATTACCTCTTCTACATAATTAACCATATCTTACAGCCAGGCCTCTCTGGGCTTTTTCTTTTGGAGTCTCTGGTTTCCTATGAAGACAAAAGCGAGGTCCACAGCAGGATCCTGGGACACCGACATCGACACAGAATCATCATCCAGCACACCTGCCGGCCTCACGTCATGGGCATAGCAGGAGGCTCCCCGGACTCCCATCAGGGGACAGCGGGCATGAAGCACACAGCAGACTCCAGGACGGCAGAACTGAGGCGGGGGGATGCCTGGCACCTCAGGCAGAAGGGCACAGAGCTGACCCATCCTAAGGAACCTGGAGCCTTGCTGACACAGTTGCACTCCTGACAGCCGTGGCTTTAAAGAGGGAGGAGTCAGGCTTCCACGTGGTCACATGGAGGGGACTCCACCTCCACTGGTCTTTAAGTGACACATTCAAGTTCATGGAGAAAGTAAAGCGGGTCTGAGAGCAGCTGTCCCAGCTCTGGCCAAAGTCACCAGGAGAAACCAAGCCCTGGTGTCACTAAACCGGCAGGGGGCGGGCGCCTCTCCCACATCCTACAAAAGTCCACACGGCCTCTGTTACAGAAATGCTAACCAATCCCCCCCCCCCCCCGATTAACCAAACACCACTATCAACAGGCCCATGTTTGTCTTCTGTCGTGTCCAGGAAATTCTCCACAAAGGTTACAACCAGCAGGTCCTGATGGTATTTGTATTTCAACCGCTGCCCCCATTTAAAGAGTTTACTCCCACGAAGGGCGTAGACAAAGTCTCTATACCTTCAGGCGCTTCTGCCCGACGACCGGAGAGAGGGCTGCAGCATCAGGGGAGAGGCTGTCCAGTGATGCGGCCCCCAGAGAGGGCTTCCCAGTCCCGCGACACGCACAGAATGAGCACACGCACACGCACGCTCACACACAAGCACACACACCACACATGCTATACGCAGAAACACATACACATGCATCTGCACACGTTCACGCCTACAGACATATACACACAGAAACACACATGTGCACACAATCATACACACATGCACACACTCAAGGGGCCCGATCATTCACTCCCATCCCCCAAATGCACCTTCTTGAAGCTAATGAGTCCCCTTTACTGCATGTCTCTCACCTGGAATGACACAGCCTCACCATGCCCCGTGCCCTGCCGTGACCTCAAACCTGAACTGAGCTAAGCTGCAGGTTATGATCAGAGGCAGCAGAGATGTGACTTCGGCCTCAGACTGAGTGTGCTCATTCTTGGGCCCCTGGTGACAAGGCCTGTAGGAAGGAGCAGTGGAAGGTGGGGCCACTTACTCCCAGCACTTCCTGGGACCTGACCCACTTACGATGTTTTCTCTGTCGGACTGATTTCCTTCTGACCAAAATCATGAGAGAATTCCTGCCCTTCCTGCTCCTTCTTTCCACGCCCTGTTCACTACCCTTCATCATCTCAGGCATTAAATCACAGTTGGCAAAACTGAAGGCAAAGAAACAGCCTTCAGAAATAACACCACAGCAAAGTGAACCAGAGGGGAAAATGCACAAAACCGAACCCAAGGCCTGGGTCCCTCTCACGCCAGAAACGCACAGATGTGACCGGGAACATTCAGCTCGGAGCCTGGCGTCTACATGAAGATCCCACCTTCCTACCTTCCTATTGACGCAGCTACAGGGAAGGCTCAACGGACAGAGAGAGGAAGCAGGATGACATTTAAAATGCACGTCTGCCTTACAGGGCCATGAGGACAGTGAGGCTCACGCTTGACAGAGAGGAGCTGTAAGGATGCTACAAAGTCCTTAGACCCGGGGAGAAGACCCCACGCGTCGGGTGTCCTGAAAACACTAGAAACAGTCACACGGCCAGGTTCACCACCAGGTGCCCGGAACACGACCCGCGAGGTGTGGCCATGAGTTCCACAGCCAATTTCTAGGAATCTAATTTTAAACACCTCCCAGCGAACATATCACAAAAATACAGTGTTCCAAATGCTGCAACACAAGTGCTAAAAAGCATCCAACCAAAAATAAAAGTGGCATTTTCAGACAAAACCCCAGAATCAGAAGAATGCAAGTTCTATCTTGAATTTCTCCTAAACCTTTTTTCTTCCTTCAGCTATATTCACCCCCAGCTCCCATATAATGATGACGAAAATGATCCGAGTCAGAATATTTAAATAATTTGGCAAAGATCCCACGATCTTCTCTCCCATGAAGACCCACTGTCCACACTGTGAAAATTCCATGTTTCTCCCATCATCCCTCCCCCGACCTCTGACTCCAGTTCTCATCCAGGTGCCGTGTGTGACTGGGCGGGCTCTGCAGATTCCACGACTAACTCCCACTCGTCACTTGTCACCAGAGAGGAAGGGACACACAGGACTGAAGGAGGGCCAGGGGAGCCATGCACCTGCCCCCCACTGGATGTGGCTGCCTCAGAAATGGAACTATACAACTTGGGGACCATGCTCCCAACGGAGACTGAGGGCTCAGGCATCCCAAGGGCGCCAGACCTCAGCACACAGGGTCCCAGAGCATGAGATGCCGCCAGAGGCCCTGGAACCGACCGTGTTCTGTGTAAGGCGGTCACCCCGGGAACCGGGTACAGACAACATCCACAAGACCGGGGCCGCGCCCTCCATGGGCACCCGGCTCCACTGGGCGCCTTCCTGGTGGTCTCGGCCTCTCCCTCCACAGCCCCCCTAGTCTGCAGGCATGTCCTCCCCAGGGAAGTGCTGTCACCCTCAGACCCACCTCCCATCCTGACCGCTCTTCTCGGTACCGATGGCCCAAGGCCTGGCCTCCTGCTCCAGCAGCACTGGGGCACCGTCTCCCCGGGGCTGTGACTGGCTCACCCCGGGGCCATGGCCCCTATTGCTCCCGACTCTCCTTCTAAACGACCAGCCGTGCACCCTCCTCAGCCTCCCTGCTTCCCACCTGCGCCCTCCTCCACTCACTACTGACTGCACCCCCACTGGGGGACCACCGACCCTGCCTCCGGCCAAGTGCCTCCCCAGGCCTCGCTCCCCATTTCCAAACTCTCAGCTCACGTGGTGTCCAGAGCATCTCAAAGTCCAGTCTGAAATGAACTTGTCACCCTCCTCCCAGACCTGCTCCTGTTTCCCACAAGTACCACCAACCCCAGCTTCAAACCCCGCTCCCCCTCCCTCTCCTCCTTCCTCCCCCAACTCAGTTGTCAGGCTGTCGGTTCACTTGTTGTCATGCACTCCGCCAGCCAGAGCGTCACCACCCAGGCCGTGCCCCCCTCCTGCACGTGCTGCCCTGTCAGACGCACCGCTGGGATCAGCCATGATGCCCCCAGAACCCTTCCTGGCTCGGCAGTAACCCGACAGGTGAGGACTTCACGTTCCGGCCCCAGTGGTGCTCACACACATTTTATCTCCCATGAAGCTGTAAGCATCAGACCTGCGTTCATCTTAGGCCCCAGCTCCTCCTACAAGCTCTGTGTAGAATACCTAAAACTTTCACATTTTAAGTGAACATGTGCTCTTAAAAAAACCTTTCCTGATAATTTGGTGACATTGCAAGACACAATGCACGGCTGCCAAACAAGAGCTCAGGCCCACGAGCGTGAAGGTCCACCGTGACCGGCGTTGTCCCCCCACGAGCTACGTCCCACCGTCCCCGCCACAGGCTCACGAGGCCACGGCCGCCGAAGCCACCCTGCTCCTGTTCGCCAGCCGAGCGGCCGCAGATCACGAAACAGGTGCATCTGTCCCTACATCTGTCCCTGCCGGTGTACCCGTTACAGGTTACTCCACCCCAAAAATAAAATGGGACTCTGAGAAGAACTGGTTCCATGAAAACTAAGTGGAATGTTTTACAAAGACTTGATATAGAAAACCAAAATGTTGCCTTCAAATTAGGTGTGGGTGAAGCAACGATAAAAATATTATAGGAAATAATAAATGTTTTAAATCTGAGACTCTAAACTGAGATTGTCTCTCAAATGTCGGCTTGCTCTCTTTCTGAGAAATCGAAACTCGGCAGTGAGAGGCACCATGTCGCGGCTGTGGTTTGGGCAAGACAGTCGCCCGAAACCAGGGAACCAACTCCGAGGACCCACCCAACGTCCAGAGATGGGAGCGTCCACGTCTCCACACACTGTCACCAGGAGTCCCGGTTCAGGGCTCCTCAGTGAACTGAATGGAGACTGTGATCCCATCAGAAAAATGGGTTTCTCCTGGCTAGGGAAGATTTTTAAACACCTTGGGCCCTATCAGGATGGACGATGACCACGACTAGGCAGCACTGCCCTCCGGCGGGGCGGGGGGGAACTTGGGGGTGACCCCCTCACTGCCCTGGCATGGGCCGCGTTTCTGCTGTAATTCCACATCCAGCTTAAATAAACTGTGGGAAACTCAGGTATGGTAAAGGAAGGCAACTGAACTGATAAACGAATAGAAAGGCCTGAAGGGTCACCATCCACAGACTGGACCTGGTTTGGGACAGCAAAGGCCAACGGGACCAGGAACACGGTGGGGGGTGGGGGGTGTCACCCTCTACCATAACCGAAAGGTGAGAAGAGTCTTTACAGAGGGATTGGAATCTCCGACCCCAGAACTCCCGCCATGGAACACAGTAGAAATCCCCAGAGCCCTGCATCCTGCACCCTGGGCAACAGGAATGTCAGATGTGCTCCAACACACATGAAGCAAAAAGCACAGAAGCACACGCGTCCACTGCCACACAAACACCTCAGGATCCAGGCATCAGACGGGCCACATTCCTGTGAAACAAACCCGTGCCCCAACTGAGGTCTGGACAGTGAGGTGTATGTGTCTGTCTAACCAAACACCGATATTCAACCAGGTCTGTCACACAACTAGATTTTCAAAAACTAGAAACAGCTACTAATCAAGTAATGCAAAGTGCATGTCTCACTCTGCCATCAAAAGCAGCGATTCTCCACAGGGGGCAACGCTGCTGGGCGTGAGGGTGCTAGTGGCATCAGACGGGCAGAAGGCAGTGATGATACTAAGTGTCTTAAGATGCACACACAGAACTCAATTGTACCGAGGCTGAGAAGCCCGACCCGAAGAATCAAGTTCCTTGCCCCAACTTTACGAGGTGTAATTGACAAATATAATTATCTATATTTAAAGTGTACATGTGATGATTTGTTACACATATACATTGAGGAATAACTACCGAGATCAAGATAATTAACACATCCCTCACCTCACGTTGTTAACTCTGGGTGTGTGTGTGTCTGTGGTGAGAAAGTTTAAGATCTCCTCTCAGGAACTTTCAAGTACATGATACCTAATTGTTAAGTACAGTTGCCACACTGTACATCAGATCCTTACTCATCTTAAAACTGGAAGTTTGCATCCTTTGACCAGCACCTCCCTATTTCCCCACCCCCAGCAACCACCCATTCCACTTTGTTTCTATAAAATCAGCTTTTATTGGTAAGATCCCACATTATCAATGATACCATGCAACATTTGTTTTTGGCTAATTTCACTTAGCGTAATGCCCATCCATGTTGTCACAGAGAGCAGGATTCTATTCTTTTTATAGCTGAGTAATAGTCCATTGTGTGTGTGTGTGTGTGTGTGTGTGTGTGTATACACATACACACCACATCTTCTTTATCCATGTATCCGTCATTGGACACTTACGTTGCGTCCATATCTTGACTATTGTAAATAACGCTGCTATGAACATGGCGGTATATACATTTTCAAGTTAGTGCTTTCATTTTCTTCAGATAAATACCCAGAAGTGGAACTGCTGGATGGTATGCTAGTTCTATTTTTAATGTTTTGTGGAACCCTCATACTGTTTTCCGTCGTGGCTGCACCAATTTACATTCCCACCAACAGTGCAGGAGGGTTCCCTTTTCTCCACATCCTCACCAACACTTGTTATTTGTTGTCTTTTTGATGATGGCCATTCTGGCAGGTGTGAGGTGATATCTCATTGTGGTTTGATTTGCATTTCCCTGATGATTAGTCATGTTGAGTACCTTTTCATGTACCCATTGGCCCTTTGTATGTTTTCTTTGAAAAAATGTCTATTCAGGTCCTTTGTCCATTTTTTAATTGGATTATTTGCTGTTTTGCTATTGAGTTATATGAGGACAATAGGGAAAAAAACAGTTTCTGCAATAAGTGTTGTTGGGAAAACTGGAAAACCATCAGTTTTCCCAACACCACTTACTGAAGCAGAAGAATGGACTGGACCTCATTTTACACGACTCACAAAAATTAACCTGAAATGGATTAAAGACCTCAAAGTATAAAACTCCTAAAAGAGACAGAGGAAAAAAGATCCTTGACATAGGTCTTGGCAATGATTTCTTGCATAAGACACCAAAAGCACAGGCAACATAAGCAAAAATCAAGTGGGAATACATTAATCTAAAGAGCTTCTGCACAGCAAGGGAAAACCATCAGTGAATTAAAAAGGCAACCTACAGAGTGAGAGAAAATATTTGCAATCCTTTTATCTGATAAGGGGTTAATATCCAAAATAGAAAGGATTAAGTTTTGTGTTTTCAACATAGTTCAATTCTGAGGCATCTTAACATGTAAACTTTCTTCTACCTATTTTTTCTTTAACAAAGTATGGTGCCTTGTAATAGACAAACCTTTATATGACACAACATAAGGACCTAGCAAGTTTATTTTGCTCCAGGAGGGAGAAAGCGAGGACCGCCTTGGGAAAGTCCACTGAACTTCTGTGACTTCTTGACTAGAAATTATCCAGTCGGCAATCCTGAGTGTGGGTCCTAGCCCACCTTCACCCACTGTGAGCCCCGGACAAGATGTTTAACCTCGAACCTTGTTTTTACTGAGAAAGAACAAAAACCTGTTTCATGTGGTTAATGGATTCCCCCCCCATAAAGTAATACAACAATACATGTGAAACACTGTTATAAACTAGACAGCACCAACATCGTTTCACCACTGTTATAGTTCTGGACTAATTAAAATGACATGGAGACATAAAATGTATTGTTGTTACGTTGAATTGTAAAATTACAGATTTTTTAAAATCTTTGTCCCAATTTTTATAGTGTTACTTACAGATTTTTTAAAATATCAATTTATATTCTAAAATAATATTTGTGATGTGTTAAAACTGTAGTGTATCAAGCATTTTAAACTGTTCCAAATATACATCTAAAAATACATAGGGAACTTTTTAATAAACATTATGGCAGAGGAATTACAACTCCTAATTCAACACATTATAATTCAGAATAGCAGAAAAGTTACACAGTTCTCCCAGACTCCTGCAGAAACATATAGTAATAAACTCCAAAAAAGTATGTTAGCAAATTTTTATCACTGTGAAACGCTTTAAATTATCAACTAATAAGAAAATGTCTGTTGAATTATGACTGGCAAATGCCAAAATCATCTTTCCATCTTTCACTCTTTACTCTGGGGCTGGTGAAGACAGATCTGCCTGGGAAGTTGACGTTGAAAAAGTAAACACAGAGCTTTGAAGATTTACGTTTCCTGGATACAACAGAAAATCATTGTAACGTTTCTGTACCAGTGGGTCCTCTCAATCTTTATTTTTGCTTTTTTCTTTTGATGACTTACATAAAGTATACATACATATTTTAACATATTTTAATACATAATGTTACATATCTGTGACCTTTATTTCATTATTAACTTAATTCCAAAGCTAAATGGTACTTTTTTCATGGAAAAAAAAGTGGGAAGGGGATAAATGGTAACTATGTAATCTAGAACAAGATTTTGAATTGTACAAGTCCACTAATGATACCATCTAGTAGGGAAAATATTTTTTAAAGTTCCAGAAAACTTTACAGTATATGAGTAAGCTTTTCAGAAGAAAAACATAACACAGTTGTTCAGAAGATTCTGAGTTTTCCCTAAAAACTCTGTAGAATCTACATCTTGACCCCTGTGTGATAAAGCGTGGGATGATGGCCCACCACCCATGAAACTCTGCCTCTCCCTCAAGGAAGCCCTGAGCAGGCCTCACACCACTTCCCTGGAAAACCGTCAACCACAGGAACCGGGTAAAATGTGTGAGAGTCAAATAAAAACAAGAGCTGAGCTTCTCTCTTCCAGGATCTAATGCCAGGAACAGTCCATAAAGCTGACCCTGGACTCAGCAGCCCTGGTCCCTGAACACAATCTGCTGGTACAGGTCAGCAGTGGGATGCAAATCCCTCACAGAAGCCGCTTTCCTCCCCCCGTAGAGGCTCGGGCTCCACCTCAGCTTTGACGCAGGGCTTGAACTTTTAAGGACCCGCAGTTACCACCTGAGGCTGGCAGACATCTGGCATCACCACCCCCATCGCTGCTGTGCATCCCAACTCCAGGCGGGATGCGGGAGGTAAGCCTAGCTCTTAGCATCCTTCCTCCCCTGCATTAATGGGGGGGGGGGGTGGGCGGGTAATATGTATTTAAAATAAAAGTTCACATAACACAATTCTGGATTTCATTTTTCTTCAAACCGGCCACCTGTGCACAATTATTCTTTTTGTACCTACTGGGAAAGTTGAAAATAAAGCCTAGGACACAATTACCTACCCCCAAATGCTCCCAGAGTCAAGACTAAACCAGAATTTCCTACCGTCTACTTCTTTTCCTTCCACTCTGATACCCTTGTACCAAGAAATGTACGATAACCTTCAAGTGGGTGGAGAGGCCCCAGGGTCCCACAGGTTGGCCAGCTGCCCTGGACTTGCCTGGAGACCCACACCCCTGCCCCGCCCAAGACCGTCAGTCATTCAGAAGGTGGGAGCTGGGGCAGGGAGTCAGCCTCCCAGGTGACTGCAGTAAACTGCCTGTTTTCCGCAGGAAAGAACCAACAGATGGTAAAACAGAGCCCGGCCGTCCGCGTGCTGGCCACACCTGTGCAAGTTTCAAGGGCAGTGACAGTCGCAAGCTGAACTGGCTTTCCTCAGGTGGCTGCCGGGCTGTGCGAGGGCCGTGGCCTCGGGTGCCAGGACACCGTCTGGCTGCGGTCTGGTCAGGGGGGCTGGGGGAAGGTGCCTAGGCTAAGGCACGTGGTCAGACCCATCATGCTCCCCCAGGCCCACAAGACAAGGGGAAGCCCCCAGCCAGGAACCACCCCTGCGGTCATGTCTGCCTGAGAAGCACTGTGCTCCCCACATTGGAAACAGCCAGGGGGCTCGCTCCCAGGCCACGGGCAAGGGTCCCAAAGGAAAAATGGGGAGGGGGACAGGACACACGCAGAAATAAAAACAATCACTCACATGTGCGTTTGAGAAGCAGGAAAGGTACCGGTGCCATCATTCCACTAGGCTCAGTGCCCGAGCCCCTGGCCCCAGCCCCACAGCTCAGCCAGAGCAGTCAGGCCGGGAGTAGCCAGGCTGCGAGCAGGGTCGGAATGGCCCACCCCAAACACAGGTGCTCCAGGCACAACGAGGGAAGGGCCGCCCCCCAGCATCCAGCCGCTCCCTCCTCGGCACTCAGAACCCTCCTTGCTGAGACCACTCACTGGGTGTCTGAGTGCACACGGCCTCGAAGTAAATCCTTCTCAATTATTTGTCTATCGATACTGAGCTTCCCACTGGCTTCCATCCTATCTCCTGGATTATAAAAACAGCTGTCGCCACTCCCATAGTTCCCAAGAGACCCTCGCTCAATAAATTGCAAATGAAATAAATGCTTAAGGAACAGAACAATTCAAAAGCTCTCATGTGGCAAAAACAATCCCTAACTTTGGAATCAAATGTGATTGAATCAGTTAGATATATGTGTGTATGTTTGCACCTACACACACACGCACACACACACACTCTTCCACCTAAATACACACCAGCAAGGGGGTGGGGCATGTCAGCCACTTAAAAGTCCACTATATTTGGTGTTAAATAGTGAACAACAAATAATATGGAAAAGTTATTCCATCTAAATCCCCAGAGAGTATTTTTATTGTAAAGTAATTTATCCTCTTAAAATAAGCAAGTATCTCCTTTAGGAACTGTAGACACTCTAAGTAAAACACAGAAAACAGTATAAGCACAGCTTTCAAAGTATGACAAAAACCACATGCTTTTTTCAAAAAGGTCATCAAACATCCAAACCGAACACACCCTAATTTTCAGCTGCTGTTCAGATGAAAGCATCTTTGTTGTCCGCTTGTGAGTGATAATAATACTGTAATCAGTTTTACATTTCATACCCACCTCAATGTGAGGTACTTCCAAACAAAGGCCAGAATTCTCAGGGCCACCACAGGAGCAAAAACAATCCACACTCAAATGACAGGGAAACTACTTATGTGGCAACATGTGATTTCTTATTTATAGAGCTCTGTTAATTATTTTGCATATAAGCAGTGTTGAACCAGGCCTGCAGAGTTTGAGTACACATGGGCTGGGTGGAGTAATTGGTGGGGCAGAGAAAGGTCAGCCCAACCCCACAAAAAACAATTAAAATTTCCACAGACAGTCCACAAAACGGGTGATATTTAGGCAATAGAAAGTTCATTTAGAGGTGTAGAGGTGTCTTGCTCAAAAAAAAAAAAGTCATTTCCACAGGTTATCAAAAATTCACAGCAGTCAGGACCCCACCACACACACACACATCCACCATATATTGAGGGTCTGTGGGTGAAAGACAACAAAATAGAAGAAGGATGGAGGGAGAAGAAAGGAAAGAATGTGAGTGAAAGGGATGACCAGTAGGGACTCAGAATTGAGAACAACGTGAAAAACGGGAATTAAATATACGACTGTATGGTTATCATCTCAGAGAAACCAAGAGTTAGTCTAAGTTACAATGTTATCACTCCGAGCCTACAGCCCATCTTCTGGATCGGATTCATATTATGAAAAAATCAAAAAATAGTTAATTCACAATGCAGTGAAATGATTCAGCCATAGATAACCAAATTACTTATAATCCACTAAAAGTCAAATTGTATCATTTTTAAAGATTGGGCTAGGGCTTCCCTGGTGGCGCAGTGGTTGAGAGTCTGCCTGCTGATGCAGGGGACACGGGTTCGTGCCCCGGTCCGGGAAGATCCCACATGCCGTGGAGCGGCTGGGCCCGTGAGCCATGGCTGTTGAGCCTGCGCATCTGGAGCCTGTGCTCTGCAACGGGAGAGGCCACAACAGTCAGAGGCACACGTACCACAAAAAAAAAAAAAAAAGATTGGGCTATTATGCAGATAACGGGCAGCTTTAGGTTTAAAACAAGCTGGAAATGATCTTGTTTCCCTTAATTCTATCAGCATAGGCCCAGCTAGGCCAAGACTGATGGCTTTCACAGCTAATAGAACAGGTGTGATCATAAATACATGAAAATGATCTGGAGACAGAATAATCCATGTTCTCTGTTTAAGCTAGTCATGGGATTTCCGATAAGTGGGTGAAACATTCACACTTCTTACAAGAAAATCATGGCAAATACATAGTACACAAAACCATCTTTGTTCTGGGATTTATTTATTTAATATAACACAGAATGTATTCAGGGCTTCCCGATACTAGAACATCTACCTTTATTAATGAGGAGCTACCGGTTTTCTGACCAAGTTGTTAGTGTCCAAAAGCACTATTTAAACAGTCCATCTTATAGCAAAAAGGCATGATACATGCACACACATACAAGTACCATCTTGGACACACTTGTATTCAAATTTCTGGTGCAAATGGAAATAATCAGGGAACGGAGAGGGTATAAACTAGTGAGAATAAAGATGGATGCTCTAGAAAATTCCTGAGACAATATCCCAGGGTGACCATGTCACACAAAAATCTTATCCACTTTATACATGGTCATTCCTGCCAACACTTACCTGGATTAAGATTTTTTTATTTACATAAAAGAAAGGAGACATAGATTTGTCCTAACAAGATCCTCTAATCACTAGATTATTTTACAATTATGAGTAATCACTAAATAGCTTCCACTCAAGGAACAAAAAATAAAATAACAGGGCTTCCTGGTGGCGCAGTGGTTGAGAGTCCACCTGCCGATGCAGGGGACACGGGTTCGTGCCCCGGTCCGGGAAGATCCCACATGTCACGGAGCGGTTGGGCCCGTGAGCCATGGCCGCTGAGCCTGCGTGTCCGGAGCCTGTGCTCAGCAACGGGAGAGGCCACAACAGTGAGAGGTCCGCGTACCGCAGAAAAAAAAAAGGTAATCTATGTAAGATACCTAATGCAGTGCTTAGCACACGTGAACAATCCGTGAGTAGTGGCCTGAGACATGTAAGCATCCTCCCCCATAAACAGAGATAACAGACTTTGTTCACGCCAAAAAAGACATCAATTTGCAACATCTGATTTAAAAATCCGAGTTATGCACTGTCCGCTCCTACTGACACGACTCCGGTTCTCTGGGGACCAGAGATGAGGGTGGATCACATCCATTAGACGTGGTCTGCATCCCTGCAAGGCCTGGAGAAGGTCAGACAGGCACTCCACTTCGAATAAAAGCACTCTACATAAAAGACCTAAGATTGATTGCCTTGTAAGTGATTGGTGGCGGCTTAACCATGATCGCCATCATCCTGGTTAGTAATAGGGAGCTTTGAGAGAGGTCACTCTTGCAGAGACACTGAAGAGGTTATTCCTGGAACCTCATGTAGAATATTTTTCCCAGAAACAACACAAGAACTAACAGCATCGTCTCTTGACCAAAACGATTAAGATTTCAGATAAGCCATATCATATCCAGCCTCCTGATTCTAAAGGATGCTGTTCCGGGGCTTCCCTGGTGGCGCAGTGGTTAAGAATACGCCTGCCAATGCAGGGGACACGGCTTTGAGCCTTGGTCCGGGAAGATCCCACATGCCGCGGGGCAACTAAGCCCATGCGCCACAACTCTAAAGCCCGCGAGCCACAACTACTGAGCTCTCACACCTCGAGCCCATGCTCCCCAACAACAGAAGCCACTGCAATGAGAAGCCCACGCACCGCAACGAAGAGTAGCCCTCACTCGCCACAACTAGAGAAAGCCCGCGCGCAGCAACAAAGACACAACTCAGTCAAAAAAAAAATTTTTTTTCATAAATAAAGGATGTTCATCTTCCATGAGAAACAAAAAAATTTCAAACATACAGAAAACAGAGTTGTACAGAGAACACCCATATATTCATCCCCTAGATGACAGATTCGATCTTAAATGCAAAGTTTAGGGGCAGCCAGCTAAGAAAACGTGCAGCATAAGCCTCCACCCGTTACAACCACATGCAAGGGAAATTCGTCTGATTTCCTCACTGACTTGGAACAGGCTGCTGGGGAGGGCGCTGCCCACGGCCCACACTCCCGAGAGCACCCAAGACTCCACAGAGCTCCTGCTGCTGATCTCACAGGAGAAGACAGGATCCCCATCATGCTTCAAAAGAAAGCAGCTCGGTGGTTCAGTTCACTCGTGATGGTGAAAATGTGTCGGGAAGCCAAGATTCTAGGCTCGTGATGAGTTTCTGATCATTTGAAGTCTCCTCATCTATATAGAGAAGCTAATGTCATTTCCTTAGAAAATATTTTCAAAGGACTAAAAAAAGGTCAATATGAAAGCAGCTAAAAGCTATAAGGCACCATGAGATGTATAAGCTTTATTTCATATCTTTGTTTCAAGGAATGCTAGTGTTCTAAATACTGCTCCCCACCCCACATCATCTTTCAAGAACTAGTGATAGTGATCAAACCTGCCCTATGACCCCAATGACAGTCAGCCTGTGAGCTTTCCATCTGTGGTAGGCACCCCCAACAGCAGATGCCCATCACCCGAGGAATGGCAGCCCATCCAAGGAACCTCTGCCCACGTTCCTTCCCCATGGCTTTGCTCCTCTGTATCCACGGGAGACAGAATATTGTACAACACTTTCAGAAAGCCTGTTTTACTCAGACACTTTCCATAAAGGGCAGATTTCATCCAGAATCCTATTTGTGTCAAATTCAACATGTCATGAAGGAAACAGCAAAATCAAGGCTACTTTCTTCCCCGTGTCCCAGGCCAGATCTTCCTAATACCAGGAAAGAAATTCTAAAATACCAACAGCCATTAGAAAATCCTTTACTGGTATGGTAGCTAAATAATAATTCGCCACCATCTAAAACAGGGAGGCAGAATTCTACTTCCTTTTCGTATTAATTTATGTACAAGTAACAGAAATTCTCGAAGTCTGAACTCTGATATCAACAGCAAAATAACCCCAAGCGCTATTTCTCATTTGGCCCAGGTCAATGTTGTGCTTGGTGGGGGAAGCCTAGCCCCACCATTTGCAATAAGACTATATTCACTTGAGCTAAAAGCAAAATGAAACAACAAAACCCACCCAGACACCAAGTCTCAGGCTGACAGAATTTCCCTACAGGACAGGCACTGCAACAGTAACTTGTAAGCATGAAGTACATTATAATGTACCTTAGTAACATATAATGTACCTTAGTAACATTAGTAACATAATGTACCTTAGTAACATTATAATGTACCTTAGTAACATTAGTAACAAAGTTTCCACCCTGGCAAGTTGATACACTATTTCCTTGGGTTTAAGTAGGTGGTTGGTTTTTGTTTTTGTTTTTTTTAAGATATTTTTTGATGTGGACCATTTTTAAAGTCTTTATTGAACTTGTTACAACATTGTTTCTGTTTATGTTTTGGTTTTTGGCCGGGAGGCATGTGGGATCTTAGCTCCCTGACCAGGGATTGAACCCGCACCCCCTGCACTGGAAGGCTAAGTCTTAACCACTGGACCGCCAGGGAAGTCCCTAAATAGGTGTATTTTAATGACTTAAGTTTAATGGAATTGCACCCTTGCTTAAAGAGCTCCTTAAAGACTACTTTATATTACTAAATCTCAACAGCCTTCAAGCATCCATCACGTTCATCAAAACAAGAAAAAACAAAAGATATTTCGAAGCCCAATGATGCTCACTTAAGCTATCCTGAAGTACAGCTCCACCTTAGTACTTGGTGTTACTCTTAAGTTGTTTTTACACGTAACTGAAGCCATAACTTCTGTGATACCATTAAATTCACAGCGGGGGCAGGGGGGGCTTCAAACTATCTCTGGTTTTTATTTTAAAAGAAGCAGCTTATGAAAGTCGATAAGAAAAAGATCCCACTCACTCACAAACCCACACGGCACTCAACTGACATAACTGCCAGGGTGATCGTAAACGATAAAAGCCCAGGATCTGTTACAGGTGTTGGGCGGGGGGCACAGAGCCCCGGGTCCACTGCCACGGTGAGCCCTGGCTCTGACCTGGCCTCTCAGAGCTGCCCAGCCTCACGCAATCCCACCTATGTGGCCTGTTGGGTAGCATCCACGTGCACTTGTCTCAGGACAGGACACGGGGGCATGACGAGAGGGGTGCCAGCTCAGTCCCTCTCCACACACGCTGAGGGCAGGGGGACACACACCTCCAGGAGGACACTTCCCACAGTCACAGCGGTGGAGCTCTGTGTTTCATCCTGGGGGCACTGTGGTGAGGGGACTGCAGGAGATGGTCAGGCCCTTCCTCCACGAAGCTCTGGAACAACTCTGATTGGAGGTCCACACATGGTCCTGAGATTCGATGATTACAGCCTAAAAGGACGTCCTTCCGGACACACCTGCACTTGAATCTGACCTAGGACACTTTTCCCCAACTATTCTCTTGAAAAGTAAAGGGGCTGAAAAAGGGATTCCAGGAATATTGACACAAAGAGTCCACCAGAAAGGAAGTTTTATCTTTAAAAATAAAAAAAAAAAGAGGCATTGCAGCTCTGAAGCTATCCTAGCACAGGGTAAGTGCCCAGATAGCATCTATTAAGAGGTGCACCCTCCAAGCACAGGAAAGTGAAAGTGCTTTCCCGCACCCGGGCCTATGCCGCCTCTCCACTGCTTTGCTCCGAAGGCCACTGTAACTCAAATCACCTGGATAAACTGGGGAGGCGGCGGGAGGGCAGGGAACTCTGTCCCAGTGACAGCACCTCAGAGGGAAACTGCAGGGCTGGATATTTATGGAGCAGATACTGTGACTCTGCCTCGCTGACCCCCACCACCATCCCAAAGGCAGAGTTCCTAACCCTATCTGACAGCCGAGGACACCAGAACTGGGAGAGCCTGGTGGCTTATCCAGGGTGATGCCACGACTGCAGAGCCCCGGACAGGCCCTCCCAACGTAGGAAAATCCATAGAAAGACTTCTCAGTGGACACTCACATGAGAATCTCAAGATCTTCACACAAATCTCCAAACAGGATTTAGAAAAAGACCCAAAGAGGTTCAAGAAGCACAGAAGAAGGTCACGTACAAGTTAAACACGGGTTTTTGTGCTTTCAGTGCCCACTGCACCAAATCCAGCCCCTCAGACCGATGGCTCCAGAGTGAACCTGTCCTTCCTAAAGCAACTGGCCAACTCCAGATTTCACCCCTTCCTGTCCCCTGACAGCATCAGGCTCTGCGACTGCTCTTATCCTTCTGTGACGGTTTATAAGCTATATTTTGTCAGGTATTGTGACACTGACATAACTGGATGTGCTCTATTTGCAATAATGCATGTAATCTCCATTTATCTACTTTATTCACAAAGACCCAGAATCTCCTGATAAGGTTAATTAGTAACAACACAGTTTACATTTCTGTTTTCATTTCAGGTAAACTGGCCAGGAAGCGCTTCCTTAGAGAGCTGGTCAGCTAGACCCACGCCACCTGCATCTTCACAGGGACATGACTCTGGGCTTGGCCAGGAAGGGGACAGGGCTCGATGTGGAGGTCTGTGTTCTTCCCGAGAGTGAAGCGGTCCGGACATGTGGCTCTGCCGACTCGAGGGAGTGGCAGCAACAAAGCCACGACGGCGGATTAAGACCTGCCGCGTGGAAACTGAGATGTGTGGGCCTCTCCCCACTAAAGCTTAACATGTTTTATAAACTCCTGACACATGGCAAGCTGCACTGGTAAGACACATGGTCAGAACACGAGAGACTCACTTTTCTGGTTTTAATTAGACACTCAGGACCGAGTGTCCAGCAGGGAACTGCCTTCCTCCTTGGCCAGAGGCTCAGACCTGAGGCTGGTGGGTGGGAAGCCGCCCACAACAAAGAGGGGACATATTTACATATGAGTTTTTTAACTTCATAATTTTAAAATGTTAGAGTATTCCTCTAATTAAAAAAATAGAATATGTGACTTGACTAACCAGATAATTCAGTAAAAAAAAAAAATTAATTGTGCATAATTGCAGACAAATATCTAAGGAATTGCTCTCGCTGGTGCCGACAGAACTAGTTTGGATCTGACCCGCAGTCTTCAATCTTTTCATGAGGACACAGAAAGAGTTTCCAACTTAATAAGCAAAAAAAAAAAAAAATATTTAAAACCAGCAGCCCAGAAGAAAAAGATCTATTTAACCCACTATCAATCACAGAATCTCTCAGTCCTCGCTATCTTCGGTCGTTTTTTCCCGGATTTTTTAAACCTACTGCACGAAGCATTTGGTAAAGAACCACCTCAATTTGTGATTCTCAGCACAGAGAGCACATTTCATTCTCCACGACATTCAACAGCAACAGAACTAAAGAGCAACCTCCCCAGCCCCCCACCCCACAAAAGAAGGCTGCTTGCCATGTTGACTTTTACAGCTCAATATCTTAGCCTTTCCCACTTTATTTGTCTTAAGGGCTTATGAACATTAACACCCTGCTGGGTCCTGAAGAAAGTGCCATATACGTACAAACCTGACGCCTATGTTCTTCTCCCCCCAGCTGGGGTTCTCAATTAGATCCTCCCCTTTGAGAGCGCTATTTATTATCAAGAACAAACGGATGCAACTGCTTCTTTTGAGACGTGACAAGGTTTTGACCCCCTCAGCAGAACACAGCACTGGCAATGATAGTAGGTAACTTTCGTAAGGCACACGAAAAGCTCGTGAAAGAAGGAAAATGAACACGGGCAACCTTGAAAGTAGAGACATACAAACGGAGAGACCGGAGAACAGGAACAGTAAACAGTGGCCAGAGCCCATCGCATCCCCTGAGGTGCCTTCCGTGTACCAGGATAAACAATGATGTGCGAAACCAAGCCAATAACTGCAGGTGAGCATCTGCTTTTAGTCAGGTACCTGAGTAATTATGAGAATCTTAATATGACTAGGATTTGAACTGGTGAGTCAGTCTATATACATGACATCAAAATGAAGATTATCCAATACATTCTCTTTGCAATTCAGAAGAACGCTACAACTCATCCCATAAATCACTGCTTTAAAAGAAAAAAATCAGCTCTAAAAAAAGAGACAACCCATGTGAAAAAGGCTGGGAGGAGGAAGGCAAAAAGTGACTCATATCATCCAACAGCTTGTAGCCTCCAAACCATAACAAGAATATAAAGCCAGTGGGCCCAGAATGAAACAAAATAGAGTCGTTGTTACAGCTGTGACCTCACAGCATTCAGCTCTGAGCATGACTACAGCACCACAAAGATCTTTTGAGCATTGGGAGCAACCTTACACATCAGTGCCTCTAATGTGTGCCTTTAATTTCCTGGCTAAATTTGACATCTATATTTATTCATCAAGAAAAGAACATTCAAATTTAACTATTTTCATAACTCTGAATAACTCTTAAAATTCAAGTCCACACATTTCACATCCCACACATATCAATGCTGCCATTTTGTACATATTTTTAATTCAGATAACAATCTTTTAGATTTATCAAGCCAAGTAGTCCATTTCATTCACCACAATACGTACAGCTACTGGGGGCAGCTTTGAGACGATGTGACAGAGTGAACAGGATGTACAGCTACTGGGGGCAGCGTTGAGACGATGTGACAGACCGAACAGGTTTTCTTAACAACGGTGAGGTCTGATCCCCGGTGGAGTGGCTCAGCTATTCCCTGAATCTGCTGACCCCTTCCCTCCTCCCCTCCCAATGACAACAAATTATCAACAAGACTCTAGAAGAAAGTATTTTTTCACACATTTGCATTCCAGAGTCCACTATTTCCTTTCAATGAGAACATTTGGGTTGCATTAGAGACAGCAGGTCTCCTCTCCCGGACCCTGGAAGGTGGTCCCAGGCTTCAGTTTGGGCGGCCACCTCTGCAGCCACAGGGACCTCCAAGAAAAGCACAGGGGCTGATGGGGACAGAACTGACGTTCTAGAGCTAAGCGTATCTGCTATATTGTGCTGGAAGCCCTGAAAATGCCACACACACCCAAATCTACAAACCTTCCAACTGGCCATCTCTTTAAGATTTTACTCTGGTGACAGGATTATGCCAGCTGCATGTGAATTGCTCACCTGCAATTTAAAAAATCACTGGTTCCTTGATCAACACAAAGAACGACAGCATGCACCTCCTTCCTTGAGTAGTTTCACACTTACTAGAAAATGTTAAGTTGGACTCGAGTACAGAACATAACTAATAGTTGCAGTAATTCTGTACCTTACAAACTGAGTAACTCCCATAAGCAAGAGTTAGGAAGTTAGTAAACACACTCACAATTCAAAAGCCACAAAGTAGAAAGCTAACGGGCTTCTCTTCTGCAAACACCAAACAGTTTTCACAGGCTACATACATCACGAGGCAATTTCCCAAAGTCCTACCAAAATAAGAATTCAACCACTCCTGAAACAGTGGGATGATATCGTCTACAGGTGCAAGTCCAGGGTGTGTACAGCCCAGGACACAAGCCGTCAGTTAACACAGAAACTTATTGCTGAAGTTCAATCAACAACTGATTTTTTTTTAAATAAGACATGAGTCTGTCTTTATTGAGAAATTTTGTTTCCTCTCTGCTTTGCCAGTGTTTCCATTTAAAGTTTTTCCTTAAGCCAAATAATGTCTATTTACATATTAATGAAACTACTTGGGGGCCCTCTGAAAGCCAAATAGAAAAATGCATGATTCCAAAAGGCAAGAATGAAGGGAAGGGAAGGGAAGAAAAAAATGATTCAGGGAAAAGTGTGTGAAGAAAAGAGCCACCGCTACCCCACCTGGCACCCAGCAACCAGCCAGCTCACTGGCTTCCTCTCCATTTCACGTTGAGTCCCAAGAATTCACTAGACCGACAACCCCTGGCTCCACACCAAAGACTTTACCCGGACCCGTGGATTGGAGGCCATTACTGCCCACAGGAGGGGCAGCCACCACATCTCCCCACAGAAATCTCCTGTTCTTTGCTGGCACCAGATCTGCAGGGAGAGCAGCCCAGTTTTCCCCCAAGAGGGAAGCATTGGGTAGCAACAGACAGTGGAAAGAAAAGAGGAGGCAACCAGCAGGGCAGGAAAGTGAAAATCTGACTTCTGCAGCCAAGAAGTCAATCTGCAACCCTCTACCAAACAGTGACCCATAAAATAAAATAACCTAAGTGTCTGTAGCAGCACGAGCAGACAGTGCAAACCAAAACTGGACCGGCATCTACTAATCTAGATAAGATATACAACCATTAACAGCTGGCAGGCCATATAGGAACTTTGAAAGAGGAGTCTACTCTTTTTTCAACCTACATTATGTGCTTAAAATGGAATTGTTTTCCCATGCTCCTTTGTAGGAAGTGAGCACTGGAACGTCCACACGTTTCCACAGTATGTTCTGATATTTTAATAAAACGATGAAGACTAATTTAAAGAATTCTCTCCACATGAATCCTGATTGAAGATAAAATATGAAAGCAATATGCTTAAATAACTGGGCATTAAAAGCTGTTTTAACTTTTCACTTTGAAAGTGGCTATGTTGGGGGATTTTAAGTTCTAAAATGTAAAGAGGCACAGATTTCTGATCCCTCCATTCTTTGGTTGCTATTAAGCAATACTGGAAAACAAGTTGATTCATCTAATTTAAGACAGTAAAACGACTCTACGTAGTCACAAGACACAAAATTCCAAATGACCTTAAAGAGAGACCCAATCGACTCAGCATGGACAAAGCAAGTCAAAGATGACACAGCTAAAGCGGGGAGATGTGGGCTGAGGCTGGGTGGCCAAAGCAACAACCCTCTGACTCTTACTCTTGGGTGAGGCAGCCAGGCCTAGCAGAGTTTAGAGAGAGAGAAAAACAATAATGTGATTCCCATATGCAAACACACACCCCTTTCTCTGCCCAGACACTCAATAAGAAACTCATTAAACCCTTTTTAAAAATCTGTAGGGACACAAGAAATTCACAGAGAACTAGGCTAAGCACACCTTGGTCTAAAGTGGTTTGCCATCCCCTGGACAACAGGGACACATTCTAGGAGTGACTGATGGTGACAGGTGAGTGCAATCTAGCAGGTGAGTGTCCACGTCCACAAGCAGGCACTCCCACCAAGGACCACGCACTGTCCCAGATGTGCAGAAGCAAATGTGAGCCCATCCCAGACCGATGGGGGAGGTGGAGGGCTCCTGGTGAGTTCAGACAGCTTCCCGCTTTGCCAACACAGGTAGGGTACTGACACTTAACACCAGTATAATACAGACATAGCAGAAGTGCTTGTCTGGAGAGAATGCATGAATGATACGGTGTTGTAAATAACACAACTGTGGTGCACAGCTACGGGGGCCTGTAAAGTGAGGGAGAAAAACCCATGTGAACATTGACAAAATCAAAGAACTTGGGCAAATATTTTCCAATGGGCACTTCATCCCTCCAAGCAATCTGTCCACACTGCACACCTTATCCACCAGTGTAAACCTAAGTACTGTTCGCCCAGCTGGGCACTGCACTGAGGTACCAGCAACACCCTCATCATCTACAACCCTTCAGAACAGTGTCTGTTGAGCACAGGGTCCAGGAAACGGTCTCCTCCTATGGGACAGTTGAGCATTACAGAACCCTGCAGAACCCCAAATGTGAAACAGAAACATCTCCAGTCTGTGACATCTGAAAAGACACTTCACCCCAGGCCCCCACCTGTACCCCCTTCTTCGCCCTGAAAGTGTTAAAAAGGAAACCATACGGTCAACACCAGCTTCTCCCTGCTGATGAAAACTGGCACGAATGAATTTACTTTCTGGCTGCCAGCCCCACAAAACCGTTACACACACACACATACAAGTTCACCACTAAACTGCTCCAAATATAAATTCGAGACAAGCCGGCCTATCCCCACCCCACAGTGTATTAGTGGCCTTCCCAGGGTGAGCTGGGTGAATTCTAAATCTATATTAAACATTCAACATTTCGGAACTTCAGTGGGTTGTTTTTTTTTAAGACATAGCAAAATCCGATCTGAAACTTATGACAGCTGAGCACATGATCCCACCATTAAGAGCAAATAAGAAACCGTATATAACACTCCATGAAATCACTGTGGCAAATCTGTCACAAATTCTAAGTATGGGACGATGGGAACGCGCCACAGACCCTGGCCTGAGGGAGGAGGCTTTCCAATTTCACCCAACCTTCGCATCCCAGCGGACGGGAACAATAGTAGTACTATCCCGGTCCAGCCCGGATGCCTCGGACACCGGCGGTCAAACCTCAAGTCCGAAGACAAGTTTCGCATTAGAACGAGGCCCGCGGAGCCTCAGGCCGCGCAACGCGGAACCGCCCCCGGCCCGGCCGCGGTGGGCAGCGCTCGGACGCGCACCAAGGACACGGCCCCGTCCGCCAGGCCGCGCGCGAGGCCGCCCCGGCCCCGCGGCCCGTCCTGCGTCCCGGCTGCGCCCCGGGCCCCGCGGCCCCGTCCTGCGCCCCGGCTGCGCCCCGAGCCCCGCGGCCCCGTCCTGCGCCCCGGCTGCGCCCCCGGCCCCGCGGCCCCGTCCGGCTCCCCAGGGCCCCGGCGCCGGGGCCGCGGCCGACGACGCGGAGCCGCAGGGCGGGGGCCGCGCTCGCACCGCGCCGAGACCCCCGCCCGCCCGCCCGCGCCCCGGCCCCCGTGACAGCGCGGACGGCTGAGCGCGGGGCCTGTTACCTTCCGACAGCTCCAGCTCCAGCTCGGCCAGCCGGGCCCGCACCTCCAGGGGCAGCGCCATGCCTTCCAGGCTGCGGTCCGCCATGCTCGCGACGCCCCCGCCCCAGCCGGCCTCCCTTTGTTCCAGGCCGCGGTCTCGCCGCTCCTCGCGCCCCGCGGACCCGCACCGAGCGGCGGCAGGCCGGGCGGCGGCGCAGCGCGCTCCTCCCCGGTGCCTCCTCCGCGCGGCCCCGGCACGAAGGCCTCGCGCCCGCGCCCGCGCCCCCGTCCCGCCCGGAGCGCGCCCACCGCCGCTCCACCGGGCGGCTCCGCGGCGCGCGCGTGACGGCGAAGAGCGCGCACGGGGCGGGGGCGGCGGGGGCACGCGCTCCGGGGCTGGGCCGGGCGGGGACGCGCACCGGGGACGGAGGGCGGGCCGGCGCAGCGCGCGCTCCCGGGGGCGCGGGGCTCGCACACCGGCACAGCGGGGCCTCCCCCACCCCGGCACGGCCCTCGCCTACCCAGGCCTAAGGCAGAAAAATACCTGCTGGAGCCCCCGGCCTCGGCGTTCCGGGTCTTTGCGGGCTGAATTTTTTTTTTTTTTTTAATAAATACGTTGTGTGTTGGGGGCGGGAGGTGTAAAAGACAGCGTGGGCTGTGGAAAGAGGAGTAGGCTGGAAGTTCCTAATTCGCGTTGATTTAGGACCTGCCAGCCTGGCCCGGAGGCTACAATCAGTGCCTCTCCCTCGGCTCCGTCTCCCCACCATGAAGGCGGCTAGAGAAGAGATGGGTCACCGAATCTCCACGTTCCCGGTCAGCCCGAGCACGCTCGCCCTGATACCCCGGCCCGTCCTCAGCCCGGGGCTCCGTGTCCTCAGCAGGTCTTCCCGCGCCCTCGCCCGAGGGCCCTACGGCTCGTCCTCCGCGCTTCTCTCTTCCGCCCCCACCGCACCGGTGTCATCTCTGGGGGCATCACCAAACCTGGGCCTCCAGTCCTGACCGTTTGGGGAGGCTAGCTCACCCCTCCGACTGTCCAACTGAATAACGTCACCCAGATGCCCCCAAACCCCGAACTGCACAAACCAGCCCCTCCTCCTGGCTTCTAATAACTTCCACCATTTTCTTAATGATCCAGGCTGGGGAGAGTCCCGGGAGTGTTTGTCTGTCTTCCTCAGTCTTCACACACCCTCTGCTTCCCTGTCCCCTCAAGGCTCTCGCGTGTCATCTTCATTCCGGACCCACTCCTCCCAGTTCAGCCCCTATCGCAGACCTCCTGGTGGCCCCACCACCACCATCTGCTTGACCCTGTGGCAGGAGGGGCCGAAGGTGGCTCCGGAAACACAGTGGCATTTATTCCCCTTTCAAAAATAGGCAATTTAATACTTCCTGCATTGTCTACTGAATACAAGTCCACCCTCTTAATGGGAGACTCCAGACCCTCCACCACTTGGCCCCTATCTGCAGTCACACCATGCGCCCCCCACAAGCTGGTTCCTGAAGACCCAGTGGCCTTCACCCTGGGTGCCCCCCTTCTCTGCCCACACGCTCCCACAGCGTCCCTAACATCAACTCCAGAAAAATCTCTCCTCCCCCTTACTGTGCTCCCACTATCTTATCTACTTGTTTCTGCCCTTATATCCTTGGCCTTTATCTTTCTCATTAGTCTGAGTGACAGCTCTGGGGACAACGACCAAGCCTTCTTCCTCAGTGACCACTAGAGAGCTGTGGGCATTTCTTACATAGGTCTCACTGATCTAATACAGATCAATGATGAGCTTAAAACGGGCGAACCCCAAACACCTCTGCTTTATGGTCTTGGACGTAAAGCCAGTGGACGTGGGGGGCCACACAGGTATGCTCCACCACAGTCTCTCCCCTTTCAGGATAAACAGACCACTGAGGCAGAGAGCCCTCGAGAGGCTTTGGGGCTACAGGTGAAGGCCTTAGAGAAATAAAATGCAGCAGAACCAGGATTCAAACCCCAGTCTCCAGAGCAAATCTCTGCGCTCATTTCTTCACAGCAAAGTGGGCCTGTGCATTCCACACATCGAGTGTGTCAAGTCAGTCTAGGTCCAGATGGTATCAGAATAAAATTATGTATTCTGCTTTAATTCGTGGGTGGGTCTTGATCATCCATGTCTGATGCTGTAACTGAGGTTAGTTCCAAAGAAAACCACTATGTTACACTAAACACATCAAATGTCAACTTGGATTCCAAGCAGATGCGTCTTCATTGGGGCAGGTCTGTGTATGACTACTAAGTACACTTGGGAGAGTGTTCGTGGCATTTCCAATGTCCTGAGACACATCTTTATCTGGAAGTCCTTCCACGTCTTCAAAACACGTTATGTCTGAAATCAAACTCCACTTGCCTCCCACCCTTACTGTGTTCTTACTCGAGAGCAGCCCCCATTTCTCCTGGTTTCCGTGCTTTGAGTCATGCCCGTTGTCAAGCTTCAGTAACATCCACCCCACAGGCCCACTGCCACTGCCTAATTCAGGCACTCAGAGTCCCTACCCTGTTTTTCCCCTTCTGATCTTCCTACTGTGGCTGCCATGGGTTACAGTCCCCTTGCTCTACCATCTACAATGGTTCTCTGCCTACAAACCAAAGAACTCCTTGATCTGACACTGAAGGCTTCACAGACACAAAGTTTCCTTCCCTACTTTCTATCCTGCGCTCCCTGCATGCACCTGTGGTCACCTGAGGAGTTCTCACTTGCCTGTGGGGCATCTCCCGTTCTTGTATCTCTTTTGCTAACGTGTGCCTCTCCTCTTCCTATTCCCCCACCCAAGTCATGGCCACACGTCGGATTTCACCCATCCAAGTCCAGGGTCAAATGCCACCTCTTCCATGAAGCCTTCCTTCCTAATCTCCCACCTGGAACTACACACCTCTCTTCCCACCTGGTCTTCCTGGTGCTTGTATTTAACATGTGCATCTTACTGGGCAGCTAGTCCACCTGTGATTCCCCCACTGTGCTGAATGACGTATAAACAGCACACTGTTTCTCAAAGTACAATCCAGCCTTGGAAAAGGGGAAAGACTATTTCCCTTCATCTCCTTCTGCTCCAGTCCTGGCCAGTCTCAATGAAAGTGGCGCTTAGTGAAAACCCAGTTATGCTTTGTGTGTTTCCATGTATAAAAACCTGGTTCAAGTGGATGTCAAGGTGGGCATAACAATACCCAACAGAGGTTTATTAGAATGAATTGAATACCTGCTAAGGGCTATTTGCTTCCAAAGCTCTCCGAAAGCCCTGAAATTCCATCCTCAGAGCTACACCTGTGAACTACGGTCACTTATCTTCAGAAAGCCACTGTGACATCTCATGACTGCTACGTGGGAAGAGCTAGGCATCATTAGCACTTATCAACACACTAGCATGGTTTAATTTGCGAAATAAGCCAGCTTTTACATAACAAATCCCAGAGGGTCTGAGACATGTACAAAACCTGTAGGTGTCTAGGAGAGAAAAGCTGGAGAGGTAGCCAGCCCGAGGCCTCAGGACTGGAGGGACGCTGACACGGGACACGTGAGCTACCTCTGCTCCTCCACGGTTTTGAGTTCCACAGAGGGGCAGGGACAGAACAGTAATTGAGTAATTAACCCCGTGACAGCCAGCACTGGGGGGCCTCTGTCGCTGTCTTGACTGTCTGCTGTGGGGGATTTGTTACCCCTCTGCCAACCTGCAGTACCTCACCTCTATTTTGTTCTGTCTCACCGAATTCCAAGCGAATTCTGAATGAAAACTTCATTACTCACATGTATTGGGGCTCTAGACTTGAGAAAACCTGGTTGGGGTGGAAGAGGGTAGTAAAGGGGTGCTGATTAATCAGGTAACTCGCCGGTGATGCCCCGAAGCCTTGTTGCTGATGAGAGTTGATCCTCTCACTCCTAGTCAGATTCCTGCAGAATTTGTTCATGCCGTGCTCTCTCCTACGGATCCCAGTTCTGAGAAATTTTTACCTTTTCCGAAGTGAGCAGGAAGAGCTGGTTGTCAAATACTCTGTTCGGATTCTCCGAGCACATCATAAATCCAGGGAGTGGGGGCTCACGCCCCTGTTACAACAGAACCTTCTTAAACTGGAATTTCCCTACAGAACTATGCCTGGCCATTCATGTTTTAGTTCTGTTTCATTTCGGTCTTACCATATTATCAGGAATTCAGCTTGGGTAGAGTGTTAGGTTTAAAGAAAGAGCAAAAGTGAGCAATGTGACACAGAAAGTTTGGGTTTAATGAATTAGTACTTAGAAAGCAGCGTGAACCCTTGAATGAAACTACTCTATGCATGAAAGAGATCGTTAACATTTTTGTGACATTTTTTCACATCACTATAGAATTAACTAAACAATGTGTATGTGACTGAATTCACTGAACCACACATGTGTTTGCATTTCTGTTATGGCTACTGTCTTCCTCTAGAAGTAAGAGCTATCCAACCTATTCACCTAAGAACAAGTGTACCCACAAAAGAGGAGTAAGAAGTAATCCCACAGAGGGCATCCCTAGTGGTGCAGTGCTTAAGAATCTGCCTGCCAATGCAGGGGACATGGGTTCGAGACCTGGTCCGGGAAGATCCCACATGCCGAGGAGCAACTAAGCCCATGCACCACAACCACTGAGCCCGCGCTCTAGAGCCCGTGAGCCACAACTACTGAAGCCTACGCTCCTAGAGCCCGTGCTCTGCAACAAGAGAAGCCACCACAGTGAGAAGCCTGCACACCGCAACAAAGAGTAGCCCCTACTCGCCGCAACTAGAGGAAGCCCACATGCAGCAACAAAGACCCAATGCAGCCAAAAATAAAACAAATAAATTTATATATATAAAAAGACAGAATCCCACGGCAAAATTAGTCTAATTTTCCAGACCATAACTGGAAGTGCTGAGAATTCAACTGTGAGTCAAAGGTGTCTTGATGGAAAAACAAGTGTGTGAAATTTATCTTGGACAAATAGTCTGAGTGTCTCCTTGTATATGTAATTACAAATCAATACACAATTATCAATAATGTAATTACTTCTGATCATTTTAGTGAATTCTAATCACTCATGCTAATGGTGATGTGAATAGCACAAAACAACCAATTAGCTAAAAATTACTCCTGTTTGGTCTTAGATTGCATCATATTTTTACAGTATATTTCCTTTGCCAAGTATGATTGACTACACTCTGGCTTAATTAAGGTAATGTTAAAATTAATTGTCATTCCCAGAACTCATATCAATTAATGGCTGAGACAAGTGACACATAGGTTTTTAAAAAACATTTTACCAAATATTCTAAGATATAAGACTTTATTGGATGTTAAAACATATGCTTTTGAAGTAGAAAAGAAGGGAGTGGTTGAGGACTAAAATTTTGCCATCAAAAGTCCACAAAGTGGAATAAAAGAAAGTTATAAAATGGACCTCATCCCTTCAAAATGGAAACATATATCAATACATAGAGAGAGAGAGTCAGGCACATTCCTGAAGGGCATCTGCTCTGCCAAGAAAAACTCCACCACAAGGTTCATAAGTGGAGCCTAAAAAATTTAATTGTGTAAAACGCAGAATCTTGTTGTGAAGTTAATTAAAAGCAGTGCTTTGCAGTCAGTCTGTATGAGCTCACGCACACACTCAATGAAAGTAAATAAAAATAAAGGTTGAGCCGTTGACACTGCCCACCACTGACCACAAGCTGGTCTGAGAAGGTCCCAACCACTCCAGGGCCTCGGCATGCCAGCCAGCACCCTCCCCCGAATCAGAAGACAAACCTCGTGCTTTGACTGTGGGACAGGGCAGAACAGGAGAGGATGGACCAGCACAGCACAGCCAGATCCCAGTTACCGGGAGGTGTTACCTTAGTCGAGACTGGGGCTTCAGCTCCTTGCAATGCTCACAGCTGTGTAAATGGACCGGGTGATGCAGGGTGGGTTCCTAAGAAGCAGAGCCTGAGACGAGAGTTCAGGGCACATGCTTTATTGAGGGCATCCTCTTAAAAATGGAGCCTTTTGGAAGTGAGCACATCAGGGCAGCAGGGAAAGAGCAGGCCTCAGTGGCCCGGTCCACAGACGGATGGGGCAGGGGTACCACAGAACTGGTGGCCAGCCTTTGTACAGCTGTGTCACTCAGTCGCTGGTCCCCACTGGGGACCCACCAACAGTTTCTCCCATCAGGAAAGTGAGTAGCTGTGATCCATTAGCACAAACACTTACAGCCCGGAAGGGCTGGCGCACCCAGCCTGTAAAGGGCTCCAGGTCGGCACCGTGTCCCCTCCTGCACATCTGTGGGGCAGACGTTTGGGTTACCACTGATTCAGCCATAGTGGCTACATCCACCCTGAAGCTGGTCTGGGAGGACAGATGATAGAAAGTCAAGAACCTGGAGAATCTCAGGGGGAAAATTGGACTTGGGCGATTGGGTTTATTCTGTATGTTAATATTCTTTGGGTTTTTTTTTTTTTAATAAGACAAAGAATCATTCAAAATGACTGTATTTGCTTTGCATGGGGTCATGAAGGATTTCAGACGATGCCCGTCATTCATGGAAAGTTTTACAAAGCGACGGGCATGAAACCCCTGCCGGGCACCACGTATGATGCTGCTCGTACTTCCAGGAACTTACTGTCCGGCCGGCTCGGGGCCAAGTGAGACACAGGTGTGAACGGAGCAGGCGGGAGCTGTCTCCACAGGCCGTCCTGGTCTGGAGCACCTGACAGAGTTTACGAAGTATCCCATATCTTCCAAATATCTGATTCCCAAGCACCTTGCCCAGCTGTACCTCGAGTTCCCTCAGCCTTCAAAGCACAGGCAGGCCTCTCTCCGGCAGCTGCACGTCCAGCTGCCCCAATTCCCTCCCCAGATGTTGTGCAGCTGGCATTTCCCCACCTTGTTGACCTCGGGCGTCGGCGTGGGAAGACCCCAGGTGGAGGGGAACGGGACCCTGGGGTGTCACGCACTCTGGACAGGTTCCTGAGATCTGTCTTCTTCGAGTCTCTCTCGGCCCGCCACCCTGGCCCCAGCTGGGATCCCCTCAGAGACCCCAGTTCCTGACGCATGAACAGGGAAAGCCTCACCGCTCAGCCCTCACACAATAGCAGCATGGAGGCCTCAGCCCTCTTGAGAATCTAAGTTCTAGACCAAATGTTTGCCCCCAGCCACCTCCAAACACCCAGGCTGGCAGGGGCAGGGACAGGGGCTGGAGTGGCTCTCTCACCCACCTGACTTCCCAAACCTGTGGTCCCTCGTAGCATCCTCTCTATGCAAGCAGGCATCCTCCCCAAGGGCTCCACAAATTCTCACAGTGGTTTCAGACCTTGGGAAGAAGAGGATGTGGGTGCAAATCACAGTAGAACAAAGAAGAATTTAATGAGTGCCACACGGGCAGTGTGTTTCTGAAGAAGGTAAAGAATGAGGAAGTTAATTTAGAAAAATTCACTAAATCTTCAGGTGAGGCTTTGATCTCTAACTGTGGAAGCTGTGTCTTACAAGAGCTGCTCTGCTCTCGTTCAGATACAACGCGGTCTTTTCTCTCTGACTCCGATTCCCCACAAAACTAGAGGAAAATCCTCTTAAGCACAAGAAAGATTGAAGATGGAAAGAGAAAGATAATGAGCAGAGGAAGAGTACGAGAAAGAGACGGAGGCTGCAAGCAAGGAAGGAGGAAGGTGCACACACAGACAAGTTAATGTTTCAAGGAACATACATTCAAGGAAGAAGAACTGTGTTAAAACAGGAAAGAGGCCTCATGCAACAAAACACAAATACAGGCAAATGAAAACTAGAAATTTTTAAGATATAATAAACCAGATATAAATTTTAAAAATAGGGAAGCAAAATGGTACTTAGAAATGTTGTTGTGGAAATTAGACCTTGGATTCCTAGGGCTGCTGTAACAACATGGCACAAACTGGGAGGCTTTAAGCCAGAGAAACATGCTGTCTCAACATTTGGAGGCTGTAAGTCTGAAATCAGGGTGTCGGCTGGGGACGCACCCGTCCTTGCCTCTTCCTGGTGCCTGGAGGTTCTTGGCTTGTCCTGCATCACTGCAGGCTCTGATTCCGTTGTCACACTGGCCTCTGTACATCATCTTCCGTCTCTGTCTGTCTCCAAATTTCCCACTTAATAAGGACACCAGCCACTAGATCAGGGCCACCGTCGTGACCTCACCTTCACTTGGTTGACTCTGCAAAGAACTTATTTCCAAATGAAGCCACGTTCTGAGGAACTGGGGGCCAGGACGTCAACATACCTTCTTTTGAGGGACACAACTCAACTGAACATAATAGCTGTTGATATGGGAATAAAAACAATCTAGATAAAAACTTACCAAGAAATCGAACACCAAGAAATTACAAAGGACTAAGTACTAAAGAGAAAATTATGAAACGAACAGATCAGAATCATGAACTGGGATTGAAGCAGCAGAATAAATCATTAGCTGCACGGATATATATACAACTTCAAATATTTTTTGGATAACAAAAAATACTAAACTAAAACAAAAGCAATAAAAGATGATTATGAAAGAGATTAGCTTTATGTCTCGCACAAGAGAAATGGGTAGCGCTCAGTAATTGACTCAGTTGACTGATAAGCTACTTTTCTTTGTCACCTAAAATAGTTTCATTTTAATATCAGCATGTTTCAAATCACATTAGTAGATGAACACCTGTTCTGATAGGGCCTCTGATTCTATAATCTTTTAGGAGACCAAATATTCACTTTTATTATAATAATACTGTTGCTGGTGAATGTGTCTTACACCTGCCGGCAAACGGGCTCCCCAGTACTGGGCCCTGGAAATGTCCTCCTATAGCTGCCTGGGGCTGGCAGCCTCCTCCTGCAGGCAGAGTCCGCCCTTGCTGACCAGCATGCAATGTGTGTCCTCCACACAGAGCTCACCCACAAGAGGAACAGAAGCCAGCATCCGGGCTGTGCTGTGTCTTCTTCTTTCTCACCAGTCAGGTAAGATACTTCGCTCTCTGGCGCAGGGTGTGCATGCATGTGTGCACATGGGTGTCCACCTGTGTGTGTTTCTGTTTATAAATACAGGAAGCCTAGGAATGTTACACGAACAGAGCCACACCACATGGAGGAAACACAAGATTTGTGGAGAGGTCTTCCCTGCAAAAAAGTTAAAAATGGAATTGATAGATTAATTGCTGTGATTGATCTTGCATAAAATTTTAGTGAGAGAGGGCTTCCCTGGTGGCGCAGTGGTTGAGAGTCCGCCTGCCAATGCAGGGGACGCGGGTTCGTGACCCGGTCGGGGAAGATCTCACATGCCGCGGAGCCGCTGGACCCGTGAGCCATGGCCGCTGAGCCTGTGCATCCGGAGCCTGTGCTCCGCCACGGGAGAGGCCACAACAGTGAGAGGCCCGCGTACAAAAAAATTTTAGTGAGAGACTATTGTAAGGGATGGGGAAAATTACCAGTGATTACTCCAAAAAGCTAATCTGATAGAAGAAATAAGGCAGTTATTTTTAGGAAAAACAAAAAGAAAGGATCCAGGTTCACAGTACCCCATAAAGATGAATTGTGGGCAATATCTGCTTATAATAGAATGTTAGGGCGGTTGGACTTGATCGATCATTTTGCAATTAGTTTTCTGTCTTTCATTCCTTTGTTCCTCCTTTCCTGATTTATTTTGGATTAACCAAATATTTTCTTAGTATTCCGTTTGAACTCCTTCACACTTTCCTGTACATCTTTTCATTGTTTTGTGTATTGTTGCCATATACACACATTACATATACATATACTACAAATGCCACAAAGCAGTGGGACAATATTTGCTTTGCCAGTTATATGTCTTTTTTCTTTTTTTTTTTCGGTATGCGGGCGTCTCACTGTTGTGGCCTCTCCCGTTGCGGAGCACAGGCTCCGGACGCACAGGCTCAGCGGCCATGGCTCACGGGCCCAGCCGCTCCACGGCATGTGGGATCTTCCTGGACCGGGGCACGAACCCGTGTCCCCTGCATCGGCAGGCGGACTCTCAACCACTGCGCCACCAGGGAAGCCCCTATATGTCTTCTTAAGAGAAGAAAATTAAAAGGTGTGTAGTCTTTTCTATTTACCAGTTTTGATGCTCTTTATTTATTCTTGCAGATCTGAATTTCTATCTAGGGTCGTGAAGAACTTCCTTTAGAATTCCTATAGTGTGATAATGCTGGCAACAAATTATCTTCACTGCATCTTCCATTTTGAATGATGTTCGAAAACCTGCTGGAGTTAGAATCTTGGGTTGACAGCATTTTTCTTTTGGCATTTCACAATCTTGTTCTATCGTCTTCTGGCCTCCATTGCTTCCGATGAGAAATCAGCCATAGTTCCTATCATCACTCACTTGTATATAATTGTCATTTTCCTCTGTCTGCTTTCAAGATCTTTATCTTTGGTTTCAACATTTTGACCATAATGTGCCTTGTTCTCCTTGTATTCATCCTGCATAGAGTTTGCTGAGTTTTCTGACCTCTAAGTTTATACATTTCACACAATTTGGGTGATTCTCAGCTATTCTTCCAACATATTGTTCCTGCTCCTTCTTGCTGTCCTCTTCTCCTGGGTTCCTCTGCACTTATGCTGTATGAATTGATATGGTCCTGCAGGTCAGTGTGACTCTGTCCATGTTTCTTTTTTTTTCCCCCAATATTTTTTCTTTCTGTTTTTCAGATTGAGCTGCTCATTGACACTTCCTTGTAACTCCTGCAGTCCACTGTTAAGCTCATCTTATTACTTTTTCATTTCATATATTGCACTTTTCTAATTTCCCTCTGATTCTTTTTTTTTTATAATTTACATTTCTCTGTTGAGAGTCCCCATTTGTTCACTAATCATTGCCATTTATTCAAACAGCTGTTAGAAACGTGTACATTTGTGTTCGCTGCTTGAAAGTTCTAGCTTGCTAATTCCAACATCTGGGAAACCAAGAATGAGTTTCCAAAAACTGCATATTCTCTTAGCTATGGGTCCTATTTTCCCATTTCTTTGCATATGCAGTAATTTTTTTTATTGTATGCTGGACATTGTGTATGATGTGTTGGAGAGAGAGAAAGTCATGTCTTCTTCCTTTATAGGTGTTCAGTTTATTCAGGCAGACAGTGAAATCATTGGTACCTACTTATGGTCTTGTCAGCCTTGGTTTTATTCTTTCTTGGAGTGGGCCTACTTTGGTTTAGAACTCATGTTTAGGAAGTATCCCATACTGTAGAGTGTGGAGCTTACTCTTACATTTTGGCCTTTCCAGAATCTCAATTCTGTTCCATACTTTTCAATGACGTCTCTCCACTGCCTCGGCTGGTGTGTGAATGTCTCCCAGAACCGCGTGCTGTCTGCTGTCACTGTTTTCCTCTCAGCCTGCAGCTGATTTCTATTAAGCCTCATGGATTTTCGCCTTTTGCCTGTGCACCCCAGTCCTAAGCTAAGGACTCACAAAGAATCCCCATGCAGACTTCTTGGAGCACTTCTCTGTGAAGCATTCACTCCTCAGAAACCCTGCCAGACAGATTCCAACCACTTCAAAGATCTGAACTTCAGCATCTTCCTGCTCAGTTCAGAGAGACCACCTCCAGGTTGATGGGTACAACAGTCATGGGGCAACATTGTGCTCTCCTCAGGGGTGTCTCTTCTCCTGTGATGCTCATTTTTCAAAGCCTGAAAAGAATCATACCATGTATTGTCCAGTACTGTAGTTGTTGGCAATGGAGAGCACTTACTCTCTCATGGCTGGTGGTAGAAGTCTCTGAAAACTATTTCATAAGCATGATAATGTAAAGAGTAGCCCAAATTGGAGAAAAATGAGGACTTCTGGGGGATGTCTCCAAGAAAAAAAATGAAACTAATAGAATGAACACACTGAGAGGAGTTTGGAGTTGAATTATTTTGGTGATGAATGATATTTACATAGTCATAATAAGGTAAATTCTGGATATTGACATAAATGAAAAACAATATAGTTGGGGAGGAAGAAAATAAGAAACGTGTGTGTGAGCCTAGAGAGAAAACGGTAGATAAGAAATCCATGTCCACATCTTATCGTGTAGACAGCCAATAAATAGTATCTAAAGATGAAAATTAAAGATACGGAACTGTAAGCTTATATTTAGAAATATAGAGGTAAACACCAAAAGAAACACCAGAAAACCTGACCATGCTTGCCTCTAGGTAGTAAGATGGGCTAGGTCTGACCACTGTTATTTTTCATTAGAAGCCTAATTATACAAGGCTATACTTTTATTGTGAAAGATAACACAGACAGGAATGTGCATAAATGTTTCAGCATTTGACAAATATGTAGAAAGCCAACTAACTCTCAACTATGTCAGAAAATCAATTTTCATTGGAAGTCTAATTTTTCTAATCTTAAACATTTCTATTGCAAACTATAATATACAAAAGGTGCATAACAAACAGTTATAAGGCCAAGTAACCATGAACCAGGTCAAGGAACTGAACATTATTTATAGCCCAAAGGTCCTTTCTGACTACAATACACTCATTCCCACCAAGGCAGACCATCCTCCTGTCTCTTATGGTAATTCTAGCCTTGCTTTTCTTAAGCATCCTTGAATGCATCCTTATAAAATATATTTTAATTTTGCTTACTTTTGAACTTTATATAATTAGCATTATACTGTAAGTATAATTTTTGTTTTATTTTTGATCCATTCAGCTTTAGGTTTATAGATTCATTCATATTGTTTCATGTAACCTACTTCTTTTTTGGTTCTAAGTAAATATTTTCTGAATGACTATATCAAAAAGTTTATTGATCCATTCTACCATTCCACTGTTGATGGACATTTGAGTTATTTCCAGACCTGGGTTATTATGGGGAAAATACAATATCATAATTTAGTATTATATGATTATATCTCATATATATCTGATATATTCTCATATATGATATCTTGGTGAACATAAGTGAAACTTTCCCCCCCACTGCTCTGAATTGCTCCCTATGTCGAATATGACTACGCACATACAGGCTGTATGTTTCACTCGTCTGTTTGTCTATTTCTGCACCAATACAGCATGGTATTGATTAACATAGCTTTACAATATCTGAACACTTGACAAGCTGAGGTTTTTCATTCCCTCTTTGACCTCTTCCCTCCCATCCTTCCTTCTCCTCCTTCTTCTTCACTGCCTCAGCTATTTTTCTCCCTGGAATTGTTTCACATTTTGAATTATGTTGTCACATGTCATTTTCCCAAAATACCTATTGGGATTTGGAGTGGGAGTGCACTGAATACAGAGATCAATTCAGAGATGAATAACCTCTGCATTTTGAATCTTCCATTCTGTAAACATGGCCTATTTCTCCATTTACACATAATGTCTTTCAGTAAAGTTGTATAATTTTCCTCATGAAAGTCTTTCACATCATTCTTTTATATTTATCCTAGTTGCTATTTTTGGATGCTCTGTAAGTAGTATATTTTAAAATTAACATTTTCTATTTGTTGCTCTTATATAGAAATATAATGGAATTTTTATATTGATTTCATTTTTTGGTGACCTTGCCATAAACTTTCTTATTAGTTCTAATATTTTATATGTAAAAATGTTTTATTTAATACATATAGAATCATTTTATCTGAAAACAATTATAGCTTGGTTTCTGCTTTTCTAAAGTTACTAGTCTTGATTTTTTTTCTTGTCATATTGTACATCCAGGACCTCCTGTTCAGTATTGAGCAACGGTGACGATAGTGGTGATAGGAGGTGTCCTTTTCTTGTTCATCATCTCAGACGGAAATTTTTCACACTTTTTAAAAACGTATTTGTTAGATATGGTGTTTATTGTAGATTTTTGCACCTTCTCTTTATCTGATTAAGAAAGACGTAGTTTACTCAGTTTTTAATCTGATACTGAATTTTATCAAGTGTTTTTCTTGCACCTACTGGGATGATCATATAATTTTTCCTGTATTAGCTAGCTAATATGGAAAATAATTAACTGATTTTTTAAAATGTTAAACCAACCTTGCATTCCTTGAATGAATCTGACTTAGTCAAAATGTATTATCCTTTTTACTGCTGAATTAGTTTTATGTAAAACTCATCAATATTTTCCCCAAAATAATCTGAAATTGAGAGTAATACATTGGCAATTTTCCTTCCTTTTCTCAAACAGAGGCTGATTAAAGTTCTTAACCTCCTCAGGGGTTGTGTAGGGGGCTAGGGCAGCTGCAGGTAATCATTTATTTCCTGGGAGATGGAGGAGTAGAGGGCAGGTCCCTGCAACCCCAGTATTCTTCCAGCCTAATCAGTGGGTTTCTGAGATCTATGTCAGTGTCTTTGACAGCCCAGTCACCACAAAAATCAAAATTTTCTCCACTGATATTGAAGCCAAAATTTGACAAACAAAGACCAGAAACAAAGGTGAAGGGGGAAAGATAAAAGACAAAAGGGGGGGCACTTCCCCGGTGGTCCAGTGGCTGGGACTTGACCTTCCAATGCAGGGGGTGAGGGTTCGATACCTGGTTGGGGAGCTAGAATCCCACATGCCTCACGGCCAAAAAACCAAAACATAAAAAAAAGAAGCAATATTGTAACAAATTCAATAAAGACTTTAAAAATGGTCTACATCAAAAAAATATTTTAAAAAATAAAGGAAAAATATGACCCCCCCACACAGCACACACATATAAAACAACATCAGGGGCTGAGGCTTGTGTGCAAGTCTGATGTGGCCACTCATGAACTTCAAAATCATGGGACCTGTGTTTACACAACTGATTTTATTTGAATCTCATTATCGTATTGTGATGGGGCTTTACTACATTTCGAAAAATTTTACATCTATGTCCATGAGTGAAATTAGCCTGGAAATATTTCTGACCTATTTGTCCTTGGTCTCAAGTTTTGCTCTATCATAAAATAAGTGTTTCTTCTTCTTTTGTTGTCTGGAGGTGTGTGGTAAGAATGAAACTGTTTCTTCCTTGAATGTCTGGAATAACTACCTAGTGAAGCCAGCTGGCCTGGGGCTTTCCTTTCAGGTTACACACGTACTACTGACTTAATTCTTTAAAGATTTGGGACTGTTGCAGTTTTTTCTTTCTTCTCCAGTCAGTCTTGGTATCCTTCCCCTAAAATTCATCTTCTTCATCTATATTTTCAAATGTATTAGTATAAAGTTGATAATAATATCTCCTTTCTAAGATGTCTGGCATCTGTAGTTATATTCTCTTTCTTACTCCAGTATTGTTTATTTGTACCTTCTCTATTTTTGATCAATTTCACAAGAGGTTTTATCAACTTTATTGGTTTTATGAAAGAACTAACTTTTAGCCATCTAGACCCTTCCTATTGTATGTTTGTTTTTGTTTCATTTAATTACTGCTTCTATCTTTATTATTTACTTTATTCTTCCTTTTTTGGTGTTAATTTTGTAGTTGCTTTAAAAATTTTTTTTGATGCATACTAACCTCATTAATTTTCAACCTGTCTTCCTTTCTAACATGTGGATACAGACCTATAAATTTTCTCTATTTGACTTCATCCACAGTTGTAATATGTAGCATTTTCATTATTCAGTTCAAAATTTAATTTTCATTATAATTTCTTACTTGACATATAACTTTAGAATGTTGTTCCTCATTCCCAAAGACATGCGAATTTCTACCTACTCTTTGTTATTGATTTCTCCCTAATGTTATGACCAGAAAATATTTGAAGATTCTTTCAATCCTTTGAAATGTTTTAATTCTTGCCTTTTTTCATTATTTGTAAATTATTTGTGTGTGTTTTTAAATAATATGAGGGGGTTTGTGGTTGGTTATAATGTTTAATAGATGCCATAAATCTAGTTTGTTAATTACATTGTTCAGTCTTTTGTATCTTAACCAACAGGTTATTTATTTATTTATTTGGTCTCATTATATCTATCAATCCCTGAGAAGAATAAATTTTCCCTCTATAATTGTGAATTTGTCTATTTCTCATTATAGCTCTATTAAATTTTTGCTTTATATATTTTTATGAGGTACCTACAAATTTAGATAATCCTATCTAAATTTTTATCATCATGAAGTATCCTTCTTTATCTCTCACAATGCTTTTTGCCTGATACAATCTATTTTGTCTGGTATTAATCTATTTATACCAAATATCTTTGCAAATACAAATGACATATTTTCCCATCCTTTTACTATTATTCTCCCTTTATTCTCATGATATACAGAGTTCAATTTTTAAAAATCCAGTATAGCACTATTTGTCTTTTTTTAAACCATAGAATCGAATTATGTTTAATGTGATTATTAAGATAATATTTTAAAATCTGCCATCTTATTTTGTGATTTCTACTTGTTCCACATCTTCTATTTTTTTCCTCTCCTTTTCTGTAGTGTTTTGATTGGCTAAGAATTCCTTCTTATTCAATTTTTCCCTCTATTAGTTTGGAAGTTATGCATTCTAATTATCTTACTCTAGAAATTATAGCACCAATGATTAGATTATCAAAAAAAATAAAATAAAATCTTTATTATTTTCTTGGATAATACAAGGATTTTAGAACACTTTAACTCCATTTATACCCCATAATTTATCTCTCCTTTTTAGGCCCCACTAAATATTATTATTAACATTGCATTCAGTCGATGTTCATTTACATTTACCTGTTTGTTCATTTCTCTCTTTGTTATTCTATTTTTGTATCTCAGAACTTGCGTTTGGGATCACTTATCTTCTGCTTGAGTATCTCCTTTAGAATTCCCTATAGTGAGGAATTCATTGGTGATTATTTCAGCTTTTACTTCTGATAATGCCTTAACTCCACTCTCATTCATGAAATACAGATTCACTAAATACAGAATTCTAGGTTGGCAGTTGAAGATATCAGTAAACTGTTTTCTGCTTTCAAGGTTGCAATTGAGAATCCAGATGTGAGTTAACTGTCAATCATTTGAAGGTGATCTGTCCATTTTCTTTAGCTGATTTGAAAATTTTCTCTTTGTCTTATAAGATACCCATTGAGTTTTAAATTTTGGTTATTGTATTTATTTCTGGAAGTTCTATTTTCATAGTTTCATGGTTCCTGGATATATTTCCAGTTTTCATTTTATTTCTTTAAACATGATATATTTAGTTGTTTCAAAATGTGTGTTTGATAATTTCATTATTTGACATCTGTACAGTTATGTTTCTGTTATTTTTGTGTTCTCCTGATTCTCATTCATGTTGTCTCCCTACCAACCTCCACCACTTTCACTTTGGTGCCTTGTTATCTCTGACTTCCTGCTTGTCACTGTCCTTGAAAATTACTTGAACTTGTTGGTTACCCAAAGTCTAGGATGGATATGCCCTCCTTTGGAGAGCACTTGTATTCCTTTCTAAAAATGTTAGGGCATACTAACAGGTGCAAACTTCTCAAACCAATTCCATAGCTTGATCTTCCTTGGCCTCTGAGTTCTAGATTGTGTGTACCCAGGTGCAAATCTTTGTAAGAGTTGATCTGTGGTCCCAAAATCTCTGGAATTTTTTCTTTCTTTTTTTTCTCCTGTTCTGTTTTTTTTTTTTCCAAGGCAGCTTTCTTTAAAATCTCCCATGGTTGGGGTAGAGGGTGGATTTAGGTATGATTCACCCTTACTCTGAGTGTGATTCCCTTTCCAGGAACCAGCTTAATGTCAGGACTGCCTCCTTTAAGACCTTGGATACTGGGATTGACTTCTGTTCCTCTTCTCTTTTTATTTTTTAATTTAATTTAATTAATTTATTTATTTTTAGCTGCGTTGGGTCTTTGTTGCTGCGCGTGGGCTTTCTCCACTTGCGGCAAGCAGGGGCTAGTCTTCATTGTCACAGGCTTCTCATTGCAGTGGCTTCTCTTGTTGTGGAGCACAGGCTCTAGGTGCATGGGCTTCAGTAGCTGTGGCATGTGGGCTCAGTAGTTGTGGTGCATGAGCTTAGTTGCTTCGCAACATGTGGGACCTTCTTGGACCAGGGCTTGAACTCATGTCCCCTGCATTGGCAGGTGGATTCCTAACCACTGTGCCACCAGGGAAGCCCCTGTTCCTCTTCTCTTTTGTGGATGTAGAGCCAAAACTCTCCGGACCTATAGGAAATGCCTCAGGCCATGAACATGTTTGATGAGCATGTATACTCTCACGTACAGTATATTTGTATGCTTATAACTCTCTTTGCAGACTGTCATACAATAATTTGGAGTTCCTACTGTCTTTTCAGATTTCTGATACTTTTAAAGTTATTTTTTATTATATAAAGCTATGTTATATAATACTTTTCATTGTCTTTAGATGGAGAGTTAATCTGACTAATCCAGTCTGCTGTTTCTGGAAATCAGAAACCACTATTTAACTTCAAAATATTTTTACATATTACTTTTATTAAAATAAAAGTAAAGTAAAAGAAAAACATAAACAGACATCAAAAATGTGGGGACTGCAGAAAAACAGCTATGTACGAGATGGACACAGAGCAGAGAGTGACTCAGTCTAGAGTTTGAGGTAAGGTTTCACACAGAAGAGACTTCAGCTGAGTCTTGAACAATTAGAAGAGAAGTTCGGACAAAGACAAAAATGTGGGCACATCAGGAAATGTAAGCAGCAAGAACAAAAGCAAGAGGAGTGAGAGAGCATGGCGTGTTCAGGGAAGTGTCACGGTGTGGCTGTCACCATGCAGCCAACAGCCCAGAGGGCAAGATGCCCACACCGCAGCACTGGTGCCCTTCCAACCTCACTCTCTCCTTCATCCTATTAAAGTCACTTCCTCCTTACCTCTGACTGACCTGACTCTTGACTTTATTTCCCAGTTTCAGCCCTGCCCCTGCTCATCAGATTTGATGGGAGAAGTCATTTTCCTGCACCAATCCTGAACCTCTCATGATTTTCACTCACCCTCTGGCTCTTTCTGGTCCTGATTCCCTTAGCTGGTTTTCAAACTAAATTTAAAGCCCTGATGCCAATCATACTGCATCACTATGGCCCCTCCTGTGACAACCAGTGGTGCTAATCGCCAAGATCCAGAGAAAGAGGAGAAGCAGTTTGTGAGAGAAGATGATAAGTTAAATATGAAGCATGTAGAGTTTGAGAAACTGAAATTTTCAGTGGGTTCTTGGATACCTAAGTCCAGCACTAGAAGGGTACGTAGAACTAGAGATAAAGACTTAAGAGTAATTAGCACCTAATTGAAACCTTGGGAAAGGATGAGGTTGGTCTGCTAAATCAGGTAGAGTGAGATCAATGATCCAGGAATGAACCTGGAGGCCAACACTCAATGTGTGGTGAGAAGAAGAGGAAAGAAAACCACATGTTTGACACCGCAGAGGGTCTGCATTACCACTTCTGTTTGCTCTGGATTATGGACTGTGGGAGTTAATGCAGGTTCTTAAAATGCCTAACTTATTCCAGGAGAAAAGGTTGAGGTCAGCAAGAACCCAGTTCAACAGCTATTAAAATATATTCTTCTCTTTGAATAAACGCTGTTAGAAAAGTGAAAAGTATTGCTTATTAGGCCTCCAGATCCTAGTTGGCATTTTTTACTACTCTGTTTTTAAATAGTTCGTGGAATGAGGATAATACAAGTTTAGACAGAACAGTCACTAAGTTGGATTTCACTAAACCTCTTCAGCTGCCGCACAGCATCTTCACATTGAAGGTGGAAATGTGAACCTCTGTGCAATCAGAGACTCCAGCTGGAAGGACCCTTAGGGTTTTTCTTTTTTCTTTTAGTATTTTTGATGAGGGCCATTTTTTTTTTAAGTCTTTACTGAATTTATTACAATACTGCTTCTGTTTTATATTTTGGTGTTTTGGCCGCAAGGCATGTGGGATCTTAGCTCCCCAACCAGGGATCGAACCCGCACCCCCTGCATTGGAAGGCGAAGTCTCAACTACTGGACCACCAGGGAAGTCCCGTGGCTGCAATGGTAAACTGTAAAGCTTCAAGAGAGCCTGGTCCTCTCCATCCAGGCCATTGTCTCCTAACAGCTGCATGTAACAGATCACTCATCAAGTTTGTGGAGAAAACTTATACAATATCGTTTCTCTGCAGGGAAACCTCACATACGTGCGACAGCTCAAAGTCTGCTGAAGACAAGAGATCTGAATGGACTGAATCCACCACCCAAGAAACTGTTTGCAGCTCCAGCCCAGCCAAGAAAACACCTACCAAGCAAAGGAAACAATCCCATGGAGAAAAATGGCAGAATTTTGACCTGCGCAGCTTCCTTTCCACACGACCAGGATACAATCCCAAACCACCCAGCCCATGAAGAACCAGGACAATAGGACACATTCTCAAGCGACAAGAAATCCATCGAGTCTGACTCCAAGTTTGGTTCCAGATGTTGGAATTTACATTCCAGCCTTCTGCTTGGTGGGCTCACCTGTCCCCCAGCACCACTGACACAGCAACCTTCCCACCTCATTCTGCAACTCCACCTACATTCTAGAGGCAACGTATCCAGTTACACTAAAAGAATACAATGAACGAAAACCTGTTGGAAGTGTTATTGAGTCTACTTGGAAACACTCAGCAATTTGGGAAGACTTTTTTTTTTATAACTTTATTTATTTTATTTATTTATTTTTGGCTGCATTGGGTCTTCGTTGCTGTGCGGGCTTTTCTCTTGTTGTTGCGAGTGGGGGCTACTCTTCATTGCGGTGCACGGGCTTCTCATTGCAGTGGCTTCCCTTGTTACGGAGCACGGGCTCTAGGCGCACAGGCTTCAGTAGTTGTGGCTCGCGGGCTCTAGAGCGCAGGCTCAGTAGTTGTGGCGCGTGCGCTTAGTTGCTCCGCGGCATGTGGGATCTTCCCAGATCAGGGCTCAAACCCGTGCCCCCTGCATTGGCAGGCAGATTCTTAACCACTGTGCCACCAGGGAAGCCCAGGAAGACTTTATATCACAGTGTTGCATCTACCAATTCATGGGCCTCCCTAGCTTGCCATTGGTTTAGGCTCTTTCAGTGTCTCACAATGAAGTTTTATAATTTTGCCTGAAGAGGTCTTTTGTTAGATTTCTGAGAGTTTGACACTTTTTGATGCTACTTTAATGGTATATTTTACAAATGTTTATTTTTTGTTTCTTTCTTGACTGTAGGAATACAATGCATAGACATTTCACCAAAGAAGACATACAGATGGCCAAGAGGCACATGAAAAGATACTCAACATCACTAATTATTAAAGAAATGCAAATCAAAATGACAATGAGGTATCACCTCACACCAGTCAGAATGACCATCATCAAAAAATCTACAAACAATAAATGCTGGAGAGGGTGTGGAGAAAAGAGAACCCTCTAGCACTGTTGGTGGGAATGTAAATTGATACAGCCACTATGTAAAACAGTATGGAGGTTCCTTAAGAAACTAAAAATAGAACTACCATATGACCCAGCAATCCCACTACTGGGTATATACCCTGAGAAAACCATAATTCAAAAGGACACATGTACCCCAATGTTCACTGCAGCACTATTTACAGTTGCCAGGACATGGAAACAACCTAAATGTCCAACGACAGATGAACGGAAAAAGAAGATGTGGTACATATATATAATGGAATATTACTCAGCCAAAAAGGAATGAAATTGGGTCATTTGTAGAGATGTGGATGGACCTAGAGTCTGTCATACAGAGTGAAGTAAGCCAAAAAGAGAAAAACAAATATCATATATAAACACATATATGGGGGGCTTCCCTGGTGGCGCAGTGGTTGAGAGTCTGCCTGCCGATGCAGGGGACACGGATTCGTGCCCCGGTCTGGGAAGATCCCACATGCCACGGAGCAGCTGGGCCCGTGAGCCATGGCCGCTGGACCTGCGCGTCCGGAGCCTGTGCTCTGCAACGGGAGAGGCCACAACAGTGAGAGGCCCGCGTACTGCAAAAAAAAAAAAAAAAAAAATTAAAAAAAAAAAAAAAACACATATATGGGGAATCTAGAAAAATGGTACAGATGAACTTATTTGCAGGGCAGGAATAGAGATGTAGATATAGAGAATGGACATGTGGACACAGGGAGGGGAAGGGGAGGGTGGGACGAATTGGGAGATCAGGATTGACATATATACACTACCATGTGTAAAACAGGTAGTTAGGGAGAACATGCTATAAAGCACAGGAAGCTCACCTTGGTGCTCGGTGATGACCTAGATGGGTGGGATGGAGGTAGGTCCAAGAGGGAGAGGACATATGTATACATATAGCTGATTCACTTCATTGTACAGTAGAAACTAACACAACATTGTAAAGCAATTATACTCCAATAAAACAAATTAATGCAAAAAACTGAAAAAGGGCTTCCCTGGTGGCACAGTGGTTAGAATCCGCCTGCCAATGCAGGGGACACGGGTTCAAGCCCTGGTCTGGGAAGATGCCGCAAAGCAACTAAGCCCATGTGCCACAACTACTGAGTCTGCGCGCTAGAGCCTGTGCTCTGCAACAATAGAAGCCACCACAATGAGAAGCCTGCACACTGCAACGAAGAGTAGCCCCTGCTTGTGCGACTAAAGAAAGCCCATGCACAGAAGCAAAGACCCAACGCAGCCAAAAATAATAAATAAATAAAATAAATAAATTTATGTTAAAAAAACTCAGAAAAATTTTTCAAAAATAAAAAGGGGAGAAAAAGAAATACAATACAATGTGCAATTTTTAGTATATTAAACAGTGCAAAGCTCACTTATTAATTCTAGTAACTTATCTACAGATTTACTTTGGTTTTTCTATGTGCACATTCATCTGTGAGTAATGATAATTTTATTTATTCCTTCACAGTCTTTATAACTTTAACTATTTTAGTCCTTATTACTCTGGAGGAGCCATCCAACACAGAGTTGGATAGAAGTGGTGTTAGCTGACAGCTCTGTCCTCTGCAAATTCTCTGCATTTCACCATTGAGTACGGAGTTTGCTGCAGGTCTATCCTTTATCAGATTAAGGGAGTCCCTGTCTATTTTTAGTTTGCTAAGTAAGAGGTGTGCTTTTTTTTTTTTTTTGCAGTACGCGGGCCTCTCACTGTTGTGGCCTCTCCCGTTGCGGAGCACAGGCTCCGGATGCGCAGGCTCAGTGGCCATGGCTCACGGGCCCAGCCGCTCCACGGCATGTAGGATCTTCCTGGACTGGGGCACGAACCCGTGTCTCCTGCATCGGCAGGCGGACTCTCAACCACTGCGCCACCAGGGAAGCCCGAGGTGTGCTTTGTTTTAAATTATGAATGCATACTGAACTCCATCCAATGCATTTTATAAGTCTACTTAGGTAAGCATATTATTTTTCTCATTTAACATGTCAATACATTGAATTTTACTGACTGATTTTCTAATGATAATCTATTTCTAAAACACATCCACCTTGACAATGAGGTATTTTTCCTTCTCCTTTTACTGATTTCAGTTTGCTAATATTTTGTCTAGGATTTCTGCATCCATGTTCATCGTGTGATTTTCCTTTCTGGTGATGTCCTTATCTGGTTTTCGTATCAAGGTTCTGCCAGTCTCATACAACAAGTTGGGATGTGTTTCTTTCTTTCCTGTTTTCTGAAATCATTTATGTAAGACCAGTGTTACTCCTGAAAGGCCTCTGAGACCTCACCAGGATCACCACCTGCCAGCACTCCACCGAGCATGTCCTGAGGCCGGCTCTCAGGGAGGACCCGTCTTCCGGTCCCTCTCTGCTCCATGCAGTGCCAGGGCACCTCTCTGGGCGTCCCCAGGGCTTCAGCAGGCGAGGGGCCTATCTTCACATGGTGTGGCCCTCACAAGCCTTCCCACCACGGGGGACGCTGCACTCGCTGCTTGGGGACAGGACAGCTGTGTCGTGCTGGCTTCCTTGTGCCTCTCTGTCTCCACCCTGTCACTGACCCCAGAGGTCCCCCTGCTTCAGATCTTTAGTGCTTTCGTGGCATTTTCTTTCCCTAAGTACAGTTTTCTCGTGTCATTGCACTTCGGCAGGATGGTCTAGCCTACTGACATCACAGACACCAGCACGTCAGACACTCTTGTTGGCCACGTCAGATGACACGTCCGCAAAGCCAAGCCATCTGCTTTCACCACTGACGCGACGGAGGTGGGAGGGAACTTTCTTCCTTTTCTACAGAAAAGCATCAGCAGTGCCTTAGAAGGAGGTGCGGCTTCGCAATCAATCACAAATTCCAGTCAGATGGGCCCCAGCTGCGAAACTAACACAAGCTCAGACTTAAACATTTTTTGAGTGAGCACACGTCTTGGTGTCCTTTTTAAATGACTAAAAATGGAAACAGTTTTTCATCTCTCTGATCTGAGGAAAGTCTTATAATGAATGTCTTCAAGATGCACATCTAAGAGTAATAGAATAGGAATCAGGAACACTGTTGAATAAATCAGAAGCACCAACAAAATCTATGATTGTATGTATGCTTACGTGCTTGCAAGAAGAAAGAAAAATTCCAGCTATGCTTGGCTTTCAACAATATGCCAGTAAATTTTATCTCTTTCCAATTTCTAGGGTTTGGTGTCTGTAAATATACACAATTTTCAATGTTCTTTGAATAAAGAAAGACAATCTGATGATGTTTCTGAATCTCTGTTGCTTTTTGCTGTGGGAACACTGCATAGATCAACAAGAGTAGGTATCATTTTTTTTTACCACTACAAAGGAATACAGACTTTCCTCAGTCTGGATCCAAAGTCATTATTATTTTTTAAAAAGGAGAGAGAGAGAGAGGAAAGAGATTCTCTAAAGTATATGCAGTGGATTTCGTAAATCAAAATCCTACTCCTGTTAAGTGTGGGTGCAGAGTAGGTGGACAGGCAGGTTGTCTGGGTGTGTAAACTGCTCACACAGACATTCTCCTACGGGGATTACCTCACAGCAGGTGATGTTTGCAGAGAACATTGCCCCATTTGGTGGGTGCTTATTGTAAATGAGCTTAAGGAAAGAGTGTCCAGGAAAAAGGCAGCTTGTAAACATTAAGGACTTGGTATCATGGAAAAGAACCTTTCAGAAGGTGAATTGCTGTTTTGCTATCCTCAGGTCTACAGGGAAGAGGCCGGTGACCGTCGGAGCACGTTGGCTACACTCACCTGGGCAGGAGAGTGCCCTGTTCCCCCAGCACCAGCAAGGGCGGCTCGCCCTGAGTGATGGGCTGAGTTACACGATCGAAGGGGCAGCCGCAAGGAGGAAGGTTAGAGCGCAGCAGGTCCAACAGGAGGCACCCACGCCCAGGGGCCCTGTCGTCCACTAGCCGGTGGTCCTGCCTAGAAGATGAGTTTCAGTTTCTAAACTTCCCAGTAAGTCGACGGGCTAGATTCCAGAGCATCTTGACAGCTTTGACATTCACCGTAACTGTTAATTCCACTTCCAGAAGCTGTTGCAAAGATCAGTTCACATGCCCTGGTTTTCTGGTAGATACTTGGGGAGCAAAGGACAAATGGACCAATGAGTAGGAATGAAATTTGGAATTTACCTTTTCTTTTGTCAGTGATGAGCAGACATGCAGGTCTACGTGGAGAAGCTATGAAGTTGCTCAGAGGATGATGTCTGGTGACTCAAGAAGACATGGGCTCGACTGTCTCTCTGTCCACTGCACAAGTATCCACAGCCACTGAAAGAGATGATCTTTACTGATAAACTTAGGGAGTCTTGAACTAATTCTATAAATTTCTACTCAAAGATCATAATCATTTTTATACTAAAAAAAAAAAAAGGAAAAAGCCTTTCTAGTGTGATCAGAAGTACATTCTTTTAAATATTTCATTCTCGGTACCACTTTAGCGATGAAATGGCATTTTGTGTAAATAAAAAGAGACAGAGGGACTTCCCTGGTGGCGCAGTGGTTGAGAATCCGCCTGCCAATGCAGGGGACACGGGTTCGAGCCCTGGTCCAGGAAGATCCCACAGGCCGCTGAGCAACTGCGCCCATGTGCCACAACTACTGAGCCTGCGCTCTAGAGCCTGCGTGCCACAACTACTGAAGCCCACGCGCCTAGAGCCCATGCTCTGCAACAAGAGAAGGCACTGCAACGAGAAGCCCGCACCACAACAAAGAGTAGCCCACACTTGCCGCGACTACAGAAAGCCCACATGCAGCAACGAACACTCAACGCAGCCAAAAATAAAATAAATAAATAAATTTAAAAGAAAAGAGAGACAGAGATGGAAATACAGAGAATGTTAAAGTATAGCCCAATTAGTACCTACATGCAAATTAGAGGAATATACCTGAGTCCCTGTCTGCTGTTGCACAGAAACTACCCCATCACCCCAGAGCTGAGCAGCCTCTTTCTTTGCCCCGATTCCATGACCAGTAATTTGGATATCAGGCAGAGATGTGGCTGCATGGTCTTTGTTCCTGGCTGGAAGTTGGCTCTGGCTGTCGGGGGGACCACGTGTCTCTAGAAGGCCAGCCTGGGCTTCTTCCCACATGTCTGAACTCCAGAAGTCCAAGATGGAGCATGAGCTCCTGGGAGTATGAGGCTCCCAGGACCCTGCTAGGGACATTGTGTCCACTGTCTGGAAAGAGAGACAGAGAGGGAGAAAGTAAGGGACACAGGTGGAGGGAGGAAGAGAGGGAGCTGGAGAGAGGAGGCGCCCAGGAGAGGGAGGGGGAGCAGAGGGCAGAGCCCAGGGGATGCGGTACCTAGGGCTCCAAGTCTCCAAGGAGCTGGGACGTGCCCCAGACCAGAGGTGGCTTCCACTTCCATCCCAGGACCTCAGAGCTCTTCAGAGAGAATCCACATCATCCACCATTAAATGGAAAAAGAGGAGACAAACAGGGACATGGCAACTTCCCCAAAGTTGAAAACCTTATCAGCACTCAGACCCAGAATAGAACGAGGATCCCAGATTTTAGGTCACTGTTGTCACTTTCTCTCTTAATATCCACAGACCAACAAAAGGAGGGCTCTGGGGTTCTGACGGGAAGGGGAGACCACAGTGAGTCCTTCCAAATAAGATTGAATTGTACATTCAGAGTCTAAACGCCACATGCATGAACCATAGGTTTTAAGTGAATACTTTTAAATTAAGCTTTTTAGAAAAAATTTTAAAAGTACCTGAAATACACCAGGGTTTCAATTATTCCACTAAGGATACTCTAGCACTGTGGTTGGACTGTGTGATTTATAAACAGTAATTAACACAAAGTCACTTTGACGCCTTTGTTATAATTGACATTCACTCATTCATCCAGCTTCCCCATCACCTATTGTGTACCAGGCACCGTGCTAGGCTCTGAGGAGATGCATTTGGGGATTAGGCCCTACTAGATACCTGTTAAGGAAACAATTTTAAATGAGAGCTAGCCTAAGATAGAAAATAGTTATGGTATTTTATATAAAAACAAATTGGTAAAATAATAGCTAATGTAACTTCATTTTTGTAAAACAAACAGTGTGTGTGTGTGTGTGTGTGTGTGTATGTGTGTGTTTAAATAGTAGCCATCTACTTGGGTGTATGGTATCTACTACTTTTATAATTTGTAAGTTTCTTATGCTCTAAAAAGTCTATACCTCAAGGAACTCGAAAAAGAAGAACAAATTGAGCCCAATGTTAGCAGAAAGAAAGAAACTATAAAGATTAGAGCAAAAATAAATAAAGTAGAGAACAGGAAACAATAGAAAAGGTCAACAAAACTAAGAGGTGGATCTTTGAAAAGATAAACAAAGTTTACAAACTTTTAGCTACACTACCAAGGAAAAAGAGAGAGGACCCAAATCAACAAAATTATAAATGAAAGAGGAGAGATTACAACTGATAACACAGAAATACGAAGGATCATAAGAGGCTACTATGAACAACTGCATGCCAACAGATTGGACAACCTAGAAGAAATGGATAAATTCTTAGAAACATAAAACCTAGCAAGACTGAATCAGAAAGAAACAGAAAATCTGAACAGATCAATAAGGACTAAGAACACTGAATCAGTAATAAAAAACCTCCCAACAAAGCAAAGCTCAGGACGAGATGGCTTCACTGATGAAGTTTATCAAACATTTAGAAGAGAGTTAATGCCAATACTTCTCAAATTCTTCCCAAAAATTGAAGAGGAAGAACATTCCCAAACTCATTTTACTAGGCCAGCATCACCCCAATACCCAAGCCAGAAAAGGACACCACAGACTAATATCCCTGATGAATATAGATACAAAAATTCTCAACAAAATACTAGCAACTGAAATTCAGCAGCACAGTAAAAGGATCATTCACCATGATCAAATGGGATTTATCCCTGAGATGCAAGGTGGTTCGATATATGCAAATCAATAAATGTGATACACCAATTAATAGAATGAAATACAAACATCACATGATCATCTCAGTTGATGCAGGAAAAGCACTTGACAAAATTCAATATCCATTCATGATAAAAACTCTCAACAAATCATAATAAAGTCCATATATGCCAGGCCCACAGCTAATATTATACTCAAAGATGAAAAACTGAAACCTTTTCCACTAAGAAAAGGGTACCCACTCTCACCACCCTTATTCGACATAGTAATGAAAGTCCTAGCCAGAACAACAAGGCAAGAAAAAGAAATAAAAGGCATCTAAACTGGAAAGGAAGAAGTTAAATGGTCTCAGTTTGCAAATGACATGATTTTATATAGAGAAAATCCTAAAGATTCCGCCAAAAAAACTGTTAGATATAATTAATGAATTCAGTAAGACTGCAAGATATAAAATTAACATACAAAAATTAGTAGCATTTCTATATAACGATAACAAATTATCTGAAAAAGAAATAAAACAATCCCATTTAGAATAGTATCAAAAACAATAAAACACTTATGAATAAATTTAACCAAGAAGGTGAAATATCGCTACACTGGAAACGACAAGACACTGATGAAGGAAATTGAAAAATGCACAAATAAATGGAAAGATATTTCATGTTCACAGTTTGGAAGTATTAATATTGTTAAAATACTTGTATTAACCAAAGCCATCCATAGATTTGATGCAATCGTGATCAAAATTCTGATGGCATTTTCTTTCTATATTACTTTGTCTACTTAATAGACAATTTAAACTAAATAATTGATAACCTATGAGGTTTTTTTTTAACTTTTGAATTTTATTTTTTTTTATACAGCAGGTTCTTATTAGTTATCCATTTTATACATATTAGTATATATATGTCAATCCCAATCTCCCAATTCATCACACCACCACCAACCCCGCCACTTTCCCCCCCTCGGTGTCCATACATTTGTTCTCTACATCTGTGTCACTATTTCTGCCCTTCAAACCAGTTCATCTGTACCAATTTTCTAGGTTCCACATATATGCATTAATATACGATATTTGTTTTTCTTTCTGACTTACTTCACTCTGTATGACAGTCTCTAGATCCATCCATGACTCTACAAATGACCCAATTTCATTCTTTTTTATGGCTGAGTAATATTCCATTGTGTATATGTACCACATCTTCTTTATCCATTTGTCTGTCAATGGGCATTTAGATGCTTCCATGACCTGGCTATTGTAAAGAGTGCTGCAATGAACATTGGGGTGCATGTGTCTTTTTGAATTATGGTTTTCTCTGGGTATATACCCAGTAGTGGGATTGCTGGGTCATATGGTAATTCTATTTTTAGTTTTTTAAGGAACCTCCATACTGTTCTACATAGTGGCTGTATCAATTCCCACCAACAGTGCTAGAGGGTTCCCTTTTCTCCACACCCTCTCTAGCATTAGTTGTTTGTAGATTTTTTGATGATGGTCATTCTGACTGGTGTGAGGTGATACCTCATTGTAGTTTTGATTTGCATTTCTCTAATAATTAGTGATGTTGAGTATCTTTTCTTGTGCTTCTTGGCCATCTATATGTCTTCTTTGGAGAAATGTCTGTTTAGTTCTTCTGCCCATTTTTGGATTGGGTTTTTTGTTTTTTAATATTGAGCTGCATGAGCTGTTTATATATTTTGGAAATTAATCCTTTGTCTGTTGATTCATTTGCAAATATTTTCTCCCACTCTGAGGGTTGTCTTTTCATCTTGTTTGTAGTTTCCTTTGCATGCAAAAGCTTTTAAGTTTCATTAGGTCCCATTTGCTTATTTTTGTTTTTAATTCCATTACTCTAGGAGGTGGGTCAAAAAAGATCTTGCTGCAATTTACATCAAAGAGTGTTCTTCCTATGTTTTCCTTTAAGAGTTTTATAGTATCCGGTCTTACATTTAGGTCTCTAATCCATTTTGAGTTTATTTTTGTGTATGGTGTTAGGGAGTGTTTAATTTCATTCTTTTACATGTAGCTGCCCAGTTTTGCCAGCACCACTTATTGAAGAGACTGTCTTTTCTCCGTTGTATATCCTTGCCTCTTTTGTCATAGATTAGTTGACCATAGGTGCGTGGGTTTATCTCTGGGCTTTCTATCCTGTTCCATTGATCTATATTTCTGTTTTTGTGCCAGTACCATATTGCCTTGATTACTGTAGCTTTGTAGTATACTCTGAAGTCAGGGAGTCTGATTCTCCAGCTCCGTTTTTTTCCCTCAAGACTGCTTTGGCTATTCGGGGTCTTTTGTGTCTCCAAACAAATTTTAAGATTTTTTGATCTAGTCCTGTAAAAAATGCCATTGATAATTTGATAGAAATTGCATTGAATCTGTTGATTGCTTTGAGTAGTATAGTCATTTTCACAAAATTGATTCTTCCAATCCAAGAACATGGTATATCTCTCCATCTGTTTCTATAAACTTTAACTTCTTTCATCAGTGTCTTATAGCTTTATACATACAGGTCTTTTGTCTCCATAGGTAGGTTTTTTCCTAGGTATTTTATTCTTTTAGTTGCAGTGGTAAATGGGAGTGTTTCCTTAATTTCTCTTTCAGATTTTTCATCATTAGTGTATAGCAATGCAAGAGATTTCTGTGCATTAATTTTGTATCCTGCAACTTTATCAAATTCATTGATTAGCTCTAGTAGTTTTCTGATAGTGTCTTTAGGATTCTCTATGTATAGTATCATGTCATCGGCAAAGAGTGACAGTTTTACTTCTTCTTTTCCAATTTGTGTTCCTTTTATTTCTTTTTCTTCTCTGATTGCTGTGGCTAGAACTTCCAAAACTATGTTGAATAATAGTGGTGAGATTGGACATCCTTGTCTTGTTCCTGATCTTAGAGGAAATGCTTTCAGTTTTTCACCATTGAGAATGATGTTTGCTGTGCATTTGTCATATATGGCCTTTATTATGCTGAGGTAGGTTCCCTCTATACCCACTTTCTGGAGAGTTTTTATCATAAATGGGTGTTGAATTTTGTCAAAAGCTTTTTCTGCATCTATTGAGATGATCATATGGTTTTTATTCTTCAGTTTGTTAATATGGTGTATCACATTGATTGATTTGCGTATATTGAAGAATCCTTGCATCCCTGGGATAAATCCCACTTGATCGTAGTGTATGATCCTTTTAATGTGTTGTTGGATTCTGTTTGCTAGTATTTTGTTGAGGATTTTTGCATCTATATTCATCAGTGATATTGGTCTGTAATTTTCTTTTTTTGTAGTATCTTTGTCTGGTTTTGGTATCAGGTGATGGTGGCCTCATAGAATGAGTTTGAGAGTGTTCCTTCCTCTGCAATATTTTGGAAGAGTTTGAGAAGGATGGGTGTTAGCTCTTCTCTAAATATTTGATAGAATTCACCTGTAAAGCCGTCTGGTCCTGGACTTTTGTTTGTTGGAAGATTTTTTTGTTTTGTTTTGTTTTGTGGTACGTGGGCCTCTCACTGTTGTGGCCTTTCCCGTTGCGGAGCACAGGCTCCGGACATGCAGGCTCAGTGGCCATGGCTCACAGGCCTAGCCACTCTGTGGCATGTGGGATCTTCCTGGACCGGGGCATGAACGTGTGTCCTCTGCATCGGCAGGTGGACTCTCAACCACTGCGCCACCAGGGAAGCCCTGTTGGAAGATTTTTAATCACAGTTTCAATTTCATTACTTGTGATTGGTCTGTTCATATTTTCTATTTCTTCCTGGTTCAGTCTTGGAAGCTTATACCTTTCTAAGAATTTGTCTGTTTCTTCCAGGTTATCCATCTTATTGGCATAGAGTTGCTTGTAGTAGTCTCTTAGGGTGCTTTGTATTTCTGCGGTGTCTGTTGTAATGTCACCTTTTTCATATCTAATTTTATTGATTTGAGTCCTCTCCCTCTTTTTCTTGATGAGTCTGGCTAATGGTTTATCGATTTTATTTATCTTCTCAAAGAACCAGCTTTTGGATTTACTGATCTTAGCTATTGTTTTCTTTGTTTCTATTCCATTTATTTCTGCTCTGATCTTTATGATTTCTTTCCTTCTGCTAACTTTGGGTTTTGTTTGTTCTTCTTTCTCTAGTTCCTTTAGGTGTAAGGTTGGATTGTTTATTTGAGATTTTTCTTGTTTTTTGAGGTAGGCTTGTATTGCTATAAACCTCCCTCTTACAACTGCTTTTGCTGCAGCCCATAGGTTTTGGATCGTCATGTTTTCATTGTCATTTGTCTCTAGGTATTTTCTGATTTTATCTTTGATTTCTTCAGCAATCTCTTGGTTATTTAGTAACATATTGTTTAGGCTCCATGTGTTTGTGTTTTTCACGTATTTTCCCTATAATTGATATCTAATCTCATAGCATTGTGGTCAGAAAAGATGCTTGATATGATTTCAATTTTCTTAAATTTAGTGAGGCTTGATTTGTGACCCAAGATGTGATTTATCCTGGAGAATGTTCTGTGTGCACTTGAGAAAAAAGTGTAATCTGCTGTTTTTGGATGGAATGTCCGATAAATATCAATTAAATCTATCTGGTCTACTGTGTCATTTAAAGCTTGTGTTTACTTACTAATTTTCTGTTTGGATGATCTGTCCATTGGTGTAAGTGAGGTGTTAAAGTCCCCCACTATTATTGTGTTACTGTCGATTTCCTCTTTTACAGCTGTTATCAGTTGCTTTATGTATTGAGGTGCTCCTATGTTGGGTGCAGATATATTTATAATTGTTACATATTCTTCTTGGATTGATCCCTTGATCATTATGTAGTGTCCTTCCTTGTCTCTTGTAACATTCTTTTTTTTTTTTTTTTTTTGCAGTACACGGGCCTCTCACTGTTGTGGCGTCTCCCATTGCGGAGCACAGGCTCCGGACATGCAGGCTCAGTGGCCATGGCTCACGGGCCTAGCCACTCCATGGCATGTGGGATCTTCCCCAACCGGAGCAAGAACCTGTGTCCCCTGCATCGGCAGGAGGACTCTCAACCACTGCACCACCAGGGAAGCCCTCTTGTAACATTCTTTATCTTAAACTCTATTTATCTGATACGAGTATTGCTACTCCAGCTTTCTTTTGATTTCCATTTGCATGGAATATCTTCTTCCATCCCCTCACTTTCAGTCTGTATGTGTCCCTAGGTCTGAAGTGGTTCTCTTGTAGACAGCATATATATGGGTCTTGTTTTTGTATCCATTCAGCAAGCCTGTGTCTTTTGGTTGGAGCATTTAATCCACTCACATTAAGGTAATTATCAATATGTATTTTCGTATTACCATTTTCTTAATTATTTTTTTGTTTGTTTGTTCGTTTGTTTTTTTGCGGTACGCGGCCCTCTCACTGTTGTGGCCTCTCCTGCTGCGGAGCACTGGCTCCGGATGCGCAGGCCCAGCAGCCATGGCTCATGGGCCTATTTGCTCCGCGGCATGTGGGATCCTCCCAGACCGGGGCACGAACCCGTGTCCCCTGCATCGGCAGGCGGACTCTCAACAACTGCACCACCAGGGAAGCCCAATGGGTTTGCTTTTGTAGGTCCTTTTCTTGTCTTGTGTTTCCCACTTAGAGAAGTTCTTTTAGCATTTGTTGTAGAGCTGGTTTGGTGGTGCTGAATTCTCTTAGCTTTTGCTTGTCTCTAAAGCTTTTGATTTCTCCGTCGAATCTGAATGCAATCCTTGCTGGGTAGTGTAATCTTGGTTGTAGGTTGTTCCCTTTCATCACTTTAAATATATCATGCCACTCCCTTCTGGCTTGTAGAGTTTCTGCTGAGAAATCAGCTGTTAACTTTATGGGAGTTCTGTTGTATGTTACTTGTTTTTTTTCCCTTGTTGTTTTCAGTAATTTTTCTTTGTCTTTAATTTTTGTCAATTTGATTACTATGCGTCTGGGTGTGTTTCTCCTTGGGTTTATCCTGCCTGGGACTCTCTGTGCTTCCTGGACTTGGGTGGCTATTTCCTTTCCCATGTTATGGAAGTTTTCGACTATAATCTCTTCAAATTTTCTCGGATCCTTTCTCTCTCTCTTCTCCTTCTGGGACCCCTATAATGTGAATGTTGTTGTGTTTAATGTTGTCCCAGAGGTCTCTTAGACTGTCTTCATTTCTTTTCTTTCTTTTTTCTTTATTCTGTTCCACGGCAGTGAATTCCACCATTCTGTCTTCCAGGTCACTTATCCATTCTTCTGCCTCAGTTATTCTGCTATTGATTCCTTCTAGTGTATTTTTCATTTCAGTTATTGTATTGTTCATTTCTGTTTGTTTGTTCTTTAATTCTTCTAGGTCTTTTTAAAACATTTCTTGCATCTTTTTGATCTTTGCCTCCATTTTCTTTCCGAGGTCCTGGATCATCTTCACTATCATTATTCTGAATTCTTTTTCTGGAAGGTTTCCTATCTCCACTTCATTTAGTTGTTTTCTGGGGTTTTATCTTGTTCCTTCATCTGGTACATAGCACTCTGCCTTTTCATCTTGTCTATCTTTCTGTGAATGTGGTTTTTGTTCCACAGGCTACAGGATTGTAGTTCTTCTTGCTTCTGCTCTTTGCCCTCTGGTCTCAACGGCATTTTTTACAGAAGTATAAAGTACAATCCTAAAACTTATATGGAATCACAAAAGACCTTGAATAACCAAAGCCATCCAGAGAAAGAAGAACAAAGCAAGAGGCATCACTCTTCCTGTATGCAAACTATAGTAATCAAAACAGTATGATACTGGCATAAAAACAGATACATAGATTAAGGGAACAGAATAGCCCAGAAATAAACCCACACATATATGCTCAACTAATATTTAAAAAGGAAGCAAACAATACTCAATGGAGAAAAGACAGTCTCTTCAGTAATGCTGCTGAGGAAAATGAATATTCACATGCAAAAGAATGAAACTAGACCCCTATCTTACACCATTCACAAAAATTAACTCAAAAGGGATTAAAGACTTAAAAATAAGACCTCAAACCATAAAACTGCTAGAAGAAAACAGGAAAAAGCTCCTTGACCTGGGTCTTGGCAATGATTTTTTAGATGTGATACCGAAAGCACAAGCAACAAAAACAAAACATAAAGTGGGAGTACAACACACTAAAAGCTTTTGCACATTAAAGGAAACCATCACCAAAATGAAAAGGCAACCTAGGGAATGGGAGAAAATATTTGCAAATCATATATCTAATAAGGGGTTAATATCCAAAATATATAAAAACTCATACAACTCAAAAGCAAAAAAAACAAATAATCCAATTTTTAAATGTGCAAAGGACCTGAATAGACATTTTTCCAAAGAAGACATTCAGATGACTAACAGGCACATGAAAAGATGCTCAACATCGCTAATCATCAGGGAAATGCAAATCAAAATCACAATAAGCTATCACCTCACACCTGTCAGAATGGCCATCATTAAAGACAAGAGATAAAAAGTGCTGATGAGGATGCAGAGAAAAGGGAACCCTTGTGACTGTTTGTGGGAATGTAAATTGGTGCTGCCACTATGGAAAACAGTATGCAGGTTCCTCAAAAATTTAAAAATAGAACTACCATATAATCCAGTAATTCTACTTCTGGGTATTTATCCAAAGGAAACTAAACCACAATGTTGAAGAGATACCTGCACCCCCATGTTCATATTATTCACAATAGCCAAGATATGGAAACGAGAAGATGTGGTATATATATAAAGGGGGATACGGTTCGGTCATAAGAAGGAGTGGAATGAAATCTTGCCATTTGCAACAACACAGATGGACATTGAAGATATTATGGTAAGTGAAATAAGTTAGAGAAAGACAAATACTGTATGATCTCACTTATATGTGTAATTAAATAAAAACCCCAAACTCACAGAAAAAGAGATCAGATCTGTGGTTACCAGAGGTGGAGGGTAGGGGAGGGGGATTTGGAAGAAGGTTGTCAAAAGGTACAAACTTCCAGCTATAAGATAAATAAATACTAAGGATGTAAGGTACAACATGATTAATATAATTAACACTGCAGTATGTTATAATGGAAGTCGTTGAGAGTAGATTCTAAAAGTTCTCATCACAAAGAAAAAAATTGTGTAATTATACGAGATAATGGATGTTAACTAAATTAACTGTGATAATCATTTTGCAATATATGTACGTCAAGTCATTATGCTGTACACCTTAAACTTAGACAGTGCTGTATATCTATTATATTTCAGTAAGATTGAAAAAAACTAAAATTAAAAATAAACTGAAAAAATCTAATAGATATCTTTCCCACTTGTTTGGAAATATAATAGTAATACATGGTCATTATAAAAATGCTAATTTTACATACAGATAAAGTCACTCCCCTAAATGCAACTTCTCAGAAATTATAAATTTTTTCCTGTCCATTTCTCTTTCTATGCTTTTACATTTATAATTTTCCATATGTTATTATACTTATTGCTTGGTAACATTTTTTTTTGGCCTAAGATATTATAAACATTTTCCACACCAATTTATATAAATCTACTTCATTCTTTTGAATAGCTACATAATATTCTCTTAATAAGACATGTCCTACTTTATTTAACCATTCCCTACTGATAGAATTTAGAATATTTAAACAATTTTTGTATAATAAATAATACCTTCATGGACATCCTCTTGCAAGGCTTTCAGTTCGTCTGTTTTTTTCCCAGAAATATAATTGCTGGGTTGAGGATTATGCATTTTAAAATCTTGATATATTAAGCCTACTATTTCCTGATTCAGTTATCTCATTCCCCAATAATGCTACATAACAAATAACCACAAACCTTACATTTAAAGATCTAATAAGCACCTCCTGCTCATGTGATCACCTCTTGCTTCGCTGGTCTTGGCTGGCTCGCCTGCGTGTCTGCAGACAGGTTGGGTGGCCCTGGCTGGGATGCCACATACTCTGCTCTGCTCACACGTATCTTGCCCTCCAACAGGGTAGCCAGGGCACGTTCTCCTGGTGCAAAGAGAGAGGTGCAAAAGAGAGGCCAACTCCAGTCACACGCCTTTTCAGTCCCTGCATTCTGCGATCACCCCGTGGGCTGCTGCAAGTCTCACAGCTGAGCCTGGACCCAAATGGGCGAGTACCATGAAGCCAGGAGGAAAGTGGCGTCAGTTTACGGAGGGTGTAGAACTGAGGACACCTGAGCTATTGCGCCTCCAAGTAGGGTGTTCGTCCACAGTCCTTCCAATATCAGATAAGAACTTTTGTTACACCTATATCAGATAAGAACCTTTGTTTTACCAAAGGCTTACTAACATTGGATATTATCAATTTTGAAACTTTATGCTATCTGGTAGGCAAAAAAATTATATTAATCATGGCTTTCATTTTTATTTCCTGCACTGCTAGTGAGATGTATCTTATTTCCATGTGTATACTGGCTATTTGTATTTCTTCTGTGAATTGCCTCTTCGTATAGTTTTTCTATTTCTCTCTTGGTTTCTTTTTAAGATAATGTTTAAATATTTTTTCAAACAAGCAAGGTCTCAATTTTCCTTCCCTAGACTGCTCTTTTATTCATAAAGGTGAAATGGAGGATAAAACAACTTTGCAGGTAATTCAACCAAATAAAATCTGTACTTTGCACTCAATTATCTGGATATTCCAAGGGCAAATTTTGATATGAATTATCTCTATAATTTCTTGAGTTCTCTGCTTTACTTTGCAGTTTAACCAGGAAAAATTAGATTCTTTCCACTGTACTTTGAAGAATTTAAAAATGAAATATGGCTCCACTTTGTCCTTAACAAAACAACAATCTAACACTAGAAATCAATTCCACCTTTCTATTTTCAGTAGGTGTTTTTTTTTTTTTCTTTTTGCGGTACGTGGGCGTCTCACTGTTGTGGCCTCTCCCACTGCGGAGCACAGGCTCCGGACGTGCAGGCTCAGCGGCCATGGCTCACGGGCCCAGCCGCTCCGCGGCATGTGGGATCTTCCCGGACCGGGGCACGAACCCGTGTCCCCTGCATCGGCAGGCGGACTCCCAACCACTGCGCCACCAGGGAAGCCCCAGTAGGTGTTTTTAACAAAGCCTTTCTTACTGTTTTTACCTAAAATCTTCTAAAGCTTTGAATTGGGCATATTCTTTTGGGCCATTTTGGTTGAACTAGTGAGTCAAGTTGTGGAAGAAAAGATGGGTCTAAACTCAGCTGTGTTCCACCTCCTCCAAACCATTATCTCATCTCCTTGGGGGTCAGGCATGACCCTGGGAGAGGTCAGGAGTTGGGGGTGGTAGCAGTGGGATACCAGTCAAGGGTAAAAAGCAAAAAGACAGATTATTCCAATAAGAAGAGAAATAAAAATAATAAAGATACAATCCTTATTTACAGGAGCTAAAATTTTCCCTATGGAAATAAAAAAGAAATAAAATTTAAATTAAATTTTTGGAAAAGTGGCTGCATGTAAATTTAATTTTTAAATTTCAATAGCACGCCTATATACACTAACAGCAATGACTAATTAGAAAGAGAGAATGCACGCACATGCTACCATTCTTGACAGGATCTAAAAATATAAATATATTTTAAAAGTTTAAAGAAAAAGGTGAAGAGTATATGTGACAGAAACTACACAGTATTTTTATGAGATAAGGAAGGCCTTCTGGGAATTCTCTGGTGGTCCAGTGGTTAGGACTCCACGCTCTCACTGCTGAGGGCCCAGGTTCAATCCCTGGTTGGGGAAATAAGATCCCACAAGCCATGCGTTTCAGCCACAAAAAAAAAAAGGAAGGACTCCTGTTTTTAATAATGACTAATAATAATACTAATAGTGATAATAACTACTGGACCACATGCTCGCAGGAAACAACTATAACATTCAGATATCAGCTGCCTGAAGGACCAGAGAAGCATGTAGGTTCTGCCGGAGTCCACATACATTTGTATGAGTCAGTGCCTGTCTCTGTAGCTTTTTGGCAGGACCAGACACAATGAGCACTGTGCCCAGGCCCCTGAGGGTGCTGGTGGGAAAACCCCACTCTTTAGTCTTGGAGAACTAGACAGCAGAATCCAGGGAGACTGTGACCTCCTGAGGGAGAGAGAGAGAGAATCCAAGAAGGGAAATCCAGAGAGGGGATCCCCAAATCCTATCTATCTGTCTCTGAACTACACATGTGTTGGACAGACTCTGAGAATACCTGCTCAAGAGAGAAGATCTGAGCTGAGGCTGGTTCTGAAGCCCAACAAGATAATTGTCTTCTAAAACCAAGAAACAACACTCCCCAGAAGAAATGAACAGAATCCTGAGTCTTCCCAGCTTAATGTTTTGAATGTCCAGGATTTCCAAAATTACCATATAGACAAACGAAAAACCCAGGGAAATGGAACTCACCCTCCAGAGAAAAGAAAATAAATTGACATAAAGACTGAGATGACTTGGATTCGGAACTAACAGGAAAGATTTTAAAGTGGATATTATATCTAACCTTAGTGAGATAAAATATGTTCACAGAGAAATAGAAATGAGCAAAAAAGAACCAAAAGAAAATTTCTAGAACTGAAAAAACTTAATATCTCAAAAAATTCACTGGATGGACTTAAAAGCCAAATGGAGATGACAGAAGAATAACTAAACCTAGTCAATAAATAGAAATGACACAGTGAGAAGAACCAAGAGCATACGGGTTGATAAAGAAGATGGAATCTTGAGGGACCTATTAGGGAAGATCAAACAATCTTAACGTATGAATAACTGAAGACCTAGAAGGAGAGGAGAAAGAATGGGACAGAAAAAGTGTTTGAAGAAATAATGGCTGAACGTTTCCATCTTATAAAAGACATAGCTTTGTAGATTTAAGACATTCAATAAAAACCAAGCTGGACAAATATGAAGAGGCACATCACAGTCAAATTACTGAAGCTAAATGTGGAGACTAAATAGTGAAACTAAGGAGAAACGCAATGTGTTAAATATGGGGATGATAATTCAATTATTGGATGATGTTTCATCAGATATGAATGAGGCTGGAGAAAAGGAAGCTGTTGACCCAGAATTCTCCAGTGAAAATAACCTTCAAAAATCAAGGCAAAGTTAAGTTTGTTTTTGCAAAAAGGCAGCTGGGAACTTCTGATTTCCAATTCTGCTTCAAATTTGCCATACTGTCTTAACAAAAAGTATAAAACTGAACAGAATAAAAAATCAACAACTCTTCTTGGATCCATAAGAGAGGGAATAACACAGAGCAAACCGCTGCCCCCAAGATGGGAGAGACTGACAGACACTGAATACAAAAGATTGCAACTTACTGGAGCAGGAACCCAGGGGCAGACACCATGTAGGGACCACTGCTGGGTAGGAAAGCCTAAATGTAATTGATGGATTGCTGGAGGCTCTGTCGAGACAACTCTGAGAGCTAAAAACTCCAGGGGATCCAATCATAGGGGCTCCATAATTCATGAAATCTACCTCCAAGAGCACTACCAGGTTCCCACAGTGAATACGGAGCAGAGGAAAGTCCCCTCAGGTCTCCAGCAGAGAAAGAAGAAAAGAACCATTTTTAAAAACTCTAGAGGGAATTTCCTGGTGGTCCAGTGGTTAAGATGCCTCGCTTCCAATTGAGGGGGTGCAAGTTCGATCCCTGGTTTTGGAACCAAGATCCCGCATGTTGTGCAGTGCAGCCAAAATACAAACTAACAAAAAAAATCATTATATTGTACACCTGAAACTAATATAATGTTACATGTCAATTATACCTCAATAAAATAAAATAAGAAATAAAAGTGATCTGCAAGCTTTTAAAAAATTTTTTTAAATAAAAACACTCTATAGCACTCTGTTCCTCTTAACAAGGCCTGCCTCAAGGGAGACTAGCTAACCTGAGCCTAACCTGCTGGCGTTATCAGAGCCTAACTGGCCCAGGGGGCAGGAAAACCCACTCCAGTCTACACTACCCATCCTGTGCCTCCTAAGGGAGGACAAAACTTAGACGCACTTGTCCAGAGGAACAGGCTTCACTAAAGGACCTAGACCCAATGATAGGACTATCAAACACTTCCTCTCCCTCCACACCTCACCATCACATCACTAGTGACCTATTTATAGTAGTTCCTCTTGCTCAGGACATTACGTCCAAATACCAAGAAAAAACCACAAGGCATACCAAAAGGCGCGCGCGCGCGTGCACACACACACACACACACACACACGCAATTTGAAGAGATAGAGGAAGCATCAGAACCAGACATGGCACAATGCTGTAACTATCAGACTGGGAATTTAAAACAACTATGATTAGTATGCTAAGTGCTCTAATGGATAAAGTAGACAGCATGCAAGAACAGATGGGCAATATAAGCAGAGAGATGTAAATCCTAAGAAAGAACAAAGAAGAAATGCTAGAGATCAAAAACACTGTAACAGAAATGAAGAATGCCTTTGATAGTCTCATTAGTGTGTGTGTGTGTATGTGTGTGTGTGTGTATGTGTATGTGTGATGTAAAAATCCTCAATAAAATTTTAGCAAGTTGAATCAAAAAATCTATTTAAACTATTTACACCATAACCAAGTGGGATTTATCTCAGGTATGCAAGGCTGGTTCAGCATTCAAAAATCAATTAATGTAATCCATCGCATGAATAGTTTAAAAAAGAAAAATCATTGATCAGATCAATAGGTACAGAAAAAGAATTTGACACAATCCAACACCCATTCATGATAAAAACTCTCAGTAAACTAGAAATAGAGGGAAACTTTCTTAACTTGATAAAGACTATCTACCAAAGACCTATAGCTAACATCATACTTAATGGTGAGAAACTTGAAGCTTTCCCACTAAGATCAGGTACAAAACAGGACCTCCCCCCTGTCACCACCACTCCTTTGCCACCTCATAGAAAGCAAATGTAATAAATTAAAAAGAGAAAATAAAAGGTATACAGATTAAGAAGGAAGAAACAAAACTGTCTTTGTTTGCAGATGGCATGATTGTCTATGTAGAAAATCCAAAATAATCAACAAAAATCTCCTGGAACTAATAAGTGATTATAGCAAGGTTGTAGGATACAAGGTTAATATACAAAAGTCAGTTGCTTACCTATGTACCAACAATGAAAAAGTGGAAATTGAAATTTAAACAATAATATCATTTACATTAGTACCACCAAAACTGAAATACTTCGGTATAAATATAACAAGAATTTTGCATGAAGAAAACTATAAAACTCTGATGAACTAAATCAAAGAAGAACTAAATAGATATTCCATATTCATGGACAGGAAGATTCAATATTGTCAAGATGTCTGTCCTTCCCAACTTGATCTACAGATTCAATCAATCCCAATCAAAATACCAGCAAGTTATTTTGTGGATATCAACAAACTGATTCTAAATTGTACCTGAAGTGGCAAAAAGACCCAGAAAGGCCAACACAATATTGAAGAAGAAGAAAAAGGTTATAGGGCTGATGTTACCAGACCTCAAGACTACAAAACAGTGTGTATTGGTGAAGGAACGGACAAATTGATCAGTGGAACAGAACAGAGAGCCCAGAAGTAGACCCACATAAATATAGTCAACTGACGTTTGACAAAGGAGCAAGGCAATGCAATGCAGTGAACACAGCATCTTCAACAAATGGTGCTAAAACAACTGGACATACACATGCAACGAAATTTAATCCAGACACAGATCTTACACCTTTCATAAAAAAATAACTCAGAAAGGATCATAGACTTAAATGCAAATGGTAAAACTATAAAATTCCTAGAAGGTAACATATGAGAAAACCTAGAAGACCTTGGGTATGGTGATGAATTTTTTAAAACAATAAATTGATTTATTTTATTTATTTATTTTTGGCTGCACTGGGTCTTCGTTGCTGTGCACGGGCTTTCCCTAGTTGTGGCAAGTGGGGGCTACTCTTCGTTGTGGTGTGCAGGCTTCTCATTGCCGTGGCTTCTCTTGTTGAGGAGCATGGGCCCTAGGCGCGTGGGCTTCAGTAGTTGTGGCACGTGGGCTCAGTAGTTGTGGTGCCTGGGCTCTAGAGTGCAGGCTCAGTAGTTGTGGTGCACAGACTTAGTTGCTCTGTGGCATGTGAGATCTTTCCGGACCAGGGCTCAAACCCGCGTCCCCTGCACTGGCAGGCAGATTCTTAACCACAGCGCCACCTGGGAAGCATGGTGATGCCTTTTTTGATACAACACCACCAAAACATGATCCATCAAAGAAAGAATTGATAAGCTGGACTTCACTGAAATTAAAAACTTCTGCTTTGTGAAAGACAATGTCAAGAAAATTAGAAGACAAGCCACAGACTGGGAGAAAATATTTGTGAAAGATGCATCTAATAAAAGAGTGTTATCCAAACATACAAGAACACTTAAAACTCAACAGTAAGAAAGCAAACAACCTGATTAAAAAATGGGGCAAAGACCTGGACACCTCACCAAAGAAGATACACAGATGGCAAATAAGCACATGAAAATATGCTCCACATCATATGTCATCAGAGAAATGGAAATTAAAACAACAATGATATAACACTATATACCTATTAGAATGGCCAAAATCCAGAACACTGACAACACCAAATGCTGACTAGTATGTGGAGCAACACAAGCCCTCACTCACTGCTGGTGGGAATGCAAAATGGTGCAGCCTCTTTGGAAGACAATTTGGCGGTTTCTTACAAAACTAAACGTACTCTTACCATACAATCCAGCAATTGTGCTCCTTGGTATTTACCCAAATGAGTCGAAAACTTACGTCCTCACAAAAACCTGCACATGGATTTATAGCAGCTTTATTCATAGTTGACAAAACTCATATAGGCACTTTGGAAGACAATGTGGCAGTTTCTTAAAAAACTGAACATACTCTCCTTGGTGGAGCTTATGGTGGACTCTGGGAGGGCTTACACCAAGGAGTACTTCCAAGAACTTCTGTTGCCGGGTTCCTTGTCCTCATGGTAAGGCACAACCACCCCCACCTCTGCAGGAGACCCTCCAACACTAGCAGTGGGGTGATCACCTGGTCAAACAGATATCTCTCTAGTGCACGAGACCAGACTGCTGCAGAAGTCTATTGTTGCCTTTTCTTTGACTTCTTTGAGTGTGAGCATGGGAAATGCTCTTCTATCAGCCTGGGCCCTGGTTAGTCAACAGGCACTAGACCCCTCCACCAGGAAGTCTACACAACTCACTGAACCAAACTTAGCCACTGGGGACAGACACCAAGAACAGCGGGAACTATGAACCTGCAGCCTGCAAAGAGGAGACCCCAAACACAGTAAGATAAGCAAAATGAGAAGACAGAAAAACACACAGCAGATGAAGGAGCAAGATAAAAACCCACCAGACCTAACAAATGAGGAGGAAATAGGCAGTCTACCTGAAAAAGAATTCAGAATAATGATAGTAAAGATGATCCAAAATCTTGGAAATAGAATAGACAAAATGCAAGAAACATTTAACAAGGACCTAGAAGAACTAAAGATGAAACAAACAATGATGAACAACACAATAAATGAAATTAAAAACACTCTAGATGGGATCAATAGCGGAATAACTGAGGCAGAAGAATGGATAACTGACCTGGAAGATAAAATAGTGGAAATAACTACTGCAGAGCAGAATAAAGAAAAAAGAATGAAAAGAACTGAGGACAGTCTCAGAGACCTATGGGACAACATTAAACACACCAACATTCGAATTATAGGTGTTCCAAAGAAGAAGAGAAAAAGAAAGGGACTGAGAAAATATTTGAAGAGATTATAGTTGAAAACTTCCCTAATATGGGAAAGGAAACAGTTAATCAAGTCCAGGAAGCACAGAGAGTCCCATACAGGATAAATCCAAGGAGAAACATGCCAAGACACATACTAATCAAACTATCAAAATTTAAATACAAAGAAAACATATTAAAAGCAGCAAGGGAAAAACAACAAATAACACAAAAGGGAATCCCCATAAGGTTAACCGCTGATCTTTCAGCAGAAACTCTGCAAGCCAGAAGGGACTGGCAGGTCATATTTAAAGTGATGAAGGAGAAAAACCTGCAACCAAGATTACTCTACCAGCAAGGATCTCATTCAGATTTCATGGAGAAATTAAAACCTTTACAGACAAGCAAAAGCTGAGAGAGTTCAGCACCACCAAACCAGCTTTACAACAAACGCTAAAAGAAATTCTCTAGGCAAGAAACACAAGAGCAGGAAAAGAACTACAATAACGAACCCAAAACAATTAAGAAAATGGGATTAGGAACATACATATCAATAATTACCTTAAATGTAAATGGACTAAATGCTCCCACCAAAATATACAGATTGGCTGAATGTATACAAAAACAAGACCCATATATATGCTGTCTACAAGAGACCCACTTCAGACCTAGAGACACATACAGACTGAAAGTAAGGGGATGGAAAAAGATATTCCATGCAAATGGAAACCAAAAGAAAGCTGGAGTAGCAATTCTCATATCAGACAAAATAGACTTTAAAATAAAGACTATTAGAAGAGACAAAGAAGGACACTACATAATGATCAAGGGATCGATCCAAGAAGAAGATATAACAATTGTAAATATTTATGCACCCAACACAGGAGCACCTCAACACATAAGGCAAATACTAACAGCCATAAAAGGAGAAATTGACAGTAACACATTCATAGTAGGGGACTTTAACACCCCACTTTCACCAATGGACAGATCATCCAAAATGAAAATAAATAAGGAAACACAAGCTTTAAATGATACATTAAACAAGATGGACTTAATTGATCTTTATAGGACATTCCATCCAAAAACAACAGAATACACATTTTTCTCAAGTGCTCATGGAACATTCTCCAGGATAGATCATATCCTGGGTCACACATCAAGCCTTGGTAAATTTAAGAAAATTGAAATTATATCAAGTATCTTTTGTGACAACAATGCTATGAGACTAGATATCAATTACAGGAAAAGATCTGTAAAAAATACAAACACATGGGGGCTAAACAATACACTACTTAATAACGAAGTGATCACTGAAGAAATCAAAGAGGAAATCAAAAAATACCTAGAAACAAATGACAATGGAGACACGACGACCCAAAACCTATGGGATGCAGCAAAAGCAGTTCTAAGAGGGAAGTTTATAGCAATACAATCCTACCTTAAGAAACAGGAAACATCTCAAATAAACAACCTAACCTTGCACCTAAAGCAATTAGAGAAACAAGAACACAAAAACCCCAAAGTTAGCAGCAGGAAAGAAATCATAAAAATCAGATCAGAAATAAATGAAAAAGAAATGAAGGAAACGATAGCAAAGATAAATAAAACTAAAAGCTGGTTCTTTGAGAAGATAAACAAAATTGATAAACCACTAGCCAGACTCATCAAGAAAAAAAGGGAGAAGGCTCAAATCAATACAATTAGAAATGAAAAAGGAGAAGTAACAACTGACACTGTAGAAATACAAAAGATCATGAGAGATTACTACAAGCAACCCTATGCCAATAAAATGGACAACCTGGAAGAAATGGACAAATTCTTAGAAATGCACAACCTGCTAAGACTGAATCAGGAAGAAATAGAAAATATGAACAGATCAGTCACAAGCACTGAAATTGAAACTGTGATTAAAAATCTTCCAACAAACAAAAGCCCAGGACCAGATGGCTTCACAGGCGAATTCTATCAAACATTCAGAGAAGAGCTAACACCTATCCTTCTCAAACTCTTCCAAAATATAGCAGAGGGAGGAACACTCCCAAACTCATTCTACAAGGCCACCATCACCTTGATACCAAAACCAGACAAGGATGTCACAAAGAAAAAAAACTACAGGCCAATATCACTGATGAACATAGATGCAAAAATCCTCAACAAAATACTAGCAAACAGAATCTAACTGCACATTAAAAGGATCATACACCATGATCAAGTGGGGTTTATCTCAGGAATGCAAGGATTCTTCAATATACGCAAATCAATCAATGTGATAAACCATATTAAAAAATTGAAGGAGAAAAACCATATGATCATCTCAATAGATGCAGAGAAAGCTTTTGACAAAATTCAACACCCATTTATGATAAAAACCCTGCAGAAAGTAGGAATAGAGGGAACTTTCCTCAACATAATAAAGGCCATATATGACAAACCCATAGCCAACATCGTCCTCAGTGGTGAAAACTGAAAGCATTTCCACTAAGATCAGGAACAAGACAAGGTTGCCCACTCTCACCACTCTTATTCAACATAGTTTTGGAAGTTTTAGCCACAGCAATCAGAGAAGAAAAGGAAATAAAAGGAATCCAAATTGGAAAAGAAGAAGTAAAGCTGTCACTGTTTGCAGATGACATGATACTATACATAGAGAACCCTAAAGATGCTACCAGAAAACTACTAGAGCTAATCAATGAATTTGGTAAAGTAGCAGGATACAAAATTAATGCACAGAAACCTCTGGCACTCCTATACACTAATGATGAAAAATCTGAAAGTGAAATCCTCACAAAGAAAACACTCACATTTACCATTGCAACAAAAAGAATAAAATATCTAGGAATAAACCTACCTAAGGGGACAAAAGACCTGTATGCAGAAAATTATAAGACACTGATGAAAGAAATTAAAGATGATACAAATAGATGGAGAGATATACCATGTTCTTGGATTGGAAGAATCAACACTGTGAAAATGACTCTACTACACTAAGCAATCTAGAAATTCAATGCAATCCCTATCAAACTACCACTGGCATTTTTCACAGAACTAGAACAAAAAATTTCACAATTTGTATGGAAACACAAAAGACCCCAAATAGCCAAAGCAATCTTGAGAACGAAAAACGGAGCTGGAGGAATCAGGCTCCCTGACTTCAGACTATACTACAAAGCTACAGTAATCAAGACAGTATGGTACTGGCACAAAAACAGAAAGATAGATCAATGGAACAGGATAGAAAGCCCAGAGATAAACACACGCACATATGGTCACCTTATCTTTGATAAAGGAGGCAGGAATGTACAGTGGAGAAAGGACAGTCTCTTCAATAAGTGGTGCTGGGAAAACTGGACAGCTACATGTAAAAGTATGAGATTAGATCACTCCCTAACACCATACACAAAAATAAGCTCAAAATGGATTAAAGACCTAAATGTAAGGCCAGAAACTATCAAACTCTTAGAGGAAAACATAGGCAGAACACTTTATGACATAAATCACAGCAAGATCCTTTTTGACCCACCTCCTAGAGAAATGGAAATAAAAACAAAAATAAACAAATGGGACCTAATGAAACTTCAAAGGTTTTGCACAGCAAAGGAAACCATAAACAAGACCAAAAGACAACCCTCAGAATGGGAGAAAATATTTGCTAATGAAGCAACTGACAAAGGATTCATCTCTAAATTTTACAAGCAGCTCATTGCAGCTCAATAACAAAAAAACAAACAACCCAATCCAAAAATGGGCAGAAGATCTAAATAGACATTTCTCCAAAGAAGATATACAGACTGCCAACAAGCACATGAAAGAATGCTCAACATCATTAATCATTAGAGAAATGGAAATCAAAACTACAATGAGATATCATCTTACACCAGTCAGAATGGCCATCATCAAAAAATCTAGAAACAATAAATGCTGGAGAGGGTGTGGAGAAAAGGGAATACTCTTGCACTGCTGGTGGGAATGTGAATTGGTTCAGCCACTGTGGAGAACAGTATGGAGGTTCCTTAAAAAACTACAAATAGAAATACCATATGACCCAGCAATCCAACTACTGGACATATACCCTGAGAAAACCAAAATTCAAAAAGAGTCATGCACCAAAATGTTCATTGCAGCACTATTTACAATAGCCCGGAGATGGAAACAACCTAAGTGTCCATCATTGGATGAATGTATAAAGAAGATGTGGCACATATATACAATGGAATATTACTCAGCCATAAAAAGAAACGAAATTGAGCTATTTGTAATGAGGTGGATAGACCTAGCGTCTGTCATACAGAGTGAAGTAAGTCAGAAAGAGAAAGAGAAATACCGTATGCTAACACATATATATGGAGTTTAAGAAAAGAAATGTCATGAAGAACCTAGGGGTAAGACAGGAATAAAGACACAGACCTACTGGAGCATGGACTTGAGGATATGGGGAGGGGGAAGGGTGAGCTGTGACAAAGCGAGAGAGAGGCATGGACATATATACACTAACAAACGTAAGGTAGATAGCTAGTGGGAAGCAGCTGCATAGCACAAGGAGATCAGCTCGGTGCTTTGTGACCGCCTGGAGGGGTGGGATAGGGAGGGTGGGAGGGAGGGAGACGCAAGAGGGAAGAGATATGAGAACATATGTATATGTATAACTGATTCACTTTGTTATAAAGCAGAAACGAACACACCATTGTAAAGCAATTATACCCCAATAAAGATGTTAAAAAAAAAAAGACCTTGACACAACTTGAGTTAAGATTTATTTTCTTACAGATTCAATGCAATTTCTATCAAAATCTCCATGACATCTTTTTGCAGAAGTAGAGAAATCCAACCTAAAATTTATATGGAATGTCAAGGGACCCCTGATAGTCAAAACAATCTTGAAAAAGAACAAAGCTGATGGTCTCAAACTTCCTGATTTCAAAACTTACTGCAAAGCTACAGTAATCAAAACAATGTGGTACTGGCAAAAAGACGAATAAAACAGTGGAATAGAATAGACAGCCCAGAAATAAACCCTTGCATATAGAGTCAAATGATTTTCAACAAGGGTGCCAAGACCATTAAATAAGGGAAAGACCAATATTTTCAACAAATGGTGTTGGGAAAACTGGATGTCCACAAATGAAAGAATGATGTTGGACCCTAACATATATTACATACAAAATTAACTCAAAATGAATCAAAGAAAGACCCAAATGGAGGAGTTAAAACTATAAAACTCTTAGAAGAAAAAATAGAGGAAATTTTCAATTTTTAATTTGGCAATGATTTCTGGATATGACACCAAAAGGCAACAAAAGGAAAAATAGATAAACTGGACTACATCACAATTTAAAACTTCTGTACATCAAAAGACACAATCAACAGGGTGAAAAAGGTAATACCTGGAATGGAAGAAAATATTTGGAGATTACATATCGGATAAGGGGTTAATATCCAGGATACATAAAGAACTCCTACAACTCAGTAACAACAACAAAAAACAACCCAATTAAAAAATGGGCAAAGACTCGAAAAGGCACTTCCCCAAACAAAATATATAAATGGCCAAAAAGCACATTAAAAGATGCTCAGTGTTACTAATTATTAGGTGAATGCAAATCAAAACCACAATAAGATACCACCTTACACCCATTAGGATGACTACCATCACAAAAACAAAATAACTGATGTTGAAAAGGATGCAGAGAAATTGGAATCCTTGTGCACTCTTGATGGGAATGTAAAATGACACAGCTGCTGTGGAAAACAGTATGATGGTTCCTCAAAAAATAAAACATTTAGAGTTAGCATATGATCCAGAGATTCCATTTTTGGATATTCACCCAGAAGAATTGAAAGCAGGGATTCAAACAGATATTTGTGCACTCATGTTTATAACAACATTATTCACTATAGCCAGAAGTTGAAAGCAACCCAAGTGTCCTTCAATGGATGAAGGGATAAACAAAATGTAGTATTGTATATAAAATGGAATATTACTCAGTCTTAAAAAGGAATGAAATTATGATACATGCTATGACATGGATGAACCTTGATGATGTTATGCAAAGTGAAATAAGTCAGTCACAAAAGGGCAGATATTTTAAGTTTCCACTTATATGAGGTTCCTAGGGTGGTCAAATTCTTGGAGACTGTAGAATGGTAATTGCCAGGGCCTGAGGCCAGGGGAGAATGAGGAGTTACTGCTTAATGAGGACAGCTTCAGATGAAAAGAGCTCTAGATGGGGATGGTAGTGATGGTTGTATGACTATGTGAATGCATTTAATGTGAATGAACTGTACAGTTTAAAATAGTTAAGATGGTAAATTTTACCTTATGTATATTTCACCGCAATTTTTTAAAAAACAAAGTTTTACATTCTTGGCATCTTTAAATGTCTTGCAAGTGTTTGAAAACTTCATCTTTGATTTCTTCTCCTCTCTGAGTCAATAGTCCTCATCTTCCCAAGGTTCTTGCTAATAAATGCTAATAAGAGGCTCCTAATCTCTGGCATAGGCTTGATTTTTTTAAGCCAGGCTGAATCTCAGTTTATGGAACTTGCTGAATATGTGATTTGAATCAAAGAATACAGGGTTTAAAATTTTGTTTCCATAGTATCTCTGAAAAAACTCAGCAAACTTCATTATGAATGAAGTAGTGTTGAAAAGAGTTCTCTTTAAAAATCAGAAACAAGTAGATACCTGCTAGTTCTGCTTCTATTCAACATTGTTGAGGCTCTTACACTAAAGAAAAAGCATTATGAAGAACGGTTTACCATTGTAAAAGACCAATTGTCACTATTCACAGCTGTTAAGGTGGTTTTAAAAATGACCCCCAAAATACATAGACAAAGTATTAAAATTAATGGGAAATTTGGACAAAGTTGCTGGATATAAAATCAATATGCAGGGACTTCCCTGGTGGTGCAGTGGGTAAGAATCCATCTGCCAATGCAGGGGACACGGGTTCGAGCCCTGGTCCAGGAAGATCCCACATGCCACCGAGCAGCTAAGCCTGTGTGCCACAACTACTGAGCCCGTGTGCCGCAACTACTAAAGCCCACACGCCTAGAGCCCGTGCTCCACAACAAAAGCCACTGCAATGAGAAGCCCGCACTCCGCAACAGAGTAGCCCCTGCTTCTCACAAAAAGAGAAAGCCCGACGCAGCAACGAAGACCCCACACAGTCAAAAATAAATAAAATAAATAAAAATTTTAAAACCAATATGCAAAACTCAACTGCATTTCTATATACTAATAATATATAGGAAACATATTTAAAATGCCATTTATAATAGCAATTAAGAAGAAGTTATCTAGAACTACTATCAATGAAGTTGGTCTTCAACCTCTGTTTTTGGCCCAAATCTGGTATTTGGTGTAAGGTTTGGATGCAAGAAGGTCAAATGTCTACTTTAATGTCATTTCTTGTATCCCTGAATCTGTGTGTGATCATAGACTCTGTATTAGTAATACAAAGCCTGCTATTAGATTTTTTTGCTAATATCTAAATCTTTATAAATATAGGTAAACATTCTACATGTAACTAACTTAGAGGGGAAATCGTAGGTTCTTTCCATGTTGAAATGCTGGTTGTAGTATAACTGTGTATTTATTATTGCAGGAGTAAAATTCCACAGTAATTAATGATGGTTGTAAAAGCAGTTAATTTTATGTGGAAAAACAACAATCAAGAGCTTCCAACTAGCTAAATAAATAAGGGGAAAGACTGCAGATTAATATGAATATTAAGAGAATGTATTAGCTAGATAAATTTAGAGTGAACATTATATCATTTTTGAACTAAGAAGTGTTCCTAAAACTTTATGTAATTATACAAGCACAGTACTAAGAATTAGATTATGTAATTATTCTAGTCATCATAGAATTGTTTGGCATACTGGCACTCATTACATTAAATAAAATAATCTTTAAAACCTGCATTTAATTTTCAGTTACTTAATTTCATTTAAACCATGAGATCTTTGAGAAAAATTATTGTTTGGCAATCTCTCACATCTCATGAAGATAAATTAAAAGTATCTTGTTCTGTTTGCCACTTCAAATTTTCCTAGGAAGAAAAGATCTAGCCAATAAAACACACAAAAAATATGAAGATAAAACTTTTAGAGAAGAAAAAGATATTCCTCAAAAACATCTTGCTTTTCCCTTCACCTCATTTGAGGGCAAGAGTGCTGTTGACGTGCCATTTAGTAGCTGTGGGAGCAATCTAACCGCTGTCGGTTCTGAGAACTGATTGTTTCTGCATCACAATATCAAACTTTTCAAACAAAAATTTTACTTAAAAATTGAAATATTTTTCATAACATAAATTTCCTGATAAAATATTGTATTTATGGATGTATTCAGACATTTATTTAGTTTTCTGAAATCAGTTTTTGCCATGGCTTTGGCCAAATATCTGCTTTGGCATTTGGCTATTTGGTATTTGGCAAAAATGTATTTGATGCGCCTCTAGCAACTCTGAATATACGTAAAAAAATTATTTGCAAGACTATTATGGAGAAAATGTTGAAATTTATCTGAAACCATTAAAGAAGACCTTAAAATAAAGAAATATATTTATGAATAGAAAGGCCCAAGATCATAAAGATTTTATTTTTCCCCCAATTGATATATAGATCCAATGTGATTTTAATAGAAAGCCCTAGAGGGATTTTGTGGAACTTGATGAGCTAATTATAAAATTTCAATGGAAGGGCAAAGAGCCAAGTATAGCTAAGATGTTCCTGAAGGGAATACAGTGGGGGATTTGCCCAATACCAAGACTTATGTAGTTTTAGTAATCAACCCAGTGCGGTGATACTGGTTCATGGATGGACCAATGGTTCAGAAATAGACATGTGCATATTTGCAAATTTGAATTTTTATAATTTGTAAATACAAATACCTATTGCTGAATAGGATAAAAATATAAAATTATCTGACTCATAAAAAACAGAAATTTAATTTAATTGGCACATTAAAGAATATACCCCAAGGAAAGAAGACATCCACATATTAGCCTTTCACCTTACCTTACCTCCCACATAATTCGGTGGTTGCTTTTTATAATTAATTTACCCTTTGTTATTACCAACCCATAAATAAAATTCTCACATTCACACTTCTAGGAGTCCTAATAACTGTGTTATCAAAATACTACAGCAGCAGGATAGGCTGTCTTCTGCCTTCTGTTTTAAGTGAATGAATTATTAGTAGGATTTTGAACTTGTTTCGGCTAGTTTTATCAACAGGATCATGGCAGATTTTGATACTCAAGCTTGGCAAAACAATCTTTTTTACAAAGATTTTTTGTTTTTACAAAACAATCTTTTTTTACAAACTATCCTGCAAACCAGTCCCCACAAAACTGATGACTCAGTACATCACTCCAGTACTGTAAAATTTCTAGAGGTAAATTCTGTGAGAGCTCAGAGTTAATTTCTTTTTTGTCTGTGATTCTTTTAAAAAAAATCTTTTCCATTTCTGTTCATTCTACATTTACACAGCTAACCCCAGTCTATAAGGTACTCGTCTATACATTGATTTGCTATTGCTCTCCAAATAGACACAGCATTTATCTCTCTTACCAGTGCAATATTAAATTCCTTAAGCACAGAGACCATGATGTCTATTTTTTGGGTACACTGCAATGTTTAGGATGGTATTAGCAGTGGAATAGACTCTATAGAATTTTGAGGAAGAATTAGAGTTGGAGGAAAGGACAAAAGTAGGGAAGGAAGGTAGATGAAGAGGGGTATTCATAAGTAAGGAGATGAGACAGTCTCAGGACTGTAATAAAGTGGAAATATTTATGACATAATATTAAATGAAAAAAATCAGATTATAAAATAGTATGTGCAATATCATCCTATTTTTGTAAAAAAATATTACGTATACATATACACACTCACACTTACACTCACAGGGACCCTATCAGAAAGATATATACCACAACATTAGTGGTTATTTTTTGTGGTGTGTGTGATTTCTATTTTCATTTTTGTGTCTACTTGTAACTTCAAATTTTCTCAAATGAGCATGTGTTATTTTTATAATTAAGAAAAAAATATTTAAAAATATAAAACCAACTTTTTTACTTCTGGCTATAAGGGAGTAACAGTGTCCAGACTTGTCTTTCTGTTGAAACATAGACATGATATGCTAAACAAACAATCTGCAAAATCGCCTGGGTACGTAAAATTGTTTTTAGATGTTAAACAACAGACAGTGCAGGACTGGGATCCCTAAGAGAGGGAAACCAATGGGAATGAGCCCCTCAAGCAACCTAGATTTCTGCCTGAAGGCAATTTGTGATCTTGGCACTGGTAGGGAAAGTAGGGCCAGGTGGTTTCATTGAGTTGAGGAGGCAGAGCTGGGAGACAGATGAGGCTGAAGTAGCTAAAGTATGTGAAGCAGAATACTAAAGAGGAGGAAGGGTTGCAGGCAAAGAGCTCAGAAATCTGCACGGGGGTTCTCTGAGTCTTCAGTTGGAAATCATTTGCTCATGATCAAGGTAAAACTCCTTGGTTTACGAAGAGCAAATCCCAGAGAAAGAAGAGGTGTTGGGGAGCTACAAGCAGAGCAATTTCCAGAGCTCATACAGGGCAAGGAATTGTTCATATCCCCTACAGCCAGACCTTGTTGAGTACATGGGCATTCAGTAAGTGCCTTAGTAGTGAGGGTAAACTAGCCCTATAGAAAAGACTAACCTATACCCATCTTAAAATAGCCTCAAAAAAAAAGCCTTAAAAGAATAAAGCAGGACTGAAAATAGTTTCAATACTTTTTTAAAGAATACAGCAAAATGTGGTATCTACAATCTAAAATTCACAATGACTGGCATCCAATAAAAAAATTACTAGACATGCACTAATGCAAGAAAATGTGAAACATTATCAGAAGAAAAATTAGTCAATAGAGACAGACCTAGAAATGACAGAGGTGATGGAATTTTCACACAGAAGCATAAAAGTTAATATAAATCCATTCAATATGATCAAGAATGTAATGGAACACATGAACCTAGTGAGGAGGGAAATGGAAGATATAAAAGATAGAAAAAGAACCAAATGGAAATTCTAGAGATGAAAAATACAAAAGCTAAAATAAAAATTTTATTAAGTGACATTAACACCTGATTAGACACTGAAGGAAAAAAGTCAGTGAGCTTGAATATGTAGCAAATAAAACTACCCAAAACAAAGTACAGAGAAAAACACTGAAAAACAGTGAGCATAAGCCTAGTGCACCAAGGGCAACATCCAGTGGTCTAACGTGTGCAGCTGGAAGCCCAGTGAAAAGGTGGGGGACATAGAAAGTATTTAATGATGCAACTTTCCAAATCTGATAAAATATATAAACCTATAGATCCAAGAAACTCAATGAATCCCGAAGAAGGATAAACACAAAGAAAACCATGAGACATATCACAATGAAAAGACTTAAAACCAATAATATGATATAAAATCTTAAAAGTAACCAAAGAAAATAGATACAGAAAGGCAATTTTTAAAAAAGGTCTCCACGCAAGAGGGAAGACATATGGGAACATATGTTTATGTATGACTGATTCACTTTGTTATAAAGCAGAAACTAACACACCATTGTAAAGCAATTATACCCCAATAAAGATGTTAAAAAAAAAAAAAAAAAAGGTCTCCAGGGGACTTCCCTGGTGGTGCAGTGGTTGAGAGTCTGCCTGCCGATGCAGGGGACACGGGTTCGTGCCCTGGTCCGGGAGGATCCCACATGCCGTGGAGCGGCTGGGCTGGTGAGCCATGGCCGCTGAGCCTGCGCGTCCAGAGCCTGTGCTCCGCAACGGGAGAGGTCACAACAGTGAGAGGCCCGCGTACCGCAAAAAAAAAAAAAAAAAAAAAGGTCTTCAAAATGAAAACCTCTGTACTTTGAAAGACCCCACTAAGAAAATGAAGGGCTTCCCTGGTGGCGCAGTGGTTAAGAATCTGCCTGCCAATGCAGGGGATACAGGTTCGAACCCTTGTCCAGGAAGATCCCACATGCTGCGGAGCAACTAAGCCCGTGTGCCACAACTACTGAGCCTGCACTCTAGAGTCCGTGAGCCACGACTACTGAGCCCAAATGCCACAACTAGTGAAGCCCGCGTGTCTAGAGCCCATGCTCTGCAATGAGAAGCCACCCAATGAGAAGCCCACACACCTCAATGAAGAGTAGCCCCTGCTCACCACAACTAGAGAAAAGCCTGGGCGCAGCAACAAACACCCAACGCGGCCAAAAATATAAATAAATAAATATATTTAAAAAGAAAATGAAAAAGCAAGCCTCAGACTGGGAGAAAATATTTAATACATATATCTTTCAAAGGAATTGCACCTAAATATATAAACAACTCTTACAGTTTCATAAGACAACTCAATTTTTTTTTTTTTTTTTTTTTGTTGCTGTACGCGGTCCTATCACTGCTGTGTCCTCTCCCGCTGCGGAGCACAGGCTCCGGACGCGCAGGGTCAGTGGCCATGGCCCACGGTCCCAGCTGCTCTGCAGCATGTGGGATCTTCCCGGACCGGGGCACGAACCCGTGTCCCCTGCTTCGGCAGGTGGACTCTCAACCACTGCGCCACCAGGGAAGCCCCAACTCAATTTTTTAAATGGGGAAAAATGTTTGGACAGACAGTCCATAAAATAAAGTATGCAAATTGCCAAGAAGTACCAGAAAATATGCTTAACATTGTGCAAATTAAGCACATGCAAGTCAAACCCACAATGAGATGCTACTACATGTCCACTAATTGTCTAAAATTTAAAAGCTGACAACATCAAGTGTTGATGAGAATGCAGAACAATTAGAACGTTTGTATGTTGCTGGTGGGGAAATAAAATGGTGCAGACACTTTAGAAATCAATTTGTCAGTTTCCTATAAAGTTAAACTGTGAGACCAGAGGAGGGGTTGGGATATCACAGCACATTACCTTAGCCGTGCTCTCCTCTTGTTCTCTGAAGACCCTCATTTCTCCAATTTCCAAGTCTTCTGGAAGCTGCCTTCCAAAGAGAGTGGCTGTGAGGAAATCACCTTTCAAGAAAGCTCAAAGCTGGAAGCAGGACTTTTCTTTGCTCATGGACTTGTGTAAATTATTCCTGAGCAGTGACTCGAGCCATGAAGGCTGACAGATCTGTGTTCTATGGAGTCCAGGGCCTTGGCTGGTCCAGGTGGGACCTGGTGAGCCAGACATGGGATGTGTTTGTGTGGGTCCTTCCTGTCCATCCTTCCCACCTGTGCCCTCCACTTGCAGCTTCTCCTATGGTGTCTGCTTTTGATTCTTCCAATGAGTATGTGGTACTGTTTTCTATAGTGGTGAAATACACATACCATAAAATTTGCCATCTTAACCTTTTTTTTGTTTGTTTTTTTAATATTTATTTATTTATTTTGGCTGCACCGGATCTTAGTTGTGGCACACGAGATCTTTGTTGCAGCATGCGGGATCTGTAGTTGCGGCATGCAGACTTCCTAGTTGTGGCATGTGGACGTCTTAGTTGCAGCATGCGAACTCTCAGCTGCAGCATGTGGGATCTAATTCCCTGACCAGGGGTCAAACCTGGGCCCCCTGCTGGAGTCATACCCACTGGACCACCGGGGAAGTCCCATATTAATCATTTTAAGTGCACAGTTCAATGGCATTAAGTACATCACTGCCATCCATCTACAGACCTTTCTCATCTTCCCAGACAAACTCTGTCCCCATTAAACACTAACTCACCATTCCCCCTTCCCTTGGCCCCTGTCACCCACCATCCTACTTTCTATCCTTGTGGATTTGCCCTAGATATCTCACAGAAGTGGAATTATACAATATTTATCTTTTGTGACTGGCTTATTTCTCTTAGAATAAAGCCTCAAGATTCATCCATGTTGCGGCCTTTTAAGGCTGAATAATATTCCCTGTATGGATGGGCCACATTCTGTCTACTCCTTCATCCGTCAGTGGATACTTGGGATATGTTTCTTCTTGAATCAAAAAAAACATTAAGTGTTGAAAACAACATTAATCTCATCTCTCAGAAATTCCTTTAGCTCTGATGGCGTCAAGCACTGAGCTCTGAAATGCTTCCGATTCTTGCCTTCGGTGCTGGGAAGCTTGAGATGACACCTGGAGAGCTTTCTCTGTGTGTGTCTGCTCTTACTAACGTGCAGCTCTGGAAAAGGGTCTTCACTCTCTTTCACACGTGCGTGAGTGTGTGCTGTGTGTGTGTCTCCATCACAGACACACAAGCCAGGGCTCTGTGTTACAACGTCCTTGGCCAGGGTGAAAACACAGGCCTCTCATCCAAAACACAGGGGGAAAGTGCTGTGAGAGCTACATTTAAAGGCTTTTCTTTCTTCCAAGGTTGTTCTCTTGACTTATTATATTTTTTATTTGCTATTCATCATTGTTCTAAGAAAATCTAAGAATTTCAATTATTAGCATGAATTTTACTATTCTTTATGTTGTGCAATACAGTTTTAAATGCAAACGTCAGAGCGTTTAACTTGTATGCAGAATCACTGAAATGACGCAGTTCTGTTTGTTGGCTGGACCCTGGACGATGCCTCCATCCACCAGCAGAGACAAAACAGGCCAGATGGGGCAGGGCTGGAAGGAGAAAAGGGCCCCTGCACGCGGCAGACAGCAACACCAGGGGTCAGTGTGACCCAGCTCCAGCCAGGCCGAGGCGCCAGCAGGGTGGGCGGGGAGGATGCAGGAAGGGGGCAGAGGGGCAGGTGGCTCCAGGCCCCGCACACACAAGCACAGGTCAGAAGACAGTGTCATTGAGAAGCTGGAGACACAGTCCCTGGCCCAGGCAGCCAGTGTCCATCAGCCATCCAGCCCTCGCACAGACGGCTCCTCCCAAGGGATGAACAGCTCACCTGGGGCCTCTGCCCAGCAGCAGGGGTCACGCCCTTGACCCTCCAGCTAACACCCGGGCCTCTCTCTCCCAGGGTCCTCCAAGGACCCCTTTGGAGTCCCCAGGGGCTGGTCAGCTTGGCCAGGTGGGGTCAAGATGAGAACTCAGGGAGCAGCCCCAGTGGACAGAGCATGCAGGGCACCAGGACACCCACCATCAGCCCCCTCCTCTGCCCAGTGTTAGACTAAAGGAAGCCTTCATCGTTATCTACAGGAAGGTGCAGGTGCTGAGCGAGAGCTTCTATCAGTTACAGCTCTGGCCCAGGTCCCGTCCAAGTTCCCTTCCCTTCCCTGGTTGAGCCCCGTATGTGTCCTGTGCTTCACGCATTTCTCCTCTGCCTCTTTCCAAAAAAAGGACTTGAGGCAGCTGCTTGCCCTGGGTATCTGGAACCACCCCCAGAAGCATCTTTCCACTAGAAGTTTAACTGGTATTCTCTCTTGAATTTCCTGCAAAAAGAAAATTACTTTCTGTACAATGTGGATACTGGTAAAATCTCTGATTTCATCATTAGCTTTAAAAACCGCAGCTAACAGTACGGTAGACTCTGGTGAAATCAACCTGGTGGCTCAGAGAGGACATCCCACGTCCAACACTTTTCCTGTTTTTACACCCAGAAATTCATTTTGGCTTCGATTCCCTCTTTTCATCTTTATGGATTTTAAATTTCACACTGTAGCAGCGTTTGTCTGTATGCGCAATGAGATATCGGACAAACTTTGAAACTCTGACCTGAGCAATCTCGGCGTGTCAGCCCCTCCCAGTGCTTCCCAGGAGATTCAGAGGGCCATGTGCTCTCGGTAACCAGCCAACTGCAAAGCTCACAGCACCCCCAAATAAATGGAAAGTTCTCTTCCCTGCTTTGCTGTAGCCCCACTTGGTGGGCTCTCTGAAGGGCCATTTCACACTTCCTGGGCTCTTCCCCTTAAGAGGCAGAGCAAATCACAGCCCTGCCAGGCTTTCCCGGGGTCTCCACTGTATTGGCTGTTTTGGGAAACAAACAGGAGAGGGTAGAGGAATGTTGGCTGGGTGGTTTCTAAAGCCCCCTGGCCGCGTGGCAGACAGAGAGGAAAGTGCACTTGTTCAAAAAGCGCATTCATGACGGAAGGGGTGAAAAGGCAGATTCAGGATCCTGAGGGGCAGGTACCGACCTGGGCCTGGCACAACACTGCCCAGCGATTTTCAGATGTGGACAATGGCATTGCTGGCAAGGTGACTTGGGGCAAACTGGGGTGAATCGGGGACTTTGGCGTCATGATATGAAGCTTGGCAAAAAAAAAATACACTGCATTTTCTTTGTAATTACGTAGACGTGACAAGAAAAAATATTGACTTTGCATAAAACTTCCAAATGAAATCGTTTCAAAAAACCTTGTAGGGGCTTCCCTGGTGGCGCAGTGGTTGAGAGTCCGCCTGCCGATGCAGGGGACACGGGTTCATGCCCTGGTCCGGGAAGATCCCACATGCCGTGGAGCGGCTAGGCCCGTGAGCCATGGCCGCTGAGCCTGCGCGTCCGGAGCCTGTGCTCCGCAATGGGAGAGGCCGCAACAGTGAGAGGCCCATGTACCGCAAAAAAAAAAAAAAAACCTTGTAAAACTTGATTTAGAAAAACATAACCTCCTCACAGCAGGATTTAGCCTCAAAACGGCCACACGTAAGTCCTTACCGAGACCTTCTAACGACGCACTCTTCCAAGTCTTGACACCCGCTTGCAGTGAGAAGCACAAGGAGAATTTCGAGACAATTTTGTAACCACCTAAAAGTCAAAAGTTGGAATTTCATCTAAGATTTTGGTACCTCCCTTCCTTTCCCTGTAACATGGGCATCTTTTAAAATTTTATTGAAAAAAATGTAGTAAGAGCACTTAACACAAGATCTGTCCTCTTAGATTTTAGGTGCCAACCCCGGGCTGTTACACGTGTGGTACAGCCTGTGGGGGATTGGAGCCCTGGACACTGGGGCTGGCAATGCAAATGGTTGGCATTTCTTATCATCTGAATGGATCTGGAAACCAATCAAACTCCCTCAACGTGGAAGGCCCCCTCTACTATGTGCGGGTGCATTTTAAACAGTTCCCGGAGGCTGGCAGCAATGGTGGGAGGGCAGCTGTGGAAGGAGAAAAGGTGGAGAAATGGGGGCGGGACTGTCCCAGGACCTCGGCCGCCCGTCCCCACAGGACACAAGTCCCCCGGCAGCGCACAGGCCCTCGGCCACTCGGGGCGTGCTCTGCCCAGGTGCCAGGGACCGGTAGCCCTGTGGCTCTGCTGCGGACAGGAGGACCGACTGTCACTCTGGTACCCGCCGCCTACAGGGCCGGGGCCCCCCAGACGCCACCCCTCGGGTCAGGCGAAGCTGCGTGAGGCTCTGGCCTCAGGTGCTGGCGGTTCCCACCAGGCATGTGGGCGGGGGAGGATGTGCTGGAGGGCTGGGCGGGGTGGAGCAGAGACAGAGCCCCAGGGCTGCAGCCACGTTGTGGGAGAGGAGAGGTTGGGTGTGACAGACTGGGACCCAGGGCTGAAGAAAGCACCGCAAAAGACAGGTGAGACAGGCTCACACAGACACGCAAGAAAGACAACATGAACTGTCTCAACAATAATTTTTATATTGATTTCATGTTGAAACAATATAATGGATATGATGTTTAACTAAAATATTTTATTAATTTTACCTGTTTTTTACTTCCTAAATGTGACCAGTAGGGAACATTAAATGTCCGGAGGGCAAGCGTCCTGTCACCATTGCACATGCCAGGCTTCCCGGCCGGCTACCCGTTGATTAAAGGCTGCTGTCACCTGGGCCCCGTGCCAAGAGTTCAGGTGACTGTGTCGGAGCCAGGTGACACGAGAACACCCCCTGGGACCTGTCAGGGCAGAAACGGAGGCGGGGTCAGCCTGCTCGGGTGACACAATCTCTGAAAAGATCCTGAATCTGGAGAGATTTAATTTCAAGAGACACAGGCAAGTCTCAGCACTGAGCCAACCCCAGACAGCACGGGTGTGGGTGATGGAGGAGACGCAGCTCCTGGCGATGGACAAGAAGCTGGGGGTCTTATTGTGCAGGGAGGGGAGGGTCGTTTTGACCAGAGTCCAATCACCTTGGCAGTAGCTGAAATATATTTGCTGTTGGTTCCCTCATTCAACCACCAGGTGCTGGACCCCCGCCTGTGCCCAGGGGTCAGGAGTGATGGGCTGGCTTAGCACACAGGCAAGGACACAGCCCATGGGAGAGGCCAGGAGAGTGGAGCTGGAGGGGACGGAGAGGGATGAGGAGTTGGGGGTGGCTTCTGAAGTGGGACCAGACGGGGCCTGGGGTGTGCTGGGGCTGAGGGGGCAGGGGCTGGGTGCTAGGTGTCAGGAACCTTCTAGAAGGCGCTGGGAACTTTGGGTTTGATCAAAGTGCTATGGGTGAGGTGGTGGATTCACACTTTCCGGTGGCCCTGGGGACACGAGCCTTGAAGTGGAGTGTTGAGAAGGGGCTGGATTTGGGCAAAGCTGCAGGAGGAGGCCAGCCACCAGTCAGAGCATCACACTGGGGCCTTCTCTGCAGAACTAGAGACATGGAACTGTCTTCAAGGGCAGGAGGCAGACTGGAAGGGAGCTCCCGGGGAGGGGACACCCTTGCTCTTCAGTGAAGGAGCTGCTGGGCGGTGGGCTGAGCAGGTGGACGTCAGCTTGGCTCAGAGCGACCCTCCTGACCCCAAGAGTCAGTGTTTCTGAGAAGAGGGAGGTGGATGGAGGCTAAGAGCAGGGCCGGGAAAGTTCTCCAGGCGGCACCGAGGGGCCTGCATCCCCATGAACAGCTGGCACGTTGCACTTCAGTCCCTCTGACCTCAGAGTGCTGGTCCCTGCCCCAGAGGAGAAGAGGGGAGGAGGAGGGAGGGGAGGAGGAGAGAGGGGAGGAGGAGGGAGGGGAACCAGCCCAGACCCGGCCAGCCTGCCTCAAACTTCACTGTGCTGGCCCATCCCTACGAGACCTGGCCCAGGTGGTAGTGGACCAGCTGGTCGTGGGGCCTGAGAGTCTGCATTTCTGACACCCGCCACCACCCCCTGCCCCAGGCGATGCCTGTGCTGCAGAGTGGATCAAACTGAGCAGAACAACGTGACCTGGACTCTGTGTCGTCCAGCAGCTGGAGGGGAGGCCTAGAGAGCGCCTGTGAAGAGCGAGGAGGCTGAACATTGTGCAATCTTTTCAGAGTAGTAGTATTCTTCTCCTCGGGATACTTTGTGCAGCCCCAGGGCGCCCTCAAAAATTCTGGCTCTGACAGGAGGTTTGAGTGGCCTTTCTAGATGTTTGCCTGGGGCCCAAATCTGAATCCATGCGCTGCTTGGGAGGATGGCAGCAGTGGGCCAGTGACGGCCGAGCACTTTCGGGAGGACTCGCGTCTCATCCCTGTGTGGTTTTCCCAAGTCACCGACCCTAATCCACAGGCAGGAAGGACTCCCACAAAAGCAAAGTTAACAGTGAGAAGCTCAGTGCTCACGCGGAGCTTTTTGGCAGCTGGACTGCAAAGATGTCCCCAATGGACGTGCCCCAAGTGGTCCCTCCCCTTGACACTGGGCCAGCCCCCTGAGGCCAGCAGAAGACAATGGAAACTTCCAGTTGGGTTGGAAGCCCTGCAGCTGCCATCCTGCTCCGGGGAAGGCAGACACCACCCCGAGTCTGCCTGCCCCAGGCAGGGAGGAAACCCAGGCTGGCTGCGTGGAGGCAGTGTGGACACAGGGGGGCCCCGGCACAGGTGACATGGAGAAGATGGAGGGACCCGGCAGACAGCTGGCCCCAAGGACCAAGCTACCCCCGCTAAGACACCTCTGCTCTGCCTGCATTCCTGACCCACAGAATCACGGGCGGATTAAAACGAGTTTTGAAGGTGAATGTGTTGCCGTGACTGGTGACCGAAGCAAGTCTGAGGGTGATGAATAAACAGTAACTAGTCACACAAGCACATGTAAAAGGTGGTGGCACTAATCCTGTGAAAGAGCAGAAGACGGCTCTCTCAGCACAGGAAATAGAGATTTCCCCAGTCAGAGAGGTCAGGGAAGGCTTCCTGAAAGAAGCAGCATTTGAGATGAAATCCAAAACCAGCGAAGAGGGTTGAAAGCGGAGGAAACAGCAGGTGGAAAGGCTCTGAGGTCAGAGAGCTCCATAAGCCCAGACGCAGAGGGCAGGGAGAGGGGGCTGTTGTCTGAGGTGGAGCCGAGAGGGGGGTGGTGCACTGGGAGGCCCTCAGGGCGCTAAACAGGGAGGTGACAGCATCAGGTTTGGTGGGAGTGGGGGGGCCTCAGATCTTAGCAGCTGGTGGGGCCTCTTGGGACAAGAGCTGCTGAAATGAAACCCACACACAGCAGCGCCTGGGCCCGTAAGCCCCCTCTCCAATTTCCTGGGGCAAGACACGTCCCCTGGGCCTACGGTCAGTCGGTCAGTCGGTCGGTTGGTCGGTGTAAAGGAGGGTGGCTCGTGGGACACTCCCCTCTCCATTGCCCCGCCAGCGCCACCCCTACACGCCGGGACCCCCGCACCGCAGAGGCTGTCGTGTCAGCAACCCCCCGCCCCACCCAATGCCGTGACAGCTCCCTACCTGCGGTGCGACCACAGGACAGTCTCCAGAGCAGTGGCGTCTCCTCCGCCCCCTCTGGAGCGGGTCAGGCCTGTGAGGGCTGGCGTTGGAGGTGGGCTTAGAAGGGCAGCGGGCGAGGCTTTAATTTCCCTCCCACCTGTGTCTGCTCCCGCCCACCTGCAACCCGGGCCTGGTGAAGCTTCCGGGAGAGAACCCGGGGGAGCCTGACGAGGCCCACCTGGCTCGGGCCTCAGGCGGGGCGGCCGGGCCACGGCGAGGCCCCTGGGTGGCCGGCGGGTGGGGTGGGGGTGTCCAGGGGCTTCGAGGGAGGCGAGCAGCTCACAGCCCCTCACAGGATGTGCTAGAGGGGGCGATGCTGCAGGACGTTCCCCAAGCCTCCCTGACCCTGACCCTGACCCTGACCTGGAGGCTCATGGGAGACCCAGCGCTCACCTGGGGAGGCCACCCCACGAGCCGGGCCGGGGCCCCAGGGCCCTACTTCCTGCACATGAGCCCTGCCTCCTCCCTGACAGCTTGGCCGCCCGAGAGGAAGCCGCTCCACAGCTTCTGGGAGGGCAGCCCATGGCCCCAGCTCCAGGTGCCCTGGGCTCCATTCGGCCTGTAGGGCCAGGCCGAGGAGCCGCAGAGCAGAGAGCTTCCAGGAGATTCTAATGCGTCATCAGTGAGAAGCCCTGGTCTGAAACCAGCTTTCTGCCTTCAACCTAATTCCAAGGCAGCTGCTGTAAATCCACACGCGGCCGAGGACGCCTTCCCTGAAGCTGGGAAGGCTTGCCCTGTTCTCTGAGGACAAAGCCCAGAGTCCGCAGAGCTCCGCCCTGGGCCAGGCTGCTGGCAGCCCTGCGGAGACGGCTCGCTCTCCTGGGTTATTGATGTCAGGTGCAGACCCCAGGCTAAGCCCTCAGCAGCTCCTCTCCAGCGCCTGGCAGGTGGCCAGGGAAACACTCAGGCCATGGCCACCGTTTCCTGGGAGGCTGGAAGCTGGGAGCACTTTGTCCTCGTGGAAGGCGGGTGACCCATGGAGCCCGCCTCCCCAGCATCCTCGGGCAGACCTGCGGCCGGAGGGTTTCAGAGACGTGCTTCCCCCCCTTCACCGTCCCACTGATGTTTGTCCTATTTATCCTACAGTGATAGGCCCTTGACATTTGCCAAGTGTGTTGAGAAGACTTGTCAGCTCACCCTCTCGTTGCCTCGATGGGGAAAGGAGGACCGTCTGACGTGAGGCCCTTGAGACGGCTGAAAGGCACAGGCTGCATGCTTTGTGGCCACCTGGGTCGCACCTGCTGGCCAGCATCCCCCTCTGATCACCCGAGACCCAGCTCGGCTTTCCTGGGCTGTAGGAGGGGCTCCTGTGTGGAGGTGGAGGTAATATCCTAGATTCCTCTTCCAGGGACCCCAGGCCTGCCCATGACTGTCCAGAGGCTGGACAAGGCTCCCGGGCTCTGCTGTCCCCCTCCCCGTCTCCCCGACTGGCTCTTCTGTGACCACCTCCCAAATAAACTACGGGCCCCCAAACACCAGCCTCAGCTCTTCTTCGGGGAAGCCGCAGCCCGAGTCACGTGCACATGGGCTCCCAACAGAAGTGGGTTATTTCAAGTCCCCCTGGCTCCCCGCCCCACCCCAGGCCTGGGCAGCAGGGAGGGCCAGCAGCGGGGGAATGGGGTTAATCAGGGATCCACACGTGGGCTGAGGCCTGGGGGATGGGAGGGTCTTCACCTTAAGTAGACTTTTTCGGGAAGTTGTGACTCTGTTGTCCGAATGCCGTGGGGAGAAAAGACAAGAGAGCAAATGAGAGTCAAGCTGGAAACCAGAACCTAAGCATGTTTTGTTTTGGGCCCAGGAATCGCCCTCTCTCTGCATCCATCCTGACACATCACAGCCCCCGAGGCCAGGAGCACCTCCTGCAGATGCTGGCCCGCTGTCACCCCCTCTGGGGGAAGGTTGCCTTCTACCTGGGAGAAGTGAAGGGATCCCAACCCTCCTGGGGGCAGGGACGCCCTGTTGCACACTCGGATCTGTGGTGGGGTTTCCTCTGCCCTCACCTGGTGGGAACCAGCCCAGACTTGGCATCAGACTCCTGAGTTGGGTCAAAAGACCCTCCCAATCCCCGTGCAGGGAGGATGAGTCATTCCTTCCTTCACGGCAAATGCCTCCTAACCACTGAGTCAGTGCTCGGAAATGCCGTTTTTAGAGCCTCACTGAGGGCTCAGTGCCAGTGAATCAGAATTTCCACTATTGAAATAGAATTTGCAGAAGTGCTATTTCCCAGCAGGCAGAGCAGGAAGGGAAGGAGCCCACGCAATGAATGAAGACTCCCACACAGGTCCTGGGACCCAGCCTCTTCCAAGGGGGTCAGGCCCTGCGGCCCTGCAACTAGATCCGGCATGTGGAAGGAGGGTCCACATGGGGACGGGACCCAGGTCTCCACAGAGGGTCCACATGGGGATGGGACTCAGGTCTGCAGAACCCAGTTTGAGCTGTGTCTGTGTGCACACTGGTGGGTGACTATTGACCCCTACAACCAAAGTCTTCTGGGTGAGGCCAGGTGAGAACTTGGAGCCAGGCCCTGCTGCCCTGGTCAGCAGGCTGGAGGGGACATGGCACGTCTGCAGCTCACACTGCACTCACACGGCTCAAAGTGACACCTGGACTTAGAGGGGTGCTCTCCACAGCGTGAGGCTTGAGTTCCCAAGAGAAGTGTTACTGAACTTTGACAGGGTCTCAGTGGGAGTCCCCTCCAGGACACACTAAGGACTGGCCGGGTGTCCGAGGTTGGTCGTGGTGGCCTGGTGACTCAGGGCAATCTCTGGACAAAGGCTGGGGCTCCCTCTGTCATCCTGAAGCACTCGGCCTCCCAGGGAAATGCCCCGTCACGCAGGGGACGGTCAAGGCTGCCCCTGGGGTCATAAATCAGAGTGGGGCCCTGTGGGCACTGGAGACACACACGCCTTGAAGGGGCTCGTACCCCTGGATGACCCCGTCTTTGGCCCAGGAGAGCTCAGAGAAGTGCAGAGCCCTCCCGTCCACACCGCCAGGACAAAGCACTGCCGCGCATAGGCCATGGGCTTTTGTGGCGCCTGAGGGAAGCCACATGCTAGGCCTGCCAGACTGTGGTGGGTGGAGCGGGCTGGCCACAGGCAGCCACTGCCCTGTGCGCCAGCCCTGACCACCCCAGTGGACGGACAGCACCCCCTGCCCCGGCTCCGCCCCTCCTGCTAAGGGCAGGTACGCCGCCTGCTCTGTTCTCTGTTGCTTTGCGGGGCTGTGGCCATGGCTGGGCAGGGAGAGTATTTATCACCATCCTGGGAGTAACGCCAAGGGTCAAGCCCAGGGTGAGAGTCCAGTAGAACAGGCTGCACTTGGAAGTTACACTCAGACAAGAACAAACATAGTAATGGTTGTAATGGCTATCCACGGCTGTGTAACAAATGGGCCTTGCTCAGCAGCTCAAAGGCACTGACGGTTGTAATCTCAGTGTCTGGCTCTGGAGTCCTGGCGTGGCTTAGCTGGGCATCAGCCAGGGCTGCGAGGTTGAGGGACACCATCCCTCTGTGACCTGATCTTGGAAGTGACATTCCAGCTCATTTCCCACATTGACTTTCTCCTCAGGATATGGAAGAGTTGTGCTGGGTCCAGCCCATGCCCGGAGCAGGGCCACAGCACAGAACACAGCAGCAGAACTACGTTCCCCGGCACCAGCACAGGCTCCTCACGATGCTGAGGGGCCTCACTTCCCCACTCAGATGCTCGGCCAGCATCCTGCTGGCAGGGAAGCCCCCAGATTGAGGAGGGCCAGCCACAGCCTTCCCACCTCAGACAGACAAGTGTGCTGAGCCTGGACGGGAGGATGGGATGGCCAGAGTCAAGTGGAGCAGGGCATGTGGGTGGTACCACCTGGGGTCCCTGTGGGACGGGCAGGAGGACCCAGAGTGCTGGGTGGAGGTGGGAGGTGGGCTCCCCACCATACCAGGAGCAAGACTGCGGCCCCAGGGAGGGAGCCCCATGTCCCCCAGGCTGCAGGGACAGCTGTGGGTCCCCGGGCCAGGCCCGGGCACCATGGCCAGCACAGCATAGGGGCCCCATTGGGTCCCCCTCCATGGTGGGACAGCACCTTGGGCTGTCACCCTGTCTCACCCATGCTTGTGCAGTCTCAGGGCTTGCAGAGGACCGTGGGCCATCTACACCTACTCAGGCAGGAGCATCTCATGAATGCTAGGTAGGAGGTGCCACCGGGCCTCACGCGGGGGCTGGACCCAGGCCAGACTCCCCGCCCAGCACGTTCCCAGAGTCTCTCGTCTCTCTCTCTGTCTCTCTCAGAGAATTGGTCTGTGTGGGAGGTGGGTTGAGGCTGATGGGACACGGCGCAGGAAGGGTGGCTGGGCCTGGGGCTGGGTGGTCCTGGGGGAACAGGTGGTCCTCGTGGGTGCAGCTCCCTGTGCTGAGGTGAGGGAGGGGGCTTGCTGCCCCACACGCAGGGAGGGGGTGAACTGGAGTCCTCCTCGGTCCTGGTCTCAGCATTTTCATGTGATCTCCTTCAATCCTCTCCAAAGACCCTGAAGGTCGGTTCTATTTCCCCCATTCGTCAGGTGTGTAAACTGGGGCTCAGAGAGGTTAGGTGACATGCCAAAGGTCACACAGCTATTAAATGATGGAGAACTTGGACCCCGGATGCATCCCCTTGGCCTCCTCGGGCTGCTCGGGAGCTGGCAGGGCACCTGTGCCCCAGCACCGGCACCGTCCAGGGCCTCTCTCTTGTGGGAGGGGGGCTGATGCATCCAAAGCTGCGCTGTCCCTGCCTCAGCAGAGAAACGCGGCTCAGGGGAGCGACTCAGCCTGTGGCTGCGAGCCCTCTGCACCTCGGGCTGTCTGGATGGAGGGAGCCCAGGTAGGGGTCTCGCAGAGGGCCCGCAGCACAATGGGGCATTTGGCCTGCACCCACAGAGACAAAGTGGTCTCGCTGTGCAGACGAGCCCCAGAGATCCTCCAGGGAGGGGGACAGGCTCCCCCGGGGAGCTGTCATTCCAGTGCCCCCTCCCAAAGCAGTGCCACCCAGTGCAGCACCTTCTCCCAAAGCAGCTCCTTGAAGAAATCATTAGACAGTGCAACAAACACGAGTCCCTCACACTTCACCTCCTGTTCTGTCTCACGCACCCAGGCACACACGCACACACACACATACACATACACACTCATGCACACACACAGCTTTACCTACAAAGAAAACCATGTGTGCCCATAACTTGCCTGTCGCCTGCTCAGGCTTGCTTTTACTTCCTCCTCGGGTATTTCTTCGTGGGCTGGCCCTGCTCCGTTGAAAGCCCAGGTGGCCGCACTGGCCTCTCCCTGCCCCACTACCGCAGCCCCGCTCTGGGTGGAGCCACGCCTGGCTGTGGCGGGGAGGGGCACCTCCGTGAGCTGCCTGACCTGTGGTTTTAGACAATCGCAGGGCCAGCAAGACCAGCGCTGCCCAGGGGTGGCCACTGGCCCTGGGCTGCTGGCTCTTGAGAAAAGGTGGGGCCGGCAGTTGTGCAACACAGCTGCTCCCCAAGGTAAGTGTGAGCCCCCGTGGATAGTGTCTGATACTCACTACCTGTTGAAGTGATGGTGTTTGGGGCGTACTGAGTAAATAAAATTCATTAAAATCAGCGTAGCCTGGCTTCGAGGCAGGTTATAGCCACACCAGTGCCTCGCACTACATTTCTACGGGGCGGCGCGGGCCCAGGCTCCAGAAATAGCTCTCCGACGTGGGATTGGCGGGAGGACTTGCTGCAGCCACTTTGGGTGCGTCTGTGCAGGAAGCGGGGCCCCAGGATGGGGCGGCGTGGCGCCCTCTGCCCTCCCTGCCCGCCCCCTGCCCAGATCCACAGTGGGCGTCACGCTCGGTCAGCCTGTCCCTGCTTCTCAGACGAGAATCAGAGCCGATCGTTGAGGCTGAAAAGAACCTTAGCAGCGCCGAGATGCAGGGGCTGGGCGGTGGGCCGACCCTCTCTCGTTTAGAAAGTGGGAGGCGGCCGCTGCTGCCCTCACGGCCCCCGAAAGCCAGCCCACGGCCCTCCTCGGTCGCCAGGCGCCGAGCACAGATGCCTCCAGAGGGAAGCCGCCCTCAGCCAGAGGTGCGCGGAAGGCGCTGAGTCACAGAGTCACCCAGCGGCCCCCCACCCCCACGACTCCCAAGGCGCCGGCGCTGCAGAGAGAAGGGCTGCGGCCCAGGGGCGCCGGGAGCAGCCTCCTGCAGCGAGCGAGGGTCCAGCCCCTCCTGCCCGCCCCACGTGACCTCTACACCGCGGCTCGGCTCGGCTCCCCTCCTCGCCGGAGCGCTGCGCCTCCGAGTAGCGTTCCTCTGCGCTTCCGGAGCCACTGCTCCTGCATTTTCATTTGTCAGCTTCTGCTGCAGGATCAGGGGCTGAAATCACCTGCCTTCGCATCCTCGCCGCTCTTGTAGCTCCACTCACCTTGCAACGCTGTGTACACAGCTGTGCTGCTTTCCACCTTTTGGAAGCCAATCCTGAATCATTTCAGGTTGGCAGTAAATCGTTTGACTTATGGAACCAGGCTGTTTTCTTCCCCCAGAGCTAATGCGGGTGTTCAAAAAGCAGATAAAGCAATTATAACACTGCACCAAAGCAGTTATTTTTTAGTATTTCATTGCTGATCTCCTTTCTCCTTCTATATTATGTACTCAGCTGATTAGCTCTAATGAGCACCAGAAAGTAACTGGCAAAACATTAGAGGAATTCGTCACCCATAAATGGGGGAATGACGCTGTCTATGCTTGGAAGCGGTTGCGTTCAGGTGGCGCTCGTCCAGGAAATGCACCTGACGCTTCTGAGCGCACGACCCGGTTGAAACCGGATGGAATGTGCAGGCTCCTCATCCTGACAACCGCTTGTTTCCCGTCAGCTCCTGCTTTCTCCCAATTATAGAAACCAGAACCCCTTCCAGCTCCGCGAGGACCTGCCGCTGCGGCACCTGCTCCCGGGCGTCCTTTCTGCTGTCAGCGTGGTCAGCCGAGGCTCCCGAGAGCGGCATTCCCAAGTGCACGGGTAGCTCCCAGCCCAGCCCCACGCCCAGCACACGGCTTCCCGTCCAGAGGAGGGCCGTGTCGTCACTGGTCCCCGCCCGCCCTCCGCCTGCACAAGCATCATTTCTGAGTCTCTCCAGAAGGAGGCAGGAGGGTCCCGGTGTGACAGAGCCGCTGGGGGAGTGGGGAGAAGGGGGGAGCCAGCGTGTGCTGCCAGGACGGCCGGCTATGCTGAGTCACAAGCACCCCGGACTGGGCCGCTCTCCCGCTGGCTCCCACGGGTGGCACTCCAGGGCAGCTGAGCTCACCTGTCTTACCTCCGAGGCTGCACGTGCACACATGGGCCAAGGAGGAACCTGAGAATCAGGATACAGCTCTCAGACACCCCCCTTGGGGAAACGTCGCCCAGCTCCCTCATGCTGGTCAAAGGGCGCCGGGGCGGGGGTTCTCCCGGGGCTGACCTGGAAGGAGGGCGAGCGGCAGCCACCGGCCTGCCACGCGCACTTTGCGGAGCAGGGATGCCGTGGGTCCAGGCCTGGGGACAGCGTAGAAGGAGGATAGAGAGGAGACAGAGGCAGGGTTTTCCCCACAGAGGACATGCAGAACATCGGGATAGGCTTTGAGTAATCGGGGACACTGTGGGCGCCTTGGATCAAACGGGCAGTGGATCCTGACCAGGGAAGAGAGCTAATGCCCAGTTCAGAGACACCCATGGAGCCAGAGATGGGGGGACAGAGCTCCCAGGTCCATCCAGGGCCTCGGGGCATCGTGTGGTGTGGTTGAGGTCAGAGGTCGGAGGAACACAGAGGGTGGCACTTAAGAGCTTTCAATTCAAAGCACAGATTAGAATGATTCAATGTGAAAACTCAGTCCTCAGGCTCTTCCCTGTACAAACTGAGACAGAACATAATTACTTTTCATAGATGAAAAAGCGTGCAGGTGCCAAGGACCCCAGGTAGAGGGGGGCTCCCTCCCTCCCTGCCCTCCAGCCCCCTCCCCAAAAGCCACCACAGGGCCAGTTTCTGCTGTCCTGCTCCGTCTCCCGTGGTGTGGAAGGAAGGAGAGGCTTCCTTTTCTGCCAGCGAGCACAAGACCTTGCTGGGTGCAGAATGTTCTTGTCCATGCACCTGCCTGGGCTGGTCTTTGGCCAGCTTCCATCTCTCTGAGCGACTGCACCGGGACCAGGACCGGGGTGGCTCCCCACATGACCTGCTGGATGGTGACGCCCCCCCGCCACGTGCACTCTGAGGTCCCACGGGCTGCGTGCTGTCTGCAGTGGGGGACACGGCACAAAGGCACCGTCTTTAGGCTGGGGAGACAGTGGAACAGGAAGCAGCCCAGCCAGCACCGAGGTCTCAGAGTCCAGCCTCCAGAACTGTGAGAAATAAACATCTGTTGTTTAGGCCAGTGTCTGTGGTGTTTTGTTGCAGCAGCTGAGCTGCCTGAGACACTCTGGAGCCGTGAAGTGGATGCTGTGTAACAAACACCTCAACACTAGGAAGTGGCTGTGGCCTGGGTGAGTGTGGAGGCTGGAAGCTTGCGGAGTTCGTTAGGAGAAGCCCAGATGGCAAGAATAGACTGTTGGTGGAAATAATGGCGACTCAGGTGGGAGCTCAGGAGAGCAGAGGAGGGGGAGAGGTCACCACGAGGGGGACGGGGACGAGGGAATGCTGGCGGGTGCAGTGGGGAGGCCGCATGGAGCCAGGGACGGCAGTCCTCATCAGGAAGCAGCAGAGAGCTCCGCTGGGCCCCCCAGAGCTTCGTGGGAGGTGGACCCGCAGAGATGAGACTGGGCGTTTCCCCGGGTAGGGGAGGGGCAGACTCTTCTCCTGGTGGTGGTAAAACGTAAGGAGACGGAACTGAAGGGACTGCTCAGCAAAAAGGAATCAGAACTCGGAGATTTGGAAAATTCTCAACCTGTCTGCATTGCGAAAAATGAGTGTGTGTTGTGGAGGGAAGCCAGGGTGTGGCTGGACCATCAGAGATTTTGAGTGTGAACCATGCCCCAGAGGGAGCCAGGATAGGAGCTGAGCGTGCCCCCCACCCGCCCCCGCCCAGCAGAGACCCTGACAGATTTAGCTCCAGGGGACAAAGACAGGACAAGATCAAGGCAGGCTCTCAGATTCTCCAGGACCAGACAGCCACAAACACGCTCCATCCTTCCAGAAGAGAGTGACCCCTGGCGGTTCAGGGACAGGCACCACAGGCCCAGAGTGTTGCACGGGGCGAGGCTGCCTCATCCTTGGTTTCACAGGCCAGGATGCCACTGCCCAGGGCTGAGGGGGCTGGTGTACCCCAGCAGCCTGGAGGGCAGAGCATTCTCCATTTCTGAGATCTGATGGAATTTCTTTGCTTCGCGTGGGACTTGCTTGGTACCTGTCGCCCTTCCTTCCTTCCTCTGATCTCTCCCTTCTTGATGGGAACGTCTATTCCATGCCTGGCCCATCATCCTAATTCAAAAGCACACAGTTCACTGGGTTAAATATATTCACAGCTGGAGAGGAATCTTGCGTCTGGATGTAGGGTACCTGGAGTCTCACTCAGACCCGACATGGATGGTGTTTCTGTGAGACTGTGGACTTTAGAGTTGGTGCTGGAACCAGCTAAGATTTGGGGGATGTTGGGATGGGGTGAACATATTTTGCATTTGAAAAGGACCTGAATTTGGCAGGGGGGCAGGATGGAAGAGGAAGGAACATTTCCAAGCTTATTTTACAAGGCCGGCATTACCCTGATACCAAAACCAAACAACAACATAACAAGAAAAGAAAATTACAGGCCAATATCCCAGATGAACATAGATGCAAAAATCTTCAATAAAATATTAGCAAACCAGACTTCCCTGGTGGCACAGTGGTTAAGAATCCACCTGCTAATGCAGGGGACACGGGTTCAAGCCCTGGTCCAGGAAGATCCCACATGCTGTGGAGCAACTAAGCCCATGCGCCACAACTACTGAGCCCGCGTGCCACAACTACTGAAGCCCGCGCGCCTAGAGAAGCCACCACAATGAGAAGTCCGCGCAATGCAACAAAGAGTAGCCCCCAATTGCCGCAACTAGAGAAAGCCCGCACACAGTAACAAAGACCCAAAGCAGCCTATATATATATATATATATATATATATATATATATATATATACACACACACACACACACTAGCAAACCAAATTCAACAATACTTTAAAAGGATCATATACCATGATCAAGTGGGATTTATTCCTGGGATGCAAGGATGGCTCAACATCGACAAATCAATCAGTGATACAAAATGAATGTGAAAATGAAGGATAAAAATCAATCATCATCATTTCAATAGATGCAGAAAGCATTTGACAAAGTTCAATATCCATTTATGATAAAAACTTCCAACAGAGTGGGTACAGAGGAAACATACCTCAACATAATAAAGACCATATATGACAAGCCCACAGCTAACATACTCAATGGTGAAAAGATGAAAGCCCTTCCTCTAAGATCAGGAACAGACAAGGGTGCCCACTCTTATCACTCCTATTCAAGATAGTATTGAAAGTCCCAGGCAGAATGATTAGACAAGAAAAAGACATGAAAGGCATCTAAATCAGAAAAGAAGAAGTAAGACTGTCTCTATTTGCAGATGACATGATTTTATATTTAGAAAACCTTAAAGACTCCACCAGAAAAACTGTTAGAATTAATAACCAAATTCAGTAAAGTTTATACAAAATCAACTTACAAAATCAGGAGTATACTATATACACTAATTAAAAAAAACTATCAGAATGAGAAATTAAGAAAACAATTCACTTAAAATTGCATCAAAAAGACTAAATTACCTAGGAATAAATTTAATCAAGGTGAAAGACCCGTACACTGAAAACTATAAAACACTGATGAAAAAAATTGAAGATGACACAAATAAATGCAAAGATATTCCGTGTTCATGGATGGAAGAATTAATATTGTTAAAATGTCCATGCTATCCAAAGCAATCTACAGATTCAGTGCAATCCCTATTAAAATACCAATAGCATTTTTTACTAAAGTAGAACAAACAATCCTAACATTTGTACGGAACCACCAAAGACCCCAGATATCCAAAGCCATCTTGAGAAAGAAGAACAAAGCTGGAGACATCATGCTCCCTGATATTACAAAGCTATAGTAATCAAAACAGTATAGTATTGGCATAAAAACAGACATACAGATCAATGAAACAGAATAGCCCAGAGGTAAACCACGCATACATGGCCAATTAATCTATGACAAAGGAGCCAAGAAAATACAATGGGGAACAGACAGTCTCTTCAATAAATGGTGTTGGGAAAACTGGACAGCTACATGCAAAAGAATGAAACTTGACCACTTTCTTTTACCATAGACAAAAATCAACTCAAAATGTATGAAAGGGGCTTCCCTGGTGGCACAGTGGTTGGGAGTCCGCCTGCCGATGCAGGGGATGCGGGTTCGTGCCCCGGTCCGGGAGGATCCCACATGCCGCGGGGCGGCTGGGCCCGTGAGCCATGGCCGCTGAGCCTGCGCGTCCGGAGCCCATGCTCCGCAGCGGGAGGGGCCCCAGCGGTGAGAGGCCCACGTACCGCAAAGAAAAAAAAAATGGATTAAAGACTTGAACATAGGATCTGAAACAATAAAACTCCTAGAAGAAAACATAAGTGGTAAGCTCCTTCACATCAGTCTTGATGATGATTTTATGGGTCTGACATCGAAAGTAAGACAAAATCAAACTAAAAAGCTTCTGCACAGAAAAGTGAGCCATCAATAAAATGAAACAGCAACCTACAGAATGGGGGAAAATATTTGCAAATCATATATCTGATAAGAGGTTAATGTCCAAAATATAAAGTAACTCATCCAACTCAACAGCAAAAAACCCCAAATAATCCAATTTAAAATTGAGCAAAGAATCTGAATAGACATTTTTCCAAAGAAGACACATAGATGGCCAGCAGGTCTAAGAAAAGATGCTCAACATCACTAAGCATTGGGTAAATGCAAATCAAAACCACAGTGAGACATCACCCCACGCCTGCTGGGATGGCCATCATCAAAAAGATAACAAATAACAAGTGCTAGTGAGGATGTGGAGGAAAGGGAAGCCTCATACACTGTGGGAATGTAAATTGGTGCAATTACTATGGGAAACAAAAAGTTAAAACAGAACTACCATATGATCCAGCAATCCCACTTCTGGGTATTTATCTGAGGAAAATGAAAACACTAACTCGAAAAGATATCTGCACCCCCATGTTCACTGCAGCATTAATTATAATAGCCAAGTTATGGAAGCAATGTAAGTGGCCATTGATGGATAAATGGATAAAGAAATTGGGTGAATGGATAAAGATAATATTATTCAGCCATAAAAAAGAATGAAATCTTGCCAATTGAGACAACACGGATGGACCTTGAGGGCATTGTACTAAGTGAAATAAGTCAGTCAGAGAAAGACAAATACCATATGATCTCACTTATATGTGGAATCTCAAAACAAAACAAAACAAAAAAAGCAAGCTCATAGATACAATGAACAGATTGGTGGTTGTAAGAGGCGGGGGTGAGGGGTGGGTGAAATGGGTGGAGGTTAAAATAAAATAATTAAGTCCTGGGGATGTAACGTACAGCATGGTGACAACAGTTAACAATACTGTATTGTGTATTTGAAAGCTACTAAGAGAGTAAGTATTAGATATTCTAATCACAAAGATATAAAAGTTGAACCAATATGAGGTGATGGATGTTGACGAGACTTACTGTGATCATGTCACAATACACACATGTATCTAATCACTATGCCCTAAGCCTGACACTAATATAATGTTAACTGTCAATTACATCTCAATAATTTAAAAATCATTTAGTTCCACCTCTTAGGAAATGTAAACCTCCGGGGAAACACCCGACGTTGGCCGTGGCATCGATATGAGTCAGCAAAGAGGCTGGAGACCAGAGGCCTCACACTTCTCCCCGAGAGGCACAAAGCCTGTCCCCTTCTCACGCGGCACAAACACGACGCCAGCCCTCTTTACTCCCCATCGTTGGTGTTCTCTTTTCTGGCTCTCGGGACCCTCCACCCACTTCTGGGGAGGTGTGATTTCGGGAACCTGGGCTGGGTCTCCTCCAGCTGCCCACGACCTAGGGCATCCTGTCCCCGAGGCCTGCCCACCGCAGGGACAGAGTGCACAGCTGCCCTGGGGGCCATCTGAGAAGTCCACAAGAACCATTTGCCCAAAAATGGCTCCTCACCTGCCAGCATCGTCGCTTGGTGGGTGCTGGGAGCTGTGTTCCCGGATGCCCTTCTCTCTAGGCTCAGGCGTTATGCCCCGAGCAGTCGCCCTTTGGCCCGTGGGTCTGGCAACCCTGCAGGTTGCTGGGCCTGCTCACAGGTCCTACCCAGCAGGTCAGGGAACTTGCATTTCTACAGGTTCCAGGGGAGCCAGCCTGGGGACCCCACTTTGAGAAGGACGTGAGCATTTCACGGTAGGAAGAGAAAGATGAAGGGCTAGGGGCAGGCACGTCCATCCTGACCAGAGCCCTGAGCTCACCTGGTCAGCAGACAGGCACAGACCAAAGAGAAGGTGTGGAGACAGCCTCACCCATCTGGCCCCACTGAACCAATTAAATCAGACTCCGCAGGGTGGGGCGGAGCTTCAAAGTAGTCCCAGGTGCTTCTGAGAATGTTGAGCTGCTTGAAATCAGGTGATGCTGCTGAGGAGGGCGTTGGAATTCTGCAGGTGTGCATTTGTGTTCATCCCATGTGCACACGTGTGCGTGTGCAGGCTCCACAGCCGTCTCAGGCAAATTCGGTGGGGACACACCTACCGTGGGCAACACCTACCACGCTAAACAACAACAAACCTGGATTCCTGTGTTTGGTGGCGCCAGACCTCCGGGGTGAGGCCCAGGAGCCTGTGCTCCAGCAGGTGCTGGCTGACTCCACAAGGCTGGCTGGCTGTGGGCTGGGCTGAGCCTGGCCTCTGCAGCCCTACCCAGGGGGAGGAAACATGAGTGGTCCTCAAGCTGGCTGGGCAGGAGCCTGTGGGCGGCCCTTGGAAGGCAGGTGTGGCCCATCCACACCCGGAATATGTATGAAAAAGTAAAAGTATGTTTTACATATTTGAAACTTCATTTTAAAAGTCTAAAAACCTCTCTGTTTCTTTTCATGGTTACTGTTGAGGGAGCCGCACCAAAGCCTGGCCTCCAGGCCGCTCTGTTGAGCGGGGTCTCTGCACAGTGGCAGCCTGTGTTTTCACGGATTTCTGGTGTGTCAACACACTCCAGAGAAACACACAAATGGGATGCGATGGGGCTGGGATGGGAGGAGATGGTGGGACCTAGATGTTCAAAAACTGAGCTAAAACTGGTTTCTCTTTGGTGTTTCTGCTTGGCCGCGCTGGCTCTCATTTGGCTCCACTTTCATTCCCTCAAAGTGGATGAGTCTGAGGGAAAACTGGGGAAAGCCACATTATTCAGACTTTAAACAGTGTTGTTGAATATTTTTAATATTCAAATCCCTGAGCTGGGCTGAGGGGGAGGCTCCTGAGGGATACAGGAGAGGGCTGCGGGCAGGCTGCTCACGGCAGGGCGGCGTCCGCAGCTGTGTGTGTGCACAACTTAATCCCTCAGTCTCTGGGGACATGTCCATTCTTCAGGGGGCTTATTTGATTCTGTAAACTGGGCAGGGGTGGCCACTTATGTTCAGTTCAAAGACAGATTCATAAGGGCTCAGCGAGATTACATTTGTCCCAAGTGTCAAAATGGGCGACAGGAAGTAGTGGGGCTAGGCTTTGAATCATCTCTAACAGTCGAAGGAAAATATGTAGTAGTTGTAGTTTTGTGTGCTATCGACGAACAATAAGAAACTGGAAAAATACCATTTACAATAGCATCGAAATAGGAAATATAGAGAGAGAAACTTAACGAGAGACGTGCAGGACCTGTGCATCATAGTTACAAAGCATCGCTGAGGGAAGTCAAGAAGAATTCAGTAAAGGGTCAGGAGACCTGACATGGTTGAGATTGACAGCTCCAACAGAATCCCAATCAAAATCCCAGCAAGGCTTTCTGTAGAAAGTGACAAGCTGGTCCTAAAATTTACATGGAGATACAAAGAGCCTCAAATAGCCGAAATAACCTTGGAAATGAAGGATGCCGTTGGAGGACGAACACTACCTGATTCCAAGATGTGTTTCAAAGCTATGGTAAACGAGAGGGCGTGAAGATGGAAATATGGACCCACGGGACGCAAACGGTCCATAACAGATCCAAACAGACCCCAACAGCAGACTTTCAACAAAGGTGCCAAAGAAACCCCGAAAAAGATGTTTTTAAGAACTGATGCTGGGTCCACAGGAGTACCCACTGCATACTCACACCTTATGCAAAAAGTAAAAACAGTGGGTCACAGACCTAACACTGTAGAACTTTCAGGAAAAACATGGAGGAAATCTTTGTGATCTTGGGTTTGGCAAAGTTCTACTCTTAGAGACCCAGGATTGAAAAGGCAGATGACAGCCGGAGAAGTATTTGCAGTGGGTCCATCCAGCAGAGGGTCGGAACCCAGAACACAGACAGACTCAGGGTCCACAGGAGCGAAGGCTGCAGCTCAGGCCTGGGGCTTGCGGTTGTCAACGCCTCTCCCACCCCCATCTGGTGGGGGCCTCTGGTGTCAAGGCCTACAGGGGCTGCTCCCAGCCCTTCCTCCAGGTGATGACACAGCAGGAAGACCCCGTCTGTGAACCAGGAAGAGGGTCCTCACCAGACACTGAATCCGCCGGCACCTTGATCTTGGACGTCCAGCCTCCAGAACCGGAAGAAATAAATGTTCACATCCACTCCACACACAAACACACAAAAAACAACACGGGGGGGGCTCACGTGGCACTTCCACTGGGGCTCTGAGCTGGGCCTATGGAGCTGGCGAAAAGCCTGGGCAGGGTCTGTAGAAAAGGCCGAGAGAAGCCGCCTCCCCCTGCCTCCTTCACACACACTCTCACCGACACATACCCACATACTCCCGGGGCGCAGCCGCGGAGGCGCGAGCACTGCTCCGAGGTGTCCATCCTGGGGGGCGCGGACAGAGGCGCCCAGATCCTGCTCAGGTGCCCCGTCTGCACAAGTGCCCCCACCCCGACCCTGACTCCGGTCTAGGGGCTCTGACCCGAAAGGGGCTTCAAAGGTGCCCTTTGTGTCGAGCCGCGAGCGCCCAGCCAGCCGGGCGGAGCCCATTTTGTTTCAGGACCTCGGGTGCCGCCGCAGACAAGGGGCCCCGGGGGAGGAAGGAGGCGACCCGTGCGCGACACTCACGGCACCGGGATCCCCGCTCCTCTCGGGGAGGACTCGCCCCTCCCCCCCACGCCTCCGCCCCCCACACACCGCATGACTCCTCCAGACGCCGACACCGCCTCCGGGAGGCGAGGGCACCTGCGGGCCCCGCCCCAGTCTCTCCCCCACGCCTCCGCACCTGCGCCGCAGCACTATCCGGACCCGCCCAGAGGCCCCCGCCGACACGCGCGGCGCGGGCTGGGTCCGCAGAGGCTAGCGCCCCGGCTGGTCCACCTTCCAGGGGCGACCCCGCAGGCTGGTGTCCGGCCCGAGGAGGTCCCAAGAGGTCAGGTCTCCGGGTCCCAGGACTGTGACCTCGGCTCCTGTGCGCAGAGGCCAAGAGCGCCCCCAAAGCTCGTGGCCGCGGCGGGGCTCCCCCTCCTCCCTCTGCCCAGGATGCTCTGGACGCGCGACTGAAGCGCCCACAAGATTCCTTACGGGAGACTTGGCGGGGGTGTGTCTGGGGGTCCCCGCGGGGCGCGTTCCCACCTTGGTCACCCCTGCAATCTCCGAAACTCCGACCCCGTCCCAGGTCTGCGGGCTCCGCAGTACAGGACCAAAAAGCAAAAAAAGAGTAAAAATCTGAAATGTAAGCATTGAGGGTTTCACAGAAATGCGAACCGCAGCTGTGCCGGCGAGCGGGCAGTTAGAGGGAGAGGTCTGGGGGGCCCCGTGGGTGACAGTGATTGGGACAAAGCAGGTCTTCTTACGTGGCTGCTGAGTCAACACGTGAGTGGGTTTGTGATCCATCCCTCCAGGGCCCGGCGGTGCTCCCGGCCCTGCGGAGACAGAGGTGTAGACGCGGACAAGGTCTGAAGAATTGGCGCCAAAGACGGGAATAGGAATAAAATAAGAGGGACCAGATAAGAGGGGGCCCCGGGTGGGGGTATCGGAGAGGGTGCTCAGCATATGCCCTGCGAGGGGTCAAGATCTGAACTGAAGCTTGGGAAAAACGAGGAAGAGATTCCCAGCGCAGGAGATGCTGAGTGCGAGCCGGGTGTGCGGAGTGGCTGGTGTGCTCAGGTGGGGTGGACAGCGCCTGGAGAGGGGCCTGGAGGCCACACTGGTGCTCGGGCTTTATTCGGCCTCCCGAGGAACCATCACGGGGTTCTGAGCCAGGGAACCACGAAAGGCTCCAGAGCTGGGCATGGGGGACCAGAGGAGGCCCCCTACGAGGCCCTGGTAAGAGAGAACTGTGGCTGGACAGGGCGCGCAAGGGCTGGGGAGCACGTGGAGGCAGGGCTGGCAGCATCGTTGATGGGTTAGATCTGGGAGAGAGAAAATGGGGGACGGAGCGTGGCTCACGTTTCTGACTGGAGTAACTGGGTGGATGGTGGTACCAGTTGAGATGGTGTTTTGTGGAGGTAACAAGGGCCCTATTTTGGACCTACTTTGGGCATATCAAGTCTGAGATGTTGACTGAATTCGGATATTGACTCCCCGCCACAAGCCTGGAGTCTGAGGGGCAGTGGGGTTGGGGTACATTCCAGGGTCAACAGTGGGTGCAGCTGGCTGCCACTCCGTCTTTCCTAACAGAGTTTGGGTGTGTCCAGGGCCCCACCCCAGAGCCCCAAGGGTGACCTAACTGGTCTGGAAGCCCATTTCCCTTGATAGTCACTGGGTCAAGAATAGTAATGGGTCCCAGCTCTGGCTGAGACGTGAAATTTACTGGCAGCTTTGACATTATTCCTAAAGGCCACACATCCCTCCAGATGCTAATGGGTCTGCCCACAGCATTCTTGCTCTCTGTCCAAGGAAGACACTGACCCCGATGTGGCAGAAGAGGGTGATGTCAAGGATACGGGTCCTCCAGGCTCCGCTCCCCCTCGTGCATCGTCCTCCCGCCAGCTCCCTCATCACGTCCTCAGCCCAGAGCACCCAGAGGCAGAGGAGGAATTTCAGGTTATCACAGGAGTTCCTAGGGTCTCACTCACCTGCACTTGGTCACACGTCCACCCTAAGCCAATCTCCATGGCCAGGGGTGTGGTATGCCCTCTCTCGTTTAGCCAACAGGGGGACATGCCAGTACCCAGACTTGGGAATCATACCACCCAAGCCTCTGAGAACGGAGGAGGGACAGTTTCTCAAACTCCTGGGCCCTGGCTGCGCAGGGCATGCGTTCAGGTGCAGGGGGTGGCACTTTCAATGTTCGCTGTGTCTTCATAACAACCAGAGGAGGTAGGCACTGTGCGAGTCCCACTAAAAAATAAAAGGTCCAGGCTTAGCAACACTACATAACTCGCTCAAGTTATCTGTAAGGAGAGGATTCCCTGGAGGAGAGACTGACCTCCTGCAGAGCCCACTCTGGCAAACACATCTTCAGGCATAGAATGTCTTTTTTACAATAATTCCTGATCTGGGAGTTAAGAATCAGCAAATTATAACTCCCAGGAAGGCAAGAAAGAAAGAAACAGAGGGAGCAAGTGGAAAATAAACAAACTGGCCGGCGTAGGCCAGTCAATAGTTACTTTACGTGTAAATGGTCTGCACACACTAGTGAGCAGAGAGAGATTGGCCGAGTGGATTGGAGAACAAGACCCAACTATATGCTGCTTACAAGGGACTCGCTCTAAATATGACGGCAGAGGCAGGTTGAAAGTAAAGATGCGAAAAGGTGCATCTCCAAACATAAAGGAAAAGAAAAGCAGGAATGGGTATATTAATGTCAGATACAGGAGAACCTGAGGGCAAAGACAGTTACTGGGGACCAAGACGGAGATTACTGACATTAAAGGATACACCCCCAAGAAGACACAGCCATCCTAAGAGTGCAGGCACCCAACACAGCTTCAAAATACATGAAGCAAAAACTGAGGGGAATGAGAAACAGTGAAACACAGGAAGACAAATCTGTCACTTTCGTTAGGGATGTGACTCAGAGAACCAGGCAGAATGTCAGCCGGGGTGTGGACTTGACGGCACCTCGCCCTCCAGGATTGGGCCCACGTTACACACTCAAGCAAGCTCTGCATCTGGTGCATGTTCTTTTCAAGCACCCGTGGAACAGTCACCAGGGTGACCACATCCAGGGTCACAGACAAGCCCTAACACGTAAGTGGACTGATCACACAGCGCGTGTTGTCTGACCACAGTGGACCCTGGTCTCGCAGGGGATCCAGCCCATGGCTGCGTCCCTGCCCCATGGCTCCCCTGCCATGACAGCCCTTCCCCTGGTCGGTACCAGACGGCCTCCTCCGTAACACCATCCTGAACCTAGTGGGTCCTGCTGACCATCCTTTCCCTCAGCTTCAGTGGGACCCACAGATGGCATAGCCCCGACATGGAAGACACGGACCAGGCCCACTGAGCTGGGCACCCACGCTGGCCACGCTCCACGGCGCTCGAGCTCTGAGAACTGTGGGAAGTCTTGTTAAGACCCCCAAACCTTCCTGCAGTACCGTCTTTCTCATATCTCCCCCACCCACCACCCATGGTGAACTGGGAACACAGTATGTAAAGGGGAAGAGCCCCCCACACCTCAATCTAGGTGGCCCAGCACTTCATCCGGATCAGGAAGCGCTAGTGGCCCGCCAGGCCCAGCTGCCTCGGTGCTGGGGGTGCTCCTCTGACTGCTGGTTTTACCCAGTGATTTAGATAAACAGAGGGCTTTAACGTTAGTAAAAAAAACATGCACATGCCAAGGAACGGAATGCAACGACTGCAACTTCTTGGTGGAGGGGGAGGTGCAAACATCTGGGGTCCTTCGGGGTTCAGCTCTGTGCCACTCCACGGCCACAAGAGAACACGCCTCGGCTGGCCCGCGGACGACACACATGGCCACGAGCTGTATGTCCCTGGCCAGGCCCAGAGCGGCTGACGCGCACCTGGGAGCAAGAGGGGTCGAGGGCTGGCAGAGCTGCCAAGCTGGGCGTACATCTGCCAGTCCCGATGTATGACTTGTCATTTCAAGCCACTGAGTTTGCGAAGAGTTATCTGGAAAAGGCAAATCAACACATCACCCCATTTCTCCCCCAATTTCCTATGCCAGGGCTGTGCATGGAGAACACATAGTCAGCAGATACTTCATCAACTTTACAGGTATTTATTGAGCTTCTACTATGTTGCAGACAGTGTACTGAGACCAAGGGGATACAAGGGTGACAGAGACGGGCTTGATTCCCACCTTCAGGGAGCACATCGAATTATTTTTGTGATGAGTCCTACGAAGGAAATTCCTAGGAAGGCAGAATGGTGGGTGAGTGGAATTCCACGGTGTCCGCAGAGAAATGAGCCCAGAGGCACAGACTAGAGAGGCTAGAAAAAGCTGCCTGTGCAGGTGGGAGGGAACACCAAGTAACAAGAGTGGCACACGGATCAGTGGAGGAGTAATGAGCTACTCAATAGGCAAGTTTCCACACACACACACACACACACACACATCAATCAATTCCACATGGGCTGAAGACACATGTATTCATCAAGGGAGATTGTCTTCATGGCTCTGGAGTAGGGAGACTTCATAAACAAGACCAAGACACTCAACCATAAAGGAGAAGATGGGTCAATTTTACTACATAATTAAAAACTGTAAGATAAAAGCTACTCTAAATAGAGTTTAGACAGCTGGTAGGGATTGAGAGGAAATATCTGCAACACGTAACAAAGAATGAACAGCCAGAGACAAAGAAGCCCACATCAACAAGGGAAGGATAACCAAGTAGAAACACGGGGGAGGGGGTGCGCAGGTCAGTCACCAGCTGGCAGACCAGCCATCACACGTAACACATGCTGGAGGCCCAACCACCGCTGCTGGCGTCACCCTGATTTAGGGTGAAGTCCATCACCGTTTCTGAGGCTCACTTAGGATCTGAACACGATGGCCCCACCTCCACCCCAGGTGACTTTATGGGGATGTCTCCTGAGACGTTGCCATTTAACACGAGAAACAAGAGCCCGACACAGGGATACTTATTTCTGTGGTAAACCTCAAATTTAACAAAATGTGCCCTCACGAACACTGGCTTGAGGGCCAACCCTGGAGGCCCACAACTGAGCTGCTGGGCATGGTGCCCCTGCTGCGACGACTCGGGCTACGATCCGAACATGGGTGGACGGAACCCGCATTTCATTCTCACGACACAGATGGGTTCAAACAAAATACTATTTTTTAAAAAGGTGCATTCTTGAAGAAAATTTTAATTAAAAAAAAATGAAAAGAAAACCCAAACAGTGCCTAAATCTTTATTTTTCATAACCTACATTTTTTCAAATTAGACAGTTTTACACTGAATGACACAAAGGAAACTTAAATTACCAATAGTTTACACATAAGCTTGATTCCAGTCTTAATGAAAAGAAATAGAACAGAAACAAAAGCCCTGGCGAGGCGTCCGCGTCACTGCCCTCCTGCGAGCTGGTGCCGTGGCCGCTCCTTCAGGCCGATTGTCCGCCGCTCCCCGCGGACGCAGATGCAGACACGGGTTGTACCTGCCCCCGAGGCCCGCGAGGCCCCAGACTGGCCTCCACACGGCACCGTGGTGGCCCTGACCACGTGGCAACTTGACAGGTTTCTTGCCACCACTAGTGACAACCAGTGATGCAGTTACAAGAGGGCCTGATCAGAAACATGATGACACGGACTCTTAAAAATCAACGACTCTTCTTGAATTCATGTCTGGTGAAACGGGGCTGGGTTCTCATTCTTATCTCTCCAAATGACAAGTATCATCACACAATTGTCCAAGTTAAAATGCCATTTGTGATGCTGTGTCTCTGACTCTGTACCTTGAGGTACTGCCAGGGGAAAGGAAAGAGTTATATTTTACACGGACGAAGCCAGACACCAGCTGTGCATGGTGGGGCTGCCCGTGGGCTGGCGCCACAGCTTCCCACTGTGCACCCCCTGTGCTTTTCTGTGAGTGGAAAACCTCAGGAATATCAGAAAGGTGGAGGTTGGGGGACATTATATAGCTCTTTGGCATATCGCCCTTGCTTAATTAAAAAAAATGCTATAAAAATCACATCAGAGTGAAGTCTTAACTCGGCTGCGGGAGCATAGGCCTCATGTGCCCGGCCGGCCATGCCACCTGGCTGGGCCCGGCTGCTGTCACGGTCACCTTCATCCCAGCTGCACGCACAGCTCCACCCTGGTCACACAAAGGGCGGACAGCACAGCTGGCCCCCCACACCTGCCTCCAGGGAAAGGATCTGCCACTATTAAAAACCAGTGTCTGGGCTGCACAGGGTTTGGGATTCGGGGATGGTGCTGACAGCATCGCTCCCTCCTCCAGCAGAGACCGCCATGTCATGGGATCCCAGGGGCTCAGAGCTGGCCTTTCCAGCTCTTTCTACAGTACTCATTAGTTTGGGTGTAAGAGGTCAATTATTTCTGATTTTTTCAGTCAGCAATTTCAAAACTACAAAGAAATTAATTCCCCTGTTCCTTTTAACAGGCATTTGCAAACAGGAGCGCTGTGTGGGTGTCTAGGTATTTGAATAAAGACGCTGCTCTGAAGGAGATGGGCTTGTTTTCCTCTGGCAGGCAGATCATGCCTATTAGCTATTTGTAATTTTAAGTAGATTATTTTTTACTTTCACTTGAAGACCCTGCCAGTTTCCACTTTCTAGATTATACCTCAAAAACCCTTTCAACATTAGGTGTGATTAGTACATACTTACATATGTTTAAGAAGAGCATGAAAATATTCGAACATTTTAGTAAAACTTTCCATCTCCCTTTCACAGCAGCAAAGAGGCAGAATCAGTTCAGCACACCAGTATAAGAGAAAAAGAAAAAACCTCAACAAATTAAAATAATATTCAAACCACAACACTGAGTTTATCTACATCCAGGTCAATAGCAACATTTATAATATATCAATTTTTATCAGCTTTTTCTCTTTAGGGTACCTTTTTAATATGTTCTGATTATTTACAACTGTACAAGCAAAGCACACACGCCCAAGTGCACATATTTAATACAGTATCGACTATTTGCATTTACAGGATTTTTCAACAGTCTGAAAAAAGATCAACTGTGTAAGATCTTCCAGGTAAATTACAAACATGACTGCTCGCTCTTCCTACAGTGCTTACCCAGTAACACCGTGACAGCAGACCCCACTCACGCCAACACAGGCCGGTCTCAGGAACTCTAAGCTGTCATATACAAAAGTTAAGGCAAAGTCATTTTCAAGTTTAAATAAAATTCAAGTCTTTAAATATTGGATGGAAATAATCTCTTTTTTAAAAAGAAAAAACCTTAGTCTTGTTAAATAACATTTTGTGGAATAAACTGTATGGTTACATTTAGCAGGAAATATTCTTATTTTAATGTCTGCTGCTTAGAATACTTAAAGAAAAAATTTAGGCATTTTAAAACAAAATAATTTATGTTTATTATCAACTGCTAGCTTTAGTGCATGCGTGTTCTTGGAGAGCAGCACTTAGAGAAGGGATCACAGACCCTGTCTTGGAGGTAAAGAGAGAGGAACTTGGATCCTCCAACACCAGAGGGCACCACAAACACCTTCTCCCACGATCTGTGTGCCGTGTGCAGAGGTTCGGAAAGGCACCCCAGGAGGGGTAAGGTGGGGCAGACTGGGGCAGACGAGGGAGCCGGGCTCCATGTCCTCCCCACCTGCTCTCGGGAGCAAAACATCAGGGTACAATTTCGTGGTAACATGACAGTGGGCAACAAAGTTTATGTTCCATTTAAGTTCTATTCACAATGTGCTTTGAGTTTATCTTACATAACAGCCACTTGAGACTGGAGTGAGGAGCTGGTTACTTGCTGGCAGGACATCAGGACTCTCGGTGCTCTGCAGGGTTACTCTGCCCAGTGGACCAAAAATGGGCTCTACTTAAAAAATGCTAGAACCACTTGTTAGGCTTCTGAATGAAAGGACAACTCCCAGGCCAGCGTGTGGCGCCATTGGACCCCGTCCCTTCCCCAGGATACACTCACAGCATCGCCTCATGCCCTCAATTCCACGGTCCTCAGCCTCACCCGGCAGTCTGGACATCTCAGAGATACACACTTGCTAACCAGTTATTTTAAAAAATGAAGTAGCATAGTTCCGCTTAATTTAGAAAAACTCACTATATATATATATAGCTTGCATTCATAGCCACATGGAGGCTTAATAAAAAATATCAATTTGTTAGGATAAATGCATTTTCTATCCTGAAAAAAATCAGACTTATGCATCACCTCCAGTTAAGCACCAACCTAAAATAAGGTTTATATTAATTAAATCCTGAAAAATAGATTTTTTTCAAGAGGGGGGAAATCCGACTCATAGAAGAAAAATAACTTGCAGGCACCTTGTAGGCCTCATCTACACTGCAAGCTCCTAACCAGCGGCTCACTCACATCCCGAGCAGGACAGTGCTTAGTTGTGGCGACCTCAGCTCCTTGAAGCCCTCCCAGACCTCGGCGCTCACTGAGGGGACCTGGGTGGGGGGCTCTGTTCTCTGTGCAGACGCCGCCCCGAGGCTGGGGGAGAGGGCCGGCGGCCTGGCGGTCTCCTCTGGTCTTTGGGTGGTCCTGGGCTGGACTTGGGGGCAGAGGGCTCTCTCTCGGCGAGCTTCTTTTCTTCCTTCCCGCAACCAACAGTGTTTGGCTTTTGTTCTTTCTGGGGCTGCAACGGGGAAGATGGTGGCTCTCTATTCGTCCTCTGACAAATCTCTGCGTAGCTGGGTTTTCGCAATTCCTGGGAAACAGACACAGCTCTGGGATTATATGACAACATGCGAAAATAAGGTTCACTTGAGGGAGACGTAAAAAAAGGTTTCAACTGTAACCACATTCAAAATTATTTTAAATAAAGAATTCCTACATTTTAACAACTGAGGTTCCCCTGCAGCACAACTTTCCCTCCAAGATACTCTAGAAATATATTGTAAAAATGGTTAAAACTAGAAAAGGCATGGAGATGAAAAGTGCCGACTGAACTCTTTCCAGCCTCTGGCCTGTAATCACTTCTGAGCCACATACGAGCCTGAAAGGCGGCAGACAGCAGACACCCTAGAAAAACACAGAAGCAGCATCTGCTCTCCCTGCCAGACAATCTGCCTCGGCACAGAGCAGGTCTCCTGGACCCAGGAAGAGGTCCGGCTGTCACTTATGGGTGACCTTCAACAGCTGTCTCTGCAAAGCATTTGTACACACTGCAAACTACAGAGGGCTGGAGGTGTGGTTGCAGGAAAGTCAGAGGTAACAACAACAAAAAAGTAGGGTTTTCAGGTAAGTGGAAGCATGAAGGCTAAATGACAGATGAGAACATTTAGAAGTCTGTCACCTCCATCAACCATTTGTAACTTAAAAATAATTAAAAAAAAATAATTTTAACCTATAAAAAAGTTTTCTTTAAAGATTCAACCTAGCAGACAATAAAGGGTTTAACTCCCAAATCTAAACGATAAAGGCCCACCCAAGATCAAACTAGGGACAACACAAATCAGAATTTAAAAAGCTGGACTGAGCACCCAGGGGAGGAGAGAGGAAGAGGAGCTGGCGGTAGGCCTGTGTGGACCCGGGCGGGGTGGGAGGTGGGCGTCCCTCTGATCCGCCCTTGGACCACCCTAAGTCCTAGGGGCATAGGAACTGGAAGCTGTGGCTCCTCAGGCGACAGCCTCACTCTACTGACCCTGAACAAGATGACCCACGGCTGCAGGGACAACGAACAGCCAGATCGGTTAGTTACAATCATTAGCAAATGCCCAGGGTACCCTGCACAGAAAGCGAGCTCAGTGTGCACATAGGCGGCCACCGCTCCAGGGAGCCCCTCCACATCCTTGCCCCCGACATACCGAGACGGCGCCGTCCACCTGCACCGATTTACTTGCAGTCGTGCTCAGGGTAGGAGGAGGTCTGTCCACACTCGGGGTTTCCTTCTGCTTCTCCACCACCTTGGGATCCCTGGAAAGACGCCACCAGGCAGACACGTGAACATCCGGGCCCCACGGGCAGCCCCACAGTGAGCACAGCACGGGGCACGGGCATCAGGTGCAGGTGGACTTACTCGGGCAGGTGGGCAGGGGAGGGGGCACGCTCACAGGCTGTGGACACGGCACAGGGCACTGAGGGCTCTCGGGGGGGCACCGCGGGGAGAGTGTTCGTGCTTGCGTCTGCGTTCAGGCTCTGAAACCATCAAAAACAGTTTATCACTGCACAGAAGCACGTCCGTCAGATCTTTCTCAATGATCTTAAACACACAACAATGGTACCGGCTTCGCCGTCCTCCCGGGAGCACGGGTGGGCCAGCCCGGAGTACAACTGGACACACTGTGGCCAGGAAGCAGCCCCCGGTCTCCCCTTCCTCTTGGCAGACGTCTCACCGATCTGAGGCCTCCCTCTGTGCATGAGCACGATTGCCTGCAAGCCTGCTTTCCCACCTGAACAGGTACTGAAACCTCCACCCATCTGACACCCCAGTGCCCAGCACCGCCTGGCACGTGATCTGTGAATGTAGAGTCCCCAGCACAATCCAGTACGGCTCACCCGTTTTTACAGGGAAAACCAACAAGGTTACAGCTCCATCCCAATAAACCTGAGTGCCTTGAGGGGTGCAGGTGCTGACATCAGTTCCCACCTGAAAGCAGTGTGTTAACTCTCCTGATTTAACAGGGAACGAAACTGAGGCTTAGTCTGTTTAAGGCAAACACCTGGAGAATGCCAGCCCCATGAGCAGTAACCACTCACACATGTAGCCTTCTGTTAATTAACAAAAAAAAAAGGCAGCAGAGCAAATAAAGAACTGGAAGGGAGACTAACTGCAAACAAGTGTTTTCTCAAAATCTCACTTTTCAAAGCAGATAAAAAGTTCAGAAGTGAGAGGTTCTGGAGGGAGTGAGATGGAGGGAATAGCACTGCCCCCCACCATGGGGCGAGGGTGGTGGTGATGGAGACATGGGGCCCCTGAGAACCACCACCTCTCACGATTTTGTGCTCAAGGCTGGTGGAAACACAGGCATGGAAAATGCCTCCTTCTTGTAAAAGCTCCCTCACGTCCAGAGCACGCCCGAGACCGCCCCCCTCCCGTCGGAGGCCTCCCAGGGCCCCGCAGAGCCCCCGAGCACTTCACCAAGAAGCAGGGACACAGTCTCTTCCACCTAGAATTGGGCTCAGGCTTCTTAAAAGTAGCAATTCTCGGGCTTCCCTGGTGGCGCAGTGGTTGAGAGTCCGGCTGCCGATGCAGGGGACACGGGTTCGTGCCCCAGTCCGGGAAGCTCCCACATGCCGCGGAGCGCCTGGGCCCGTGTGAGCCACGGCCGCTGAGCCTGCGCGTCCGGAGCCTGTGCTCCTCAACGGGAGAGGCCACAACGGTGAGAGGCCCGCATACCGCAAAAAAAAAAAAAAAAAAAAAAAAAAAAGAGGAGCAATTCTCTCTTCAAAATAAATTTTACACAAACTCACAATGTAAAAACAGTAAAAATTAAAAAAAAAACCAACAACAAAATACTGTTTTTGAAATGGGGTGGAGGCCTGCTTGTTCTCTTCCCCTGCCCATCCCCAAGGGGAGTAAGGTCAGGGTGAAGCCAGGACTCAGGGTCTCTAACATCATTCCATGGGGCACTGATAACTCAGAATTTAAGACTGACAATAACGCACAAGACATGTCACATTTAATAAGTGCTTCTCTCTCCAAAATACAGGGTCTTGGAATCCTCTCAACCTTGAAGGCTAAAAATGGGAGCAGTAACCACACACTAGTATGAAGACAACTAAAGACCTGGCTTTATAAATCCCACCATGACCCCGCCTGGTACTGAGAGGCGACCCCACCCCTGTGGGGGCTCTGCAGGTGTAGACAGTCTGGACACGGTCTGCAGGGCAGTGCCTTCCCCAACCCAGAGGCCAGGGGTTCTGACTCCTTAGGTCTTCGGGCAGTACAGGGTGCTGGTGGGTGGGTTCCCACTGGAGAAAGACATGGTGGGTGGCTGTGGTGGAGCGCCAGGCTGAGAACTCAGCAGGCGCTGGATGAGGCATTCTGGCCACCTCTGCCCTGATCTGCTTGTCGACTGCAGCAGGGCCACGGGGAGCCCCCGGGCTCTTGCAGCACTTGCTGATTCCCGGGATGTAATCGCTGCAGAGGCATGAATACCACAGAGCTCGCCGACAGCCACCCGTATTACAGTAAAGTTGCCCTGGGCTTCTGGTTATTCATGTAGATTATTAAAAACGTGTTACTTCTGGTATAATTCAGATTTTTCTTTTTTATTCTGCTGACTTGTAAAATAAAAGCAAATCGTGAATAGCAAGAATAAAAATGCAACCTGAGTTTCTGGGTGAGTGAGTGTCTGTACAGTACACCAGTGCAGGGCTCCACCTCTGACCCTACCGCTCAAAACCTATGTGGCCTCTGCAATCACTTATCCTCATAAACCTCTTCCGCATGTGAAAAAAGCACACATGTAAAGAGCGGGACGCCAGCGGTGAGTGAGCATCAGGCTTGCGATAGCTTACCCTTTCTTTGGACGATCCTGTGAGCAAGCCAGACAGCCTGTTCTCAAACAAGTCCTCCGTCTTCAAATGCCCCGCCGCCCCAGGCAGTGGGGGGAAGCTGGAGAGGCCTAATTCAAAGCTCGGGGAGGGCGGCCTGGGCGGTGTTGGAGACTGAGTCTGACTCCTCTGAAAGAGAAGAACACCGTGGAGTCGCCCTGGGGCGGCTGGGTAGGAGGGGCTCAGAAATACCGCAGGTGAGCGATGCAAACACTCGCTCCCTAGTCTTCGAAGGTCCACACCTGTCTGGAGAAACGGATGGCCAATCCAACCCCGCCGACTTGGTCACCTATCAAAGGTCATCTGTCAGGCAACTTCGACCATGAGAGCAGAGCTGAAAAGACGAAACCTCAGGGCTGCTCCCGGCCACGGTCAAACACGCCGGTAAGAGCTGTGTGTGTACGACACCCAGACCCCCGGCAGCCGACAGAGACCAGTGGGGCACAGCAAAGTGACAGATGCACAAGAGCCTAAGTCTCGACATTAAACTTATTCACCTCCAGACAAGTTTTGTGTTATCGCAGCAGAGTCTGTGATCTAAGTCATAAAAGAGAAAGTAAAAGAAAACAAAAGCCACTCTCTCAACTCTGTACAACTTATGTAAAAAATTTCACAAAGATTTCCATTAAAAAAAGTTTAACAAAAAAGGGAGGGAGCTTCAGTTATCTGAAAATTAACTTACTGAAACTCCTTATATTTTTAAAAGGGAGGGGGCTTCAGTTACCTGAAAATTAACTTACTAAAACACCTTATATTTTTAGATCAGTATGTAAAAGCACGGTATTTAATATGAGACTGTTATCACATTCCCTGACTTCAAGAAAGTAAGTGAACTCAGCAAAATAATACCCAAGTAAAACTTATAAGCCAAAGAGAAAGGCAGGAGTCTCAGAAGAAAGGCAGTGATATACTTTTATTGAAACACTCTTAGTCAACCTGCTAGGTAGGAGTCATTCTGTAACATCCAGTTCCTTGGCTGAAACAGACAAGGAACAGAACGGGGAAATGAATTTGTATTAGGTAGAACACAGGCATTTTTAGTTGAATGGTGGGCTACTTGGACTGGAAGCAATGCTCTCGTGGGGCTCACTTAACTTGAAAGGCCAAGATTTCCCAGAAACTTATACCAACTGGAAGATTATCCCTACACAAGTAAAATCTACAGAAGATCTGTTACAGCTCAAGTGAGAGCAGGTTAAGGATGAAATCGGATCCACGCTGAGCACAGCCCACCTCTCCTTTGGGCCTCCTGCTGCATGTCTCCTCCTTGGCGTAGGTGTCTGAGGGCTGCCTACCTTGCTCGCGTGTGTGCCCTCTGAACCAGGCTGCACGGGTAACCGTGTGGCTACAGCGTGCCCTGTAGTTCAGCATGCTCTAGGTTATGCTCATCTCAAAGCAATTTTTAGAGGCTTTATTTTAAACATCTGCATGTTTCTGAGGTGAACCCAGCTTTTCAGAAGATGAGCGTTTCTAGGAAGAAAGACCTGAGAAAAAATTGACTAAGTATCAACTTTCAGGAAGAAAAGAGGCAATGTTTAACGTTTTTAGGGTCTGAATGGCTTAAGGCAAGGCATGAATGTCAACCCCTGGTCCCGAGGGCGTGGCCAGGCCACCTGCTCACACATCTGCAACCTGCCCCCAAGCTTCTCAGGTGTTCAGAACACCCAGTGCAGCAATGGGCTCACTGTCGAGTACACACACCTGAGCCACATGTGTGGGCATCTGAGTGGTTCCAGGTATGAACACGCAGATCAGGAACACAAAACAGAATGAAATGGAAATGGCAATAGAAAAACATTTCACCTTTGCAGGTAATGCAGTGACCAGGGGCAATGATTCCTGCAGGGTAACTATTACCTGAAGAGATAGTCAGATGCCTGTCTTGTTAGTCCAAATGTAACAGGAATTCATGCATTCCAACTGGAACCAACCGATATAAACTGCCTTACCACAGGGTCACCAAAAACTAGACTGAACTGACCAACATGGTAAAATTAGGGTGTTCATTTACTACCAATTTGCACTTTCTAAGTTCTAGGCAAAAACAGTAATGAGAATGTACACACTCAATGGCTTGGGGTCCAGACCAAGAACCGTCTCAAGGCCTTTTCCAGGCCCTGAATGTGGAGCTCTACGAGAGCCCACGTCTACATGCACACCGCCCATGCTCTCCCCTGCAGAGCACCACCCAGAGGGGGAGCTGGTCAATCACCCTAAGCAGACACAACCACGTCTCCTGTACTTACCACTCACATAAACCCATCACTTATTTTGGGTTTGTCCTGACCCTAAGTTACATGCAGCAAAAATCAACAATGCTTTCTACACAGTGGATACAGAGTAAAATATTTTGAATGAAAAATACTGATGAGCTAATTCCTACGTGAGAGAAGTTTATTCTGCTTGCCCAAACTCGTGATTCCGGTGATTTCAAAGTACACTACCTGGTCACCCACACAGAAAGCACTCATCTGGACAAGTGTAAACAGACCACATATGTGCATGATGCACTCCTGGGTGCACCTATGTGCCGCATAGGACACGCAGGTGCCAGCAGTTCCTCAGGAAACCAGCCACCACCACCTCCTCTTTAGAGCATCAAAAAAAGGTCTATTATCACCTAGCGGACACCACATTACGAGAAAATCTCTTTTGAAAAGCTCTTTCTCACATCTTAATTAAATCTCAGGTTTGTTTAGTGTAAGCTAGGTTTAAGCATCTTGTGAAAGTGGCACAGGCCTGATGTACTCACTGTGAACTTCTCCTCCCGTTTCTTCCGGTAACCAAAGGAATTTTTCCTAGAGGAGAGGAAAGCAGAAGACTGTTAACTTTTCCCATTTGAAACAATTTCACTGAGCACAGTATGTGCAGACACATTCAGTCTTCATGACTTTGTAATCTTTTATAGATGACTTTTGATTTTAAAATCCCAACCTTAAGAAGTGTAAGCAAAACAAAAAAAAATTTATAGTAAAGAAGTAAAATTGAGGTCTAGATAGGTAAATAAAAGAAAATATTTATTGAAGGAATTTTCCCATTTAGAATTTTTGTTATGATATGAACATCTGAATATCCATTCAGTTGGAGTGGCAAGATATGTAAAGTGTGACACTGAGCTATAAAGGTGAATTGTTAAAAAATGGTAATGACAATCTATCCAATTTATCATCAAAAGGAAAAGCTCCCAAGTAGCCTAGTCCACTCCTGCACCCCTGGCCCTCACTCCAGTGAACCACATGGGGTTTCTGAGCTCCAAGCACTTCCTCTCCCCATCTGCCAGCCTTCCACTCCACAGTTCCTGAGGCACATTTCCAACATCCAGAGTCTGACCCGCCAGCATTGGCGCCGTTCCCTGCACAGCAGCTTAAACCACAGCAACAACCCCACCTACTGAGTGGATGTCACGGCAGGCCCAAAGGCACCAAGACACTTCACTGCCCGGACGGGCTTCCGTGGCCTAACAGTTCACACATTAATTCCCATTTATAATTTCATTTTTATTTATTTACCCTTTGTCATTTCAGCTGAACGCAAAGACTCCCTAAGGGCCCGTATTATGTAAGTTGAAAAGGAATTTAGAAATAATCTTGACCAATTCCACCCCTGATGGGCCCAGCAAGGCCTGACTGCGAAGACGGAGCTGCCTGGGGTCCCTCCCGCTCCCACAGCACCGGGAGCACACACCCCCCGCCAGAAGGAGCTCCTGGAGGCAGACCACGTCCTCCGTACATAATACTCAGAAAAGTAGTCTTTACTTACAGGTTTCAAAGTGGGTTTACAACAGGAAAAGCTTATGGAGGCTGAGCCCACGCTAGATACGCTAGATGTGTGCTGGAGCGCACGTCCTTCCTGACATGCCGCGGGGGGGGGGGGGGGGGGGGGAGGCGGGGGCGGGCTGTCCATTCAGCTCTCCACACATAATGACTGTGACCCAAGGCAGCCTGGCCCACCCTCAGTTCCCACTGAACAGTGTCCTGTTACCACAAAGATGGAACTGGTCAAGTCTCTGCTCTAAACGTAACACCCCTGAGTAATTATATAAAACCTTGGATGGTTACAGCCTTCCATTTGATTTTCTGTGATGGACTTGAAAATAATGATTATAAAACACATCTGAATTAATGGAATCTGACACTACGAATAGTTTCTAAGTACACAGTACCTGTCCAAATGAAATTGTGAACACTCACCTCCCTCTACCTAAGCCCGGAGAGGACTCGAGGCTGCTCTGTTCCACCCGCCCGGGCCCCGCGTCTCTCTTGGCGTAGACTGGAGGGTTCTGTAGCCGAGCTCGAGGCTGACCCGTCTGCCTCGTTTGTGGGCTCCGCACACCGTTCATCAACCGGTCCGCAGTGAAGTTAAATATCGAAGGACTTTCTAACAGCCCGGGCCCTCTCTCTGCACTGGGAATGGCATGGCGCAGATGAGATTTACTAGGATTCCTGTAAATAAAATGTTTGTATACGCTCAGTTCTAAAATGATCATGGCATTATGAAAAAAGCGTGCTAATGCAGAAATGGCTAAGCTAAAATGTGCTTTCTTTTTAGGAAAAATATTAAAAATGTTACTTAGTTAGTTCATAATATGTCTGATAATGCAAATCTAAATGCAGTATGGACGTTCTGCTGGGCTGTAGCCCAGGTCTAAATTAAAAGCAGGCGCATGCAGATGCAAGCTGTCCCAGAAGCCTTTGTCTCACGAGTCTACCCTCTACGTAGGCGTTGCAACACGCATTTCAGGGTTTAATGCTCACAGAATGGAATTCCACGCCTTGAGTCGTTTTACTCCTGGTGGACATTACTGGTGGTCAAATCTACCATTAGCCAGCACAGAACAGCCTCTTCACTTAGTGTGACTCACCCAAATGGTGAGAATGACGGAGGTTTAACACATTTGCTTTTGCTTTGCTTTGAAAATATACAATGTGGCAGTGACCTCTTGTTACAAACCCTGGGGAAATAGCAGCCCTTCAACCCCTCACGGGACTTGCCTGTTCCTTGGAGGGTACTGTCTGAGTGAAGTCAGAGGAGATGCTGCAGGTTTGAAGGTTGGAGACGTGAACCCATTTATAAATCCAGTATTTGGAAATGGCGTTACCTAGATTCATTAAAAACAAACAGACTTCAGGCTGGTTAACACTGGTCGCTGACGTTCCATGTCATACTTGGAGTGCTCGCCATGGAGAAGAGCACTGGGTAGGACTACTGCTAATGGCCAAGACTTCTTGATCCAGGCTGGGGCCAAGACCTCACAACAGCCCCACGAGGAAGCCGCCTCACACGTGTGGAGGGAAGCGTCTGCCCCCACCCCGCCTCGCCCGGTGCTGAGCACAGGCTGAGCACGTGATCCCACACTCTCAGCCCGGTGCCCGGACTGACACCCACGATGTGCTGACATCAAGTCAACAACTCTTCATTCCTGATGACTTTAATAAAATCCATCAAAGCTCTCAATCTTGGGGGCATTTAGGGATCTATTTCACAATCACTGCCTTTGAGAATGCCCTTTTAGCCTCACCTGCATGCAAGTCTTGCTGAGTATCACGATATTTTCAGGTCATTAACAATTATGTCCCAAGTCACAATTTATGGCGATATACTTCATAAACATATACTGACATATATGTCAGAAGAAAATTAAACGGGGTCACAGTGCCCTTAAAAGATACAATCCTAAACATAATCTTAAAACATTAAAAAAATTAAGTACAGAATTTTAAATATCAGCCAACTACTAAAAAATCTAGTCACAACAAAAATAAGATAGAACTTAGTGTTGAAATAGTTTTTAAAAATCATGAAAAGAGCGATCACTCCTGTTTTCTGGATTCTGAACATGTGGCTTCACACAATTTCTGTATAAACAACATTCCCTGATGGATTGAAAGGCATTTAACTCCTTGGTGCCATCCAGTTCCGACCTCACGTTTTCACTAAATTGAGAGATACAAATAGGCCACTCCTTGTTTGGGGAAAAGGAAAAGACAAAAAGCCGGCAATTCCTCTTAACTAGAGCTAACCAAAAGCTGTAATAGGATGATTAAAAACAGCTTAAGACCAAAACAAATCATTCCAAATTTTGAAAAAGAAAATGAAAGCAATAAAAGGGAAATGCTGAGGGAGAAAGATGCAGTTAAAACTGTGTTAGGGGACTTCCCTGGTGGTGCAGTCGTTAAGAATCCACCTGCCAATGCAGGGGACAAAGGTTTGAGCCCTGGTCCAGGAAAATCTCACATGCCACAGAGCAACTAAGCCTGCGTACCACAACTACTGAGTCTGTGCTCCAGAGCCCACAAGCCACAACCACTGAGCCTGCGTGGCACAATTACTGAAGCTTGCACGCCTAGAGCCTGTGCTCCGCAACAAGAGAAGCCACCACAATGAGAAGCCTGAGCACTGCAACGAAGAGTAGCTCCCGCTCGCTGCAACTAGAGAAAGCCCGAGCACAGCAACGAAGACCCAATGCAGCCAAAAATTGATAAATAAATACGTAAATAAATAAATTTATTTTTAAAAAAACCGTGTTAGGGACTTCCCTGGTGGCACAGTGCTTAAGAATCTGCCTGCCAATGCAGGGGACACGGGTTTGATCCCTGGTCCGGGAAGATCCCACATGCCGCGGAGTAACTAAGCCCGTGAGCCGCAACTACTGAAGCCCATGCACCTAGAGCCTGTGCTCAGTAACAAGAGAAGCCACCAGAATGAGAAGCCTGCACACAGCAATGAAGAGTAGCCCCTGCTCGCCACAACTAGGGAAAGCCCGCGTGCAGCAATGAAGACCCAACGCAGCCAAAAATAAATTAAAAAGCAACAAGAAAAAAACCTCCAAAAAACTGTGTTAAGATCTCCAAAGCTCTTCTGAGGAACTACCATATATTCAGAAATACATCTATCACACCAGAACCAGAGTTTGAAGATTGTAAATCATGATAAGAACAATTGAGACGAATCATTTCATACCTGTAATTTTACATATAAAACCCTGGTATTTAAGTAATTTTTCTCAAGAGTTTAAAAATAAATTGGTTGCTAACGCAGTAATTTAACACAACTTGCTGAGAATTAACAGGCCTCATCTTGTCACTTCTGCTCAAAATGACGCAGTCTGTTTTACAACGGGCCTCACGTGGCCCAGCCAGATCAAAGGAACCAGCTGCACGGCCAGACTACCACCCAGGAAGTGAGGGCCCCCACTTGGGACAGGGACAAATACGATTAAGAGAGATTAGAAAAACAAGCACAGCAGTGAGACTCCTTTGGAGGAATCATTCAACCAAGAATTGACGGATGCTATTCCCCTTGAAGATTTCCTTGCTCACGATACATTAACTGCATGGCTCTCGGTACACTTCCACGGAACGCGATGAGGATTTCAAAACAGCAGTGTGTTTTCTTACCATAAGGATTCACTCAACAGAGACGGAGCGCTACCTTGTGTGCTCACTGCTCTCGTCCCACGCTGGCCCTGGGCTCCTGAGGGCTGTCCCTCATCCCCATCCATCCTCCCGGCCCTCATGCCTCAGGACACACTCAAGGCCTGGACAGTCTGGCCCTGACAGACCTTACCAACCTCCCCTCCCAGTCACTGCTTCAGCCTCTGCTTTAGCTCAGAAATACTCAGAGATTCACACAACTGTCGCCTGTCCGACATGTGCCTTTCCTGGACACGCATCTTGACATTCTGTGCAAAACAGGCACCAGGTACCCAGGTGCACCAATGCTCCCTCCCCCACGCCTGCCCTCTCACCATCAGTGGTCCCGACTATCCCCAGACTTGGCCACAGCCATACCTTCAGGGTTACTCAGTTCCTGCTCTTTGACCACAACTCTCCCCATGGCCCACCCTCCGCAGAGCAGCCCTGATTCTCACATCCCGCTCCATCAGACTCCTGCAATCGCCAGACATGGCCCGCCAATCACGCTAACATCTAGAGCAGCACAGCTGGAGAAAAGTGATGGATCCATTACACATCTATCGAGTCTAACCACAGGCCTTAAACAGGCCAAAATCTGTAAAAATTAATCACTCCAGCCAGCTGTAGGGCTGGTGTGAGAAATAAAGCTTATAAGACAGTACAGGCAGACCTCAGAGATACCATGGGTTCAGTTCCAGCAATAAAGCAAATGTCACAATAAAGCAAGTCACACAAATTTTTTGGTTTCCCAGTGAGCATGAAAATTATGTTTACACTATCCTATTGTCTAAGTGTACAAAAGTATTATACCTTACAAAAACAATGTACACACCTTAATGAAAAAATACTTTATTGCTAAAAACTGCTAATCATCCTCTGAGCCTTCAGTGAGTCTAAGATCACTGATGACAGATTACCATGACAAATATAATTATAATGAAAAAGTTTGAAATACTGTGAGAATTACCAAATGTGACACAGAGGCACAAAGTGAGCACTGTTGGAAAAATGGCACCAAAAGACTTGCTCAATGCAGGGTTGCCAAAACCTGCAATTTGTAAAAAAAAGAAAACCAAAAAAACGGAGTACCTGCAAAGCGCAATAAAACGAGGCCTATCTATATGTCTTCCACTTGTCCTGGATTGTTAGAAGCCTATTAAACACCCTTTTCTCCTTCAAACCATGTCCCGTTGGGTTCCCCTCTGTGCTCAGAAGGACCCCGGCTAGCCTACAACTCGTAATCACATTTTGTGTTTTTCTAGGGATTACACAGCTTAGGAAAGGAAATGCTAGACAGGAGGGGAGGCAAACCAGGCAAAGGATCGGGATCTCATTATTGGAAAGGTTTTTAAAAATTTACACAGTTCCATATTTATCTCTCAATTAAACTGAAAATCCACCAGAGAACTTGAAGGCCTGTTTTACTATGGCAAACGGCATCCGTACTGGTTTCCCCGGTTAGAGGAAGATATTATTCTCTAAAGCACCCAGTGTCTGCCACAGGGCTGTCTGCCATAGAAGCTCCAGTGAAGCCAGGACTCACCAAGGGCGGATCAAGATAGCTATGTGTCGCTGACCATGTCTGGGGGGCGATCAGGCTGTAGAGAGGAAACTGCTGCTGGGGGCTGTAGACTGGAGGTAAGTAAAACGATGCGGTGTAGCGCTGCTGTGTGTAGAGGCTCATGTCCAGAGGTCTAAAGCCATTCTTTGGCAAAAATGTGTTTATAGCTATTGCCTTCGCTTTTATCCGTGCCTGTTTGAAAACATGTAAGTTTCTCTTAGAACACTTAAGGACACTGGTTTGCAGATAAAGTATAACCAATGATCTTGCTTACCTTAATTGGTTTTCCTTGAAAAGTTTTGACTTCTTCTCGCAGATATTTGTAAGCCTGAAGACAAAATCATTCATAACACCATTGTGTTAATTTTATAAATAAGATGAACCTATAATTAATTCAGCACCTCAAATAAGCAATTATATAGTTAAAATATGGTGGATAGGACCTAGCACAGTGATTCTTAACCTTTTTGGGTCACAGATTCCTTAAAAGATCCTGATAAGAGCTATGGAGCCCCTATCCAAAATTCTCATTAATGTAATACTGTAAATTGACTATACGTCAATAAAAAAGAAAAAAAGGAAAAAAGTTCTTATGAACAGTATTTGTATACAATTTTGTAAGTGTTAATAGAAACCATAAAAGCATCTCACAGATCATAGGCTAAGAATCCTTACCTGGGAAAACAATGGATACCAAGGTCCTAGTAATAACCCCAATATGAACTTGGAATTACAGTTTAGGAAATGAAAGGATTACGATCGCAATATTCAAAAGTCATTATTTGTGAAGCTCCTGATTCTGCTCCAAATTCTCCTACATAACTCCGAAGGCTCTGACCCATGTGACTCAGCCTCAGGCCATATTCCCCACGCAGGTAAGGGGGGCTTGCACCTGCCCCACAGACCTGCCTTTTCTCACCTCCCATCACCTTGCTCCTCCTAGTCCTTCTTTCCCTTCCATCCAGTTAAGACCCATCTTTCAGATTCTTGTTTCTCTCTTCTGAACCCACAGCAGCCTCAAATGTGTTAACGCCTCACACTCTACTGCCATTCCTTTACGCAGGCTAGAGTTTCCCCTGAATATGATGCTTCCTTCAAGGGCAGGGAGCCGTCTGAGCTCCATGCCTCTCACAGAGCTTCTCAATGCCTTTTCAAGCACCTTGTAATACAAGGCTGCCCAGGGAAAGTTAGAATTAGGTTCAAACTTCCCAAACACTTTTCCAAATATTAAAACCTTTATCTGTACAGAGATAAGAAAAGAACTAGTTTTCCTAGGCTGCCTGTCTTACATGTCCTTAGAAAATAACGTCTATGCTTTTCACATCGCTACAAAACTGTCTACACATACACCTTTTTAGGTTTCTTCAACCTGATTTCCCTGCACCTTATGTTCACACTCAACACCACATGTGATCGTAATCTCCGTGCCCACGTTTAGTCCCACTATGTACTGACTGCTAAGTACTGGTAAACTCTGTCCTTTGTGGCAGAACAGGGTGGGGGGTAAGGGGAGGAAGAGCTTACCTGTTGTGCATCTGCTTCTGTTTCAAATGTAATAAACCAATTATCATTATAGGCAAATTCACAGTTTATAAATCTCGGTAAGTTATCTCCTTTAAATAGTGCTTCTACTTCCTACAGGAAACAGAGAGGTTAGGAATTAATTCTCAACTACGCCACTGTTTGTCCTCACCAAAGAAACACGGTGCCCACTCTTAAGGACAGATGCCTAGAAGACAACCCCAGCACACCGAAGTCCAGGGCCCTCTCTCAAGGTGGCTGAGGAGTTCAGTGTGGCTTCCAGAATTAGGATCTCATTGTCACAGGAAATAAAATTCACAACCCTCCTGATCCCTAAGAGACCCGAAACTAAATTAATAGGAAAATATTTTATTTTACCAGTAGCCAATAACTACACAATTTGGAGCCAGAGAAAGGTAATTTAAGAAATCTAAAAATTAGCTGGCCTTTTGCTTCCAGCCAAGATGGACTACATTTACCCTCCCATATGAAATAATTACAAACAAAAGACAAAATATATGAAATAGCATTTTTCAGACAGTGGACCTCGGGCCATGCAGGACAGCAATCCCTGAGAGGGACAGGTACAGACAGGTCCTCGAGTGCCTGACTCACATATGGGGCTTCCAGGCCGTGGTGCCAGGAGGGTGGGCACAGGCCCAGCCCAAAGCTGCAGAAATAGCAACCTGAAGTGATGAGAGGTTTCCCCTAGAGCTCTCTGGGATCGAGGAGTATCTCCACCAGCCTGAGTGGAAAACAATCCTAACTCAGGACATCAGGTGGAGCTCTCAGGAAGCACTGCCCCAGGGGGAGGCCAGTCTGCTTCCACCAGTTCCAAGTCACTTAACTGAGCCTCGTAACAGAGCTCAAGAACATGTACAGAAAGGAGTACAAAAACACTCTGTACCCAATAAAATAAAATCCAAAATGCCTGGCTGGCATCCATTCAAAATTTGCAAGGCACACAAAGAAATAGAAAAATATGACTTATAATGAAAAAATCAACCAGTCAAATTAAACCCAGAAATGCACCAATACTGGCACGTCGGCTCAAATCAAGCACAGGCCACACTGGTGTTCATTGCATCCTTCTCATCGTGAAAATTTGTTTTGGAAAGTGATTTAACATAAAAATATGTTCTCTGTCTCAACTTGTTGGTTTACTATTCTTATTTTTAAATGAATAAATATTTAAACCTTTTCTCTTTCTAACTTCGAAATACTGAAGTTACCATAAACTCTCACTACTTTTTTCAGCGTGAAATGTGTAATGGAGTCCTGAGACCAAAAAGTTTGAGAACCACTCTTACAAATGAATCACACTGTAACTATCAGAGTGTGTAAAATCTTGGGAAAAAAGTGTTACTGTACGTATTTCTGCTTTAAAATACATCTTCCAAAAACCACAGAAACAAACAAAAAACCCACCCAAAAAAGTCCAAGTTTCCTTCAGAGGAGAAATGACTTACTTCTACAGGGGTGGATTCAGGTATTTCACGTAATATTACTATGCAACGATTCTGATTTGGCCTTACTTTTTCTCCCTTCTCATCCACTTGGACTAAAGGTAAAGCTGTAAAGAGAAGAGAAATGGATGATACACAAATATTAAAACAAAGCAACCATTTGCACTACATCGGGACCCAACGTAGATACTCTAGCGGGACGTGTTAGACTACATCGCCAGACGCGTTAAAGAAAGCCGTATACAACGGGAAAACTATCAAGTCTTGATAGCTTAACACAAGCTATCAAAAGGTTTTAGACCAATCTTGCACATTACAATTAGGGGCTCTGGGGAGCCCTGTGGGAGCTGTAACAGAGGTAACGCTATGACACAGGTTCTCCATAGCTCAAACAACTCCAAGTCGGTCACAATGCAGGGCTAGAGATTTTCTCTTTCTACAAGTCCCCAAAACAAGACACTTTCCTGTCTCCTTACGACTTAATTTTGAACTCACAGAAGTTGTCAAGCACCCTTCACTCAGCCTTCCCTAACGATGGATCTTACATGACCACAATCCACCATTGAAACAAGGGTCAACGCTGCCAGCACGGGGACAGGCCCAATTCAGGTTTCACCAGCTTTTGCCTTATCTCCTTTTGTTAGGTTTTGTTTTTTGGTGTCACTCTATGAAATTCTATCACATGCAGACTCAGGTCATAGCACACCAGGATCAAAATCAGGGCTCAGAGCTGTGTACCACCACGAAGACATATATTACCAACATCAGAAATGGAAACATCCCTTAGTACCAAAGCTAACTTTTGGGAAGTAGGATCCATGAGAGAAAAGAAAACTCAAGGCCCATGTGGTTTCTGGAGAATCCTACCAAATGTCAAGAAAAAAAATAACAATTCTGTAGTACAAACTCTTCTGAACTTAAGAAAGTACTTTCCAATTCAACCTATGAAGCCAGCAGTTCTTTGATACCCAAACTAAACAAAGGCATTACAAAACAAGAAAACTATAGACCAATATCTCCCATGAACAATAAAAATTCTTACCAAATTTTGCCAAATTGAATCTAACAATATATAAAGATGGGAATACAAAATGAATGACAAGTGGATTTTTCTCAGTAATGCAAGGTTGGTTTACCAAAAGAAATAAGCAATATAATTCACCATATTAATGGACTAAAAAACAAAAAAAAACCCCACACAACTATCTCATAGATGCAGAAGCATTTGACAAAATCCAACATTCATTTCTGATAAAAATTCTCAGATAACTAGGAATAGAAGGGAAACCTCCTCACCTACAAAAAAAACCAACGTCTAGCATCTTTCTTACTAGAAGATGGGCCAAGGCAAGGATGCTGACTCTCCCCACTTCTATTCAACACAGCACTGGAGGCTTAAGCCAGGGCAATAACACAAGAAATAGAAATTACATACACCCAGACTGGGTGTAAGAAGGTAACCTTTTCATTCACTTTCATTCAAGCTGAGCTCTATGTAGAAAATCTGATACAATTTCCATAAAAAACTAGGATTGTGAGTTTCAAAAGGTTTAAGTATACAAGATTAATATTCAAAAATAAATTTTATTCCTACATACTAGCACTGAACACCTAGAAATTGAAATAAAAATATTTATGCCCAAATATGAAATACTTAGTTATAAATCTGGTAAGATATGAAATACCTGCACTATGAAAACTGCAAAACATTGCCAAGAGAAAAATTTTTAAGATTTTTCTAAATGAATGGAGAGATAGCCTATGTTCATGAATTAGAAAACCCAATACTGTTAAAATGTCAATACTCCCCAAACTGATTTATAGATTTAATGTAATCCCAGTAAAAATACCAATAGGACCTTCTGAAAGAACAAAATGTCGATTCTAAAATTCACAAGGAAATGCCAAGCATTTGGAAGAGCCAAAACAAAGCTGGAGATTTTGCAACTACTCTAAGATGTACTATAAAAGCCAGTACCATCCAGACACTGCAGCAATGGCATCAAAACAGACAAAATAGATTGAGCACAGACATACGGCCCAGAGAGAAACCCACACATACAGGGATACATGATTCTCACGATGGCACAAAGGCAGTACAGTGGAGAAGTAGAGTGTTCTCAACAAATGGGCTGGAAGAGCAGCACATTCACATGCAAGGGGGTAGAGAGCTCATACCACATACAAAAATCAACTGACAACAGATCACAGACCTAAAAATGTAAACCCTAAAACTAAAACTTCTAGGAGAAAATCCTTGTGACCCTGAATTAAGCAAAGATTTCTTAGGCACAATACCAAAAGCAAGATCCATAAAAGAAAAAAATTAATAAATTGGACTATATAAAAAAACTGAAAACTCTGCTTTTCAAAAGACATTATTAGAACAAAAAGAGAAGCCACAGACTGGGAGAATGTATTTGCAAATCACATCTCCAATAAGGACAAATACAGATATGTGCATCTCAAATTGCACACAAATACACACTCCTTAAATCTCACCTGTAATAAAACTAATTAAAAAAAAGTGGTGGGGGTGGGGCATCTGCACAGACAGCTCAGAAAGGCAGCACATGAAAAGACTGCCCAGTGTCATCAGGCAGTAAAGAAACAGAAATTAAAACTACAATGAGATACCACCGCCCACCTGCTAGAACACCTACAGTGGCCCATCTGTGACGCCAGGCCTGGGTACCTTAGCACGAATGGCTGTGAATCTAAGCATCACACTGGCAAGAAAAATGCTGTCAAGACCACGTACGATGCAGCCTGGGCTGCAGTCTACTTACATCTCAGCACTTCGACAATCAGGTCTATGTCGGTGCTGAGCTTCTTGATGTGGTCCAGGTTAGCTACCGTGGTGATTGGCACGTACTGATCACTGTCCATCTGCGATATAAGGTACATGTCACTAGCAAGGTTCTCCCTGGAGAAAGAAGACAATCTGTCTTAATTCACAACTTCTTTAAAAGGAACCTTCACAAGAGGCACGAGTGTGGTACGGTACTGCCCTGGAGTGAGAGCTGAGTTCAACCCCCACCCCGCCGCCGCGATTTGCCATCTCTCTGACCTTACGTCGATTTTGTCAAAGACATCTGGGGAGGCAGAGAGAGCAAAAGTAAAAGTGTACTGCACTTTATATGATCAAAATTAATGAGCAGGTAAATCTTTAAAAAAATGTATTTATAGCTCATCTTTGTTCTAAAAAGTGTTTTGAGTAGCTTTTTAAAAATAGAAACACAGGGCTTCCCTGGTGGCACAGTGGTTGAGAGTCCGCCTGCCGATGTAGGGTACACGGGTTCGTGCCCCGGTCCAGGAGGATCCCACATGCCGCAGAGCGGCTGGGCCCGTGAGCCATGGCCGCTGAGCCTGCGTGTCCGGAGCCTGTGCTCCGCAACGGGAGAGGCCACAACAGTGAGAGGCCCGAGTACCGCAAAACAAAAAAAACATAACAAAAACAAACAAAAAAATAGAAACACAATTTTCTTTTTTTTTACATTGATATTTATTTATTCATTCATTCATTCATTCATTCATTCATTGCGGTACGCGGGCCTCTCACTGTTGTGGCCTCTCCCGTTGCGGAGCACAGGCTCCGGACGCGCAAGCCCAGCGGCCATGGCTCACAGGCCCAGCCGCTCTGCGGCATGTGGGATCTTCCCGGACCGGGGCACGAACCCATGTTGCCTGCATCAGCAGGTGGACTCTGAACCACTGCGCCACCAGGGAAGCCCCGAAACACAACTTCTTAAAGTAAGGAAACGCAGCTAAGAGAATGAAAAAGTAAGAAAAATGTGATAAGGCCAAGAAAGGCTGGTGCCCAGAGTGCTTGCAGTTCAGGCTGGAACACTTGTCAGAGGGGCTGTGACTCCAACTCTGGCCTCAACAGCCCTCTGCAGCAGACGACGGAAAAGCAGTAAAGTGAGTGACCAACAGCACGACCCAGGACTAAAACCTGTGAGGCTGACCACCTATGGCTCCACCATCAGAGTCCAAGTCCGTGGGCAGGGGATGGGGGTAGGGGGGATCTCGACTTCCTACAGATGGACGTACAGACACAGATGTTAACAGATACTCCTTCTGCGTAAAGCATGACATCTGTACATAGTAGCAGTGCACAACACCTTAGATATCAGATACTAGAAAAACACTACCATCCTCACCTAGACAAGCAGAATTCCAATGTTTTTTTAAGTACTTCCCGGGGGTCTTCCTGGCTTTCTGGTTGAGATTCATTTCCTCCTACAGAGAAGCAATGGAAAAACGGCTTAAATTTACCAAGCACGTGATTCAGTATAGCAATTCTAATGTTTTCAATATACACAGTAATTTATCTACATAATGTATAGAGAATATAAGAAAAATGATATTTTACAACGCAATCAGAGGCAAAAAAAACAAAACAAAAAAAACACTCTCCCCCAAACAAAAACACAGTTTCAAAAAATAACCTGAGGGCTTCCCTGGTGGTGCAGTGGTTATGAATCCACCTGCCAATGCAGGGGACATGGGTTCGATCCCTGGTCCGGGAAGATCCCACATGCCGCGGAGCAACTAAGCCCATGCACCACAACTCTAGAGCCCGTGAGCCACAACTACTGAGCCTGCGAGCCACAACTACTGAAGTCCAAGCACCTAGGGCCCGTGCTCCACAACAAGAGAAGCCACCACGATGAGAAGCCTGTGCACTGCAAGGAAGAGTAGCCCCCATGAGCCGCAACTAGAGAAAGCTCGCGTGCAACAGCGAAGACCCAATGCAAAAAAACCCTGAGGAGTAAGATTTATTAGCAAAGTTTAGCAGGTGCTTTTTATTACAAAATAAGTATAAGCTTATTTAATGCTTTGTCTCAATTCAAAAAGGATTTTCAAGTAACCTAGAAGCACACGAGATACTAAACATGTAATAAAATATACAGGAAATAATCAAAATAACTAAAAGTTTTTTTGCACACTACTATATAGATTTGCATGGCATAATAATACATGAAGAACTTTCTAACAAGAGACACTTGTATTTTAAAAGTCAAAGTTAAAGACCATCAAAAAAGCAAAGACAGGGACTTCCCTGGTGGCACAGTGGTTAAGAATCCGCCTGCCAATGCAGGGGACACAGGTTCGAGCCCTGGTCCGGGAAGATCCCACATGCCACAGAGCAATGCAGCCCGTGCGCCACAACTACTGAGCCTGCGCTCTAGAGCCTGTGAGCCACAAGTACTGAGCCCGTGTGCCACAACTCCTGAAGCCCGCGTGCCTAGAGCCCGTGCTCTGCAACAAGAGAAGCCACCACAGTGAGAAGACCGCGCACCGCAACAAAGAGTAGCCCCCGCTCGCAACTATAGAAAAGCCCGTGCGCAGCAACAAAGACCCAATGCAGCCAAAAATATAATAAATAAATAAATTTATTAAAAAAAAAAAAAAGCAAAGACAAAGTGGGAACACTGATGACAAATAAGGACAGAGAGCTTGTGTGTGTTTTATGTAAAGAGCTTTAACAAAATCCATCCCCCACCAGCAAAAAACAAAACAAAACAAACAAAACCAATGGAACAAATGAGACAAAATCAGAAATGGCCGTTGAAACCACAATCTCATTTCATTCCTTCATCCAGAAAGGCCTCTCCTGAGCACCATTTAAATTCACATTGAACAGATATGTCCTGTCCCTCCTTTAGCTATCTCCTGCATGCCGGGCACTGCTGTGGAACTGCTTACTCAGCCTCAATGAGGCAGTCTCTGCTCTTATTGGGAGGCAATCAATAGTCAAACAAGTCAACAGTAAACAGGTAGAATGTGACACAATGGAGAAAACCACAGGGCGCGGGCAGACCTAATTGTGCAGAAGGAAGAATCAGCAAGCTCGAAGACACGTGTAATTAGCCAGTTACAGGAACAAAGAGAAAAAAGGATGCAGGACAAGGAAGAAAGCCTACATGACTTGTGACATACCATCAACTGTACTTCTATACACTAACAACAAACTACCCGAAAATGAAATTAAGAAAACAATCCCATTCACCATTGAATCCAAAAGAATTAAATACCTAGGAATAAATCCAACCAAGGAGGAGAAAGATCTGTAAGCTGAAAACTTTAAGATACTAATGAAAGAAATTAAAGACAAATGAAAAGCTACCCCATGTTCCTGGACTGGAATAATTAATACTGTGAAAATCTCCATGTAAAAATTTCCAAAGCAATCTACAGATTCAATGCAATCAATTCCTATCAAAATTCCAATGGCATTTTTCACATAAATACATCAAACAATCCTAAAATTTGTATGGAAACACAAAGACACTGAATAGCAAAAGCAATCTTGAGAACCAAGAACAAAGGTGGAAGCATCATACTTCCTGATTTCAAACTACTTTAAAAAAAGCTATAGTAATCAAAAAAGTATGGTACTAGCATAAAAACAGACATATAGACCAATGGAACAGAACTGAGAGCCCAGAAATAAACCCGTATATTTATGATCAACTGATTTTCAACAATGCTGCCAAGGATACTTAAGGGGGAAAAGGACAGTCTCTTTAATAAACAGTGTGGGGAAAGCTGATGGCCACATGCAAAAGAATTAAACGGAACCCTTATCTTACATCATATACAAAAACCAACTCAAAATGAATTAAAGACTTAAACGTAAGACCTGAAACTGTAAAACCACCGAAAAACATGTAGGAAAAAATGTCCTAAACATCGGTCTTGGCAACAATTTTTTTGGATATGACACTAAGAGCACAGGCAAGAAAATCAAAAATAAACAAGTGGGACACTACATTCTATTTAAAAGCTTTTGCACAGCCAAGGAAAGCATCAACAAAATGAAAAAGCAACCTACTGAACAGGAGAAAATATTTACAAATCATGTACCCGATAAAGGGTTAATATCCAAAACATAAGGAACTCACACAACTCAGTAGCAAAAAAAACTCTGATTAAAAAATGGGTATAAGACCTAAATAGACATTTTTCCAAAGAAGACATACAGATGGCCAAGTGGCACGTGAGAAGATGTTCAATATCTCTCATCACTAGGGATGTGCAAGTCAAAAACCACAATGAGGATCACCTCACACCTGTTAGAATTGTTATTATCAAAAACAGGTAACTAATAACAAGTGTTGGCAAGGATGTGAAGAAAAGGGACCCCCTTTGTATTATTGGTAGGAATGTAAATTGGTGCAGCCAATGGAACACTATGGAAAAGTGTGGAGGTTCCTCATAAAATTAAAAATAGCACCCACTACCACATGATCCAGCAATCCCACTACTGGGCATATATACAAAGGAAAGGAAGTCAGGATCTCAAAGATATGTCTGCACCTCCATGTTCACTCGATTATTATTTACAATAGCCAAGACATGGAAATAACCTACGTGTCTACTGATGAATGGGTAAAAAAAATGTGGTATACACACACATACATACACACACACACACAAATGGAATATTATTCCACAAGAAAGAAGGAAATCCTGCCATTTGCAACAACATGAATGAATCTGGAGAATATTATGCTAAGTGAAATAAGTCAGACAAAACCCAAAAAAACTACACAATGTCACTTATATATGGAATCTAAAAAAACTGAACACATGGAACCAGAGGGTAGAACCATAGCTGCCAGGGGCTGGAGATGGGAAAATGGAAAGCTATTGATCCAAGGATACAAACTTTCAGTTATAAGATGAATAAGTTCTGGGGACCTAATGTACACCGTGGTGATTATAATTAATAATACTGTATTGTATAATTGAAATATGCTAAGAGAGTAGATCTTGTGTTCTCAGCATACCAAAAAAAAAAAAAAAAAGGTAAGTATGTGAAGTGGTGGATATCAAACCATCATGTTGCTGTATACCTTAAGTATAATTAATTTTTACGTGTCAATTACACCTAAATAAAGCTAGAAAAAACTGTAACCTACCCTACCATGCTTTGTCTTTTCCACTGTGTTTTATCACCCTTACATTATATAACATGAACTTATTTATTATGTGTATTATGAATAGTCTGTCTCTGCCCGATAAGATGTAAGCACAGTAGGGCAAAGGCTTTCATTGATCATATTCACTGATGTGTCCTAAGTAAATCTGGCATGTGGTGGGTTTTGAATGATTTTTTTTTTTTTTTTTTTTTTTTTTTGCAGTATGCGGGCCTCTCACTGCCACAGGCTCCAGACGCGCAGGCCCAGCGGCCATGGCCCATGGGCCCAGCCGCTCCGCGGCACATGGGATCCTCCCAGACCGGGGCACGAACCCGCATCCCCTGCATCAGCAGGCAGACTCCCAACCACTGCGCCACCAGGGAAGCCCGAATGAGTATATTTTTTATTAAAAAAAAAAAAACAAAAAAACAATAGGTGAAGCAAGTTTTCCAGATGTAGAGCATCGGCTCCTGAGCGATAAAGACACACAACGGTCGTGGGCCTGGGCTCAGGAAGCGGGAAGCAGATGGAAGCCAGCGGGCTCAATGAGTTCAGGGCGTGGGACAGAGTGCACTGGGAGGGCGCCCAGAGGCGTGGGGAACCCCCGGAGGCAGGTGCGTGTTCTATGCACATCACAGGTATGATGGACTCCCTGAGGCCAGGAAAGAACCACTTGAAAGGAAGAAGGGAGCTCACATATCCTGCTGCACAGTGCCTGCTCCACCAGCTGGCCTGGAAGACCTCACGCTCACAGAGCCCCAAACACACTGGCAAGAGGAGAGAAGGGTCTGGCCTCAGAAGTGGGAAATAATGAGCCCCAGACTGAGCACTGCTCCACTCATGCCTAACAAATCATAAAACAAGATATGAAAGATCTATTTGTTTCCAAGTAACTTTGTGGCATCCTGGAACAAGAACCAAAATATCTATAGAAATATAAAAATATTAAGTACCTAACAAAGTCAAATCCAGTCCAACCAAAAATTACAGTGAGTGTAAAGAAACCTATCCCACACAGATGTTAACATTAACTGACAAAGACATTGTAATGGTTATCCTACCTGTACCCCACATGCTCCAAAGGTTAGGTAGAAACATGAAAAATATAAAAAAAGACCCAAATAGAATTTGTACAGATGAAAACTATAATGTCTGATATCAAAAATATAGTTTGTGAAATTAACAACTGATCAGATAGTATAGAAGACTAGTGAACTTGAAGATATGAGAAACTTTCCAAAATGAAACAGAGAAATAAGATTTTTTTTAAAAAGGACAGAGGATCACTTCGAGGGACTTAATATAGGTATAACTAGAGATCATGTAGGAGAAGAAATGGCAAGGTGGGGGAGGAGCATTTGAAGATATTACAGCCAAGATATTCCAAGTTTGATGAAAACATTTATAAATCATAGATCAAGAAGCTCAACAAAGCCCAACCACAAGAAACAAGATTACCTTTAAGACTAAGATACATCATAATCAAAATACTCAAAACTACTATAATGAGAAAAATCTTAAAAGCAGCAAGAATTTTTTTTTTCCAGTACGCGGGCCTCTCACTGTTGTGGCCTCTCTCGTTGCGGAGCACAGGCTCCAGACGCGCCGGCTCAGCGACCATGGCTCACGGGCCCAGCCGCTCCGCGGCATGTGGGATCTTCCTGGACCGGGGCACAAACCTGTGTCCCCTGCATTGGCAGGCGGACTCTCAACCACTGCACCACCAGGGAAGCCCTAAAAGCAGCAAGCTTTTAAACAGTGGAACAAAGTTAAGGATGATACAGTTATCAGAAATAATGCAGGTAAAAAGAGAGCACCACAGTATCTTTAAGGCCAAGAGAGGGAGATCAGGATTTACACATAGGAATAAAGAATACCAGAAATGCTAACTGCATGGATAAGTATGGAAGCTTGCTTTCTTATAAAATACCATTTTCCAGTACAAGGAACCAAGGTTCCTTGGAGAAATGGCTGATTCTAGGACCAGAGCAGCCAGAATGAGAACAAAACAACAAACCCTTCACTGATGGGATAGGTCAGATGGAGGAGCCAACTAGAAGAGCTTCCAATGGCCAAAGGTAGAGCATCGGAGCAATCAAATAAAGAAGTGATGATTTTTACACATGGATACAATAACACCCATGAGTCCACACTGATACAAGTCAATGGCTGAACAAATAAATAAATGAGAGGGAAGAGACAAATCCCTATGCATAAGAGTTCCAAGTTATTTATGGAGATTCTCTGCCCTCATGAAGGGGACATTCCTTAAGTGTAGGTTGGGTACAGTCAGTGACTTCCTTCCAAAGAGCACCACATGGAAAGAGGTAGGAAAAAGAGAGTAACTTCACAGTTGAGAAAGCTAATAACAAACCTACTTCAGCCAACTGGTCAAGGTCAACATCAACCGTAATAAATCATGCTGATAGTATGTACCCTTAAAATGATGGGATGAAAACTGCTCTTGGCCTCTGTGGTATTCCTTCCCTCAAATCCATCACGATGAGAAAAACATCAAATGAATTCCAGTACCATACAAAATAAATGACCAGTACTGCTCAAAACTATCAAGGTTATCAAAAACAAGTAAAATCTGAGAAACTGTTACAGCCAAGAGGAGCCTTAAGAACACATATCAACTAAATGTAACATGGTGTCCTGGGACAGAAAAAGGACATTAGGTAAAACGTACCAACACTGGTTCAGTAACTGTGGCAAATATATCATACGAATGTAAAGTGTTAACAGGAGAAAATGAATGCTGCGTCTATGGGAACTCTCTGTACTCAATCTTCTCAATTTTTCTGTAAGTCTAAAGCTATTCTAAAACAAATAGCAAGGTGAGAGACTCAAACCTAAACATATCAATTACCACAGTAAACATTTATGTTCTAAACATTTAAATTAAAGGTAGAGACCATAGGATCTGACTTATGATCCAAATACTGGTTCTCTGATATGAATATAATCGACAAACCTCTACCCAGATTGACTAGGGGGAGGAGGGGAGAAAAGACATAAATTACCAATAACAGGAATGAGTGATGTGACATGACTACAGATTCTACAGATATTAGAAGTATAAACAGAGTATTATGAGCAATTCTATGCAATAACTGAAAATTTAGATGAAATGGACAAAGTATATAAGTAACCAAAGCTTTCAAGAAGAAATAAACCTGAGTAGCCCTATATAAAAAAACAAACTGTAGCTGACAACTTTCCCACAATCAATACTCTAGGCTCAGATGGCTTCATTCTTCATTTAAGGAAGAAATAAACTCTTCCCAAAAATTTAATAGGAGGGAAAACATCAAAAATACAGCTACAGAGCAATATTCCTCATGAACACAAGTGTACAAATTCTAAGCAAAATTATGGCCAGTCTAATCCAACAATATATCAGAAGTGTATTACATCCTGACCCAGTGAGGCTTACCCCAGGAATTTAAGGTTGGTTAAACATTAAAAAAAAAAAAAAAAAAAAATCAATGTAATTCATCTTAACACACTAAGAAAGAAAAAAAATATTTGGTCATTGCCATAGATGAAGAAAAAAGTATCACAAACTCCTCTTCAACCATTTCTCTTTGAAACTCTCAGCAAATCCTAACAGAAGGGTACCTGTCAACCGATAAAGGTCATATACGCAGAACTACAACTAACATTATACATAATGGTGAAAGACAATGTTTTCCCCCCTAAGATCAGTCAGATATTTGCTCTCACCACATCCGTTCACCTTTGTAAGGAAGGATCTAATCAGCGCAACCAGGCAAGATAAAGGAATAAAAGGCACCAAATTGGATAGGAAATAAAACTGAATTTATTCATAGATAACACGATAGCCTATATAGAACATGCAACAGAATCTACAAAATAGTTTCTAAAACTAATAAGTGAGCTTAACAAGTTTTCAGGGTATGATATCAATTTATAAAAATTAATTATATTTCTATCTACTAGTAACAAACAGTTGCAGACTGAATTTTTAAAAATGACTTACAATAGCACCAAAAAATATGAGATACTTATGGATAAATTGGACAAAAGATGTGAAAAGCCAGTAGGCTGAAAACTGAAAAATACAGTCAAGAGAGATTAAAGAAGATCTGAACAAGTGGAGACATACACCATGTCACAAACATCTAGCCAAGATGTCAATCTTCTCCAACTGATCTACAGAGTCAATGAAATCCCAATAAAAATCTCAGCATTCTACAGAAATTGACTGGCTCATTCTAATTTGCATGGAAATGAAAAGGACCTAGAATAGCCAAAATAACTCTGAAAAAGAAAAAATCTGGAAGACTAATACTACCTGTTTTTAAGAATTATTTACAGTAAGCAAAACAGCGTGGTTTTGTTGTCCCAAGAGATGGATGGAGAAGAGACAGTCCAGAGACAAACCGACATACTCAGGGACAAATGATTCTGACAGAGGCACAAAGGCAGTGCAGTGGGGAAAGGAGAGTCTTTCTGACGAATGGTACTGGAACAGTGGCATATCTACATGTGAGAAAAAAACAAAAAAGAACTTTGCTTCACACCTCAGACCACATACAAAAATTAACTTAAAATGGGCCACAGACCTAAAAAATGTAAAATTTAAAACCATACAACTTATAGTAGAAAAGCTTTGCAACCTTGGATTAAATAAGGATTTCGCAGGAAAAACACCAAAAGCAAGATCCATAATTGGACGATATAAAAGATTTTAAACTTTTGCTTTTCAAAAGATATTGTTAGGAGAACAAAAAGACAAGCCACAGACTGGAAGGATGTATTTGCAAGTTATATATCTGGTAAAGACTTGTGTCCAAAGAACTCTCAACTCAATAATAAATCAACCCAGTAAAAACATGGGCAAAAGACTTGGACAGATCCTTCACCAAAGAAAACATACACAGATGAAAAGATGTTTTGCACCGTTAGTCATTAGGAAAATACAAAGTAAAACCACAATAAGATTCCACTGCCTACCTTTTAGAATGGCTAACATTAAAAGATTGACCATATCAAGTGCCGGTGAGGACGTGGAGCTGCTGGAGCTCTGATCCACTGCAGGTGGGAGTGCAAAGGGTGAAGATAAACCTATGCCTAATAGATGATGCATCTACTCCATTCCTATGTATTTACCCAAGAGAAATGAAAACATATGTACATACAAACCCTTGTTTATAAATGTCCATAGCAGCCTTATTTGTAAGAGCCTCAAACTGGAAACAATCCAAATATTCATCAGCAGGTGAACAGAAAAACAAACAGTGGTATATGATGAACTGGAATACTATTTGGCAATAAAAAGGAAAGGCCCATAAATGTTATTACATGAATGAATCTCAAAATTAGTAAGTAAAAAAAGCCTAAGAAAAAGCACATACTACAAAACTCCGTTTACATAAAATTCTAGAAAACCCCAAACTAATCTACAGTGACAGGAAGCAGATGAGCAGTTGGCAGGGACAGGGAGCGGGCAGGAGGAAGGGCACAGGTAGCTTCGTTATCTTGACTGGGTCATGGTTTTTCATGTGTACACACACCTCATCAAATTCAGTAGAGAAATCAGTGAGGAAGGGAAGAGTCAGCAAGTCAATTCTAGAATGCACTGAATACTGTGCTTTAAACTACGGAAAATAAAACTTATAGAAAGGTTAGGGTATTCCAAACATGTGATGTTTATGGTACATCAATTATGCTTCATTAATGCTCTATACCCCAAGGTTGGTAGATGTGAAATAGCCATCCAGAAGCTGGGCTGCACGGGGCCACGCAGCCCCTCTAGTCCGAGACCGTGAATGGAAAATGAGACCATTCCACACTGCTATAATCCTTTTCTTCACCCACATCTGTCTATCTGCTCAGGAACAGACACAGAGTAGGTACAGAATTATATTTAAACAAGATGGAGGCATTTGCTAAGCAACTGTGAAGAAGTTAGATGCAAGGAAGTAACTGAAATGATGGTCTGTGTAATCCAGGCAGAGTGAGGAGGGAAGCGAGGGTCCAGGCAGGCATGTGACCACAAAGGTCAGTCAGTGCCAACCGAAGCAGAAACCGTGTGGATGAGGTCTTCGTGGGGCCCCTTCAAGGGGAAAATAAACAAATATTTAATGCCAAACACTTACACGGTGCTTATTACATACCTCTCGTACATAACATCACAGCTGGTGGTGAGAAAGGGAGGACAGGCTTTCTCAGTCATGTAACCTTCTCTAACCCAAGCGTGTCTCTAGACAGTCACACAGGGTCCTGAACATGCTCCACAGGCAGTTGCTCTGCTCAACTGCTGGCAGCCAGTTTCAGGGAGTTATTTCTTTCCACTCAAGCTTTCCCATCCAACTGGCAATAATGAGAGTGTAGTCTACCCCTAAGGTCTGTTGGGGTTTTAAAAATTGTTTAGTTCTTTTAGATCAAGGCAGAAACAAAATCGGAGGTGAGCAATTGGTGTCCCATTACCTACAGCCATTTCTATGCTGGTCCACACCCTGGACCCCAAAAGAGAACTGCTCTCTTCCTCTTTTCCTTCTTCTGAAAAGCTTTAAATATCCCTTTTATAGAAAGCCAACTCCTTTTGGGTTTGACTCTCAATTTCAACATTAACGTTCCCTCTCTGTACTTTTATCGACGTTTTGCCCTACAGTCAGTTTTCCGCTTCTCCTATTTAAATCTGATTTGCCGTTCAGGAACTATTCAGGTCTTACATTCCCTGTGAGGCCTCTGGACCAGAACCTCTCACCTCTGCATCAACAGAAGAGTCAGTTTAAAGGAGAATCAAAGGAAGCAGTGAAAGGCACATTGTTTAGGGAAAGATTTAACAAGCTGAATTTTTAAAAGCACACAAACCTCTGAACAGGGCAAGGGTTGCCATTGTCGGTACATGTGTGCACAGAGATATTGGACTAGAAATGGCCTGGGGCTCTGACGGCGTGTTGGGACCACCTAGTGTGCACCCCAGCTCGCTCCAGCCCCTCTGGCTCTGGCCCGCTCTCCACTAGGGTGGAGGAACCACTGCGGGGTCGGGGTGTCTGCACACATTTAGAGGGAATGGAACCAGCTCAAACCCAACCCTCAAGGCTTCTGTTCCAGCACCATGGGCCCCCCAACCCCCCCCAGCCATGATAGTTACCTGTTTTATCTAATTTCATAGAGACAGAGAAAGTTAAACAAAATGAGAAGACAGAGGAATATGTTTCAAATGAAAGAAAAGGAAAAAACCCTGTAAAAACCCCTAATGAAACAGATAAATAACTTATCAGATAAAAAATTCAAAGCATTAGTAATAAGAATGCTAACTGAACTAGGGAAAGGAACAGATGAACACAGTGAGAATTTTAACGAGAAACTAGGAAATATAAAAAAGAACCAGTCGGAACTGAAGAATACAATACCTGAAATGAGAAAGACAGTACAGGGAATGAAAGCAGACTAGGCGACACAGAAGAACACATAAGTGATCTAGAAGATAGAATAATGGAAATCACCCAATAAGAACAGCAAAGAGAAAAATAAATTTTTTAAAATGAGGATAGTTTGGGACTTCCTTGGTGGCACAGTGGTTAAGAATCCACCTGCCAATGCTGGGGACACGGGTTCGAGCCCTGGTCCAGGAAGATCCCACATGCTGTGGAGCAACTAAGCCTGTGCACCACAACTACTGAAGCCCGCGTGCCTAGAGCTTGTGCTCTGCAACAAGAGAAGCCACCACAATGAGAAGCCCGAGCACCACAACAACGAGTAGCCCCCGCTCGCCGCAGCTAGAGAAAGCCCGCGTGCACCAACAAAGACCCAACACAGCCAAAAAAATAAATAAGTAAAATGAAATGAGGATAGTTTAAGGGACCTCTGGGACAACATCAAGCATACTAACAATCACATTATAGGGGTTCCAGAAGGAGGAGGGAGAGAGAAGGGGGTAGAAAATGTATCTGATGAAATTATGGCTGGAAACTTCCCAAAGCTGAAGAAGTAAACAGATATCCAGGTACAGGAAGCACAGAGGGTCCCAAACAAGATGAATCCAGGGACCCACACCACAACATATTATAATTAAAATGGTAAAGGTTACAGAGAGAATTCTAAAGACAACAAGAGAAAAACAAAGAGTCACATACAAGAGAACCCCCATAAGGCTATCAGCTGATTTTCCTGCTTAAACTCTGCAGGCCAGAAGGGAGTGACATGATATACTTAAAGTGCTGAAAGGGAAAAACCTGCAACCTAGGATACTCTATACAGCAAGATTATCCTCCTTCGTAATTGAAGAAGAGATTAAAGAACGTCTCAGACAAGCAAAAAACTAAAATAATTCAATACTTAAACCTACACTGAAAGAAATGTTGAAGGGTCTTCTCGAAGTGGAAAAGAACTAAGAATCTATTGGAAAGGGAAAATTCCACTAGGAAAGGCAGACATATAGCAAGGAATGAAGATTACTTAAGTAAGTCAGTATGTAGATAAGGATACAAACTGTAAAAGCAACTATAACTACAATACACAGTTAAGGGAGAAACAAGAATATACAAAATGACATCAAAAACAAAATGTGGGGGAGGGGAGTAAAAAAAGAAGGATCTTTTAGAATGTGTTTGAACTTAAATGACTATCAGTCTAAAACAAGTAGATATAGTTATAGGTTAACATCTACAAGGAACCCCATGGTAACCACAAATCAAAAACCTACAATAGATACACAAAAGCTACAGAGAAAAGAACACAAGCATGACACTAAAGAAATCATCAAACCACAAGGGAAGAAACAAAAAAGAAATGAACAAAGAATTAAAAATGTAACATAAAGAAGCCCATACTCTATATGAAAATGAATTCATAAAACAGCTTTACCCGTCTCGCTATTTTCAGGCGGTGATTCATACTCTGAGTGGTCCAGACCCAAAGTGCTCATGGCTGTCTGGTCTGACTCCTGTAAATCTGACAGTGCAGCATTCTCATGACTTTTGTCACCATCACCATTGGTGTCCAATCCTGTAATTAAGAATTTCACCCCAAAAGGCAGGGTTAGAAGAACAGCCTTCTCTTAAAACAAAACAAAACAAAAGACTTATACCTGCAGTTACCTGACCTTTTTAACTTGACTGTGAGAAACCTCATTGCTCTTAAATACTGTCACTAACCATGACACAGATCTTAACAAACACTTTCCCAAAGATGAACTACAAGGAAACAAAGCCAAAGCCAAGAGGAAAGATGCCCCTCGCCCCCACCCACTCACCCTCCTGGCCGCGGCCGGGCGTCGCCTCCCAGGCTGCGCTCACACTGCCATCCGCTGCACTACTTGCTTCCAAGTGTAACACAGGAGTCCCCCATACTTTTGCATTAGGGTTTAGCTCTGAAACCTTGGCCGTTGGTACCTAAGAAAAAATGTGATATATTCATTTGTATCCAAATTTCAATCAAATGCAATTTTACTTACTAATTCAGAGTTAAAACACATCCATCTTAGAGAATTTATGGGAAAAAGGCTGAGCCTATCTACACGTACGTTTAGGATGAAATCAAGTGAAAAAGTAATAAAAGTTGATGTACTCAGAACTCAACTCACCAGTAGATTTTAAGTTCTTACTAAGTAGAAGGCTCTCTAGAAACAGGAATGAAAGAGTCCCTGCCTTCATGGAGATATCTGATCAACTGTGTAACTGATAAATAACTGGTGATCCAATTATCATTTCTGTTCCAGATTCCCAACACAATTCACAGATTTAGAAATCTGAATATCAATGGATAAAATGTTAAAATAAAGCTCGAACATTCACAGAAGTAAAGGCTGCAGAAAATGAAAGTCTGTCGGAGAGGTGCCTGGTGCGGCCACTCTTTGTGCTCATTTCCAGTTACTCGGCCTCCTCGCTGTTCTGGACACACCGGGCCCTTCTGCTTGCCCAGCTCCATTTGAACAGAACACTCCCAGACGTCCGCACGGCTGGCTCACGCCTTCACACCCCTTGGGGATTGCTGAGGTCTTCCCTGGCACACCCTACTAAACCCACAACCACCCCTGGATTTTTCCTCTCCTGCTTACAAACCTTGAGTGGCTCCCAAAATCTAAAAGAAAGTTGATGTCCCGGGGACAGCTGCCCCCCAAACTAACTCCAGTTCTACTGCCATGATTCCTGAGCAAAACCTAGCCAAACGATCTGCCTTTTCCCAGATACCATAAGCCTTAACACCTCTGTGCAGGGGCCAGAGCTTCCAAAGGGAGGGAGACAAGGTTCCAGGTCCCAGAAGCCCCCAGGTAGTGCCAGACAGGAGCTCCAAACTGGGAGCAGCCTCACTGCATGACCCCAGAGATGCCATCTCCAAGGTCAGGGGCACCATGATGAGCCAAGAAGGAAAGAACATGTGGGTTAACAATCCTAAAAAATAAATTCACCCTAGCTGGGGCGATTAAAGTTTTTAGTGAAAGTTTTTCTGAAATTGAGCATACAGACTGATGTGGATTAAAACTACAGAATATATTCTGTTCATACCTAGGAGGCATGGGCAATAAACTTCATGCCCACAAAACCAGGGACCTAAGTGAGGGCCTATCTGGAGTCCTTTGAAGTAAAGTACTGGATAGGGCAAAGAATAGGGTCCCCCTTCTCCTTCAAGAGTATCATTCTCAAGAAGCACTTACTCTTCAAGCTCCCTTCTTAAATGACATCTAAACTTCCAGCTCATTTCTGGTCTCTGCTTCTGCACATCCACTCATCTCTCCAACAAATTCTGAAATTCTCACTAAGTGCCCGGTACAGCACGAGGCGATCAGAGTATCATGGGGAACAGGCAGAAACGACTGCTGCCTTGAGCACAGCAACGCAGAAGATGCTCCGCACCTCACAGACACCATTGCCCTTCTCAGCAGTTATACTTTTTCAATCTGTTCTCTCTTTTTTTTAACTCAAATCTTTATTTTCTTTCCTATTCTAATACTAGCGTAAATCACCTTTTCTGGTTAGACCCAGTCTCGTTCTACCACACAACACACGTCAAGTTTCCCACCCACGGAACATACTCCCCTGACCTCATGGACATGCTATACATTCTCTAAATTCCCAACACCAACCCACACTGGTCTTTTCCATTTTTAGCACCATCTTCAGTTGGCTACACTGCATCACCGACACACATTTTTTAGCTCACTAACACACACACACACACACACACACGGTCCTGGGAGCACCCTGCCTGCAAGCAGCATCCCAGGGCCGCGTGCTCCTCCCCCTCTGCTCGCACCGCAAGGACATGTCCTGTCCTCTCTGCGGCCCGAGGGTTCCCGGACATCCACCCTGGGCACACTTCACGGCTGACACCTGGCAGTCCTGAGCTCAGCATGGAGCTGCCTGAGAAACATGCAGAAGGAATGAATGTTTAATAACGTAATAACAGAAAATTCTACTTTCCACTATTTGACAACTTGTGCAGGTTTTATGCCACAGCTGAATGGAACCATATCTGTACACAATTTACTACTTCTAAAGCAGTAAATCAAGTATTAGGGATTTACCAGTTTTGAGCAGTTAACAAGTATTCAAGAGGTACTCTGAGGTGTGACATCGGATGCAAGAACAGAGACATGATTAAGGGGGAACAACATGACAGCTAGCACGAGGGCCTGCTGGGTGACAGGCGCACACCACGCACATACCTGCGTTTAATCCTAACACCCTAGGAGGCAGTGGTCATCACACCCCATTCCACAAGGAAGAAAACCAAGGCAGAGAAAGGTTAAGTAACTTGCCAACAAAAATTATGGTAATTAGAAAACTGTATTCTAATATCAGGAAAAACAAAACATTTATCAAGAGTTCATTAACTTCATGTAACTCACATGAGAAACAACTTGTACTAAAAATATTTCTTTAAAAATGCAGCTACTCTCTTGCAGTCACAGGGACCTCCAACTGATTATCAACAACTCAAGTTTCATCTGCACAGCTTCCTAAGTCTTATTTTTCCACTGAAAAATCATGGCTAAGCAATGGTTATTAGAACCAGCGGTGAGCTGACCTTAAAGGCTACATGCTGAAGCCATCCTATACAAATGACCAATGTTACTCTTTGAAGAGTACAGTATCCCCAAATTCTTGACACTCCAAAGAAACTTTCTAAGCCTCTAAATGCTACGCTCCATTAACAAAAATAAATAACCTACCAACTCAGAAACTTACATTTTCTGGCCAGGAAACAGAATGGTCCCACTGACAAGTAACTGAGTAGGAACTAGAGTAACTAACACCAGAGGAAGGGAAAGGCACATGGAGAACATAAAATAGGTGAGATAATGGAGGAAAAGAAGCACTCGTTTTCTATTTTAAGTTAGCATGGACTACTCCTGGATTTGCCACTAAGTTTAGTAAGGTTTTACAGTCATGACATCTGTAACTCTGGCTTTTTATTTGTAAAATGGAATAACAGTGGCTACTTAAGACTAGTTTAAAAAGATGTCTGTACAAGCACTTTGAGAACTGGAGTTCTGAACAAAGAGCACTCTCGTTAAATGTAGTCTGTCAAATTAGAATACTGTTGGGCACATCTCACAATTGAAAAGCTAATTCAGAACAGTGCACACGTACCTCACCCACGTGTGTAAGAGCAAGACCCATGGGCACTCTACCTGAGGTACAGGCACGGACTCTCGCAGCCAGGTGTCAACCACATCCACTGATGGAAATGATTAGGTAGCGTTTTGCCTCCATAACTACTTAAGGAACAAAACTGATTAACTTGAATGGAACTGTTTCTGGTAAAACTCCCAAATGTGGGCATGGAAAGGAAAGAAAGGAGGTTAATGGATAAATTATAGGATTTAATTTCTACTTGTTTATTTCCATATAATAGGCATAACACTGGAGCCACATCTATCTCCTTACTATTACCATTTTTCTTGCCTAATGCAACAAAAATCACTAAAAATAAACTACTGATTGAATGAGATTTTGCTATTACAAGTATGCAGGTCCAAAGGACAGCTTTAAGAGCAAGACTAACTTCCTGTTTGTTGAATGTTTCACTTATTACAGAAATTCTAGGAAGATGCTCAAACTAGCTGCCCGTTGCAGGATCATTTGCGAAGGTTCTCCCAAACCAGTGGGGCCTGAGCACTGAGGTCCAAAAAGCTCTGCAGGTGCTTCTGACTAAAAGAAGACAGAACCAAGATTTTGGAGCCAGTTAAAAGCATCAAGTTCTACCTCCCTTAGATGGTTACCATACAAAAACAGTGGAAAGCACAGATTTTAATGCCTCTACATTCTGCAAGTGTAAACTTCTTAGAAGTGACTTTAAACACCCAATGGGCCAAAAGTTTGTTCCGCTCCAACGAGGGGCTGGTGGTGAGGACAGGATGGATGAAGACTGAGGGGAGCAGCCTCTGGGGGCACATGCATCTGATGACCAGCATGCAGGGGTTAGTGCTAACGAGAGTTGACACGTAGATTCTGGCTTAAATATACTAACCAGTGAACCAAATTCACGTTCTTCAGTTTGGAAATGGTTAAATTGATGTTATACTAACTTATAGCTTTACAATAACATTCAAACGACTGCCAATTGTTTAGAATAAATCTTTGTTAATCTGAGTTAAAAGCAATCAAAATGAAAGATTAACACATCACTGCACAATAATAAGAACTGGTACAGCATACTTACTAACTGTCCACCTCTCTCTTGCCATCCCCAAATAACACCATCTTCTGCCACTGGTAGCTGATAAGGGGGCTTTTCCATCCAAAACAAAGAGATCTCTAGGTCCTGTGGCTTACTGTGCAGGTCCTCACTAAATATCTGCTCTTCTAATGTGTCTTTCGCAGCTGTATTAGTCCACGGGCAGCCCACTTGATATCCACAACCGTCTGCCAGCCCTTCAGAAAACATCTGTCTTGCCAACTCTGCCATCGGGTAACAGGAAAGTTCATTCAAAAACTGGGAGTACAGTTCCTCTGGGAAGCTCTGCAAATCCCCCTTTGAGGGCTTTTCAGATATGAGTGGTAGAACAGTGTCCTTGCAACCTGGTACTGCTATTTCCTTGCTGTCACCTGGGATGACGGGAATCACCTGCGGACCATCGAGAGGAGCAGCTGAGTATCCGTCCACTTCGGCAGGGTCAACACCAGCCAAGCAGGAGCACCCCGCACGAGCGCCCCCTAACTCCATTCTTCCAAAGATCACCTTTGAACTTCCCACCAAACCCACTTCCCTATGTAACCCAGGTCCCTGCACAGTGGGCCTGGCACCCCTTTGTCTGAAACGGCATGCATGTCTACTTGTCCCGCGCAGACCCACACAGCTGATGATGCCGGGACCACTGCCGCTTTCCTTCAGACAAAGCATCTCCTCCTCTTCTCCACCGAGCAGCTCTGGTTTTCCCACCCCCAATGCACGTCCACCGGAGGCATAAAAAACTTCTTCAGCTGACTCGGAGAAAACCTGCTTCAGTTGCGGGCTCCCACCATTGTCCACAGAGTTCATCTGCACTACTTCTGACTCCCGCGCACCTGGACTCGAACTCTGGTTTAAAGCTGGCACAAGGCTAAGATCTTCATATCTGTCGTCATTCACTCTACAAGTTTCATCATTTTTTTCTACTTGATTTGTTTCAAAGTCAGGGTTTTTTGCTACACTAGAACTAACACAAGCCAGCACATCCTGACTGTGCACCACCTTGCATTTTTGTGCATTTGTTTCCCAGTCAAAGGCTGTTTTAGGGTCTGACTGGACACTTCCTATGTCAATTTTACTGGTTTCTCTGTGATTGGCTCTCAATGATTCTTGTTCAGCACTTTCTAGTCTGTGAGGGTGACTCCCTGAGCTCTTCACACACGTTTCATCCTCTGTTTCACATTCCTCTTCAGCGCAGGTGGAAATACATGCAGAGGAAATGAAGTCACTCTTGAGCCACCTGGAGCCACAGAGAGACTCGCCGTTTCGGGGCACTTCCTGTGAGTTTCGGAACACTCCCTCCACGTCTGCTGCCTGCACTGCACACGTTACATCACTGATCTGGGCCTTGCTGGCCCTAATGTCTGCACTCAGATGTACCTGACAGGCAGCTCTCCATTCAAAAGCCCTCGAACCACAACCCTCATCTTCAAAAATGCTAATTTCATCCTCATGTTGATAAGATGAACTATTTTGAGACTGCAAAGACAATTCTGCTTTGTTTGCAAGCTGGCTGCTTCCCACTTCCAAGCTGTAGTCACCCTGGTGCTGCTCCTCAAGCATCACTGGCCCCAGGAGGAACTCAGTGCCTGGATCATCACATCTGTTAGGGGCTGATTCTTGGATATTTGCATGAATAGGAAGACACTCATTTCCAAAGCTCAGTGAAGTGATACATCTTTCTGAACTTAAATTGATTCTATCTAGACTTATGGAAAGGAGACTGTCTGATCTGCTAACGTCTAAACTGGAACAATCATTGTCTTTTAGTGGTTTTATAGAGTTATTTTCTCCTTCCTTTTCAGAGTTTAAACTCTGATGTACAGTAGCTGTTATAGCACCAGAATCACCGTTTCTTTCAACGTTTGAAGTGCCATTAATTAAATTAACATGTGAATCAGCCACCTGACCTCCCGGTCCTGAACTGCAGTGCTCTCTCCCTTCTGGAACAGTGCACACACACAGTAGCGAGTCAATGTCTGTGCTGATATTTAATGTGGGGAGTGTGCCAACATTACATAATACACTCCTTTCTGTGTAATCTTCAGGAAACCTGGTGGAAGTCTTTGCCTGCAGGTCACCGATGTTTACTTTACAGGGTGGGTCACCATCACTCAAAAGTTCAGAACTAGGTTCAGTTTTCTCGTTAAAAGCTTCCTTCCTTTCCCCTGGGAGTGGCCTGCCCTGCAGGGATGGCTCTGCCCGAGGTGCCTCTGACTCCCCTGGCCCTTGGGCAGCATTGTCTGGTGGCCAGGCCCCTCCGCAGACCCCCTTGGAGGTGACAGCTGGACGACTCTCTGGAGCCGCAGCTGTTCCATGCACATGAGCACACAGCTCATCTCCAACGTCCGGGCCGTCAGGGTCAATAACACAAATACTGTAAAACCCGCTCTCTCGTGAATTCCTACATCGTTTGTGGTCACCACAAATAGGATCTCCACCCTCCCTCTCCCCACGATTCAAACCTGCAGAGTTAGCAGCGCTGCCAATCTGAACAGTTACCGCTACCTCATTCTCTACTGCAGAGCTTTCCCAGGTGGTTGGGTGACAGCAGGGAGGGTGACTGCCAAGGCCCCGGTGGGAGGGCACCCGGGCACGTGAGCGGGGTCCCTCGCCCTCAGGGAGGCCCCCGCTCAGAGGGGCGCAGGCACCTTCACCACCCCACCCGACAGCAGAGACGTCGGGGTTCTTGTCAGCCTCACCCACACTTTCAGACCCAGTTAAGAACCCAGATGTGGGAGAGGAGACCGAGTTAAGTGGCTGCCCTGGCATTGTACCCTGTCTGTGCACCGGCCTCACAAAAACCCCGGCCCACACACCGGCCCTGCGTCCCACTCCATGAAGTTCCTCACCTCCAAAGGTACCGAATAAGGAAGATAAAGTTTTACTTATCTTGTTCTCTGGTTCCTTCTCCTCCACAGATTTTTCTAACAGGCCAGTTTTTTCACTGTCATTGTCACTACTTAATTCTTTGCTGAAGCAACAACCCATGTTCGAAAGTTCAAAAGCTCACATAAAAATGCTTGTCGCTTTCTGAGCCTCCGCAAGTGCATCTCCCACTAACTTTCTATAGTTTCTGATGAGAAGCCGACACCCAGATCCCAAAAATAACCCTCGCACAGCAGTCACATGTCCCTGCCACTCAAGTCCAAAATCCTAATCACAACAGACCCTGTCCAACAGCCATTCTATTCCACACATTAAAACCCAAATGGCACACGGAATCCAAAGACTGAGAACACAGCAAAAAGATTTTCGTATTATTTTTCTTATTCTCATAAACTCAATAAAAAAATAACTAAAATTATTATCCCAGACAGAAGAAGGAATTTCAGACTTTTGCTTTTTCTACAGTGTTTCAGCATTCTCTGAATTATATTTCATGGAATGGTGGCAACCAAAGGAGTTAACATGTATATTCCCCAAAGGGAAACAAGTGTAAAAATTTGTTTTTTAAAATTCTTAGGTACTTATAGTTGAATCTAATTTTCTGCCTTAAAGAAATAAAGTCTGTGAGTGTTTGGGAATGATCGTGCTAGGCAAGAAACTGGAATGGTGTCTGTTAGAGATGCATGTTGAAATGTTTACGGCAAATGGCACGCTGTTAAATCACACCTGGCCTGAAAATAAATAAGTAAATACATACAGACATAACACTTTTTAAAACTGTGTGTGCAGAGGGGAGGAAAAAACAAAATAAAAGCAAAATGTGAGGGTGGGAACTGTTCAAGTCAGAATGGGCACACTGAGGTTCATTTTATTACTCTACTTCTACAGATGTCTGAAAGTTCTAGTTAAGAAAACAGAAAGAGCAAGAGAAAAAGAGAAAGAAAGAAAATCTGCACCTGCCAATCCAATACAGGAATCCCCTTGAAAGCTCCCAAACGAAGCCCTTCTTCGAGCAGTAGGAGCACCGCCACCCTGCACCCTGTGGTCCAGGACCGCTGACACATACAATGGGTCCGAACCTTCTTCAACATCTGTAAGCTTTGTTCTCAGTATAAGAGATTCTTTTTCTTATTATGATTCAGATATGCTACTCTGAAAACAAAATAATTCTGTTAACTCCTCTGCAAGGAGATTTTTCTACTTTAATCTACAAGTTATGGCTGGTGTACTACTAACATTTTACAAAATGCTGATATCTTTTATTTTTTAAAATAAATTTATTTATTTTATTTATTTATTTTTGGCTATGTTGGGGTCTTCGTTGCTGTGTGTGGGCTTTCTCTAGTTGCGCCGAGCGGGGGCCACTCTTCATTGCGGTGTGCAGGTTTCTCACTGTGGTGGCTTTTTTTATTGCGGAGCATGGGCTCTAGGTGCAGGGGCCTCAGCAGCTGTGGCTCATGGGCTCTTAAGAGCGCAAGCTCAGTAGCTGTGGCGCACGGGCTGAGTTGCTCCGTGGCACGTGGGATCCTCCTGGACCAGGGCTCGAACCCGTGTCCCCTGCATTGGCAGGCAGATTCCCAACCACCGCGCCACCAGGGAAGTCCCAATGCTGATATCTTTGACGAAAAAAGTTTAGGAGTTCTACTTAAACATGAAGATAACAGGGACACTTCTAAATGTACATAAACTCAAGGACTGAAACCACAGCAGATGATGGTGATGATGATGATGATGATAATGGTAGCACTTATGTGCTATAAGAATCTAAGCACACAAATATTTTCATTTTGTCACACATTTATTTGAATTCACACTCCCAACAACCTGGGGTAGATGTATTAACTCCATTCTACCGATAAAGAGGTCTGTCTCTATCACTATAGAGTTAAATATCCCTACAAAAAATGGATTCTTCACCCAGGAAGACACAAACCCTTCATATCTGTGACATGGAGTTAAATGGAGCAGGAGTTACAGGGGCAAATTCATAAGCTTATCTGCCTAGGTATGTGCCGGTTAGCTTTTACCATGTGTGTAAGCTTTGGCAAATTATTTAGTCTCTTTTTCTCAGTCTTCTCACTTGTAAAATGAGTTGTCGTGATGCTATTAAGTAAAATACTTAGAATCAAACCCCAACATCACTTCAAACTCCTCATAATCTGACCCCAGCCCACCTCTATAATTGCCTCTCATTCAAAGATGCCATCCCCCTCAGCTCCTCTATTTCATCTAAAAAAAACCCAACTGGGAACTCCCTGGTGGTCCAATGGTTAGGACTCGGTGCTTTCACTGCTGAGGGCCTGGGTTCAATCCCTGGTTGGGGAACTAAGATATGTTAGTTTGGCAAGCCTCGCAGCACAGCCAAAAAATAAAATAAAATATAAATAAATAAATTTAAAAACCCCAACTGAATAACCCTGGCATATCCTATCTTTGCTCAAACTGTTTATCAGGTCTCCTCCCCCCAATTTCCAGATCGCACCATCCTTTATAAGGCCACCCCTCTCAATTTTGCAAAACGACTCTCTCCTATCCCCACACACTGCCCCGTTCTTCAAGCCCCTGGGAAAGCATCCTAATAGCAAGTCAGTGTCTGCACCATCGACTCAAAGTGGGGGAATCTACAGGCTCTCTAAAAGAATTAAAGGATGCAGGGCTTCCCTGGTGGCGCAGTGGTTGAGAGTCCGCCTGCCGATGCAGGAGACGCAGGTTCGTGCCCCGGTCCGGGAAGATCCCACATGCCGTGGAGCGGCTGGGCCCGTGAGCCATGGCCGCTGAGCCTGTGCGTCCGGAGCCTGTGTTCCGCAACGGGAGAGGCCACAGCAGTGAGGCCCGCGTACCACAAAAAAAAAAAAAAAAAAAAAAAAAAAAGATGCAAATACAAAATTTTAAAGATATGTCCATGTTTGCATGTAGGTTTAAGAGTGCAGTGGTGCTATGTGACAACACCTAAATTAACCTAATTTACTGAGAAAAGAACTGGATCTAAAACGTCATAAATTCATTCAAGCCCAGTGAAGGCCAGGTGACACCAAGGTGCACCAAAGAAACGAATCAACAAAAGCAGTAAGAAGTTATTCACTCGAAATTCTGCAGTTTAGGTTGTGGTAAACTCAAAGAAATTGTGGGTAAACTAGTACCACAAGTACTTGGTGAAACAGCTTTTAGTTTCAGCAAAACATCACCTGCCAGACGAAATGAATGTCATTAATTTGCATTTTATAGGTTTGAACAATCAAGCTTTATATTTGTATAAGAATTCTTATTACATGCAATAAGAATTTATCAGTAGTTCTATGTTATTAAAAAGACAATTTAAATCAATGACAACCTGGAAAAAGTTCTCACATAAAAGGTTATGAGAAAATGTGGGGAAGGGGAGTAAGAAAATACAGATCTTTTAGAATGTGTTTGAGCTTATATGACGACCAGTCTAAAGCAAGTAGATACAGTTATGCGTTAACATACTTGAAAACCAGGGTAACCACAAATCAGAAACATAAAACAGATTCACAAAAACCAAAAAGAAAGGAACTCGAGCATAATACAAAAGAAAACCAACAAATCACAAAAGGAAAAAGAAGAAATACAAAATTAACTGGAAAACAAGATTTAAAGTGGCAATAAATACATACTAATCAATGATTACTTTAAATGTCAATGGACTAAATGTTCCAATCAAAAGACAGAGTGGCAGGGCTTCCCTGGTGGCACAGTGGTTGAGAGTCTGCCTGCCGATGCAAGGGACGCGGGTTCGTGCCCCAGTCCGGGAAGATCCCACATGCCGCGGAATGGCTGGGCCCGTGAGCCATGGCCGCTGAGCCTGCGCGTCTGGAGCCTGTGCTCTGCAACAGGAGAGGCCACAACAGTGAGAGGCCCGCGTACCACAAAAAAAATAAATAAAGACAGAGTGGCAGATTGAATAATAAAATAAGGACCTATAATATGCTGCCTACAGATCACTTTAGGGCAAAAGTCACATATGGACTGGAAGTGAGGAGACAGAAAAAGTCATTTCATGCAAATGGAAATGACAAGAAAGTGGGGGTAGCAATACTCATATCACACAAAATAGACTTTAAAACAAAAGCCATAAAGAAGGACAAAGCCGGACACTATATAATGATAAAACCATCAACAGAAGGAGTGGATATATGCACCCAACATAGGAGCACCTAAATACATAAAACAAATACAACAGACATAAAGGGAAAATTCGATGGGAATATAATAAAAGTAGACTTTAACACTCCACTGACATCAATGGATAGATCTTCTAGATAGAAGATAAATAAGGCAATGAAGATTCTGAATGACACATCAGAATAGTTAGATTTAGTTGATATTTCCAGGACACTGCATACAAAAAAACCCCAGAATACACATTCTTTTTAAGTATGCATAGAACATTCTCTAGGGTACAAAACAAACCTCAACAAATTTAACAGTATAAAAATTACTTCAAGCATCTTTGCTGATCACAACAGCATGAAACTAGAAATTCACCACAGAAAGAGAAACAAGAAAAAAAACGATTACAGGGAGACTAAACAACATGCTACTAAGAAACCAATGGGTCAACAATGAAATCAAAGAGAAAATTTAAAACATACCTCGAGACAAATGACAATGAAAACACAACCGTACAAAATCTATGGGATGCAGAAAAAGCAGTTCTAAGAGGGAAGTTCATAGCGATACAGGACTTCCTCAAAAAAAAAACAAGAAAAATCTCAAATAAACAACCTAACCTACCACCTAAAGAATCAGAAAAAGAACAAGTGGAACCTAGTGCTGGCAGGAGGGAGGAAATAATAAAGATCAGAAAGGAAATAAATAGAGAGTAAGAAGAAAAAAAACAGAAAAAAAATCAATAAAACCAAGAGCTGGTTTGTTGGGGGTTTTTTTGTGGTACGTGGGCCCCTCACTGCTACGGCCTCTCCTGCTGTGGAGCACAGGCTCCGGACGTGCAGGCCCAGTGGCCACGGCCCCCGGGCCCAGCCGCTCCGCGGCATGTGGGATCCTCCTGGACCAGGGCACGAACCCGTGTCCCCTGCATCAGCAGGCTGACTCTCAACCACTGCGCCACCAGGGAAGCCCAGAGCTGGTTTTTTGATAGGTTAAACAAAAGCAACAAACCTCTGGCCAAGCTCACCAAGAAGAAAAGAGAAGGGATCCAAATAAACAAAATAAGAACTGAAAGAGGAGAAACAACAACCAACACCACAGATTTTTACGGTATTTTAACAAAATACCATAAAAAATATTATGAACAGTTATACGCCAACAAAATGGACAACTCAGAAGAAATGGACAAGTTTCTAGAAACATACAGCCCACCAAAACTGAATCAAGAAGAAACATAATTTGAACAGACCAATCACTAGATGTGAAACAGAATCTGTAATTAAAAAAAAATTCCCTGCAAACAAAAGTCCAGGACTGGATGGCTTCTCTGGGGAATTCTACCAAACGTACAAAGAAGAACTTATACCTAACTTCTCAAACTCTTCCAAAAGACTGAAAAGAAGGAAACACTCCCAAAGTCATTTTATGAAGCCACCATCACCCTGATAATAGAACCATACCAAAAAAAGAAAATTACAGGCCAACATCTTTCATAAATAAAGATGCAAAAATCCTCAACAAAATATTAGCAAACCAAATAAAACAGCACATAAAAAGGATTACACACCATGATCAAGTTGAATTCATTCCAAGGTCACATGAATGGTTCAACACATACAAATCAATCAATGTGATATACCACATCAACAAAAGACAAAAAACACATGATCATCTCAATAGGTACAGGAAAAGCATTTGATAAAATTCAACATCCACTCGGGATAAAAACTCTTCCCAAAGTGGGTACAGAAGGAACATATCTCAACATAATAAAAGTCACATGACAAACCCATAGCCAACATAACACTAAACAATGAAAAGCTGAAAGCGGGACTTCCCTTGTGGCACAGTGGTTAGGAATCCACCTGCCAATGCAGGGGACATGGGTTTGAGCCCTGGTCTGGGAAGATCCCACATGCTGCAGAGCAACTAAGCCTGTGCGCAACTACTGAGCCTGCACTCTACAGAGCCCACGAGGCACAACTACTGAGCCCACGTGCCTAGAGCCCATGCTCCACAACAAGAGAAGCCATGGCAATGAGAAGCCCGTGAACCGTAACGAAGAGTGGCCCCAGCTCACAACTAGAGAAAGCCCACGTAGCAATGAAGACCCAGCACAGCCAAAAATAAATAATTTTTTTTAAAAAAGAAAGAAAAGCTGAAAGCCTTCCCATTAAATTCTCAAACAAGCCGAGGATGCCCACTATCACCACTTCTATTCAACATAGTATTGGAATTCCTCACCATAGCAATTAGACAAGAAAAATAAAAAGTATCCAGACCAGAAGGGAAGAGGTAAAGTTATCATTATATGCAGATGACATGATACTCTATATAGAAAACCCTAAAGACTCCACACAAAAACTATTAGAAGTGATCAATGAACTGAGCAAGGTAACAGGATACAAGATTAATATGCAGAGATCTGTTGCACTTCTTTACACTAACAATGAAATATCAGAAACAGAAAGTAAAAAAGCAATCTCATTTAAAACTGCATACAAAAAATAAAGAAAAAAGAAAAAGAAAAAAACCTAGGAATAAACCTAAACAAGGAGGTGAAAGATTTATGCACTGAGACCTATAAAACACTGATAAAGGAAATCAAAAATGATTCGAGGAAATGGAAAGATATGCCATGCTCTTGGATTGGAAGAATTAATACAGTTAAAATGGCCATACTAACCAAAGCAATCTACAGATTTAATGTGATCCCTATTGGATTACTCATGACATTTTTCACAGAACTAGAACAAATAATCCTAAAATCTATGTGGAACTATGAATAACCCAGAATTGCCAAAGCAATTCTGGAAAGTACAGAGGAAAAAGGAACAAAGTACAAAGCTGTAGGCATAACCCTTCCAGACTTCACACAATACTACAAAGCTACAGTAATCAAAACAGCATACTATTGGCACAAAAACAGACGTACAGATCAATGTAACAGAACAGAGAACCCAGAAATAAACCCACACACCTATGGACAATTAATGTTCAACAAAGGAGTCAGAATATACAGTGGAGAAAAGACAGTCTCTTCAGCAAGTAGTGTTGGGAAAGCTGGACAGCCACACCTAAATTAATGAAGGTAGAACACTCCCTCACACCATACACACAAAAAAACTCAAAACGGCTTAAAGACTTAAATGTAAAACATGACAACATAAAACTCCCAGAAGAGAGCATAAGCAAAATATTCTCTGACATCAATCATAACAGTTTTCTTAGGTTGGTCTCCCAAGGCAAAATAAATAAAAGCAAAAACAAACAAATGGGACCTAATGAAACTTAAAAGTTTTTGCACAGCAAAGGAAACCATAAACAAAACAAAAACACAACCTACAGACTGGGAGAAAATATTTGCAAATGATGCAACTGACAAGGGCTTAATTTCCAAAATACAGAAACAGCTCCTACACCTCAGTAACAAAAAAACAAACAGGCCAATCAAAAAATGGGCAGAAGATCTAAATAGACATTTCTCCAAAGAAGACATACAGATGGCCAACAGGAACATGCAAAACTACAATGAGGTATCACCTCACACCGGTCAAAATGGCCACCATCAAAAAGCCTACAAATAATAAATGCTGGAGAGGGGGTGGAGAAAAGGGAATGCTCCTACATTGTTGGTGGGAATGTAAATTGGAGCAACCACTGTGGAAAACAGTATGGAGGTTTCTCAAAAAACTAAAAATAGAGTTACCATATGATCCAGTAATCTCACTCCTGGGCATATAACTGGAAAAGATAAAAGCTCTAATTCGAAAAGACACACACACCCCAAGCGGCACTATTTACAACAGCCAAGATATGGAATCAACCTAAATATCTACTGACAGATGAATAATAAGAAGATGTGGTGTATATATATATATATATATATATATATATATATATATATATATATATATATATATATAAAAATATAATGGAATACTACCCAGCCACAAAAAAGAATGGAATAATGCCATGTGCAGCAACATGGATGGACCTAGAGATTACCATACGAAGTGAAGAAGTCAGAGAGAGACAAATATATCATTTATATGTGGGATCCAAAATATGATACAAATGAACTTATTTTACAAAACAGAAATAGACTCACAGACACAGAAAACAAACTTATGGTTACCAAAGGGGAAAGGTGGGGAGGGATAAATTGGGAGTATGGGATTAACAGATGCACATTGCCATATATCAAATAGATAAACAACAGGTTTTACTGTATAGCATAGGGAACTATATTCAATATCTCGTAATAAACTATAATGGAAAAGGATAGAAAGAAGAATATAGATATATACATACATATGTATAACTGAATCACTTTGCTATACATCTGAAACGAACACAATATTGTAAATCAACTGTACTTCAATAAAATAAATAAACATAAAAAATGAATTACGCAAGTGTAGGATTGAGAAAAGCAAAAAAAAAGGTTATGAGAGGTCAAGCAAACTGGTGAACTAGGAAGCTCCAGGCTCTCATTCCTTCACAGAAATATCATGAAAAAAACAGAAGTTTCTGAACACACTTGGTAGGAGCTCTGAAAAACAATCAACAGTTTACAGCAACTAAGCAAAGAAACAATCACGAAAAGGCTGTGCTCGACATGGCAGGAACGTTTTGTGGTGTGGTGTGACCTTGGTCTGGGGTGGCAGCAGCCCAGGTCCCAGATCCCCTCCAGGAGCCAGAGGGAGCAGGGTAAACCTTACTTGCAAATTAGTGTGTCCATCTGTTCTGTCTTAGCTGGAGGCTACCTAAAGGACTGACTTGCCTCTCCTATCTCACATAACTCAGAACACAAATGGGAAAAGTGGGGAATTCCCTGGCAGACCAGTGGTTAGGACTCAATGCTTTCACTGCTGGGGTCCAGCTTCGATCCCTGGTCAGGGAACTATGATCCTGCAAACTGCACAGTGCAGCCAAAAAAAAAAAAAAGGTGGGGGCAAAGTGTCAGGCACTGCTCATAAAAGCTATAAGGTGACTACAAACCCACACATGCCAGGGCAGAAGATGACATGCAGAGACATGCAAGAACCACCTAAAGCCCCTAGAAGAGGCTGGAGTGTAACTCCAGGAAATTAGGACACTCAAAAGCAGCCATGTATATGGGGAATTCAGAAAGCTACAACCAGGCAAGATGGGTGCTCAAAAACATCCTGAGAAGACCTTCAGCTTTCACTTCAGGCTGATCTCTAGTCTCCAAGGAAGTTGAGCTACTCAGTGAGGGACTGTCCCAGCACAAAGCCAGTCTACAAAGACTGGGAGAGGCAGCTCTACTCCCTCTCACTGGGGGGAGGGTTGGGGGGGTGGGGCAGGAGGGGGCCACCAGGCAGGGCAGTGCTGGACTGACTGTCTGCTTCAACTCACGACATTCAAGGAATCTCTGTGAAAATATCAGCTGAACACAAGCAAAAGGAACAGAGACATCACTGAATACACATGACAAGGAACGGTCTTTACAAAAATAGTTTGGAAAAGTCTCAAAACCATGAGACTACTATAGCCTTCAACAACAGTGACAACAAACAGCAAACCCTGGGTAAGAAGTGAATCTGACGTCCAAAGTTAACACATTACAAATGTAATCAAATGTCCAGTTTTCAACAACAACAAAATCACAAGGCACACAAAGAAACAGGAAAACACAGCTCATTCAAAGGAACAAAATCAACTGTCCCTGAGAAAATCAGACGTGGAACTTACTAGATGAAGACTTTAAACAATCATCTTAACTATGCTCAAAGAGCTAAGGAAAAGACATGAACAAGGAACTAAAGTTAATCAGGAAAACAAAATGTGAATGAAATGAGAATATCAACAAAGAGATAGGAACTGTAAAAAAGAACCAAACAAATATTTCAGAGCTGAGAAGTACAATAACTGAATTGAAAATTTCACTAGAGGGGCTCAATAGCAGACTTGGACAGGCAGAAGAAAGAATCAGCAAATTTGAAGACAGGACAATTAACATACACATTGTGGGAGTCCCAGGATGAGAAGAGAGGAAGGGTAAGAGAGAATATTTGAAGAAATAATGGCCAAAAATTTCCCAAATTTAATGAAATCCATGAATTTACAAATCTCCACAAACTTCAGGTAGGATAAACCCAGAGACCTATACCAAAACACATTACGATTAAACTGTCAAAAGACAAAGAAAGAAGCTTAAAAGCAGCAAGAGAAAAGTGACTCATCAAGTACAAGAGATCCTCAATAAGATTATCAACCAATTTATCATTAGAAACCTTAAAGGCTAGAAGGCAGCGAGATGAAGGAAAAGTGCTGAAAGAAAAAAACTGAGAATTCTTTATCCACCAAAACTGTCCTTCAAAAATGAAGGACAGGGGCTTCCCTGGTGGCACAGTGGTTGAGAGTCCGCCTGCCGATGCAGGGGACATGGGTTCGTGCCCCGGTCTGGGAGGATCCCACATGCCGCGGAGCGACTGGGCCCGTTAGCCGTGGCCGCTGAGCCTGTGCGTCCCGAGCCTGTGCGTCCCGAGCCTGTGCTCCGCAACGGGAGAGGCCACAACAGTGACAGGCCCGCGTACCGCAAAAAAAAAAAAAAAAAAATTAAGGGCATTCACTTCATTTTGGACATTCCCTGGAATGTTAAAAGAGGGACATTCCCTGGGAAAGGACATTAGCAGATAAACAAAAGCCAAAGAATTTAAAAGGCAAATGCATAAAAACAAGCATAAATCTATGGTATTGGGCACATAATAATAAGATATAATTTGTGACACCAGAAATGGGGGTGGGGAGTTAGAACTTTATAAGAGAAGAGTTTCTGCATGCTACTGAGGTTATTAAGTAGGCAACTTAAAATTTGATAGTTATAACTTCTGGATGTTATATGTAATCCCCATGGTACCACAAAGATATATATATGATATACACAAAGATAAGTTTTTAGGATGAATGACTAAATTATCAATTATGCCATGTTGATGTTAACAAAATTTCTTTTCAATTTAAATAAAGTATGACTTGCAGAGAACTATCAACGAGCTACATTACATAGTTCCTGCCCGAATGGGTCTTAAAACTCCCATGACAAAGCAAACACATTTGAAACATTTAAAAAATAACACAGAACATAATTTATTAAATAAATTTTAATCAAATATACATATAAGGAAGTAATACAGGTGACTATGAAAAAGATGAATCAGTGAAGCTAACAGTTATAACTGAGAATGCCCTTGAAGGACATAAAACTTCTAAGATGGGCAAAAATATTACAGAAGGAAAAAAAAGTATTAGAGTTGATTTTATTCTAAATGGCAGCTCAGTTACTTTTTAATTGTAATTTTTAATTTTAGGTAACTCAGTTACCTAATCCACATAAACAATAGTAGCTTTAATATTCTTTTCTGTGTAATAAAAACAATAAAAAAAATCTATTTGTTTATTCCAGATTTACATCTCAGGGCCTAACCTCTCTAATCAGGTCCAACTGGCACTGATGACCCAATTCACTGCTCACTTAAATTTATACCAGGTGGATTTTCCCTCCACAAACCTTTCCTTCTCCAGTTTCTCCCATCTCCAAATAAATGAAACCACCATCCATTAAATTGCTCAACTATCCTTGATTTACTTTTCCCTCACCCTAACCCCTAAATCCAATCCATAAATGGTGCCATTGAATCCACCTCCAGAGTAAATCTGAAATCCATTCATTCTTAGTCTAAGCCACCATCATTTCTCACCTTACTTAACAGCTTTTTAATTTGGTTTCCATACTTCTATACTTGGCTCACTACAATACATTCTATTAATATAATAAGGTCAAAATAATCTTCTTAAAATATAAGTCATGCTATTCCCCACCTAAAATCCTCTAGCTCTATCCCAAATTAATTTCAACCACTTAGAGCCAATGCAAATAGTTCCCAAATGGTTGACAAGAGTGAGGTTTTGTCTCTCGTATTACTTTCTACTTGTTGTTTCTCTTTCTAAAGGAAATAACAGATGCCAAAGAGGAAGTTCTCTTCTCGAGTTGGCTCTGAAGCCAGGTTGCCTAGGTTCAAATCCTGGACAGCTGAGCAATCTTGGGGAAATTACTTAAGCCTCTCTGGGTCTCAGTTTCCCCTAGCTAAGATCACTTTTTGGCTGATTGGCTAAACTTGTAAATAGTTACTACTCAATAAGGGTAGTATTTTATAGGGGGAAGGAGCAGGGAGCTGTATAATGAACAATTGGTATTACCAATGGATAAATGCAAACCTGCTCCTTAATTATCCAGACATTTATTTCGGGATCACTATGGCCATTCTCCTCCTACTTACACTGCATCCAACTTTGGGGGGAACACTAAACCTTAAAGAAAATGGTTCCTAAATTAGACTGCTAAGCACATTCACCTTCCAGTCATACAACTGCAGACCACTGAGGATCAGCACTCAGAGCCACCACACCAACTATGCTATCCACACACTTAGGTGCACCATGATAACGCTGGTTAGAAAAATGTTCAAAGCAATGCCATTTATAATAGCAGGAAAAAGAGAAACAAGTTAAGTAAATGTACCCAAAAACCCAACAGCTAAAGAAGTGACGGCAAATCAACATAAAGAAAATACTACAGGGCAAGTACAAGGGGATATACAGATGAAATCTGCTATGGGGGAAAACATGAGGTGAAATATATATATATTGATTACAACTTCATAAAAGTTGTAATGGATTTCTTTTATTTTCTATAAAATGCAAGTTTGTTTTAAAGTTTTAAAGAACATACATGTTGTGAGCCCAGACGGTCTCTTATGGTCCCTTCCAGCTCTAGTATTTAATGATCCTATGAAAACCTCAAGTGTGCAATACCTTGAAAAACTGATAAATAGTATACGCACGTTACAATATCAGGTGTCAGAGATGTGCTCTACCCAAGAGACTCCAGGGGTACTGGGTTGCAGGACTGGACCAAGAACTAGTCATATAATATTCTATTGTAGTACCTTGACCCTTTAAAATGACAAAGCATGTGTAGGCAGTACTAGTTGCAAATTATTTCGCCACAGAAATGAAATATTGAGTTCTGGCTAAAGTGTTACACTTCTTTTCCACATAGGTCTCTCTCAGTTATTTTCCACAAAGTAATTTTAAAAAGCAAGCAAAGAAACACCAAACCAAAACCCACCCATAGAATCCAAATATCTAGTTTTATGCCCTGAAATATGTTTTAAAGATGTTTGAATATTATATTGGACCGCAAATCAACCAAGAGGAAGAGGGAGATTTGATCTGAAAACAATTATTTTAATCCATCAATGATTTCTGTATAAGTCTTATATTTGGATTTTGAAGTACTTAAGATATTATAAAATTCACTTAAAAAATCAATGTAAAGTACAATATGCAAAAAACCCTACATACATAATAGAATAACAACAATGAAACAAAGTAGTTTGGAGCAGATCCCTCATTTTTTAAAATTCTGCCTTACTAAAAATAGATCAACAGGGACTTCCCTGGTGGCGCAGTGGTTAAGAATCTGCCTGCCAATGCAGGAGACACAGGTTTGAGCCCTGGTCTGGGAAGATTTCACATGCTGCGGAGCAACTAAGTCTGCACCACAACTACTGAGCCTGTGCTCTAGAGCCCGTGAGCCACAACTACTGAGCCCACGTGCCACAACTACTGAAGCCCACGTGCCTGGAGCCTGTGCTCCACAACAAGAGAAGCCACCGCAGTGAGAAGCCCGCTCACCGCAACAAAGAGTAGCCCCCGCTCGCCACAACTAGAGAAAGCCTGCGTGCAGCAATGAAGACCCAATGCAGCCAAAAATAAATAAATAAATAAATAAATAAATAAATTTATTATTATTTTTTTTAAAAGATCAACAATCCAATCCCCGCCTTTAGTTTCTACATGAGCTGCTTATATTTTCGGGGTGTAGATGAGGTTGACTATAAATTTAGTAAGATTACTCTTAAAAATTTACTTTTACTTTAAAAAAAAGACTTACTTTTAAAATTTTGTAGGATTTATGAGATCACTTAGAGGACTGCCAAGCTAAATGTGCCTGACTCCAAATGCACCTGACATACGCAAATGCAAACGGTGTAAAGCAGGATTTAAAAACCAGTGGATCTCTATTTCCTTATTCTTTCATTAATCACAGCTAAAATGTGAAATCAATTTTCTTACTAAAAGCTTACTATCACTTTTGTGCTTTAAGGAACACAGGCTATTAAAACATAAAGTTAATCATATACATACAATAGATGATCAGTGAACCATTAAAAACACTGTGAGGAATACATGAAATTAAATTAATACACATGGCACACTGCTGTCTGTAGAACTATACACATACACACACACACAAGCCAGAAAAGGATATACAGTACTGACATATAGTGTACCCAGGTGGTGGTTCCCCCCACTCTCTTTTTGGGGGACACTGACATTTTCTAATTTTTTTTATAATTAATGTTTGTTGTTAGGCAATATCTGTGAGCCTCAGCTGTGATTAATCTCTGAACTGAATTACCTGACTCAAAGCTGGGATGGAGCTTGTCTGAGAAGTGGTTTGAGATATGGGACCATTCATCTGTAAAATTGAAAACACCAAACACACCATCACAACAGTGTAAAGAAACATATTTTCAAACCATAGTAATTTAGTAAAACAAAACCCACTGAGAAAAGCAAATTTTTACATGACAAAGAAATTCAATGAGATATTCAAAATGATGTAGGAGTCTTGAAATTTAAAATATTTTGAAATTTTGACTGAACACCATTAAGTAAAATTCCTTGTAGTTTCCACAGGGAAAATTAAGAAAACCTACTTTTCCCAATGTCATTTAGAAACTTTAAATATTATTGCTTGACATGATAAAATCTTACAATAAACAAACGCACTCAAAATTAAAAACTTACATAATTCTAATTAACTCTTTAAATAAATACCACTACAATGACTATAATGTTATTAAACTATTTACAAATCACTGCATTTTTCTTGGTGATTTTAAATCCAAAGCTTTAAGTATTCAGAGCTATAAATGACATCTGTTTTCTCTCTCACTTTGAAACTGCTAATTTCCTCTACTAAGCAACCCCTAAATTTACTCAGAATATAACACCTATATTTCAGCATGAGATATGCTAGTGTTCCAAGTGTACTGTAGGATCTGTTATCAGAAGAGAAGAGAGGTACACCAGGCCAGTGTTGGCCTTGGATGCCCACTCACCAGATGAGCGCTGTCTTTGCCTTCCTGGACTCGCTGGCCCTGAGGTTCAGCCACGACCTTAGCGTCCTGATCAGAAGTCATGAGCTGTTTACTTTGTGGCTCCACTGGGAGAAGTTTAATGCTAGCCGTAGGATGCTGTAAAACAAGAGACAGTAAATTGGTAACTTGAGGTGCAGAGTGTAATTAATTCTAAAATGATATTACTAAGCAGTTTTAAAATCTTCAAGTTTTCCAGGACATATGTTTATCCCTCTGGAGTCTAAGTAGTTTAAAGAAATTTGCCCATAATTTCCACCTTACGCACCCAAGAAATAATACTTGTTTTTTAATAAGTTTCTTCTTCACACTGATTTGGTAACCATGATAATATCCTAAGACTTAGAAACTAAATGCTAACATATCCAAGCCCACTCATGTTCAGAAAGTTATTTTTTAAAAACAGAAAATTACAAAATTAATAGAACTCCAATTTGGGATTGATGAATCCCAAATATATATATATACACACACACACATATATGGTTTTTGACCAGCCCCATTAATTTCATTCTGTTCCAGGAAAACAGCTGTCAGGAGAAATAAACAATAATTCATTTAAAAGGAATCCCTTCACAATCCCTTCCAAACGTGCTATAAGACACGTTTGGAAATGTAAACTACTAACAGAGGAGAAATGCTTGAAACAAATTAAATCAGTTTCACAGAGATCAATGTTTTCCACAATGTAGGATGAATGACAAATATGTTAAACTGTAATTATTTGCAATGTGTTAAATTGTAAAATCCTGAAAATATAGATTGGTACCCAGACTGACAGTCACAGAATGGGGTGTAGATGCATTTTACCACTATTAACTTGATTTTTAAGATTACCAAAGGAAAAAAAGTTTGGTTGAAAACAAGATATGATACCCAAAAGAGAAAAAAAAATCAATAGTCCTTTATTATATATACTACCTATATTTTTTCAGACAGTCAGAAATTATGTACCTTATAATAGAAACAGCATCACTACCAGATAGGAAGTAGTCTTGCAAAACAAACAACAAACCCAGGACGTGATCTTATTACAAACTTGTAGCAAGCACAAGCACAGAGGAATGCCAAGGGGTTCAGCGAAGCTCGCAATTCCTGGATGAGTACCCTTGGCTTCTTCAACACAAAAGGAGACAAGATACACATACTGGCCAAACTATGGCTTTATTTTGTTTATATGGCTTTATCTGATGCAAATAAACTGAAACCAAAGACAATCAGGGAAGCAATAGTGATGGGATATTTGACAGTATTAAAGAATTCCTGTATTTTCTTAGATGTCATGATATTGTGGTTATGTTTAATAATAATAATAAAAGTGAGCCTACCTTTCAGAGCTGCATATTTAAATACTTACAGGGGAAACACCATGATGTGGGGCAGAGACATGGGGGTTCACAACTGTTCTTCCCAGAAGAGGTGAATGAGGGTTCATGATTCGACCCCATCTACTTTTGTATGTTTGAAATGTTGTATAATAAAAGGTTAAAAAGGTAGCCATGGCAGTAGCTTGTATAACAGAACAGTGGTCCTGATCTGACACATGCATCCTATCTATAAACAAGTAATCTTTACATCACACGACTATATCTCTTTATTACTGACCTGACACACGTTTTTTTTTTTTTTTAAAAAGTCCAACAACTGGAAAAGTTGCCAGAAAAAAACCATAATTCAAAAAGACACATGCACCCTAATGCTAACTGCAGCACTATTTACAATAACTAGGTCATGGAAGCAACCTAAATGCCCATCGACAGACGAATGAATAAAGAAGATGTGGTACACATATACAATGGAATATTACTCAGCCATAAAAAGGAACGAAACTGGGTCATTTGTAGAGATGTGGATGGACCTAGAGACGGTCATACAGAGTGAACTAAGTCAGAAAGAGAAAAACAAATATCGTATATTAACATATATATGTGGAATCTAGAAAAATGGTACAGATGAACCAGTGTGCAAGGCAGAAGTAGAGACAAAGATGTAGAGAACAAACGTATGGACACCAAGGGGGGAAGCAGGGAGTGGTGGTGGGGTGGAGGTGGGATGAACTGGGAGATCAGGATTGACATATATACACTAATATGTATAAAACAGATAACTAATAAGAAAAAAAAAAGTCCAACAACTGGAAAAGTTGCCAACAGAAGGGGTTACTGATATGCACCTCATTAAGCAAGCTGTACAGAGATACACAGCATTAAAATTTGCATTAAAATTAACCTTATTATCAAATATCTGAATCTGAAATAAGACTAAGAGTATGATGAGTATGATGATGAATATGAGTATGATTGACAACAGTTCCAATAAATAACAAAATAACTTTTTCATTACTTGTTCGAGAAACCAAAACTATTTTAAGACTTACCACTATACAAACTATTGTTTCTTGGCATAAAAGTAGGTCTCTAGGTTGTGAAGACAAATAGGCAAGGGGGGAATAGATCTACTGTCAAAGCAAAATATTTCCTGGCATAAGACCTAGTAATGTGACAACCTGATAGTGGTCAGAGGCAGCTTTCACAAAGCTTTAACGAGCTGAACAAAAGGAGTCATTTTCCTGATTTGATTTCATTTTCTCTTTACATGAAAAAACAAAGAGATGAAATCAGAGGGCCCACCTGCCTACTTAGTGGTCTTTCTGCTAGCAGACCTGGTTAATTCCATCTGTCAAAGCTCCACCTCAAAAAGTTTTATTAACCTTATTAACTACTTGGGAGAGTATAGTTCTCTTAGTTCTGTTTCTAAACAATTCTTTTCACATATACCTGAAATGTTTGTTTCATAATTAAATATTTATTTAGGTCTTTTGGGACAAAGAAATCCTTAAAAAAATATAAATCAGTTTCAAATAAACATAACTGTATATCAAGGTGGCATAAATATCCAGAGAAGAATTATTCTAAGTGATATTAAAAGATAGTATTTGCACACAAAATCCTAAAAACTCACCAAGAAATCTTAAAATGCACCCAGTAGGCTTGTTCTTTGGGGTAAATGTTGGTATTATTTTGAAACTATTTTACATATTATATACACACATACACACACTGTAATACGATAAGGTAAATAAGAATTACATTAATATTAAGTATTCATTTTTAGCATAAAAGGAAATACAAACATAAAATCAAATAAGCTAGGTAAGATCTACATAATCTTTTTTTATTTATTGTAAATGTAACTTTTTAAACTACAGTTGGCCCTTGAACCACAGGGGTTGAGGTGTGTGGGTTCACTTATATGCAGACTTTTTTCAATAAAAAATACCAGAGGACTACACGATCTGGATCTGTGGTTGGTTGAATCCAAAATGCAGAACCAAGGATACCAGGGTACAAAACTGTGGATATGGAGGGCTGCATGCCAAGTTACATGCTGGTTTTCGACTGCATGGGAGTCAGCGCCCCTAACTCCTACGTTGTTCAAGGGTCAACTGTATACATTTTCTTTGGCTTTTACTAGTTTTTCTACTAGTATCCTCCTTCTACACCAGAACCCACTCTAGGATCCCACACGGCACTGAGCTGTCACTTCTCTCCAGTCTCCTCCAACCTGTGACAGCCCCTCAGTCTTGCCTCCTCATTCAGCCACACTTTTGCAGAACGTTGCTCAATTTGAGATGAACCGGGCACACCTTATCATGACAGCAAGTAAGTGCTCCAAGACTCCTGTGGTCACATCACAGGAGCAACAGGAAAGGAAGGGAGGGGCTCCAGATGGCCAAAGACAGAGAATGTGAGGGGCACAAAGAAAGAATGGAAACAAACATATAAAAATCCACAACAGTTCAAACGCCACCACTATACTAGTCACTTCTGGACGCTGTTATGATACCAACTTCTTTTTCTGAAGATTACTCTAGGAAACAAGCATCAGCCTGCCTTTCCTGGATGACTGTTTCAGCAAAACCAAAGATCAGGGCACACAGTTCACTATACAGGAACCACAATTAAAAACTCATAGTGAATAACAGCATTAGAAAATCAAAATGTTGCAACATCTAATGAAATGATGGTTGATGTCTGCTAAAACTAGCGGAAGAGCTGATGGGGAACTTATAATGATTGGCTCAGAGGGACTGAAGCTACTTTTCAATCTTATCACTAACGTGCAACAAGTAGGTATCACACTCTTAATGGGACGAAGAGTATCAGATCTATGAAGTATTCTTGCCAAAAAAAAAAGAACCTGAATTCAATCAAACCTCTATATCCAACTCCCAATTTCAAGGAAATTCTGGGAACACTATGTGTTAAATAACACCAACACAAAGCCACTAGCTAAACCCAAAACGTGGGGCATACTACAAACAGATGCCCTCATTTCTACAGCAAATCTACGACATGAAAAAAAAAAAGGGAGACTTTTATTGCTACAAAATACAAAAGCTTTAACCAAAATAACTTTATGTAATGTGAGAACTGTATCTGGATCCAGATTTGAATAAATTAAGTTAAAATGACATTTTTCACAGGAATAATTGAACGCTGCCTAGCTGATAAAAGGTGATTATTAATTTTGTTGAGTGCAATGAAGGTGCTGTGGCTGTTTACTCTTAAATGTCTTATTTTTAAGAGACATAAACTAAAAGACCACAGATGAAATTACACATCTGGAATTTGCTTTGAAATATGCTAATAACTTTTTTGTAAGTTTAAGGAAAGAGAAGAAACAGAAATACAAGAATGCAGCAAGTTAATGGTAGCTGAAACTAGATGATGGGTACAGTACGTGGAGGACTGCTATAATGTCCTCCCTACTTGTGTAGTTAAAATTTCCATAATAAAAACCAAAAATAAAACTCTAACTAGGATATAGTATAAATACACATCCAAAACTTCCCATACTTACTTCTATTTAAAATCTGTACTAATGAAACAATTCAAAAATATGTAAACCATTTTATAAAAAATGTTCATGGAAGCTTTAGTCAAAAAAGGGGAAATAAAAACTACAGAAAAGCAAAAAAAAAGCAATATATTACAAGTATTAACAAATATTCACAAAGATTACATAAAGTAAAAAAGCAAGATATAAAACTGTGGACAGTATAATTACAACTATGTTTTTAAAATTCACAGAGCTTTGTGAATATTTAAAAATGAAACAAATGAAACTAGAAGGAAAGGACACCAGATGAGTAACAATGTGTGATTAAGATTAAAACTCAAGGATCATGTTCCACTTTGTTTCATTCCTGTAGGCTCAATTTTTTGGAATAATTTATTATTTATATATCACACATACTTAATAAAACTCACCGGCTGGCTGATTCCACGTTCACAAACCACCCACCTAATCCTTTAGGGTTGAGAAAAGTCTCTCCTGCAGAAAGAGCAGGTACTGACCCAGCTGTCTGTCAATATGGGTAATAAAACTGTCATTCAGTTATCACGACATTTTCTCATGAAGTTATACTATCAGTCTTGTTCTCTGAGACAGGGAGTCTCAAAGTGTGGTCTGGGCTCCATCAGGGGTCCCAAAGGCCCTTTCTGGGGCAACGAGGTTGAAACGAATGCTGACATGTCTTTTTCACCCTCATTCTCTCCTCACAGAAGCTCAGTGGAGTTCTGGTGTAAGATCAAAGTTCAAGGTTACATGAAAAGACTATTAAAAACTCACCTTCCCAAACTGAAAGCATTTCCACTAAGATCAGGAACAAGACAAGGTTGCCCACACTCACCACTCTTATTCAACATAGTTTTGGAAGTTTTAGCCATAGCATTCAGAGAAGAAAAGGAAATAAAAGGAATCCAAATTGGAAAAGAAGAAGTAAAGCTGTCACTGTTTGCAGATGACATGATACTATACATAGGGAATCCTAAAGATGCTACCAGAAAACTACTAGAGCTAATCAATGAATTTGGTAAAGTTGCAGGATACAAAATTAATGCACAGAAATCTCTGGCATTCCTATACACTAATGATGAAAAATCTGAAAGTGAAATCAAGAAAACACTCCCATTTACCACTGCAACAAAAAGAATAAAATATCTAGGAATAAACCTACCTAAGGAGACAAAAGACCTGTATGCAGAAAATTATAAGACACTGATGAAAGAAATTAAAGATGATACAAATAGATGGAGAGATATACCATGTTCTTGGATTGGAAGAATCAATATTGTGAAAATGACTCTACTACCCAAAGCAATCTACAGATTCAATGCAATCCCTATCAAACTACCACTGGCATTTTTCACAGAACTAGAACAAAAAATTTCACAATTCGTATGGAAACACAAAAGACCCCGAATAGCCAAAGCAATCTTGAGAACAAAAAACGGAGCTGGAGGAATCAGGCTCCCTGACTTCAGACTATACTACAAAGCTACAGTAATCAAGACAGTATGGTACTGGCACAAAAACAGAAATATAGATCAATGGAACAGGATAGAAAGCCCAGAGATAAACCCACGCACATATGGTCACCTTATCTTTGATAAAGGAGGCAGGATGTACAGTGGAGAAAGGACAGCCTCTTCAATAAGTGGTGCTGGGAAAACTGGACAGCTACATGTAAAAGTATGAGATTAGATCACTCCCTAACACCATACACAAAAATAAGCTCAAAATGGATTAAAGACCTAAATGTAAGGCCAGAAACTATCAAACTCTTAGAGGAAAACATAGGCAGAACACTCTATGACATAAATCACAGCAAGATCCTTTTTGACCCACTTCCTAGAGAAATGGAAATAAAAAACAAAAAATAAACAAATGGGACCTAATGAAACTTCAAAGCTTTTGCACAGCAAAGGAAACCATAAACAAGACGAAAAGAAAACCCTCAGAATGGGAGAAAATATTTGCAAATGAAGCAACTGACAAAGGATTCATCTCCAAAATTTATAAGCAGCTCATGCAGCTCAGTAACAAAAAAACAAACAACCCAATCCAAAAATGGGCAGAAGACCTAAATAGACATTTCTCCAAAGAAGATATACAGACTGCCAACAAACACATGAAAGAATGCTCAACATCATTAATCATTAGAGAAATGCAAATCAAAACTACAATGATATATCATCTCACACCAGTCAGAATGGCTATCATCAAAAAATCTAGAAACAATAAATGCTGGAGAGGGTGTGGAGAAAAGGGAACACTCTTGCACTGCTGGTGGGAATGTGAATTGGTACAGCCACTATGGAGAACATTATGGAGGTTCCTTAAAAAACTACAAATAGAAATACCATATGACCCAGCAATCCCACTACTGGGCATATACCCTGAGAAAACCATAATTCAAAAAGAGTCATGTACCAAAATGTTCACTGCAGCTCTATTTACAATAGCCCGGAGATGGAAACAACCTAAGTGTCCATCATCAGATGAATGTATAAAGAAGATGTGGCACATATATACAATGGAATATTACTCAGCCATAAAAAGAAACGAAATTGAGCTATTTGTAGTGAGGTGGATGGACCTAGAGTCTATCATACAGAGTGAAGTAAGTCAGAAAGAGAAAGACAAATACCGTATGCTAACACATATATATGGAATTTAAGGGAAAAAAAAGTCATGAAGAACCTAGGGGTAAGACAGGAATAAAGACACAGACCTACTGGAGCATGGACTTGAAGATATGGGGAGGGGGAAGGGTAAGCTGTGACAAAGCGAGAGAGAGGCATGGACATATATACACTACCAAACGTAAGGTAGATAGCTAGTGGGAAGCAGCCGCATAGCACAGGGAGATCACCTTGGTGCTTTGTGACCGCCTGGAGGGGTGGGATAGGGAGGGTGAGAGGGAGGGAGATGCAAGAGGGAAGAGATATGGGAACATATGTATATGATTCACACTGTTATAAAGCAGAAACTAACAGATTCACTTTGTTATAAAGCAGAAACTAACACACCACTGTAAAGCAATTATACTCCAATAAAGATGTCAAAAAAAAAAAAAAAAAAACTCACCTTCCCAACCACATATTTGTGTAAGGCCAGGTTTTCCCTCTTACACTTCAACCAAAATAACCCATCACTAACAGAGCAAATGCAGAAGCAGATGAGATTACAGCCGAGATTCTATTAAATCAGACATTAAAGAGATTCACAAAAACAGAAAATGATGCCACTTTCCTCATTAAATTACTTTTTGTTTTTGGAAAAGACTGCTGTTTTTTCACAGGCAATGTTATTTATATTACATGCAAGGAGTTTGTTATTTTTAAAGAAAAATACATTTTTAAAATTTTGAAGTCTTAATTTTTAATATAAATATAGATGGAAATAAGTCATGTAAAGAAAAGCTCTTAGGGACCTTCAGTGTTTAAAAGTGTAATGAGGTCCTGAGCCCACAAGGTTTGAGAACCACTGATAAAAGACATAACTAGTTCTCATGGACAAGTGCCTGGTGTTCATGGATGGGATGACGTGCTACTCTTATGGCCAACACTCCCCAAATCAATCCACAGAATCAATGCAATCCCTATCAAAATCCCACCTGCCTTTTTTGCAGAGACTGATGAACTGATCCTAAAATTCCTATGGAAATGCAAGGGATGCACGATAGCCAAAACAATCTTGGAAAGAACATAGTTGGAGGGACTTCCCTGGTGGCACAGCGGTTGAGACTCCATGCTCCCGATGTAGGGGTCTGGGTTCGATCCCTGGTCAGGGAACTAGATCCCACATGCGTACCGATACCAATCCTGAGAGTTCCCATGCTGCAACTAAGGAGCCAGCGAGCTGCAGCTAAGAAGCCCACAAGCTGCAACTGAGGAGCCTGACCTGCTGCAACTAAGACCCGGTGCAACCACATAAATTTAAAAAAAAAAAAAAAGAACAAAGTTGGAAGACTGATACTTCCTGATTTCAAAAGTTACTACAAAGCTATAAAAATCAAAACAGTATGGTGCTGGCCAAAAGACAGACATACAGATCAATGGAACAGAATTAAGAATCCAGAAATAAACCCTTATATTTATGGGCAACTGAGTTTCGAAAGAGTGCCATGACCATTCAATGGGGAAAAAATACTCCTTTCAACAAATGACTCTGGGACAACTGACTGTCCACATGCAAAAGGATGGAGCTGGACCTCTAAACTTACTCTCTCTATAAAAATTAACTCAAAATGAAGCAAACACCTGCCTATAAGAGTAAAACTATAAAACTCAGAAGAAAATAGAGTGAAGCTTCATGAGCATGGGCTAGGCAATGGCTTCTTAGCTGGGACACCAAAAGCAGAAACAACAAAGGAAAAAATAAACTGGTCTTCATCAAAATTTAAAACTTCTGTGCTTCAAAGCACACCATCAAGAAAGTGAAAAGATAATATGGAGAATGGGAGAAAATATTTGCAAGTTATATATCTCATAAGGGACACATATCTAGAATAAAGAATTCCCAAAACTGAGACACAAATAAGTTAAAAATGGGCAGAGTCTGAATTGACATTTCCCCAAAGAAGATATACAAATGGCCAATAAGCAGGTGAAAAGATGTTTAACATCATTAATCATTAGGGAAATGCAAATTGAAACATGAGATACCACTCTACACTCACTGGGGTGGCTACAATCAAAATGACAAAAAAAAAAGCGCTGACAAGGATGTCCAGAAATGAGAATCTTCATACATTGCTGGTGGGAATTTAAAAGGGTACAGCCGCTTTGGTAAGCAGCTTCAAAATGTTAAACAAAGAGTTACCATTATGACTCAGCAATTGCATCCCTAGGTATACACCCAAGAGAACTGAAAACATATTTCCCCACCACAACTTGTACATAAATATTCATAGCAACATTATTTATAATAGCCAAAAAGTGGAAACAACCCAAATAGTAAACAATTAGAGGTTAAGAGCCTTATTTTCAAACACATGCCTGGCGCACTTCAATAGGTTTTCAAATAATAAGGACAGAGAATTTGATAATTTCTAAAACAGTCAAAATAAAGATATCATTCTCGGGACTTCCCTGGTGGCGCACTGGTTAAGAATCCGCCTGCCAATGCAGGGGACACGGGTTCGATCCCTTGTCTGGGAAGATTCCACATGTCCCGGAGCAACTAAGCCCGTGCACCACAATTACTGACCCTGCGCTCTAGAGCCCACGAGCCACAACTACTGAGCCCGCGTGCTGCAACTGCTGAAGCCCGTGCGCCTAGAGCCTGCGCTCAGCAACAAGACAAGCCACTGTAATCAGAAGCCCGTGTGTCACAACGAAGAGTAGTCCCGGCTTGCCTCAACTAAAGAAAGCCCATGCAGAGCAACAAAGACCCAACACAGCCAAAAAAAAAAAAGATATCATTCTCCTAAAACAGCATGAAATTCTTTTTCTTAGTACAAAAAGGTAACATGGAAACATGGATGATTTGTCTCTAGATTAGAATCAGCATCTGGATCTCTGTTGTGCAATGATTATTCTAAGTACTTTACATAGTACTAAATTAACCTTAATTCTGTTAGGTCTCACGGCCACCTAGCAGACTGGGAAACTGAGTTCAGAGGACACGCAGTCAAGGCCACAAGGCTAGTAGGTCCAGTGAGCTGGGTCACAGGCACCTGTGCAGGTAGCTCACCCTGTCAGTCCACACTAACGGGCACACGCCCCACTGTGACGGGGCCTCAGACGTACCTATAGTTTCCTTAGCTGCTCTTCGTTCCTTCTTCCCTTTTATGGTAATATTCATTTTCTACCAATGTGCAGATTATGATTTTGGCACTTAAAATAAGTGGTTTAAAAAAAAGAAAAAACATGGTGCCTAAATATAAGCCAAATACTTCATCTTTCTTTACAACAAAAAGTGATCTGATTCAATGTCAGAATAAAAAGTAGAGTGTGGAGAGATGATACACTGCACCTTCCTGGGGAATTTTCAAGGGTAGAGACAATTTTTGCTTTATGAGTTGACCTTAAAAGGTACACATTTCACATAAGACAACTCTCCACTATATGGGTGCCAAATACAAAGCCTCTTTTCTGAATCTAAAAACATTCTGAAGTCAGGAAGTCTGGACAAACTTCCCCCCACGCTCTGTATTCACTGAACCCTTGAATACTTCCAGACCTTTCTTTGCATTCTGTTCTCCTGGCCTGGAACGCTCCTCCCTCCTTCCTGAAGGCAACCTTAGATTCCCCTTCTCATTCCCTTCCTCACGCACCACAGCCTCTCTGCTCTTTACAGCAGTGACCATACATGTACCTCTCCCTTACCATCCTTAGTTTCTCAAAGGTATCCATGTGCTTCTTCTTAGTATGTATAGGACACAACAGGAAAATATATCCCACCAGTGATATATTACAATTTACCCCAAAGAGCTTCGTTTTGTCAGTAACACTCAAATACATATGGTTTTACTATCCCGTTGCCTAAATACTCTTTCTGCATTTGCAGCCACATATGCTAAGGTCTCTTCTAACGCCTAATAACTGTGTGTGATCAAGAGCAATGAGTTAAGGAACACAGCACAAGCAGAGGAGATGGATGATCCACGATGCTATCACACAGCCATATGTTCTAAGAACTCCAGCCTAACAACTGGAATCATTTTACAAAAAAACAGTAAATATTCAACTAGAAAAGTAAACACAATTTTATCTATATATGAAAAATGGATTATTAGTAACTTCAGAGGCTGTCTTAATTAAGTAGTGTGTGACCCCTTTGACAATCAATTAGAAAAGTTAAAATCTGTTACTTTCAATGTCTAACCATACTTTTTAGAAAGACAGTTTACCTCCCAGACATGTGAAACTAAATAATCTCATTAGAAAAAGACCAAAATGGTCAAAGAAGCTAAATCAAATCATCAAAGCACAATTCTAGCATTTTGGGACTGTAAGGATGTGTGTTAAGAATTGTACCTTAAATATTTTATGAACTCAATATGCCCCACTCTAGATAAAGAGGTGTAAGAAAATCAAACACCACAATGGGAATGACAGTTATCAAATACTTGTCTCCTACTGCCAGCTGGGCTGTACTGTTTACCTCACAGCTGTCTGCATCACCCTACAGTATCTGAAGTGCATATTCCTGTCTCACAGCAGAATAATTCATATTGGGGCAGATCAGCTTATGCACCTTCCACAGCACCTTCCACAGATTATATCCTCAACTGAATCTGTAGGCCTGAATAGTGGGAACATTTACAGAGCAATAGACGGCTGTCGCCAGGAAAGCTGTTACTCTAGCTCTTTTGCTTTTTAAGATTCAATATCTCTATGACAGTCCATTCTTTCCACTGAGTCTTCCTACAGTGATGATGAATGAAAAGAGCAATCCAATCTCAGTGGAGTAGTTGTTTAATTACGCTTTCAAACTGGCACCCAGTATGGAAATACGTATTCCTAAGCAGATGCTGCCAATAAACTGATATTAATTTTTAAAATTTCCTTTTATACATGCATACCTGTGCTTCTACTGAAAAAGACAGTAGGAGGAAAAGGTAACTCTTTTTCATAGTTTGATCTGGTTCTGCTCCTAGGGAGGGCATAAAATCAAACACAACATGCAAAAACTTATTTCTTAGCCAAACAGGAATGGGAAAGTATCTACATGACACATATACCATAAAAATTAATTATAATTTTTTTCTACTAATTGCTTCCAATTTAGATCTTTACTAGATAATTCCACACAAAAAAGTGAAAAAGGTCCCTTGCAGCTTTAAGACTTATAATTGGTTTATGACATATTATCTTGCCCTGGAGAAGACAAATATTTGAGAAGATTATTTTACTAGGTTATAAGGAACCCTAAATAAACTATTATTTGAAACAAGTAAAGCAATATGAAAAAGATTTTAAAATCCTTCTCTTACTTTGCAAGTGGTCGTAATGGCTGTTTTGTAAAATTTTGGTAAATGTGAGTGCAAAGGTGAAGCAGAGAATCACATCCTTAGAGATATAGCCTTTCTGCCCTCAAAGTATAACCTCTTGCTCTTATCATGAGTTGCTCCTTTTCCAACAGAAGAGCATCTCCTGAAACAGCCACATATTTTTTCACCAGTGCAAGCTTTGCTAATTGACACATCTTTCTGGACACGACCAGGAAGTGCCAGGGCCAAACTGGCAGCCTGCACAGGACACAAGGCAGCACGTCCACACCACTCAGCCTAATGTGGAAGGAGTACATATGCCAAGAAATACTTTCATTTTAACAAAGATATTCAATTTCATAGTTCGAAAGCTAATGGTTCTGAGTCCAGCCTGTTTAGAATGTATTCTGACCTCCATTCATCTGTTTATCAGCATTTTTTCAGTAAGAACTACTTCCCAGGTTGAAAGTGAGGGCCCCCCCACGTGCCAGGTGCACAGGGTCTGGCCAGCAGTCTGCCGGGCTGAGAGCCCCCCTATACCTCTCCTGCCTCACTCAGGCCCCCTCACTTCCACCCCCAAGTCCTTCTCACATCAGTCTGCTCACCTGCTGCAAAGGCCCTTCCAGCATGAGCGCCTGCGCCTCTTATTCACGTGTCTCTGTTCTCAGACACACACTAACCTTGCTGATAGAAAGCTGAACGTGTCTATAGTCCAGAGCAGGAAAAAACAATCACTGCTGACCTTTCATGCATAATATCACCCTTTGGACAAAGAGCAGAACTGCTTCATTCAGTATCTTTCATAATTTATTTTTACCTTAGGGGACTGAGCATACATAGGTTTTTTTTCCCTAAACTATACAGCTTTGTTACTTTCATTTTGAACATGTGATCACTTTCTTGAGATTATTGAAACTCTCCACAAAAATCACTTTCTCTCATTTACATTTGAAAACAAAAAATGCTGATAGCCAAATATACCAATAGTATACACCTGTACCTAAAGTCTGAACCAATACCACAAAAGTGTCTTTCAAGAGACCCAGAAGCCCTCTTCAAAAATAAACTCTAGACAGTACATTTCTTCAACTCTTTTTATGGGAAAAAGTCTCTATTCACCTCACCCTTTTAATGAATCTTGCATTTTTTCAAGGACTGCCTATCACGTTCTATTGTGCTTTCCAATTTATAATCACATAACTACAGTTTTTCAGTTGAAAGAGCACAATACTCTTTAACCTGAAGAGGAAGACGGGTGGGGGGTGGTGAGCAAACTTAGAACTCAACATTTTAAAGAATGACAGAACGTCAGAGCTGGAAACATCTTAGAGCTGCTTTAACCCTGTGCTGCTCAAACTGGGACATGTTTATTATTCCTAGGAGGGCGCCACAAAACCAGAACTAGAGGTGGCACGATTGTTCGAAGTTCTGGAACCATATACAAATTCAGTGATTTAAAAAAACTGTACACCTGATACTGACAGAATATTTTCACTTCTTCATCCTGTAACAGACCAATTTCTTAAAGTACTATCAACATGTAATTTTCAAGTATGTTAAATTAAAAGAAAAGCTTTGGGGCTTCCCTGGTGGCGCAGTGGTTGAGAGTTCGCCTGCCGATGCAGGGGACACGGGTTCGTGCTCTGGTCCGGGAAGATCCCACATGCCGCAGATAGGCTGGGCCCGTGAGCCATGGCCGCTGAGCCTGCGCGTCCGGAGCTGTGCTCCGCAACGGGAGACGCCACAACAGTGAGAGGCCCGCGTACCGCAAAAAAAAAAAAGAAAAGCTTTGCTGTGGGGAAAAGGTACTTCTGATCTACATTAATCAACTAAGCAATAAACCAAAACAAAGCAAGAACATCTTGAATATGTAATGTTTCTCCAAAGGAAGGACAATGAAATTCCCACAGGGTCTGCAGAACTCCAAAGCAGTAAATAGCTGTATTTGATGCAACAGATGGCCGTAATAAATAGCGCAACCTATCTTCCTCAAGCCCCATGTACAGCCCTATGGGTCTTCCCTAAAATCTTGTTACCTGACATGCAAATCATCTTCCTTAAAAATTAAAAGCCACTTAACAGCTTTATAAGTAGCGATAAAATATGACTTATTTCAAGATCTACGTTAATGTGCATCTTTCCTTTCCTGAATTTAGTATTTCTAATAGACCTATATTTCTTAGCACTTTGGTGAAAGGGAAATATTCCATAACAACTATAATCTTATATAGCTCTTGAAAACTAGACCTCGAAAGTCGAAGCAAGGAACCCAAATACATACAACCTGCACCTAAGACAACTTTTAAAAACTTTGAAAATGAATGAGTTTTTCTCTGCAGTTTCTATATCAGAGAAGGTTTAGAGAAAAAACTACCTGTTAATTGTAAGAGCGCTGGTCATTTATCTGTGGTCTGGATCCCATTCCCTTCTCTTTTCCTATATCTTCAACCTCTTCCTCCTGTCCCTGTCTAAACATGCCCAGCCCGTGCTGTCTCCAAAGGCAGAGCACAAGGGAGGGAGAGTGGAGACAAGAGAAGCACAACAAAACCAAGTGACTGGGGGGGTCCTGGACCAGATGCAGCCTCTCCAAGGACACTGTTCCTTCCAAGACGGCCACTCGCCTGCCTGACACTAGATGGACCAGAAGGCGGCCTCTGCAAGCGCTCTCTTCCTCATGTGCCTGCTTTTCTGCTCCTCCTCTCTGACCCTCCCTGGATGCTCTCTCATCCTATGTGACAGGAAGTAACTGTATAGGAAGGGAGGCGATTCTGAAACCTGATACATGAATCCTGAGCCACCTGAACTTGTATATACTCATCACTTGGGCCTTTTTCTTAGACTGAGTTAGTCTATTGGACGTTCTTTTATTTCTTTCTCACCTAAACCACATCCTAATGAATCACCTAAGACTTTCACTTGTTTCCTTAAAGTACAACTTAGATACTTAAAAAATAATCTGAATGGTGCAATGCTTCTAGAATAACTATTCCCCAATTTTTTATAGTTGTCATATCCATCTACCTAATTTAATAGCAGTTTTGGTGATTTGTTTTTATTGAGACACTCCAAAGTTTTCAAATTAGTTTTCCTATGATAACTGTTTTGTACTATTTTTATCAGTTTATATTAGTTAAATCATCTACTAATGAGTACAACTGCCCTGAACAAACTCGGGGACAAACTTAATTGGCTTGTGTAAGCAAACAACTCAACTGGTAGGAAGAGGAACAGAGAGAAAACAAAGAGCAGCCCACCAGCCCCAGCACTTTGCTGCCCACATGTAGCTGGTTTCACCAGGAGGTCATCACCTGGAGCTTCTACCTCACTGGGCCTTCTGCTCTCAGCTTTTCCTGATTTCAGTTAACACCATGTGTTAAATTTCAGTGCATCTAAGCAAATATCTGGCAAACATTTTTTGACCTATGGATTCCTCAAAATCAACCATTTAAAAAATCCATTCTCATATAAAACAAACAAACAAAAACTGACAATTCCTCAATCTCAAGGAAAGACAGTACATCATCTACCCTGCTGCTCTAACCAGAAACCTGCAAATAAATTTCTAACCCCTTCTCTCACATAAGCTTATACCTCCTCACCTCTACTGTCACTAAACTGTTCCAGTAACCATAATCTTTGCACAGAATGACTACCTCAACCTCCTAGGTCTTCCCCGTCCCACCAATCCTTCCGCAGAATGACACTCCTGAAACAGGAGACCTGCATCCCACCCTCAGCATACACCCACCACGCAGGCACTCAGGACACTGGGACACCAACCAGCCAGCCCAGCTGGAAATGTCACTCCCCATGCTCTCCACAAAGCCTGAGTTGCAAACCCTTTACACGCAGCGAGGCAGCCATCTCTCCAGTACTGGGAGGGTGGGAAAGTATCTACTTTCTTGACCGCTGTATCCTGATACAGTACCCAACAGAGCATAATCTCAGGAAATGTGTTTAATCATCTCATCTTTCATGCACTAAACATGTGGGAGGAAATTCCTAGTATTTAAAATATAAAGCTCAGAAAATGAGATGACTCCAAGTGAAAGCTTCTGTTGCTGAATATTCCAAATGATGTGTTAATGTGGGAAAAGGCAACATTCTTAGATCACAGTAAAATTACTTTGAGTTCACTTTCATTTTATTTTAGATACTCTCTAGGTTTTGTATATGTGTGTACATGTGTGTACATACATGTAAGTGTGCACTTGGGATCTGAACATACAGAAGAGTTAAATACAAAGTGATGTTGGCAATAAAAAATTACATTTAATTATCAAAATGACAACTCACAGAAGAAACTCCTAAGCGGCAAACACACAAAACTATTATTTGTATTGAAAGTAGAGGTCAGGACTTCCCTGGTGGCTCAGTAGTTAAGAATCCGCCTATCAATGCAGGGGACACAGGTTCGATCCCTGGTCCAGGAAGATCCCACATGCCGCGGAACAACTAAGCCCATGTGCCACAACTACTAAACCTGCGCTCTAGAGCCTGTGAGCCACAACTACTGAGCCCGCACGCCACAACTACTGAAGCCCACGTGCTTAGAGCCTGTGCTCTGCAACAAAAGAAGCCACCTCAATGAGAAGCCTGTGCACCTCCAAGAAGAGTAGCCCCCGTTCGCTGCAACTAAAGAAAGCCTGCACGCAGCAATGAAGACCCAACACAGTCAAAAATAAATAAATTTAAAAAAAAAAAAAAAAAGAAAGTAGAGGTCAAAGATCCTTCTGAAAGTATGCTGAAAGTTATGACTCCTTTCACTGGAAAAATGGACATACACTAGAAATGTTAAACACAAACCCAGGAGCTCAAGGATTCCCTCCTCACCCCAAGTCCACCTATGACATCAGGCTGGGCATGGGATGAGGACAGTAAGAGCAGGGACCCCCACCCAGCAGGTGGTGAGCATTTTTAGGGCCTGTCAGCACAGAGCATGTGCTCAAACAAGTGCCAGCAAACAACCAGGCACCGGCTCCAGGGAGCTATGAAACACAGAGATCTCCCACTTTGCCAAAGTTTGCTTGTACGAAAGGCCTATGTTAGTACCCATTTTTGCTAACCAAGAGACCTGAAGAGAACTTTTGCTTTTGCGAAAATCAAAAATGGCGGCTTGGCAGCTTTCTGCGTTCGTTTTGCAGCAGTTACAGAGGCATCGCTCACTAGAGCAGCGAGAGCAGCCTCGCTGAGCTTCTTCCCCCGCCACACTCAGCATCTCAGCACCCAGCCACCTGGCTGTGAGCTGCGTCTGTGAGCATCTGGGCTTTACCTCCATCTATTCTGTGCCTCCCTTAACAAGATGTGTCCTAAGGTAACTGCTTCTTTGCTTTATACCATTTTGGCTTATGGAAGGTTCCAGAGGAGTGCTCCACTTCCGAATAGGACAGCAGGGACACCCGTACCACATTGTACTCAGAAAGTAACAGCCACTGAGTCCAAGCACAGAACCTAATCACGATCCTCAAAGATTAGGTTTGACAATTGAACACGCTTTCATGTTTTCCAAAATGACTGTGCAAATCAGTTAATATTAAAATACATCAAATACCCCCTAACATGAAGCATTCCTTACAAAAGTGATACCATGTTTGAAAAAAGAATTTATGTTCCACAGTTATAATTCAAAAGCATGTACTACTTTGGATAATCTTTCAATTTGATATTCCAACATAATACCATCTCCATTTTGTAAGTAACTGGATCACAAGTCCTAGCCCACTTAGGATTACAGTTCAACAGACGATGAAACTAATAACATCACCATAAAAGTTCCAAGCCAACTATGAGGATCAGAATCAGCTCCAATAATTTTGAATTACTGCTCAGCAAGGTAAATGATCTTCTCTCAGACTTCTGTTGTGGGCTACCCCTGACCTCAACAATCATCACTATAAAACAACTATTAAAACTTTCTAATTAAAGCCAGCATTTCTGATGATTAGCTATGCTGTGTTTATTGCTCTCAAATCTATCAGGTTACTGGACCTAAGACACCTTTATGCAAGACACCTATGCTTTCTGAGAATTGGGCACTATTCGCAGTGGACTTGGAAACAAGAAGTTAGGCAAATCCCATTTTCTGCTCTTCTCTCTTGTGTGATATAAGGTACCTGTCTCCAGGCCTCAGTTTCCTAAACAGTAAAACAGATGTTCCTAAACAGTAAAACAGATGTTCCAAAGAACAAATGGGGAAAAAAGCAGCAAGGGCTTTGAGTCACCTGAATTACAAGTCCAATACACTGCGGAGGATGACCTGCGCTCAGGTCTCCGTTTAGGAAAGCTGCAGGCTGTGGAGGTGTGAAATCACTGGGCACACGGCAGGAAGGAACACAAACAGACAAGGCCTAACTGAAGGCCTGGAGAGGTGTTCAGAGCTCTGGAGCCCGCCCTCCTCTTCACAGAAAGGTGGTGGGTGTGAACACAGGGGCTGCTGCTTCCAAAGCCTGAAGGCAGAGCCCTACACAGGGGTGCGGATGTTAAGGTCTAAATGCTTTAGAAAGGAAACCACTGAATTTAAATGAATTTTCCTTAGACTATTTCTCAAAGACGAGTCTGAATATATGATACAGACAAAAGACCTGTTAGCGCCTTCCTAACAGGAAGGATTTTAAATGGATTAAAGCTAATAGGTTAAATTATCTAAAATGGCAAACAAAACCCTTAATTTTCCTGGAATAAAAACATTAATTCAATGTTTTAAAAAGCACAGTTTAATGGCTGCTTTACAAATCTGCTTTAAAAACATAACAATAAAATGCTGACTTAAAATTCTATAGGATACATAAAACTAACACTTTCACCAATTTCAATTTTTCTTTTGAAATTCCACTGTTAAGGGTATAACTTGAAAAGTATCCTACTGAGTTCTATTAATAGTGGACCGAAGTTATAGTCCTCACTCTGCCACCAGCCAACTAGCTGTATTTCTAATTAATTTTACTTCTGTGGGTTTCAGTCTCTGAATCTTTAGAGCTCTAAAACCCTCACACTACAACTGTAATACTACACAATTTTTCTGGCAGTTATTTTCAGAAACTATTATCAAATCTCAGTTAATAAAATAATGTAGACCAAAACTCAAAGTCTCAGAAAATGACTTACTTCAAAGTGTTATTTCATTCACACCAAACATTACAAGAATAGTCAAAAAGGATAAAAGGTTTCCCCCTCAGTCTTATAATTCCAGGCAGGTAACAACGGCACTGATAAAAACAAACTACTCCGGCTTCCCTGGTGGCGCAGTGGTTGAGGGTCCGCCTGCCGATGCAGGGGACGCAGGTTCGTGTCCCGGTCCGGGAGGATCCCACATGCCGCAGAGCGGCTGGGCCCGTGAGCCATGGCCGCAGAGCCTGCGCGTCCAGAGCCTGTGCTCCGCAGCGGGAGAGGCTGCAGCAGTGAGAGGCCCGCGTACGGCAAAAACAAAAACAAAAAAAACCAAACTACTCCGTGTAACTGGATTAAGGCTGATTACGTGTATTGTTAATTATTAAACACTTAGTACACTTATTCTTCACCAATTATCAATAAACCTACCTAACCTCACCCCCACGCACCAAACTGTAAATTGGAAGTTAATGATCTAGCTTTCATTTGCCCCACTCAGAATATTACCTAACATAGTAGTCCCTCCCCATCCGTGGTTTGCTTTCCATGCTTTTGGTTACCCAGGGTCAACCATGGTCCAAAAATATCAAGTGGAAAATCCCAGAAATAAACAATTCATAGGTTTTCAATTGCGCGCCATCTGAGTAGCACAGCCCAATCTTGCACTGTCCCACCCGGGACGTGACTCAACCCTTTGTGCAGCTCGTATCCCGCCCATTAGTCACTCAGCAGCCAGCTGGCTATCAGATCAGCTATCACAGTCTGGCAGTGCTGGAGTTCAAGGGACCCTTATTTTATTTAATAATTGCCCCAAAGTACAAGAGTAGTGATGCTGGCAATTTAGATATGCCAAAGAGAAGCTGTAAAGTGCTTCCTTTAAGTGAAAAGGTAAAAATTCCTGACTTAATAAGGATAAAAATTGTGTGCTAAGGTTAAGATCTATAGTACAAACACTGAAAATTGTGAAGGAAAAAGAAATTCGTGCTAGTTTTTCTGTCGCACCTCAAAGTGCAAAAGTTATAGCCACAGTGTTTGATAAACGATTAGTTAAGATGGAAAAGGCATTAAATTTGTACAATAAGGTACTTTGAGACCACATTCACATAACTCCTATTATGGTATATGGTTATAATTGTCATATCTTATTATTATTGTTAATGTCTTACTGTGCCTAATGTATAAACTTTATCCTAGGTATGTATGTATAGGAAAAAATTATATAGGAGTTATGGCACTATCCGCAGCTTCAGGCAGCCACTGTGGGAATGTATCCCCCACAGACAAGAGAGGACCGCTGTAATATGACTTGTGGCCATACAGTGAATTTGGGAAAACACCTGATTTACGGTTTTTTATCTTGAGCTGTAATCTTGCGATTTCACGAAAAACTTAAAACTACATTAACAGATTAAAAACCTCCACAATGACAATCAAACACACTCTCAACATTCTAAACTTCAAAGAACAGTATGCTAAGAGTGTCCATGACTGAAAATACTAAAATTTATGGTCATTTTAGGATCCCAAGCCACTCTTTTGTAGGAAAACATTTCACTCTAAACTGAAAGTTTCGCCAGGTCACAGAGACTTTCAAATTCTATCTGTGTGCCTGAATGCTTCTGCAATTTTATCTGGTGATCCTATTTTCTACTTCCGGTCCTTTCATGTTTAGGATTAGCTCTCCTGCACTGAGCCCTGAAAGATAATGATTTCAGCAGAATAAAGGAAAATTTGTCAATGTATACAAAGAAATAGGAAGAGCTGTGAAAAACTAAGGGCCACACGCACAGACAGCAAGTACTACGTATGAGCTGCTTTAATCACTGCATCCTTCTGTCCTCACCAGCTGCCCTTCCCCTGCCTAGATATTTAAGGTGTGAAGAAGCAAACACTGCTGACTCATAGTTACTCACTTGTACAATGGTCTGTACTCCAAGGGAAATGGTCTGTACGAAGGGAAACTAGAAATAGCATTCTAGTCTGACACCAAACATCACTGGAGATACAGATATGAATCCAAAAGGAACATGGACCTTACAATAATGCCAGAGAAAGGTTTATCCCAAAAGGTTTCCACACTGAGCTTCTGCACTAAATGACAACCAGCATACCATAAAAGTACAAGCAAAGATCAAATGCTTTTGCCTTCTAAATACCCAGATTTTTAAAAGGCAACTCTCTCCATGGGGACTTCAAGTCTGCTTTTAAAGGCTGCTGTTATTCCCTGACCATGGGAGTTGTGAGAAGCCAGGCAGCAATGGATTACAGTACATACTATATGCAGTGTGCTTATGACTCACACACACACACACACACACACTGTTGACTCAACAACACAGAACTGTGTGGGTCCACTTAAACACAGATTTTTTTCAATAAATATGTACTACAGTACTACACGACCCAAGGTTGGTTGAGTCCACGGGTGTGGGACCACAGATACAGAGAGCCAACTGGAAAGTTCTATTCTTATTTTCAACTGTGCAGAGGACTGGCTCCCCAACCCCTCCGTTGTTCAAGGGTCACCTGTACATGGCAAGGCAGAAATTATACAGATGGTAGAATCTCAACAATGAAATACAGAGACATATGTAATCAACAAACAGAAATAAAAATGTTCAGAAAGTATTAAGTATTTAAAGAAGAGGTTTTAAAGGACTTGTTTATTTCCAGAAAAAAATATTTGAAAAGGGAATGTTTAATATATTCAGAAAGAGATAATAATTGAGGCAACTTGTAAATCTATATCCAACTGGTCACTATGTTTTTAATCCCTATATTTTCAAGCTTTGTCAATAAAACAAAGCTTTTTGAAATCTGAAAACAAAATGTTCTCATTTTTCAGAGATGTTTCTAAAAAAGGAATCTGTTAATTAGTCTGCCTTAATAAAAGCTGAAATAACAAATATACTTTATACTTTAAACAAGTATACTTTAAACAAGTGACAAATGCTACCAGGTTTGAGGCCTATTTTTAAAGTATTTTTTAAACACACATGATTATGTGTAATACAAATGAAAGTGGTTCTAAGCAACCTATTCTTCATTTAGACCAGGGCTTGGACTGTTCCACTGTGACAAACACAAGTGTAAGCAAAAGAGCTTGCCACCCTGGGGCCAAGTAAAACCAGTCTGTATGCATCCATTCCTCCCCTTCGACACAAGTCTCTGTAAAGCAGAAGGATTGCTTAAAAAGGCAATTCTGGTCTTGGAATACTCCTGTTTCAAACTCTCTGACTGCTTCTCACTGTTCTTAGGATAGAAAGCACAATTCTCACCCATGCCAGGAGCTCCAGACCCTGCAGGACCCCGCTGCTGCCTTGCCCACCCCATCCCTGTCGCCAGCCTCTCCGAATCAGTTCCTAGCTCAGAGTTTTTGCACCATTATCCTCTGCCTAGAAGGCTCCCTCCCCTTGCCCAATCCCTCAAGGTCTACATGACAACCTCCCAGCACAACATTATCTGTTTGTCTCCCTGCCTCAGTGGACAGAAAGTTCCAGAGAGGAGGGCAATTTTCTCTTTTGTTCACCATTACAACCCTGGGATTTACTCATCAATTATTTAGTGCATACTGTTTTCTAAGGTCTGGGTTCATAGCAATGAACGGAAGAGACAGAAACCCTCAACTTCATAGGGTTTACATTCAAGTACAAGAAGACACAAGGTACGTAAAATACAGAAATTACATGGCATGTTATAACGTAGTAGTAAGTGCTACAAACAAAAATAAAGCAGGGAAGGGAGATGAGGGATGTCCACCACACTCCACACTACAATAAACTTGACTGTCCTAACGGGACTGCTCAAGGAAGCGTGGAGTGGAGAGTCCTAAAGATGTTTCACGTACAGAGGGTTCAAGAGTCCAAAAATGCTGGTCTACTTTACTTTAAATAAAACAATTCACTGTCTTAATTCCTTCTAGACCACAAGCCTTAGAGAAAAGTTCTGGTATCATTCATCTTTGTACTGCTAATGTGTGGTTGATCAAAAATACCCGCTCAAGAAAGGAATGAATCAACTCTCCTCTTTCCTCTCAGTGGCCCTGCTCTGCACGAGGTCATGGAGCAATGATTCTCAAAAGAGAATAAAAAATTGAAAAATCCACTGAAGTTTAAAAATACATTTTCACTATTGTAATTGCTTTGTTTTTGGCTAATATAATTTGTTTTCATTTCAAAGCAAAATAAAGAAGGTAAGAAATATTGTTATCAAAAGGGGCACATTTTTAAAGACTGAGAAAGAATATCATCTAGAGGTCACGTAGTTAAATCACTCCACCTAAAATAGTGTACGTGCTAGATGTAGCTATCAAGTCAGTTAACATTTTGTAAGTAGAATTTTTATGCATTTTCTATTGCGTTCTTTTCAAGTAAAAATTTGCATGTTTGTTTATGAAAGCATGCAAATAATTCCTCTAAAACTGAGGTGGGAGGTACCTTATCCCTCTAGTGAAACAAAGTTTCCTCAACATCTGTAGTGCAACACTTGGTCCTGGGCTGGGCAAAGAGATTAGGGACATAAAAGGATCTTGCCCACAAGAAGCTTACATTAATTAATTAGTGCAATGCCTTGGGGTGCTATGGAAACAGAGAAGCACTCAGCATGACATTAAAAATTAAGTCAAGCATTCCTGAAATACCTTTTTAAGGATGGGTTAAGGAGCTAAGTCAAAAAAAAAGAAGAAAAGACCTTCAATTCCAGGCAAAGGAAAGAGAGAGCAAAGACGAGGCCATGGTTTTGGGGAGAGGACTGTGGCCAGAGCAGGCCAACCAAAGGTGGCCCAGCCGGCAAGGAGAAGGCAGAAGTGGCAAGGCCCCTGGGCACTTCTTAGTTAGGCAGGGGACAGTCACTGAGGAGTTTTTACAAAGGGCCTAACAATCAGGCTATGCCTTTAAAGCAACCTCTCACTACAGTGTGACAAAAATGGTGTGTGTAAATAAAAGAGCATTTTATTTTTATCACACAAATAAATATCACCCTAATTTATCAATTTTTAAGCCAAAACTTTTGCATATCAGATTTCATAAAGAACATTTTCAGTGAAGACTAAGTCTCACCTCAAGGATTATCAAATTTAAGTTAAATAGGAAATGTCCACCATGTTACAGAATGCACTCTGTGGCCCAGGTCTCACTATAGTAGGGAAATAGGTCTGACACTAAAGAGGAAACCAGACCATGACAGAAGGCACAAAAGGGGTGGCATCACTCACCTGCAACCCTTCATGATTACAAAGGAACCATGACTGCTTCTCCAAAAAAATGATGAAAAAGTTTATAAAGCACTGAAGGAACAAAAGGTTTGGGGTGGGGGAGGTGAGAAGGAAGGAAACATAAGCTGACTTAATCATTTTGCCTGATCATAAGGAAGACATTTACATGTGGGAAAAATAAAGCGCTAGAACATTAGGGAAAAAAATTTCCATGTTGGAAATATCCTCCTCCTTTCAGTAAGAGAACCTAATGGTTATCTACCTTACAATTCCACATTCTAATAAAGAAATTCATTTTCTAATCAAGATAACTCCAGAAGTACAGTAGCTCCAAAGATACCAACAAGTGCAACAATTAGGAGCAAAAAGTTCAAACTGAACTAAATTAAAATCAGGTCTGGTGAGTTTAACCCTCTCAGAAGGCAGTGTGCCTCCTTTACTAGGTACTCTAAAATTAGCTCTTACAGAAAAAGGAGAACTCTTTACAGGAATAAAGGTTTACAAAGGAGCATAAGCGACCAAACCCTGTAGCAGTGTCTGTTTCTTTTAACAATGTACTTTCCATAAACACAACTTCAGTGCTTGTTTTCTTCTCTCCATTATTAAAAGGTTGAGTCAATGGTCTTATAGGAGAAATTACAAGAATATACATGATTTTCTTGCATTTACCAATCGGGAAAAAAAAATCCTTAAATATGAGAGAACCCTGCAAGAGTACAGCATGTGTTATGAAAGCCTATTTGAAACTTGTGCCTTAAATATTAAGACGAAAACAAATGGAATTTAAAGTAATATAGCTACAGAGCTTTTTGCAATCTCAAGGGACAATCATAAAGAAAACACAAGTTACTAAAATTAGAAGACCTAGGTTATAATCCTAGTTATCACTACAGAAAGTATGAATTCCAGCAGCAGGACACTGAAATTAACAGTGAAAGGAGTTTGTCAGCCACTTGGTTGGTAACATCAACTACAGCTCTATCATTGCAAAAACTTGTAATATTGTTGCAAATCTATGTTAAGTAGTGGGGCTACTTTAAAGCACTGTTTATTGTTATTAACATTAAAAACATGATGTTCCCACCTTGCACTTAAGTATTTTGGAACTGTTTTATGATAGATATATGAAGACTGCTTCATTAAAAACAAGTGATTAAGTAAAATATTTGTTTCCACAGATTTTAAATACGGATTTGTCTAAACATGTGCTTATCTGTGAAAACCATATTAATATCAATAAGTTCTCCAAATCTCAATTTTTTTTAAAGTGCAATTCCTAGGAAACTTAAATAAAATCAAAATCTTCCCTGAACATGTTGCCATTTAATTTTGGCTACTCTTCAACAAAACACGTTAAAATAAATGCCAAGAAACTTCTGTTCTCATATTATCATCCATTTTCTCTCTGGCTCCTACTCAAATATAGTATAAATCCTTTCTCCAACTACACATTCTGTCCTCAGACCTGCTTTCTCTGCTCAGATACATGTGATAAAGAAAAAAAAAATCTGTTAATAAATTAAAACTGACACTCACTAAAAGAATATTGAAAACAGTAATAAGGTAAGCACCATTTTCAAAATTCTGAATAAGAATCTGAGTAATAAAAAAAAAAGAGCAAAAACAGCCAACATCAATATGTTACAAACAGTCCAATGAGGCTGATGTTATTATAATCCTCCTTTTAGAGATAAAAAAGTGAAGCCCCAGAGGGTAATTTCTAATCAATAAGAAGCCATGTCTCTCTTCACACACCCACTTTTTCATCTTACAAAGGCAACACACATCAACTTTTCAAAATACAGGATGAAATTTATTTCTAACTAAACACAAGTTTCAAAGCGAAGTACACAAATCAAACTTATGGTTGAATAATAAACTTGCTAACCTGATGCCTTTCATAAAGTATTTCACCTTAGCAACTCAAGCAAACTTACATCAAGCGATTTCGTTGAGCCTGATTATAAAACTGCCCTTCAGAATATTAAATACAGAGAAAAGTTGACAAGCCACAACCATTTCAACTTCTGTAAATTACCCTGACTGTAAATTAGAGGGAGCCAGGCAGGTGGGGAAGTATGGAAATTGCACACTGCACATATTATCTGACCTCCAAAGAAATGAACGTCACTCTTCCCCACTGTGGTCTTTGCAAACTACAACTCAGAACCTATTTCAAAAGCATTTTAGATACTTAATACAAAATAAGAGACCAGCTAAATGTCATGAGAAAAACTTTAAAAACAAGAAAATAACTTGTATGCTTACAATATTCAAGTTGATATTATCTTTTTCTAAAAACCCTCACACAACCTGATTTCCCTGAACAGTCCAGGGAACTCTTCCCATTCCTTCAGTTATCCAAAACTTCAAACTTCCACTTAACATTTAGGGCAAGTTACTGAGCAGCCAAAGAGAGGGTCTCAAACGCACAGGATAGCTACCCTACAGATAATCTTCTCAAGTTTCACCTCAGCCTAAATTAAAGACCGTTTTATGTAGAAATGAGGGGGAAGACAAGATGACCTGCACGGAAAGTTGCAATACAAAATTACAGTGAAGTCTGAACAAGTCTTAAGTTTTACGTTCTGATTGGACACGACTGAGAAGCAGGTGGTAAGAGATTCCTGACCTGCCCCTTTCTCGAACACAAGGCGTCTTTAGAATTTTTTCTTAATTCTTCCAGAATCTGCCTCTGCTTAAACCTCTCTGAGGAGAGCGGGACCGTCCCAAGCATACCCGGAGCAACAGGATCCTACTTCCTGGTCCGAGTGACCCGGGCCCTCCCCGCCCGGCCGGCCGCGGTCCCGGGCCCGGGCGGAGGGCAGGGCGAGGCCGCCGCAGTGCGGGCCGGACGGCGTGCTGCCCGTACCCTACCCCTGCCCCGGCCCCCGAGACCTCGGCCCGGCCCTGGCCGGCCCCAGCCCTGCCCGCCGCCCCGGTCCGCACCCAGACCCCTCTGCCCGCGCCCCGGCCCGGCTACACTCGCTGGGCCCTGCCCGGCCGCGTCCTCCGGGAAGATGGCGGCCCATGACAGGCGGGCGCGGCGCGGGTCCGAGGCGGAGGCCGGGCGCGACGCGGCGGGAGCGGAGCAGAGCAGCCCGCCCGCCGCCGCGCTCACCTGTCAGCACCGCCGCCGCCCGGCCGCCGACCGCCGCAGCCCCGGTGCCCGGCAACCGCGCCACACGCGGACGGGCCGTGAGGGAGGGGCGGAAGCAGGGGCGCGGCCGGCCCGGACGAGCGGCGGGGGTCGGCGCGGCGCGGACTGGCGGCGGGGCGGCGGCAACTCTTTCCCGTTTCGGGCCGAAAAATATCTCAACCTCGCGACTCCAGCACCCCAACGCTCCTTCCCGTTCGCATGAGAACACACAGCTCCCGCTTCCGGGCCCCGCCGGAAGTCCCGCCCAGCGCGCTCCCGCGCCCGCGCGCCCGCGTACTCACCGCCTGGTCCGCCGACTGGCGCTCGGCGCCCTTACGTCATGACGGCACGGCGCCCTGATTGGCCTCGCGCAGCGCCGGGCCCGCCCCCTCCTCCTGGCCTCTCGGTGCTCGTGCCCCTCCCGGCGACGCCTGTGATTGGTGGGGGCGCGCACGCAGACCCACCCCGCGCACGCTCTCCGTACCGCCCCCGCCGCGACCTGAGGAGGAGGTGCTGTCGGCTGGGACCGCGACCACTGCCCACTTCAGCCGGGGACCGAGACTCCCGCCCCCGGGCTCATCCCGGGACCCCGACCCCGTCACCCCGGGATCGCGACCCCCGCCCCCTCGGCCCAAGACCCCGACCCCTCCCTCCCCTCACCCCGGGACCGGACCCTCCGGGGCCGTCTGGCCATCCGGGTGGTCGGGTCAGGAGAGCCCCCTGAGCGCGCCCGGGAAAAGGGAGAAGGCGGCGTCGCCTGTCCGTGGAGCGGGTGCCCTGGGCCGCTCGTCGGCCAACTCCGTTCTCCGCGGTTTCAGGGGAAATGCTGAAGAGTCGGGATGTCTTCCCAAACCCAAGCATGTGCCACCCACCCGACCCATTCTATGGGGAGGAAAAACAAAAGTAAAGTATGTTCACCGGCTTTAAGCTTGCTGCCTGATTTCCTGTGTGCCTGCTCCGCTTGGCTGTTGATTATGTAGACATACATGTGACCTGGAAAGTCTTCTCTGGGTCACTCTGTCCAGCCTTATCCGTGCACCGGTGCTTCTTACCTGTTCCTTCTGCGGGTCCGAACGCCGACAGGATGCGCTCTGGACTTCCGTGTATTGACTGGGAAGATCACATCGGTGCTGGGCGCCTTCTGCTTTGGCATACGTTGTAACATCCTCGCTCTAAAAAACTTGGAAGTTCAATAATGCTATTCATAGCAATGTCTTTAAACATAATCACGTAAGACTGAGATTTCCTGTAATATTCAAAGCAAGTACATATTTCTGGAAAAAAAGTCGCGTTTAGAGTTCACTTTCCAAGAGAACCTGTTGGATATGTTGCAGAGCCCTTCTCAGGTACCTCCGCTTGGAACGTTTTAGACTGAGGCCCAGGAAGTCATCCCTAGGCCGGGCCCAGTGATGTGGTCCACCTCTGAAAGGTCAGGAATTCTCCAAAGTTATTAGGTTAGATTTCCATCTTTTTTGCTTGTGTTTACATTCTGGCAGACTTTTTGATATACAGATAAGTTCCCATATTACAAAAGAGACTAAATGATATGAGAATGGTTTATATTGAAATGACATCTCTCACTTTCTATTTGTGTTGGGTGATCCTTCCTAAACAATCAAAACTGGCTTTTTATTCGTGTGTGATTTTTTTTTTAACCTGTGCTTCAAAAGAAGCATCCATTTTCACCTTGGGATGTGAGATTATAACAAAATGAATTTTTATGGCATTTCTACTTAGAAAAATAAGATCAGTTTTTAAAAACCACTTCTCATCTCAAGCAGTTACAAGTCCTACCTATTCTATCTAAAAGCTTTCCTTCTCCTGCTTATGATGGATTTGCCTGCTGTTACTTCTCTCCCAGTTTGTTTCAGTAGCATCACAGCTGGTCTCTGCCTCCCCACCTTTCACCATGCCAGCTTACATTTCCTTTAAAAGCCTCCTCACCATCCCACTCTGAGTCAAGACTTGTTGAAGTCCAAGTTGTTTTTCATGGACTAGCAGGCCCTTCACAAACTGGCTCTCGGGCCTCTCACATCTCCTTTCCTGCCCCAGGGTTAGACAACCTAACCTTCCAATCACATTCCCTTAACATGCATTTTTGAAAACCTTGGGGTAGTCTCTGGGTGTGGATGTGAATGACACGCAGGCTTTACACTCTATGACCCTACTGTTTACTGAAAGGCCAATCAACTGGCAGTCACCACAGTGTTATAATTCCTGTTAGAGAACAAAACAAAGAGAGAAGCATTGGTTCCCAAATGTTTGCTGCGCATGAAGTTGTGTGTGGAGTGTCTTCGTTTCTGAACACTTTGGTCCTCTAGTGTCCTTCATCTGTGCTCTTCCTTCTGCCAGAAGGGTCGTCCTCTGCTTCCACTTCTGGCAAAATCTGGCTTATTTTTCCAGTTACAGCTCAAGTGTCAGCCATTTACATCTTTTCCTTTCAGACAAGCGGTTTCCCTTCTGGGTACTCGTAGCACTCACCAAGTCCCTGCTCCACTTTAGGGGCGGTGCTAAGTGCTGGGGAGATGGCACAGAGCAGTACCGACCAAAAGAGAGGTGAACAGGTAGTGGGGGATAAAGAGGAGTAAGGTTTGCTATGGAGTGTGTGCAGATTGTCCAGGTAGCAAGCACATGGGAGGGTCTGAAGCCAGCTGGGGAAGGAATCAAAGAAAGAGATGACCGAGCCAAGGCCAAAGACACCAGAGTGGAGGGGCTGCCAACACACCTTCCAGCAGGGAGGGAGAGGCCAGTCCTGGTCAGAGAAGGAAATATTTGAACATGACAGATCATAAAACCAATGTGGTAAGGTGAGTGGAGGGCATGAGAGCCTGGAGGGGTAAGCAAGGCAAGAATCCCAAAGGTCTTCCGAGCGCTTATGATGTTTGAATTCGATAGTGAGTCAAGATTTGTATTAGAAGGTAAGAGAGGGCTCATAAAAGGTATTAAGCTCATAGAGAATCTCTGGCCCCCAAAAGCCATCCAAATAGAAATGCAATAAAGAACTAACTTAGTCAAATTAGGTGGAAGTATCAAAATGAAAATGACAGTAATACATGAGAATACATTGGAAAATAAAAGAATCCATGAGTTCTTACTAAATATAAACAAATGTGTGAGTAAAAAAAAATAATAGAGATGAGGAAGGAAAAGGGAAAGCTATTCTTTACAGTAGAAGGCTGACTAATGAATGAGAAAGAATTGTTTTTTAAATTACCATGTTGCAACTATCGTAGCATTTATTCTGGCAAGAGTCATCAATGTATGCTAAAAATCATTGGATAAAAGTTGTTGAGTAAAAAGTTGTGAATGCCGTTTCACAGCTTATTAATTGCTTATTGCTCATTAATTTCAAAGAGGGGAAAGGTATTTTTACAGTGGATAAATATGGTGGACCCCATCTTAACTGAGAGGTGAAAGTTGGCATCCCCAATAATGGTGGCCTGCTGACATCACGTGATGTCAGTTATGTCGTGTTCCTGTCAAGCCACAAACTAACCATGAGGAATGATCACAAACTGAGGACGTTCTACAAAAACTCTCACTCTTCAAAAACCCATACTCTTCAAAAATATCAAGGCTTGGGAATTCCCTGGTAGTCCAGTGGTTAGGACTTGGCGCTTTCATTGCTGAGGGCCTGGGTTCAATCCCTGGTTGAGGAACTAAAATCTCACAAGCCGCACGGCATGGCCATAAAAGACAGTGAAAGGTTAAGGAACTTTTCCAGATTTAAGGAGACTAAGGAAACATGACAACTAAATGCAATATGTAATCCTAGACTAGATTCTTGATTGGAGTAAAATTTGCTATATGGGTCATAATTAGAATTTCAATATGGACTCTATTCCAGTCTTATAATCAAGGTTAAATTTCCCAAATTGGATTTATTTATAAATTGTTTTATGACTCTGTAAGAAAATGTCTTTGATCTTAGAAGATATAAACTGGAGTATTTAGAGGTGAGGGATCAAGATATCTGCAAGTTTCTTTCAAATAGTTTAGTGAAATACACACACACATACTTATACAGAAAGAGAATATAACAGAACATTAATCGGTGAATCTAGGTGTGGGATATGTAAGTGTTTGCAACTTGCCTGTAAATATGAAGCTCTTCAAATGGAGAATTATCTTTTAGAGATACATACTGAAGTGTTTATGAATGACATGATATTATGTATGTTTTACATTTGATTCAAAACAATCTAAAGGAAGGTGGTCGGTTGGAATACAGAAGAAATAATGGGACAAGCTGGTGTGTTGAAAATTGTTGAAGCTGGATGATGGATACATGGGGGTTCATGAAACTCTTCTCCCTGCTTTTCTATATGTCTTAAATTCCTCATGATAATAGAAATACAGTGATGAAGTGGAGGGTTTTAATTCATTAAAGATATTCCATGAACATGTATTGCTCAAAAAGCAGTCACAGAGGAGGACTACATTTCCCAGGATACTCCACAGCCTTCCTGCTGGAGAAACAAAGGGGCCAAACCTCTGGGTCTCAAAGCTGAGAGAGACCAGGACAGGGGGGCAAATTTGTGTTGGCAGGTGCCAGCCCAAGCGGAGGAGGCCTGAGGCCCTGTAGGGGAGATGCAGGGTTTGCATGAATGTTGGAAACAGGAACCATATCTAGAGAGAGTTTCTGAGAAACTTTTTTGTGCAGTGTGCTTTGTAATACCCCAGGGCTAGTTCCTAGTAAAGACCCAGGCCAGTCCTTCAAGGCTTCTGTAGTTGGATCGTGTTTCCTTTGAAAGTAACTCGTTTCTTGGCCAAGGGTGCTGCCTGGGATGGCAGCTTAAATTTGTACTATTGCTGGCAGATATCTTCTGGGGTAGTTGACCTACATAGTACCTCTGCAATGAGGCAAATGTATTACTCTAGGCCTCAAAAAAGATTGCATTTTCACCATGATTGCTGCCTGCCTGTAGCTCTCATAGAAAGAAGGATGAGTTGATGAGTCATAAGAGACATTTTGGAGAGACTTCCCAGTTTGGATGTTTCAGGCAGAGAACCAGACTTAATAAGCATGTTGTTTTTATTAGATTGAGAAAAATTAACTTCCTGGAGATCTGGCAAAGTGGACATTCTTTTTAGTCCAACATCCATGTACATTCCTCTAATGGGAGGGAAGGTCGATGGCTAGACATCATTGCCTTTCTTCAAAGTTCTAGACTATGCATGGCAACTGCCAGACACTCTCCTGTTTTCTTCCATGCAGTCACTCCTTGCTTTCCTGGCCCCTCTTCTCCAAGCTGGAGTTGGTCCCAGACGCTCTAGGTTGGAGCGCTAGTGCCAGGTGCCCTTTGGTAGGCTCACAGGCGTCTCCTGAGAAGTGTGCTTCTCTCCCCCAGACTCCTCTGATGAGGACTCTCCACCTCATTACTTTAAGAAATGGGCACACCCACCCAGTAATCCAAGATGGGCAGCCCTGTTGCTCCCTACTGGTGATGAGCTGTCAAGGTCGAGGAAGGGAGCCCCTGAACAACAACATGCTCTGTTTTTGAACCCTAACTACAACCACCTGAAGGGGCTTGAAATTTCCCTCCCTGATCCTGGAACTGACTGGAGTTTCCTGAGCACACTAAGCCACTCCACCTCTGTGTTTCTCCCCCTCTGTCTCTCCCCTCTTCTTTCTGGCCAGTTGTCTTCCACAGTTTCCACAGCTTAACTCAGACACTTTGACCTCCTCCGGGAAGCCTTCTCTGAATACCTGCCCCCTAACCCATCCCTGGCGGGATCAGGGCCCATCCAGGGTGTACCTTTATCACAGTTCTTACTGAGTTGAGTAGGAGTGCCAGTTTGTGTTGTTTTTTATCTCCTGCTCATTATGAACTTTGCAAAGGCAGAAACTTTATTTATCCTCATCATTTTTCACAGTGACTGGTCATTAGTAGATGTTTGCTGAACTGAAATCATCCCAACTTTGCTAGCTCACCCACCAACTTCTGAGAGGTTTCTGTCAATTCTTAGTGAGCTGCTTTCATTTTTTTTTTTTTAATTTTTTTTTTTAAAGAGATGTTGGGGGTAGGAGTTTATTAATTAATTAATTTATTTTTGCTGTGTTGGGTCTTCGTTTCTGTGCGAGGGCTTTCTCTAGCTGTGGCAAGTGGGGGCCACTCTTCATCGTGGTGCGCAGGCCTCTCACTGTCGCCGCCTCTCCTGTTGCGGAGCACAGGCTGCAGACGCGCAGGCTCAGTAGTTGTGGCTCACGGGCCTAGTTGCTCCGCGGCATGTGGGATCCTCCCAGACCAGGGCTCGAACCTGTGTCCCCTGCATTAGCAGGCAGATTCTCAACCACTGCGCCACCAGGGAAGCCCTGCTTTCATTTTTGACACCATTCACTATAGTGAATCTAGTAGACTTGGAATTCTTATCATTTGCACTTGGTGTTTTGTTTTTTTTCCTAGATTTCATGATGATAGCTATTTTTGTTTCCTTGTTTATTTATTTTGACATTATAACCTTAGATACCATATACCGAAGTTGAGTGAGTGATAATTTTCCATACATCAGCATTTTTACAATCATGTTTCCTCTGGATATATTTTAGTCACTTTGATTAGACTTAGGAGACACTGTTTCCTTCATCCAGTTAGCGCAACACTTAAGTCTCATCAGAAACACAGCAGTCACCACGGGTGGAGTCACCACCGAGAAAGTGAATCTAAACCAGTGCATGTCCATTCTTTTTACCTTCAAAGGGTAACATCTCCTGACTTTATCCCCTAATTCTGGGGGTGTTACCCTGTTTGAACATACCATCTGCACACATTTGTCATGTGAGCAAATATGTAACACACACATAAAAAATACGCATTTCAAATTTTTCATTTTGTCAAATGTTTGAATTTATCTTTTTCTTTGGAAGTATCTCCTCACATGCAGGGTTAGAGTATTTCTCTCACACCCAAGTTCCATCAAAGTCACAGTTAGTGGACTATCCATTGTCTTACATATGGGAAAAGTGAGCTAATGCAGGGTTTTCATGCTTTTTTGAAAAAGCCAAGACCCATAGTAAGAAATACATTTTATATTACAGCTCAGTACACACACACACACACACATACACACACAAAGCAAAAGTTTCATGAAATATTGTTGATGGTGGTACAACTTTGTGAATGTGCTTAATGTCACAGATCTGTGCTTAAAAATGATTAAAATGGTAAATTTTGTTATGTATATTTTACCACAGTTTTTTAAAGTTTCATGAGATAATATTTACCCTTACTTTGTGAGATTTTCTCTGATCTCTTCTGTTTTATTTTTGTTAATTCTAGTTGTAACCCTTTTAATTGATTTATGACACTGTGGTCACAACCTGCCTGCTGAAATGCTGACTTGAGGGCCAGGAAGCTGAAACTTATTCACTCCATTTTCACAGTTTACTGGGCACTTTGCTTTTCCAAAGCATTTGAAACAGCATAATTAAAAAGAATAAGTAGAGCTTCCTTGGTGGTGCAGTGGTTGAGAGTCCGCCTGTCGATGCAGGGGACACGGGTTCGTGCCCCGGTCCGGGAAGATCCCACATGCCACGGAGCAGCTGGGCCGGTGAGCCATGGCCGTGGACCCTGTGCGTCCGGCACCTGTGCTCCGCAACGGGAGAGGCCACAACAGTGAGAGGCGCGTGTACCGCAAAAAAAAAGAACGAGTAAAAGCAAGCTAATAATTCCCTAAATATGTGTGTATAAGTCACTATTTTTGAAGGCCGAGCTTGGGGCCATATTTAGAAAATATGACTTAATTGTATAACTGTAAATTATATCTTAATTTGCAAATCTTCCCTTCCTTAGTTTGACATTGTAGGTATGTGATTCTGTTGATTATTATTTTTATCTTTAGTGCTAGAGGTTATAAATGCAAATGCCTTTAGGGACCAGACATTTCACATAAATGTGTGAACTGGCTGGAGTGATAAAAGGGAGTTTGCCCAGCCTGGAGGCACTCACATTCTGTTAAAAACAAACACTCAAACTGCTGTGTCCACAAAGGAGTGATCCGGAGCCTGTGTTTGAGATCTTGGTTACAGACAGTTGTTTCAGGTAGTTTGACCATAAAGGCCACAAAGGAAAAAGAAATAGTAGGTTCAAGAAGGAACCATGGAGTGACAGGAGAGATTTTTAAGATGGGAAAGACTTGAATGTACAGAATGAGAGCATGGAAAACATCACAGCAGTATACAGAACTGCTGCGATCCTGCTTTTGGATCTATAATATTAATATTGATGAAGATGTTATTTGTAGTTCTTATCGTATTATAGAATTTTATCCAGCACTCCAAAGTGCTTTTATATAATATTAATAATTATGACTCTCATTTCTTTACCACTTTGAATTTATAAGATGTTTTTCACATGCACAATCTCATATCCCTAAAATGACACTGGAATGTAAATTATCACCATTTCCACTTTAAAGATAAGGAAAGTGAACTCAGAGATGTAAAATAATCTGCTAGTGAGTAGAAAGCCAGACTAGAACTCCAGATTCTGTGCAATTTCCACTATCCCATAACGTGTACTGTGTTCTCTGTCAGCAGAATGGAGGTCCCATCATGGAAATCTCACATTTCACTAGGTGGAATTTTTTTTTGTTACACCTTGCTTAACATGGCAAAGTGGAAGACAAATAACTTTCTATATAAAGAATTAATCAGACTTGTGCTCGCTTCGGCAGTACATATACTAAAATTGGAACGATACAGAAAAGATTTGCTCAAGGATGACACACAAATTCATGAAGCATTCCATATTTTTAGGTCCTACTGTATAGCACAGGGAACTCTACCCGATACTCTGTAATGACCTATATGGGAAAAGAATCTAAAACGAGTTGATACAGTAAGTCCCCTACACATGAACCTTCAAGTTACAAACTTTCAAAGACGCAAACGTGTGTTCGCACATACAATCACGTAAGTTAGTTCACGTGTCTGGTGTACATTGTCACGTGCATGCATCCTCTACAAGTGGTTGTGCTTTTGTGTACTTTACTGTACAGTACTGTATAGAGTATAGTAGTACAGTGCCTTTATTTCAAGCCCAGCATGTCCGGAAGCAAGTGTAAAAGCAGCGGTGATATAGCTGGTTCTGCTAGGAAGCGCCAAGTGATAATGATGGAAACAAAAAGTGAAAATAATTGAGACAGTGGAGTGACAAGAGGAAGAAGAAGTAACTGAAGGACTGAAGAGATTCACGATGCAGGAAATGGCAAGAGGATTTTCTTTATTTGAAGAGGCACTGTTAGTTTAAGGCACTAGTAAAAGTTAGTCACTTGACGTTCCTGGTGGAGGAGGAGAGCATCTAGAGTTGGGAAGTAGGGCAAACAGAGGAGAAAGGAAGGGAGGGCTGGTGATGAGGATGGTACATGACCCCAAAGTCAGTCCTACTGGTATAGGACAGATGTGAGTTAGGAGAAGATGAGCCAGAAGGACATTAAATTCTGAAGTCCACCTTTTCCACCAACATGGTTGCATGGTTGCATCTCCTTAGAATTCTCAATAAAGTTCTGAACATTGGAAGAACTCATTGTTTACACACTTATCATTATGTCACTAAAGACTAAACTTCAAAATTGATTTGTTACCAATTTGTGAAGAGTGGCATGAATAGTGATTGGACAGGTTGCCTCATCATAAGAAGGGAAATCAAAATTTTCATATTAATACAATTATATCAGAGCTTGGCCAATTTCTTTTCACTACAGGGTGAACGTGGAAATCTTGTTCGGCATCATTGGCCTGAGGTTACATCCCTTAGAAAACTGGGGTGGGGGCATGGGTCTTGGAATGAATGGATTTGGATTTGAATCTCAACTTCCACGCTGGTCCCTGCCCCAAAAGCCTTAATCCCATAACAGTTCAATGGACGAGTGTCATTCAGTCAGTTTCAGGGAAAAAATGAATTTCCCTTCCTGGTAACACTTGTGCTTTGGACGTTTATTCTTGGCCCTTCCTGTGTGTGTTGACCCTGCCCTGCCCCTGTACTGCTTTCCACTCAGTTTGCCCTGCTGGCCACGGCTGCATACGTTCTGACTCTGAGTCCTGTGTCTGATTTTGAAGTACTTTGTTCTGTTCCAGATTCTGTTTCTGGTGCTCTTCCTTGATGTCTAATTGAAATCAACCCATAATCAGTTTCCTAAAAGTTAATATCTGAAGGTTGCTTTTCTGACGCTTTAAGCTGCAGGGGGTTACATCATAGTCCAAGTTGTATGCATAGTTAGTGGATAGTAAATTGTTGATAATATGTGACAGAATTTGAAATTCACTAAGTATTGTTGATTCTTACGTTTCTAGATTCTTAAATGTTTCCAATTTTTCGTGTATTATAAAAATAAAAGTAAGTGTATATTAACTATGGTTATAATGCATATTTTATATGATTATATTCTTGAACGTGAAGACATTTTAGCATTACTATCTATTATGGATTGAATGTTTACTCAAAATTTATATGTTGAAGCCCTAACCCCCAGTATGGCTGTATTTGGAAATGAGGTGTCTAAGGAAATGATTAAGGTTCAAAGCAGCCATAAGGGTGGGGCCCTGATCTAGTAGGATTAGTGTCCTTGTAAGAAGAGACACCAGAGAGTTCTGGGGCACCCTCTCTCCTCAGGTATGACTGAGGAAGTGCCAAGTAAAGACAGGGCAAGAAGGCGGCCAGGAAGAGGGCTTCACCGGAAACTGAATTGGCTAGAACCTTGATCTTGGACTGCTAGCCTCCAGAACTGTGAGTAAGCTAATTTCTACTGTTGAATCCACCCAGTCTATGGTACTTAAGGCCAGGAAAAATGCAATTATGAAAGAATTGATCCCTAGGGGAAAAGTCTCTCCATAAATATTACTTGCTTCCTGGTACTTTTCCCAATTTATCTGTTCTCAGTTAACATCACATTATAGAATACTGAAAATCAACTACTAAAAATAAACTTTTAATTTCTACATTCTGTATGAATATTTCTCAAAAGGTCTTTACATCCCTTACCCTCCTCACTGATTGTGTGTTTTATATCAGCTCTTAATTACATAGACTGGTTTTTAAATGAAAATATAAAGATTTATAAAGATTTTTAATTAGTTAAATTAGGGAATATTTGTTATTTTTATAAATAAATACACATTTGTCCCAATTGCTTTTCTGATAACTTTTAGGGCAATTAGCATACGTTCCTCCAGTTATTAAAAGAATCTTAAAAAGCCAGGGAAATAAACATTTCCTGTAAGGTTTGTCTTCTAATGACATGTGGTGGCATAAGGGAAGGTGGTGTGAGTGTAGGGAGTGCAGGACTGTGGACCCCAGTTCTAAGTAACGTCCAACAAGTTATTTCAGCCCTTTGGGGTTCATTTCCCCCATTTGCTTAATCAAAGGATTGAACGAGAAGCTATACTATAACTAAACAAAGCAGCTACATTAGATTAAAAAAAGACACTCAAAAAATACTCTTCATAAAAAAAAATTAGGGGTAATGACTTCAGTCAAAGCTAACTGGAAATGAAAACTGCCATAATTTTGACTCTGATATACTTTTATCTGCTGAGCTCCAGAAGTAAACATACTTTGGGGTGAAAAGGAAGCAAGAACCAGCATTTCATCATCAAAACCAGTGTATCTTGCCAATTTTTGCCAACAAGCAAACAAAAAAACGTTTTGTTCTGCTTCTTTCAGGCATGGAAAAAATATGACTCGGTTCTATCCGCAGTACAAGAGGCAGAGGCTCTGTGGTTCTCTGCGTAGCAGATGGTCTGTGAGTGACCCACACGTTCCAATCAGAGGGTGTTAGACCTCGGCCATGGTTAGTGGTGGTGCACACTGAGATACCAGGAGCTGGGGAGGAAGTCTGTGACTCGGTAGAACCAAGAAGGAAGTAGGCTGTGGGCTTGGAAGGGGAGGTTAAGAAGTCTCAGATTTTCTTGATTGACTGAGGAATAGTGGTTTCTTCTTTAAATGTAAAAAGCTCCCAGATCATGAGGGCTTGCCTGGTAGCGCAGTGGTTGAGAGTCCGACTGCCGATGCAGGGGATGCGGGTTCATGCCCTGGTCCAGGAAGATCCCACATGCCGCGGAGTAGCTGCGCCTGTGAACCATGGCCGCTGAGTCTGCGGGTCCGGAGCCTGTGCTCCACAACGGGAGAGGCCACAGCAGTGAGAGACCCGCGTACCACAAAGCTCCCAAATCATAAACTTAATTATACAATTTTTAAAAGCTAATGAATCAAACAAAAATGTCTTCAATCTTGGCATGGTCAGACGGCTGGCAGTGTTATGGTGACTGGAGAAGGACAGAAAGACATCTTGAGGGCAGGGTCTGTGACAGTATGTTTACTGTTTCAACTGGCAGGCCTCCACTCTGGACATGCTGTGTGCAGCAATACAGTAGAAAAAACGCCTCCAAATATAGAAGGCACACTGACTTACTGTTTCTTAATTAAAGTTTTAATTTTGAGGTAATTGTAGCTTCCCATGCACTCATGTAATGTGGAGAGGTCACATGTCCCTCTCCCCAATTCCCCCATTGGTGGCATCACGCACAACTGGAGTGCAGCATCTCAATCAGATACCGACATTGATGCAGTCAAGATGCAGAGCACTCCATCAGCACGGCACCCTCTTGCTGACCTCCTCCTTAATCCTGGCAGCCACTGATCTGTTCTTCATTTTTTCATTTCAAGAATGTTCTGTAAATGGAATTATACAGTACGTAACCTTTTGGCATTGGCTTCTTTCATTCAGCCTAATTCTCTGGAGAGTCATTCAGATCGTTGTGTATGTGTATCAGTACTTAGTTCCTTTTTGTTATGGAGTACTATTCCATGGTATGGATGGACCACAGTTTAACCATTCACTCATGGAAGACATCTGAGTTGTTTCCAGTTTGGGCCATTACAGATAAAGCTGCTGTGAACATTTGTGTACAGGTTTTTGTGTGAACATAAGACATCATTTCTGTTGGATAAATGCCCAGGAGTACAATTACTGGGTTGCACGGTTAGTTGTATGATTAGTTGTTAAGAAACTGTTAGACTGTTTTCCAGAGTGTTTGCACCATTTTACATCCCCACCAGCAGGATATGAGTGGCCAGGTTTCTCCCCATCCTTACCAGCATTGGACGTTGCCACTATTTTTTATTTTAGCCATTCTGGTAGGTATACAGTGATAACTCATTGTGGTTTTAACTTGTATTTCCCTAATAGTTCATTATGCTGAATATCATTTTGTTGAACATCTTTTCCTGTGCTTATTTGCCATCTGTATATCCTCTTTGGTGAAATGTCTTTTCATATCTTTCTCCCATTTTATAATTGGATTATTTGTTTTTTACTGTTGAGTTGAGTTTTGAATGTTCTTTATGTAGTTGAGATACTAGTCCTTTGTTGGATATGTAGTTTGTGAACATTTTCTCCCAGTCTGTCATTTGTCTTTTTATCTTCTTAACATGTTTTTTTGCAAAACTATCCAAAAGATTTTATTTTTGATGAAATGCAATTTATCATTTTTTCCTTTCATGTGTCATATTGATGGTCTGAAGTCTAAGAAATGTTTGCGTAGCCATAGATCCCAAAGATTTCCTTTTTTTTTCCTAAAAGTTTTGTGGTTTTGTGTTTTATATTTAAGTCTGTAATCCATCTTGAAATAGAGTAGAGCGAGTCCATTGCTTTATTCTTCTTTTTCAAAATGGTTTAGCTATTCTAGTTGCTTTGTCTTTCCATATAAATTCTAAAATTCTCTATACTAAATATCTTGCTGGCATTTTGACAAGAATTGCATTAAATCTGTATATCTGTATTATATCAGTGTGGGGACAATTGGTATCTTTACTGAGTTGAGTCTTCCAATCCATGAACACCCTATATTTCTCCATTTATTTAGATCCTCTTTGAGTTCTTCCATTGACATTTTGTAGTTTTCAGCATACAAATCCTGTACATGTTCTGTTAGATTTACATTTACGTATTTCTTTTTTTTTTCTTTTTGAGTGATTGTAAATTGCATTGTATTTTTAACTTGAAGTGTATTCATTGCTAGTATATATAAATACTATTAACTTTTGTATGTTTACTGTGTATCCTGTGATCCTGCTGAATCCATTTATTAGTTTTAGGGGTTTTTTGGTAAATTCTTTGGGATTTTCTCTGTAGACAATCATTTCATCTGCAAATAGGGACAGTTTTCTTTCTTTCTTATAGTTATGCCTTTTATTACCTTTTCTTTCCTTGTTGCAATGGCTAGGACTTCCAGCACCATGTTGAATAACAATGGGGAGAACAGACCCCTTTGCCTTGTTCCTGATCTTAGGGGGAAAACATTATCTTTTACTAGTAGATATATTATTAGCTGTAGGGTTTTTTGTAGATGTGTTTTATTAAGTTGAGGAAGATCTCTTTTATTTTTTTTTCTTAAAGTTCCTTTTTTTAATCATGAATAGATGTTAATTTTGTCAAATGCCTTTTCTGCATCCATTGATAAGATCATGTGACTTTTCTTCTTTAACATGTTAATGTGGTAGATTACATTGATTGACAATTGAATGTTGAGCCAGCTCTATTTATCTCTATAATAAACTAGGTCATGGTGTAGAATTCTTTTCATATATGCTGAATTCTTTTTGCTATTTTGTTACAAATTTCTGTATCTATATTTATGAGGATGTTGGTCTGTAGGTTTCTTTTTTCGTACCATCTTTTGTTTTGGTATCAGCTTCATGAAGTGAATTGACAAGTGTCATCTCCTATTCTGTTTCCAGGAAGAGATTATGTAGAATTGGCGTCAATTCTTTAAATGTTTGGTAGAATGCTGCAGTGAAATTATCTGGGCCTGGAGATTTTAGTACTTTGGGCAAAGTACTTGCTTTCTGTGTATGATTTGATGATACGTCAGTGAAAAACACTCATAAAAAATGAATCATATAAAGTTGACACGTATTAACTTAATAATTCTTAACAGTTTATACAGTGAGTTATTGTTTATGTATGCGTGTTCCATTAGGTCATGATATCAATGCTGTGAATTCAATGGGGCAGGATTACTCTCACCTTTTTATTTTATTTCAGTTAAAGAAACAGGCTCAAAATTTGAATGACTCATCCAAGTATACTTAATAAGCTAAGAAAGAGCAAAGAAAAGCTTGGCGCTCAGATTTTTTCATGATGGGAAATGTGAGATTATATTAGATTAGAATTTTTAAAAATAAACTAAGCTATCCGAGAAAAGGCAAATGAACATTAAAAAGGATGATTGTGAAAGCCAATTTTCCTAGTTGTTACTTTATAGAAGCAAATTCTCAAGGCACTTTAAAAACTGAAGTATAGTTGACTCACACTATTATATTAGTTTCAGGTATACAACATAGTAATTCAATATTTTTATAGATTATACTGAATACAAAGTTATTATAAAATATTGACTATATTCCCTGGGCTGTACATTACATCCTTGTAACTTATTTACGTTATACCTAGTAGTTTGTACCTCTTAATCCCCTTCACATATTTTGCCCGCCCCACCAGCAACCACCTGTTTGTCTCTATATCTGTGAGTCTGTATGTTATATTTGTTCATTTATTTTTTAGATTCCATATGTGTGATAACATACAGTTATTTGTCTTTCTCTGTCTTATTTCACCAAGTGTAATACCCTCCAGGTCCATCCATGTAAATGGCAAAATTTCATTCTTGTTTGTGGCTGAGTAGTATTCTATTGTATGTATGTATGTATTTATGTATGTGTGTGTGTGCATGCGTGTGTGTGTGTATATGTGTATACCACATCTTCTTTATCCATTTACCTGTTGATGGACACTTAGGTTGCTTCCATATCTTGACTACTGTGAATAATGCTGCTAAGAACATTGGGGTGCAGATATCTTTTCAAATTAGTGTTTTAGTTTTCTTCAGATAAATACCCAGGAGTGGAATTGCTGGATCATATGGTAGTGCTATTTTAGTTTTGTGAGGAACCTCCATACTGTTTCCCATAGTGATTGCACCAATTTACATTCTCACCAACAGTGTATGAGGCTTCCCTTTTTGCCATACCCTCACTGACACTTACTACTTCTTGTCTTTTTTTTTTTTTTTTTTTTTTTTTTGCAGTACACAGGCCTCTCACTGTTGTGGCCTCTCCCGTTGCGGAGCACAGGCTCCGGACACGCAGGCTCAGCGGCCATGGCTCACAGGCCCAGCCACTCCGCGGCATGTGGGATCCTCCCGGACTGGGGCACGAACCTGTGTCCCCTGCATCGACAGGCAGACTCTCAACCACTGCGCCACCAGGGAAGTCCACTTCTTGTCTTTTTGACGATGGCCATTCCAACAGGTGTGAGGTTCTTAAGGCACTTAATGCTTCAACAGGCAGGTTTTAAAAAATATATTATGAAAGGAGATCTGGATGGTTTTTACTCCACCTGTAACCATGGCATCCTACTATGTCTAATAAGTAGAGAGGGTCCTTGGAGGTGGGCAGGAAGTAGGAGAAGAGAGCTTCAGGTTTTCCATTTGTTCCCTCCACATACAGCCTCTCCTCACCCCAATATCTGCCTTCCTTGCCACTGCCCAGAGATATAGATAATGAGGAAGATTAGCAAGTAGTCAGTAGTGCTATTTATGCTCCACAAAATGAGAGGGAAAGCCAGGAAATACTACCTGACAGCATCTTACCCTCCACTACACACACACACACACACACACACACACTCAGAAGGCTCTACTTGCTTTTTTCAGATTATTTGACGCTTACCCATCCTGCAAATACTGCTCAAATCTTCTCTCCTCCGGAAGCCCCCTACACACGACATACCTCCTGCCTCTGAACAGTATCATTAGCACTGCTTTGTGCTGCTGCACACATTTTGACTCTGAGTAGACAGTAAACTCTTGGGTTCTGGGATCCCATCCTTTACAAGTTTATTCACTTCCCAACTCTGTGTGTCAGTTGCAGGAAATGCACAGGCCAGGATTAGGCCAACCGGTCTCCTTGCTGTGCCCTGTGCGTGCCTCGTGCTTCTTGCAACCGTTCAGAACCTGGCTCTCACCTCTGCCTAGAAAGTCCTCTTCCCTTCTACCAACTTTGTCCTTGAATCATTCTAATGAGGGGAGCAAGCATCAGCTGTGCCTAAACAATGATCATCCCTGGTAGGAAAGAGGGTAGGAGATGAGTTGGCAGCGGGGCTTTGAGGGGGTTTGATTTATTCCTTCCCCATCACTTGATATGAACATTTGCAAATATATCGAAATATTGAAGGAATGGTCTCTGCGACATCCATATAACCACCACCCACGTTCAACTGTTAATATTTTATTATATACTATTTTGAATAGCTTGTATTTACTTTAGCTTATATGCACAGTTCTTTTGTCCATTAATAAAGTAGCACAAATTAAAGTATTTGTATAAAAAGTCATTTGGTCCGGGGTCCAGGTCCAAGCCTGGGACCTTTGGGTGGCTAAGCGAAGGGCCTCCCTCTTGGGCTGCAGCCTTCTTCTGCCTAATGTTTGCTGCCTCACTTTAGGCTGGCTTCTATCTTAGCTTCCTGCTGAAATCAGTCTTGCCCAGAAACCTGGCCTGTTTGGCCAAAACCTTGACACCTGTGCCAGTTTTCCTCCCCCTTCTGGGTCCTTCTTCCCCTTTCCTTCTTTTCCTGGAACTATGCTGTTGCCTCCCTGCAGTTTTGAGTATCACCCACTATTTATTTTTGCTGTATGGCCCATATTCTTGTCACACTCTTCCAGGAAGTGAGTTTCTGTCTAGATCAAGTCTGAATACTGCATATTGGACTGTCCTCTGGGTCAAAACCTCCTCCTAGATCCTTGTTTCCTCCTCTTCCTCACTTCCCCAAGGCCAGTGACTCCACGGTCCCAACGTGTGTAGAAACTGAGCCAACACGGGTTTTGCTAGTGTAAAAGTCATCTCATTCCTTTAAGTTGCTGGAAACATCGTTAATATGGCCCTAGCTCTGTCTCTTTGAATTGCAGTTATCAAAAACATCTTATTTTTCCTTACCAGATTTTAATCTGTAAGTGGCATAGACAATGTCTTATGTGTTTTATACCCCTCATAATGTCCTGCATTTGAAAAAGTGGTCATGTATTTCCTGAATTTATTGAATGAATTTACTGACTAAAGGAAAGAATAATTGTGGTGGAGTGAACTTAGAAAGAGTTGAAGGTGTTGTGGTGATCTGAATTTAAAGAGGGGGATGGTCATATTGAGAAGGAAGGTAGAAGGCTCTGAGAGCAAAAGGAGAAGGAGAGAGAAGCTTCCTGCCAACAGAGGAATAGACACATCTGCGTGCGTGTGAATGCCGCTGTGTTTGGTGGGGACCGGAGATGAGGCTGGTGAGGCGAGGGTCAGTTGGGGAAGGTGAGAGGCTGTGTTGGATGGATGACGTGCATGCAGAGGTGGAGTGAGGGGCCTTTCAGGAAGGGTTCTGGACAAGCATAGTACGATGACAGTTTTTCTTGTTAGCAGTACACAGGATGTTTGATAGGCAAGGAGACTGACAAATAATAACATCTCATCTTTGGCTCTTTCCCCTTTGCCCCAAATCTTATCTTTTGGTTCCCTCTGGGCAAAGGGGACATCCTCTCCTCACATTGGCCTGGATGATGGGAAACTTCAACTTTTAATTTTTGCAGAGAGAAGCCAGCTTTTTAAGTAAGAAAATGTGGTGTGTGGTAAATATTTTCACAAACATTTCCTAAAAGTAATCAAGAGAGAAATAAAAATGGAACATCCGATGAGAAAAGTCTTAAAGTAAGACCATTGTTTATTTTGATATTCCTTCTTGGAAATCAAATAGTTCCAGCAAGATATGTCAATTGGCTGATGCCACCATTCTTTCCACATTTAGGAAAGTTCAAGAATGTTGTTACTTAGAAAATCACTGGGAAAGCTGACAGCAAGTACATGGCCTACATAACTTGCAGGGTTTTGCCCTTGTGTGCTTTGCGCAGGTGCCCAGAGAAAGCCTGCTCCTGTTTGCTTATTTATCTTATTTGTAAGATAAGCATTCTTACTTCCTATCGCTCCTTTCTTTAAAAACAATAAAACCCTTTCTATTTCTTGGCTTGAAAACACCTCTCTGCCTCTACTGTTGCCCAATGTCTGGACTATTCTTCAATTACATATTCTCCTTTTTCTTTTCTAACCTTCAAGTAAAATACTCAGATTCAGTCCTTCTGGGAGGTCAACACATAGAACATCAGAAACTGCAGGGTGTGAACTGAGTGATTATCCCAGAGACTTGCTGACATGAGAGGCCTGGTCTCCAAGCACCACGACCTCAGAAACTGCAGGGTCTGGACTGTGAGATTATCCCAGGGCCCTGCTGACACTAGCAGCCTGGTCTCCAGGCACCATGGCCTCCGGGTCTGGCACTTTGGAGGGCCTTTGGGTTCTACCTACAGTTCTAATGAGTGTGAGTCTGAAGAACACACTTTAACACAGATGGACTGCAGCCTCTTGACTACATTGGCGACATTTAGGGTGAGGAAAAGCGTGTTTCATTCTCTGGGTTGTGCCCACCTTAGGGGGGGTCTCAGCAAATGGATGAGGACTCAGCCCTCTTTCAAAATCTGAGGGAAGTGATGGACACTCTCCCTAGAAAAATACCCATGATTTTTTGTTATTTCGCACAACACAGACCTGAAGGCCCTTCGGCGGAACCACGTGTGAATCCCCACTTAGAGCTTGGACTGTGGCCTCTCTTACCCACACCCCAAAAAAGCCCTTGACAAAGTCAACATTGACACCCACTCAGCAATGACAGAGCAAAATGAGGTGCTTTATTCATCGTCCTTGTTCAGTTGACATTCAAAATCCCAGAAACATTTTCCTTTTCTTCCCATTTATTTGTCGTATTTTGCTCTTAGTTCAAGGGGTCAGGGGTTTTATGTGCTGGCAGATTCTGTGTCCGGTGAGAACCCCCCTCCTGGTTCATAGACAACGTCTTCCATGTCCTCACGTGGAGTAAGAGGGGAGGGGACTCTGTGGGGTCTCTTTTATAAGGTCACTAATCCCATTCTTGGGGGCTCCACCCTCATGACCCAATCACCTCCCAAAGCCCCCACATAATACCATTACCTTGGGGATTAGGACTCAACATATAAAGTTGGTCGGGGGGGACACGAATATTTGGCCCATAGCACTAGCTGAAGGTGTGAGTGAGGGGGATAGGTTGGGGATGGTGGGTCACCTTTACCCACCCTTGTTGGATTATACAAGGCCTGAAACATCTCATGGTGGAGAATTTGGAGTTGATTCTGCATCCAGTAAGGAATCACTGAATGTTTTAAATCAAAAGCGTAAAAGTATCTGTTTAGGATTGAAGAACATCATTACTTCATATTTCTTCTGGGCAGAAAATGGATTGGAATAGAGCAGTGGTTCTCAATCCATGAAGACTTTTATCCCAGTAAATATTTGGCAGTGTATGGAGATGTTTTTGGTTATCACAATTGGTAAGGGGAGGGAGCTGTGGGTCTGGAGCGGGTGGAGGCCGGAAATGTTGCTCACACCTTACAGTGCACAGGATGGCTCTGCTCAGTGACAGAGAATCATCCGGCCCAAATGCCAGCTGTGCTGCTGTGGGAACAGAGTGGGTGCGGCAGGGACCTACCACAGCTGTCTGGGGGGACGTGGACGGAGCTGGCAGCTGGAGCCAGAGGAGGGTGGGCATCTTCCAAATACATCAGGAGCGTAGAGAGCAGGACTTGCTGATGGGATCATGCATGTCTGGAATGGAGGCAGAAATCAAGCAGGAGTCCCAGGTTTCTGAGCCACCATGTTGACAGTGGTATTACTTATCCAGGTGGAGAAAACTGGGAAACTGTTTGGGATGGGCAAGTCGAGATTTATGTCTGGATGTGTTTGGTTCAAGAAAAGCATGAGACACCTACGTGCAGATGTCAGGTCAGCTGTCTGAAGCTCAAAGGAAATGTCAGGACTGAGTTGGAGTCTTCTATGTACAAAATAAATAACTAATGGGAACCTACTGTATAGCATGGGGAACTCTACTCAGTGCTCTGTGGGAACCCAAATGGGAAGGAAATCCAAAAAAGAGGGGATATATGTGTACGTATAGCAGATTCACTTTGCTGTACAGTAGAAACAACATTGTAAAGCAACTATACTCCAATAAAAATTAATAAAAAAATAAAAATGTTGGCGTCTTCAGTATATACGTGGTTTTGGAACCATCGAAACTGATGCGATTGCTTAGGGAGCTTAGAAGGAGAAAACCAAAAAGACACAGGATGAAGGCCTGAAGTACTCCTATTGTAGTAGGCTCATTAATAGTCACTAGAAGTTCCTTTTTGAATTGATAATAACCAAAAAATCTCTTGAAACTGAAATCCTCAAAGTTCACAGAAGTTGCTATTTACTGCATTACAATCTAATCTTTATTTTGATTTTAAAATATGATTCTTTTTAAAAGCCGCATTTTGATCCTCTTCACCCCATTTCTAACATCGGAAATACTGACATTTTTGTTAGACTAATCGGGGGATTCCCACTCCAACAGCCTGTAGGATACATGGCCTGGGTGGAATGTGGACCAGGCCGGGGTGGGCGGCAGGTTTCTGAGTCAACACGGCGGGGTTGGAGTCTAGGCTGTGGCCTCAGCCAACTGGAGTCACAAAAGGCTTCTGCTCCTGCTGTGGGTCCGTGATGCTGGACACACCAGCGCTCAGCAGAAATCTGGTGCGTGGCGTGTTTAACGTCCATTCTGAATAGTTGGATACGTAAATATCCTATGTGAACATGTAGCTTTACCTTGTTGATCTGAAGATTCTGGTTATGAAAACCTCAGACTCTTACATTTGCCTAAAAAGTACAGGCTTTCAAGGTAGTAAAAGCAAGCAGCTCCATTACAGAATGATCTACCTACTAAAAACAAACATTATCATAAAGAACCGCCACAAAATGGAACCGAGGACCCTGCCCTGCTCTAGAAAAGGGCCCCTGTGTGGGAAGCGGAAGCATTTCTGCTTAGAATTCCACAGGGAACACACACCACAACCTGGTTTAGAGACTCCAGGGTCTCTAGTTACAAAACATCTCAGTAGACTTGTGGGGAATCAGTGTCTCCTCCGGGCTGGCCCCGCTGGTCCGGCTCGTGGACCACCAGGACTCCAGTTTCTGCTGTGATGATAGACAGTGAGCCCCCGGCCCGGGAGCCAGCGGAGGACGCGGTGCTGGGGCTGCCTCGGAGCTGCCACAGTCTTGGACAAATGTGGAATGTTAGGAGAGCCGGTGGTTTCAGAGAAAAACACATGCAAAATACTTCGAAGCGACTCTTCCACTGCTCACCCCGGCCCCTGTGCCACTTCACCAGGTGCGCGGCCAGCGACTGTAGAGGTTCAGACACTGTTACCACGTGGCCACGCTTCTAGGAAGGTCCAGTCGAGCCTGGCGAGCCGGCAGCCGCGGGGGTAGGAGACAGCTGGGGAGAAGGAAAACGGAGAGCTTTGGGGTGGGGACAAGCGTGGCCACTGTGGGAGGGGCCTCGGCACGGCACCCATGCAAGATGTGCACGAAAGAAGGTTGGGTCACAATACTGTGCTCAAGCCCAGCTCTGCATAAAGGGGGCAGAGGAACTCTCCCTCGGCCACCACTTCCCTGAGCTGCAAAGCCCCACCCACAGGACCCAACGTTGGGCTGGGGCATCAGAGAGCTTTACATACGGATGAGCAACCAGGCCCCATGGGAGGGCCTGGTGTGGCAGGTTACACTGCCCTGCCTCAGCTACTGACCTCGAATGTGAACTCTTGAGTTCTTGCCCTTTGCAGACCTCAATTTACTCATCTGTAAAATGGGGATCATACCATCTGTCTCACAGGGCTGTTCAGAGTTAGGCAGCTGATCTATGCAGTCACTCAGTAAATAGTAGCTCTTGTTTATTCACCCCAAACCGACACTGTTATTATCTAATTCAGCATCACCGTATGTTAGATACTTGGTGTAACTTATGCACACAGAGGTATTTTGAAAAGATACTGGATTTGCCCTCAGTTGTGTTTGGTGAGTCAGCTGAGAATCGAGCTACCATTGGTGACATTATTCCAAACATCATATGTGGATTAGCTGTGGGACTATGACTTATCTGTAACTTGAGGACCCCCGGAGCAGTGTGTCAGGAAATGCCACCTTCAGAGATAGAAAGCCTCAAAGAGTAACCTAGCTCCCTCCTATTCGTAAGAGACTGCATTCAGCACCGCTGCAAAGAGTTCTACGTGAAGTGGCCATGCACAATCTTCTGCCTTGGGCCATGTTTATTCCTGGAGAATAGTGACTCACCAGCTGCTGAAAATATTGCGACTGGATTTTTGTGCCTTCCTGCAGGGCCATTTCATTTAATTATAGCATAATAGTAAACTGCAGCTTTTCATTTAATTATAGCATAATAGTAAACTGCACTGAGCAGACCCATTTATATTTTTGTTGTCAGTGGGAGCTCCTTGAAGAAAATATGTGGTATTTGCCTACCGTGTTCTTGCAGCTACAGATACACAGCACTGCTGTTTAGCTCCTCTGGGGCGATTTTCTGCCAGTGCACATCCCTCTACCCAGAACACGATTGTATCTGCAGAGAACTGTGTGCTGCAGCAAGCTGTGTGGATGGTGATGGAAAGGAAGAGCCTCCCCTTCATCTTTATGCCTGCTCGCTGTGACTGGTTTTTTTCTAGAATTCCACCTAAAGAGAGAAAGAGTTAGCCCAGTGAGAAAGAATATGGAATTGAAACATAAACACTGACTCATTCATGATCCAGAAACACTTACCTCATTAATACCCTGACCTCTAGTTTTATCTTCGGGTTTTTTCATCTATTTATATTTTCACCTTTGCCTGTAGTTGATTTGTAGGACCAACGGAAAATGACCCTCAAAACTGAAGATAACACTACCCTTTAGACCAGAATGAAGGAGAACGAAGATAGCAGGTACAACAGAGCCACACGACTGCAGAGGAATCCATGTCAGCAACAAATACTCATAAACCTTGCACTTCACTTAAAAACTTGGACAGACCTCCAGGGGCCTCCAAGGCTCCTAAGACATGTAAGGACAGAAGGACCACAGGTATAACTGGAATAATCAGCCCCAGATGCAGTGGTGCTAAAGTCAGAAATAGGAAAGAACTTAAAAAATATTAAACTAATAGAACTTTCAGAGACTTTCAGGACAGTATTGTATATATGAAACAAGAATAGATTGCCAGGAGGAACACCAGTACAAGAAAGAGTTGTAGGGAATTTTAAATATAATTTTTATTTTGTGTGTGTTCATTTTGTTAATTTTTTTATTATAAATTTTGTTTATTTTTTAAACAAATAGGTTTTATGGGTTATTTTTGCAGCCTTCAAAATTAGCTAATCAACTCTTGGTTTGAAAAACACAACAAAAATCCTCTATTATATACTTTATATTCAACATGGGGAGTGGGAATAAAATGTAATTTTTAGAAGAAGTTACAAAATACAAAGGACCAACCTAATAACAAAATGGACTCAAGTATATAAACGACAGGTACAGGGTGTGTTTGAGGAAATCTAGAACATGCAGTAAAAACACAGAGATAGGATGAGAGGATTTCTGCTTCCATTAATGGTGGAATGGGTAAATCTGCCCAGACCTCCCTGAAAACACCTGAAGAGGCAGCATATTAAAGATCTTCTGGAAAATATATAAGGACTAACCAAAATCCGGGGAAAGATGGGAATTTGCTTCAGCTCTTCCATGCTTGCGATGGGGAAGAGGGGGCTGAGAAGGTGGAGCTGGCTTTGACCCGGGAGCAAGGGGCCCAGGACTGCCTGGGTGTAGCCATCTGCGGACTGTCTCGGAGCTGAACCCCAAGGCTGGGAGCAAGTAAGCACTGCAGAGACCGCATCCCGGCTGTGTGGCGTCGGGTGGCCCAGAACCTCTGCAGCCCTCACGCTGGATCCCTGTCCTCTCTGGGGCCGCAGGACAGAGGTCTCTGAGACTGTCCTCAATTCTTTTCATTCTTTTTACTTTATTCTGCTCCCTGGCAGTTATTCCCACCACTTTATCTTCCAGGTCACTTATCCATTCTTCTGCCTCAGTTATTCTGCTATCGATTCCTTCTAGAGTATTTTTAATTTCAGTTATTGTGTTGTTCATCACTGTTTGTTTGCTCTTTAGTTCTTCTAGATCCTTGTTAAATGTTTCTTGTATTTTCTTCATTCTGTTTCTGAGATTTTGGATCATCTTTACTATCATTACTCTGAATTCTTTTTCAGGTAGGTTGTCTATTTCTTCTTCATTCATTTGGTGGTGTAGGTTTTTACCTTCCTCCTTCATCTGTGACATATTTTTTTGTCGTTTCATTTGTTGTTGTTGTTGTTGTTGGGTGGGGCTGTATTCCTGTCTTACTGGTTGTTTGGCCTGAGGCATCCAGCACTGGAGTTTGCAGGCAGTTGGATAGAGTCAGGTCCTTGTGCTGAGATTAGGACCTCCAGGAGGCCTCACTCTGATTAATATTCCCTGGAGTCTGAGGTTCTCTGTTAGTCCAGCAGTTTGGACTCAGAGCTCCCACCACAGGAGCTTGGCCCTGACCTCTGGCCTGGGAGCCAAGATCCTGCAAGCTGGTCGCTGGGTGTTCCTCCCATCCCCTTAATTGTCAGCGGTCCCCTACCGGTGCCTGGTAGGTGTCCTAGTTGTGTGAAGACACATTTTCTGCATCCTCCTACTCTGCCATCTTGACTCTGCCCTCTGCTGAGTACTTTCTTGCTTCAGTTTCTGACATATCTGTTGCCCCAGGCCATTGGGCGGGCTGGCTCCCGACTGGCGTGCACACTGCATACCCTGTGCTGGTTGTAGCGAAGTCCAGAATTCCACACCTAGAGAAACTTTTCGGCCAGCAGGGCAACCACAGGGGTGTACGTTAGTTTTACATCCTGCAACTTTACTGAATTTATCAGTTTTAATAATATTTTGTGGAGTCTTAGAGTTATCTCCTATATGATCATGTCATTTACAAACAGAAATGTTTACCTATTCCTTTCCAATTTGGATGCCTTTTATTTCTTTTTCTTGTCTAATTGCTCTGGCTCAGACTTTCAGTTCTATGTTGAATAGAAGTTGCCTTGTACCAGATCTTAGAGGAAAAGCTTTCAGTATTTCCACATTAATTATGATGTTAACTGTGGATTTTGTATTTATGATTTTCATTATGTTGAGGTAAGTTCCTTCAATACCTATTTGGAGATGTTTTACCATGAATGGAAGTTGGATTTTGTCAAATGCCTTTTCTGCATCTATTGAGATGATCGTATGGTTTTTATCTTTCATTCTGTTAGTGTGGTGTATCACACTGATTAATTTGTATATGTTAAATCATCCTTGCATCCCAGGGATAAATCCCACTTGGTCATGGTGTATAGCCCTTTTCATGTGCTGTTGAATTTGGTTTGATACAGTGCCATCTCTGGGGGATGAGCAGTGGTCCATCTCCAAAGGGGCACAATGGTGTGGGCTCTGGTTGTCTCTAGCAAGGGCTGCAGGATCCTCAATGAAGAAGGCTGCTGAGGTCCTCCTGCTCTTTTTTTTTCCCTGTGAGGGAACTCACAAGGAACTCCTTTTGGCACTGAGATGTGCCAGTCTGGGGAATAGGGTGACAAAGGTAAAACGTTTCTGTGCCTTTCCTATGTGGCCATCCTCAGTTTTTCTGCTCCACTGGGTTGCTACAATTTCTTAATTGTACTCCAGAGCTCTTCCAAGGATATTATCATCTGTGGATAGTTGTTAAATTGTTGTTTTTGTGGAGGGACAAGGGCTGAGACCCTCCTAGCCCACCATCTTGCTGACATCACCTGCATCCCTACTCTTACATCAACCCGCTAGTACTGTAGCCAGTGGGGGAGTTCCACACCACAGGCGCCAGGTGTGCTGTGTGATGGAAGGTTAGGCAGGTACCTAAATACACTGCCAGGTTTTTCTTCTCTGAGCCCCAACCCCTCATGAGATAAGAAATGTGTTTCAAGCACTTCTGTGTTCCCTGAGCTGACTCCTTTTTCTGTGGTTTTGATGCTGACTAAACAATACTGATGACTGATAAACCTTTAAGGTTCTACTCAGGTCATTGTCTTTTCAATGAAATATTTTGTTGTCTAGGCAACATATATCTTTACCTGTTGCCTAGAATGTATAGCTTATGTTCCTTACTCCATGAATTTAAAAGAGCCTTTCCATCCTGCAAGACATACTGCAAAATCTGAAGAGATTAATACTCTTCTGCTTTAAGTTGTAGCAGGAAATAAGCAAAGTAAACACTGTTCTCTTAGCTGGAATAACTTGAAACTGCACTGGTAATTTTATTTTTATATATATATATATAATTTTATATATAATTATATATATAATAAATTTATATATATATATATAAAATACTTTGGAAACCCTGGCAAGAAGGAAATGTGTGAGGGTGTTTAGAACCTTGGGTCTTAATTTCTCCTTCTTAATCCTGTCTGATGCAGACTGTTCCTGGCTGGCTGAGAAATCACTCCCTCCCCACTCTGGTCCCCACATTATGCTTCTCCCACTTCATGTACACACTGTGCCTGCCCAGCAGCCCTACATAGAAGGGGGGTCACACACACCACTCTGCAGGAAAAGAGGCTCCAGGCTAGGTTTCTGGTGTACCCATCAAACCAGAGGCTTCTTTTTACAGCTGTCCTGGGAGCTGACTCAGACCAACTTTGTGCTCTTAAACTGCTGACCCCATGAACCCTGAGAGATTCAAGCAAATTATACATGCACCAACCCCTACAGCGAAATGTAATAGCAGCTTGGAGTTTGATTTGCACCACAACTATGTAGTTATGTTACCAGAGTACTTATCGGGCTCCTGTCTACATGCCCAAGACTACCCCTACATCTAAGAGACACTAAGGTGCATAGTCTAAGGCAGAAAATCTTTAACTTATTATTTTGTTCAGCCTAAAATGACAAAAACTAAGCAGGTTCCAACTGGACTACTTCCCTATTGGTGGTGGGCTGTGGGCAGCAGGTAAGCATGCTGCCTCCCAGAGCTTTTGGTAGAACCCCAGCCCCTTGTAGCCAACAGGAAAGTTGCACCTAGGCCTGGGGAGTGTGGCCTGGAGCTAGGCACTGAGAGAAATGGAAACTCTACAAATTCTTTATCACGGAAAGTGTTAGAATGGACCTATTATGTAGAAAAATACTGAAAGAAGAGCTTAACATTTTCAAGATCCTGGTATTTACATTTCTGGCCTCATCTGTAGCTTGAGCTGTAATCCATGTTTTATTCCTTTAGAGTCTGTCATTCTGTGAATGGAATAAACTCCAAATCAAAATACAACTAAACCTAAAGTCCCAAGTCTAACAACCCCCCAGACTGTTTGTAAACATTTTTGACAATGGGAGAGTAAACACTGGTTGTTTTAGTGGATCTGAAAATATCCCTTCTCCTCTCTCAGCTACAAACCAATACTCTTGGGTTGGTTAATAAATAAATAACACGTATTTATTTCCCCACATGTCTGGAGGTTGAAAGTCCATGATCAAGTTTCCAGGGTTTGTTTCTGGAGAGACCTCCCTTATAGAGGGCTTATAGAGGACACCTTCTCACTATATCTTCACGCGGTGCTTCCTCTGTGCATGTGGAGAGAGAAGGGAGGTGTCTGGTGTCCCTTCCTCTTTCTATAAGGACACCAGCACTATCAGATTAGGACCCCACCCTTATGACCTCATTTAACCTTAATTACCTCCTTAGAGTCCCATTTCCAAATACAGTTATACTGGGGTGGGGGCTTATACGTATGAATTTGGGGAGACACAGTTCAGCCCATAAAAGCGTGGAGTGGTCAGGGCTTGAGATGCAAATCTAGGTTTCTTTTGCACATAGATGACTTTACCCAATGACCCCCGCCCCCTGTATAATCCCTTCCCATTAAGTGTGGGAGGATCTGTACCTATGATGTGATGTAACTCTTATGCTATGGACCACCTCATATGGTAAAAGGGATTTTATAGATGTGATCAAGGTTTCAAATCAGTTCCTCAAAAGAAAGATTGTCTTGGGTGGGCCTGACCTAGTCAGGTGAGCTCTTTTAAAGCAGAGGTTTTATTCCTGGCTGGCCTCAGAGGAAGACAGCAAAAACCTGTGTCAAGAGGTGCCTGTCTGTTGAGAGGGGTGGCTTCTAGGAGCTCAGAGTGTTCCACTGGCCAACAGCCAGCAAAACCCTGGCACCTCAGTCATACAACCTCAAGGAACCGAATTCTACCAGCAACTTGAGTGAACTCGGGTGAGGCTGTAGGCTTTGCTGACAACTTGGCTGAAGCCTCGTGAGACCCTGAGAAGAGGACCAAGCTAAGCCACGCGCAAAGCTGAGATAATTCATGGATTTGTTTTCAACACGAAGTGTGTGGTGAATTGCTGTGCAGCAGTAGAAAATGAAGAACTCCCTCTCTACCAAAGCCATGTTAAAGCTACATTGTCTCAGCTCTTCTTACAGGACCTTCTGCTCCCCTGCCCTTGCATTCTTGTGTCACCACTGTTTGGAAAGATCTCAGCCCAGGACTAAACCCACTGCTTCCCTGCCCCCCCACTCCAGGGCTGCTGAATGTGTTGCTGGTGGGAGCTGGTGAACTCAGAGACCAGAAGCACAGACTCTAGGGTCCATTCAGCTGTGCTCCACAGCCTGCCGCTCTCCCCCGTTCACCATGATGCTGGTTCAGGTCTTCTCCATCCTCCTCAAACCACTGAGCTTCCTCCCCTTCATCACTCTTGGCAGACAATCTTTTTTTTTTTTTAATTATTTATTTATTTGGTTGCACTGGGTCTTAGTTGTGGCAGGCAAGCTCCTTAGTTGAGGCACGCAGTCTCCTTAGTTGCAACTTACTGGGTCCCTAGTTGCAGCATACAAACTCTTAGTTGTGGCATGCATGTGAGATCTAGTTCCCTGACCAGGGATTGAACCCGGGCCCCCTGCATTGGGAGCACAGAGTATTAACCGCTAGACCACCAGGGAAGTCCCTTGGCAGACAACCTTGCCTTCAATTTCAGAGAAAATAAAAGCTACCACACAAGAACTCCCTCTGATCCCTGGCACAGAATCTACACATTCACCTGCATTTGAGCTCTTGTTTCGTAGGAATAGGCGAGGTCTTCCTGGGTAAGGCTGAGTTTTCTGCACTTGGCACCCCCGGTTCCTTTCTTTCTCGTCATCCTCTTAGCCCATTGCCAGTTGGCCTAAGCTGCCCTCTACCTGTGCAGACTGCTCCTGCTGGGTCACTGACAGCCTCCCAAAGGACAAAGCTGTTAGACAGCTTTCAGTGCTCAAGCCATGGCATCCCTGTCGGCCACACCCTCCTTTCTGAGCAGTGTCTTCCCTTGGCTTCTGGTCTCCTCTCTCTCCGCAGATCCTTCTTTGTTTCCTTTTTAGGGTCCTCTTCCTTTCTTCTCTAACTTGTGGTACGTCCTAGGTTTCTGCTGTGAGTCCTCACTCTCCCCACCTCATCTGGGACCTTCCATCATCTTCTCTGTGCCAATTACACCCAAACCAAATTTCCAGCCTTTTTATATATCCCGAACTTAACTTCTGTGAACCCAGCTACCTACACAACACTTCCCAGAAGGCTGAAGAAAAACTCTCGCTCAGGTTAACATTCAGGTTGCTCCTTTTTTTTTTTTAAATTAATTAATTTTATTTATTTTTGGCTGCGTTGGGTCTTCGTTGCTGCGCGCGGGCTTTCTCAATTTGTGGTGAGCAGGGGCTACTCTTCATTGCGGTGCATGTGTTTCTCATTGTGGTGACTTCTCTTGTTGCAGAGCACAGGCTCTAGGCACACGGGCTTCAGTAGATGTGGCATGCCAACTCAGTAGTTGTGGCACACGAGCTTAGTTGCTCCGTGGCATGTGGAATCTTCTCGGCCCAGGGATTGAACCTATGCCCCCTGCATTGGCAGGCAGATTCTTAACCACTGCACCACAAGGGAAGTCCCTGCTCCTTTTTTTTGACCTGCGTATGTGAGAGGCACTAGCAACCAATTCTGCCCCTATGCTCAGTCCCACCAGTTCTCTCCACTGGACACTGTACTGGTTGTTGCTAGTCCATTTACCCCTCACCTGGTCACTACACTCATCTCCTTTGTAATCTACCAACACCCCTTCTTGTCACATCCCAATGTTCTGTCACTCAGCAGTGAGGGGAAATGTTACACAAATGTGCTTACTGCTGCCCATCTGGGGCATCCAGACTCCTTCCCAGGGCACCCAAAGCCCTTCCTGGTCTGACTCTGTTTCCCTTTTCACACTCACTACTACCCATTTTTCTCCTGAATGTCACACTTCTCCTTTTCTCGAGGGGGCACACCATAGCTCAACTTCAGACTCTCACAAATGCTGTTTCTTCACCAATGATGTGGTTTTCCACCTGGAGCACACAGACTGGAGCCAACAAGGGCTAATCAGAGGCCTTCCAGGCATGAGCCCAGCAGTGGGTGGGGTGGAGAGGAAAGAACAGAGTCAGGGTAGAGCTGAGGGCTTCAGGGAAGGGAGAAGTCTGCTTAGAGGAGAAAAAGGACCACAACACGGGACAGATGGGATGACGCCATCAGTGCTAAGAATCAGGTCTTGACAGGTGGGCATCAGAAAAAAGGATATTTCACTCGTCAGTAGTGATGTAAAGAGGAGGGTTGGCATGAGTGAAAGAAAGCAGAGACCACTCTGGGGAACCTGCTGTACCACTCTGGCTAGAACACAGACTCTTTCCAGGAAGGAGTGAAAAATGTCTGGCAAGCGAAATCCTCTTTCCTCTTGAACCTTCCTCCCCTGCATCTCTCCATCCGTGAAGTGTATTTGGCATAAGTGATACTGACTGCTTTTCTCCCCTTAATCTTTCTCACTTATGAAACAGCACTCAGTGCCACAAACCAGAAAATACAGCACTAAATTATATTCTTTGTTCTCTTACTTTTTCCATATGCCTTAGTCTTAAATCCTCAATCCAGTAAGCACTCAAACTTCAGTTATTCAGTAAGTACCTTCTGAGCATCTACAATGTGCCAAACACTGTGCCTGGTGAGGTTCAAGAAGGAGGGAATGGTCAGCGGTGTTCAATGTAAGTAAGCAACGAAGATAGAGGCAGAAACGTCCTCTGGGTTTAGCAGCCAGGAGATTCTTGTTAATTGATTTATGGAGTAATGTAAGATTTTTTTAAAATGAGGGTTTTTTTAAAGAAAAAAGAAAAGAAGCCAGCTAAGATGCTGATAAAGATTGCATTGAGCCTATTGATCAATTTGGGGAGTATTGCTGTCTTAGCAATATTAAGTCTTCCAATTCATGGACTTAGGATAGTTTTCCATTTAGATCTTATTCAATTTCTGTCAACAAGGTTTTATAATTTTCAGAGTATAAGTTTCGAACTTCTTATGTTATTCCTAACTATTTTATTCTTTTTGATGCTATTGTAAATAGAATTTTCTTAACTTCACTTTTTTATTGTTCCATGCAAGTATATAGAAATACGATTCATTTTTGTATATTGACCTTATATCCTGCACCTTGAATTCGCTTATTATTTCTAATGGGTTCCTTAAGATTGTCTGTATAAAATATCATGTAATCTGTGAATAGAGATAGTTTTACTTCTTCTTTTCCAAACCGGATGGCTTTTTTTTTTTTTCTTTTCTAATTGCCCTTAGGCTAGGACCTGTAGTATAGTGTTGAATAACAGTGGCAAGAGTGGACATCCTCTGGACTTCCCTGGCGGTCCAGTGGTTAAGACTCCAAGCTTCCACTGCAGGGGGCACGAGTTCAGTCCCTGGTTGGGGAACTAGGATCCTGCCTGCGGCGAGGTGCGGCTCAAAAATAAATTAATTAATTTTAAAAAATCTTTATTAATAGATTTTCAGATGTTAAACCAACCTTACATTTCTGGAATAAATCCCACTTGATCGTGGTGCATAATTCTTTGTATGTGTTTTTGTATTCCATTTACTAAAAAGTAGTGCTTTGTTGAGAATTTTTGACATATTCATAAGAGATATTGATTTGTAGTTTTCTTTTCTCATGCTGTCTTAGTCTGATTTTGGTACCAGGGTAGAATTCCCCTCACAGATTGAGTTGAGAAGTGTTCCTTCCTTTTCTATTTTTTGGAAGAATTTTTGAAGAACTGGTATTAATCCTTCCTCAGGTATTTAGTAGAATTCACTAGTGAAGCCATTTGGGCCTGGGTTTTTCTTTGGGGGTAGTTTTTGAATACTGATTCAATCTCTTGTTATAGGTATATTCAGATTGTCTGTTTCTTCTTGAGTCAGTTTTGGTAGTTTGTATCTTTTAGAAATTTGTCTATTTTAGTTATCTAATTTATTGGCATACAATCACTCAGAGTACTCATTTACAATCTTCTTTATTTCTGTAAAGTCAGTCATAATAGCCTCCCTAATTTGAGTATTTCTTGTGTTGTTGTTAAATCTAGACAAAGGCTTGTCAATTTTGTTGATCTTTTCAAAGAACCAGTTTTTGTTTTCATTGATTTTACTGATTTTTTTCTAGTTTCTATTTCATTCATTTTCACTCTTATCTTTATTATTTCCTTCTTTATGCCTGCCTTAGACTAGTTTGCACTTCTTTTCTGGTGAAAAGGGACTTACCATATACATCTTATCAGAATTAGCTTTAGATTTATACTTAATTCCAGTGACAAACAGAAATTTTCCTCATATATAGTTATATTTTCTTTTCCTCCTTTTTGTGGTATTATTATTTTTTAATATTTGTTTATTTATTTGGCTGCACTGTGTCTTAGTTGTGGTATGCGGGATCTAGTTCCCTGACCAGGGATTGAACTCTGGCCCCCTGCATTGGGAGCGTGGAGTCTTAACCACTGGACCACCACAGAAGTCCCTTTTGTGGTATTATTGATATACATGTTACTTCTATAAATCCTACAAACCCAACAAGACATTGTTATAACTCTTTCTTTTTTAAAAAATAAATTTATTTATTTATTTTTGGCCGCATTGGGTCTTTGTTGATGCGCGTGCACTTTCTCTAGTTGTGGTGTGCGGGCTTCTCATTGCAGTGGCTTCTCTTGTCGTGGAGCACAGGCTCTAGGTGCGCGGGCTTCAGTAGTTGTGGCACGCGGGCTCTAGAGTGCAGACTCAGTAGTTGTGGTGCATGGGCTTAGCTGCTCCGTGGCATGTGGGATCTTCCCAGACCAGGGATCGAACCCATGTCCCCTGCATTAGCAGGTGGATTCTTAACCACTGTGCTACCAGGGAAGTCCCAGCCATTAGTTTTTTTGAGTACTTTTCCCTGCTCCTTTCTCTCTGCTCCTGCTGCTATTTCCATTACAAGTATGTTGGTGCCCTCAATGGTGGCCCACAAATTTTCCAAGGTTCTTTTAATTTTTCTTAATTATTTTTTCTTTATTGTTCTTTAGATTTTATAATCTCTATTGCTCTAGCTTCGAGTTTGCTAATTCTTTCTAATGCCAGTTCTAATTTACTATTAAGCCCCTCTAGTGAATTTTTCATTTTAGTTATTTATATTTCAACTTCAGAATTTTGATTTGGTTCTTTTTTTTATCATTTCTGTCTCTTTTTTGGTATAATATATTTGATGTGACATTGTCATCATACCTTTTTTTTTTTACTTCTTTATTGTTTTCTTTAGTTCTTTGAACATTATTTATAATGGCTGTTTTGAAGTCATAGTTAACATCAGGTCACTCTCACTGGCACTTTTTGTTGCTTGTGTTTTCTTTTATTCTGGTGTCTGGGTTATACTTTCCTTTGCATGTCTTGTAGCTGCAATGTCTGGTTTTTATTCTGCTTTATTTTTTCATTTAGCAACAAACATTAATATTTTCCCATGTCAATAAAAGATTATCCTATGATATTATTTTTATGGCTGTATATAGATTTTAATAGGCTCTTTAAGAATGAGTACCCCAATTTATTAAACCAATACTCTATTTTTGGACCTTTCCTACTCTAATTTTTCACTAAGCAAATTTATTTTATATATACTTTTGTTTTTCTACAAACACAAAAACTGAGGATCAGCTGTTCTTTTTCCTTCTGCAAATAGGATTAAAAAAAGATGGTCTTAAAGTGTAACAAAGGTGGTATAATTTAGACATTGGGGAAACTACCTATAAAGAGTATAAACATGGATAGACTTGTTTCAGAAACTTGTTCAATCCTTCCTTCTTTCCTTCTGGATTCTAAGACACAGCCTTGTTTCACAAAGGGAATACTAGTGGCATTTTGGATGCGACACTTTTCCTCCATGCGGTGCTGTGCTGCATATTGCATGATGTTTTGCAACCCTGTTTCCTTTCTATTAAAGCCAGTACTGCTTCCGGTTATTATGACAACCAAAACCCTTCCACCCTTTTACAAAACACTTCCTTATCAAAAATCTTTGGACTATCTTCCTATAATAATTTAGTTTCAGTTTTGATAGTAAGTAAGGGGATGGAGAAGGTAAGACATTTCAACAAAAGCATTACTTAGAGTGCTTAAAAATCATGAATTCTACTCTGTATCTCAGGCCTACTGCTCAGGCTCAGAAGCTGGGTTCCAATTTACGTAATCAGCAAACAAGCTCATGAGATAGGCATTCTTTCTTCCATTTTATGTGTGAGGAAACTGAGGCTCAGAGGCAAGTAAATTGCCCAGAGTTACAAGTTGGTAAGTTATTGAGTCTCAGTTTGATATCTGGTCAATCCAATTTCAAAGACCAGCTCTTAACTGCTACTGCCCCTCTGGTGAGAGGTGAAGTTTCTAAACACGGTGTAGATTCAACAACAAAGCACCCAAAAGTAAAGTGAAAAGTGAAGATAAAAGATGGAATATATAAAAGGAGGGCACCCAGGAATTGTTGCTAATGTTCTATTTCTTGCCTTGAGGGCTTGTTACATGGATGTTCCTAATTATTCATTTTTCATATATATGTTGTACTTCAAAATTTTTAAAAATAGTAAAAAGGGAGTGTTCAGTGAGGACAGTTTTTGTACAGGTCTGATTATAAGTTGAGAAGAGATAAAGGAATCAAAGGATCAAAAACATAATAAGATCAAGGTGTTAAAAAAAAAACCCCAAGTTACAAGGAGTTAGAACTTTGATGCTTAAGAGGATTAGGAAAACATTTGCTTCTCATCTGCAGTTAATTTCTTTATTTGTGGGGCATAAATAATACTTTCCATGAGCTAAGTTACCCTCTTTCAAAATGTATTTTTCACTTTCTCGACTTCTGCATGTGCTAGCATGGCATCTCCACAGCTGTAATACCATTTGTTTTCTCCTAATTTGCTTCTTCCTTAGATTTTCTTAATGCTCCACAATGGGGAATGTATTTGTGCTTCGTTTCTTGCTCCTTCTGGACATATATGCTTCACCTGCTCCTGGAGGCCAAGGGGAAAGAGAAGGGCTACCCTCTCTCCATCTTATTTCCTTTCCTCTCCTTCACTAAAGGAAAGGTATGCTTTAGCTGTATGCTTGGATTACCTGCCAAGTAACCAGCTGTCAGAGAATTGGTCGGATAGGTTTTGAGGTCCAGTACTGAGCATTCCGGTTGCTGATGGGGAAAAAAGGCGAAGACTTGAGAGCAGACAGTGCTGTGCCCCTTCACACAGGCGTCCTCATGCCAACAGGGTGGCTTTCCTTCTGCAGCCACGTCTTCTGTCCCTGACATCATTTCAGGTTTGTCTCATGATGGAGTGGATTTGCTCCTTTTATCTTCAGCAGTGCACAAGCTTTGCCTCTTTCCTTTCTGACTTTAACTGCTGTTCTCTCCTTGGCACGCTGTGGCTTTGCAAGATCTCTCATTTCTGTATTAAAATACTTTGTTTACAGCAGACCCAACAAAGCCAGCAATAGTCACGTGATCACCTTGGTTGACGCTGATCAAAGATGTAGTCCTAACATAGCAGAACTCTGAGAACCACAGGTAGAGTCAGAGTTCAAACGGGATTGGGGCCTTCTGTTCATTAGAGAAGTTCATAAAGAGAAGTTTATCTTCCATTTCCAGGCCCCCCCATAGGGAGATAAGTTGTACCTACCCAACAGAGGGGTTTCTGGGCTGTCTGATGTACATTTATCTGAAAGCCTTGTGTGTATTTCTGCATGGATGGTGCTAGGAAGATGCTGAAGATAAGGTAGATGGGGAAACTGACCCCACCCAGGCAATCATAAGGAAACTTCCCCTTCTGAGGCAGAAAACTGACATTTTAAATACCTGATTCTCATCTTGTAGGATGATAACAATTTTCCTATCAAGAAATGAATGCCCTTGCTCACATGGAGAGCTCATTTTCTCACATACTTTCAATTGTTGTATGATAGCTTTTGCCATCCATTTATCTGCAGTGAGATAGCAGTGCTCCATGTTGCTTTAGAGCTTTCTCAGTCACATGACTTGAAATAAATAAGTATCTTTTTCTAGGGAGCAGCCACTGAGCTGTCATTGGAAAATAACTGTACTCTTGACAGGCTTCAAATTTTTGCCTTTATTTTTAAACCAAAAAAGAGTTTAAGACTGTTGGGAATCCACTCAGAACCCCAGAGTTGGTATGCAGATTACTTTAGACTCACAACATTTCATTCAACAGGTATAGAAAGAAGCCTTCTCAAAGCTCCCCTTACCTAACTAAAGGCAGCTACCTCAGGGCAATGAGAATTGCCATAAGCTCCCTCATTGGGGCAGCTTCTACTCCCAGCAGAAATACTAAGCGTAAACCTACCATAAGCCCCCTCTCCGGGGGAGCCCAATGGCCATGAAGAGGACAGTAAGACCAGTTGCACCAGCACAAACAAACATTATCAAAACTTTCTTATCTCCCATTTGTTTTCCTAAAAACCCATTTGTCTTTCCTAAAGAAATGTGCTTATTCTTCCCATAGGAACCTTTTCTCCACTCTCCCTTCCCCTACTAAGGAGGGTACATAAGCCCCAAGTTCTAACCACCGCTTTGAGTTATTCATCCCTGAATCTCTGTGTGTATGCACTGTGCATGAGTAGATAAACTCTGTCTCTTGTCATTTAATTCACAGTTACTGGAGCTAAGGGGGCAGAGGAAGAGTTTTTCCTCTCCAGCAAGACACATCTGAGCTCTGCAGACCGAGAGGACCCCATAGGTGCCATTTCTATCTTGTAAAGTGAAATGCACATGAATGTTCTAAGTGGGGCAGGTCAAGTCCATGAAACTTGATTTCCAGACCCTGAATTCAGAGATGATCCTGGATTTCTTACTTGCCTCATATTCCTTCTTTATTCCCCAGGTTTTTATTTCTCAGTGTGTGCTCTGAGGACCACCCATCTTGGTAAAATGGCCATCGCTAGGCCCTGCCTCAGACGTACAGAATCAGAATTACCTGCACAGGAGCCGGGGTTTTTACGTATTCTACAGGTTCACCAGGTGATTCTTGGATGCATGAATATTTAATAAATCCTCTGGTATCTGATGCTCAGTACAGTCTTATAGTTATCAGTAAAAGAAAAAAAAAAGGGTTTCCCTGGTGGCGCAGTGGTTGAGAGTCCGCCTGCCGATGCAGGGGTGTGGGTTCGTGCCCCAGTCCAGGAAGATCCCACATGCTGCGGAGCAGCTAGGCCCGTGAGCCATGGCCGCTGAGCCTGTGTGTCCGGAGCCTGTGCTCCGCAGAGGGAGAGGCCACAACAGTGAGAGGCCCGCGTACTGCAAAAAAAAAAAAAAAAAAAAAATGAAGAAGAAAGGGAAAACACACTCCTTACACATCAAAGAAGAAAAAGATATACCCCAACCTTGAGAAGAATCAAAGCTGACATAGGTGTCTTTTCCTCTGTAAAAGGAGTTCAGTGCCCATTCTAAGAAGCCAGAGTAAAATTAGCACTTGAGTTGTTCTTCAGTGCAAGTGTTCTGACGCAGAAGTCCCAATCATTGCTTTCAAAGGACTCCCGTGTAACTAATTACCAGCTACTTAGAATCTCAATCCTCCTCCCACTTTTGAGTCAGAGTTGGGAACGAATTCCACCGGACTTGAAAGCAGTGCCGGACTTGAGGAGCTGGTGGAGTTCAAGCACTCTTAGGGCGTATCATTTCCCTCCAGAGTTCTCCACCTATCCAATTATCTAACAAGGTCCCAAGGAGAGTGAAGATTTTCATGCCTGTAGGGTCTGAAAGCATTTAGCTCTCATGCACTCTTCCTCGGGAAGCCAGTGGAGGATGTGTCCTCTTCAATAAGGGAGTAAACAAGAAACACACACAGGATCTAGGAAAGAAAACCCAGCACAGGAAAAAGGGAAAAATCCCCAGGATCCCTTGTATGGATCCCGAGCAAAACCAGTGCAGACTGGAGAGGAAGACCGAGGCCTCCAGGAGGTCGACACCCAGAAGAGACAGACGGGATGCCGGATGTGCTGTTGGTGTTGAGAGGAGATTTATGTTCATGGGAGAGTTTGGGGCTGAATTCATAACAGGCACATAGAAAGTTAAACAATTGGAAGAAAGACCCAGGCAATTTATTCACTTTAGCGGGGAAGAGTGTGGAAGAAAGGAAACAGAATCATAGTTTTCCATGTGAATAATGTTTACTTGCATACAAGTCAAATAACCAAATATTTATGATAGAGCATGTTGAGAATATGGTGCCTGGAGTGTGTGGGTGCGTGTGTGTGTGTGGGATGTGTGTGTGCACGTGTGGGATGTGTGTGTGCATGTGCACGTGTGTATTTGGTGGTGAGCAGCATCCTGCAGTGAGTAGCTGAAACCCCAGCACACAAGATGAAAGTCAATGGATAATGACTAAAACAAAAGGAGCAAGAGGTAACATTTTGGACCATTTTTTCCAAGATAAATCCGGTGAGTTGGATTTATTCGTCTGGGTGTGGCCTGCAAATCATGGTTTCTAAAGCTCTCAGGTGATTCAACGTGCAGCTCAAATTAAGAACCCCTAAAGAGAGATTGCCGGTGGGCCCACGAGGCTGCAGTCAATCTGGGCTACCAACTCAGCGCTGCACTGAACTTCCCTCTTAAGCTCCTTCTAGGAGAGGCAGAATGTCTGGCTCTTGGGTGTAGGCATCCCACTGTCCTTTCTGTTGATTGGGAAAGGAAGGGGAAGGGATAATCAGTAGTTACTGATCACCTTTATGTGCCAAGCGCGGTATTAGGTACTTTGCACACAGATAAGAAAAGTAAGGATCAGGTTGCTGAGAGGCTGGTTCAAGGTCAGGTGATCAAAGCTCTAGTCGCCCAACTCAGAAGATACGCATCGTGCCACGGTGTGCTGCATGGGTGGGGTGCCACCGTGGGGAGGATGCATAAGGAGTGAGCGGGCTGGGCAGGTCTGGGACCCCACCCCTGGTCCAGGCGACTAATGTTATCTAGCCTGTGGTGAAAAAAAATCATCAGAGGGGAGTGTTGCAGCCTTCTTGCACATTGTTTCAGAAAGCAAATCACAAGAGGCGGGGGTGGGGGGACGGGGGTGGAAATTAACCTGCAAAGGTTTTGGCTCCGCTAAAACTAATGCATTTTTTTCCCGTCTTCCCTCTCCCTCTCTGCTCTCCCTCTCCCCATATATTATGTAACATATTCTATCACACAGTCCTTGTTCAGGAAAAATATTCAAGCAGGGGCTTTCAGCAATGAATAGAAATTTAGATTCAATATCCCGCTGAGGTTCTATCTCCCAGACCCTATAAGCCTTACAGCATAAAAACCTCATTAAATTGGAACCTGGTAATTTGTAATAATCTCACTGGACTCAAACTGTGGTTTACCTTTGAGCTCATAAAAGGCTCTTTAAAGCAAGTAATGTTACTTGAGAGCAAATTGAGGTCAAACATTATAGATGTACCATACAAACAATTTGTATGCTAATTAAAGGGATTCTTAGAGATAGTTTCCAAAGGAATTTTTTCTACTTAGCAGCCCTTTAGCATATTTTTGGTTATTAAATGTACTTGACTTTTCACTAATTCCATTGGCCTTTCCTCCAATTAGCCTAAGTTTATAGGGTTGTGATCCATGTGGGCATCTGAACTATAGATGCAGATAGGAGATTTTAATAAGGCTCCTCTTATCAAACACACTTTATAAAGGCAAGTCACCGAGGATGGAGACTTTGATTCCTAGCTAGTTGTAAATCTGATTCTCCTAAAAGCCCAGTATCTCGCAGTTTCACTTGCTTTGCTGATGATCTCTCAGAAAGCGGAAATCCCTTTGAACCACAAAGAAGAGCCTGGCTGCCGAACTGAAAGTGATGGAAACGTTTGGAGAAATTGTGGAGAAAGCAGTGGAAGTGAGCTCCTTGACCTGTGGGCTGTTTCCAAGTCAGGGTACACATTCTGGAGAAAGTGCTAGGAAGAGACCATGCAGTCCTGTCTTGGCTGCATGTTCAGGGCAGGCCAACAGGGTGGTGTGTCTGGGGAGGAGACTGACATTATCTTAATGCCCAGAGCAAGAGTCTCCTGGCTCCGCTTCTCTGCCTAGCGCAGACCGCGTCTGGGCATTAGGTCTCGGCACTAGGTCTCAGCACCGTATTTTAGGAAAGACTTGGGCAAATAACAGCAGGTTAAGATGAGGCTAAAAAACCCAGAAACTCTGTTTTATGGGGAATAATTGGAGGCAACAAGAGTAGTTTCTGAATTGGACGGGATTTTAGGCAAAGATGATGGATATTTTCAAATATTTGGAAGGAGGTTAAGAAAATGATTCATTTTTACCAAGTGTGGCCGTTACAACGTGCATTTACCTTCCTTGTTTGTCTTCCCTGCCACGCCACACATTTCAGGTAAGTGTTCTGGCTGAGTTTTGTTGGCGGGGGTATTTGTGGGCAAACTTGATGACAAGGACTCTTCTCGACTATGTTAAAAATGTGGAAGAAATCAAACACACAGTTTCAAGTGGTAGGATAGAGAAAGGAGTGATGCTTCTAAGAGTTAGGAGAAAAAGAGGGATTCATTTAGAGGCACCTGACTCCCTTTCCAGGGAGGTGGGAGGACCTCAGGGACGCTGAATGGCGTGCCAGGGGGTACACTCCCCAACAACAGCCCCAAATGGGACATGGAAGTTAAGGGGCCATGAGCATCCCAGTGGTGATGAGCATGGGCTGGTCAAAACAGGAAAGTCCTGAACATATGCCTGTGCATCGTCCCCTCGGACCTTTTCATTGGCTGGGTTTATTGGGTAGTGGCTGTGAACTCTATACTCACTGTGATTAAATACTGTCTACTATACTACCACCAACACTGCCAGAAGGAGGCTCGGGTGTGGATGTAAGTTGACTTAAAGAAAGGAATTACAGTGTCTGGCATGTTTGTATTTATGGACTAGATAACTCTACATTTGTATAGCTCCGTGGCAAAGCAAGGACCAATGAATCGAAGGTTCTGGAAAGAGGATTTTAGTTAATTCAGGAAAGACATTTATAACCATTGACACTGCCTGGCAGTAGGATGGACTTATTTGAGAAACCACGAGCTCTGCTCATAAGTGGAAACTTAATTTGATGTCTATCCTTCAGGGGTGTTTTAAAGAAAAATGTCATGATGGGTGGTGTAAATTGGATTGTGATCTCTGCCATGTCTTCCACATCTGGAGTTCTGTGGTTCTATGAGTCATTGGAATCCTTGGCTCAAATGTGGGAGCAGGATTGAGATTCTAAGTAGCTGGTAAATATTTACACAGGAGTCCTTTGAAAGCAGTGATTGGGACTTCTGCGTCAGAACACTTGCACTGAAGAACAGCTCAAGTGCTAATTTTACTCTGGCTCCTAGAACAGGCATAGAGGGAAAAGACAGCTGTGTCAGCTTTTCTCCTCAAGGTTGGGGTGTATCTTTCTCTTCTGTGATGTCTAAGGAATGTGTTTTCCTTTCTTTATTTTAATGGTAACTATAAGACTACACTGAGCATCAAGAGAGAAGAAATTTGAAGTAAAAACTGGAAGCTCAACAGGAAAAATTAGGGACAAAGGAAATGAAAGATAGCGATTGAGAAGAAAGAACGGAAATGTTGCAAGTGTCATTTCCAAGCCAGGCTAGAAGTTTTATTACAGGCTGTCTTAGCGCTCCAAATGTTGGGCTTGGCTTGACTGTCCTCCGGTGATCGCTGTGCTGTGTGTCAGACGAAGTTGTCAGTGTTTGCAAAACCAATTAAAGTGGCATTGGTGCACACGCACACACACGCATGTGCTAAGCTGTCCACACAGTGTTCATGCCCAGTTCCTTAGCAGGTATTCAAGCCCAAGCTATCATTTAGAAAAGAGTTATTTGAGCAAGCTTTGGAAACAGAAATTTGTCTTTCATTTTAATTATTTTTTATTTTATTGAAAACTTCAAGAATTCCATCAGTTCAAATATTGGTTCAAACTGTAGAAAAGTAACTTTTCCTTTCTATTTTTAACAGGCTTATAAAAATTATTTTTGCCACCCTGAATGAACTCTTTTTTTATTAATTTATTTTAAATTAATTTATTTATTTTTGGCTGTGTTGGGTCTTCGTTGCTGCACGCGGGCTTTCTCTAGTTGCGGCTAGCGGGGGCTACTCTTTGTTGCAGTGCGTGGGTTTCTCATCGCGGTGGCTTCTCTCATTGTGGAGCACGGGTTCTAGGCGCGTGGGCTTCAGTAGTTGCGGCATGCAGGCTCAGTAGTTGTGGCTTACAGGCTCTAGGGCACAGGCTCAGTAGTTGTGGCACACGAGCTTAGTTGCTCCATGGCATGTGGGATCTTCCCGGACCAGGGATCGAACCTGTGTCCCCTGCATTGGCAGGCGGATTCTCAACCACTGCGCCACTGGGGAAGCCCGGGGAAGCCCTCTGAGTGAACTCTTAGCAAGTTCTATGTAATGTCACAGATATTAAACACAGGAAAAGAGAAGATGTAAATGAGGAAGAAATTACTCTATTTTATTGCTCTTTAAGTATAGAATGTGTCCCTAAATTACATAATACAAAAAATTGGATGTACAGATGACCAAAATTATTTTGTAACAACAGTTGGGAAAATAATTTTTTCTCAATTTGTAACAATGTCTGATCTTGATTTCACATTATTCAATGACCTGAACACACTTGCACATTGGGAAAATATTTTGGGCATCTCCTGAATTTGTGTAAGAACATGTGTTGCAATCTTGACTGGCTCCTAACTACACGTGTGGGTGAGACTCCAAGGAACCTCCCCCCAACCAAGAAATCAGCAGCGGGAAAATTAAAGGGCTGAGGGGCACTGGGCTGCCCAGTGCAAGAGACACAGTGTGGAGTCCAGTGTCATCACATTGGAAGGGCTCAGTGGACACCATGGCTTTCCCAGAAGGGACACCTTTTGGGATATTGGTCACATTCTAGGACTGAGGGTGTTCTGTGTTCTTTTATGTAATAGTCAGGTGCAGTCACAAGAGAAGATGCAGGAGAAGCTTGGGAAAGAACAAAATTTATTATTATTATGGTCCTAGAAATGGGAGGCATGTCATTCCATGCGGCGCCACATGGGGAAGACACCAGGGAGGTCAGGAGTGAGGGGACAGCCAAGGCTAGCACCTTTACTGGGTTTTCTGTGGGAGAGAAAGGCAAGACAACGGGGTAAACAGTTAAGGATTTGTTGGTTTGAATAATTCCAGCAGGCTCTAAGCTGTCGTGGTGGTTCCTGGCTCTGATCTGATGAAGGAAGAGGAATATTGCCTCCTGGGGTACATGACCCAGATAGAGGAGGTCTGGCTCTAGATTGGTTAGTTTGCAGATCAGAGGCATGCTTCCAGCTGAGCCTTTTAGTATCTTTAAGAATTGGCTAGGGCTTCCCTGGTGGTGCGGTGGTTGAGAGTCCGCCTGCCGATGCAGGGGACACGGGTTCGTGCCCCGGTCCGGGAAGATCCCACATGCCGCGGAGCAGCTGGGCCCGTGAGCCATGGCCGCTGAGCCTGCGCGGCCGGAGCCTGTGCTCCACAACGGGAGAGGCCACAACAGTGAGAGGCCTGCCTACTGAAAATTAAAAAAAAAAAAAGAATTGGCTAGCCCTGGGAGGGGCAGTCTCTGCCCAGCCAGAAAGGTTTTAAAGGTGTCAAAACATCATAATATACAAAAAATTAAAAATAGAAACAATAGAAAAGGGTATACTCTAGAGCAAAGAAGAAAACCAAAGCAGACCTGTCCTCACAGAGTTTAAAGCTAACCTCACAAGATCAAGGTAATCTGCCAGTAGTTTAACTGCCTTTGAGAAAAACAACAAGTAAATGTCAGTTCTTTGTAGAGGAGGATAATGTGTTCCAGAGTCTGTACAAGGTATCATTCACAATGTCAAGTATACAGTGAAAAACTACTAGATATGCCAAAACACGTGAACCATAATCAAGAAGAGAATCAGTTAATAGAAGCAGATCAACAGATGGCCCGGATGTTGGAATTAGCAGATGAAGACTTTAAAACAACTGTTATAAATATGAAAATACTAGCAAACTGTATTCAGCAACATATTAGAAAGATCATACACCATTACCAAGTAGCATTTATTCCTAGAATGCAAAAATGGTTCAACATACAAAAATTAGTTACATAGTATCATACATTCATATGATGAAGGAAAAAACACACATGATCATCTCAATTGATGCAGAAAAACATTTGACAAAATTCAGTGCCCTTTGATGATGGAAACACTCAATATTCCTATTATAAGAGGCGACTGGAAGGGAGTATGATGGGAGGATGTATTTGTGTCACGTAACAGCTAATTAGAGACTCACGGGATCATCTACATCCCAAGTCTATACACCAGCACCTTTGAAAATTAAGTCTGCCTTTTACAGACAGGGTTTAGATTAAATTTAGAAAGCCATTGCCTCAGCTATCAGCTGAGAACCACTTCCCTAACAGAGATGAATGTGAGAGGGAGGAGAAAACGGACAAACGAGGGAGCCCCTACTCAGTTCAGAGCTGACTGTGCTCCATGTCACAGGAAGTGTTGTCTAGATTCAAAGTGTCAGTATGGAAACAGTGACACAGGTGTCCATGGGGGTGGAGCCTTCTTCCTGCTTTAGACCCAAGGTCCAGGTACATCCCTCCTCAGCCTCTATTGCAGCTGGAGCAGCCCCCCTGACCTGGACATGCCCCATGAGACACTTTGGGCTCAGAACGTGAGACAGGAGTTGGCATCGGGGTAGAGGGGCTGTTATGAGGTGGTGGTCCTGGGGGCACGTGTGTCTAGTTCATCTAGGCCGCACTCAAGGTGTGGGACCTTCCGCATGGTTCACTCAAACTCAAATATCCAGCCTTCCAGAGACCAGAAGGCCACCTGTGCTCTCAGTAAATGTCTTGTCTCCTCCATCATAGAGTTGGTCCCATTGCCAGCCACTGAGCCCACCGATTCACTATTGAAACATTGGAAATTTGGCCAAATCCAGGTAGTAGCACAAGAAGCCATTCTGTTCCCACTTGCTGCTGGAAGAAGGATGGTTCATGGGTTGCTCCTTTGAAGCCATTATTATTTCCCAGACTTAAGGAAGTGGTTTGACTCCAGGGGAGAAGGTCCCCACTTCTCGCCTTGTCTGGATTCTGGGGGGTGTGGCAACTAGGGAAGCAGAGTTTCTTCCTTCAGCGTCCTCTGGCCTTTGTCCTGGAGGCTCAGCAGCCGGAGGCGGTTTACTGAGTACTTAGCACAGCGGCACTGGGAGCTGGATTGGAGCCCTTATGTGCTGGAGCTGCTTGCGCTTACCTGACACGGCTCTTGTCCTGCAGGACCCCTCCCCTCCCCCCCAGCCCAGGTTGGTCACTGAGACCTCACAGCACACCTTCGGCCATAACTTTTCTCTGGTCTCCTGTTCTCTTCTTACTTTACCTTTGTCCTGGATTTTTCATATTTCATATATTTCTCATTTTATGGTAGCGCATATTTTCCATAACTTTCCTTACGTTTCTTAAGAACAGGACAGGCTATACATCTAGATATCGATACGTAAGAAAATTAAATAATGCTGATGGTGTAACTGGTATTCTTCTGGAGTGGGATTCCAGCACCTGCTCACTGGGGGACCCTAGGCAAGTTATATAATCGCTTTGTGCCTCAGTTCCCTGATTTATGAAAGGGAATAATCATAGGATTGACACGAGGATTAAAGGAGAGACTAGAGTTCAAGTGCATGTACACCACTGGGCAGCGTGGAAGGTGTCATGAGGGCAGGTTGCAGTATGGCTGTCACTGTCAGTGTAAACTAGGCCTCCTGAGGCCGTGGGGGTGGGTTTAAGCCTGAGCTCTTCACTCACTGGCAGGGGACTGTGTGAGCTGCTCAGCCTCTGTGAAGCCAGGTTTCATCTGTTAAATAGGAATACAACTTACGTCATAGGATTTTGTGGGCATTAAGTTAGAGAAGATCAGAAAAACATTTAGCCAAGTGCTGGGTGTACCAAGTGCTCAGTCCTAGGATCTTCTTCCTTCCTTCCACCACAGCATTACCGGGGTTCACACTTAGACCCCAGCACCTCAGCCACAAGTCTCCCTCTTACAGACACCAGGGGACTTTGGGCCACAGAGCTGTCATCACGTCAGCTTTGTAAATGGGTCCTGGGCCCAAAGATCCAGAGGTTATCCTCATGCAGAGTGAGAGGCGGGAAGGATGCACCTCAGAACATCAGCGCAGGGAAGACTCCCGGGCAGCCAGGTGTGTTCACAGTGGGTCTCCTCAACGTCCTGGAGAGTCCATTTCCTCTTCTCAGAACCAGCTAGATTCCAGGCCTCTGGGGGCAAGGCTGGACCAAGGCAGATCTCAGGACTCCAGCCCAACAGGCTGGGGGTTAAGACCAAACGTCAGTCAACCCTGGGCAGGAGTCAGAGCGTGGGGCAGGAAAACCAGATTAGGGCTCGCACTTCCTGAGACCAGGCCAGGGCAGCAGGGCGGGGGTCCCAGACCGGAGTGTGGGGTACAGGGCGAACCTCGCTCCATCCTCGCTCTCCCTGACATCCCCTCCCCACCCCCGCACGGGCCTCCCTTCTCTCCTCCTCCTCCCACTCTCCTTGCTCATTTCTGTGGTTGTCTCATCCAGTCTCAGAGCTTTAATGTCATCTGCATCCTTGATTCCCACATGTCCACCTTTGGCCCTGGCCTTTGCACCGAGTCCCAGACTTTCCTGTTCAGCGGGCTCCTTCATGCCTCGCTGGGGCGGGCGTCTGATCTGTTCTCAAACTTACCACGTCCAAGCCGAGCTCCCGATCTTGTCTTTGCGCCGGGTCCACCTGATGCTCTCAGTGAATCAGTGGCTCAGGCCCAGAGTCACCTCCACTCCTCTTTTTTTCAGACACCCCAGTCCAGACCTAGCAAAACTTTCTGTTCACCTCGGACTCCCCCGACTCCGTACCTCTCACCTCTCGCTGCTCTCACTGCACTTCCTCCACTGTCACCCGCAGCCGGGCTGGCAGGGCTCCAGCGGGGTTCTCCCTGGCTCCCTCCCCGGCTCCCCTCCCGGACTGAGCCGCGTCCCTCCTCCGAGCAGCCCTCCGGACCCGCTGTGCAGTTCTCAGCTGGCAGGTGCCTTATCCTCTAAGGCCACCGTCTAGCTGATTGAGTGAGTGCATCACCAACGGGGCTCAGCGGGCTCTGATGTGTCCACCTCTCCCTCCACTGCCTGATTCCTTGTTTGAGACCATAAAAGAGGCTGGGTCCCATTCTCTGGGTTAAATTCTTCTTACTTCCTGTTTGGTGGTATTGTAAGGACAGGTAACTAATAGCTTGATGAGTGTTAAGAATAAGATAAAGGGCTTCTCCACAAAGTCCTTTAAAAGAACTATTTACTCTCAAAGGAAAAACACATTTTCATAAACTTCTGGAAGAAAGTTTGGAGCATCAGGATGTAGTTAACACTAGGATTTGGAGATAATTATTTAAGATCCATATCTTTTAAAAGTATTTATCTGTCAAACATATCAAAATGTCTTTCAACTACTTAAAAGTATCTATCAAAATTGCTATTTTTAAGTGACTGTATTTTAGTTCTGATTCTATTTTGAAAAGAGCCACAGTGGTGAGGGCTTTAGCTAGGAGTGGACACACATTAGGAAGCCCACTGGCACGTTCTTGCCGAGAGTCCTGCTTCCACAGTCACTGAGTACCTTTCCTTGAAGACTGGGCCAGATTTGGGCTCGGGAAGAGGAAAGGTAACATCTAAAACTATCAGAGCTTTCAAACCGGAGGGCTCTAGAGAGGAGGCTCGCCCACTAATGAGCGAGTAGCTCCTGGCTGCTTCTTGGGTTTCTAACGTCACTTGTGATGTCCTGGAAGCTCTAATCTGCCCTTTGCGCGTGTCTCCCCGACCTGCTCCTGAGGCCGCTCTGGCAGAACTGTCTGTGGTGCACGTCCCCTGAGGGGTGTCCTGCTTCATCCTGCCACCTGCTGACTTTGGTGGGGTCGGGGATGGGGGGCAGTTGAAGCAGAGGGTGCAGTGGGGAGCGGTGTTCCGTGATCAGGGAAGTAGTGATCAGTGAACGTTTGTTGTGCTCACACCAAATGGTTGGCAAACCTAGAGGGGTGGGTTAGGGAGGGTGGGAGGGAGGGAGACACAAGAGGGAAGAGATATGGGAACATATGTATATGTACAGCTGATTCACTTTGTTATAAAGCAGAAACTAACACACCATTGTAAAGCAATTATACTCCAATAAAGATGTTTAAAAAAAAAAGAAAAAAAACTGGGAGCTCTCCAACCAAATGGGGTGAGGCTCAGGGGTGTGTTTTTATAACGCAGCTTATCTAGTGAGAAAGTGGTGACTGTATTCTTCATAGTGACTGGTTAGAATTTTCCTAAATAATAGCTTATTGGCCAGAGGTGACCTCCTAGCAACCTCAGGAAGCAGTTTAAGTTTCGCTCATGATTCCAGAGGCAGAAACAAGGAGTGAAGTTACTCTCGCAAAAACAGAATTAAGCTTTGCCTGTGTGACTTCACTGGTTTTGTCTGCTTGGGGAGCTGTCAGTGCTGGTGTCCGTGAAGTGTTGATTTTAACAAGCTGCAAGCGGACACTGGGTCCGAGGGACAGCGCCGTTGGGGGGTGGCCTGTGTATTTCAGCCAGAAAGCTGGGTGCCGCTCCCCTAGTCCTCCTTGCTCCCCCACACTGTGGTGCAGCCGTGAGCCTGCACCTGCCGGCAGCCAGCCATCTGGGGGCTGCTTGCCCAAGACCCCGGTCCACTCCACAACCAAGGATGTCTTCTGGGGCAGGGAAGCTTCTACCCAGTAACAGGGCTGCAGGTCACCTGGGAGGCTCAGCCTGGCTCTGGAAAGACCATTCATTCCCTGTTCATTCATCCATAGTGATTAAGGGCTGGACTTTGGAGTTGGGCAGTCAGGTCTGAACTCCACCTCTGAGTCTGACGAGCTGTGTGACTGTAGGCAGCTGACTCAAGTGCTCTGTGCCTCAATTTTCCCTTTCGTAAAAAGGAGTTAGTAATGGTACCTGTACACAGAGTTGTTATGAGAATCAAACTATTAACAGTTTGTAAAGCAGTTAAAACAGTGCCCGGTGCACAGACATTGCTGTCTAAACGTAGTTGAATACATTTATTCATTCGACCAGTACTCATTGAGCCTGGATTATGGGCAAGCAAAGTGCTAGAGGCTGACAACGTAACAGTCTAGTGGCTTAACCAGGTCAGTGGTCGCACTGACTGCCCGGTGCAGCAGCGCCTAGGCTAATCCCTTGGGACAAAGGCCTTCTAGGTGGCTCCGAGTGTGCCGGCAGGAGGGTGCCCCTGTTAGCAGACTCCAGTCAAGGTCGTCTGCAACCAGGAGTCTCCTGATGCAAGCCCAGTGGTCGCAGGCCAGGAGATTGGGGTCAGGACCGACGCAACCAGTTACCTTCCTGCTAATGTCTCAACCCTGAGTGTTTCATTTTTTAAGGTTAAGACAGATTAGACAGTTTCAATATTAATCTTCATTCAGCAAAGCCATATTAATAACATTTAAAAATTGCTTTATGTTTATCTTTGCCTGGAGTAAACCAGTTAACTAGTTAGCTCACCCCTGGTTCACTCTTCAGTGGCTGAGAAGTGACTTGGTAGTATGCTCGCAAACGTGCCACACTCACTGGGCATGTAGGTGACTGACGACACAGTGGACAGAGCACACTCTGGAGTGTGGAGCCGCAGTCCACACACCACAGGCGCCAGGTCTCCGGACTTCCTGGAGCTCCTGGACTCTGCAGGGCAGGCAGAACCTTGCCCCCAGCACCACGGGTGTTGGCTTGTTTGCCTGATAAAGTCGTTTGATCAGCTGTTGACGCCACTCTCAGGTTTCACCTAAGGGAAGCTGAATGAATTCCACAGGTTTTATACGCAGTTGTCATTGCCATGTCATAAAGCCTCGGTGGTGGCGGAAGTATTCTCTCCGGACCCCCAAAGTCTCCTTTGATCTCTGGGAAGAGACGTGTGCAGCCCCGAGGAGCAGGCACCCCAGCTGCATCACGCCACCATGCTCCTGTCTGTCCCGGCAGCTGAGCTGCCTCATTTGGGGGCCGGCACTGCCAGTCCCCTGGCTGGCTTTCTACTTCTCTTTTGTGCTAACAAGAAAATGGCTATGATAATGGTGAAAAAGAAAACAAAGAAATGAAAGGGAGGTGGGACTTCCCTGGTGGCGCAGTGGTTAAGAATCCGCCTGCCAATGCAGGGGACACAGGTTCGACTCTAGTCAGGGAAGATCCCACATGCCGCGGAGCAACTAGGCCCGCGAGACACAACTACCGAGCCCGCATGCCGCAACCCGCGAATTCCGCGCGCCTAGAGCCCGTGCTCTGCAACAAGAGAAGCCACCGCAATGAGAAGCCCACGCACCACAATGAAGAGTAGCCCCTGCTCGCTGCAACTAGAAAAAGCCCTTGCACAGCAACGAAGACCCAATGAAGCCAAAAGTAAATAAAGAAAAAGTAAATAAATTTATTTCTAAAAAAAAGAAAGAAGAAAAAGAAATGAAAGGGAGGCTTGGTGGATGTGATGGCTAATTTTATGTGTCCCCTTGGCTAGGCCACGGTGCCCAGATATGTGTTCAGACAATATCCTGGATGTTTCTGTGAGGCAGTTTTTGCAGGAGATTAACATTGAGGTCGGTGGACTTGGAGTGAAGCAGGTGACCGTTGAGGTGTGGGTGTGGGTGGGCCTCGTCCAACCAGTTGAAGGCACGGATAGAACAGAAAAACCAGCCTCCCCTGAGCAAGAGGGAGTTCTGCCAGCAGGTGCTGTGGGCTCCACCTGCAGACTGGACTCGCCAGCCTCCATGATCCCGTGAGCCGGTTCCCTAAGTCTCTCCCTCAGTGTATGCACATCCCACGGCTTCTGCTTCTCTGAAAAAGTCTGACTACAGATTTGGTACCAAGGAGCACGGGTTCTGCTGTAACAAACACCCCAAAAGGCGGAAGTGTCCTTGGCACTGGGTGAGGGCTGGGGCTGAAACGTCTTGAGGAGCCTGTTAGAAAAAGCCCGGAGGACCGTGAAGAGACTGTTGTGGGAATGTGGGCGTTAAAGGGACTTCTGGTGAGAACTCAGACATGAAAGAGGAACAGGTTATTGGAAAGCAACCTTGTTATAAAGTTGCAAAGCACTCGGCTGATTGTGCTCTGGTGTTTTGTAAGGCATGAACTTGTGAGTAGCAAACTTGTATACTTAGCAGAGGAGATTTCATTTTTTTAATTGAGGTATAATTGACATACAACATTATAATAGTTTCAGGTGTACAACATAATAATTCAATATTTGTATATATTGTGAAATCATCACCACAGCACGTCTAGTTAACATCCATCACCACACATAGTTCCATTTTTTTTTCACGTGATAAGAATTTTTAAGACCTACTCTCTTAGCAACTTTCAAATATGTCATACCTTGGAATGCATATTTTCAAATATGCATATATAGTATAATTAACTATAGTCAGCATGCTGTACACCACTTCCCCATGACATTTATTTTATAACTGGAAGTTTGTCCTTTTTGACCCCCTTCACCCATTTCACCCACATCTGGCAACCACCAATCTGTTCTCTGTAACTATGAGCTTGGTGTTTTGTTTCATTTTGTTTCGTTTTTTAGATTCCACATGTAAGTGAGATCGTACGGTATTTGTCTTTCTCTGTCTGACTTACTGCCCTCGAGGTCTACAGAAGAGTTGATTTCTGAGCAAAGTGTTGAGGGAACAGGCTGGTTTCTCCTGGCTGCTAGAGTAAGATGCGAGAGGAGAGAGGACTTGCAGAAGGAATTGTTCAGCAAAAAGGAACCAGAACTTGAAGATTTGAAAAGGTCTCTGCCATCTCCAACAAAGACAGGGACAGAGACAGGACTGAACCAGCAGCAACTCTGCCAGCTGGAACCAGAGGCACCAGAGACGGACAGAGTGAAGGAGGAGGATTCTACAGAGTGGAACAGCAGAGCTGTCAGGCGCCTTGGAGGTCAGCCATGCTGCCTCTCCCACCACGGCCCAGAAATGCAGAAAGTACCCCGGAAATGCAGAAAGCAGGAGCCTGCCAGGGCCAGCAAGCCAGTTCCCGGTTCCAGGAGGCAGGCCGTAAAGATATACAGAAATGCCCATTGGTCATCATTATCTTCATTGCTGGCCTCCTCCCTCCAATGCGCTCCGCCAGCGAGGAGCAAACGCGTGGGAAATCCCTGCTGTCACTCCAGACACGATGACAACCCTTCTGCACAGCAGTGAGGGAATGTGGGCTGTGGGTAGATGCTTCCCGGCATTCACAAGTAGAGGGCTGTGAACGTCTGTATCGTATTTCCTCGACTGAGAAAGGAGGCCGCGTTTAAGTGGCACTGTATAGCCAATGTGCTCATGGTTAGATGCCAGTCGGCCCTTAGGGAGAGATCACATCCTGCTGGGGCCACGCCAGCGTGTCCAGCGCCGTGATTTCTCTTAGCACTGACAGAACAAAGCCTCCAGGACTTTTGCTTTTCTGACAAACATCTACCTTACGGCCTCGCATGTAATATACATGCTCCATGGAAATGTCTGCTAATCGCTGGCGTTTGAGCCCCCTTTTTTTTCTCCACCTTCACTTCTGGAGTAGCTGTAGTTGAGCTCCTCTCCCCACAAGGTTAGTTAACTGAACAACACTCGTTGGGAGGCGGCTGCGCTCACGGAAGAGGCGAGCCCGTGGCAGGGCTGCTAGGAGACCGTGACCGCGGAGGGGTTCCTGTCCCGTGGGCGCGGCCTGTTCAGAGCCCTTTCTGAAGAGGGCGATGCTTACCGAGATGCTCAAGAGAGTCACAGCCATGACTGCGGTTCCCGGTGACCCAATTCAGGAAAAGGGAGGGTGGCGCAGAGGTGTGGTAACAACACAGCAGTAACAGAAATCAGGATAGTTTTGTTCTCTTCGGTATGAATGATTCCATTGCCACTCTTTTCAGAATCCTTGCCATTTTGTATTTTGGGGGCGATATTTTCGACTGTCGTTTCTTCTAGTATGTCAACCCTGTGAATTAGTCTTGAACCACCCAAGGGTTCTCAATCCCTCCACCCCATTGTCACCATCATTTGGTTTGACAGATGAGTTACAGGTGAACCTGTGGAATTCCCCACCCTCCCCTTTGAGGGTCTGGATGGACCTGTGCATTCCCAGGCCGGATGGATAGATGGATGGATGGATGGATGCATGGACAGAATAGATAGCCTAAAATGAGGTTTAGTGATATTTGTGTGATTTTTTCAATCTATAATTTCAGTCCTTTCACTAGAGTTCAATCTCTCTCTTCCATTTCTCTTTCCCTGTCTTTGTACAAGCCATAGATAATCAAAAAGTTGGCTGTAATTCTAGAAATAACAAAGGTCCTGCCTGAGTTAAATACTGAGTTTGAGAACTTTGTGTTGTATGAGACTAGAACGTCTAAGTGGTCAGTTATACGTAAACTCCATGATGTCATAGGTCCTTCGAGTTCCTTAAATAGCCACCTACCCACCCTTCCATCAAGTGTCTGGTGATTGTTTATTATGGTAGAACAAACCCACCAGAAAGACCCTTTCCAGCTCTAGAATTCTCTTATTTTGTGGACCCAACATGCTCTAGGCACTGAGGGTTCGACAAATCACAAAGCATGGGCATAGCCCCTGGGTTTATAATCTGACTTACTTGGTGGTCACAACCCAGACTGCAATCAGACGGTGGTTAACATGACTGAATTCTGGGCATTTCGAATTGTAAACTCTCCCACACACATTCTTACCTAAGTCACGGCTGCTCGCAAGAGAAATCAAATTAATCACCCAGCACGGTGTCTTGTGTTGCTGGCATTGCAGACAACAGCTGACGTACACGTCAGTGGTTCTCAGCCGTGGGGGTCCCCCCAGGGAACGTCTGGCAATGTCTGGAGATGGCTTTGGTCACCACACCTGCCACACCTTTCTCAGTGGCGCGACCTCATTTGTTGGCCTGCCTCCCATGGGCACATCTCTCTCTGAACACAGTGGTGAAAGATTCCCTGCTTTTGAGGACTTGTGTGATTAGATTGGGCCCAGACAATTGAGAATAATCATCCCATCCCAAGGTCCTGTAACCACAGTCACACCTGCAAAGCCCTTTCCACAATGGTTCCCAGGATTAGGACGTGGAAATCTTCAGGTGCCACCATTCTTCCTACCACAGTAGGTGTTGTTACTATCAAGAGGAAGTTGAGGTACAGAGAAGCAAACAGCTCACCTGAGGCTCGGCAGCCACTGAGTGGGGAGCAGGGTCTGAATCCAGCCCTTTGGCTGGGATCAGCCCGCCAGCGGAGAGATGAGCAGACCAAACGGAGAGCAGCCCCCAAGTTGCACCTGCACTGAGTGATTTCTGGGTGGAAACGTGAGTCAGAAGTTAAACAGTCGCTGCGGGCTGGGGGAGGAGGAGGAGCAGGGGCTGGGGATGCGCGAGTCTCCAGCCTCCTCTCTGCCCTACCCCCCGCCCCCCCCCACTCCCCCTGCTTCTGGCAGCAGCCGCCTGTGAGGCCACGTTGATTTTTTTTTTTTTTTTTTGGCTGCGTCTGGTCTTCCTTGCTGGGCGCGGGCTTTCTCTAGTTGCTGTGAGCGGGGGCTACTCTTCGTTGCGGTGAGCGGTCTTCTCACTGTGGTGGCTTCTCTTGTTGCGGAGCACAAAGCTCTAGGCGTGCCGGCTTCAGTAGTTGTGGCATGTTGGCTCAGTAGTTGTGGCTCGCGGACTCTAGAGCACAGGCTCAGTAGTTGTGGCGTACGGGCTTAGCTGCTCCACGGCCTGTGGGATCTTCCTGGACCGAGGGATCGAACCGGTGTTCCCTGCATTGGCAGGCGGATTCTTAACCACTGCACCACCAGGGAAGTCCCCATGTTGCTTCTTTAACAGAATGTGCTCATGGTGGTGTCTGGGGCCAGGGGGAGACCTCCTGCACCTGTCCCGAAGACGCAGATTCTCCTGTGGACCCTCAGTGCTGCCCTAACCCCTGACGGAGGTGCTGGGACCTCTGTCTCCCCCCACTCCCCCAACAAACACACTTAGCTTCCCATCTCCCCTTATGGCTTTGCCGTAAGTGAACCAACAGGAACGGTCAGGTACGCTTTGGCCAAGGCCTGAGCCTCCGTCTTCTGCTCTGGCCTCCACCCCTTACATCATGAAAAGGCCCAGTTCCTTCCCCTCCTGGAGCCCCTGCCCGGATGCTGGCACTGTTTTCCTTCTTTGTAGTCACCAGGGGTGTCCCCTCTAACTGCACTTCTGTTGGCAAGGAGAGCAGGTCCCAGGAACGTGTAGGACGATCCACAGGGCAGGGGAACTGCCCTTTGCCATCCCTGTCCTGCCCACAGGCCCGTGCTAGCTTGGAGGGGTGGGCAAGGGACCCTCAGAAGGGGAAGCCCCCAAGCTCACTCAGACTCAGCCTTGTTCTGAGAGCTGCTAAAGAGCCCAGCGGGTTCCAGGTCTGACTCCGCAGCCGCAAGCCCTGGGTGGAGTCAGGGATTCGAGGTGCCTGCAGGACAAGGGGTTTGGAGGGTCTTGGGGGCATGTCCTGCACTGAGTAGGCTCTCCAGGTGCAGGTTAGGGCTGACTCGCTGGAGAGCAGCCCTCCTGCTCTGTGTAGTGGACTCGCCAGCATCTCCAGACGGTGTATTCCCCAACAGTCCTGAGCTCTGGTTGGCTGGGGAGGTGGGACAAGAGGCAGAGGGAAGGCCACTGGCTACAACAAGACGGATCTGTGTATTCCGTGGTTGGTAGGGCCGCCTCCCTCCCTCCCTTCCTCCCTCCCTCCCATCTTCCACCTAATTCCCCTCAGGGTCACGTGACCACGAGTGCCCAGGAGCTGGCACACCACACCCACCAAGGTGCTCCGCAGGCAGTGCAGTTTCCTTAAATAACAATGTAAATACGTACACCTTGATATCGAAACTCCCTTTAATCAATCTAACTTTTACCATATTGTCTTGTTAGCAATTGTGTCATTTTCTGTTTATACCACCACTTTTCCCTCACCCTCTAAACTAAATCATCATTTCAGTTACTAGAGTTTCCAAATGTACTGCTTCCTGGACAATAGGAATTATTGTGTCTCCCTGGCAGCAGCCTGGAGAACGACTCCACAATGCGCCGTTAGTGTCAGCACGATGACACAGCAGCAGGGAAGGCCGTGGCTTCAGGGGCTAGAGGTCCTGAGGGCTTGTGTCCGCTTCCACTTATGCAGCCTGATTCTGAGTCCACGCCCAGCTTGGGAGATGAGGCTGGGCCTGACAAGGGCAAAACCAAATGGTGTCTCTTGGGGGGTGCGGCTGTATCGGACCCTGTGGGGCGCTGTGGTGTGCTAGCATGTGCCCGGTGGGGCCCTGACCGCTGGGTTAGAGAAAGATAGGTAAGATACACAAGGCGCCCTTCGTAGTAGGGAGTTGACGGCGGGTGTCTGCTGTGCGCACCGGGGAAGAAAAGCCTCTCTAGGACTTGCCTCATGTCGACGGCACCTCAGGTGCCCAGTGAACAGCGCTTCCTCCACGCCGCGAGCCTGGTGCAGGAGAGCGCAGCGCCGGCACCTGGAAGGTGAGAGGGAGGAATCAGAACCGAGCCGGGACTGAACGGTACGCCTGCGCGTACGGAGCATCTTCCGTGTGCCAGGAACCATGCACACGCTGTTCTAGCTCATGGTTGTGATGAGAGGCGGAAACTGATGCTCAGAGAGGCTAAGTAACTTACCCCAGGCCACACAGCCAGAATGCAAACCCTACGACCCCGACCCCCACCCTGCGCCTGGGCAGCACTCAGGGCAGAGAATCTGGGAACGAGCAGCAGCATCGCTGGTCGCTGGGTGTGCTCAGAACCGCTCTCTAGAGATGTGGACCTGGGCCTGACTCTCAGCTGGATCTCTCCGCTTATGTTTGCAGATCGCGTCTGGCGCAAGCGGCCCCACTGACGAGTCTGCCGGGTGGGCCGCTGGCACCGAGACGTCGAGCCTCCGGGCTCGCTCTGCGCGGGCTGCTAGGAGCACACACACCCGATAGGCGTCCGCGCGGATTTGGTGACGGGGATCAGGTCACACCGAAGAGGACCTCGTCTGCAATCGCAGGAGGTGAGGACCCACCCCCAGAAAGGGGTCGGGTGGGCACGCTGTCACGGTCCCTCCCTCCCTGCGTCCTGACGCAGAGGGGACGGTCAGCGTCCGCGTCGGCAGGATCACGCTCCCAGATGGGGGGTTGGGATTGATCTCGGCCTCTCACCGCTCACTACCCGCAGGCCGCGCTCTGCTCTCCTCGGGGTGCCCCCAGACCCATTGGTAGGAAGGGCGCCCCCCAGTGGTTCGATGTCTTGGCCCCCAAACAGACGGCCGCATGCCCCCCAGAGCGGGGGCGCAGCCCTGGGGGGCGTGGGCGCACGGCCGACACCACTTCACCGAGCAGAGTTCCAACACCAAGATGGGGACTTTCCTGGCGGTCCAGTGGTGAAGACTCCGCGCTTCCATCGCTGGGGCGCGGGTTCCCTGCTCGGGGAACTAAGATCCAGCATGCCCCACGGCGCAGCCAAAAACAAACAAGCAAAACCAAAAAAAAAAAAAAAAAAAAAAGAGAGAGAGAGAGAAAAGGTAAAACACGCCGAAAAAATACCGAGATGATCGGGCCACTTTGAGTCCTTGTTTTCCCCGAGGCCGCAGCAGGTGCACCACCGTCTGCTCCCTGGCCTCCCTCTTGGCCGCTGAGGGGGTCCTCCTCCTCGGCCACCCTTCTTCCCTCCGTGTTTCCAGGGTTCTCTGTTCAGCCCACTCCTCTCATCCCCTCTCTACCACCAGGACGCTCTTGACTCTCAGCTATGCCTCACAAGCCCTGGACCTCCCTCTCGAGCTTTATGCCTGAACAGCATGTACATCTTGTACAAATTTTGTTAGATTTATCCCCCAATATGTCAGGTTTTTTTGGTGCTAATGTAAATGATACTAGGTCTTTAATCCTAACACTGTTTTATGTGTACCTTTTCTTGCTTTTCTTGATAGTCTTGCCCCAGGTTTGACATTTTATAGTCTTTTCATTACCAATTTTTGTTTTATACATCACTAATTTCTCCACCTTATTTGTTCTTTTACTTTTTGCTGTTGTTTTTTAGTTTGTTACAATGGATGCTTAGGTCATCAATTTTCAGTCTTTCATGTAGAATTTTTTTAAAAAATATTTATTTGTTTGCACCAGGACTTAGTTGTGCAGGCGGGCTCCCTAGTTGTAGCTCCAGGGCTCCTTAGTTGCGGCTCGCTGGCTCCTTAGTCACGGTCTGCGGGCTCCTTAGTTGTGGCATGTGAACTCTTAGTTGCGGCATGCATGTGGGATCTAGTTCTCTGACCAGGGATCGAACCTGGGCCCTCTGCATTGGGAGCGCAGAGTCTTATCCACTGTGCCACCAGGGAAGTCCGTCATGTAGAATTTTTATCATTCAGTTAAAAGTATTTCCTAATTTTCATTGTAATTTCTTCTTTGGTCTATACTATATTTGGAAATGTATTCTTATAATTTCCAAGCCTTTGTATATTTCTAGGATTTCGTTATAATTTCTAGTTAATTTTTCTGTGTTCAAATAATCCAATTTATGATATAGATCCATAGAAATTTGTTGACATGATTTACATGTGCTCAATTTCATAAATATTTCAGAGTGTGCTTGAAAAGAGGGCATATTCTCCAAATCTTGGATGCAGTAACATATATATCTCCACTAATTTTATTGTTTTGTTCACATCTTCTATATCCTTAATCTTCTCATGTGTGCGTTATTTATCAGTTACTGAGAGACATGAACTTCTCTTTGTAGTTCCATCAATTTTGGGTTCTGTATTTCAAGGTAATGTTACTAGGTTCATATTCTGAAATTACATTTTTTGTGAATTGAACCATTGTAATTACTGATATATTTGGATTTAAATCTACTATATTATTTGTGATTTTCCATTTGTTGTGCTTTTCCTTTTTCTTTTCCCTCCTTGCCCTCATTTTATTAGCTTTTATTAAGCATTCTGCTTTTTTCCTAGTAATTTGGAAGTTATACATTCTATTTCTGGAGTTTAAATCATTACCCTAAAAAATTATAACATGAAAACTTAGTTCATCAAAGTCTGGCGCTCATCGGTACTTTTTTACCCTAATTCTGAAAATAGGACCTAGAAATCTATCACTTTTTTAATTCATATACTTTATTATGTGTTAAAATTCAGTAAAGTATTATTATTGTTGTTGTTTATACATTTTCCTGCTCTTCATTCTGGTCACTGCTCCTGCCTCGAGTATGTTTTGTGGACTTGCCCTTAGAGAGGGTCATCTACTTAGGGTCGGATTTCCTAGTTTTTCTTTTTCTGGTCCTTAAAGGAAATTTTCTTTGGTCACCATATTCCAGTTTGCTGATACTGCTTTTTTCCCTCATCATATTGAAGATATTATTTCACTGTCTCCTGTCTTTCAACGTTACTATCTCACCAGCTGTTGGTTTTTCAAGGTTACCAGGTTTTTCCTTCGGGTTGCTTTTAATAGATTGTTCTTGTCTCTACTATGTACACTCTGACTATGTGTACATAGTCAGAGTACATTTCTTATTGTTTAATCTCCTGGTGCTTGTTGGTTCTCTGGAATCTGTGGGCTGCTACCTTCTGTCAGCTCTGGGGCAGTCCTGGTTGTCATGCCTCCTCCCCTTGCTCCTTCCCAGGTCCTCCTGGAGCTCCTGTTAGACAGCCATCCTGGTCTCCTCAGTCCACCTCCTTCATATCTCTTGGCCTCTGTGTCATGTACTCCCATCTGCCTCAGATCCCCCCATGTGTTCTTTCTCTGCCCCACACGGTGTCCAGGAAGTGACCCTACAGGCTGGTCACCTCGGCTCTGCTGCACTCTGGCCACTGGGCTAGGTCAAAGGTCAAAGGGAGGGCCCAGCAGCAGTGAGCAGGAGAGGCTGCCCTGGTACCTTTTTCCCTCACCTGCCCTCCAGCCTGAGGTTTGGGCATCACTGCCTAAGACGGATGATCAGAAAAGGGCTTGTTGCTGGTTCCTTAAATGTTTGGTTAGAAGTTCAAGTTTTCTTGTTCATATAGTATTTTGAAATTATCTTATGTGCAATGTCTGAATTACTGATTGAACATACACTTACGGGGAAACTGCTTCAGAGGCTCACGGAGTGGACATCAGTACCGTTTGCAAATAACTCTGTTTCTTCCCACTTTCTTGTACATCCTGTCCCATGTGACTCTTTCCAGTCGATGAATTGAGGCTGAAACATGTCGTTGTCATACTCTCTCTTTTCCCCAGCGTAGCAGCTGGCACTATTTGCTGGGGAAGGCTGGCTCCCACAGTGACCATCCAGGACCCAGTCCCCTGTGACTTAGGGTGGGCATGGTTCACAAGAGAAAAACAATGTGATGCTGAGATTCAGGGCTGTTTGTTACCACAGCATCACCTAGACTATACAGACTGATAAGTTAATATTATGTTTTTAACTCAAATAGTGGTGAAGGCAGGTAGCTTGCTATCACTACAAAAGTTAGTCACAGGGCTGGCATGGGCACTTTAAACTTCCTCTCTCTGGAAAACTGAGATTGTTAGAACATCATGCTTTCCTCATGCAGAACTTCATAGTCAATAATTAAACTGCTGACAGGACCATAACATTGTCAGAATCTATATTCTTGCTGCTTTTACCCTGAGGGGTGGCCAGCACAGCCAGCTGCTCAGCCAGCTTTCCTGAACACCAAGAAGTCAGGTACCTCTTGCAACATGAGCCTTGTGAGTCTTTTTGGGTGTCGCACACTATGTTCATCTTAAGAGATTCTGCCTGTAGATATTTCGAATCATTGGCAAACTCATCATAGAAACATAAGTACACAGATTACAAACCTTTTATTATCACCCTTTATTTGCCCTTAGAAAACAGGTTGCAAGATTTTCATCAAACCTAAAGGTCCTTTTGGGACCTGTAAAATGGAAAGAGTGTTTTCAGCAGTGTGTTCATGCAATAGGATGATTCATATACTGGTGCTGTAATTAATGCATGGAACTGTCCCTTATCAACGGCTGCTAGCGTGAGCAAGGGTGTCAGCTCATCAGCACAGCAGCAAATGTCCTGCCTGTCTGTTGTGTTCGAGTGACAGGAGCAGCACAATTTTGCAGAAGAAACCCTACCCATGTACATGCACGATTAGCGCTTCTGGGGGATTATTTCCAGCACATTCCATCATGCACCTCCAGTTGAAACCCAAAAAAGTAAGAACTCTGAGGAAGTGAAGAGCAAAGTTACTCTTAGAAGGTAATGCAATAGGAAAAGTGGCTTTGGAGTTCAACTGCCCTGGGCTCCACTTCCAACTGTGCCACCCGGCAGCTGTGTGACAGGAGCAAACTCCTTCACTTCTCCAAAAGCAGTGTTCTCATCTGTCAAACAGAGACAGTCGTGGCCACCTCATTGAGCTACTGTGAGAAATAAACAGTCACCTGGCATGTAGCAGAGGTTCCCTGCACCGTAGTTATTACGTCAGGTCCAGTGAGCACTTATGAACAGAACCAAAATTCAGGGGCTATTATTGTAACTAAGCATTTAGTAAGTATGTAAAGAACACTACTACTAGGACTCGGCGCTTTCACTGCTATGGTCCAGATTCAATCCTTGGTCGGGGAACTAAGATCCAGTAAGCCTCGCAGTGCGGCCAAAAACCAGAACAAAACAAAACAAAAAAACACTACTACTAATGATAGAGGATCTTTCCGCATAGTTGCTGGGCCCCAGGCTCTATGATAAACATTCTACACTTATCGTCTTCACACTAACCCTATTCTGTGGGCATTATTATTACCCCCAATTTACAAAGGAGGACACTAAGGCTTAGTGAAGTAAAGAGATTTTCCCAAGATCACATGGGGCAGAGAAAGGTCTCGAAAAAAAGCCCACTCTTGCACTATTATGTAGCTCTGAAGAGATGCCCAGTTGCTACTTTTTTTTTTTTTTTTTTTTTGCGGTACGCGGGCCTCTCACTGTCGCGGCCTCTCCCGTTGCGGAGCATGGGCTCCGGACGCGCAGGCTCAGCGGCCATGGCTCACTGGCCCAGGCGCTCCGCGGCATGTGGGATCTTCCCAGACCGGGGCACGAACCCGTGTCCCCTGCATCGGCAGGTGGACTCTCAACCACTGCGCCAGGTGCTCCCAGTTGCTCCCAGTTGCTACTTTTGAGGATGTCTCTAATGCTGCTACTGCCCTCCATGGAATGAGGGCATATCCTTGTTGGAGTCATATCTCTGTGAAATTAAGATGACATCTGTCCCATAGCTACATTTAAGATTCCACAAGACTGACAGAGTTGGGTTGACAGACACTGTTAAATTAGTAAAATCCACTTGCTAAGTGTTATGGACCAAATGTTTGTGTCCCCCCAGAATTCATATGTTGAAGCCGCAATCCCCAATCTCATGGAGTTAGGATGTGGGGCCTTTGGGAGGTGATTAGGATTAGTTGAGGTCAGGAGGGTGGAGCCTCCATTATGGGGTTAGTGTCCTTATAAGAAGAGGAAGACACCAAAGTTTCCTCACACCACCAAGTGAGGACACAGCAAGAAGGTGCTGTCTGCGAACTCAGCAGAATGTGACTGTGACAGCACCTTGATCTTGGGATTCCAGCCTCCAGAACTATGGGAAATAAACATCTGTTGTTTAAACCACCCGTCTGTGGTATTTTGTTACAGCAGCCTGAGCTAAGTCACCAAGTGATGTCATTAAAGTAAAATTCCTCTTCTCTTGAGTTTTCAGTGTCATATTAAAGGAAAACCATAATGAGTAAACCTTCCATCTCTTTATCCTTCAGTGAGTTCTTTTTATAACGAATCACTTCAACAACTGAAAGACACACACATTTGCAGACCTCTGCTGTGTGGACCTGGCTTAGGTCCCCCAGTCCAGCATTGAGGCACCATTGATTCAGGCCAGGAGGCCGAGGGGCGGGACTGGGCTCAGGGTGTCCCTCCTCAACCCTGCTCCGTGGGGTCCTCAGCAGCAGGTCTCCCTCCACCGTGGGACGGGCCGGAGCAGCAGTCCCATGGTTTGCTGGCTGCAGCTTCTCGGGGGAGAGTTTGCCTCTCAGGATCGGGGGCACAGCCTCAGAGCCCGAGGCCCGCTGTGTTCCTTGCGGCTCCAGGGGACAGGTGTCTGGGCGCCTCCCGAGGCCCCTCCCCAGCTGTTGTTAGCTGGAGGCCCGGTACCACAGATGGAGCTGTGAAAGAGGTGGGATCCCGAGCACCACAGAAGCCAGAGAGCAAATGTCACCGTCCAGCTGCACAGGCTTTCAGTCAGCTGAGTTCTGACGAGGGAAACGTCAGGAGGACAAGACGGTCCTGCCCTCGAAGGGCCACCTCCTCGGGAAGTAAGCTGGACCCAGGGGGACACACGATTCATGCTGAATGAGTTCCCAGAACACAGTTTCTGGGGATGCAGGGAAATGACTGCTGGATGCACGGGTCCTGACAACTGCTAATTCCGTGCCCTGAGTGACCTACAGCCAAGTACTAATCCCCACACAAAGGCTCCTTTTAGACAAGAAGTTTGGTCACAGTTCCTGGCACGGATTCTGCTGCAAGATGTACTTTTCACCAATCAGAATTATAGTAACAAGAAAGTAAAGCGGAGGAGACCAATTCCACAAAATATAGAGGTCTGAGCAACAAGCCCTTTGGCTGTGAAGTGCCCTGACAGAAGTTGCCAGAAAGCACTGCAGGGCACCCTCGAGAGTGTCCTTCACCACAGCCGAGGCTTGCCTGTCCCCATCACCAGGCTCACGGTCTGAGAAGTCCTGGTAACTGAACATCCCACCACACTGTCACCATCGGCTCCAGAACTGGCCATCTGCCTTCCCAGCTCTTCTGAGGAGCCCGGCAGTGTGTCCAAGGACGTGTGGTCTGGGACGCGCACCTGACCCCAGGAAGCCGCACTCAGGCAGGCAGAGTGAGGGTAGAGGAGCAGAGAAGGTAGGAGGTGGTGTGTGGTGCTCCGTTCCTCGCCCCGGGCGTGCAGCTCTAGGCGCCACAAGTCATGACGCTTGTGTGTTCGTTCAGACAGGCCTGGTGGCCGAGCACAGAGCTCCCGCCGGTGGACTTGTCACACAGACACACAGTGAGGGGAGGTGTTTCTAGTCTCTTCTTTTCATGTGCTAGTTCTTTTCGTTTGAAGGCTGGCAAATAGCTCAGTTTCTGCACGACCGCGCTCTCTAAGGGGTGATTTTATTGCCACATGTGGGAACCGAGAATCCCTGGCGAGAAATTAGGCATTTGATACATTTCATGGCAATGCTCAGAGCATGACCTTCTGCTGCCCCGATAAGGTTTTCATATAAAACTGATTCATGGTGGTCATTATACTAGTACCTCTTACTTTACGCCTTATGTTTTTGCACACACCTTATGCTTTTGCACACATCTTAACTAGCCTCCATAAACAATCCTCTGGAGGGGGGCTTTATTTCCCCCATTTTGTGAAAGAGGAACCAGGGCTATGAGGACTTGTCACTCGCCATGGCTCACAAATCTGTAAGGTGCAGAGCTTTTCACCAGGGCAAGTGTTTATTAAGTGTTTTTAGGCAAACACGATTTCAAATTCATGGGTGAATAGTAAAAATACCAAAGACCTGTCCGTTTTTCATTGACAGGACGTATGAAGTCCTGACGTTATTCTCTGACAGGAATGCTAATGCACTTCCTCTTTGTCAAGGGTCCTCTTTTTGGTTAACGAATGGTTTCTCTTCTGTTCTATTGAACAAGCAGACTTCAACTGTTCTTTGTAAAACCAAGAAAATCACATATTTGACATCTTATATTATTACCATCATTTAAAAAAATTCTGTCCACTCCATACACTGCCTATATACATGATTGTGTTTACGGGACAGCTGAAAAGATGCTGGTCCTCAGCAGAGCCTGGGGTCCTGTTTGCCACTTGGAGCATCCTTGGGGAGAAGCAAGCCTCTGGTCTTGGTTTAGTGCTGCACCACAAAGTTGTTGAGAATATTATTGATACTAAAAAGTAAAGCACTTTGTAAATGTTAAAGTCCTACGCAAATGTAAGAAATTGTTCAATTATTGCCTAGAGTTAAAAGCTAAAGAAAGGATAGTTGCTTGCCCGAAGCAAAGGATTGGTTGAACTTATCTAAATACTGTATTTTTTAAGGAGGAACGGGCCATATAAGAGTGAGGGGAGGGGGAGAGGTTGAGGGACATGCAGGTACCTGAGGAAGACAGAGGGGTGTGAGCACGGTTCCGTGCATCTCAGGAATGGTGCGCAGAGCTGTCTGGGGTTTAGCAAATGATTCTAGCAAATCCTAATTACCCCAGAGGCTTTCTTCAGAAGTGCCATAGAGACACAGGCGGCATGCTTTTCTAACCCATGACACAAAAACGGGTAGTACAGTTAATAACAGATGAGAGAATCGTGACTCAAAATTATTTTTGGTGTTGGAATTTGGGGGGTTTATGAGGCATTTTCACGTTAAGAATGGGAAGACTTGTTAAAAAGATCTGAGAAGTCAAGATGACTGAGAAGTCGAGATGCTTGAGAAGCAGAGCAGCTGCTGGTGGACAGCAGAGATGCTGGGCCAGGCCACCCAGCTTCAAGCCCCACTGCTGCCTGTTAGCTGTGACCAGGCTAGTTACCCCTGTGTTGTGCCTCGGTTTTCCTGTCCAGTCACAGGGTTGCTGTAGGGATGAAATGAGTTAACATGTGGGCTAGTGAATAGTGCTCCACACCTGGTCACACGCACGCAGGTACAGTTTACCAGGTATGTGGTCCTGGGCTGGTGGGGAGTGTCCCAGTGCCCCAGCCCCTTCACCTTCTCCTCAGTGCACTCCAGAGGGCACGTGCGGAGCCAGCTGCAGCCCCCGGCCCCTCCTCCGTGGGGTTTCGCAGGCCTTGGGGACCATCTCCTTCTGCATGATCTCACCCGAGGCCTGTTTCACACTCCTGGCAGCTCAGTGGGAGGGGGAGGGGCTGCCCTCCCGCACAGGGCGCTGAGGATGGACCGACCTAGACTTTGATTTTCAGAAATGCTGCGTTGCCATATCTGGAATCGTGTAGGTGGACATTACACAATTGATTGGAAATGTCTAGTCCATACAAGCATTCGGTGAGACCCCGGCAGGCAGAGCAAAGGGAGGGGGCAAAAGCTCCAGGTGGAGCTTGTTAGGGCGAGGCGCGGGCAGGTAAGTCAGCCAAGGTCAGGGGCGCGGAGAGACTAAGAGCCAGAGTCACAAACGCCACGGGATAGAAGAGAGGGTCTTGAGAAGACGGGAAGCAGAGAAAATGATGACTGACAAAGGGCCTGCGGCTGAGGGCCCAGGTCAGGGGAAGGCTGGCAGGTCGGGCGGGGCCCAGGGCCCAGGGCCCGGGTTGCGGCCCGGGCCGGGGGTGGGGTCGCCAGCGCGGACTCCTGCCCGCAGGGAGACGGGCCCCTTCTCTGCAGACGATTCAGCCTCAACGGCGTTTATTTAATAAGATTTATCGCGCTCACAAATGGAGAGGTGGCGTGAGCGCGCAAAGCGCAGACCCTCGCGCCCCCCTACCTTCCGTTCACCCCGCCAGCGGCCGCGACGCACGGCCCCCGAGACTCCTCGATCCTGAGAGCCCAGAGCCCCTGGCCTCCTCAGATCCTGAGTCCCCCAGGCCCTTCGAGATCCCAGACTCCCCGAGGCCCCCGAAGCCTTCCGAGCCCCTCTGACCACCCCGACACCCCGAGCCTCCCGAGACCCCTGACCCGGGCCGGGAGGGGATCGCGGCCGGGCGCTGGAGCCGGTGACCGTCGTGGGGAGCACAGGCCCCCAGGGAGGCCTCTCAGGACCCTCTCCTTTAGGGTCAGGGACTGAACCTCAAAACCGCTTCCTCCCCGCGGTCTTCCTCCCGCCCTCCGCGCGCCCTCAGCCCCACCCCCGGCCCCGTGACCCCTACCTCCGGACGGGCGGGGGCGCTGTGCGACGCCGAGGCCGGGCGGGGTGGACGTAGGGAGCGCCCGGAAGTGACGCAAAGCTAGCGGAAGTCCCGTCCACCTCGGCGGAAGTTCCTCCTACCCGCTGGCCCTCCCCTCTACCCACCCCGGCGGAAGTCCGGGCCGCCGTCCCTCGTGGCTGATCGCAGGCATGGCGCACTACAACTTCAAAAAGATCACGGTGGTGCCGTCCGCCAAGGTAGGCGGCCCCGAGGGCCCTTCCGCCCACACTTTTCTCTGCCGGGTCATGGGAATCGAGGGTCCGGTTTGTAACGCTGGGCTGAGAGGGGTCGCCTCCTCCACCAGGCCCCCGTCTTAGACCATGTTCTCTACAGATTAGGGCCCCCGGGTTAGGGGTCTCCCGAAAGGGTGGCGGTCCTTTCTCAGAAATTAGGGCTGCCCGGGGTTAGGGTCCCTCTTCAGATGTTGGGGTCCTCCCCAGAGAAGAGGGGGAGAGTCAGGGCAAACTTTACGAAGTAGGTAGGTTTTCAACTCTCTCCAAAGGGTTCCTGGATTCTGCCAGATGGAAGAGGGGTCGCGGTCAGAGGCGAGACCGCGGCGTCCCTCCCGGAGCTAACAGTGTTGCCGGCATCTGTCTTCTTGGCTAGTTTGCACTGGGGAATTCATGCAGAAGTCTTTTATATCGTCTGGTAGTCACCTTACATGCCTTAGTCACCTTACCTTAGGAAATTGTATATAGCGGGTTTTAGTTTTATATGTTATTTTATGTACTTTCAAAGCCACAGATATGCAAACTGAAACAGTAGAACTGTTTCTCATTAAAAAATTTTTTTTTCTAATTTATGCTTGAGTTGTCTGGCTACTTACGTTTCAGAGGTTCTTAGGTATTTGGAAATTAGGATAACGTGAAGAAAGCGTAGGATAAAATTTATTTCTGCAGCCATTTGCTGAGTGTTTCTTAAAGGCCAGGAACTATAAAGTTGAGCACGTTTTATATTGAAGATTTAATTAGAAAATGTGTTCGTAGTTTAAAATATATCGTATTGTTAAATAGTAGTCTTTTAAGATGGTTTCAAATAAGTGGGTGAAAGTAGATGTTTTTGGTGTAACTGTGTCTTACTTTATTTAATTGCAGGACTTTATTGATTTAACATTGTCGAAGACTCAACGAAAGACTCCGACAGTTATCCATAAACATTATCAAATCCATCGCATTAGACACTTTTATATGAGGAAAGTCAAATTTACTCAGCAGAATTACCATGACAGACTCTCACAGATTCTGACGGATTTCCCCAAATTGGATGTAAGTGATTCTGGGAAACATAAGTGATTATGTAAATATGAGCCTTCAGACAGGGTTAAACAAGGTCTGTCTAGAGATAATGAAGGAAAGAGGAAATAATTGACTTGTTGAAGTTTACTCTGAGAGTTAGTGGCAAAACTGGGAACAGAGTACAGGTGTTTTGATTCCTTAGTATCTTTTTTCCCCCGGTCAAAGTCCATCTACGAGGGCCCAGAGCATGCCTCGCTCGGGCTTTTTCTGTAACCTCTAGACTTGTAGGGGCCAACCCGAGCTCTGAAAGCTGTGGACTGAATTCAGGAGCCCGAGCTTCTGGCGGCTTGTGTGCTTCCTCTCCTCCCTCTTTCCAAGGCTCCCTTTCCTGTGGCCTCAAGTTGGGCCAGTGGCTTGAGGCCCAGCAGTGTTTGTGATGTTGTTGCTTCATCAGCTAACGACTGTCTATGTACTTTCTTCACGGGCAAGAAACAGTCTCGTGGGGAGCCGCCTTGTACATTGAGCCCCCAAAGTTGAGCTCTGCTGCGTAGAGCAGTTTGCTTGTGTGTTTAGCTGTAGGATGCAAGAGAGGACACTGCCTGTAGAGTCCCTGTGTGGGGCGACGCTGCTGCAGGGTTGTTGAGGAGGTGATAGATGTGGGATCAGCAGTACAGCCTGAGAGCCTAAATGTGCCACTGCCCTACAACAGTCCCTGAAGGTGGGTTAAGGCAGTGAGAAGAGATTGGTTTATGTGACAGAAATTGCTGTTACAAAATTCTGGGACTTGATAGGTGCACAGTGACTACTGGCTGGATGAGGGTGTAGTTTCTTGGGAAAGTGTGTGTACTTCAGGAAGTACCTGGGGATAAAGAAGGCAGTAAGAATGAGATGAAGACACCAGGAAACACCTGATGTGAGCAAACAGAAAATACTTTGATCTAATCAACACCAGAATTTTGTTCTTTGTAAAAAAAAATTTATCTTTTTTATCCTTGGTATCTTTTTTTTTTTTAATATACATTAGGGGTTCAAATTTATGAACATTCTATTCCTGTTGGCTTTTATTTTTCAAACTAAAGTTATCTGAGAACAATTTTCGAGTAAAAGGTTGGAGTAGATTATCATTCATTAAACGATTGCTGTGTCTGTTCAGCCGTCACTTTTAAAGCCCCTATCTTGTCTAGTGGGGGGGAAGTGATAATAAACATGAAAACATGTGTGTCATGTGGGTATGGAGAAGAGGGAGGGCCGCTAGCTGAGCCCTGAAGGAAGCGAGAGCTGTGCGCTACCTGGGGAATGAGCACTGAGGCACAGAAACAGCAAGTGCAAAGGCCCCGGGCTCCAGAGTCTGGTGTCTTCAAGGAACAGGAAGGTCCAGGAGGCGGGTCGGAGGGGGTGTGGGTGGGGCGAGGCGACTTGTGTAGCGGCCTTTGCAGTGGAGCCTGGGACCGGTCTCCCTGGCCTTGCTGTGACTGACTTTCGAAGGAGGACTGGTCTGTGGGGATGAGAGCCCTAGGTGGGGAGCACAGCCGCCAGGGCACTGGTGGCTCCAGAGCTGAGGAGCTGAGAAGCGTCTGCCAAGAAGAGGAGCAGAGATGGGCGGATTGTGGGCTCAAGGGAGTTTTAAAACTTTTAAAAAGTTTTGGGGCAATAATAGCATAAGGTTGATGGGACAGGGAAGAATTTCTCCAGCTCAGTTCTTGAGTGGTGAGGGGCGGGCTCTGGTGCTCAGATGGAGATGGGCCTGGCTGCCCTGCTGACTGCATTTTTCTCTGTGAACTAAACAGTCATTGAACAGGAGAGAGGACTGGGGAGAAGATCCTGGGGGGGTGAGGAAGAGTAAGAGGTGCGATGTGTTTCCCGAAGAAATTATTCTTCAAGTGTTATTCATATATTGGGAGGAGAAACTGCTGGAGCAAAATGACCACTTTGTTTTTCTTGTTACAGGATATTCATCCATTTTATGCTGATTTGATGAACATTCTGTATGACAAGGATCATTACAAGTTGGCTCTAGGACAAATAAATATCGCCAAAAATTTAGTGGACAAGTAAGGTATTTTCTTAATGTAGTATCTTTTAAGTTACTGTTAAAAGAGAGAAAACTCTTACACATTTCTTTTTATGTCTTTCAGTGTTGCTAAAGATTACGTGCGGCTTATGAAATATGGTGATTCTCTCTACCGCTGCAAGCAGCTGAAACGTGCGGCCCTTGGGCGCATGTGTACTATTATCAGAAGACAGAAGCAGAGTTTGGAATATTTGGAACAAGGTACTTGCTATGCATCAGCAAAAACAGGTTTTAGTGCATTCTGTTAACGTACTTGATCCTTGTCAAGAAGTTATTTTTAAAATGTTTATTTTTGTTTTGTTTTAGAGATAAGAGGATCAAATTATTTTTCCCAGCCTAGCCTGTAAGAAATTCTTACAGGTTAGATATTACTGAAAAAGCAGCTAGCACTTAACATGCTTACACACTAGTAGCACTATTAAGAAAATTTATGTTTTTTAAGTTTAATAGGTAAGGCATGTACGTTATAAATCATGGGGAAGTAATAAAACATATAAAAATAAAGTGACCCATAGTTTTACCTGCTACTGACAATATGGTGCATTTCTTTGTAAAACGTGTTAGCATCAAACTGCTACTCCAGTTTTGTTACCTGGTAGTTTTTTTCAGTAGGATGATTTCTTAATGTAGTAGGACTTTTTTTTTTTTTTTTGCGGTACGCGGGCCTCTCACTGTTGTGGCCTCACCCGTTGCGGAGCACAGGCTCCGGACGCGCAGGCTCAGTGGCCGTGGCTCACGCGCCCAGCCGCTCCGCGGCATGTGGCATCTCCCCAGACCGGGGCACGAACCCGTGTTCCCTGCATCGGCAGGCGGACTCTCAACCACTGCGCCACCAGGGAAGCCCTGTAGTAGGACTTTTATTGAAACAATTTTTTGCCTTTTTGCATGCATATATTTTTACATTTCAAGTGTTTTTAACTGATTTGGTTTTGGACCCCACCCCCCCACCCCTCCCAGCATCTTGCAAATAATTTGTGACAAGATTGTAACACTGGGCTGCTTTAACAGTGCTTCCAGTGAGCCATTAGGTCATCAGGGTGGCCCACTGGTGTCGCTGGAGCAGACGAGGCCCCTGAGGGTTTCTCATTACGTGAAAGTAGCCTGCTGCCCAGCCAGGAAGTGATGGCACACACACTCGCTCGAAAGTGCTCTTTCAAATATCATCTCTCATGCTCAGTTGTCTGGGTTGTGTGGTTTGGGCCCCATCTTGTACCTGTTGGATAGGAATCTATGCTGTCGGGCCTGGGAGCAGGATTCCTGGTACAGCCTGGATGCCCGGTGCCTCCGCAGCTGGTCCCTTCTCCGTTCATTCGTATTCTCTCTGTCACATACATGATAAATGTTGGAGTGAGGGTGATGTGACCACAGTCCTGGAGTGCACAGCTAAGTTGAGCAGATCTTCAGCTTTGAGTTTCTTAAGTTTTCTTATGAAATTAAGCACGTTTACTGTAAACTTCTCACAGTGCGTCAGCATCTGTCCCGTCTGCCGACCATTGACCCGAATACAAGGACCCTGCTTCTGTGTGGGTACCCGAATGTCGGCAAGTCCAGCTTCATCAATAAGGTTGGTCCGCCTGACGGTGCAGTGACCGAGGACCTGACTGCCTGGGGTGAGGCCGGCTGCAGTCAGTCCTCTAGTCGGCACTGCCCTGGGCCCAAAACATTCTTCCTCCCATCCTCGAGGATCGACCCTGAACCTGGATGGATATTGCAGTTATGGGGACCATTTTATTTTTGGGTTTTGTGTGTGTCCTACAAATTTCTAAGGGATTTGAGACGTTTGAATACGTTTCTGTTAACACACGGACATGCGTATCCCGGGAACAGTAGTGCCAGGGAGTCACTGTTGACCGTGCAGACCGTGCCTGCTGAACTGGCCTTCCCAGGCTCCAGAGGTGTTTCTCAGGTGATGTCACCCGGGTTGCTGTGTCAACTTGCATGTAAACTATTTGGTTTGTGTAGTGGGAAGTGGTTGCCCTTTACTTAGTTTATTATCAGAGCTAAAGGAACTGTTTAAGTAACGCAGCACCTTAGCTGAGCTCAGGGACCTGAATGGAGTAGAAACTGTGTTTAAAGTGTCAGCTCACAACCAGCAACAGCCCAGGTGCCAAAAAAACAATGGTTACATGTGTGGCTCTTTGCTACTAAGAACACTCCTGCAGATTTGTAGGTTTTTGTTTTGTCTACAAGTGGCACTGACACAGTGACAGCTGAGCTCTGCAGTGTCTCAGCTGACCTCTCCAGGGCTTGTGAGCCAGGCCTTGGGGGTAAGACGGGCCGCTTAATTAACTAACATTAAACAACAACAGAAAATTCAGTCCTCAGTCTCATGACCACATTTCAGGAGTTCAGGGACCCCGCGTGGCTTGCAGGCCGTTGTGAGGTGCAGGTGTAGAGCGTTCCCGTCATCACAGGAAGTTCTGTTGGGCGTCGCTGGGGCCAGGATGGGTGAGAGGAGGAGCTGGTTGGTGTCCTCCAGGTGCTGGGCCTTCCTTGCTCCCTGATGCCTGATTCATACACTGCCTCTGCAGCCCGGGTCCTGAAGAAGAGGAGCCCGTCTGCCTGCTGAGGTGCTGGCTTCTGTCAGAGTTGAATCCTGTGAGGTTGAATCTCGTGGGGTTTTTTTTGTTTTTTTCCTACCCCAGCAGTTAGTCTCGATAACACGTAGGTGCCGCGTTTACTCTGTTGCAGAGGATACGCAGTAACAGGACTTGTGGTTTGTTCCAGGTGACGAGAGCAGATGTGGACGTCCAGCCCTATGCCTTTACCACCAAGTCTCTGTTTGTTGGGCACATGGATTACAAGTATCTGCGCTGGCAGGTGAGAGCTGTCTAAGCTGGGACAGTCGTGGCCTTGTTCCTGGAGTTTGATTCTGGGGATTCCCACAGACTAGTTAGTGTCTGCCCACGTCCCAGTGTATGCAGGGTCACAGGGAAGGCTGGGGGGTCACCGGGAACGTCCCCGTGGACAAGCTCCACCAAGTTCGGGGGACGCGGCAGCTCCCAGCAAGCTTTCTGCGCTTGGCTAATGGTGGTGCTTCTGATGGGCTGGTCATCAGAAACCATTTACAAGCGTGACGCAGCCTGTTTCCATAGTTGAATTTAATGTTATGAGAGGTGATGTCATTCCTAGCATGTGGGAGCAGTTACCCCAGTGTTTCTATGTTGTCACTAATGGAAAGAGGGGTCCTTCTCAGGGTCGTTGGCAAGTTCGTTCTTCAGTGAGCTCTGCAGCCCCCTCACCCGTTTTTCATACTTAATTTGTCCTTTCCCCCTGCTGCCTTGTTTGTTTACCGTGGTCAGTTGGGAGCCCTGCATTTTCGTTACCAGCTTTGTCAGAGCTGGTCTGGGTTTGTCAGCGCCCTCGGCCTGTGCTGGGCAAGCAGCTTTTGCAGACGTGGGCTCTGGAGTAACGAGTCTGACCTTAGGTGGTGGATACTCCGGGGATCCTGGACCACCCTCTGGAGGATCGCAACACCATTGAGATGCAAGCCATCACTGCACTGGCTCACCTGCGAGCCGCGGTTCTCTACGTGATGGATTTGTCTGAGCAGTGTGGGCACGGACTCGGGGAGCAGCTGGAGCTCTTCCAGAACATCAGGCCGCTCTTTGTCAACAAGGTGAGTGTGGGGACCAGTGTTTTAGTTTGTAACCTGCAGCGTGAAGGTAATAATTTCATTATTTTTCTTTCTTATTCTAGCCTCTTATCATTGTAGCAAACAAATGTGACGTGAAGAGAATAGCTGAACTTTCTGAGGACGATCAGGTAAATCATCTTGATGTTTTCAATATTTCCTACTAATTCTGAATCTCGTCTTACACAATCAGAGTTGAAAAGGAATGTTAACGATGCTAGTCTGGTTTTTGTTTTGCAGCTGAGATAATATCCTCACTGATTGAGTCGACGTGACCTTATGAAAGCCCATTCATGGCAAACAGACCATGAGGTTTCCTGGTTCCTACTCTCTCAGAGGCTGTGGGGCGGGCTGTGCGTGTGGTCAGTACAGCAGCCTTCAGGAGACTGCTCGTTTGGAAGGGGCTGCCTCTCTTGTTGGGGCCTTAAAACGAGCAAAGCACCCAAGGTTCGCCTCAGCTCCTTGGGCCTGGGCTGCTGGTTGCTCTGGAGCAGTACCTGCAGCGAAGTGTCTAGTGGGAGGCGTTTCTCGGGTGTTACTGGAGTACCTGCTTCACAGATTCTGTGGGGAGATGTTGGGGACTGAGTGAGTGAGGGAAAAGGAGTGTCTGCAGACCTTCCAGAACCGTGACCCTGTCGTGTCTGCTGTAATTTTCCAGGTGGCAGGTAACGTCGTTAGCCTTAGGTTTTCAAGCTGTTTGACCCTGTATCCGTCCCCAGGAGGCATCTCTCAGGACAAATGCTTCGAGAAGCTCTGCGCTGGTCCGGTGGTTTTGTCTCGTGGCCCCACCAGCCATGTTGGCGTTGCTTTTCGGTGGTAATGTGTCGTAAGTCAGGGCACACCCTGGGCCTCCGCAGTCAGACTCTGGGAGGCCCAGCAGCCCGCTTTGCAAGGCCCCGTTTGGTGTGAGAGGCGCTGCGCTTGTCTGGCCTGAGCAGAGGGTCTCTAGGGGGGCTGTGCTCTTGTCTCTGGCTCTCTCTGGTGATGTTTGAACACTTAATCCTTGGTGAGAACGTGGTGTGTTTAAACAGCCATTCTGGTGTCCCTGGGCACTGCCGTGTACTCTACGTTACTGATGATGTAAACACTGATGTCAGAGAATTCTCTTTTCTTTGAAAGGGTCAGATACTTACTCGGTGATCTCAGTTTTTCAGGCTAAGAGCACTGGAGTGTGGAGGGGAGGGCAGGTCAGGAGTGATCCTTGTGCTGGAAACTCAGCCCTTGGGGTTAGACACGCCCAAGTCCTGCCCCCACTGCCAGCTATGATGGAGTTTCAGTGGTGGGAACAGTTGCATCACTGGGTTGGGAAGCAGGGTTGCGGGTGCTGTGAACGCTGGTCAGCGCCGCGTGGGGCCTGCTCTGGGTCGGTCGGTGACTGATGTCTCTGGAGCTGCAGTGCAGGTTTTGCCCCGTCTCGCACAAGGCACGTGGCGGCAGGTGCGGTGTCTTATGCGGGTCATGCTGGTAGGTGGTATGACTGGTCTTTCCAGGGAGTGGGGAGAGCAGAACTCATTCCTGAGAAGCTTAACTGTTGTGAATTGGCCACCTGTGTCTGAGCGTTGTCACATGGTCAGGCCGGCAGCAAGGTGTCGGGTGGCGTTGGTGGAGGCGCAAATGAAGTCCCTTGTCCTGGGGTCTTGGTGGTTCGTTCATAGCTGGATTCGTACACGTTGCCGTATCGTTTTCTAAGGAATTATCTTAGGCTGTGGAGGCCAGGTATTTTATAAAAAACAGCATTGAGAATATTCTCTATGAAAATCGGTATCTTAATTTTCTCAAGGTTCTCTTCAGAAGGGTAGATCTCACAGAATGTTCCAGAGAGCCTCTGGTTTGCTTGCTGTAGTTTGATTTGATCCTCCCCATAACGTATATTTTCTTTTCTTTTTTAAAAAAAATTTATTTATTTTTGGCTGCGTTGGGTCTTCATTGCTGCGCGCGGGCTCTCTCTAGTTGCGGTGAGTCGGGGCTATTCTTCATTGCGGTGCACGGGCTTCCCCATTGCAGTGGCTTCTCTTGTTGCAGAGCATGGGCTCTAGGTGCGCAGGCTTCAGTAGTTGTGGCACACGGGATCAGTAGTTGTGGCTCGCGGGCACTAGAGCACAGGCTCAGTAGTTGTGACCCACGGGCTTAGTTGCTCCGCGGCATGTGGGATCTTCCCGGACCAGGGCTCGAACCCTTGTCCCCTCCATTGGCAGGCGGATTCTTAACCACTGTGCCACCAGGGAAGCCCCTGTATTTTCTTAATCACAGCTGAATTTAGGGAAAAATAAATAACTGTTTTGGGGAGATGTCCTTCAAAAGAATTAAAACCCACAGATGTGTTAATTATAATTAGCATTTATAGCACCCATTTGAGGAGAAGTAAGATTTGTTCATGGGGAACTGGGGATAAACGCAGCTCTCATTTGTCCTTTGTATTCCCAGAAAATATTTCTAGATCTGCAGGCTGAAGGGTTTTCTGTGGTGGAGACCAGCACCCTGACGGAGGAAGGGGTTATTAAAGTGAAGACAGAGGTCAGTGCTTCCTCACAAGCAGGGTTGATCCCTTTCCTTGACAGGGATGTTTCTCTCTGAGTGTTAACAACCCTGAGTGCTAGTAGCTCCGCCTGAGAGATGAATCCCGGGGCCCCCACCCGCCCAGTGAACATGTGAAGAGATGCTCACACTCCCAGCACAGGTCATTTTCACTTAGTCCTGCTGCCTCAGGGTTCTTCCTTGGGCTGGGCCTGACCCTGACCCGGGAAGGAAGAGAGAGGTCCCCTCCGCACCTGGCCCACCCTCTCCCGTCCCGGAGCGTGAGGTCTGCCCCAGGGCAGTTACTTGGACCTTGGGGGTCCCAGCACTCAGCCATCAGATGCTACCTCTGAGGGAAAAGCGTAGCAGGTTCCAAACCTGGGGACCGTCCTCTGGTTATGGGGGCTCTGGTTCCTGGTTCCTTCCAGAAGGCAATATGAGGCTGTGCCGGGTGCCCTGTGACCTGGTGCCACGTTTTCTCACCTTAGGCTTGTGACAGGCTTTTGGCTCATCGAGTTGAAACCAAAATGAAAGGAAATAAAGTGAACGAGGTGCTGAACAGACTGCATTTGGCTGTTCCCAGCAGAAGAGATGACAAGGTAAAGCCGCCTGTGGAGGCCCTTGAGGCAGGGGGTTGCAATGGCTGGTGGGGACCCACGCGCCTGCCTCCCCAGTAGTGGATTTCCCGGGTGTTCTCGCATCTTTCTCAGAATGAAAGTTATGCCATGTATGTCAGGAAGAATCGAAGCGGTGAGAGGAAGAGTATGAAGAGCCGGGTTAAACCTGCTCCCCCACCAGAGGCTATTACTGTAACTCTCAGCTTGTCTATTTGTCCAGAAACATTTTGGCATATAAGCTTCTTTTAAAACACAGGAATATATTTTCTTTCAAGTTTTTCATTTTCTTGCTATTAAAAACTAGTGCTCAAGGGTACGTTTTCATACATAGGTCTCTGTTTTTAATTGCAAATATATCTGTAGACTGAATTTTAAGGCATGGCATCGAAAATGTCATTGTCCTCCAACAATGCCTTGCAGGTTTATACTTCTGAAGGTTTGAGAATGCACGGTTCCTGTTGTGTCAGTGTGACGGACTAAAGATGCTTCCATTGTTGTGATGTGTTTCTTTTTTCTTTTTTTGCTGTGCTGCACAGCTTGTGGGATCTCAGTTCCCCGACCGGCGATTGAACCCAGGACCATGTCAGTGAAAGCCCAGAATCCTAACCACTAGGCCACCTGGGAATTCCCCCTTTTTATTTATTTTAATGTTTCTTATGTATTTATTCATTCAACGCTAATTTTTGGCAGCTAGTCTAGGCATTAACAATACAGGTAAAGGTCACTGTCAGTGACGTTAATGATTTTTATCATATTTGTTCTCAAAAAGTTACACCAGTTTTCAGTTTTTTTCATTACCACACTTTTTTCCTCCAAAATAAAGTGGAAATTACATTATAAGAAGTGATATTTCTACACTGTAGTTTCAGGCAGTCACACTCAGTGATTATTCAACATGATTGTTTTCAGTTAGTGAACATCATGTGGAACAGGATATGTATCTTGGTGTTGACATACTTGCTTTTTCACTTCTTTAGGTTATCTCTTACTGATTTGTAATTTTTATATTAAGGAAATCGGACTCTTGTATGTTCTGTAGATTTGTTTTCTTTTTGTCAAAGGTATTTTTTCTTCTGTATTCTGATGGTTCAATTTTTAAAATTTTACCTTTTTTTTTAATAGAAGTCTTCATTTAGTTGTGATTTTATCTTGTTCATGGGAAGTAGGTGGTGGTCTTCACCCAGCTCATCGTTTATCTCAGGACTGATGGCTGGATGGTGTGTCTTCCCATCAGATTCCCTTCTGTGCTTGGGCTTATGTCTGAATTTCTCCTGTTCATTGATCTGCTTTATTTCTCCTGTACTGCTTTCTTCATCCATAATTTTTCTTGATTCTCTTACTGTTTGTTTTTTCTAAATAAACCTTAGAATCGGCTTTCGGAGCCTTCCCAGCTTCCTTGCCCAGACTGGCCTTGCACCTTCCCGTCTCCCCCAGATCATCTTGGTTTTTAGTTGGTCTGGGTGTGGTTTTGTGTTTCCCTTGCAGATGGAGAATTTGCTTGTGGTTTTTCATCTTTGTGTTTTGATTTAGCAAGGCATTTCATGTAGGTATTTCCACTCATGTCTTCTCAGGAGCGGCCCCCATTCATCCCTGAAGGAGTCGTGGCACGCAGAAAGAGAATGGAGCTTGGGGAGCCGAAGAGGAGGCGGGTAAGTGACGGGAGCGCCCATGGGCCTGCGCTGGAGAGCGTGTGTGGGGCAGGGCTTTGGAGCATAAACCCCCTGGGGCCTGGACACCCTCCTGGGTGGAGGTGCCAGGTCCGCCAGTGGCAGAAACAGCTTTCCCACCAGAAATGGGTGCTGCGCCTCAGGTGCTGAAAGGATTGGCTCTTCGGTTGGAGGAGGGGTGATTCCACAGGGAAGGGAGGGGGCCCAGCAGTTCTGGATCTGAAGGTCAAATAGCGCTGATGAAAACTGTGTTTTCATTGCAGGAACGGGACATTGAGCTGGAAATGGGAGATGATTATATTCTGGATCTTCAAAGTAAGGGCTCAAATGTGATAGTTGTTTTCAGATGCCAGTTGTGTGAAAAATGTGAAAGTGCATTAATGGGTGTAAGTCTTCCAGCATTTTGTTAATTTAATTTCTTGAAGGTGAGAGGTTGCATACTGCCAGGACTCTTGAGATTTCTTCCTTCCAGGTAGTTTTCTGTGAGTGATCATTTCTGTAGCTTACCTATCATATAAGTGTTGGACCAGGCTGATACTGCTGATAATCTGTTGTTCATGCCTTTGGACACTTGATCCTGAGGTACTGATGGGTCTTAGGATGTGCTTGGAGCAATCCTTTGGTCGAGCACGTTACCTTGCTTACCTAGTGTTGAACACAAGTGCTCTGTTGTCTTCACAGGTGTAGGACTTGTGTAAGTGGTGGCTCGTTTGGGGCACACAGTAGTTGATGTTAAAAACAACTATAAACTTTTTGTTCTTTGACCTTTAGAGTACTGGGATATAATGAATTCATCTGAGAAACATGATAAGATACCTGAGATCTGGGAAGGCCATAACATAGCCGACTATATTGATCCTGACATCATGCAGGTTTGTATCACTAGTTAAATTATGTGACTTTTATTCCTCTTTAACACGACCACCGAAAGACACGCACACAACTTTCCACTCACCTCTGTCCGTGGCCCTCGTTCCTTCTATGCCCACCAAGACCCCGGGGGCCCTGCCTCTTGGGGCCCTGCACACGCAGCACCGTGTCCCTGCATCGGGTGCTGGTGCAGGCTCTCCCCTTCCTCCTAGACCTCCCGCCCGAGCTCTTGTGCTGGTCTCAGGGGCGGCCTCACTTCATAAGGGAGTCCCCGGGGCGTGGACGCCCTCGTCGCCACCCCATGTGGGCCCCTCTGGCTGCAGGTGCTGCTCGCTCCCCGCCTGACCCCTTGTCTTCCCCAAGTTCTGCCCCGGCACACAGCTGCCTCCTGTTTCAGTCCTCTCCTTGTTTGCTGTTTCTTAACATATGAGTGTCCACAGAAAACAAAAACTTCTTAGACCCTGTGTTCTCCTTTAGTTGCTATCCTTTCTCTCCTGAGTCAAGTGTTTTTTTTTTTTTAATGTGTTAAAGTGTACAGCTAAGTAGCATCTAGTACCTTTATGGTGTTGTGCAACCACCACCCCTGTGTAGTTGCAGAACCTTTTCATCATCCCCAAAGTAACTCCCAGTACTCGATAAGTAATCACTTCCTAGTCTCCCCTCCCCCTAGCCTCAGGCAACCACAAATCTCTTTTCCGTCTCTCTAGATTTGCCTGTTTTATATATTTTATATAAATGGAGTCTTACAATATGTTGATCTTATTCCACTTAGCATAATATTTTCAAGGTTCACCCATGTTGTAGCATGTGTCAGAGCTTTCATTCCTTTTTATTGCTTAGTGATATTCTGTTGTATATGTGTAGCACATTTTGTTTATCCATTCATCCGTTGATGGACATAGGGTTGTTTCCACTGTTTGGGTATTGTGATTAGTGCTACTATGAACGTTGATGGATAAGTATTGAGTGCCTGTTTTCAACACTTTTGGGCAGATTCCTAGGAGTAGAGTTGCTGGGTCATAAGGTAATTTATGTTTCACTTTTTGAGGAACTGCCAGCCAAGTTTTTAAAAAAATATTTTATAAATATTTGTAACGTATGTTCCTTGTTTCCCTTGTTATTCACTCCTCAGTTCTCAAATGGTATCCTTAATTTATATTTCATGTCTTAAGCTCTTCAGTTGTGCCTCTTGCTTTGTCTCTTACTCTGTGGCATCCCGTTTCTGTAGTCTGGGCTCAGATGGCCTGACTTGGCCTTCCCGTCCAACCTCCCTCCCCATGCCTTTTCACGCTAGTACTGATGGGGATACCTCTGACTCGGGTTCCTGTCAAGGTTTATTCATTATATGTATTTAAAATTTTTATTAACTGTATGGGCAACGAGCTTGTGTTTGGGATGGCTTTGGGATGGATACACGGGCTGTCGTGGTCCAAGGCCAGTTCAGATTGATGTTCTCAGTTCTTCAAGAATGGAGGGTCTTTCATGTACCTGCTGGGAGCGAGGGGAACATTTTACACGTTTTAACCTCAGAGTTGGGAGTGGTTGTTTCTAAAGAAGGAAAAGAAGTGGCACAGAATAGTCTGTGGCTGTCGGCTTAGTCTTTGTGCTCATCTCTGCACGGAGCCTGTTGGTGGGGAGGTGAGCCCTGGCACAGAGGGCGAGGCCCACGTGAGTCTGGACCCGGGTGTTCATCATACCCCGAAAGGCTTAGGGGAAACCTGGTTTCTATAAAGATTGTTACACTTGTTTATGAGTTTTTCATTGTTGGCTTTGTTTAATTGTGACTTTTTTAAAAGAAATTGGAAGAGTTGGAAAAGGAAGAAGAGCTAAGAACAGCTGCTGGAGTGTATGACAGTGAATCTGAAACTGAAGATGAAGAAATGGCAGAAATCCAACAGCTGGCAAAACAGATTAGGGAAAAAAAGAAGTTGAAGATTCTGCAGTCCAGAGAGAAGGACACCCAGGGACCCAGGATGCCTCGGACAGCCAAGAAGGCAAGTGTCGTGTCATGTCCAAGAGCGTCACCTATTTCTTTGTGTATTGGAGTCTTGTATGGTCCATGCTAAACATGCTTCACTTTGTTTTGTTGGTGTAAGTTGGCTTTTGAGGTTGAGTGAGTGTTGATCATTCATATTCTGAGTATTATACCCCTTCTTGGTGACTTTCACTGTTGGATTCAACCCCTTTGTAGCTGTACAAATGAAGATTGTGAGTTATGCATAAATTTGTAGAGGTAAAGTCGCCAATTAACACATTCTTATTCTTTAATTCTTTATTAGGAGTCATCTTTTACAATTTACAGAAAAACTAACCCAATCTAACTTAGGGCCAAAGGTGATTTAACTGGGCCCTGTGACTGGTTAGGACGGGGAAGTTGACACTGAGGCACAGGTGGATCAGATGGTGTCAGGGTCCTTCCAGTTCTCAGGTCCGTCTTCTTAGCCTCTTCCTCCCGCACCGTGCTCTTGTCCGGAGGCACAGCTCCCCAGGGAAAGAGGATGGTGTGCAGGGCAGTTAGAGTGAGATGGGGCAGGAGGGAAAATGTCGGATGCTGGGCACCTCTCCATGGAGGCTATTCATGTGTTCGAAATACTGTTTCTGTGTGGTGGCAAATGACTGTCTCTTGACAGACGTGGCCATCGCTGTATCCCCCCCATCGTGGGGCTCCGTGTGCTTGGGAGGAGATGATGGCCTCTGGGGTCTGCATGTGGGAATCCCCGGGGAGCTGAGCGGAATCCAGGGGCAACACGTATGTCGTCCCGCTCAGAAAAATTGCCCAGGATATGTTAATTTTCATGTTATTTAATGAGTTGTACAAAAACATACACATGAGCCCAAGTAAAAGAATTTCTAAAATAAGTGTATCGTGGATCATTGTAAAAGGTACGGTTTCCCTTTAAATTTTTTTTTAAACATTTTATCAAGCTAATTTTGCTTAAAACAATGTCCATTTCTGCCTTCAGGTTCAGCGGAAGGTTTTGGAGGATGAGATGCGCAGTCTTGGTGTCGACATGGACAACAAAGACAACGTGAGTGCAGACGGCCTCCGAGCCATGGGTGGGGCAGCGCCGTCCTGGGAACCAGGGCAGGAGTGGGTTACAGAGGAGTTAGCACTTCTGGGGTTTGTGCTGAGAATTATGTTGTTCTGTGCAGTTTTTAGTACTTGAGCTGCAACTTTGATTTTGGTGACTGATGTCTTCACATAGAGCTTCAGTTTAGACACCAGGTAAACGTGAGGTGGTCTGGAGTTTCTTGGCGTGAGAGTTAACGTAGGCTGTAAATAGCTCAAAGCTGTTTCTCGGAACCCAGGGGTTAGAAGGCATTTCAGATACCTTTTTCAGGATCCCAATTTTTCTTGCTTGATGAATTACTCTGGAGAATGCACATCTTTGTGTGAAAGAACGTCTTCATGTTCTGGATTGTTTTCTCAAAACAGATTCCAAGAAGTGGCATTTCCGAAACAAAGGATGACATTGTGTTAGACTAATTCAGATTTTGATCAGCAGTGCGTGAGCATATCCTGCTCACATGGGGTGTTATTTTCATGTTCACATATGGCTTCTGACTTTGGATTGTTTATCAGGTGCTGGGCTCTAGGGTGCCTACCTCTCACATCGTGTCATCTTATTTCAAAACAGTAACATGAGGGGGCGCCACGGGCCGGGTGCCAAGCTGCTGGCTTGCAGAGCTGGATCTCAGCACCCACAGGGCTGAGCTTTCAGGCGGCCATCACTGAGTTCAGGCGGATGATCCTGGAAGCGGGACATGAAGGAGAGACAGCTCTTTACATAAACTGTGCTGCTAATGTGGCTGAACAGGCAGCTCTAAGTAAAGTTTTTTAAATGGAGTTAAAATCAGCTCTGTAACTTAAAGCAGCTGTGGAAGTGAAAAAGAATATTTGGGACTTCCCTGGTGGCGCAGTGGTGAAGAATCCACCTGCCAATGCAGGGGACACAGGTTCGAGCCCTGGTCCAGGAAGATCCCACATGCCGCGGAGCAACTAAGCCCGTGCGCCGCAACTACTGAACCTGTGCTCTGGAGCCCATGTGCCACAACTACTGACCCTGCGTGTCACAACTACTGACCCTGCGTGCCACAACTACTGACCCTGCGTGCCACAAGTACTGAAGCCCACACGCCCAGAGCCCGTGCTCCGCAACAAGAGAAGCCACCGTAATGAAAAGCCCGTGCACCACAATGAAGAGTAGCCCCCCCTCACGGCAACTAGAGAAAGCCCGTGTGCGGCAACAAAGACCCAACGCAACCAAAAAAAAAAGAGTTTGACCAATAATTAATGTGAAGTTAACTATGTGTATTTTAAATGTATTTAACTTATTTGACGATGGTTCTAAAAACCCCTCCATGTGCCTTCTCCCCTCGTTGTAATAATTTCATGTTTGTCCCTAAGGCTGGGACCCTGAGGCACTGAAGTTTGCTTTCTGTGTGTTTCAGGCCCATTATGTGGTCCAGGCCAGAAGGGCTCGGAGCGTCACACGGAAAAGGAAGCGGGAAGACTCTGTCCCACCCACGTCTGTGGCCCGGATTCGCAGTTGCTCTCGGACCCCACGTGATGTCTCTGGTCTCCGGGATGTCAAGGTTAGTATGTATACCGTCTCTTTTGCTGAAACTTCTTTTTTTTAAATAAACACAAAAATGATTAGTTTTAGCATTTTGAAAATTCAGGTGAGAAAGTTTGTGTATAAACTTAGAAGCAGTCTCCCTTTTGGGAGCCCGAGTTTCCCATTCCACCACACCGCCTCCATCTGGTAGTCTGGATTTAACACCAGCATTGACACTTGTCAGTCAGATGGGAGTAGTTTCATGGGCCGGAATCTCAGTGTCCCCGTGTGTCTGAGAGGAAGTCCAGGTCTGAGTGTATCTGGTCCCTGTAGGTACGAGACTTGTCTGGGTAGTTTCCATCTTGGAGATACTGGTCGAGCTCCTGCAGGTGCTGTGGTGGATCCACGGGAACATGGTGTGAGTGAGACTCACCAGGGTTTCTCTCCACAGCACAGACCCGGACTGTTCAGACAGTGTGTTAACAGGTCATGGAAATTTGCTTGGAAATTAGATTTTCCACAGCTGACGTGTTTTTCTTCTCCTTTATAGATGGTGAAGAAAGCCAAGACCATGATGAAGAATGCTCAGAAGAAGATGAATCGCTTGGGGAGGAAAGGGGAGGCAGACAGACATGTGTTTGACATGAAACCCAAGCACCTGCTCTCGGGAAAGAGGAAAGCTGGTAAAAAGGACAGGAGATAGTGTCTATCGTAGCTGAAGCGCTTTGGCTCGACTTCTTCCTGGTTTGGTTTCACAGAATTGGAGTCGGACTTCTTCCTGGTTTGGTTTCGCAGAATTGGAGTCGTGATCTGTAAACTGAACGTGACAATGGAATAACTCAAGCACTTGTTGTTTGGCTGAAAGCTGTGGTTACCCGATAACTGTCCAGGTGTGGGGGATTTTTATCGCTGCATAATATTACAGATATTTTGAGCAGGCAGTGGTTTCTCATTTATGGAGTTTTGGTTGCTTCAGACTTGCAGGGCTGGAAGGATATATTTATGTGACTACATTGTTTTTGATGGAGAAAAATCTTACTCTCTTGTGCAACAGGGAACTTTGGTTTCACTGCATGTGAAGAGTCCTTAGCTGGTGAAAGCTTACAGACGTCAGGATGCCAGGACTAAGTTATCTTCTAGTCCTTTTGTACGATGTACTGTCTTCAACTATTTTATCCAAAATAAACTTCAAAAGAAAGCAGTTTTATTTAGTTGGTTTTGTTTTCGTTTTTTTTAGTTACAAATCACCGTCAGTTTGGGCAGATGAAAAGGGAAGAGAAAGTAAATGGCAATTCTTTTTTGTTTTCAAAGCGCAAAATACTTTTTAGTGGAACAGAATGTTGCCTAAGTTACTACAGCAGTTAAATGTGGGCACCTGCTGCTGTGTCCACTGCTGAAAATTAAATTGTGAGGTACAGGCCCAGTAAAATGTAGGAAATTAACATTTTAGAATATTAAGTGATTAAAACGCCACTTCTCGACGACAAAACTGCTGTGGCCACCGCTTTATGTGCGGTTTCAAGCATCCCCTCTGCTGACTCGTGGCATGTGTGGGAGTTTTCCAGTGTCATGCAGTGTGATTCAAGGTGTGTTTGAAAGTTGCATTACATTTTGGGGATCCAAAATAAAATTTTCATTTGTTTACGCTGAGAAAGATTATGTAAAGAGAAACCCATTGAGTGTCAGGTGAGAAGGGAGTAGGAAGAACCAGAGTCCCTCTCCTCCCAGGTTACAGTGGCTCTGGCAGAATCTCTGCTGTAACTATTGAATATTTGGGACTCCAGAGTCTTTAAAGGCTCACCTCTTCCAGGGAAAGGCTCCACGGTAAACCAGTTTGTCAGTTTTAGCCCCTGTGGCTTAGCAACTGCCTGACCTCTCACCCAAACCCTGTGGCAGTCACTGTACCTGTGTTTCTGGAGGTGCTTGTGGGATTCAGATTGGGCCCTAAGGGCCTTGTCTCCAAATATTAGGATTTTGCTTTGATTGACAGTTGCTGCTTCTGATGGCAGAGGTGTAGACAGAGATGGATCCCCATCAGCTGAATTTGAAGGGTCAGTGCCTGTTTCTTTTTCCCTTGCATTTTTCATTTTTTACCCCTTTGGAGAGCTACAGATGTGAGGATTAGGACTTAAGAAAGCACTGCTGGCTCAGGGGAATTTAGAAAGTCAGCATGTCTGTGTCCAGGGAAAGACACACAGAGAGGAAGTGAGAGACATGAAGACCTCGGGTGGTACAGATAGCCAACAACTAAAAATTCACATACAAAGAAATAGGAAAGTGTGGTCCGTTAAAGGAAAAAACTGAGAAACTGTCCCTCAGGAAGACATGACAGACTTACTAGACACTACCTTAAAGATGCTCAAGGAGCTAAAGGAAGACGTGGACAAAGTCAGAAAAAACAATGAACAAACCAGGAATACCAATAAAGAGAATGAAGTTTTATAGACGTCTCCCTCTGCTCTGTACCTGTTGTCAATGGTTTGTCCAGCATCTAACAGTCTAAGACGCCACGGCCCATATGGCAACCACTAGCCACTGTAGCTACCCAGTAACTGGTTACATGTGTCTTTTAGCCTAAAAGTTCCTACTAAAGAACTAGAAACAATATAAAAATGCATTTTGAAACTCTATGTCATTTATCACTTAAGCTACCATAGGCAGGTTGACCTGTTACTGTACTGAAGTTTTAACAAAGTAGACAACAGTATCAAAATGTGGTAATTTAGTTTTGTTTTTATTTTTCAATAAAGTTACTATTAGCTACACAGTCTTGCCTGAAATTAATCGTTCAGGGTTAACAAATGGATTTTTCTATTGAATTTATAAAACATTTAACTTTGTAAGAAATTTTTATCTTTTTCTTCATTACTTACTAATACACAGCATTCAAAGATAATAAAGCTGTCTTAAGATTTCAAATCTGAGAAGTCTATGGCAAGAGTTCAAAGAAGTACATTAGTCAAAGTGTACTTTAAATATTAATACACACATATTCCATAACCCAAATCTATTTAATATGAACGTTAGCCTTTCTTTTTGATAATTTTCCCCCTACAACACAGCCTGACTCAGCAGAACAGTGGTTCTCAACTGTGGGTGATGCTGTCCTTGAGGAGACATTTGGCATCTGGTGTCACTGGGGCTGTCGTGGGGGGAGGGGTGCCAACAGCATTTTTTTATGTAGAACCTGGGGATGCTGCTAAATCCTACAACACAAAGGATGAGCCCCCAAAAGAATTATCCAACCCAAACATCAGCAGTGCCAAGGTTAGAATACCCTGTTGTAGAGTATGACCCAACTGACCCAAGTTCCATTTTACAAATAGCCTGTCTGTTCCCAGTAACTCTGAAAACCACAGGCAACGATTATTTAAATGAATTAACCTAGCCAATGTCATTACCAAAAACAATGTTTGACTTTAAGTATCAAAATACTTCAGAATGATCAAAACACAAAATTAACAATGGCAGAAATCAGGATATATACCATTGAATTCCCTTGAACCTGTTCTATATTAATCTCAATCTGAAAAGTTAATCTGAAGTGTTTTGAAGTAGATAAGCAAATAGTTTCCATTGCACATTCTTCTGGACTATGATAAAAATTGAAAGATACATCAAGCACCTGGCAAACAGCAAAGTGCTCTACAAGTCTTCTGAAAAGGTTTATCACAATATATTAAAAAAATGAACTTATTTGTTCACATTTGTCATAACCATCTGTTTAGATAGGTTAAGTTTATTTGCTCTTTTTTATAATAATCTCATAAATATTTTTTACAAATTGCAGTTAACATATATGGGTTGTATGACACAAATCAAGAATTCTTTTCCACACGAATTCTGGTTGTAAAGTAACAGTATTTCCAATGAGAGTTCTAACGGGGAACCAGGTTTTTAAAATATTCATCTTAAGTTTACTAAGTAGAGAAATTCTTTAGTACTTTATTAATCATTCATCACCACATCTACATTCTGTGTATTTTCTCATGGTCAACAAACTGATTCAAATGATTTAAGTTATCCCACCACCTAAAGAGAAAAGTCTCTGCAATAATTTGAAACCACGGAGTTATCTTAATTTCACCATGGGCTGCCTTTTCCAGAAGTTCTTCTAGTTCTTCCTTTGATACGTAACAATAGCTTTTAATCTCATTGGGATCTGGATTCAAGGTCACATTCTTCTTCACAAACAAAATGTAATCAATTTCATGTTCTCCCCAGATACCATCAGATTGAGCCTTGTAATGAATTCGTGTTAGATAATTAATTTCTTCTGGAGGAACCTAGGACAAAACCCCCAAAACCTCCAAAATATCAATAAAGTAATCAAAACCCACTACATTTCAGTAATACCTTGAACAACAGAACTAGTGTTAGAATGACAACTTTTGAAACATTAGTCTCCTATTAATATATGGAAATAGTATTAAATAATATTAAATAGTTTCAAGTGTCTGACACTTTTCCCATAGGACCAAAAATAGAAGTAGATTTATTGAAAACTGTATTAAAAAAAGAAAAGCAGTCACTCTAACTAGAAGTGTGCCATTCTGCCTCACATATTAATATTAACGGGAGAAAAAAATTTACCATTTTAACTAAATGAGAGATTATTTATTCGTGTATTATTAAAAGGAGACGATTCCAGGGAAAAAAAGATTATTTAAATTCACCCAATCAGATCTGAGGTTCACAAGAAAATATTCATCTTTGATCTGATCAATTATAAAACAGTCAACTTTATAAACTGGTTAACAGATCAATCCATTTTGGTACTGAGGTAAATATCGACAAGTATTATGAAATCAAAATTTAACCTTTATCCAATGGGCTTTCTTGGCCTAAAAAAGCAAGAGATTACAAAGCAGAAAGCTACACCTAAATTTAATGTTTTACTAAAAACGGTTTCAAAGTATTCTATGTTTCAGCTAGTATGGCTGCTTACCTCTTCCATGGGAATTCCCAATTCAGCCTTTAAACGCCTCTGTGCTGCTCGCCTTACTCCAATTGCATTGTTTTCTTCAAGCTCTCGTGGATTATTTAAGGGATGACTACAGCAAGTATTAGTAAAACAACCTGGAACATGTTAATATAGATGTACATTAACTTTTCTTCAAAGCAGGTCTGAAAGGTTAAGAAAACTTTAAATTTTAAAAGTAACATAAAAAATGATTGTTGAGGATTTCTAGATCTGTTTTAATAAGCTATCAGCAACCATTTTGTGACACTTGGGTAGATAAGTTTTTATGAACGCCTTCTTAACCAAAGCGATGATAACGTGTATTAGATACAATTTAGAAAGTTATATATGAATCTACACATACCTAGCAGTTTTTATCCTTTATTAGGATAAACCTTAGGTCTTATTAGGTTGCAACCGCCGTATAAGTTTTTTGTATGAAGAATATAAAACTAAGTCATTCAAAAGATTTCTTTTTTGACCTTGGCTACCAGAAGTTCCACGTGACAAAATCAAACTAAATACAATCGCCAACAAAACACTACACGAAGCACACTAACCTGGAAAGGTAATTTTAGCGTCTGATCTCTGCTGCAGCAGGAGCTTATTTTCAGTGTTGAATAAGAAAACACTAAAAGCTCGATGCAATAATCCTGAAAGCAAAAGAAATACGATGAATTGAGTTTTAAGAGGCCAGTTACTTGCCTGTTGCTTTGGGGTCCGAAGGAAGCGGGGCTGCCGCCCGGGGACCCGGCCCGCCCGCCGCCCCCGCGGGCACCTCTCTCGATGTTCTCGTTCAGATGGCAGTTCTTCTTGGTCTCCGCCCCGATCCTCCGGTCGTTCTCGTCGATGAGTATGCACATCTCCGCCAAGAGCTGCACCTGCCGCTCGTCCAGCTCATCAGTGCTCACCTCGGGCATCGCGGCCCAGCCTGCGCGCCTACCCGGGGATCTGGCGGGGGAGGTGGGGACCCGGGGGTTGGAGGCTGAGCCCGCCGCCCCGCGCCCCTCCCTCCGCCCGCCCCGCCACCTACCCCGCGCCGTCCTCCCGGCCTGCGCCCACCCAGCCCGGCGGCGACCCCACGCGCTTCCCGCGCCGCATAAACCTCCGCCCTCTGGCTTCTCCCCAAAACAGTAAAGAGGAAAAAGCACCCTGAGCTCACAGGACGCGACTAACAGGCACTGGGCCAGCCCCTCAGCGCCAAGCCCGACGCCGAGCCCGGGACTCCAGCCCGCCTCCCCTCAGAGACCCAGCCTCCTTACCTCACAAGCAGACCGACAGCGGGACGACACTCCGCAGCGCTCGCCTCCTGCAGGCCTAGCTCCCAAGCACAGGGCCCGCCCCCGGCCCGAGCCCGGCCTCCCAACGCCGCGCGCCCAATCGCCCGCGCCCGCGCCAGAGAGCGCCACATCGCCGCTGGCCAATGGCGCGCCGGCCGCGCCTCACGTCACGGTCGCGCGGTGGCGCCACTCCCTGAGCGCGAGGTGTCTCCTCCCAGGGCCGTGAGCTGCAGAGCCGCCCCCAGGCCGAAGCGCAGGTGCTTTCGGCGTCCTCCCTGTGTCGCTGAGTGGGGGCGGCTCCTCGACTGCGGAGCTACGTGACAGAGTGAGCTAGGAGAGAAGGGGCCTGGGAGAGCGGCCGCCCACCAGTCACGCCCTGGCCGAGCCAGCCAATCGAGGCGCCCGAGGCCCTGCGCTGGTGACGTGCTGATGTCAGGCGTCTCTGCACGCTCGGGCTCTGAGGCGTGGAGAGGCGCCTGCTCGCGGCAGTTCTGTGCACTAAATTGATATCGGTCGGTAAGCGTGAGCTGTTGCATCCGGAAGTGTAGCGACTTAAAATTGTGAATAAAAGGAATTAAAAAAAACTTGACCTCTACAATTCGGAGTTGCTGGGAAACCACAAGAAACTAAGGGAGAGAGAGAGAGAGAGAGAGACGCATGGCATAGATTCCCCATCACAGGTCTCGGAAGGAACCAACACTGACACAAACAAAATGTAACACTGACACCTTGATCCTGGACCTCAAGCCTCCAGACCTGAGACAATAAATTTCTGTTGTTTAAGCCTAGTTTGTGTTATTCTGTTACAACAGCCCTATCAAAAGAATGCGCTGTGGAAAATGTGGACTTTGATGTGGACCTGGATTTTAATCCAATCTTTGCTCCATTGTATACTAGCTTTCTGACTTTTGACAAGTAATTTTTTTAACATCTTTATTGGAGTATAATTGCTTTACAATGGTGTGTTAGTTTCTGCCTTATAACAAAGTGTATCAGCTCTACATATACATATATCCCCATATCTCCTCCCTCTTGCGTCTCCCTCCCTCTAACCCTCCCTATCCCACCCCTCTAGGTGGTCACAAAGTACCAAGCTGATCTCCCTGTGCTATGCAGCTGCTTCCCACTAGCTATTTTACATTTGGCAGTGTATATATGTCCATGCCTCTCTCTCACTTTATCGCAGCTTACCCTTCCCGCTCCCCGTGTCCTCAAGTCCATTCTCTACGTCTGTGTCTTTATTCCTGTCCTGCCCCTAGGTTCTTCAGAACCTTTTTTTTTTTTTAGATTCCATATATATGTGTTAGCAAACAGTATTTGTTTTTCTCTTTCTGACTTCACTCTGTATGACAGACTCTAGGTCCATCCACCTCACTACAAATAACTCAATTTCGTTTCTTTTTATGGCTGAGTAATATTCCATTGTATATATGTGCTACATCTTCTTTATCCATTCATCTGTTGATAGACACTTAGGTTGCTTTTGACAAGTTTTTTTTTTTTTTGCTGTATGCTGGCCTCTCACTGTTGTGGCCTCTCCCGTTGCGGAGCACAGGCTCCGGACGCGCAGGCTCAGCGGCCATGGCTCACGGGCCCAGCCGCTCCGCGGCATGTGGCATCTTCCCGGACCGGGGCACGAACCCGTGTCCCCTGCATCGGCAGGCGGACTCTCAACCACTGCACCACCAGGGAAGCCCTGACAAGTAAGTTTAACATTCTTACCCTTAATTAGAATTCAATTTAGAATAATTTTTTTTTAAATTGAAGTATAGTTGTGTTAATTTCTGGTGTAGAGCAAAGCGATTCAGTTATACATGTAGTTTTCCAATTCTTTTACGGTATAGGTTTACAAGATATTGATTATAGTTCCCTGTGCTTTACAGTAAATCCTTATCTATTTATATATATTAGTGTGTATATGTTAATCCCAACCTCCTAATTTATCTCTACCCCCCCACCTTTCCCCTTTGATAATCATGTTTGTTTTCTGTATCAGAGTCTATTCTGGTCTATAAATATGTTCATTTGTATCATACTTTAGATCTCACATATGATATATATTTTTATCTTTTTTCACTCAAAATGATCTCTAGGTGCATCCATGTTGCAAATGGCCTTATTTCATTCTTTTTTATGGCTGAGTAGTATTCCACTGTATTCATGTACATTTTCTTTATCCATTCATCTTGTCAATGGACATTTAGGTTCATTCCATTTTTTTTTTCATTCCATGTTTTGACTCTCGTGAATAGTGCTGTTATGAACACAGGGGTGCATGTATCTTTTCAAATTAGAGTTTTGTCCGGATATATGCCCAAGAGTGGGATTGTAGGATCATACAGTAACTCGATTTTTCATTTTTAAAGGAACCTCCATACTATTCTCCATAGTGGTTGTACCAATTTACATTCCCATCAACAGTACAAGAGGGTTCCCTTTTCTCCACACCCTTTCCAGCATTTGTTATTTGTAGATTTTTTGATGATGGCCATTCTGACCAGTGTGAGGTGATACCTCATTGCACTTTTGATTTATATTTCTCTAATAGAATAATTTTAAATTTATTGGGTTGTTTTGAGGATCAAAGTTACCAAAGCTGTGAACTGCCTGGCATGCAACAGGCCCTCAGAGTGTTGACTCCTTTCCTGTCTTAAGTTTTGTGACACTTTATGCAATCATTTTATTTACAGTGACTTTTATGGACTCCTAAGTATATCAGAGAAAATGTTACCCCAATTAACAATACCCTAAGTTTCATCCAAACTGTGGATGCTGTGCTGTAAAACAAAACCACATATTAGCATGTGAATCAGTTGCAGCCAATATTGTGGTTAATCAGGCATTGTATGTGCTCCCTCACCCAGCGGAATGCCTTGTGCATATTAGGTCTTTAATAGAATTTCTTGTTGAATGATAGCCACAACCTCCAAGTGTGACATCCTCAGTTCCCCTTATACAATTTTTTAAAAAATTTATTTATTTATTTATGACTGCATTGGGTCTTCATTGCTGTGCAAAGGCTTTCTCTAGTTGTGGTGCTTGGGCTTCTCCTTGCAGTGGCTTCTCTTACTGCAGAGCACAGGCTCTAGGCCCGAGGGCTCAGTAGCTGTGGAACATGGGTTTGTCCCCTGCATTGGCAGGTAGATTCTTAACCACTGCAGCACCAGGGAAGTCCCACACCTTATATAATTGATTTTAGTAATAAGCTTTATTATACTCAATGCTGAAGTAACTTCAGGTTTTATTCTACAAACTTTTTGGTTATTTGGATCCCCAAATATGTCAAGTTTGTTCCTTGTGCAGCAATCATACTAGTGCTTCTTGACTCCGAATGATGACCTTTACTGTTTAAAAGAAAAATGCTCCCACGTCTGATTTCGTCTTTACTTAAGGCTTTAAACGCCCAGCTGGTTGTTCGTAGAGCCGAGGCCTTCTGCGCACCCTGTAATTTTTCCAACCTGGACAAGGACAAGAAGGCCATCAGGTCCCACCTTCCGCGGCGAGAGGCTGCCTTTGTTTCCTCTCTGCAGCCAATGGCTAACACACATTTCAGACGGAGGCTGCAGTGGGTGAGTCACCCTCCGCAGATCCGCCAGGCTCCGCGCGCAGCCACCTCGCTCCCGACGCCCCGGGAAACGGCTCCCGGCACACCCGGCGGTTCTGACTGGGAGCAGCCGTTCCCACATGCCCGACCTGGGTCCCGATGGACGCCGACCTGCGCCAGACCCGGGCGCCCGCAGTAACCCGCCGCCGTGAGTACCCGCGGGCCCTCAGCGCCCCCGCCCCACCTCCCGGCCCTTCGCGGCGTCTCCAGATGGTCGCCGACCTCGCGGGTCGAGGCCCCGGCGGTCTCGGGGTCGAACAACACCACCACGCCTCCACCACCTCCGCGACCCACTTAGGGCCCCCTGACCGCACTGGCGGCGCACGGGCCTTCCTTCGCGGGGCTGGATTTCCGGCGGTACTAGCTTGGGGCGGAGGTGGGACTTCCTGCGGCGCCTGCGTGTAGTGGATTTCCAGCGCGGGGCTGAGGGGGAGCCGCGACTTCCGGCGCCGGAAGTGTGGGGCATCGGGCCGCCGGGTCTTAGAGCTGTTCGTCCGCGTCCGTCCCCGGCGCCGCGTGGCTGGGAACCCACGGGCGGCAGCGCACGGCCCGGCTGGCACTGCGCGGTGGCGGGTTCGGCGGCGGCGTGACAGGTGAGTGCCGGCCTGCCATCTTCAGCCCGGGACGGGCCGCCTCTCTGTGTGTGGCAGCGGCCTCGCGCCGGGCGGGGCGTGCCTGTGGGGGCCGGCGGCCTAGTGCCCTCGGACCCCGCGCCCTCTGACCCCGATCGCGCGCCCCCGAACCTGGACCGCGTCTCCCCCGAACCCGCGCCCCGACCTGGACCGCGTCCCCCTCCGACCCCGAGCCCGGCCGGGTCTTGACGTGGTTGGAACGCGCGCCCCTCGCCCAGAGCGGCCTGTGAGGCGGGTCCTTTGAGGCGCCCGGGAGTCTCCCGCCCGCAAGCGCTCAGGAGCCCGGGAGCCGTGGGCCCCTTAGCGGGTGTGGGGCCGCGGGAGGGGCGCCGCGACCTTGGGCAGGAGTTGCCGCGGGTCCATGTCCAGCCTCGCGTCCTGCAGAGTGCTCGCACGGAGGCATCGGCGAGTGTCCTTTCTCCTCAGAGCTTTGGACAGCCGCGCGCACCTGTTGTGCCCTGGCCTTGAGCTGACACCCCAGCCACTTCCCCCAGGGGTACCGACAGCCCTCTGAATTCCCTAGTCCTGGTTTTACTAAGAAGATTTCACAGTTACGTATTTCGTCCGCGGTTCGAGGACCTTAACGATTAAGGTCTTTAAACAGTCTTGGTTGTTTTCCGGTTATCATGCCCCCAGTCCCGTCTCACGACCAGAGCTGGTGAGCGTGTGTTTCGTGCCTTCGACTGGGTCAACGATAGGACACCTTACCCGGGTTGACCGAGGGTGGACTGCGGCGCTGCCTCTGGTTGATGTCGCTCAGCAGTTGAGTTTGGTGTTTGCACAATGAAATGCTATGGAAAACTCTACCGACCTTTTTGTGGAAGTCCAGTCACGTTTTGTATTTTTAAGTGCCACATGCAAATTATATCCTTTAACCATTTTGTACACATGATTAACGTTCATGACGTTTACTATTCAGGCAGGTGTTTTTCTCTTGCTAAAAGAAAAGTGTTTAAAAATTCCACTGGATATGGAATTGTGAGTAATGTTTTGTGGGTGGGGGTAATAGGCATGTGGCAGTATATAGCAAGGACAAATGAGTTGGACAGAAGGAGAGTTTATATTAAATTCATTTGTTTGACCGATAGAATAGGGAGGTGGGATTTTTGGAGGGGACTATTTATACTTTTTTGAATGTGTTTAAAGAACCAGTAGGACCTTTTAGTCACATAAACCTTCTGTTTAAAGTGGTCATATGCCCTGTGATACAGGGTTAGTATGACTGTTTTGAAGAAAGATGGTTATCTTGGAATTTCGGGCTTCTGTTTTAGTTTGTATTGAGGTGAAACAGTGCATAGTGGTTAAAGCAGCTTACTCACCTGTGTGAAGAAGTTTTCTTTTTACAGCTCCATGGCCAATTGACTAAGTGTTAGTCTGTTAGGTACTTGGGAACTGTACCTCACCGAGGTGTTGTGAGTATTAGTGACTCTGTAGTTACTGATCCATTTGAGCCTCACCACAGACTTCCCAACCCATCAGTATCTCTCCATCATTTCTTTTGTCTGTATTTCCCTTCTTGTCTAGCTTAGGTTCCACGCTATATCACTTCAGTATTGTTTTTACAAACACCTGCAACCTGCTCCATTCTCCATGATGTCATCCTGCAAAACCCCTCAACGTGTTATCAGACATTTAAATAAGATTTATGCTAACACTGACCCGTGGACTGGGGTGAACACGATAGATACGTCCCTTCCTGGGCTAAGGGCTTGTTCTCCACCAGGGTGAGCTGTGGAAGGAAGGAAGGAAGTGGTGGTGGGACCAGTGAAGACTGTGGGGAACAAGATGGAGGATGTGAATGAAGAGGCAAGAGTAAAATTTTTAAAAAGTTTCAGGAAAAAGATTGTGATAGATTAACAGAAAAAAAAGAAATTTAAAAGAGGTTAGAAGAACTAGAGAAACCTACAGATCTAATTTTGGAAGAATTAGAAATTACGTAAAGTTTAGCTCAAGAAATTACAGGAAGAGACAGAAATTGAATTAGCCAGATAATCTTTTTTTTTTGTTTTTTTTTGCGGTACGCGGGCCTCTCACTGTTGTGGCCTCTCCTGTTGCGGAGCACAGGCTCCGGACGCGCAGGCTCAGTGGCCATAGCTCACGGGCCTAGCCCCTCCGCGGCATGTGGGATCTTCCTGGACCGGGGCGCGAACCCGTGTCCCCTGCATTGGCAGGCGGACTCTCAACCACTGCGCCACCAGGGAAGCCCAGCCAGATAATCTTTGAATGTTAATAACACAGTGTGTGGCATAGGCATTATGAACCCATATTGACATATGACTTCACAGTTTAGAAAGTTACTAAGAGAGAAAATCAGTATGAAAAAAATCATTTGAGGCCAGGTTTTGGGGAACCAAAACCTCTTCCAGATTTATAATTGTTTGAAATGTATGTGTTTGGTTGGAAATTGATCAATGGGAAAAGATGACCAGTGTATTGACTATTTTGTGAAGTGACCAACAAAAGCAGGCAAAGCCCAGAACACCATGTGGTTCATGGGGTTGAGGGAGGAGTTAAAGACTTAGGGACAGGCAGAAGGTGAGGATTTTAAGTTAGTTGTGAAGCAGATTGCTTATTTCCTACTGAAGATACAGAGGCTGGAAATGCCGGTGATGTGATACTTAAGGGAAACAATTGTTGAGGTGAAAGGAGGGTTGATACTGCAATTTTCACGGTTCCTATCACCAATTTGTAGAATCTTGGGTAGGCATTAACTTCCCAGTTTATGCTTACCAGATGCATAAACTTTCTACTGATGAAGTTCTTAAGGGAGGAAAGAGAAGCTCTTTGCTTCTTTATTTGCTTGATTGAAATGTCTAAAGGTAGTCTCCTTTTTTCTTGAGCTTTCACAGGGTGTTAATATGTTTGTTCCTATAAAAAACATAACTTATAAGCTGCGAAGTGACTATGATAAATCTCTGTGTTGAAAATCTTGACAACTGAGATGCTTTATGAAGTTAGTAATTTAATATGTATAATCACTGAAAAAGAGAATTATATCGACCTTTTTTTTTATGAAGAATATAATTTCTGGATAAGATTCCTTTAAATCAGTTTGATTTCTTGGTTAACTTTTGTGTATGGCGCACTTAAATAGTCTCTAAATGTTTCCCTTAAAAAATTACTGGAATATTCTTCACTGGGATCATAGGAGTTGCTTAATAACGTAAATTTGTTATTTGAAATAATAATATTCAAATATTTCAAATTAAATATCAGTATCTTTTTTTGTGTATATTAAATTCTACCAACCACAGATTCTGCCATTGTGAGTTTTTCTTTATACCTTTGTTTCAACTATCTCTAATTTCTATAGCTCAGATTTTTCAGATAAATTTCATGAAAAAGATTCGTTGTCATTTTGTTGTGTCAAAAATTAATCGAAATTAATTTTTCCATATATCATGTAAGGGACTGATAGTTTTATTTTTTGTCTGTATCTACCAGTAATATAACCTTTTTTTTCCCTTCTTGCGAAGAAGCGTAATAATGGTAAGGCATTGGACCTGGAGGCATGATGGAGTCAAACTGACCATCTTTACTGTCTGTGTCGACCTCTCCCAGATTTATACATGCTGCCTAGTTCTCTTTTCATCTCTAGACCCGTACACCTCCTGCTTCCTTGTATGTTAGATATTCAAAGACATTGCCAAAACATAATATATTCAGTATTAGGTCTTGGTTTCTTCTCCATATCTGCTGCCTCATCTCAGTAATCTGATCTCCGTTTCACCTACCTCTTGCCTCAGAAACAAGGGCTATCCTTGATACCTCTTTCTTCCCACCCCCAGCACCCCCTCATCCAGTCCATTCATCTACCTCTAATCTTAACTATCGTCATTTATTGCCTAGACTGTTTCAGTAACTTCCTAACTGGCTTCATTCATGGTCATCTTATCTTTCCATGTATTTTTCACATAGCAGCCAATCTAGTGTTGCTTATTTGCTTAAAAACTTTTAAGTAGCTTCCTTTTTATTTTACGATAAACTATAAACACGAAAGAACAGACTCTTAAGCCTGTCTCTCCACTTATCTTGCACCATTCTCTCCATTGTTTGCTGTGTTGTAGCTATAGTATTTATTTTTTAATATCTCTGATAAACTAGTCTCGTTCCTGGCTCAGGACATTTGCACATGCTGTTCCTGTCCTTAAAATATTTACTCCCTTTTCTGTTTTCCACATGGTTAACTCATAGGAATTCTTCAGTCTTGATTTAGATGCCAGTTTGTCAGAATGACCTTTGTAACTCTTTAGCTAATAGCTGGCCTCATAATATTTGCATATGTCTTTTGAAGCACTCATCACAATTTATAGCTTCTGTAATAAGTTATGAGATTGTGTGTTTAATGTCTGTCTTCCACCTCAACTCTAAGCAACCTGAGGGTAGGGACCAAGCCTGTTCTTTCACCACAACATTCCCAGTACCTAGCTCATCTACAGATGAGAGCACTGTTGATGAGTGACTTAATGAAATAATGCTGTTATCATCCCTGCTTTAAAGATGACACAGGAACCACCTTAGGAAGGTGGTTAAGTAACTAGACCAAGGTTACACAGCCCGTCAGTGGTAGATGTAGCATTCATCCATTTCTATTCATGCATACATTCAACAAATATTTGAGGATGTGTTTATGTCAAGCCTAACAAATACAGTAGTGGCCCCAGTTAACTGTGCCCCCGTCCTCATTGTGTTGATGGTGTAGTGGGGGAGACATTCATTAAGTGAGCAAACTATAAATAAGATCTAAGTACAAACGTGGTGAGGATCATGAAGTTCTGTGACTAGCGCTTGTCAAGGGAGGCCATTTTGAGGAAGTAACGGTCAAGCTGAGGCTTCATGATGGAAAAGAGCCAACCCTTTGAGGGGTTGGGGTGTGGGGTGGGGGGGACTTAGGTTTGTATGACTCCCAAACTCATGTTCTTAACCATTGGGCTCTTCTATGGATTTTATTCTGAGTGGGTGTTTAACTTAATTGGGTTATTTGTATCCATGTTATTCTACTAAATATCTGAAGTGCAAAACTATTTAGTTCCAGTCACTGTTATTTTTTAGGGAAGCACAATGTTATTCAGTGTATAACCAAAACTAGTGAGTGAAATAAGGTGTGATGGATTACACAAATTCTTTCTCATTCTCCCATCAAGAGGTGGTCTCAGCCCTCTACTTGAATCTGGGTTGGCCTTGTGACCTGCTTTGACAAATTGAATATCCAAAAAAGTGAGGGGAATGGAAGATTTTTTTTTTTAATGAGAATTTTAGAGATAAAAAAGCAACCTTATTCCTTTTTTTTTTCTTTTGCCCTTATTCCTTTTTTAAGTGTCCTTTAAAAAAAAAAAGATTTGAGAGTTAAATTTTGTCTATATAATGCTACAAAAAGTAAGTGATAATTTTAGTAGATTAATGGATTTCAGATTTTTAAACCTAAACACACAGAATTGACCAATTTGAATGTTTTTAGTGGGTTGTGAAACAAGACTTACTTTTCTGTTGCCATTTTAAACCAAGGCCTATACATGTCTAATTTGAGACTCAAAAGATCTCTGCCTTTGTAGTAGATGTACTTTTCCTATTCCTCCAAGTACAGCTAAAAACACTGGGCATTAAATACAGAAGAAATATGAGACTGAAAAGTGGAGAGAAGAAAGTAGACTAGCTAGATGTATGGGGACCTGAGAAATGATGCAGGGCTGAGTTTCCTGGGTTTTCTTTTTGCCCCATACATCCCGGCCTTGGGCCTGGAGAAACCAGCAACCCAGCAACACCAAAGGGCTCAGAGAAGCCCCAAGAAAAGCCAAAAGACCAGGAAAGAGACAGCCTGCCAGACAGGACATGTTTAGAAAACATTGTAGCCCCTGTCTCACCCTTACTATCAAAGGCAGGGTGGGGAATCTAGACTTTTACCCCTGACAGTCTTTATTGAGACAACACTCTGTGCTTGGTGGTATCAGTACGGAGCTGGGGTTTTCATCTCTGTTGGGTGGTAACAAAGAACACCCTCCTTCTTCCTGTTGGGATGGCCTCAGAAGAAACTTAGTAGAGATTCAGGAGTTTTACCATCACCCGTGGTAATGAGGCCGTGTAGGGCACAGTAATAAAGCACCCCTGGTTCAGCGCCTGTGATACAAGTAGAGGCCAAGGGAGAGGCTGAACTCTAACCCCGCCTGGCATTAACAAGGAGTACTTCCACCCAGATGAGTGGAAGCTGAGTGGGAAGCCCTCACTTCCATCTCCAACTTCTACATCCACCTGGCAGAAACAAGACCGCACCCTTGTTTGCCTGCTGGGGCAATGTCAGAAGAGGCCTGCTGTAATAGAAGACTGAAACCAGATCCCATGCCTGATAGCAGTGCCCACAATATTGAGGCTTAAGTGACAAGTATTTTAAAGCAGCCATCATAAAAGTTTTTCAGTGAGGAAATGCTAACACTTGAGGCAAATGAAAAATAGAAAATCTCAGGAAGAAAATATAGGATATAAAGAAGAAACAAATGGAAATTTTAGAACTGAGAAGTACAGTAAATGAGCTTGTGGAATCAGTTCACTGATTCTTTTCCTGTCCTTTCCATTCTTCCAACAGCAGAATGGAGAGGACAGAGGAAAAGAATCAGTGAACTTGAAGATAAAACAATAGAAATTAACCAATCTGAACAATAGAGAGAAAATAGACTGGAAAAAAGTAAACAGAACCCCAGGGACCTGTGAGACTTCAACAAGAGACCTATCTTTCTTATCATCAGAGTCCCAGAAAGAGAGGAGAAAGACAGTGAGGCTGAAAATATGTTTGAAGAAATACTGGTTGAGTATCTCCCAAATTTGGCAAGCCATAAACTTACAGATTGAAAAAGTTTAGTGAAATCCAGGCAAGATAAACTCAAAGAAATCTATGCTGAGACACATCATAGTCAAGCTTCTGAAACCAAAGATGAAAAAGCAGTGAGAGAGAGAAATGTCCCTTTACCTATAGTGGATTTCTCATCACAGACTACAGAGGCCAGAAGGAAGTAGCACATTTTTCAAGTGCTGAAGGAAACGAACTATCAACTTAGAATTCTCTATCAAGTGAAAACATCCTTCAAATGATTTGTCACCAGCAGACCTACCCTAAAATAATAGGTAGAGGAAATTCTCTAAACAGAAAGGAAATCATGTGGGAACACCAGGAAGGAAGAACAAACAATGGAAAGAAAAAATAAATTGGTAAATTCAGTAGACTTCCTTATCTGAAATTAGGTTTGAAGGTTGAACCATAGCCGTCTGATGTGGTTCTTAGTGTGTATAGAGGAAATACTAAAGATGATTGTGTTATAAATGGGGAGGGCAAAGGGACACAGAGGAAGTAAGGCTTCTACACTTTACCATGAACTGGTAGAAGTTGATGATCAGCAGACTGTGATAAGTTGTAAAGAGTTAATGAAAATCTAGAGCAGCCACTAAGAAAAATTATATGAAAGAGAGAAACTCAAAAACTAGATAAGTCAAAATGAAATTCTAAAAAATGTTCAAATAACCTACAAGAAGGCAGAAGAAAGAAACAAAATGAGAGAACAAACAATGAATTACGCACTATGCCCAAGAGGGATTTATTCCATGGATGCAAGGTTAGATCAATATTTGAAAATCATCAGTGTAATTGACCTTAAAAAAAAGCCATGTGATCATATTAAATGATGCAGAAAAAACATGACAAAATTTAACACTTATGAAACTCTCAAAACATGAATAATAGAGGGGGACTTTCTCAATTTGATAAAACAATATTTACCCAAAACCTACAGCTAGCATCATACTTAATGGTGAAAACTGAATATTTTTACCTTGAGATCAGAATAATGCAAGGGTGTTTGCTATCACTTTCTAATTCAACAGAGTACTGGAATTTCTAGCCAGATCAATAAGATAAGAAAAGGAAATAAAGGCATACAGATCAGAAAGGAAGAAGTAAACTGTTCTTTTTTTACGTGACATAATAGTCTACAGAGGAAATGCCAGATAATCTACAAAAAAATCTCGAACTAATAAATGAGCTCAACAAGAACGTAGGATACAAGCTCAGTACACAAAAATCAATTGTATTTTTGTATACCAGCAATTAACATGCGGAGATGGAAATAAAAATACAGTGTCATTTAAAATTGCTCAAAAATAAAAGTATAATCTTCAGGGTAATTTTAGAATGTATGTGTAGAAATTTTATGGGAAAACTACAAAACTGAGGAAAGAAATCAAAGACGATCTAAAACCTGTATACCGTGTTCATAGATTGGAAGTTTCAACATAATAAAGATGCCAGTTCTCTCCAAATTGGTAAACAGATTAAACACAATTCCTATCAAAATCCTATCAGGATTTTTGTAGATACGGACAAGATTATTCTAAATTTATATGGAAGGGCAAAGGAACTGGAATAGCTAAGACATTTTGAAAAAGATGTAAGTGATAGGAATCACTAATTTCAAGACAGCACAGAACAACGGAACAGAATAGGGAACCAAGAAATAATCCCATAGGAATAAAGCCAATTGATTTTCGATCAAGATGCCAAACTTTCTCAATTTAGTGTAGGATGGATAGTCTTCAGCATATGGTGCTAGAATAATTGGATATCACCAGAAAAAAACAACAACAAAACCCAAAAAACCTTGATCTAAACTTCACATCTTATAAAAATATCAGCCCAAAAATAGCTCATAAATTCAGATGTAACCTATAAAACTAAAATTTTAAGAAGAAAACATAGAAAAACTTTGGGATTTAGGACTGGTCAAAAGTTCTTAGGCATGACTCTAAAATTATCATTCTTAGAAGAAAAATAATTGATCAGTTGGACTTCATCAAAATTTAAAAGTTTTGGGAGAGTGGAGTTTGTGTGAATTATATCTCAATAAAGATTTTAAAAAACTTTAGTTTTTTTTCTTTAAACATACAGCAGTCTCACTCTTGGGCCTTCATCCAAAAGAAGTAGAAACTTAAGTTCACACAAAAGCCTGCATATTATTGTCATAGTAGCTTTATTTACAATAGTAAGAAACTGGAAAGCACCAGAATTTTTTGCAGTAGCTGCACGGTTAAGACAGCTGTACTCCATCCACACTGGAACAGCACCAGCAATCAGAAGGAGGTGGCTGTTGGCTCACATGGCAAGGGGACGGGTCCTGTGAGTGCTAAGCTCAGAATCTCCAGAGGGCACATACTCTGTGCTTGGCATTTGTATAACGTTCTACGACAGCAGAGTTGGGGGATGTATGGCTGTGGGGTGGGCTTCAGAAAAGGTGGGATACTCTACACCTTACAGAGTGAGGACCCAAAGATACTGTCAGTAGTTGAAGAAGGAAGAAACATAAGTACATACTTAAATTACATGCACTAAAATAGATAGATTGGGAGAAGGAGGGACCAATAAGAGCAAAAAATGAGTAGGTAATGTCCAAGACGTAAATCTGCAGTTGAAGAAGGAAAATCTCATGTGTAAATATATTTCTTAGAATCATATTAGCTGGGACTTCCCTTTTGGTCCAGTGGCTAAGACTCTGCACTCCCAATGCAGGGGGCCTGGGTTCGTTCCTTGGTCAGGGAATTAGATCCCACGTGCTGCAACTAAAGATCCTGCACGTGGCAAGACAGATCCCGTGTGCTACAACTAAGACATGGCTCAGCGGAAAAAAAAAATAATTAGCTAACAGTGATGTGATTATATTGGGAGGAGGAATTGATAATAGCAGGAAATGAGTAGATAATGTCCAAAATGGGTAAAGGACAATGTTTGCATTATGTGGATATTGGAATGCCGTGCAGGTATGCTGTGTAACGGCGGCCCTGACCACAGGTGTGTACTGGGAACATGGCTGGTTCCAAGCAAGAGGCATTGTGAGTATGAAGGAAAACGGGGAGCTTACGAACTGAAATACCCCGTTTGCGTTTTTTACGTTGACTAAAATGATATTATTTTAAACATATTGGGTTAGATCATTAGAATTTCACTTGTTCTTTTTTTAATGTGGCTACTAGAAAATTTATGATTACATGTGTGGCTTGCATTGGATTTCTCTTGGAGGGCATTGCTCTAGAATCTGTAGCCTGGAAAATTCAATTAGGATTGGTTCCCTCTGGGGAGTAGGCTGAGTCTGCCCAGAGTGGGCTAAGGGAGAGTTGTTATTTTAAGCCCTTCTTTGCTGTTTGATTTTTTTTTAAAGGATGTTAATGAAGTTTGATAAAAAGTTACCTCTTTAATAAAGGCTGTGGTCTCTATCTTAAAACATGATAATTTATCACATTCTAATTTACATAATAAATGTTAACATAGTAAGGAAATTTGCAATGAAAAGTAATCATCTATTTTTCCTTCATTTCAGTTTGCTGTGTCAGAAATAAAGTACTTGTTTTTCCTGCTCCTGTTTAGCTTCTTGCAGGAGTGACCAGGATATCACCTTTCAGAAGTAATGCCCACAGAAAGCGGGAGTTGTTCAACTGCTCGCCAAGCAAAACAGAAACGCAAATCTCACAGCCTTTCCATACGAAGAACTAACAGCTCAGAGCAGGAGAGGACTGGCCTGCCGAGAGACATGTTAGAGGGACAAGTGAGTGTCTGGTGAAGATGTGGATCATGTTTGCAGTGTTTCAAACATAGCCAAATATATGCAGGTCTCCAAAGTAGAGAAAAAGTGTGGGTTACCAAAACACACAGCCTCCCTCATAAACCAGTTAAAACTGCTGTCAACAGCTTACACAGAGACAGAATTCGGTTTCCAGGTTAATGTGTTTACAGTACTTAATAAAAAATGTGGGTGTGACAGTTTGGACTAGTTTTTATTCTTTGTACAGGTGAATTGACAGTGTAGTTAGGTTTTCTGTCTCAGAGTCTCCAGAAGAGAAGAGAATCAGGTATAATGATCTCTTTCTATTCTCTGCAGAGTTTTTGGAATCTGATGTTTCAGTAACTTTTCTTGGCTTTATCCTGTGTTTGCTGTAGTTGAGTGTGTTATCTGCTGTTTATTACATTATGTCTTTCTGATAATTTGGTACCACCTTTGATTAAATGATCTAATATTTTATTGATAAGTTTGCTTTTACTTTTCCTAGTTCCTTTATGATGAAGAAAATGTTAGATTTTTAAAAAAACATTGTCGTGAAGCCTAAATAAAATACATGTTATGATAAAATAAATTATAGCTACATCTGCTATATCTTTACATAGGCGTAAGTATATATGTAAAAAAATAAATACATATAAATTTATAATAATTCTTTTGCAATTAGAACTAATTCATCAGCCATAATGTTAAAGGAAAATATGGCTTAAATCTGAGAAACTGGCTCATTTGCATATTGACTTTGTTAGAAGCAAGCCGGGATGTGGAGGATGTGTTTCTAGGAGGCAGCTGTGTGTGCTTGGAACCTAGCGCCGCCTTTTCTGGCATGTGGTAAACGTTCACTTAATGTCCTCTTATGTGTTGACTGGATGAATAAATGAAATGGTTGCATTTTAACTTAAATTTGGAAATAAAATCATAGATTTAAGGGGCCTCCAAAATGGCTTTGATGTTTTTCGTGAGCTCGAATGGCCGTAGCAAAGCATCGCAGACTGGGAGCTTAAACTGCAGACACTGCTTACTCCCTGTCCTGGAGGCAGAAAGCTGGAGGTCCAGGTGTGGGCAAGTTGGTCCTCCTGAGGCCTCTCTCCTGGGTGTGGATGCCATCTTCTCCCTGTGTCCTCACAAGGTCGCCCTTCTGTGGGTGTCTGTGTTCTGATCTCGTCTCATAAGGAATGTTTGAATCAGAGCTGTGCAGTGGAACTTCTGTGATGGAATGTTGTAGATCTGTGCTATCACATATGGGAACCAAGAGCCACATGTGGCTAGTGGGACTGAGGAATTAAAAAAATTGTAATTAACTTACTTTTAAATTTAGTCAAATGTGTCTGTTGGCTACCCCCTTGGATAGTGCAGGTAGTCTAAGATACTTTTAAGTTGTTAGATTTACTTAAATTTCAAGCAGTGACAATTCTACAGCCGTGTCTGCTGGCATCTTCTGTTGGTAACACCATGTTCTCAGGGCCTTCTGCACTGTCCCCGTTGTGATGTAGAGCCAGCAGGTAGTTGCATCTCGGGGTAACCCTTTATGAGGGTCATTCAGAACCCTGCGGGCGGGTCGGTGCGTGCTGGTGGACGAGGAGCTCCCTTGTGGGCTGGTGGGGGTGCTCTGCCCAGTTCCGTGGCAGCAGGACGGTGGTGACGGCGTTGGGCATGGGCACTTGGCATGGTAGGCAAGGGGCAGACTTCGGGTGCGAGAGGCCAATGATCAGGGCATCTGAGTGGAGCCGTAGGTCATTACCCTAGACAGGGTTGCAGTCAAGCTGTCAGTTCTTGGGGAGTCTTTATGGGAATTTTGTGTCTTGGATTCACGAGTCGGAAGCATTTGAGGCACTGGTGCTTGGCTCAGAGGTGGGAGGCCCGTGTCTACACCGGGAAGCATCAGCTGAGGCCGGGAAAGGGGCCTCCTGCCTCCTCTTTCACGTTGGCTGTGACAAAACACAGATTCTTTTAGAACTTTACTGAATCGTAGCTTTTGTGTCATGAGTTTTCTCAAATGATACCAGAAGTTCAGCACCTCTCACTTGGGGGCAACCGCAGAGCTGGGCTGTGCTCCGCTTGCCTCTGGTCGAGAAGTTCCCCTTTCACTGCACGTCTCCTTGATTGTCTTTATTTTATCAAGTGAAGTTAATGCTGACATTGTCTCCCTTTACAATTACATCTTACATGAAGCTGCATTTACCATTCGAAGTAAAGGTAACGTTTCAGTTGCTGAATAATGACCTTAACATTAAATACTGTGAGGGTAGGTGAGTAGGAATTGATACACAGAAGAGGAGATTGGCCTTGGGAGGGGCCCACAAGGCTCTCAACTGGTGCCGCCCCCGCCCCCTTGAGGAGGGCTAAGTGGATGAGGGGTGCGGGAGAATGGGCAGGGGGAGGCCACAGGCAGGTGGACAGGGTGTCAGACGTTAATCGTGATGGTTTATTTTGCGTTCATTGTTATTTTAAGATGTCGTTTCTTTTTTTTCATTGGTATTTTAGAGGGTTGTTGAGAGAGGCTTATCACCAATTCTCCCAGATTGAATTTTTAAACAAGTGGCGTCACATATCTTTAAGTAGCTTGTAAAGTTGATGTTCATGTTCTGTGATTATTTCAAAACATGTTGCTAAACGTTGGTATCATTACAGATCATTTTGCCTAAAATTCCTATCTTCCTAAGAAGTTAATCTGAGAAAGGATTTAATAAACATTATGTCTTATTTTTGTATTTGCAACTCATTAAACATCAAAAAGTTTATGCTGCATATAAATTTGAAAACTCACTTGGAAAATTACATTGCATCAGTTAACCATTGAAACATTATTTTAGAAATATCTTTTAAGAATTTTGTTTGAAAATAACTCTTAAGTGGTAGGGTGGGGCACATACAAAATATTGTCTAGGCCGCACTCTCAGGAGGTTGGAGTGGAACATAGCCTCTGTCAGTACCAGCAGTGCCTGGAAAGTGAGTGCCTAAGAACACAGTTGGTGCTTAGGACACCGGGCCCAGGAAGCTGCTGCTGCTGCTTCCTTTGACTTCCTGCCTGGTGGGGGCAGGGTGCTGGTGGTGGGCAGAGCACCTGCGAAGGCCTGGGAGCTTCCACGTGGGTGTTTTCATTTAGCCGATACATGTTTTGCTCTTACAGCTGAGGGTTCTTTTCCCTCCTTACAACAATCTTCTAGGTATTGAGTAGAGTTACAGGAAATGATCCAATTTATTTTGCTTGAAGCACAGTGAACATGAGGACTGTAAGGTACATCTTCTATTAGTAAACAGCTTATTAAAATTAATTTATAATACCATATTCTAGAGCTTAAAGGCTTTTTATAACTTCATTTTCTACAAATTTGGGAGTTTTTGAATAAGGTATGCTTGTTTCTTTCCTTGTGAAAGGAAGTTACATGTTTGAAGACATGCTTGGTCTTAAATCTCATGCCATCCTGGGTAACCATTTATACAATTTGATTTTAGTTTCATCTGTAGAAATTAGAAACTTTAAGTTCTTTGAGTGTTTATGTATAAGAAATAAAATATGTAAAGATGTAAAATAAGAGTTTAAATAATTCACTTTGGAAAAATTATATTGGTGCTTGGTGTCAGAGTTTCTCGTTCACTCTTTCGTTCCTTTTAAGCAGAGTCTTCTTTTTCTACAGGATTCTAAACTGCCTTCCTCGGTTCGCAGTACTCTTTTGGAACTGTTTGGTCAAATAGAAAGAGAATTTGAAAACCTTTATATTGAAAACTTAGAATGTGAGTATCTCTCTTATTTTAAATACTTTTATAACTTTTCACTTCTCCATACAAATATTTGAGAGTTTAATTTATGGGTAGACATTCACCTTTGTATTCCTTTTCTGTTCTGCTTTGACAAACTGTAGGGGCTCAGGATGGCACACGTTTATTATCTGACTGCTCTGCACACTCAAGTCAGGGTGTTGGCAGAGCTGTGCTCCTTCTGGAGCATGAGGAGGAGTGTGTCTCCTGCTGGTTTGGGTTGCGATCTCAGTTCCCTGTGGTGTGAAGACAGAGGCCCCCATCTTGCTGGCATTCCCCCTGTCCTTGGCTCGATGGCCTTCCTTCCTCTTTATCTTCAAAGCCATCAGTGGCAGGCAGAGTCCTCCTTGTCCATCTCTGATTTACTCCTAGGGACACGTGGGAAGGATGGGCCACCTGGGTCACACAGCATCATCTCCCATCAGAGGTCCTTCACTTCAGTCACACCTGCAGGGCTCCTTTGCCACCAGGTCATGTGTTCACAGGTTATCTTTGGGGCAGGCAGTATTCTGCTGACCACACCTGGCAATCTGAATTATGATTTTATGAAGAACGAATGCATCTTATAACTTTCCCTACACAAAGTATACTATAAATTAAGAAAACATTGATTCATTTCTTTAAAATATACTGTGTTTAGAGAACTTCCTAAAATGTGTGTGTTATCTGTTTGACTTATTAAAGGTAAATCAAAAGAACTTTTAATTAGCTTGGCTTTAGATTTTTTTTTTTTAAATTTTAGAAACAATGTATTCATTTGCTTAAAGAGTCAAGCAGTGTAAGAAGGAAAGATCTACCTTTACCCCCTGCCTATAGGCCCATCCCACACTGCAAAGGAAAACATTTTCTGCATATTTTGCTTTTAGTTCTTCTCACGATAATTTTTGTTTTGTTTTGGACTTTATCCTCTTTTTTTAAATGTCTGTTAAGTTTTAAGGACGTACTTTCCAACTTTCCAGCCTTAACACTTAAGCAGTGATTTTGATACAGAGACTTCCACTTTCTCTGAATCCAGGGATGCTGCCCGGATGCTAGTTTAGAGTTGGGCAGGTTGGGAAGTCCCTGGCACGACTGATCCATTACCTGTGTCATTCACCATAGCAGTTTTGTTTGTTTGTTTGTTTGTTTTGCGGTACGCGGGCCTCTCACTGTCGTGGCCTCTCCCGTTGCGGAGCACAGGCTCCGGACGCACAGGCTCAGCGGCCATGGCTCACGGGCCCAGCCGCTCCGCGGCATGTGGGATCTTCCCAGACCGGGGCACGAACCCGTGTCCCCTGCATCGGCAAGCGGACTCTCAACCACTGTGCCACCAGGGAAGCCCCATAGCAGTTTTTGATGAAAGGTTTTTCTAACTGCTTTTCCCTGGGAATGATTTTCCCCACGCCGGCTGTCCTTCCTTTCTCCTGCATGTCGTCCTGTCCTGGCAGCCAGATCATCAAATCCTAAGAGGAGGGATGGGGAATTTTCTCCATGTGTCTCTGGAGCTGGTAGCCAGGCATTCACAGCCACAATTAAGAAAGCAGAGGTCAGAAAGGCAGGGTCCGTCTGTGGGCTGCCTTGGCTTCTTGGTCATGATAATTTTTGTAAATTGAAATAATCTTCTATTTTAGCCATGTCAGCCTTAGGCCACATGCATTTATGCTTCACTGTCAAGCGTTGGGAAATGAACCTGTCCTTCTTTACCCTCTCACTGTTCCATTATCTTCAGTTTTTGTTATTTTTTTTTAAATAATTTTTTAAAATTTATTTATTTATTTTTGGCTGCGTTGGGTCTTCGTTGCTGTGTGTAGGCTTTTTCTAGTTGCTACTCTTCGTTGTGCGCGGGCTTCTCATTGCAGTGGCTTCTCTTGCTGCGGAGCACAGGCTCTAGGCGTGTGGGCTTCAGTAGTTGTGGCACGCGGGCTCAGTAGTTGTGGCTCGCGGGCTCTAGAGTGCAGGCTCAGTAGTTGTGGTGTACGGGCTTAGTTGCTCTGTGACATGTGAGATCTTCCCGGACCAGGGCTCAAACCCGTGTGCCGTGCATTGACAGGCGGATTCTTAACCACTGCGCCACCAGGAAAGTCCAGTTTTTGTTATTTTTATAGAGCTTGTGTTTATAAAATTTATATCATGCAAATGTAATCATAATCAGGATTTTCATGTTTTTTAAGTTGTTTCCAAAAATTGAATACTAATAAATAGCATTTGCATTGTTAAAATATTTTTCACTCTAGAAGTAATTGGTGTGGATCAGTGGTGAAGACAGTGTAATCCTGTGTCATTTAAACTTTGCTGTTGGAAAATTTAATGTTTTAATATTGGATTCTCTTATAAGTCCACCTTGAAAATTTACAGAGTGAGTAATTATGCCAACTTTTTATCAAATAAAAATTAGGTACCGTGTACTGCATCTGATTTTAAGGGTTTGTTATCAGAGTTGTAGCAACCCAGGTATTACTGAATTTCCATTGTGATCTAAGGCCTTATGTTTTATGAGTTGATGCAGTTTGTTCAAGAAAAACTATAGGGCTACAAACAACTAATGCTGGAGGTACTTGGAGTTTACACTGTCAGTTGCTTAATGGTTTTGGTGGCTTCCTGCTTCCTGTGAACATGTCCAAATGCTCAGGCTGGATCTGTTCCGAGCCTTTTGCCCTCGGCCTTCCTTCCACACCACCCTCCCCGCCCTCCCTGCCCTCCCTGTAGCCTCAGCACACCGTGGGCAGCCTGGGCAGCGGCAGGCACAGAGCCCAAGTGCTGGCTGCATGCGCGGCTCATGGGATCTCAGTTCCCTGACCAGGGATTGAACTGGGCCCTGAGAGTGAGAGCGCCGAGTCCTAACCACTGGACCGCCAGGGAACTCCCAAATGTTAATTTTTTTTTTTTTTTTCCCCTTGAATTTTTAATCTTTGAGGTATATAATCCTCACTGTGCCCTGTGGTGCCAGGCAACAATAGTTAGGTTTTGTTATTGTATGTTTTTTCCCCCCAATTTCAGTATTCTCAGCTAGATTGTAAGTGTTTCATTGAGTTTTGGACAGTGTCAGAATAACATTTTTAAGTGCATTGAATAAAGTACAAAGGACACGAACTATGTTGAAATCCAAGAGCCCTGCTTGAGGACCCGATAGCACAAGGTCTTTCTGGTGTGGGAAGTGTGGTGGGCTTTTTAATTTTGGAATGATGTCTTGAGTTTTTTGGAACTCTGTAAATGTGACCTTGTTTACTGGGATATCATTCCTGTGTTTGTTTAGACAGTACTAATGTATAACATTTTTATGTGTTCACTTTTGGATTTGGTGAATATACATCAAAAGTACATGTTTTACTTTTCAGTGCGCAGAGAAATCGAGACTCTTAATGACCGTTTAGCTGCCGAAGGACAAGCAATCGATGGGGCAGAGCTGAGTAAGGGCCAGCTCAAAACCAAAGGTAAGGCTGCCTTCCCACAGGACTCAACCTACACATTACGCTCGGAGGGAGTTTGGAATTTAGTGGAGGACAGGACTCACTTCCTTTCTGCAGTCATCAGGACTTGGAATAATGTAATTTGGGTGTGGGTGTAGAAGGAAGAGGAGGTTTCGGGAAGCCCCATGTCCCATGCCCCTGGCTTGCATTGTCTTCCTGTGTGGAACAGAAGGCGGGGCGAGCTGTCTCCCTGTCCCAGCTCTGACGTTCATGGTGCTTTGGTTGTGTGATTGTCTTGACGGTTGGTTCTGTGTCTCTGCAGCCAGTCACAGTACCAGCCAGCTTTCTCAGAAACTGAAGACTACCTACAAGGCCTCCACCAGCAAGGTACGTGTGGCTCTCAACCTGTCACGTGTATGTAGGGTGTGCACATATGTGCGATAGAGAGAAACCTAATTTTTAAAAGGAGTATTGTCGATGTTAAGTGGCCACAGTGCATAGACACCTGGACGTTACCTTTGTTACTGCGGCTGATACATTATGTGTTAGTGTGGTTTTTTTTTGTGGGAAAGTACATTTTGTATTGTTATTTGGCTTGATATGGAGATTCTGAATTTGGAGAAGCTAAAAAATGGGTATAAAGCAGTGGAACTTACGTTCTGAGCTGTAGTTACATTTTAGTTCACCGCTTCTTTAATTTTCTAAGTATGATCAAGAAATGAAGGTCTGTGTCCAAGGCAAATAGAGATATTTGTCATATTTTGCTTTTTTAAAAATTATCTTCTTCTGACATTCTTAAAGTGGCAAAGATTTAATTATTTGGGAATTAATTTATCTATGGGGGAGTACTGTTATGAAGTAATATTTTGAGGTAATTTTGTGTGCATCACCACGTTGGAGTATTTGGAATAAACAAAAGATAAATTAATCACCTAACCTTAATGAGTGTACATTACTTTTGCTAAACCTTAGAAAAAAGTTGAAATTTGTGGTGAGTCTGCTGTGAAGGCTATAGTTAATGTTAGCTTTTTACTTTTCCAATTTGCTCTCTTCAGCTTAAAGTTACTTATGATATCCACAGTGAGATGAACTGCAATTCAAGGAGCAGCTTCAGTCTTACGCTATTTCTGCTTATTTGAAAGTCTTTGGTAATTTTTTGTTGTTTAAAAATCTGAATATTGCTGACTTTTTGTGTTTCCTTTGATTACTCTAGAGTGTAAGTGGCTAATTAAAATTTTTTTATTCTGTATTATCTAGCTTACACTTAGTAGTTTTGCAGTTTTTAATAAATTAACATTAAACTACTTCTTTAAAATGTCAAGTGGGGTTATGTTCTTCCTTATCTAACTTCTTGTTATATTGTTTTGAATTATATTGTTTATTCCAGTTTATGTATACAGTGTATGGTCTTAGAATTCCAAAACTTTGTGATCATTCCTTTTTTTTTTCAATTTTATTTATTTTTGGCTGTGTTTGGTCTTCGTTGTGGTGCTCGGGCTTCTTATTGTGGAGGCTTCTCTTGTTGAGGAGCACGGGCTCTAGGTGTGCAGGCTTCAATAGTTGCAGCATGCGGGCTCAGTAGTTGTGGCTCACAGGCTCTAGAGCACAGGCTCAGTAGTTGTGGCACACAGGCTTAGTTGCTCTGTGGCAGGTGGGATCTTCCGGACCAGGGCTCAAACCCGTGTCCCCTGCATTGGCAGGCGGATTCTTAACCACTCCGCCACCAGGGAATTCCCTGTGATCATTTCTGAAGTAGAGGAAGAAAGGATTATATAGAGTTACCCCTTACCATGAGTAGTAAAACTTAAGAATTGGGCAAAGGTAAAAATATGTACAATAATTGCTTTAAAAGAATGTGTTAGACATATTTAAAGCCCCAGTCATTTTAGAAACTAAAAATTCATCTGGATTAGAAAAAACCATCTTCATAGCACTGTGCACCCATCTTAAAGAGTGAAGGTGAACATGGAGATCTGGCGTGTTTTGCCCTGGCCACAGGGTCAGTTCTCATAGTGGAGCCGGGAAGGCTTCTCACTCCCCCGCAGACCCACCCTTCCTGGGGGCCTGGGACTCAGCTCTAAGGCCTGTTGGGACAGCGCCACATTCTAACCGGCCAACCACTTTATAGGAACTTGTGAAATTGTTCACACAGGTTTTTATAAAGATAAGTATCTTTTGCTGTGAAAAAACCTGTTTTGGTTTTTTAGAGCACTTTAAGTTGTATCTCAGTGCAGAATAATTCAGAAGCATCCTTCTGCTTTTCCATCACAAATGTTCCCTGGGAGTAATTCAGTCTGTCTTGTGGGCCTCTTTGCAGTTGTGTCTGAGTCCACATTTTTAAAGTAGTTCATAGGTGGTCAGAGTATGACGGACACCTGGAAGCAGCACCTGAGACCGTTTGCGCAGTATCATCAACTGCATGCCCTCTCCCCATACTCCTCTGGAAATGCAGTCGGCATGAGGCTTGGCCATGACCGGAATGTTGGCCGTGACCCCAGTTTCTGCTGGTCGAGTCGGGGCGGTTTGTGTCTCGTAACAGTGCTGTCTGGGAAGCTTCCCACCGCTCACCGTGTGCTTTGCCCCTGCCCCTCCTAAAGGCGTCTGAAGGGCACCAGAGGCACAAAAGCACTTTTCCTTGTGGAGGGACCGCATGGTGTTGCCGGATTGGGTGGGATATGAGCTTTCAGAAGGAAGAGGAAGGTGAGGGTGTGAGGTTGAGCAAGGCCTTCTTTCTTTTGGAAGCTCATATTGTATCCTGCCCTTCTTTTAAATTTAAACCCAGTCAGTGGACCCTGTTTATTTAACTTGTGGAAGAGTGGGTCTCTCCGTTGTGCATCTGTTTTAGTCTTTCACTGTATCAGGAATCATTTGAAGGCTCATCCTGAGGTGGTGGAACAGTGGATTGTGTTTTAAGCCTTTATACTAAAAATAAATTTAGATACATTTTTAGGGCTTTGCTAATAAATCAGTGTTTAAAACAGCTCTGTAATACCACCCATTTTTCTTTTTCACTTGATTTTACGGTTTCAGTATTCTGATTAATTTAATTATTCTAATTTAATTAAAAGCTGAAAAGCCATCTTTTATCTTAGACAGTTTAGAAACCAAACTCTTTGTGTTTAATTAGCATCTTCCTCGTGCACTTATAAAAGAAAGTGAGAATTATTTGCTGTTTGTGTCATACAGGAGCAGAGCGACAGCCCTTTCCTAGTGCAGGGCCGGTGCCGAGCCCATGCTCAGTAACCTCATCTATTACAAGTGTTGTCTTTTGTTTCCTCCCCTGCCTTGGACTCTTTTCCTCCTGATAATATGTGGTTGGTATGAATTACCAAAAATAAAAAAGCACAAGTTCCCAAATAATAAGAATAATTAGCGTTAAGGGTTTGGGGTATACCTTCCTAAGTTTTTTTTTTTTTTGAAAATCTGGATATTTTGTCTGATGGTTTGGATTTGTGAGAGAGGACGTGTAAGGTACACAGGTAGGCAAGCATTGGAAGTGGGGGGATCGTGGGGCTCTTCCGAGGCCTTCATAAGGACTTTCTTCCTGCTGTGTGAGATCCAGCTGCACCTATGTTGTGTTGCGCACATTTAAAATTTTCTATTCAGTGATTTATGCATCTTCAAGACATGCTGTCTTATTTTTTTTTAACTTAAACACATTCGCTCAGTACATTACCATCACAATTTCAGATCGTCTCCAGCTTCAAGACCACCACGTCCAGGGCAGTGTGCCAGCTCGTGAAGGAGTATATCGGCCACAGGGATGGCATCTGGGACGTCAGTGTGGCGAGGACGCAGCCTGTGGTGCTGGGGACCGCGTCTGCCGGTGAGTCCACACCAGCCTCACTGCTGGCAGCCGTGGCCTGCCCTGGAAGCAGAAGTGGCCGAGTGGCGTTGAAACCTAAGCATGTAGAGGAGTCCGCCGTCAGGAGCCCCAGGGTGGTGTTAGAGAGACCCCCCCCTTTCTCCTCATTGGAGAGGAGATGCTTTTGAGAGCTAGTTAAGGTGCATAACCTAATAATCCTTCAGGAAAAAATTCCTAAAATTAAAAATGTGCTCACTTGTGGAAAATGACTGCCAGCCTGTGAAAAGTTACTCACTAGCTCCTACCTTTTATAGTGGAAATAGGAAATGCTAATGTCATTAGAATGATGAAGAAAGTTCTTTCTTTTGTTTAAGACTGTGTTCATATGTGAGCACCCCAGATTGTTTTGGAAATTACAGTTTCAGAAAAGAATACAGAGACCCTTTTCTGATATTTCTGAAATCTCACTTGGATAATTGGCATTTTGTTTCAGGTTTCCCTTATTAAGTCTCCTTTTTATCTTTTTATTACTGTGCCCAGAGAGGAGAGGTCCAAAGAGCATGTATTATCTCAAATAATTTGTAACTGGATTTGGATGCTACTTGCATTTGAATATAGCTTTTGATATTCTGAAAAGTCTTAATATTTCAACAAAATAACGAGCCCTTGACTCAAGTGACCCCTGTGTCCCAAGTCCCCAGCCTGGTGCCGGCAGTGCACAGTGCCTAGGCATTCAGGTCTCTAGGTTCCCCCTGCTGGTTCTGTGGCCTCGGATGGGTCACCGGCCTCCTATCCTCTCGGATCAATTGGATCACAGAGGAGTTTGAGCACAGTTGCACGAGGTACTGGTGGTGATGTAACTTCTCAGTTTTAGAATTTTTATCTTCCTCTTTTATTAAAAAGACCATAAAATCGGCAGCTCACTCATGTTCGTTTCAATCTTGCAGATCACACGGCTCTGCTCTGGAGCATTGAGACGGGGCGGAGCCTCGCCAAGTACACGGGCCACGTGGGGTCAGGTGAGCAGTGGGACCACGGAGCGTCCTCTCCCAGGGAGGGCCAGGCCTCTGCCTCTGACTGTGTGAGCTTCACGAAGGGGCAGCTCAGCTCCCTGAACAGCGTTGTCCCAAGGGTGGCGTAGAAAGCTGGCCACCTGTGCACACTTTGGAACTGGAACATGTGCACTAGCATCATGAACTGTGTTCCATTGGGAGGGTCCTCGGTGCAGAGGTGCTTTGTGCGTCAGCCCCTGGGATCCTGGTGGGTGTGGATGTGGGGCTTTTTCCTGTGGGCACTGGTGGGCAGATGTCTCTGTTCCTCCCAGCGCCCCGGCTCCAGGCCATGTGCCACGCTGCCCCCCGGCTCACTCACCCCTCACCCCTGCTGACAGGCTTGGCAGTGGTGTCCGCCCTCCGCCTCCACGGACTTGGGTGAAACCCCTTCCTCTGCGTGTCTTCCGTCCTGTTGGGGGAGGGAGTACCTGCTGTCCTGTCAGGACCGTGGCCAGGCTCCTCCTTCTCTTAGGGTACCTGCTCTCGTCTGTCCCTGTCGCCTCAGCGTGAGAACCAGCTCCTACCTTTCCACATGGAATGTCCCCGCCCCACATACACTCCTGCCTCATCTGCCGTCCCCTCCAGCTGGGACCCACTGTCTTCCCCCAGGTCTGTGTCTGGGTGGCTGCTGTTGCCTGCAGTGGATGTGACAGGCTAAATAGACAACCTAAACATTAAAGTGTTAGCCAGCCTGTATAAAAAATTCACAGCAGTCTCCTGCTCATCCCTCCTCACTCCTCATTTTCACTTCTCAAAAGGTGACCACTTTTAGCAGTTTTAAATAGTTTGCTTTTTTCTTCTATTTAAAAAACTAGTCTATCTTATTATTTCTTAATTTTGGAGTTTTCTACAAGGAAGTGACTCTTATTAAGGAGAAGGAGATTGGCTCACTTCCTCCCTCCATCCCTCTGTGCTCCTTGTCATTGTGAAATGGTTACGGTTCAACTTCCATTTAAATGGATGTTCAGGTTTTACCTACTTGTGGCTGCATCCATATAGTTCACAGCTCCCAAGCACGTACCTTACTTGCAATCCCCAGTTTTGCTTCCTCTGAAGGGAAAAGTGGCCTTTTATTTTGGTCTTGTTTCGTGCAGATCTGCCTGAAATGTGGCATTCCCTGCATGTCTGTGTTCCTTTGCTGTCACTCTGGCCCCTCCCTGAAGCCTCCCCTCCCTCTGACAGTTGGTGCCCAGGACTGTAGCACAGATGCCTGCAGTCTACCTCCTTTGTCCTCCTGGGCTTTCTCTCCACCTCTGTCCTCCGTTACCTCCTGTCTTCTGGACCCTGTTCTTTCTCTTTCTCCAGGGAAGCCTGTCTTTCAGTAGCTTCCTTCTTAAAGGGTCTTACAGGAAAAATTTTGAGACTGTAAAATGCTTGAAGAATGTATTTTACCTTTACACTTGATGGGTAGTTTGGCCGAGTATAGTCTTCTATGTAGGAAGTACTTTTCTTTGAAAATGAAGATAGTGCTCTGCTGACCTGTTTTTTTCTTTTTAAAAAATTAAAAATTTTTTTTTTCTTATAAATTTATTTATTTTTGGCTGTGTTGGGTCTTTGTTGATGCGCAAAGGCTTTCTCTAGTTGCGGTGAGCAGGGGCTTCTCTTGTTGCGGAGCTCGGGCTCTAGGTATGTGGGCTTCAGTAATTGTGGCGTGTGGGCTCAGTAGTTGTGGCATGCGGGCCTAGTTGCTCCATAGCATGTGGGATTTTCCCAGACCAGGGATTGAACCTCTGTCCCCTGCATTAGCAGGCATATTCTTAACCACTGCGCCACCAGGGAAGTCCCTGACTTGTTTTTTCATAGCTTTCAGAATTGATATTAAAAATCTAATAATGCTCTTTTGAATCTTGGTCCTTCATAGGCAGTTGGATATTTGTCTCTGGAAGACTTTAGGATTTGTCTTTTAGGTCTTCTTACAAAAGCATTGTGTTGGACATTTGGTGGGACTTGGCGGTCTAGAAATGTACCCCCATGTCCACTCAGTCACCTGCAATCACCCCCGTGTCCACTCAGGTGCCATCACCCCTGTGTCCTGTTGGCCCCCTGTGGTCACCCGTGTGTTTGCACCCTGGCGTTTCCCGGGTGCCTCTTCTCACTGTCTTCCGTCTCTGTTGCTATGAGTTTGTGCCTGTTTCTTTCTAGACTTGTCATGCACTTAGAGGAGTCTGAGGAGAGAGCAGAGCACAGGCTGCTTTGGGCACTGTCTTTGTCGTGTTTACGCCCTGCTTTTGCTTTTTCCACCTGGTGGTGCTGATTGTGTGACTGAGTTACTGTAACAGGAGAGTGTGGAGCCCTGGGGTTTTTAATCAGCACAGCTCCCTGCAGGTGGGTTGACGTGCCTAGCGCCTGCCTCCTTCCTCTTGGGTCCTCTGAGCAGAATGTGCCCACCTGTGGACTGGCGGAGCTGCCTCCAGAGAGGAGGTGCCCGAGGTTTGTGCCCTTTCCCCCCACGCACCCCCTAACCCCTGGCGTTAGGGAGCCGAGTGGAGCCGGCCGGGTGGGGGCATGTGTCTTGTTAGACACACACGATCTTGGAGCTTGTTATAAGGAACTGTGGTCTCTGGCCCCCTCTCTTCTATTCCTCATGTGGCTGCTGTGAGTGACATTAGCTGTGCTGTGAATAAGCTGCTGGTGGGGCTGTGGGTTGGCCCGACCCGCTGACTTTGGGCTTTAAGGCCTCGTTGCACCCACACATGCTGGGGTCCCCCCGCCCCACGTAGTGATGTTGTGCTGTTAACGTCTGTGTGAACAGTACTGAGAATAAACTGGCCCTGCAGCTGGTGGTCATTGGCGCCCACCATTTGCCAGATTCTTGGCTAAGCACGTTGCCTGCGTTCTTCACTTAAACCTTGTGGTCATCTGTGAGTATTACAAATGTTCCTGCTTGCAACACTGATTTGCTGGAGTTCACATAGACACCAGAAAGTAACAATTGATGGTTGAAATTGGGAGCATTAATACTGTTTGTTAGTAGTGTTTATTTGGGGCATTTTCTATTTAACATTTTTAAGGCAGTCACAGTTTTCACCAGCTCTTCCCACAGTTCTCTCTGGTCTAGTGTTAATGGTAAAAGAGCATCTTCTAGCATTTTTCAGATTCTTAGAAAAGTATCAATCTAATGGCGTACCTGACAGAGTCTTAGTGGAAGAGAGAACTTGCTGAGGTTTGGGAAGCTCCCTGTACGTCCTGTGTCTGGGCTGTGGGGGGTGTGGGCTGGCTCTCCAGTGCCTTGGGTCGGCATGTGTTGGGGTGACAGGGAGCTGCCGACTGGGAACAGTGACCTCCACCCTTCCAGCCTCTCGTTGTCTGCCTGAGGAGAGCTCCTTGGCAGGCAGGCAGGCTCCGGACCGGTCAGTCTCCGGGCAGTGTTGTCATGGGGCCGGAGCCTCCCCAGGACACCTTGGGCAGATTCCTGCATCTGGAGAGGAGACTGGGAGGGTATCATAACTGTTCTCATCTGGTCCCGATCCATTCCGATCCGAACCGTCCCTAGGCCATCAGGGGCTTGCCTTCTCTGAGTTCCTGAGTCTTATGGAACAGAACAGACTGGGTTTTTGGAAGGGTGGGCTTGTGGGCAGCTGGGTAGGCAATAAACAGTGTGCACCACCGTAATCTGCCTCTGCTTGTTATAATTATGTTTTCTTTTTTCATCCTGGTTTATTTTTAACTCTAGGTGACCTCCCTATGTATAAAAAATAGATTATTAATATCCTTTTTCTGTGTAGCCTATTCTTGAGCAGAATATTTAATCCTATTCATATTTAGTTACTTTGTATTGTATCTCTCTTCTTTTTTTTTTGGCCCCGGCATGTGGCACTACCTCTGTTCTCTTTAACTTACGTGTTTATTCATAGTTTAACTGAATTAGGATATTTAATATTGAACTATCATAGTTCCTTTAGTTTTTAAATTTAACTTTGCAATACATGCTATAATTATAATAAATATTGATATGTTCTTATTTTAAACCTGTTTCTGTAATATTTTTATTTTGCAGTAAATTCCATTAAATTTCATCCATCAGAACAGTTGGCTCTCACCGGTATGTTGATTTTGGTTTTTTATTTATTGAACGGTTATTGCTGATCTGAAAACAGCTGTCATCATTCCTTTCTCATCAGTAGCATCAGGCTTAGCCACACCTTTCACAGAAGTTAGTCGTTAGTAGACATTTTACAAATTGCACGAGAAATGAATAAAGAAAACTATACTGAGGGGTACTTTTTTTTTTAAATGAGTAGTGGATTGCAAATTAGGTGAACTTTTAATGTCAACTTGAACTCGGCCGCGTTCTCCTGGAGGTCTTTTTACAAAGCCCGTCCCTGCCACCCGCTCTTCCTGCTTGTGGGAATGTGCTCGCTTCTCTGACGCCGTCGGCACAGAGATGAGGAATTTAGCAGCCCCGAGTCGGGCTCTCTGCAGGCCCGCATCTTTACTCCTTCCCAGGCAGTTTCCTGGAAAGAGCTGTGGTACCTTGGGTTTGTCTTCATTTCACGTAGTTTAAAAACACCTTGATTATAGGGACTTCCCTGGTGGCACAGTGGTTAAGAATCTGCCTGGCAATGCAGAGCACACAGGTTTGAGCCCTGGTCTGGGAAGGTCCCATATGCTGGGGAGCAGCTAAGCCCATGCGCCACAGCTACTGAGCCCGTGTGCTGCAACTACTGAAGCCCATGCACCTAGAGTCCGTGCTCTGCAACAAGAGAAGCCATTGCAATGAGAAGCCCGTGCACCGCAACGAAGAATAGCCCCTGCTCGCCGCAACTAGAGAAAGCCCATGTGCAGCAACGAAGACTCATTGCTGCCAAAAATAAATAAATTTTTTTAAAAAAGCCCGTGTGCAGCAACGAAGACCCAACACAGCCAAAAATAAATAAGTAAATAAATTAAAATAAAAATTAAGAAAAAATAAAATGACACCTTATCATATTGAGTTTTTCCATAAAACTGTCTGACACCTGTGGACCCCCATGGTGTTTTGGGGACACGGATGGTAACCTGAAGGACGAGTGTTTGTCTAGATAAGAGGTCAGCAAGCTTTTCTGTAAAGGACCAGAAGTAACTGTTTTCATCTTGAGGCCACACGGTCTGAATCACAGCTGCTCAGCTCTGTTGCCACGGAAGCAGCAGAGATGGTGCACGGATGAGGGGATATGGCAGTGGGCAGTGACCCTTGTTTGTGTTTACAGGGTGGGTGGCTGCCTGGATTTGGCCCATGGGCCAGTTCTGCTTACCCCAGGACAGAGGACAGAAGTGGGACTAATCAGTGCTCTTACACTCAAGTCAGTCAGGTGGCAGGGTCCTTTGAGGGTCCAGTTTTAACAGGCCTCCCCCACAGAGCTAGTGGATGCCTGAATCAACATCTGGGGAGTAAAGGAGGCCAGGAGTTTAACCTAGTTATGTGGGCCATTTGTTTTGTGGTTGGGAAGAGACGGAGACCAGTGACAACCAGGCTGGAATGAAGGGGATGAAATCGAGACACGTCAGGAAGCGGCAGTGGGAAATGGAAACATAAAGTAGTGGCCTGGAGAGTGGAGCGCCAGACGGGGGTTTGGACAGGATGCTGACTCGGAAGGAGATGGGCAGGTCAGGCACTAAATCCATTCGACGCCACAAGACACGTGCCGCCATTTGCTGCCTTGGGGAAGCTGTGCAGCCACGCAGAGAAGGTGGGGTTCAGACAGTGCTGTCGTGGGGGCAGTGGAGGTGGCCCTTTCGCACGTCTGCGGGCCTGCCTGTGCCCCTCACCTGCCCTCTGTTTTTTCCCAAGTCCAAGTATCGCCTTGCGGCCTGGCTGGTGATAGCAAGGTCTCAGTACCAGGGGCTGCATAGCCAGCTGTGGGGCGCATCCAGGTTCAGTGAATGGGAACGTGCCCTTGAGTTATTTTGGGTTTCTGTTTTCTTAGGTTGGCCAGATGGGAAATAAAATCTGCAGCTTGTAAATTTTCTCTGAACCTTCACAGCTTTCCTCCCTAAGATGAAGGGGGGTTATTTTTATAGATAATCATTATCTTTGTGTACTTTTGCTATTCTCAGTAGCATTACATAGTCTCAGAAGTAGCTGTTTAAGTATAGTCAGTCACTTGCAATCCCTCAGGTACAGAATTTAGCAGGAGCCTAGCCAGCGCATGTTTGCACCTCGGGTAATTTCCCCTCTTTCTCTCCTCAGCTTCTGGAGATCAGACCGCCCATGTCTGGAGGTATGCGGTTCAGCTGCCCACTCCTCAGCCTGCAGCCGACACTAGTGTAAGCAGCACATTTACTTACCCTGAAAGCACGATATGGGGTATGTTGGTAGGTTCTGGATGCTTGTGAGTTTTAGGATAAACTTACAATTTGTGTTGTGGGCCAAATGTGTGTGTCCCCAAAACTCATAGGTTAGATAGAGTAGAGTCCTAACCCCCCACGAGGCTGTATTTGGAGATGGGCCTCTAAGGAAGTCATTAAGGTCAAATAAGGTCACAAGGGTGGGGCCCTGATCCAGTAGGATCGGTGTCTGTAGAAGAGGCACCTGAGGGCTCCCTGTACCTTCTCGTTGCACGCACCGAGGAGAGGCCATGTGAGGACACCTGCCAGCCAGGACGCGAGCACTCACCACAGCCAGAGGGCTGGCCCCAGCCTGGCTGCTGAGCGGACCAGGGCCGAGTCTTTGTCTGTATCCGGGTGTGTTTGCTTTCACTTTCCTTTCCACAAATGTTAAACGTTTACATTACTTCTTTAAAATTTTATGGTTAAGTTATACTTCTTAATATTTTATGTATTTGATTTTAGACAACTTGTCTGTCTTTCATGTGAGGTAAATCCTGTACGTCACTGGTGCATGTGATATCATTTGCATGTGGGTAAAGTTTTTTTTTTTGTGCCTGCTTCCTTTTTTTAAAATTTAATTTTATTTATTTTTTTATACAGCAGGTTCTTATTAGTCATCCATTTTATACTCATCAGTATATACATGTCAATCCCAATAGCCAATTCATCACACCACCACCGCCCCGCCACTTTTCCCCTTTGGTGTCCATACGTTTGTTCTCTACATCTGTGTCTCTATTTCTGCCCTGCAAACCAGTTCATCTGTACCATTTTTCTAGGTTCCACATGTATGCGTTAATATATATTTGTTTTTCTCTTTCTCACTTACTTCACTCTGTATGACAGTCTCTAGATTCATCCACATCTCTACAAATGACCCAATTTCGTTCCTTTTTATGGCTGAATAATATTCCATCGTATATACGTACCACATCTTCTTTATCCATTTGTCTGTCATTGGGCATTTAGGGTTGCTTCCATGACCTGGCTATTGTAAATAGCGCAACCATGAACATTGGGGTGCATGTGTCTTTTTGAATTATGGTTTTCTCTGGGTATATGCCCAGTAGTGGGATTTCTGGGTTATATGGTAATTCTGTTTTTAGTTTTTTGAGGAACCTCCATACTGTTCTCCATAGTGCCTGTATCAATTTACATTCCCACCAACAGTACAAGAAGGCTCCCTTTTCTTCATACCCTCTCCAGCATTTGTTGTTTGTAGATTTTCTGATGATGCCCATTCTAACTGGTGTGAGGTGATACCTCATTGTAGTTTTGATTTGCATTTCTCTAATAATGAGTGATGTTGAGCAGCTTTTCATGTGCTTCTTGGCCATCTGTATGTCCTCTTTGGAGAAATATCTATTTAGGTCTTCTGCCCATTTTTTGATTGGGTTGTTTGTTTTTTTAATATTGAGCTACATGAGCTGCTTATATATATTAGAGATTAATTCTTTGTCCATTGATTCATTTGCAAATATTTTTTCCCATTCTCACGGTTGTCTTTTCGTCTTGCTTGTTGTTTCCTTTGCTTTGCAAAAGCTTTTAAGTTTCATTAGGTCCCATTTGTTTATTTTTGTTTTTATTTCCATTACTCTAGGAGGTGGATCAAAAAAGATCTTGCTGTGATTTATGTCAAAGAATGTTCTTCCTATGTTTTCCTCTAAGAGTTTTATAGTGTCCGGTCTTACATTTAGGTCTCTAATCCATTTTGAGTTTATTTTTGTGTGTGGTGTTAGGGAGTGTTTAATTTCATTCTTTTACATGTAGCTGTCCAGTTTTCCAAGCACCACTTATTGAAGAGACTGTCTTTTCTCCATTGTATATCCTTGCCTCCTTTGTCATAGATTAGTTGCCCATAGGTGCGTGGGTTTATCTCTGGGCTTTCTATCCTGTTCCATTGATCTGTATTTCTGTTTTTGTGCCAGTACCATATTGTCTTGATTACTGTAGCTTTGTAGTATAGTCTGAAGTCAGGGAGTCTGATTCCTCCAGCTCCGTTTTTTTCCCTCAAGACTGCTTTGGCTATTCGGGGTCTTTTGTGTCTCCATACAAATTTCAAGATTTTTTGTTCTAGTTCTGTAAAAAATGCCATTGGTAATTTGATAGGGATTGCATTGAATCTAGATTGCTTTGGGTAATAGTCATTTTCACAATATTGATTCTTCCAATCCAAGAACATTGTATACCTCTTCATCTGTTGGTATCATCTTTAATTTCTTTCAACAGTGTCTTACAGTTTTCTGCATACAGGTCTTTTGTCTCCCTAGGTAGGTTTATTCCTAGGTATTTTATTCTTTTTGTTGCAGTGGTAAATGGGAGTGTTTGCTTAATTTCTCTTTCAGGTTTTGCATCATTAGTGTATAGGAATGCAAGAGATTTCTGTGCATTAATTTTGTATCCTGCAACTTTACAAATTCATTGATTAGCTCTAGTAGTTTTCTGGTAGCATCTTTAGGATTCCCTATGTATAGTATCATGTCATCTGCAAACAGTGACAGTTTTACTTCTTCTTTTCCAGTTTGTATTCCTTTTATTTCTTTTTCTTCTCTGATTGCCATGGCTAGGACTTCCAAAACTATGTTGAATAATAGGGGCGAGAGTGGACATTCTCATCTTGTTCCTGATCTTAGAGGAAACGCTTTCAGTTTTTCACCATTGAGAATGATGTTTGCTGTGGGTTTGTCATATATGGCCTTTATTATGTTGAGGTAGGTTCCCTCTGTGCCCACTTTCTGGAGAGTTTTTATCATAAATGGGTGTTGAATTTTGTCAAAAGCTTTCTCTGCATCTATTGAGATGATCATATGGTTTTTATTCTTCAGTTTGTTAATATGGTGTATCACATTGATTGATTTGTGTATATTGAAGAATCCTTGCATCCCTGGTATAAATCCCACTTGATCATGGTGTATGATCCTTTTAATGTGTTGGATTCTGTTTGCTAGTGTTTTGTTGAGGATTTTTGCATCTGTATTCATCAGTGATATTGGTCTGTTGTTTACTTTTTTTGTGACATCTTTGTCTGGTTTTGGTATCAGGGTGATGGTGGCCTCGTAGAATGAGTTTGAGAGTGTTCCTCCCTCTGCTATATTTTGGAAGTGTTTGAGAAGGATGGGTGTTAGCTCTTCTCTAAATGTTTGATAGAATTTGCCTGTGAAGCCATCTGGTCCTGGACTTCTGTTTGTTGGAATATTTTTAATCACAGTTTCAATGTCATTGCTTGTGATTGGTCTGTTCATATTCTCTATTTCTTCCTGGTTCAGTCTTGGAAGTTTATACCTTTCTAAGAATTTGTCCATTTCTTCCAGGTTGTCCATTTTATTGGCATAGAGTTGCTTATAGTAGTCTCTTAGGATGCTTTGTATTTCTGCAGTGTCTGTTGTAACTTCTCCTTTTTCATTTCTAATTTTATTGATTTGAGTGCTCTCCCTCTTTTTCTTTTTTTTGCTACTCTATTTATTTATTTTTAACATTTTTATTGGCATATAATTGCTTTACAGTGGTGTGTTAGTTTCTGCTTTATAACAGAGTGAATCAGTTATACATATACGTATATCCCCATATCTCCTCCCTCTTGCATCTCCCTCCCTCCCACCCTCCCTATCCCACCCATCTAGCTGGTCACAAAGCACTGAGCTGATCTCCCTTGTGCTATGCGACTGCTTCCCATTAGCTATCTGTTTTACATTTGGTAGTGTATATATGTCCATATATACACTACCACTCTCTCACTTTGTCCCAGCTTACCCATCCCCCCACCATGTCCTCAAGTCCATTCTCTAGTAGGTCTGCATCTTTATTCCTGTCTTACCTCTAGGCTCTTCATGACCTTTTTTTTTCTCTTCAGATTCCATATATATGTGTTAGCATACGGTATTTGTTTTCCTCTTTCTAACTTACTTCACTCTGTGTGACAGACTCTAGGTCCATCCACCTCACTACAAATAACTCAATCTTGTTTCTTTTTATGGCTGAGTAATATTCCATCGTATATATGTGCCACATCTTGTTTATCCATTCATCTGCTGATGGACACTTAGGTTGCTTCCATGTCCTGGCTATTGTAAATAGAGCTGCAATGAACATTGTGGTACGTGACTCTTTGAATTATGGTTTTCTCAGGGTATATGCCCAGTAGTGGGATTGCTGGGTCGTATGGTAATTCTACTTTTAGTTTTTTAAGGAACCTCCATACTGTTCTCCAAAGTGGCTGTATCAATTTACATTCCCACCAGCAGTGTATGAGGGTTCTCTTTTCTCCACACCCTCTCCAGCATTTATTGTTTGTAGATTTTTTGATGATGGCCATTCTGACTGGTGTGAGATGATATTGTATTGTAGATTTGATTTGCATTTCTCTGATGATTAATGATGTTGAGCATTCTTGTTGAGCATTCTTTCATGCGTTTGTTGGCAATCTGTGTATCTTCTTTGGAGAAATGTCTGTTTAGGTCTTCTGCCCATTTTTGGATTGGGTTGTTTGTTTTTTTGATATTGAGCTACATGAACTGCTTGTAAAGTTTGGAGATTAATCCTTTGTCAGTTGCTAAATTTGCAAATGTTTTCTCCCATTCTGAGGGTTATCTTTTCGTCTTGTTTATGGTTTCCTTTGTTGTGCAAAAGCTTTTAAGTTAATCATTATGTCCCATTTGTTTATTTTTGTTTTTATTTCCATTTCTCTAGGAGCTGGGTCAAAAAGGATCTTGCTGTGATTTATGTCATAGAGTGTTCTGCCTGTGTTTTCCTCTAAGAGTTAGATAGTGTCTGGCCTTAACGTTTAGGTCTTTAATCCATTTTGAGTTTACTTTTGTGTTTGGTGTTAGGAAATGTTCTAATTTCATTTTTACATGTAGCTGTCCAGTTTTCCCAGCACCTCTTATTGAAGAGGGTATCTTTTCTCCATTGTATATTCTTGCCTCCTTTTTCAAAGATAAGGTGACCATATATGCATGGGTTTATCTCTGGGCTTTCTGTCCTGTTCCATTGATCGATATTTCTGTTTTTGTGCCAGTACCATACTGTCTTGAATACTGTAGCTTTGTAGTATAGTGTGAAGTCCACAAGCCTGATTCCTCTATCTCCGTTTTTCTTTCTCAAGATACCTTTGGCTATTCGGGGTCTTTTATGTTTCCATACAGATTGTGAAATTTTTTGTTCTAGTTCTGTGAAAAACGCCTCTGGTAGTTTGATAGGGATTGCATTGAATCTGTAAATTGCTTTGAGTAGTATAGTCATTTTCAAAATGTTGATTCTTCCAATCCAAGAACTTGGTATATCTCTCCATCTATTTATCGTCTTTCATTTCTTTCATCAGTGTGTTATAATTTTCTGCACATAGGTCTTTTGTCTCCTTAGGTAGGTTTATTCCTAGGTATTCTTTTTGTTGCTGTGGTAAACGGGAGTGTTTTCTTAATTTCACTTTCAGATTTTTCATCATTAGTGTATAGGAATGCAAGAGATTTCTGCATTAATTTTGTATCCTGCTCCTTTACCAAATTTATTGATTAGCTCTAGCAGTTTTCTGGTAGCATCTTTAGGATTCTCTATGTATAGTATCATGTCATCTGCAAACAGTGGCAGCTTTACTTCTTCTTTTCTGATTAGGATTCCTTTTATTTCTTTTTCTTCTCTGATTGCTGTGGCTAGAACTTCCAGAACTATGTTGAATAATAGTGGTGAGAGTGGGCAGCCTTGTCTTGTTCCTGATCTTAGAGGAAACGGTTTCAGTGTTTCACCATTGAGGATGATGTTGGCTGTGGGTTTGTCATATATGGCCTTTATTATGTTGAGGTAAGTTCCCTCTATGCCTACTTTATGGAGGGTTTTTATTATAAATGGGTGTTGAATTTTGTCGAAAGCTTTCTCTGCATCTATTGAGATGATCATATATGGTTTTTCTCCGTCAATTTGTTAATATGGTGTATCACATAGATTGATCTGCGTATATTGAAGAATCCTTGCATTCTTGGGATAAACCCTACTTGATCATGGTGTATGATCTTTTTAATGTGCTGTTGGATTCTGTTTGCTAGTATTTTGTTGAGGATTTTTGCATCTATGTTCATCAGTGATATTGGTCTGTTGTTTACTTTTTTTGTGACATCTTTATCTGGTTTTGGTATCAGGGTGATGGTGGCCTCGTAGAATGAGTTTGAGAGTGTTCCTCCCTCTGCTATATTTTGGAAGAGTTTGAGAAGGATAGGTGTTAGCTCTTCTCTAAATGTTTGATAGAATTTGCCTGTGAAGCCATCTGGTTGTGGGCTATTGTTTGTTGGAAGATTTTTCATCACAGTTTTAATTTCATTGCTTGTGATTAGTCTGTTCATATTTTCTGTTTTTTCCTGGTTCAGTCTCGGAAGGTTGTGCATTTCTAAGAATTTGTCCATTTCTTCCAGGTTGTCCATTTTATTGGCATATAGTTGCTTGTAGTAATCTCTCATGATCCTTTGTATTTCTGCATTGTCAGTTCCTTCTCCTTTCTCATTTGTAATTCTATTGATGTGAGTCTTCTCTCTTTTTTCCTTGATGAGTCTGGCTAATGGTTTATCAATTTTGATTATCATCTCAAAGAACCAGCTTTTAGTTTTATTGATCTCTGCTATCATTTCCTTCATTTCTTTTTCATTTATTTTTGATCTGATCTTTATGATTTCTATCCTTCTGCTAACTTTGGCTTTTGTTTGTTCTTTTTTCTCTAGTTCCTTTAGGTGTAAGCTAGGATTGTTTATTTTAGATTTTTCTTGTTTCATGAGGTAGCCTTGTATAGCTATAAACTTCCCTCTTACAGCTGCGTTTGCTGCATCCCATAGGTTTTGGATTGTCATGTTTTCATTGTCATTTGTCTCTAGGTATTTTCTGATTTCCTCTTCGATTTCTTCAATGATCTCTTGGTTATTTAGTAACGTATTGTTTAGCCTCCATGTGTTTGTGTTTTTTACGTTTTTTTCTCTGTAATTGATTTCTGATCTCATAGCATTGTGGTCAGAAAAGACGCTTGATATGATTTCAATTTGTTAAATTTACTGAGGCTTGATTTGTGACCCAAGATGTGATCTATCCTGGAGAATGTTCTGTGCGCACTTGTGAAGAAAGTGTAATCTGCTGTTTTTGGATGGAATGTCCTATTAATATCAATTAAATCTATTTCGTCTATTGTCACTGAAAGCTTGTGTTTCCTTGTTAATTTTCTGTTTGGATGATCTGTCCATTGGTGTAAGTGAGGTGTTAAGGTCCCCCACTATTGTGTTACTGTCGATTTCCTCTTTTATACCTGTTAGCAGTTGCCTTATGTATTGAGGTGCTCCTATGTTGGGTGCGTATATATTTATAATTGTTATATCTTCTTCTTGGATTGATCCCTTGATCATTATGTAGTGTCCTTCCTTGTCTCTTGTAACATTCTTTATTTTAAAGTCTATTTTATCTTATATGAGTATTGCTACTCCAGCTTTCTTTTGATTTCCATTTGCATGGAACATCTCTTTCCATCCCCTCACTTTCAGTCTGAATGTGTCCCTAGGTCTGAAGTGGGTCTCTTGTAGATAGCATATATATGGGTCTTTTTTTTTGTATCCATTCAGCAAGCCTGTGTCTTTTGGTTGGAGCATTTAATCCATTCGCGTTTAAGGTAATTATCGATATGTATGTTCCTGTGACCATTTTCTTAATTGTTTTGGGTTTGTTTTTGTAGATCCTTTTCTTCTCTTGTGTTTCCCACTTAGAGAAGTTCCTTTAGCATTTGTTGTAGAGCTGGTTTGGTGGTGCTGAGTTTTCTTAGCTTTTGCTTGTCTGTAAAGCTTTTGATTTCTCCATCGAATCTGAATGAGATCCTTGCCGTGTAGAGTAATCTTAGTTGTAGGTTCTTCCCTTTCATCCCTTTAAGTATATTATGCCACTGCCTTCTGGCTTGTAGAGTTTCTGCTGAGAAATCAGCTGTTAACCTTATGGGAGTTCCCTTGTATGTTATTTGTCGTTTTTCTCTTGCTGCTTTCAATAATTTTTCTTTGTCTTTAATTTTTGCCAATTTGCTTACTATGTGTCTCGGCGTGTTTCTCCTTGGGTTTTTCCTGTATGGGACTGTCTGCACTTTCTGGACTTGGGTGGCTATTTCTTTTCCCATGTTAGGGAAGTTTTCAACTATAATCTCTTCAAATATTTTCTCTGTTCCTTTCTCTCTTCTCCTTCTGGGGCCCATATCATGCGAATGTTGTTGCGTTTAATGTTGTCTCAGAGGTCTCTTAGGCTGTCTTCATTTCTTTTCATTCTTTTTTCTTTATTCTGTTCCACAGCAGTGAATTCCACCATTCTGTCTTCCAGGTCACTTATCCGTTCTTCTGCCTCAGTTATTCTGCTATTGATTCCTTCTAGTGTATTTTTCATTTCAGTTATTGTGTTGTTCATCTCTGTTTGTTCTTTAATTCTTCTAGATCTTTGTTAAACATTTCTTGCATCTTCTCGATCTTTGCCTCCATTTTTTTTTTTTTTTTTTTGCGGTACACGGGCCTCTCACTGTTGTGGCCTCTCCTGTTGCGGAGCACAGGCTCTGGACGCGCAGGCTCAGCGGCCATGGCTCACGGGCCCAGCTGCTCTACAGCACGTGGGACCTTCCTGGACTGGGGCACGAACCCATGTCCTCTGCATCTGCAGGCAGACTCTCAACCACTGCACCACCAGGGAAGCCCCCTCCATTCTTTTTCCGAGGTCCTGGATCATCTTCACTATCATTATTCTGAATTCTTTTTCTGGAATGTTGCCCATCTCCACTTCATTTAGTTGTTTTTCTGGGGTTTTATCTTGTTCCTTCATCTGGTCCATAGCCCTCTGCCTTTACATCTTGTCTATCTTTCTGTGAATGTCTCATGTGTGTAAAGTTTTAATGTTGGTAACAAAAGAGGTTGCATGTTGAGAAGAATGAATCCACAGGTTTAAACCACAAACCCCTCAGTTACATGCTTGCTTTTCCTGTGGGATACAGATGCACCTTCTTTGGATAATCATGCAGGGTCTTAGTTATCCTTTTTGGTGACTTGATCTTCCTAGTTTCTGTTGAGGGTGGCTTTTTGCTGTAGAGTCTACACACACTCAGCCCTTCCCTGTGCTGCTCCTGTGGGGGGAAGTTTCGCCAGGCAGAGGACGCTGAGTGATTTCATATAGTCGAGCAAACGTTAGGTTTCCATTTACGTTTTGGCTGTAATTGTTAGAGGATGATAGTAATCTTCCAGTTTTCATATCTCTGCCTGTGAATATTCCTTTAGTTTTTCTCTTTTTAATCCTTTTAAATGTTGTTCTATTTAGAGATGGGGTAAGTAATTAATGAATTCCGGTAATGAGTAGGAATGAGTTTTCCTTAGATAAGTGGTCTTAACAATTCATTTTTAATTCAGTGTATTATGTATTTAATTTTAACACAGATTTTTCCCTCGTGGAATTTCCAAACTGTCATGTGCTGTGCTTAATGCACGTGTTCACTCAAGAAACAGTGAGCACTGGAGGAGGACGGGGCAGAGGTGTGCATGAAGACTGATGCTCAGAAAGTTCAGAAAATGAGTTTATGTTGTATGGATTTCCTTTTCCAAATAAAATTTAAAAAGCACCAATTTTGTCAGAGGGACTATTACATATAATACTTAGATTAAAAAACTTAATAGTTTATTTAGAATGTAAGGTTGACTTTATTTTCTTTAGGATTTTGTTTGTGTTGGATGCAGGGACTTTTCTTGCTTGAAACTTGCTGCCTCAGGGCTTGGAGGTTCCCTGGGGACCCCAGCTTGAATTTGAGATGCACCTGAGGTGTGGTCGGTGCCGGGACCACTCCGCGATCTGCCATGAAAGGAAGAGCAGGTGGTGCTCCCTCATTACTGCCCAGCCCGAGCCTTGTGCTTGGATGGGCAGCACTGGTTTTCTTAAGCTTTGCTGGCTAGTCTCGGCTCAGGTTACATCCCTCTATTGTGTGTGTATACATGACATACATCCGTGTGCTGTGTGTCCATGTGTGTGTATGCACGACATGTATTTCCATACCTATGACATCTGCTCCCGTACCCATGTGTGTGCACTTGTGCCCAATGTGTGTCTGCCTCCCGCTGGCCCATACGCTCTGTGAGGCGGGGCCCCAGGCCCACATCACCTCCTACATAAGTTCCACGTGGACATGCCAGGCAGCGGCCATCTCCCCTTCTCTGCTGTGTGACCAGCATGTGGTCTGGCACCGTATAAGCACCTGATAAATATTTGTTGAATGAATACACCGTATTTTCTTAAAGACCTGAAGCCTAGGGTGACTATTAGGTTTTTTGTTTTATCCTTAGCTTTTGATAAAAGATTATTGATAATGTAGGAAAATAAAGTGAACTCTAATGTCTATTAACATAGCAATAGAATTCTAAACGTGTTTTAAATAGGCTTCTGAGAACTGAATGTTCCTTTTTTTATTGTGACAAATTATTGATTTTCAGTTGTGTTTAGTTTTATTACTTTTCTCCTAATCTGTGGTGAAAACTTAAAATGTTGAAAATCATTTTATTTTCCCCTTTTATTGGTTAGTGGAAATGAACTGTAGCTCATTTGATGTTGTAGCCACCTCATTTTTTCTTCTTATGTTTGGCCCAGGGTTTTAGCCAAGTAGGAGATGGTGAAGTTGATACACAGTCACTGAGCACTACTTAGTACCAGACACCCACTGGTGTTGGTCGTAACGTTGGTTAAGTCCTAGAAGGACAGACAGTAACAGTGCGATTGTGCAGCCGTGTCTGGCAGCCTCAGGATTCCCAGGGAACCGCCTCTCTGCTCTCCCCCAGCAGCAGCTCTGTGGCGAGGACGAGGTGGAGTGCTCCGACAAGGACGAGCCCGATGCAGACGCGGACGCATCCAGCGACTGTCCCACCATCCGGGCGCCACTGACATCACTTAAGAGCCACCAGGGAGTGGTCATAGCCGCCGACTGGCTGGTCGGGGGCAAGCAGGCGGTGACGGCCTCGTGGGACAGAACGGCAAACCTGTATGACGTGGAGACGTCGGAACTTGTTCACTCCCTGACAGGTGTGCAGGCACTGCATTCCCGGTTGTGTGCAGACGACGTCTCGTCTAGAAGGACTCTTGGTTCTCTTGGTGCAGCTGTGATTTTCAGAGCTCCTTTATGATTAATAGAGCTGTTGGTAGTTAAATTTATCTTATCTTCGGGGGAGTTAATTGCATCTAGATACATGCAGTATCCAGATATTTGAATGTGGTTGTTGTATTAGTTTTCTTTTGCTTTGTAACAAACTTCCACATGCTTAATGTCTTAAAATAACATGAATTTATGACATTGTGCCCCTGGGTCAGGAGTTCTGGGCACATGCTCGCTGACCCTCTGGTTCTCAGGGTGTCATGGGTGGAGTGAAGGTGTTGGTGGGGACTGTGCTCTCACCTGAGACCTGGGGTCCTCTTATTGCCTTTGGGAGGATTCCTCTTCTTGTGGCCCATGACTGAGATCCCGTTTTCCTGCCTGTTGTCAGCTGGGAGCAGTTCTCAGCATCCAGAGGCTGCCCTCAGTCCCACGTGGCCACTCCAGAGGCATCTCACCATGTGCTGTTGGCTTTCTTCTAGGCCAGCAGGAGAGCATCTCTGCCGGGACCCTTTGAAAGGGTCCACCTGACTAGGTCAGGCCCATCCAGGACAATCTTTCTTTTGATTAACTCAAAGCCATGTGATTTGGGGGCCTTAGTTATATCTTCAGAATCTGTTTTGCTTTCAAAATGTACCGAGATTACCAGAGCATTTGCAGGTTCTTCCCAAACACAAGGGCAGGAATCCTGCAGGGTGTGTACCAGGGCTGGGCATCTCTGGGCTGTCTCAGAGCTCTGCCCATCACAGGCCTTTGTGCGTGTTTATCGGTGAGTGCCTTTCCTCATTGAGTGATAAAGGTTGTGTTCTACCGAGTGCTCCACCTGTGTATTATTAGAGGTTATTCTGCAAGTACGGAATTTGGAACTGTACTTATTTACACACTCAGCCTGTTGGAGATCTGCCTGACCTTCCAGCCATCGGGGTCAGGAGTGTCCCACCCATACTTGTCCTGCTCTTCCAAATGCACGAGGGGAAGGAACACGGGTCCCACCTCAACCCCACACACCATTCCCGCAACTCCTCTTACCGGCAGCATAGCAGGGGCCTACCTCCCTGTGACCATCTGCCCTTCGTCTTTGTCGCAGGGCACGATCAGGAGCTGACGCACTGCTGCACACACCCGACCCAGCGGCTGGTGGTGACCTCCTCCCGCGACACGACTTTCCGTCTGTGGGACTTCAGGGACCCTTCCATCCACTCCGTGAATGTTTTCCAGGGCCATACGGAGTGAGTCTCAGTTGCTTAGATGTCTCTTTTTAACTATTCGAGAAAGAAGTTTTGCAGGTAGACGTTAAGACTCGGTTCTTATTTTAATTTTCAGTGTTAATTTCCAACTCCACTGTTTTTCAGAATGGCTACTCTCCCAAAACACTTAGCTCCATTTTGGAAGATTTCACTGATGTCCCCTCCTGAAACTGGAGGTGGGCAGGAGGTGGGGAAGGGCCAGGAAACGCTCGGGTCATGGCGTGAACAGCAGAGCGGTTCCCTGCCCCTCCTTGTCCTCGCGCTGGGCTCGTTCTTGTCTAGTCTTGACATCACGCATGTTTGCAGGGCTGTTCCGGGAGAGTCCCCATGTCCCACCCTCTGCCTGGTGGGCAGAGCTGCATCCCGACAGCTCGCCCCCCACACGCTTTTTCTCACCCCATGTGACCTTCCCACTGAGTGATGCCCAGCCTCCCAGCTTCTCGGCCTGCAGTCTGGCCCTCTCCCGGTGGCCCTGTGCAGCCCCCGCTGGCACTCCTGTCACCCGCAGCTCCCAACCATGTCCTGTCACCTGCCCCCGCTGTCCTGCAGGGTCCCTCCTGTACAGCAGTGCGTCCGTAAAGGCCAGATCGCGGCCATATCAGCGAACGCTTCTTGGCAGATGAACCTGCTTGTCGGCTGCTCCAGTCTGATTTCCCGTCTTTGTCACACAGTCCTGTAAACGAATCCATTTTCTGTGTTTAATGTTAGGTACTAAATTTTAGATTTAATGTTCAAAATTAATAAATGTTCAAAAGGAAGCCAGGACAGTGTTCTTCTGGAAGCTCGAGGTCAAGAGGTTGGTGTGTGCAGCCCCAGGGACTGCCCGGCTGAGTGTGGGCTTCAGTGGGAAGGCCGTCATCTGTCAGAGGGGCGTGCTCCTGCTATGGGGACCTCGGGCTCCCCCAAGTCCCTACCTCCTGTGGCCGGTCCTGTTTGTGGAGGGGGGATCCTGCTGGGGTGCCCAGGGGCCCAGGAGCAGCTGCTCTTCCCTGCTTTTCAGGCAAGTCACTCAGGACCCAGGGAGCAGAAGGGACCGTTCGGTCACAGTGCGCTGGGTGAGCCAGGACTCTGCCCACACAGCCCTACTCCTTAGTCTGCACGTCTTTTTTCCACGTTTCTCATTTTAAAAGTTTAAGCATAACATAAAAGTTGAAAGAATAGTCAGCAAATCCCCAATTACCCTTCTCCTAGGATCACCCATTTTTATTTTTCCACATTTGCCTCTGTCTCTGCAGACACATGTGCAAAGGGCTGGATGTACAGCACGCACTCGTACTTTCTTTGGCTGAGGCTGTGTCTTTGAGAATAAGGACATTCTCTAAATATCATGGTATCATTTCCACCTGAGAAAAATTAAAAACAGCCTGTGACAGCTTCTGACATCCAGCCTATGTTCACATTTATCCCTGTTGTCCTCAGAGAATCTTTTATGTTTTTTTAAGGTTTAATTGAGATTCATTCATTACATTTAGATACTATGTTCCTTGGTCTCTTTTAATCTTGGGCAGTTCCACCCATTTTGTTATCATTATTTTTTGTGACGTCGAGTTTGTGTGTGGAATGCAAGCCAGTCTCATGTGGAACATGCACCCTCTGCATTTCTTCTGCGGCTTCCTTTCTGCCGGAAGTCTCATAGCCACTGCTGTGTGTGCCGCGTCCCACCCATCACTGCATGACTGGGGATGCTGGCCTGGACCACAGGTAGTGTCTGCCAGGTGTCCCCGCAACCGTGAGGGTTGACACGTTGAGGTGCATCTTGTTTCTCAGCGATCTTCCACCCAGTGAAAGGTCTGATGTCATCAAGGGTCCTTGCCTGAATCAGTTATTCCTTTGAGAGTTGGGAAAGGATGGTTTTGCTGATTCTGTCCTTTCTTCCTGCGTAAGCTGGCGCTTTATTCATTGGCATGGTTGAGAGTTAGTGCAGCCTCGCGGACCCTCCTACTCTAGGGTGATGGGCCTTTGTGGCCGTGAGTATGAGCGATGCTCAGGCTGTGCCAGATTCACCGCCGAGCGCCCCATGGCTCCTCTTCCACGAGACCCTCACTTGGCCAACTTGCCACCCTGGCCCGGCAGGCGTCTGTCCAGACTCACCCTGTGCTGTCCGCCCCAGTCTCCTCACTGAGCTGGCCCTGCTGGTGGTCCTGGACCGAGCAGAATCTGGCCGGAGATCCAGGGCGGGTGGAGGAGTCTCGCATGGAGGGCAGGCAGTCCTTGTGGCGCACGGGCCTCTGCCCTGCTCGCTTGAGCCTCCCCTGCTGCACGGGGTAGGGTAGACCTGCGGGGGCAGAATCCAGGAGGCTCCCCTGGTGAGTGTGGAGCACGGTGAGGACTCGATGAGTCCTGATGGCCTCCTGCCCGTCCGTGGGTAAACCGAAGCAGAGTCCTCAAGATTGCCGGACTCTGAATTTGGTTCCAGGGAGCTCTGTCTCCATGTTATTTGAAGGGTCTTTTGGTCACATTCTATTTTCAGTTGCTCTATTTAACTTCTGAAAGTTTTTATTTTGTTTTGCACAAAAAGCCAAGAACTTACTTGTCTTACTGGGAGTCGATGGAAGAGCCTGGTGTAGCTTTGAGAGCATGGTAGCAGTGGCCTGTTCCCACCTGTCTTCTCTGATTGTGGAGGGTAGTAAGTACTGTGTCATGTTTAAAATACCTGTTTAGTTGTTGGTCTGTTTTTGCAGCTGGTAGGTGTGTAAAACGACGGTTGTTTTGGAGAGAGACATGAGGAGTGTAACTGGGGATGAAGGACTTATTTCCAGTATGTGACACAGTTTCTTAGGTTTGTTTTCTCTAATGGGATCAGGAGTGGCTTAGAGTTGACAGGGTGCTGGGTCCGCCCCTGGGGGCCTCTCCCAACCCCGACCTGAGACGTCGGTTCACGCTTGAGTTCACTTTTACTACGAGGACACAGGAGCTTTTGGATGGTAATAGAATATACGTAAAGTACCGCTCTTACTTAGAGTATTTACGTTTTCTCTTTTCTTGCTCTGTTAGGATGAGCTAGCATATTTCGTTGATGTGTAGATACAAACATCAGTTTTAAAAAGTTCTCTCTTTGGTACTAATTTCCTGCAGTAAGTGTCAGAGAAGGGGAATCTTCACCTTTTTTCAAGCCTTCGTGAATTGGTGGGCTGGGTGAGGGGCTGGCTTTTTTGTTTCCTGTCGACTTTACGGTTGTGGCTGCACTGGGGCCCACAGGCCTTGCAGAGGCTACAGGCCATGTGGTCAGCAGATGGGGCTGCAGGCTGTTCTCTCCCTTTTGGAACCACCATCCCACGTTAATCAGCTGTAAGCCTCTGAGAATGACTGCAGTTTGGAAAAGCAGGAAGTGAGACATTTTACAGGCTTTCAGTTAAGGACTCTTCCTAGTCCCTGACTTAACTGCTGCCTTTTTGTGTCTGGCACGGGTCTTCTGGGGTCGAGCCATATGACACGTGGTATCCACGGAATGTACTCCCTTTGCACGGGGATGTAAGTGTGGACCCACGAAAAGGCGTCCGTTATCAAAACCAGAGTAGAGGGAGCGCTGTTCACTTTGATCAGTCACATCTCCAAGCAGCTCCGGGTGTCCTGCCTCCCTTCACATCTGTAGGGATGCCCATGACCCCCCGTGCTTGTCCCTATCTGTCCACCGGCCCCAGCGTTGGCTGTCCTGCCTGCACTTCCAGCCAGAGACAGTTGAGATGTCCTCTCGGGAGCTCACTTCAATGCCTGCAGAGCTTGCTCCTGGGCTGGGAGGTGACTGAGTTTTCTGGGATGGTTTTCTTGATCCTTTTAACCCGATTCTTTTCTGAACATTAAAAGCAACACTCAGAAGTGCTGTTCTCTGGAGCATTGCTGTTCTTTCCTTGTGTCGCCCTAAAATGTCCACGTGGAATGTTTTCAGTGGATCGTCACTTAAACAGAGGCTGTATTTCTTAAAATTACGTGACCACATATTTCACATTACTATGATGTGGAACACACTTTGGAAAAGCCTGTCTTAGGGCATATTTTCATTTATAGGAACTCAGCACAAATTCTTTAGTAAAGTATGTTAGACTCTCACATCTTTCATAATGTGAATAATTCAGTTACCTATATGGGTAATTTGAATTTTCTGTGTTGCGTTTTCTTAAGGCAAGATGTAGTGGTATAGGCTTCAACATGACTGGCTTAGTTCTGCAGTCCAGTTTCTCTGGGAGCTGGGGGAGAGTTTATTTTTTCCCTTTTCATTTTCTTTTACCAGGTCTTCGTTACTGGGTGTGGGATCTTTAGTTGTGGCATGTGGGATCTAATTCCCTGACCAGGGATCGAACCTGGGCCCCCTGCTTTGGGAGCACGGAGTCTTAACCACTGGACCACCAGGGAAGTCCCCTATGCCTTTTTGAGAAAGTAGGGTTTCACTGAAAGATAAAAATCTGTAGTCAAATGGGTCCCCTTGAGATTTGTGCTGCATTATTTTTGGTGGGTAGAGAGGGCTCCCAGATGGAAGGTCTGTTTTAAGGTTTTCCTCATAAATTTTTAGAAAAGACAAAAAATGAACCCTTTTCTTTTTTGGTATGTTATGTTTATTTTCACTCTGTATTATGAAATTTTTTCATTATATTAGGAATTTTAACATAACAGGATTTACTCAGTGGAATTGGGGGGCTGTATTATTAGACTAGCGTTTAGTGGCCCAAAGTGTACCAGTTTGCATGAAAAGTAATTTTAGAAACCTTATATGACAAACTTTTCCTAATAGTGGGAATTGTAATGTGTGCTATTCTTGGAAATAATAGAAATGTTTAATTGGAAAAATTTGGAATGTCATAGGAATTTCAACTCTTGGCAGTTTCTGTCTTATGTATTTCTGTCATCAGCTGGAATTGAAATCCAGTGCTTTTTATCTGAAATGAGCTAAATCCTTATGTATTCATGTGTTTTCCACCTGACAGTGTAACTCAGGGAGTGAGCCACTTCAAGACAGCCTGGTGGGGACAGTGCCTCGGCTGCTCTGCGTACCTTGTGCTCAGTCGGTGGGGCTGGACTTTGACCTTGTGGGCTGTGGATACAGAGACGTTCCTGAAAGTGGCTCTACTATAACAAAACCTATACTTAGGTTAAAACCACTGCTGCTCTTGAGAGATGCCCGTGTAGACTGTCCTCTAAAGCAGGGGTCCCCAACCCCTGGGCCGCAGACCGGTATGGGTCCACGGCCTGTTAGGAACCGGGCCGCACAGCAGGAGGCGAGCGGCGGGCAAGCAAAGCTTCATCTGCTGCTCCCCGTCGCTCCCATTACCGCCTGAACCATCGCTCCCATTACCGCCTGAACAAACCCGCCCCCCTCCCCGCCCCGTGGAAAAATTGTCTTCCATGTAACTGGTCCCTGGTGCCAAAAAGGCTGGGGACTGCTGCTCTAAAGGGAGGCTCCTGATCCCTCTCCTCCCAGCACCGCTGCCTCCTGTGGAGCTTGGTAGAGTCGTCACCGCCACCCCCCCCCGCCCCCCGTTTTTTAGATTCATTTTGTTTTGTTTCAATTGCTATAAAAAGGGACTGACAGTTGAGGCAGTCACTGGTCATTAAGCTTCCCCTGTGGGTGGCCGATGACTCCAGTCTGTACCCAGCTGACAGTATTTACACGTGCGAATAAGCTCTGGCATTGAAAATATCTGAAATAAGCTCAACGCGGGTAAAATATCTGAGAATGCAAAGTTTTTTGTTTCTTTCTTTTTTGCCTTAATTCTTTTCATATGATTTTAACTTCATCCCCCAAATGTGAACTTAGGTACTTTCTTGTCTAAAGAAAATAAGACATGGCATCTAACAAAAACTTGGTTTAAAAAAGTTTAGAGATTATAATGATTGCTTTAAAGTTATGACATTTTCATAATGCTTCTCTTGCCAGATACCCAGAGATCTAAATTCTGGATCTTATGCTTACGAAGGTGAAAGTAGCTTTGAATTTTGTGTCGTGCTGTTGACAGTTTTCTTTATGCTAGTTTTTTTTTTTAAATTAATTAATTAATTTATTTTTGGCTGTGTTGGGTCTTCGTTTCTGTGTGACGGCTTTCCCCAGTTGCGGCGAGCGGGGGCCGCTCTTCATCGCGGTGCGCGGGCCTCTCACTGTTGCAGCCTCTCATTGCGGAGCACAAGCTCCAGACGCACAGGCTCAGTAGTTGTGGCTCATGGGCCTAGTTGCTCCGCGGCATGTGGGATCTTCCCAGACCAGGGCTCGAACCCGTGTCCCCTGCATTGGCAGGCAGATTCTCAACCACTGCGCCACCAGGGAAGCCCTATGCTAAGTTTTAAAGAGAAAAAGTGTTTTGACAGTGTGATACTTTTAACTGGGTGGTGGTTCGATTTAACTGTTGAATTCTGTGCTTGGTCAGCGACACAGCATGTGTGCAGGCCTGTGCTGGAGGCGGCGGCAGGTAGGGGTGGTTGGCAGACCTCTGCGCTGGGCTGAGAGTCTGTCATTCCTGGTCTTGGTCTTCAGCCCTCGTCTGTGATGAGGAGGAGGAAGAGGGGTAGCAATGACTGCTGGAGGAAGGAGAGGCCCGGGGCACCACAGGGGCCTCAGAACTCGAACCTGAACTTCCCCCAGTTTACAGCCCCTTCTCCATATGCCTGGGAGTCTGCTTCTGTCTTCTGTTCGCTTGGGTAGATTGAAAACAGTTTCATTTGGGGAAGTGTAGAGACTTACGTAATTTCTGGCAATAGATGGTTGATATCTGAGGTTACCATCAAACCAAGGCTGACAGCGTGAACTCCCCATAAATTGCCCCGTTTCCGATTTTCTCAGCTCTGTTTGCCCAAAGACTCTGCTCAAATTCTTAGAGACTGGAGTGGCAGCCATGGTCTCAGAAATGTGATCTGACTGCAGTGGTTATGAATCAGTGGATGTTTGTCTTGTCATGGAAATGGGCAGAGGGCATGAGTGGTGGTGCGCGGCAGCTGCCGGGTGGGCGTGTGCACCTCGCACACGTGGGCACTTTGTGGAAAGATCTTGGGAGTGTTTCTGTCAGCGGCTGAGGAGCCATCTCCTTCTTGCTCGCTCACCTTGGCTTTAGAGGTAGGTAGTGGATATACAGTAATTTAGTTACTGATCCCTGGTGATACATTTAAAAGTTGTTTGAA